>NC_042627.1:65608171-66808171 GCF_901001135.1 Rhinatrema bivittatum | reverse complement strand
AAGTAAGTGACACTAAGTGAGTAGAACTAGCTTCTATGTGCAAGCATGAAATATGGCACAGTAAACAAAGTACATTTTGTTTTTGGGGGGAGGATAAGATGATCCCTTCTTTACTCACTCAACCACCACTGTAGTCATTTTGCTCTCTGCCAAAAGCACTCCCACTCTTTCCTGCTAATGTACGTTTGGAAATTTTCAGAGCCCTGGATCAAGCCTACCCAAAACAGACCTTCTAAGTATGGCTCTAGTATAATAACAACTTGTTTTGTCTGGCAGGGCAAAAGCCCAAATGCTTTTCATGACCAAAGCATGTGAGGGAGATTTATCTTCTCCGGTGACCATTACTCTCCTAACCTTTCATTACTCACAATGCTCCAGCACACACACCCCCTCCACTATGCCCAGGGAAAGCCACACACGGGCAGCACAAAGCCAAACTCCAGCTAGCCCCGACTGCCAGCGCTGCGAGAAGAGAAACCTGCCCTACCCCACCGGCCGAAGGAGCATCAGCCCCAGGCGCCGAGGTCTTCTCCGCAGGCAGACTAAGAGAGAACAGGAGCAGGGGAAGTCTAATCCAAGCATGTCCTCTCTTGCTCTCACTCACCTTTTGGTTTTTCACCTCACAGACTGCAGCATTGCTGAAACTTCAAGCCCAGGCCACCACAAGTTGCAGGGCTGAGAATTTTGGATCCCTTGGTGAACACAAAGAAGTTTTGTACTTCCTGCTTTAAGTTGCTTTATCTACAAGGATGGCCCCTGGCAAGTAATGAATGTGAGTAGCTTGCTTCTTATATTTGCAGTTACTCATAATTTCCCCCCACACACACACATACAAATGCACACACACACACATACGTACATAGAGACGCATGCATTACTGTAACATCACCCCCAAATTAGCTGTACACTGGCTCGCTCCCTTCTCTCTCTCTCCAAATTAGAAACAGGGAAGGATTCTAAGAATTTACAGAGAAGTAACTTGAACTACTACTCTCTCAGCCTTAACATCTTCAGTGCTGGCCACAGTATAGCTAGAAGCGTTTCCGACTGAGCACACCTAGTGCTATTTGCAGGGGGCTGGCTGGATGCCCTTGGGTTGCCAGTGCCTTAGTTTAAATCCTTGGAGAGTTTGGCTTATTAAAAAGGAATCCCTGAATATGTATTAATAGCCTAGAAATCTGAAAGGAGAGAGGACAAATTTCAAAATGATCTAGGTGACTAACTAGGATGTTAGCTGGTTAGTTGAGAAAGTGAGAATTTGTCGCCACTGACTGGACTGTACAGAAACTAGGTAGCTATATTTATAAAGTATCATTATTATTATTTATCCACTCAAAAAAAATTTTGCATTTTGAAAGGCATGATGAGGTCAGAAGTGAAGGGTACACATTGCATTTTCAAACATATGTGTGCATTAAACCAGCGCATAGACCATCCACAGAGATAGCAGGGGTGGGACAAGGGCCTATGTAACTTGCAGCAAATTTAGGGAGCTTAGCTAAAACTGCCTCTCAAATCTTGTATGTGGATTTAATATTTGAAAATTCCATTGGCAGCCAGCAGACGTGTAATTGAAATTCATTTTACCTAATGATTTTTCTGCTAATTTGCTGGCTGCGTGTGTTGTTCAAGCAGGTTTCACATTGTATCACTTAATGCAGATAGGAAAAAGAGAGTGATTATTTAACAGATTCTTTCTTTCATCTGTATCCATTCAGAAAGTTTTTCCCTTTCACATCAGCCTGGGTCTCATCAGATGTGATCAATTGCATTCTGTGAATAGGTTCATTCAGAGATCAGATTAACGATGCACTGGGCAGCAAATGCTCCCAGTGCGTTGCCTCAGAAGGTAATGGATGTGGTACCACTGGAATAGGAAATCGGCAGCAAATTTAGCCAAGTAGTCCTTCCCACCTCGTAAGGTAGCAGCTGGCAGACTGGATGGGCCAACTGGTCTGTATCTGCCATCCCTTATTATTTGTGTGCATCAAAACCATTCCTTTGGGAAAAAAATATATTTTCATTCACAAGGCTGCATGAGCATCTCTGTTCATTTTTGTATTATATACATTCTGTTTCCCTGAAACAAAATGAGGGTTCAAACCCCAAAATGTTTTACCAAGAGAGATGAAGCACTGGGACAGGGGAAAAGGCTCTAATTATAAATACAAGCTGTGCAAACTTCTGCCTGTGAGGAGATACAGAGAGCCGAATTCACAAGATCGCTCCAGTGCAAGCTGTGCAGCCTCAGTGATTCAGTGATCTTAAACGGCACGATCTGTTCATTCCTTGGGGTTACTCAGCAGTTTGCATGCTCTGTATCTCCTCACCCACATATGTACATCATCATGCATGGTATTATATGGATCCCTGGAGTCTTTACAACTCCCAGTAATGTTTGTAATCTATTACTAGGATTGTATAAGAGGACGGTGCAGCCCCAAAACTTTTGATTTGCTTTGTTTATTCATGTTAGGTTTTTTTCAGTTTTGTTTATTCATGTTAGGTTTTATTCAGTTTGTTTAATGGGGGTTTTTTTTTCTGGTTGGTTCATTTGCCAAACTGAAAAACAAGCATTAAATAAGAACACAAATCCTTAAACAAAAATAAAAAAAACTAAACTATTAAAAACAAAAACCAGTTTTCCAGCAGCTCTGACTGGGTCTTCCTGAGCCAAAAAACTTATTGAATCTGGTACGGATGCCTAGGCATGGCAGTGAGACCTAGGCCTAGGCCAGGCCGGGTGCTAAACACAGACAGGGCCTGGTGCCAAGGATTAGACACGGACCAGGCATCAGAGCCATGGCCTGGGCCCAAACCAGGCACAGCCTGGTACCAGCACCAAGTCCTAAGTTCAAGCTGAGCCCAGTGTCGAGGCCTAGGCTTAGGCCAAGCCCAGTGCTGAATCCTAGGTCTGGCCTAGCTCCAAGCCAGGCTCAGTGCCAAGGTTTAGCTTTGGGCCATGTCTGGTTCCAAGGCTTAGCACTGACACCAAAGCATAGTCCTGGGCCAGGCCTGACACTGATGCCTAGCCTCAGCTCTGGTCCAATGCTGAGACCTAACTCCAAGTGTGCAAGAGAGCAGGTGCAAGGTTGAAGCCTAGGCACAACCCAGGGCCTCCAGTTGCAGCTCTTGGTCCATGCGCTTGAAAAACTGACACCGTCTCCCTGGAGGATGGATGCAGAAGTGATGACACTTTGGCACCTTCCACTAGTGTGGTTAATACCATTTTGATGCACATTTCTAATCGCTAAACATCAAAACAGTGCTGTTTGCACCAGAGGAAGGCAACGAAGCGATGTCACTTCAGCACTGTCCTCCAAACTCACAGCATCATTTTTCAAGCACAGGACTGGAGGCTCCAGCCGGGACCAAGGCCTCAGCACTGGAACTAGGCACAGGGCAAAGCCTCAGCTGGGGTTAGGCTGCAGTGCCAGATCACCAGAAGCCTTTTTTTTTTTTTTTTTTTTAACGCCATGAATATGAAACTTTTTGGCTACTTTCATAGGTGACTATTTTTGGTTCATGCCATTCAAAACAAACCATAAATAACCAGATTTGTTGCATTTTTTGCATTTATTAAAAATGAATGCACATCCCCATTGTATAAGAACACCAAGGATAGCAGTATTCCTGTGTCTACAGCAGCGCTTCTCAACCGGTGTGTCGCAACACACTAGTGTGTCGCCAAACACCGGCAGGTGTGTCGCGTCCCCCGGTGTCCCACTGCCCCGTTGTACTTTCCTTCTCCCTTTTTCCAGTCCCCGCGGGCCAATTGGAAGCCTCCTTTCTTCCTACCCCCATTGCCCAAAGGGAAGCCTCCTTCATTCTGCCTGCCGCCATGCAGGCCAATCGGAAACCTCCTCCCTTCTACCTGCCAGGGGAAGTAGGAAGAAGGGAGGAAGCCTTTGACTGGCTGGTGAGGCAGGCATCAGATTGCCCGGGTGTGGGGTGGGAGGAATAGAAGTGTTGAACTCTGATGAAGCAAGGCCGCCACGGGACCATGGCTGCGAAGAGGAAACCCGACCCCGACAAAGAAAGGCTGCCACAGGACCGTGGTGGCGAAGAGGAAACCCGACCCCGATGAAGCAAGGCTGCCACAGGACCGTGGCAGCGAAGAGGAAGCCCAACCCCAGATGAAGCAAGGCCACCATGGCAGCCCATTCCCATGGCAGTGAAGAGGAAAACCCGACCCCGAAGAAGCAAGGCCGCCACGAGACCGTGGCAGCGAAGAGGAAACCCCGACCCTGACGAAGCAAGGCTGCCACATTCTGTGGCGGCAAAGAGGAAACCCGAGCCCGACCAAGGCTACCACTGGAGCCCATTCCCATGGTGGCGCAAAAAGAAGGCCCACCGAAGTAAAGCCGCTGCGGAACTGGAGCCCATCCCTGCAGTGAAGGAAGAATATGTTTTTGGTGAGAGCTGGTGTGTCTGTGTGTGAATGGATGCATGGGTGAGAGCTGGTGTGAATGGGTGCTTGGGTGAGAGCTTGTGTGTGGGTGTGAATGGAAGCCTGGGTGAGAGCTTGTGTGTGTGGGTGTGAATGGAAGCCTGGGTGAGAGCTTGTGTCTGTGGGTTTGAATGGATGCATGGGTGAGAGCTTGTGTCTGTGGGTTTGAATGGATGCATGGGTGAGAGCTTGTGTCTGTGGGTTTGAATGGATGCATGGGTGAGAGCTGGTGTGAATGGGTGTGAGAGCATTTATGTGTGATTGAGAGCTTGTATATAAGAGACAATGAGTGTGATTGAGAGAGAGACTGGTCAGGGAGGTGATGTGTTTCTGTGTGAGAGAGAGAGACTGGTCAGGAAGATGACTAGTGTGCGTATGTGAGAGAGAGTCTGGTCAGGAAGATGACTGGTGTGAGAGAGACCAAGACTGGTCGTGTGGTCTAATTGGGTGTGTGTGTGTGAGTGACTGGTTGTGGGTGCTAAGGAAGAGGACTGTGAGGACAGAGCTTCAGCAGCCCTTGCTGCTTCTAGTGAGTGCCATTGGCCTGGAAGGGAAAGGAGTAGGAGAGTTGCTGGAGAGGGTAAGTAAAGGTGGCTTTTTAAATTTATTTTTCTTGATTGACTGCCATTTTAATTATTGGGTATTATGCGATGTCTGCAGTTTTGAAATATTTTTTTGATATTTGGACATGTTTTAATAATTTTTATGAGTTTTTAATTATTGGATATTATTCTATTCAGCAGCTAATTTGTAACATTTTTAGTATAGCTTTACAATTATTTCTGTGTGGGGCTCTATAGCAGCTTGGCTTATTCTGTTTTCCCAATAGGAAATGTATTAGTGTTTAGGGCCTGGTTTAATAGTTGTATTTCTTAGATAGGATTGTTACTGTTTGAGTGTGTTCCATAATATAGGTGTAACTTTGTGCGGGTTAGTTTGTGTGCATTATTGCAAATCCTGAGAGGCTGTTAGGTGCTATATTTCTCTTTCCATCTCTCCAGGTTCACACTGCATGCAGAGTGGCTTTTTTGGTTTTCCATTCCAGTTTCTGTCTCCATATTTATAATTTGTGGTTTTTCTGTACTTGGTGAAGGGTGTGTGACCGAGGTGAGGTATTTAACTAGCATGTAGGCATTTGTATCAATCTTATTTGTTGTGTTTTCTCAATAGGACATGCATTAGTGGTAAATTACTCTCTTTTCATAAGGAAAGCTATTTTGCTTGGTAGTAAAAGGAGTTTGTTTTGCTTTTACTGGGATGTCATCAGAACCAGAATATCTTTTTTGTATGGTGAGTTGTACAGGGTAATGCCCTAGATCTGCTCTGCACTCATTGCTGGGGGTTGAGGGGATTCCTGTGGATGCAGAGTGCATGTTTACATTTAGCCCTGTGACGGTCACATGTTCAGTGTGTCACACATGTGAGAACCATCTGTCAGGTGTGTCCCGGCCAAAAAAAGGTTGAGAACCACTGGTCTACAGGGTAACAGAAGTCTCCTGCTTCAGGCACTACCTACCAATAAGCTCATCTAGACACACCATCGAAGGCTGTACTGTTTCTACAGACTTTTCCTTAATCCATTAGTGACCACTGCAGTTTGAGCGATAGGCAGAAGAAAGATTAATAAATTTGTGACTTCACTCTTCTAGTAAAGTCTCTGATTCTCGATGGAAGCAAATTTCCTTAATATGTTTCTCCTTCTCTTTTCAGTTATCCAGGTTGTAGATAGTTCAGTCCTCCTTCCACTCCCAAATCTCTCACATAAGAACATGCCATGCTGGGTCAGACCAAGGGTCCATCAAGCCCAGCATCCTGTTTCCAACAGTGACCAATCCAGGCCATAGGAACCTGGCAATTACCCAACTGTAGAATGGGTAGAATAAATTCCCAATAATTTATCAGAGCTTAAGTCCCAACTATCATACCTTTCCGGAAGTCTTCTTAAATATTTTAGATCTCCTTATGGCAGTACCAGTGGGCACACTCCTCTCAAGTGCATTGAGTCAGCAGTCAACACAGTTCTCAAAAACCTTCGGCTCCTTCACTGTAGCAGACAAGGTCTCCATTTCTCAGATGTTACCTTCTCTCCTCAGGCTCTTCCTTTACAAAAAACAAAAGGGGGGGGGGGGAACAAACCAGAGACAGGAAGGGTGGAAAGACATCCTTGCCTCACACATGAGATAACACCAAAAACAGATCCTTTAAAAGTTGAATCTTCTCTGCATTGGATCACTGACAGCTCTATCCCCTGGAGGAGTGATGGACACCTGCCCAGAATAAGGTAAGACAACACCAGCTCAGTCTCCCACGTGGGGGGGGAGTAAAATCTAACCCACTCTTTCTGAACCTCCCTAACTAGTTAGTACATTCCTTCTGGTAAGGAAACGAAGGCTGCCTTACATGGTATCCAGGAAATGAGATAGAGATCATCTTATTTTAAAAACTTATATTCCACCCATAGCCGAAAACTGTGCTGGGAGGATCACAATGGTACAACTCATAAAACAGTTAACAATACACTTTACAAATTAAACGCTGCATCTCGGACTACTTTGGCTCATGAAATGTTGACAAGGTAGGTGGATTTTATCACTTTCTGCTCTTCCACCTAGGGCTGGCCACCGCTGTATAGAGATATTCTCAAATAATACAAGTTTGTGCCGTCCAAGCCGAGCTTACCAGTGTCAGAGCTTTGGGGGGGTTATTTTTTTTTGTTTGTTTGCTACTGGAACGGTGCCAGTAGCAGTTAAGCTTCCAAGTAGACAGCACCTTTTATTTTTACTTCTCAGTTACTGCTTATTAGAGCGCTGCCACCTTAAAGCAAAGTAAGCCGGAAGGAACAGACTGAAAAGTAGAAATAAAGAACAGCTGTTTTTTCAACATTTATGTTCTCTGTCAAAAATTCATTTTAAGACGCAGAGAAATGCAGAAATAAAGAGAAATGTTTACAAAAAGAACCTAAAAAAAAAAGACATCAACGGGCCAGGTGCTCGGTGCACATCCGAAGGTCTCGTGTCTCGTGCCTCGGCCACCCCTCCCCCCAGTTTGGGCTCTCTCTAACCCAAGCTCCAGGGAGAAGCTTTCCCTCACTTGGGGGAACTTCCTCCGTCCCCTGTTTGGTACCGTGCACCTGGACCAGTGCTCTCTTTTTATGTCCTTTAGAAACATTTCTCTTTATTTCTGCGTTTCTTTGCGTCCCATTAATCTTAAAATGAATTTTGACTGAACATAAATATTGAGAAAAAAAACAAAACTGTTCATTTATATTTTTTAGTCTGTTCCTTCTGACTTACTTTGCTTTAAGGTGGCAGCGCTCTAATAAGCAGTAACTGAGAAGTAAAAATAAAATTTATGTTGTCTACTTGGAAGTTCAGCTGCCACTGGCATCGTTCCAACAGCAAAAAAAGAAAAAAGGCTCTGACACTGGTAAGTTCTGCTTGCTTGGCACAAACTTGCATTATTTGAGCAATCTCATCTATAGGGCTCTGAATGGAAGCGTTGCATTACTTCTAAACAACTTCCTATTTTGTGTGTTCTGACCTGATTATTGCATTTAGCAAATGAACCTGATACAGCTGAGGGCCCAGGTAGGCTGGTGAACTCCCATGGGAGCAGTCCACTTCAGGGCAAGGCACAGCAGATCTTCTGCCTGTACCAGCCACCTCCCCCGCAGGTTGAGCCCTTGGGTTCTGGTGGACGGCATGGCTTGGGCTGGGGCTGGAGTTGAGGTGCAGGCTGTGCAGGACTGGGGTCTGATGCAAGGGCTAGATACAACGATAGGACTAGACCGTGCAAAGATGAACAAGTACAGGACTAGACAAAGCAGACAAGGAACATAGATGCCTGAAGGCAGCAGGCTAGATAGAGGGCCTGAAAAGGCCACAAAGCAAAACTAAGCAGAAGACCTAAGAGGCCACAAAAGGCAAGGCTTGAGCAGAAGGCCTGCAAAGGCCACAAAGTAATACATGGAAGACTGGAGCCAAGCAGACTCCATGCAAGCCATTGGACTTTGCAAGAGGCAGGGTTAAATAGGCTGGGCCCTGCTGAGCCATGGAACCACAGAGACTCTGACTAGAGCAAGAGCAGGTTTTGCTCCAGGGAGACCTCTGGTGGCAGGCAGGGTGCATATCAAGCAGAATCCTAACAGTTAATGTTCTGACCTATTCTACCATCAGTTTCAGTTTATCATAGCTGACTTTGGACTTTGTTTTATGTTTGTTTATTTATTATTTGAATTGATGTTATAACTCTGGTTCTCCTCCTTGATTGAATATATATATATATATATATATATATATATTCACACATACATACATATATACATACACACACCCCCTTTGAGCTGCTGGAGGGCAGAAGGGGAAAAAAAGTGTGATAGAAAAAATGGAAGAAAAGAAATGAAGTAGCCATGAAAGACCAAAAGATTACCAAATGCATAGGTAATTAGAGGAGAACTTTCCTCCATGGAATAAATGTGAGCAGGCTCAAGATCTTGTCCTAATTCAGTCCCATGGATCCATAGGCAGATGTAATCCTGGCAGAGTACAAAGACTATTAAATTGGGCCATGGCACTTGCTTGCAACAGAAGTTATGCCTTTAAGATGTAACTTCTGCTGCTAGCAAGCTTATAAAGAGCTGGATGAGCATGTAGGCTGGACCATGGTACCACCGCTAATGGTGCCACTGCCAAGATCTGTACCACTGCGACCCGACCTGCTTTCCTGGCTTCCACAAAGCAGCTTACATGCTGTGGCTGCCCAATCTGCCCTACTGTGCCACTGCCCACAGCCACGCTCCTTCGTGATTTTCCCCCTCCCCGCTTCTGTGAGCCTCTGCTGGACTCCGGATTTGCCTTTCATGTTGCCACTGGAGTGGCTCCACTTCCTCTTCTCAGGGTCTGCAGCTGCTGCCTTCCAAGAGGAGCCTGGGAAAGCTGGGGAGCAGGGGATGGTGGCTACAGGACTAAACCGCCCAAGGGGGAGGAGCAGGAAGATAGAGAAAAGATCAAGTTAGTCTGAGAGCAGGGTTTCATAGGAGGGAGAGGTGGGAGAGGGAGTCTGAAGGGAGATGAGAGGCATGGAAACAGGGAAAAGAGACTAGGTACAGGAAGAAAGAGGAAGGGGAAAGAGTAAAGGTTTGGTCACTGCTTTTGTAGTGTTAGATGTAAAGGGAATTTCTAGTTACATTCCCTAGAGTAGTGATGCATTATGGCTGGCATTACTGAGGCTATGCAGAAGAGCTTAATATCCCTTCATACATTGCAGTCGTAAGAACATGCCATACTGGTCCATCAAGCCCAGCATCCTATTTTCAACAGTAGCCAATCCAGGCCATAAGAACCTGGCAAGTACCCAAACACTAAGTCTATTCCATGTTACCATTGCTAATGGCAGTGGCTATTCTCTAAGTGAACTTAATAGCAGGTAATGGACTTCTCCTCCAAGAACTTATCCAATCCTTTTTTAAACACAGCTATACTAACTGCACTAACCACATCTTCTGGCAACAAATTCCAGAGTTTAATTGTGCGTTGAGTAAAAAAGAACTTTCTCCGATTAGTTTTAAATGTGCCACTTGCTAACTTCATGGAGTGCCCCCTAGACTTTCTATTATCCGACAGAGTAAATAACTTTCACATTTACCCATTCTAGATCTCTCATGATTTTAACCACCTCTATCATATCCCCCCTCAGCCATCTCTTCTCCAAGCTGAAAAGTCCTAACCTCTTTAGTCTTTCCTCATAGGGGAGCTGTTCCATTCCCTTTATCATTTTGGTCGCCCTTCTCTGTACCTTCTCCATCACAACTATATCTTTTTTGAGATGCAGCAACCAGAATTGTACACAGTATTCAAGGTGCGGGTCTCACCATGGAGCGATACAGAGGCATTATGACATTTTCCGTTTTATTCACCATTCCCTTTCTAATAATTCCCAACATTCTGTTTGCTTTTTTGACTGCCGCAGCACACTGAACCGACAATTTCAATGTGTTATCCACTATGACGCCTAGATCTCTTTCTTGGATGGTGGCACCTAATATGGAACCCAACATTGTGTAATTGTAACATGGGTTATTTTTTCCTATATGCATCACCTTGCACTTATCCACATTACATTTCATCTGCCATTTCGATACCCAATTTTCCAGTCTCACAAGGTCTTCCTGCAATTTATCACAATCTGCTTGTGATTTAACTACTCTGAACAATTTTGTGTCATCTGCAAATTTGATTATCTCACTTGTCTTATTTCTTTCCAGATCATTTATAAATATATTGAAAAGTAAGGGTCCCAATACAGATCCCTGAGGCACTCCACTGCCTACTCCCTTCTACTGAGAAAATTGTCCATTTAATCCTACTCTCTGTTTCCTGTCTTTTAGCCAGTTTGCAATCCACGAAAGGACATCGCCACCTATCCCATGACTTTTTACTTTTCCTAGAAGCCTCTCACGAGGAACTTTGTCAAACGCCTTCTGAAAATCCAAGTATACTACATCTACCGGTTCACCTTTATCCACATGTTTATTAACTCCTTCAAAAAAGTGAAGCAGATTTGTGAGGCAAGACTTGCCTTGGGTAAAGCCATGCTGACTTTGTTCTATTAAACCATGTCTTTCTATATGTTCTGTGATTTTGATGTTTAGAACACTTTCCACTATTTTTCCTGGCACTGAAGTCAGGCTAACCGGTCTGTAGTTTCCCAGATCGCCCCTGGAGCCCTTTTTAAATATTGGGGTTATATTTGCTATACTCCAGTCTTCAGGTACAATGGAGGCTTAAGGCAGCATGGTACATAAAGTGGGCCAAAGGGGAAAAAACTGAATAACTGTAAACATGAAATAGATAAAACCAGATATAACTAAATGTTCTTTACTCCTAAAAGACTTTCATATCGCACCAAATAAGGCTTAGCTCATGACTAATTAATAGTTATTAATCTAATGAATAGGCTTGCCATAGTTCTCTTTTATCTACCAATTATACTTTTGACACAGTTCTCCTTTCCTAGGAAAAGTGTGCATAAAATGAAATTCATAAGCAGAAGGATAATACTGATATCTGATTTGTTTACTGAAGTCAACTTTGTAAGGAATAAAAGCAGCAGAACTTCTATCTATATAAGAATGAATTTTAGCTCTGTAGGGCAGAATTGCTTCTTCTTTTTGGAGAGTCAGTTCTCTTGACTAAAAGAAGAACTTATAAATGCAGCAGTTTTGGGGTGAGACTGTTATGTTTCAATCTAATTAAGGAGTGACTGGGACCTTAGGATTTCTAATAATTATATGAAATCCCACAGTGAAGGTGGTGGTGAAGTGTTACACTGAGAAACTGGCCCCCTCTTTCTTTCCTTCCCTTGTCCTCTGCTCCAGCCCCTGACCCTTTTCCCATCCCTCTTCTCCTCCTTTCTGCCTCATCCCTCTGTTCTTAGCCCTGGCCCCAGCCCTTTCTCCACCCCCTCCTCCTCCTCCTGCATGCAGTGTGTATATTAAATGTGATTCACCTTGACTGCCCCAGGATTGTGCCATAAAAATGTTATTCTTCCTGCACAGTGCTTTTTTTTTACACTTAATTATGAAATTAGCATTGTTATAATAATGTTTTAACTTTATATGGTTTATGAGAAGAATGTATGAAAAAGAATGACATTAATTATAGAAGTTGGGGCGATTTGCATGGCCCCCACTTACAAAGGCGTTCTACTGCCCCTGAGTCAGCTAGATCAAAATTCACGCCAAAGCATACTCTGTGTAGCAAGAAGAAGAGGTTCCTTACAGCCTCAGATCACCCATTTGTATCTCTCTCTATGTTCTGCTACCGCTGCTAGATGAAGCACACATCCCTTTCCAATTCACCATTTTAAGTAGGGAGGAAAACTACAATCTGATTGGTTCAAGTCATAGCTAAAGGTACCACTCATGTAGCTTTCATGGGCCCTGGAGGAAGAAACACTGAGTAATGGTTTTATAGAGGAACACCCGGTGGTGATAAAGTAGCTCTGTAGGCACTCTTCTTACCCTGCAAGACACAGGGAACACGCTGAAGGTCCCGCACCATGCTTTTGTGAAGGAATCTGGGTGGAATAGGGGAGAAAGGTTTGCAGGAAACGCTGAACAGAAAAACACATGCATTATGTAACTAACCAAAACTAAGCCACTTCACCGTATGATCAAGGAAAGCCTGAAACATGACTCACGTAGCCACACACCTTTCTGCAATTTTGGAAACAACAATTCAGTAATTTCCTTCCAGTTATTGGCTGTCATGGGCAAATAATAGGCTTACATAATGGCTGCACTCTGTTCCTACCTATGAAGCTCATGCAATAATCTGAGCGTTAAAAAAAAACAAACTGTGCACTGGTTTCCAGAGCACATTTTTAATGCTCAGGTTCATTTTTTATTTATTTATTTGTTTGTTGAGTTTTATATACCGTCATTCGGTAAAGCCATCATAACGGTTTACAAAATTTAAATTGTAACTCTCTTAACAATTGTGCAAAAGTATAACAATGTGCATATTAAACAGAGGTTAAACATTTCAAGTCCAGAAAGTATCATTAATTGGGAGGAGGTTTGTTTGTTTCGGGTTGGAGAGAAGTTATTTTGAGGTTTTTGGATGAAAGCTCGATCGGGAGTTAGGATGTTCAGAAGTATGAAGGTCAGTGTAGAATTTGCGGAACAGCAATGTTTTTAGGTCTTTTTTGAATATTTTGAGGTTGGGTTCTCAGATCTTTAGGGAGGGAGTTCCAAAATTTAAGGGAGGCAATGGAAAAGGCTCTCTCTCTTGTAGTTGTCAGATGTGCATCTCTGATGGGGGGGGGGGGGGATGTTTAAGCATCCTGAGTTGTTTGAACTTTGAGGTTGCTAAGTATTACTCTTCCTGAGGTAAGCTTTGGCCACAGAAAAGGCGCGTTCCACTGAACGCACTTTTCTGCATTGGCCCCTATCTGCTGAGGCAACCTGAGCCTAGTTTCTTTTCCCATCCTCTTTTCTTGGAAACAAACTTCTGGTTTATACTATTCATCTTCTCTGGAGCATGCAGACGTTTGCATATTTAGTTGTTTCTGCTTTTCCCATCTTTCCATGTGAAGCCAAACTACAAATGCTCAATGAAAAACCCATGTACTAAAAGAATATTTTATAAGCGAGAGAAGTAAAGTTAACTTTGCCATGGGGTGTCTAATCTTTTTTTCCTTAATCTCAGCATACATATTGTGTTTTAAAATAGGATTTATAGTTCTAACACAGTAACAGGCTTTTGTCTACATACATTAACTATCCTGCTGGAGAAGCTTTGCAAAAGTAAAACAAGTTAAACATAGCAATGGTTTTAACAACTTAAAAGTCTTCTGAAGTTTAACTCTTTCACATTAAAGAAAAAATTAAAATAAGCATTCCTGAACTCTTCCGCAGAGGGATTAGTAAAATACCAGGGATTATCACAAATCAGATAGTGAAATGTTTAACTTAAAATTAGAAAGGCAAATAAAATTGACAACATAAATAATAGAACAGTATTGACTGGGTAAATAACTCAACAGGACATGCTGCGGAAGTAAAGTTTCTAGTTGCTATAAATGACTGTTTCATGGAACTGCTGGCCCTGGATATAAGAAAAGGATGAGCTATTTTAGATCTAATCCTCAATGGAATGCACAATAAGAGTTATTTATTTAGCATTTTTCTATACCGACCTTCATGGTTAAATACCATATCAAATCAGTTTACATCGAACAGGGATAGAGAACTGTAATAGACGGAACAACTTTTTTATAATCAGAAGAAACAAGTTACATTTAACAAGGACCGTAAACTTGGAAGCTTAAACAGCTGGAAGGAAAGGCCCGAGGAAGGCAATAAACTAAGAACAAGAGAGTCATAATGGAATCCAGGCTAGTGCTAGTTAAATTATTAGAAGAGGTATTAATGCATATGAAGTACTTAGAGGAGGAGCAAGGTTCCATTGCTCGTGAGCAGGTTAAGCATCTAATGTGTATCTGAGGGATCCGGGAAGGCTTGGCGGAACAGCCAAGTCTTAAGTTTTTTCTTAAGATGCAAGTGTTAATGGTGGTGGGGATGCTTAGCAATAGTGATCATAATGCAATCAAATTTGACAATCACTGGAGGGAGGACACTAAGTAAAACTACTGCATAATCACGTAACTTTAAAAAGGGAGACTACAATAAATGCGATTAGTTAGAAAAAATGTAAAGTATGGATACAAAAGGTTTAAAGTTTGCATGAGGCATGGACATTGTTTAAAAATACCATCTTGGGAACCCAGACAAAATATATTCAATGCATTAAAAAAAAGGTCAAAGGAAGAACAAATAATAGCCAGCATGATTGAATAATGAGGTAAAAGAAGCAATTAAAGCCAAACAGGACAGTTGTCAGAAAATGGAAATCAAATCAAAAGGAGGAATAGGAAAGAGCTTAAGCACTGCAAGTTAGATGGAAAATATTAATAAGGTAAGGCCAAGAGAGAATTTAAAAAGAAGCGCTTCATAGAAGCAAAAGCTAATAAAACCTCTTCAAGTATATTTGCAGCACAAGAAGACTGAGAGGGAGTGAGTTGGACCACTAGATGAGCAAACAGTAAAAGGGGCGCTCACACAGGATATGGCAGAAAAGTCAGATGAATTATTTGCTTTACTCATAAATGAGGAGGATGTTAGAAGCATTCTTTGATGGTGATGATTCAAAGGAACTGAAGCAACTCACTGAGAGAATGGAAGAGGTAAGAGAGAAAATTAACAAACTAAAGAGTAACAAAATCATGAGAACCAGATGGTATTCTCCTCAGAGCTCTGAGAAAACTTGAACATGAAATTGCAGGCTATTAGTAATCTGTCTCCTGTCATTAAACAGAGTAACTGAAGACTGAAAGGCTGCCAATTTAACACAATTTTTAAAAATGACTCTGGGGTAGTCTGGGAAACCATAGACCAGTGAGCTTGACGCTGAGCCAGGCAAAATGGTAGAAACTTTTCATAAAAGCGAAATTACTGGCCATATGTATAAATATGGCTTAATGGTGAAAATCCAACACGGACCTAGCAAACAGAAGTCTTTCCTTCCCAATCTACTACTTTTTTTTTTTTTTTTGAAGGTGTTAAAATGTGGATAAGGGTGAGCCAGTAAATATCGTACATCTGGATTTTCAGATGGCATTTGACAAAGTCCCTCAGGAGGGTCTCATCAGGAAATTTTAAAAAGTGTGGAATTGGAGGCAATGTCTCATTGCAAATTGGTAGCTAGTTGAAAGACAGGAAAGAATAGAATGTCGGTTTTCCCAAAAAAAATAAAGGTAAATAGTGGAGCACCCCAGGCATTTGTACTGGGACAGGTACATCTAGCATATTCATAAATGATCTGGAAAAATGAGCAGCACAGAAGGGGATCAAATTTGTAGATAACATAAAATTACACAAAGGTTTTGCAGCATAAGTGGATTGTGAGGAACTGCAGAAGCACCTTTTGAGACTGGAAGACTGGAAATCTAAATAGCAGATGAAATTTAATGTGGACAAGTTCAAAGGGCTGTAAATAGGATAAAATAATCTTATGTAAAAGTACACAGTGTTGGGTTCCATATTATGATTCACCATCCAAGAAAAACAGCATGGAGTCATTGTGGATAATACACTGAATTCAGTAGTTTCCTAGCTTCCATCTTTGTTGGTTCAGTAGCTAGCATGAGTTACCACAGAGGTTCATATTCAGCCAATAGATTTAGATCTGAAACCTAAGCACTAGAAGCAGTAGATAATACCACAAATCTGTCTGTATGTTACACATTTCCTCTGTAGTCACCAAGTAAAGGGGTTGACATCAGTGAGGTGTCACAATAGATAAATGTAAATAATAAATGAAATGTAAATAGCAAATAATAAATGGTGAAATCTAATGAAGATATAAATTAACAATCTGAATAAATAGAAAAGGGAAATAATCTAAAATAACCTAAATATAAATGCTAAAAAATACATGAACATCTAAATTAATATAAATAATAATCTAAATTTATGTAAAAATATTTTAATCTAAATAGCAATAATTAAACTAATGATTTAAAATTAAGTAAAAGAATAAAGTAATCTCAAAACCAGTGAAAGGTAATAGTAACAGGAAATAAAGAAATCAGTATAAGCAATAAAGTAATTAAGGATAGTAATCAATAGTATGATTTGTGTTGATGAGGTGTGTAAAATTGATGTCACCTGTGAGAAGATTCTGTTATTAAAGAAAGATAGGCAATTTTTCTGCAAATCCAATACACATGATCAATAAAACAAAGAAATAATGAATAATAATCATAACAATAGAATGAATTATAAAAAATGTGATTTTCTATTAGAGAAAATCCAAACAATGCTTTCCACCACAAAACACGAGCATCTTCATGTAAATCATCCATGGCATGAGAAATATGTCCATTTTGGATGGAGATTTCGAGTAGCAGTCTGTTGAAATTTATTGATATTATTCTGTAAAATTCCAGAGTTGCTGATAAATGTTCTCACCAATGCCTAGTTGAATGGGATGTATTGAAATGGAAAAGAAATTATATTACAAGTCCACAATGGAGTTCATAATAATCGGTGCAAAGTAAGGTGAGTTGTAGATGGTAACTAATTGCCTTTTCACCATGTATTATTCATTAATTAGGTAGACTAAATACAACCATGGCAAATATCACTATTATCAGCCTTAGTTGTAACAGTTGATTAACAGGCTGTGGACTTAGCTGAGCTGGAAGCACTGAGAGCTATGGGCAAGCCATAAGCCCAGTGAGCTATAAACCCTAGCAACAGAAACTCTTTCTATTGAGGAATAAAGCCTAAGGACATTGGCCATGTAGTGGTGGAATTTGTTCCAAGGAGTAGACCTAGCAGCTAATCAGGAGGTGGCATTAGGTCCCCCAGGAGGATGTAGACTCCAGCAATAAATTGGTAGGCAGAGTTGGTTACCCCAGGAGGGTGAGGATTCCAGCAGTGGGCCAGGAAGTAAAATTGGAACCCCCAGGAGAGTGGGATTCCCAGTGGGAGGCTGATTAGGGACTTCCAGGAAGATATGGACATCAGCAATGGATCGGAAAGTGGAGTTTGGTGCCCCAAAGAGCATGGATCCAGCAGTAGAATGGAGATGGAGCAGAAGAGAAGACAGCAGCAGTCTGGTCACAGCAGATCCCCCCCCCCCCCCCCCCACACCCCTTATGACTGGCAGTAGTCATCAGCCCAGTTGCATTTTTTCACATGGGTGAGACTTGGGGTACAGTGGGAAGGAAAAAAAAGTGGAGATTAACTGTATTGGATGAAAAATAGTGCAAGATATTAATTTTTTTCTATATGATATTGAATATGATGTTTGATGTATTTTAGAGATGTATATAGTCAAGTAGTCTAATAAAACTTGTGCATACTTGTAAATATTGCCAGGTCTGTTTACAGTCCCATTTGTTTTTCAGAAAAGGAGGGAAATTCCACCCACTAACACCTTCTGCCCTAGGTAGAGGCAACAGGTACCATCCTTCCAAGGACCAATGGAGAGCACCTGACAAGGGGCTTCAGCCAGTTCAGTCCCAGACCTAGGAATGCCCTCTCAAGATAATTAAGCATAGGGACATTACGTTCAGAACGCGGCAGGAAAGCAGTACCTCTCCCATGCATTAATGCCCCTGTTGCATGGGAGAGGTAAGCAAGAACGGAATGTGAACTGCAATCACTGCACAACTCATAATCCATAAATCTGTGTTGTGGAGACAGCAAAAACTGAAGTCACTGCACAGCTCAGAGACCACAAATCTGTGTAGAGGAGGCAACAAGAATTGCTGTCATTGTATGGCTGAGTCCTGTAGAGCTTAGCTTAAGTCACCTTAAAGCAACTGTATGTGTCAGTGAACCATAAAATGGCTGCAAATCAAAGCAGATGGACCCCGGCTGGAAAGTATGAGGCTAAGAACTACTATTGCTCCATAAACAGGATATTGTTTAAACTAGCTGATGTAGCTTGCTGGCCATGAACGTGTTGAGGCTACCATGGCCTTCACAGTCAGTCTGTCCACTTAAGCAGCACATGCTGATCAACAATTTGTCTCCCAGCATTTCCACTATTACATGAACCTGCTGCTAGGGAAAAATCAGCTTTTAATCACCCACCAATGATATACCCATGGACTGTGGCATATCCAATCAATGCTCACCTTTGAGAGATAGTGGGCATTCACATCTGACCCGGGAGCCATGACAGTATGGGGCAAAAGAAACTAACAGAAAGAAAAGAGAACAGAGTTTTTCTTACTGGACTTTTCTTTGAATCCTAGACCCTGCTGCTACCAGGTTGCTGAATACCACATTGGTACACTCCCCTGTAGATGTTGAAAGCCAGACTAGCCTCTAAAATCTTAGTGTTAGCTTGCCATCATTCCTTGTAGAAAACCCCGTCCTCCTGGGATTGATGATAAAAAAAAAAAAGTTTCCCATTTATAAGGACATTGTGAAACTGTTCCCAGCTAAGCTGTGGAGGTAGTTAACTTCCTGCATATGTTGCCAGCCTGGGAGAGCAGACCTTGGACTGGATGGCTGAATATTTGATGAGAGATTGCAAGATGTTGAATGCTTCTTCCTGAGCACATATGTAACACCTTGACTAGTATTACTTCCTTGCTGGGTAGTTAGTTTTGCAACAAAAGTGTTTAAAATGGGGGTTGCACCTGATTCTGATACTGGTCACATAGGCAATAGCTATTGGGAAATGCCTAACAAGTTTATCTCATGTAATTGCCATTCCTTATGAATTATAGCATGCCACAATAAAAATTATTATTAGAAATGTAAAAAGGTTCAATATACTTCTTTTTCTAGTGAATTTGGATTGTTACATTGGCTGGGATATAAGCAGTCTCAGTAGTAGGGTGTGGGGGTATTACCTGTCCACTAATCTGTGCAGTGGAGACAGTGAGTATTGCAGATCCTGCAGGGCTCTGAACTCCAGGAGGATCTCTCTTGTTCAGAATGTAAATATTCAGAAGCAGTACATTTGCAAGACTGAGATCATATCCAACATACCATGGCTTATGGTGAAGTTCATTCCTGTAATGGCATACACAAAAACTAACCCAGCTGGAGCCATGACCTTTCAGAGTCCACGAATCTGTGCAGCAGATACAGGGAGAACTGCAGTCACCCTGCTTCGAGTCCGTAACTCTGCACAGCAGAGACACGCTCTGCTACAGCCGTGGGGAGGAAGGAGCAAAAAAAAAAAAGAGAAGGAAGGGTATGGGGAGGATGGGAAAGGAGAAAGGTGGCTTAGAGGAAGTGTACCTCTCACTGTCTTTTCTGCTTCTGCCTCTGTTTAGATCATGGACCTCTTTCAAATTTCAGCTTCTAAGAACATTTCAATATTGGGTCAGAGCGAGGGTCCGTCAAGCCCAATATCCTGTTTCCAACAGTGGCCAATGCAGGTCACAAGTACCTGGCAAGATCCCAAACAGTAAATAGATCTCCTGCTGCTTACATTCAGGGATAAGTAGGGGCTATTCCCTAGGTCTGTTAACAACACGTGTATGGACTTCTCCTCCAGAAACTTGTCTAAACCTTTCTAAATTCAGCTGCCATAACCATATCCTCTGGTAATTGCTCATTGAATGAAAAATAATTTTCTCCAGTTTGCTTTGATGTTCTACTTTACTACCTTCATGGAATGCCCCCTAGTCTCTGTATCTTTTTTTTTGAAAGAGTAGAGTAAATAACCAATTTACATTTACCTGTTCAATTCCACTCATGATTTTATAGACCTCTGTCCTGTTCCCCTTCAGCCATCCATTCTCTAAGCTGGACAGCCTCACCCTCTTTAGCCTTTTCTCGTCGAGGAGCTGTTCCATCCCCTTTATCATTTTGATCACCCTTCTCTGTACCTTTTGCAATGCAACTATATATCTTTTGTGAGATGCTGCGACACAACTGCACGCAGTACTCTAGGTGCGGCCTCACCATTGAGGGACACAGAGACATTATGACATTTGCCATTTTATTCTCCATTCCTTTCCTAATGATTCCTAACATTGCTTGTTTTTTTTTTTCGACCACTGCTGCACTTAAACCAAGGATTTCAAAAGTACTCTCCTCCCTGAAGCCCAGATCCTTTTCCTGGATAGTAACTACCAAACTGGAACCTAACCGTGTAATAACAGTGTGGGTTTACTTTTCTCCTTGTACATGACTTTGCACTTGTTGGCACTGGATTTCATCTGTAATCCATTTGGGCATACCATTAGCTATAAAAGCACTTCAACTATTACAGCATGGCCACACGGTTAATTTCCGGCAGCAACCTCAGAGAACACATATCCCCTGTTCTGTTCAGCCTTCATTGGCTTCCAAGGCTATTGAGGATAAAATACAAAATGACCATTTTTTAAATTTTTACTTCTGTTTATTTATATTAATCTGTGATATATTATATATGGCTTTTATGTGAACCGCTTAGACCTAGCCTCATTGATTAAGTGGTATATAAGAATTTTGAAATAAATAAATTCACAGTACTGGGGCATCAGCTACTTACTTTGGATGCTCTTCCACGGACTAATGCTTTGCTCCAGCTTTATAACCCTGGCAGGCTGCTGCGTTCCTTCAATGTGCCCCGTCAGGCTTGTAAAACACGAGAGAACGGGGTTTTTCCAGTGGCTGCTCCCACCTTCTGGAACACATTGCCCCAGAAGCTATGGACTGTCCACAAACTTTTAAAAGCATAGCATTCTTATAAGCTGGTGGTGCCTGCTTCAAATCATGCAGACATACTCCTGGACTTTAGGTTTTCCAGTTGTTGCTGGATTTGGTTTTGTCTGCTTGATTTTTAATTTTGGGAACGCAAACTTGTGTGCCATCTAGAGCTGTGGTATAGGTAGCATAATCAATACATACATTTAAATGCCCAGGCTTCCACAGTCTTGCAAGATCCTCCTGCAAATTTTCATAATCTGCTTGTGATTTAAAAACTCTGAATAGTTGTGTATCATCTGCAAATCTGATCACTTGACTCACTGTTAGCCTTTCCAGATCATTTATAAATATATTAAAAAGCACTGGTCCGAGCACAGATCCACGAGGCACTCCACCGTTTACCCTCCTCCACTGCTCTGCTTCCTATCCTTTAATCAGTTAGCCCGCTAACCCCTGACTTTTCAATTTTCTCAGGAACCTCTCATGGAGCACTTTGTCAAACACCTTTTAGAACAATAAGAAAAATATGACATTTAAATGATGAATACATAAACAGGAGAAATTGTGTGAGGTTATTTAAAAATATCCTAATATTTTTAATCTAAGAATATTGAATCCCAAAGATTAGATTTCATATGGAGGCCCTTTTGGCCTCCATATGAAATTGACTGGTTAACACCTGTCAGAAAAATATAAGGTTGGTGTTTAATCAAGTGGAATGAAATTGTGCCATTATTTTAGCCTCCAAATGGTTTCCATAAAGCTCTGATTTGTACCACTGCAGTCCCTTTCCTACGTACACTTTCAGAACAGGGGACCTACCATAGCAGCCTTATTGATAATGATTCTTGGGGTATTCTACCTCTTTCTTTTACTAATGAGCCTTCGCGTGAGGTATAATCTCACAGTCACTCTAAAGCATCTACCAGATGGTACAAGAATGAGAGGGAGTCCACCTGCTGGAAACAGGCTGAGATCCAGGTGGGCAAAGTTCAAAGCCAGCGTCCCCTACTGCGTCGCTTGTCACCTCCGGTAGGGCACTTTATATCCCTTTGCCTTGGATATCCACCTGGACCCTAAATTCCTGGAAGCAGGGACTTGCCTGTACTGAGATGTAATAGCGTGCTCTATCAGGCAGAACATTTTGGTTCCTGGTTGGTGTTTACTTCCATTTTTTTCCTGTTTGTAATAAGATTACTAAAACAAACAAAAACAACAACAACAACAACAACAAAAAAAGCAGTTAGAGTGGAAGGATGAGAAGTATGCCTGAACACAAAACCAACATGGAGAAGGAAATCCCCAGAAGCCTCTGCGTGTCTTTGGCCTGCCTGGGCTGAATGGACTCTGAGTGACTTACAGAATGTCCCTGGATATCTGTGGAGGCAAGCTGGCACCAGACAGGTGATGTCTATTCATAGAGTCACCACAGGGGAGCTTCAGGCACCATTCTCAGGAGTTTGTAATCCACACAGTTACAGACGTGTTGATTGTCTTGTCCAGTAAGAGTTTAACAGAACAAAGAGAGCCATGGGAAATGGGCTACACATCCTGGGAAGCCAATCAGGGATAGTTAGCGATGATTTAATCATGCATTTGACATCACAACTTATGTAAATGATTCTTTGGGCAGTCATGCAAGTCTCTAGAACCTTCTATCCTTTTCCTGTATTTGAATGTTACCTATAAAAGAAGTATCACTTCCTGTATACAGGGAAATGCTGGTCAGATTGTAAGACTGAGGGCACCCAGTACCCAGCATCTCCCGAGAACACTTATATTGACTAATAAAAATACATTATACTTTTACTGAGTCTAAGTGTTCTTGTGTCCCTGGCCATAAGCATAGAGTAAGCTTTACAAGGAGAATAATTATCGAACTAAAACATGGCTTCATGCATAATACAGGGTCATGTAGGGCGCAGAGGAATTGGAAAGAATGACTAGCAGAAACATTGCAATGTTAATAAATATTCAGCAGATGAAAACAGTCTCTCTCTCAGCCTTGACTGCAGTCCCCCCCCCCCCACTCTCGCTTTCCTCCCCCATGCCATTCGAGTGGGAGAGTGCTGCCCCCTGCAGGCCAGTGAGGCAGCAGGAGCAGTAGCATATTAGGCTGGCCCGGGAAGAAGTGGGGCTCCAGCTTTAATGCATGAGGCGTGGCTGCAGGGGGCTCCCCCAGCATGGGTTAGTTACAGTGGCGCATGTAATGCATGTGTATCCGCCACACCGTTTCAAGGCTTCCCCCACTCTTTGTAATATAGCAACTAGATGCTTACTGTGCCCTAGCAGAGAGCTCAATAAAATGTTCTTTGCTCTGCAAAATATATAATCTTAGGATTTAAAAGGCTTTCCATAAAAGGCTTAGTGTGGCTCTTGCTTTTCATCGGAGATGATATTTAAAAAAAAAAAAAAAAAAAAAAAAAAAGCAGAGCAGAACTACCTCCAAAATCCTTTAAGTTGACTCATTTTCCTACTCCAATGCAAACTGTAAGCTCAAGATAAAAACTTTGTAATCTCATTGAGAGCTACGCCCCATAAAAATAAGAGCATTAACTTGCAATAAATATATCTTAGCAGCTGATTTTTTTTTTTTTTTTTTTTATCTATCTTCCATCTTTTGGCCCTTCAGAATGGATTACAGTCAGGTACCATAGGAGGGTCATTTACTAAGCATTTTTCCCATAGCAGCAGAATAGGTGAAAAGCCTTAGTAAATTTGGCCCTAAGTTTGGTCCTGAGTAGGTAAAGTGACTTTCCCGAGGTCACAAGGAGTGGCAGTGGGATGGGAACCTTGGCTTCCTGGTTTATAGCCCTCTGCTCTGTTACTCCCCTACTGGAGTTAGGTAGCAAAAAACCTATCTGAAGAGATACAATTCCTGAAAGCATTCATGCCAGAAAGAACTTAGTGATATGCATACATTTTAGCTTATAATCAGAACTGCAAAAATTGAAAGTTATATATAACCTGTCGCTATGGAACCATATTATTAAATGTGTTAACAATCCAAACCTATAGCTTAGCATGAAGAAAAAAAATCCCTTACCTTAAATAATGTTCTATGATCTTAAAGTGTTACTGAGCTGTCCACACTGATGTTTACTTCTTGGTATGGCACAGCCACTTCTTTTAAAGACTTGTCACAAAACATACATATTGCTTAACAGTATTCTGTTTCTGGTTTTAGCATTAGAATTTTTATGTAAACCAAACCTAATCCTTCATTTTGGATTACTACTACTGCGACTCCATGAAATTCAGAATTATTCTTTTTAACCAGAGTAATCTATGTCAGCAGCAATTTAGACTGCCCTAATATAATTAGAAAGATCGTCTTGGTTGTTGATTTGTTGCATTGTCGAGCAGAAACAAAAAACTTTTGAACTTTTTAAAATCTCCTAAATTAAATTAGTCATGGCTGCCGTGCTGCTCAGTAAACTGGGGCCATACTGAGCTGATTGCTGCTCGACAGCACCGAGTGCCAGGCTGCCAACCGAAAACCATCAACACAGCTTCAACATGAATCTCAGGAGACAAGAGCCAGCACTTTCATCAGACCTGGATCTGATGTTTTATTGCAAACAAATGTAAAACTCTGTACTTAGAAAGATGTGGAACTGGTGAGCTCTGGTTTAAAACAAACAAGTGAGATGTTCTACATTTGCTACCAGCAATATCTGCAGTAATCGCATGGATCAGAGGTTACAGAGCAACAAGGAAGCAGCACTGATCGAGTGCAAAGTATTTTCTTCACATTATTGCTCTTTAGGATTGGGTCGCATTATCTTTTATTATTTGATTTAACCCCTTTGTCTCCCTACACATACAGAGCACCGTGTATCCAGCTGGCGATTTATTCATGATAAAGATTTCTTAGTAGAGCTAACAGGGACTTAGTTCGTCGGAGAAGGATATCCAAAACACAGACTGACTAAAATGTTCGCCTGCTAGCCATACTGAGAAACCTTAGGTGGGGACACTAAAGAGTGTGGAAGATGTTTGGCATAAAGGGGGTGAAAGAAAAGTCCCTATCCAAATCCCAAGCAAGCAGCCCCAATCCCGACTGAAATGGCTTATGTGATTTCTGACACATGCAATGACCTTCACCGACTTCAGCTTACTCCCTTTCCATCTATTTTACTGGTTCTTACTATTTATATTAATAGTAATTTCATTAGTATACTGTAGATGCAGAGACATTTTTCCATCACCCTGTATTTTATATTTTCCCCAAGGTTTTCTTTGAGATTTATCTAGAATTCATCGGAACCCGTCTCTCCCTCAGTTCCTGCTTTTTGATACGGGAGGGTGCATGTATAAGGCATCATAAAATCATGCAGAGTCTTAGTTGCAAAATCTATAAGTCACTGATCCAGAGTTTTTGGCGGCTTATAATAAAACATGCAGTGGAGTCACAAACTGTCAACAAAACACACATCTTCAAAGCGTAAATAATAGCAGAGAACAACCGTAGGATATTTTCAAATAGTGCAATCCCTAAATGCCCAATTGAGCAGACAGGTCTTCAATAATTTTTTTAATGACTTCATACATTCCAGCATACACAGATAAACCTACTCAACACATCTTGTGGCAGGTAACATGATTGCCCTGTTGCCCACAACCAATGCATATGATCTAGAGCTTCCATCAGTAATATCATAGGAAGCTTGTGCTCCAGTTTGATAACTGGATTTAATGATGATTTCTGGGCTATCTGCTTTGGATAATATAATGGAAGAGAAAGGCCCTAGCATCTGTTCATCTATACAGGTGTTTCTCAGGAAAGGAGACAGCAATTACCCAGCAGTATTCAAGGGGTCACTTCCAGCACGGTTCCAAATAAGACCTCTTTGGATAGAGTAGCTCGGAAAAGGAGTCTCTCGCTCTCCAAGGAGACAGAGAAGGTGAACAACCCCTGAGAGTCAACTCTGCTTTGTGAAAACCTCTGATTAAACATGGCAACATATTTCCGAGAAATTGGCACAAGATAGCTAATTAGCCAACACCTGTAGTCTTTCATTTTGTACTTTGCATAAATCCAGTTTCTACATATCAAAGGGGTGCCAGTCTACACTTTCCGGAGAAGGAAATTTGAATTTTTCCTTTCAGGCTACAAAAGAACCAGTTTTGTTAGATGGTGTATTCTTTTATGATTGCTTTAGATGTAATCGGCCTAGAACCTGGCATAGAGCAGAATATAAATGTTTTAAATAAATACATCAATTTGTCCTGTACTTGCATTTTGTCAGCTTTAGGCAAATAAAGTAAGTTTGTGTATGTGAAGACAGGAGTCTCTGTAGACAGCAGGCTGAAATCACTCATAACACAGGGGCTACGATCATCCAATGGCACCGACAGAGACCCAGCTCTCAGAGCTCAGTAAGAGTTTTACGAAGCATGAGTGGGAGTGCCCCTGCATGCAACTGCCTCATGAGCCCCTCGGTCTCTGCCAGAGCTTAAAAGTTAACAAAGTATTTGACACTCCAGGGAGGCTGAGGGAGAGGGAGGGAGTATTAAGGATGGCTGATTTATTCTGCCGTCTACAGAGAACCCTGATTACAGGTAAGCAAACTTGCTTTCTCTGTCAACAAGCAAGCATGAAAATCAGCCATAATGCATGGGAGTCCCAAGCTAAGGGTTACATTGCACCACAACTGTTAAGACAACCCAGCCCCATCCAGTGGAGAGTGGACTACTGGGAAAAAAGGCTGAATAGGATTGCTTGTTCAAAAGTTGTCATCTCCCCATGACATGGTCTCCAGACAGAAATGAGACGTAAAGGTATGAACAGATGTCCAAGTAGCAGCTTTGCATGTGTCTTCAATGGGAGTGGCCCTGAGATGAGCCACTGAAGTCACCATGCCTCTCACTTGATGAGCCTTGACAGAGCCTGGAATCTGTAAGCCAGCCAGTGAGTAACAGCCTGCTAGCCCATTAGACAGTTTGTTTGGCAACTCACTTCCCCATTCTATTGATATCAAAGGACACAAACAGTTGAGAAAATAGACAATGAGATTGAGTCCTCTTTAGGTAGTACCCCCTACGGCTTTTACAGCCTAAGGTGTGAAGAGCCTGTTCTCCTTTGCACACATGCAATCTTGGAAAGCAGGTGTGCAGCACAATAGCTTGGTCAATGTGGTATGCGGACACCCCTTTTGGAAGGAATTTAGGCAAGTATACAAGTTGTGAAAAAACTGTAGGTATGGTGAATACAAAATCAGAACCTATCATTCACCTACTCTTTGTGCCAAAGTGATGGCAACAATAAACAACATTTTCCATGTGAGAGATTCCACCAACTCAAGAGGCTCAAAGGAGGTTTCATGAGTTGAGCTAGGACTATGTTCTAAAGCGCTAGCCATTTACTGGCCAGAGGCTTGGAGTGCCACAGGCCTAAAGGATGGAGAGAGATCAGAGCTCCTTCCAGTTGCCAGTGATAAGGCATAATGGTGCTGAGATGGAACCTTAATCGAGGAGGTGCTGAGGCCAGAAGATGAGAGGAAGAATAGATATTAAAGCAAGTTCCTTGGGTCACACAAACAGGGATCCAGCTGGCTAGTCCCACACCATGTCAAGAACCTCTTCCACTTCAAACTAAGATTTTCTGGTTGAAGGCTTCCTGGCTGAATTCAGCATGTCCTCCACCTCCCGTAGGAAGCCATAAGGAAGAGACTACTGTGCGTGAGGACCAGCAATGGCAGATTTGAATGGCAGTCTGCCATCTTCCTATTTAAAGAGATTGAGACATCTATAAGAGAATCAGAGACTGAATGGACAGAAAAATTAGATATGGATACTGCACTTGCCATGGCTAGGCTTTTCCTTGTCTTGGAGGATCTCCTCATCAGTCCTAGAATTGAGAGAAATTGGTGGGTATGCATAGAGCTAATCTGTAGTCACTCGGATGCAAGGAACAGAACCTTACTGTTGTTCTCCGAGGTGAACAGATTGATCACCATCATTTTCCAATGACTGAACAAGTTGTTTGTGACCTCTTAATCCAAGGACCACTCTCATGTGATTGCAGAATTCTGCTGAGTTGGTCTACTAATATATTCTCCTCTCCCAGAAGGTAGGTCACTTGAGACGTACATTGTGTTGGCCGCCCCATAATCATATTCAGAGGGTATAGGAGCCCATGCCTATATGCTTATTTATATAAAACATGGCCAGTTGATAGTCAGTCTGAATCAAGATTCTTTTGTTTGTGAACACATGGAGAAAGCCCTTAGTGCATAATATATGACTTGCAACTCCAGAAGATTGAGCTGCATGTGATTCTTTTCTTGGGTCCAAGCAGCACCAGTAAGCATACCCCACCCTTTGCTAGAGGGGGCAGTGGAGACTGTCACTTAATGTGCCAATATGTTTCATGAGACCCACTGCAAGCATCTCCAGGTTCATCATCCACTGGAGGGATGTTCATATCACAGGAGATACAGAGATGTGTTATGATAACAGCTAGAACGATTCATCCCTCTGGCCTTTGAGGGCCCACTGAAAACCCTGCATGTGCAGAACTTGTTCTTCTAGGCCATGTGACCTAGAAGAACAACAAGTGACCTTGCTGACAGCCGGTCCCTGGGTAGGAGATACATCAGGCCTATCAAAACCTCCAGCTCTTTTGAGAAGAAACACCTTTTTCTGAAGCAATGCTATCCAGGTTCCTATGAACACAACCAATTAGGACTTCAAGAAATTGATCAGGAACTGGAGAAGCCAGACAGTTGAGAGCATGCCTGCCAGAGATGGGCCCATCACCAACCAATTGTCCAGATAGGGGAATATGCAGGCTCCCTGCTGCTTTAGCTCTGAGCGGCAATAGCCACGAGACATTTTATGAACCCTTAGGCCAAAAGGCAGCATCTTCTGCTGGTAGTACACGCCCTTCACCATGGACCTGAGGAATTTCTGGTGGGCAGATTGAATGGGAATAAGCGTCTTTCAGATCCATAATAAACATCCAACCCCTCAGTTGAATGCAAGGCAGAATTGTCTGGAGGGAGTTCATCTTGAACCTCTCTTGGACCAACAATCTGTTCAGCTTTCAAAAATACAGGATAGGTCTACTTGGTAATTAGGAAGTACCAGGAATAGAATCCTTGGACACATTCCTGAGATGAGATAAGCTCACTTGTGTCTGCTGTAGAAAAGAGGCTATTTCCAGCTGTAGCTGAGCAGATTGAAAAGAGTCAGAACTGAAGAATGATCTCCATTGAGCTGTAGGAGAGCAAGAACATAAGAAATTGTCATACTAGGTCAGAGCAAGGGTCCATCATCCTGTTTCCAACAGTGGCCAATCCAGGTTACAAGAACCTGGCAAGTAACAAAACACTAAGCAGATCTCATGCTACTAATGCCAGTAAAAGCAGCGGCTATTCTCTAAGACATCTTGATTAATCAGCAATTAATGGACTTCTCCACCAAGAACTTATGCAAACCTTTTTTAAACCCAGCTACACTAACTGCACTAACCACATCCTCTGGCAACAAATTCGAGCTTGATTGTGCACTGAGTGAAAACGAATTTTCTCCGATTAGTCTTAAATGTGCTTCTTGCTAACTTCATGGAGTGCCCCAATCCTTCTATTATCTGAAAGAGTAAATAACCGAGTCACATTTACCCGTTCTAGACTTCTCACGATTTTCTCTCTATCATATGCCCCCTCAATCATCTCTTCTCCAAGCTGAACAGCCCTTATCTCTTTAGCCTTTCCTCATAGGGGAGCTGTTCCATCCCCTATATCATTTTGGTTGCCCTTCTCTGTACCTTCTCCATCGCAACTATATATTTGGAGATGCGGCAACCAGAATTGTACACAGTACTCAAGGTGCGATCTCACAATAGAACGATACAGAGGCATGATGACATTTTCCGTTTTATTCACTATTCCCTTCCTAATAATTCCTAACATTTTTTTTTTGACTGCCACAGCACACTGAGCCAACGATTTCAATGTTTTATTAACTATGAGCCTAGATCTTTTTCCTGTGTGGTAGCTCCTAATATGGAACCTAAAATATCCCTGTAACCTTATTCTGTAAACCGTTATGATGGCGTTATTTTGACGTTTCCGAATGACGGTATATAAAACTCATTAAATAAATAAATAAACCAACATGGATTATTTTTCCCTATATGCATCACCTCATATTTGTCCACATTAAATTTAATCTGCCATTTGGATGCCCAATCTTCCAGTCTCACAAGGTCCTCCTGCAATTTATCACAATCTGCATGTGATTTAACTACTCTGAATAATTTTGTATCATCTGCAAATTTGATTAACTCACTCCTTGTATTCCTTTCCAGATCATTTATAAATATATTGACAAAGCACTGGTCCAAGTGCAGATCCCAGAGGCACTCCACTGTTTACCCTTTTCCACTGAGAAAATTGACCATTTAATCCTGCTCTCTGTTTCCTATCTTTTAACCAGTTTGTAATCCACAAAAGGACACTGCTTCCTATCCCATGACTTTTTAGTTTCCTTAGAAGCCTTTCATGAGGGCCTTTGCCAAACGCCTTCTGAAAATCCAAATACACTACAACTACTGGCTCACAATTGGTAGTCATACTCCACAATTCTCAGGACCCATCGATCCTTGGTGATGCAGTTCCATTACAGAAGGAAGGATGGGACCCTTTCCTCCACTGAAGGAGGTGGGCCTCAGACATCAAAAACTGGTCCCAAGCTTAGGCTGTGACTTATATTGTGCTTTTGGCAGATGAGGAAGAGATTGATGACATTGAAAAGGGGTGTTTCTGGTAAAATGGGCCTTTGTAGGTGAAGCACTGGCATCTAATAGAGACTGGCTGGTTTTCCACTGCTGCAAGCAGGGACTACAAAGTAGATTGATGTTTCTTAATGAGTGCCATCTTCTCTTGTACCCAAATAATTTTCCCTTGTACTGGGCACATCTGCAAGATTTGTCATGTACATCTTTACGGAGGTCACTCACAAGCACAGAAGCCTCCTGATTTCTACAGAGACTGCTGAGATTCTGGCCATGGTGTTGAAGGCCTCATATGCACAATGGATGAGATGCTTTTCACATTCTTCTGCATCCTCCACAGCACAGTGAAATTCCACTTAGAACATAAGAACTTGCCATGCTGGGTCAGACTGAGGGTCCATCAAGCCCAGTATTCTCTTTCCAATGGTGGCCAATCCACGTCACACATACCTTATAAGTTCCCAAATAGTAAACAGATACCATGCTGCTATTGCACAATAATAAATAGTGGCTATTTCTAAATCTAAAAATGTATTGCCTTCTCCTCCAAGTGCCTTTTTAAACCCAGCTACGCTTACTGCCTTAATCATATTCTCAGGTAATGGATTCCAGAGCTTAATTGTGCATTGAGTGAAAGAATTTTCTCTGATTTGTTTTAAATGTACTAATTACTAACTTCATGGAGTGCCCCCTAGTCTTTGTATTTTTCAACAATTCTGTTAAATATTTCAGATGCAAATACTTGTACCACTTGTGCAAATACTTGTGCAAATACTGTACCACTAAAAACTGGTGAGCTGCAATCAGAATGCTAAGCATGGATCCATGGAAGATGCTTTTCCCCAAATGTGTCCAACATTTTTTGATCCCTTTTGGGAGGAGTGTTGGAATGATGCTGAAGCGCTTTGTCCGCTTCAATGCCAAGTCCATCACAACAGAGTGGTAAGGTAGCTGGATTATGCCAAACCCTGGGGAGACATGGACTAATTCAAATCAATTTTCCAGGAAACCAGAAGATGTATCAGAGCCTTCCATATCCTCATTTGCAGATACCTGAGGAGGCCATGCATCGGATTGAATGTGGAGTCCACCAGAGCCTGGAGAAAATGTAACAAGCCAAAAAATATCTGTTCTCTAATCCTGATCCACGTTCATAGACATCTTCACAAGCATATCCAGAAAGGGAGAGTACTTGAGATCTTTCATAGGAGACATATGCTGAGACAAGTCCAGCAGAGAATCAGAAGAAATCCCTACAGAGTCCTCTTATCTAACCATGCAGGGATGCTCAGTCAGGACTCCAACAAAGAGAGAGATCAAGGAGAAGACTTCTACTGATATGGAGGGAGAGATGACCAGTAAGAAGTGTAGGAGTAGCCTAGCGGTTAGAGGAGCAGGCTATAAACCAGGGTTCAAATCCCACAGCTGCTCTTTGTGACCTTGGCCAATTCACTTTATTCTCTGTTGCCTGAGACTGCAAGCCCTCTGGGGATAGGGAAGTATCTACAGTACCTGAATGTAATCCACTTTGAAGTGCCAAAAACAGAATATAAAAATCAGATAAAGTTTGGAAAGAGCTGATCCATGAAAGCACTCCCTCAAAGAAGGTGAATCTACCATCTTAAGACCAAGACTCACTTCTACTGCCAGCAGTCCCTAAGGTAATGTCTGAGCTTCCGACAGATTCTTGCCTTCAGCAGCTCTGATAGCAAATGGGAACCCAGTTACGGAGCCCTTTGTGCTGGAATCAGAGGAGAGACATCCTCTCCTGACACTCACATAGGTTTCATTGTCACAGATTGCTGCCACTGCAGGCAGCACCAAATAAGAAGCTCGGGGGCACAGAGGCTGCAACCACAGTAACAGTGGGTTCTGATGCATGTCACACTGACTGCAATGTACCCTGCTGACCTGAACCAGATCTGATCAGCACAGCAACATTCTGCGCCAAGACTCCACCCTCCAAGATCAAAGGATGACTGAGACCTACTATCTGAGATACTACACTCTTTGAGACCAAATATGCCATGCTACTCTGAACTGAGGGGTTCAATCTAGAATATGCTTGTATCCTCTGTGCCGATGAAACAGAGGGAGTCCTGGACAGCAACAGGAATGGAACATCTGGGAAGAATAAGTTGCTTGGTGCCATGGGGATTTTCCATGCCAAGGAGGACACCTGAACCAAGGGATTTCATCTCAGCAACAAGAAGATGTCCCCTTCCAGAGCCCTACATTGATGGTACTAGCTTTTTCGACCCCAGAGGGGATTCCTCATGCCACTTAGATGCTCTTCTTGGTAACTCATCCAGCTCCTTCTGCACTTCACTCATTCCAATTTGTGATGGATCCAGGATCAGACACCATTGCCAGGGGTGCCTTCTCTGACACTGGCATGAGAAGAGGCAAAGTCGCAGTGCAACTGATGTTTCATGTGGCACCGGTAGCCTGAAGAGGTCTTGCTCTGGGAGGCGAAGACTACCTTCACATTGAGGCTTTGGGGTCTTACACAAAGCCTCTCTTCAAGTTGCGGTACGGATGCACCCAACAAGGACATCCGACCACAACTGAGACAATTAGAAGCTCTGGGCCTAGACAGCGATAGCAGACCAAGTGAGCATCAGCGATGGAAATGTGATGGCCACACCTGCAGGCCTTAAACTCGCTAACCGCAGGCCTCTTTGCCTAGGGGTTCTCCTTTTCTTCTCTTTTTTCTTTTTGGTAGACCTTAAAGGTTCTATTGACAGGCTGCCAAGGCCGCAGCAAAATAAGAATTTGTAAGGGCAAACATGGAGCAAATGGTTAAAAGCAAAAAGAAAGACTGGGAGTTCATCTTTGTGGTAGCTCAGACAAAGAACGATTGAGGAACTCAACAGGCAGTGTGGCTACAGACTTGGAAACTTCCACGCATGCTCAGTAAGACCTTGACTAAGCTCTAAGAACGGAGTCCATGTCAGCACTATTAGATGATGCCTTCTACAAATTATGGCCAATTCATGCCTGCTTGTCAAACGTGAATCTTAAAATGTACATATTGCGTTATGTACCGAAGAATACCTCTTTTACTCTCAAAGGAAAATCAGCAGAAAAGTGAGAGAAAGAGTATCAGATGCTATATAACCATATTTAGAAATATTGTTATTGTAAGGAAAGTATAACATATGCTTGATAGCTTTGATCACTTATAAAATATAGTAGTTTCTCTATAACAAATTTGTGCCACAACTCAAAAAGCAAATCTTGTGTATTTTCAATAACACTTACTCAGCTCTCTAGTCTATCATAAAATATCTCTCTCTATTACCCGAATCTCCCACAGAAACACTGACATGACCATTTTAAGCCTTTTTTTTTTATTGCCTTTAAATGCTGGGACAAACTACCAGCTTAACAAGCTATACAATAAAAGTTTGGCAAATGCTTCAATGAATATTCTGGCGTATAAAAATTCAACCAGGCATTTCAGTAGTATCGGTCTATTTCATTTTCAGTGAGCGCCTTGAATTCGTGACACTGTAGGTGGCTTATCCTGCCACAGCGGGGACCTGCAGCTGTAAAATGAAATGCTCAGACACCAGTACAGCGCAGTCCCCAAGTTTAGTAAATCCAGGTAAACAGGGCATTTGGGGCTGATTGAAAATACCCAACAGAGATGTACGTGCTTGTGCTGAAGACTTTCACGGAAATTCACAGTTCTCGCATCTGCTCATCAGAGCTGTACAAAGTAAACACCCTGACACATTCAATGACAATGTATGTGTTACATCTTTAAAAATCAAATGGAAAAATAAACTTTAAGAAAATAAAAAGTGCCACAGAAAGACAGCTGTATATCGGGAAAGTGAAAGCTGGTAAATGAACACACATGTTCCAAAGCAAACCAACTCAGCAGCCACCCAGAGCAGAACAAAGAAATTATTTGCTCTAACACAGGGTCCTGTTAGAAACCGGTGCAAAATGTAAGATATGCGTGAAGATGGGGCAAATTTATACTAATAAAGGAGACTGGGTTAGGTCACAGATTTCATTTTTATATTACCACGTGTACTCTTTGGCTGCACTTCGTACCAGCCAAATAATGTCCCTAATATCGATGTGTGCACCGGCAGATTTTCAAAAGGGAAATGCCAGGAGCCAGAGCTGTGCCCACTTTGCATGGGGAGACTGAAAGTTACTCCAATGTGCAGGGCTGGTTCCGTATAAGAGTCTGATTCGAGATGTATAAAACTCCATTATAACAACATTAATGCACTTCTTATAATACACACAATGATGGGTCATCATAGTAAGCATTATAAAGAGGATGCTTGAAAAAAATAAATAAATATCTACACAGATAAACATATACATACACAAACACAATAAGTATGCAAAGTGAATTGTCGCTATAGCATCTACCCTGATGTAACACTACCATATCTTGACATCTGAAAGTCCAGTTCAGCTTGCAGGTCTGACTTGGAGAAAAGGCTGTCTACAGAGATGCAGCTCCACACACAGAGCGTCTTCTGAGCCTCCGTCTATGGCTTTCCACGCAGCACTCATACAAACTGCGATAGGTTGGGGACTTTAATGTTAATGTCCCCAATATTGATGTTGCGAGGAATTTCTGGTAAGTTGATATTCTTCACCGCCGAGACCGCACGAGCAGGAGCTGCTGAAAGGCCACTCTGTAAGGGAGAGGAGACAGAATTCATGTACTAAGAACACAGAGCTCAATGGCTTTCTCATGAAGCCAAAAATTACATCCAACCGGTTGCAACCGATAATTGTTTTGGACAAACTAAATCCTCAGGTATCCGATGCAGAAGTTTCCCAGCTCTGTGCACAGAAATAAAGGTCACTAAACAGAGCTCTTGGCAGAAGGTAGTTCACTAATCACAATTCGGTTTCCAGCTTTCAAAAGTCATTATATCAGTGTCTTAAAATCCATTTTCCAATTCTACATCTGTAGTTTGAAATCCTGCACACTTTATGTTGGTAAACTTTTTGCTTCTATTTTGTCAGTTTTTTATGTTTGTAAAATGTTATTTTATATTTCTGATATTATTTTGCCATTTTCTGACAATGTTACTGTTTGTATTTTCTTGTTTACACTGTTTATTGCTTCACATGTACCCATGGCTTAGGACATGGAATTGATTACGCACGAAATCAAATAAACCGGATTTGGATTTTTAAAAAGTGCCAAAGAATAAAAAGTTGCTCCCAGGCTGTTATGGTTTAGTACCAAATCCTGTGAACTGAGGTTCAAGTTTGGTGAAGAAAGCTGAAAATATTTCATGCAATTCTGGCAAAGGAAAATAGAAAAGTCTTGTGTATTTTGGAAGATATGGAGGAATGAGACTAAGCAGACTTTTCAGAGAGTGGCTAAAGCTGAAGAGAGAAAATCTCTGACTACAGGAGCAGCAGCTAGGAGAGTAAGGAAGTTTCCTGGGCATCAGTCAATCCATACTCAAGAAAAACGGGAATTACTATATTTACCAGCCTGCAAGCAGCACTGGAAACATCACTTAGTCACCCAGTTTACAAGTCAGTCCATAAAGAGCCCGATTTACTAAAGCTTTTTTCTTATTCTAGGTTGGAGAGAAAAAAAAGCTTAGTAAATCCAGCCCTAAACCTAAAAGTTGGAGATGGTTTTCAAAACTGTTCTGTTCAACATATCAAGTAATGAAATGCCCTCTCTCTCAACTGCCTTAAGGTCATTGTATTATTATTATTATTTTTTTTTTTTTAAATGATTCTATCATATTATCTAGGGTGTTCATTAGGCTAGGACCCTACACAAGGCTTCTGGGCACGAATCCAGTTGGGGGGGGGGGGGGGGGGGGGGGGGGGGGAGGGGGCGTTTACCAGGGCAGGCGTTAGGAAATTTGTTTCACTACTTGGATAACAACTCGCTAGGGCTTCTGCTGTGCTGCAGTTTTACCATTTACTTTAGGCAAGGGGATGCAAATGAAAAACAGATGGCGTCTGGTCCAGAGAACCGCAGGATAGCAACAAAAAAAACCCCAAAAAAAGCCCACAGAGAATCTTTTATTCTGGAGCTTGAACCAGGAGACGTGAAGGTAGAAAGGACGTTAAGAAATCATCAGTGCTGTATGCACCACTGGTAACAGACGTTCCTGATTCAGCCCTATACACAGTACAGTTAATAAAATAAAATTAAACTCACAACCATCTCTCATACTTCTTCAATTGTTCAAGCCCTTCAATTCCAAGGCAATGTACCTGGTTGCCTGAAATTCCCCTCCCCACTACATCTCCATCGCAGGGCGTGTGACCTTCCCAGGCTCAAATTTAGATTGGCACAAAGAGACACTGCAAGCAGGCGAATCGTTTCCTAGAGAACTGCATAAACGAATGATGCGGAACAAAGAACCTTTTAACCACGCAGACCTTCTTTTCTAAGGCAATTTGAATAGAGTCATCCACTCAGGCCCCCCCCCCACTTCATAAATCGGGGCTTCCTGAACTGCGGGGTTGGAACCCCAAATGGCAGAGCTCTTCGGGCATCAGTAGCAGACGTCAGTGTGGGGGACTGTGAGCCAGCGCACGCTCACAGGTCCTGTGGTGACAGGAAGCCCTCTGCAAGGTGGGGTGGGAGCCGGTGCTCACAAATGGGGCCGATACAGTAAAACCCGCTCTCCCAACACGCGCCCAGGCCACTCTCTCCTGGGCGCACAATCAAGTATTTAAATGAGGGCCCGCGGTAAAACGAGGCGCTAGGGACACTAGCGCCACCCTAGCGCCTCCTTTTGACAGGAGGGGCGGCTGTCAGCGGCTTTGACAGCCGACGCTCAATTTTTCCCGGTGTCTGTTCTCGAGCCCGCTGACAGCCACGGGCTGGGAAAACGGACGCCGGCATAATTGAGCGTCCGTCTTCCGACCCACGGGCCGCAGGCACATTTTCAATTTTTTTTTTTTTTTTTATTTTTGGGGCCTCTGACTTAATATCGCTATGATATTAAGTCAGAGGGTGCACAGAAAAGCAGTTTTTCCTGCTTTTCTGTGCACTTTCCCGGTGCCAGCAGAAATTAAAATGTGCGGCTCGGTTGCACATTTTACTTTCTGTATTGCGCGGGAATAACTAATAGGGCCATCAACATGCATTTGCATATTGCGGGCACTATTAGTTTCGGGGGGGGGGGGGGGGGGTTGGCTGCGCGTTTTTGACGCGCTATTACCCCCCACTGTATAAGGGGTAAAAATAGTGCGTCGAAAACGCGCGGCCAAATGCGCACTGTACTGTTTCAGCCTGAATGACCTTCCTTACTAATCCTGCTGCTTGCAGATCACTGCTTGGCTCAGAACCAGCCATGAGGAGAGGGAAGGGCTCAGAGAGTGTGGGGGCTGCTAGAGATTGCCACTGCTTCTGACCCACACTAAACCTACCCCTGTCATCAGCCTACCCTTTTTTCCCCCACCAGTTGCCATCCATCTTTGGCCCGGGATACTGACCCGGCCAGGAGGATTTAGATGTAAGAGTGGTCTGAGGGTTGGATCAGGTGGAGAGGGACTGACTGCAGCTAGTGAGAGAGGGTGGGGGGGGGGGAGGAATGTGTAAGAGTTTCTAGTGAGAACGTGAGGGGGATCTGCTGCAGAGTGTGAAGGAGGGAATGAGGTCAAGCTGGGAGATGAGGGAGGATGGGATATGACAGCGAGGAGGGAACGAGGTAATGGGAAGGGATGGCCGGATCCGCTGGGCTGGGAAAGGATTAGCTGTGTGGGTGGGAAAAGGGCTGGAGGGAGTGGCAGGTGAGATGGGTTGGGATGGAGGGAGGGTCAGAGTAGTGATAGCTGCTGCTTTGGTTTTGGAAGTTACTTTCAGGTGCTAAAATGAGGTCACACTCTGGCTCTGAGTTTGGGAAGCCACGTCCTAAATGCTACACATTCCTTTCTTTGCCAGGACATTTACTCCCTAAAATCTTGGACACTAAAGGAAGCATCACTTCCTTGGCAAGTAGCTCATTTATTTCAAAGTCGGCAGGTTCTCTACTTGCTCAAGCACCTGAAATTACTTCCGCTACCTCCACCCTCCCCGAAAGTCACATGCAGTCATCTGAACATTCATTCCTCTGTCTCTTCTTAATCAGCAGTACAGTCCATGGGCTTTAAGTTTCATTTTAGAGCAGTTTTCATGTTGTAGAACAAATAATTAAACCAAGATTTTTTTCAGTGATTTAAACACACACAAGTCCAAGGAAATGTTGATCTTTACCTTGGTGAAGTGACTTTGAAGAATCCTTTTGATGGGTAGGAGCGGCAGAGAATTCTTGCTTTAGTGCACAAAAATTAAATATCACGAGATCTTGAGGAGATTTAAAATGTATTTATCAGGGCATAAAATATAGGATTCATTACAACCGAACGCACAACAGACTCTGCTCTATCGGGAAAACTCCATATCCAGAAATTTCTACACGCCACCGTCCTTAATAAGCAATCTCCTTTAACAGGTAGAACCATCTATGATAAATGTGCATCATGAAACTGATAAGAAAGACTTCAAGTCAAAGTCAGACAAAGGTAAGGATGATAGGCGGCATTATTGATCCTTCTTTATCCACGCAAACACATACTGTATTACATCAGTTCTTCAGATCTCATTTGCTAAATTAAGAGTCCTCCAGCACATCAAGCCATACCCTTGAAGCCTCCAATTTCAGATCAGTTCTTAAACCTTTGGTACTTTCAAGCATTGATGACTACAACTCCTTACACTCAGGACTTCTGCACAATACAATCAGAAACTTACAATTAATTAAAAAATGCAGCACTTCGTCTACTTACCGCAACAAATATTTGCAATCACAATTCCGGTATTCTAGTGACTTCACTGGTTGCCTGTTCAATGGGCGCATACAACAACAATCTCCTTAATAGGATTACCTCTCTATGCATTAGCACAATTAGGATTTATGCTCCTACCAGAACCCTACGGTGCTCTGGAAATATTCTAGATGTTCTCTCTCTCTCCTTGCTTTGCCTGACTGTCCACAACATGTGAAAGGGCCTTCTCTATCGCCAGGCCAGTCCTATGGAACTCCCTGCTTCCTTCCATGTGCTTCATGGCAGACTAAGGAATTATTAGGAAGGGAATGGTGAATAAAACAGAAAATGTCATAATGCCTCTATCGCTCCATGGTGAGACCCCATCTTGAATACTGTGTACAATTCTGGTCGTGGCATCTCAAAAAAGATATAGTTGCAATGGAGAAGGTATCGAGAAGGGCGACTAAAATGATAAATGGGATGGAACAGCTCCCCTATGAGGAAAGGCTGAAGAGGTTAGGGCTGTTCAGCCTGGAGAAGAGACAGCTGAGAGGGGATATGATAGAGGTGTTTAAAATCATGAGAGGTCTAGAATGGGTAAATGTGAATCGGTTATTTACACTTTTGGATAATAGAAGGACTAGGGGGCACTCCATGAAGTTAGCATGTAGCACATTTAAAATAATCAGAGAAATTTTTTTCACTCAACGCCAATTAAACTCTGGAATTTGTTTCCAGAGGATGTGGTTAGTGCAGCTGGGTTCAAAAAAAGGTTTGGATAAGTTCTTGGAGAAGTCCATTAATGGCTATTAATCAAGTTTAATTAGGGAATAGTCTCTGCTCTTAATCGCATCAGTAGCGTGGGATCTTCTTGGTGTTTGGGTAATTGCCAGGTTCTTGTGGCCTGGTTTGGCCTCTGTTGGAAACAGGATGCTGGGCTTGATGGACCCTTGGTCTGACCCAGCATGAAAATTTCTTATGTTCTTAATTTTAAAAAAACCTCTTAAAACATATCTGTTTACGAAGGTTTTTTTCAGCTCCAAGGCAGCACCCAGCTCTTATGTGATTTCCCATTATGAAGGCTACCTTGCCTGACCAGTGCCATCTACAGCTTATAGAGGTTTACCTTATCAGGTGCAGCATAGTTATGTTAACATCTGTGTAAAATGAGTTTTGTTTTATTTTAAATGTGAAATATTTTATGCTCCCTGCCCTGCACTTTGGAGGGCGCAGGAAAAAATATTTTAAAATACATAAAGCAAACTGTGCCTTATATTTAAAAAAAAAAAAAGAATAATTTAGAGAGCCACTTTAGGCTACCTGAAAGCAAAAGGTCAGGGAGGCTGCAATGTAGCCTGTGGGTTTATAATCACTAAATGTGGCACAATATTAGAAAGAATGTCTCTTCTTTCAATTGATGCCAATTTGCTCCCAACAGGAGGAAAATATCCTGAAGAGGCAGATAAAGATCCATGCCAGTTCAGCGACACGGGACAATAAGAAGTGATTTCTGTAGGAAAAAAAACGTGGCTGAGAAGTGCTCCATAGAGCTGCAGCCAGGCTCATTTTTACACTTAACTCCCACTGCCAAACGGCAACACAGCAGCGGAGCAACACGGGCTTTAAAGACTGTGAAATATTTCTGCCAACACCTGGGCCCTACTCTAGTGTTCTTGGACTCCTTTTCATTTCAAGGAAAATTGAAGCAAGATCCAGTTAAGAGGCGAGATGCTTTAAATTAAGTTCTCAGTAATTCATGGCATTTTTTTCAGTCCTGGACAGCTAACGTCATGCTAGATTAAGCAAGACGGGACTTTGGGAATAGTCATTTAGCAGGGGCTGCTAGTACTGCAGCAAAAAAAAAAACAAAACGCCCCTAAAAACTCCTAATGTTCTCTGGGTGCATCCCTTTTTAAATCAGGGTTTCCCCATGTGAAGGAGCACAGTGCTGTATTTTAGTGCTTTACATTCACATGCACAGTTTCAACCTAGGTAACATGTTGAGTTAACTAGGAAGAAATGCCCATTTAAGACATTAAGAGGTCTATATTCAGTCACAGTCTGGCTAGCAAAGTTAGCCAGGTAAATTTATCCCGCTAATTTTTGAGGTACATTCAATAGCGCAGCTGCACTACTGAATACAGCCAGCTAGCTTTAGGACAGTTCTCTGACACGACCAGAGTTGGCCACATAAGTTATCTGGTTGGTTGTATTCTGAACATTTTCAGAAAAAAAGGTGAGCAGCGAGGCACAAGAAAAGGCCTCTTTTTCAAATATAAGTTTTTATTATACTATAAGGAAAAACATATTTAAGAGAAAATGAAGTGTGACTAGGATGGAGGTTTTTGACCTAGGGTTGATTATAATTGGGCACACGCATTGGTTTAAAATATTTTGGCCAATAATTTTTTTTTTTGCACTTTCTCTTTCCTTGCCTGCTTGGATTGGTTTATCAGAGAGTGAGAAACTGTACAACAAGAAAACAGAAAAATAAATATGAATCCCTATCTGCTGTCTTGACTTTTTCATCTCAAGCCGTTCTGGATATCTACTCCAGTGTGGCTTTTGCCCCCTACATCCCATCTCACCAAAGTCTCCAAGGACCTCTTGCATGGTCAAGGCCAAGTGCCTTTAATTTGATCCTCATCCTGACACCATTTATCACCATTTACTTCTTGACACAGTATGCGACTGGATTCCAAGACTCATATTTTGGTTCTCTTCTTTCCTCTCCTATCATACTTTTACTGTATTCTCTCTCTGCTATTCCACTGTCAGTGGTGTGCCTCTAGGCTCGGTCCTAGGCCCTCTTCTCTCTCCACACTTCTTCCCTGGATGCTTTGATCTCTCACGGCTTTCAGTACCACTTTTATTATGACTCCCAGCTCTCAATCTCTCTACACCAGAAATTTCACTATAAATACAGTCCCAAATTTCAGCCTGCTTGTCAGACATTGCCATCTGGATGTCCCACTGCCACTTTAAACTTAACATGGCCACGACAGAACTTATTTTCTCCCAAAACCACGTCTCTTTTTCAGTCTCTGTGGATGGCACTCTCAACCTCCCAATTCCTTCAGTCCTTGAGGTCATCTCGGATGCCTCTTCTCCACACACAGCTACAGCAGGTCACTTTTTCCTCTAACATCACTAAAATCTGTCCCTTCCTTTCTGTGCATGTTACCAAAATGCTCATCCATGCTCTTATTACCTCCTGCTTAGACGTCAGCAATTTTTCTTTTGCAGGCGTTTCACTGAACTGTCTCTCTCCATTGCAATCTATTCAAAATTCGGCTGCATGACCTTATCTTCCTTCAAAGATACTAGGATCATGTAACCACACTTCTCAAGATCTTACATTGGCTCCCTGTTGACTTCTGCAACCAATACAAGCTTCCCTTGCTCATCTATAAATACATTCACCTTGCAACTCCTCATTGCCTATTTTCTCTTCTCTATCCCTGCATCTTTCCTCATGAGCTCCATTCATCAAGCAAGTCACTCTTATCTATGCCCTTCTCCTCCATTGTCAACTCTTTGCTTCACCGTATGCTTGGAAAAGATTTCCTGAGTTGGTGCATCAAGCTTTCTCTCTGGCCATATTCAAATACAGTTTTAAAACTCAGCTTTTTGAAGATGCATTTAAATCCTAAGCACTTCTCTATAATATATAGATGTCCCATGGCCTAATTTCTTTCGTATATTTTTCTTGATTAGATTGTAAGCCCTATGGGGCAGGGACTGTGTATCTGTACAGTACTGTGCATGTCTAGCAGTGTTTTAGAAATGATAAAACGATAATAGTAGTACAATACGTTTAAATATATCAGTATTCAGACTGCGTAATTTGGGGAAAAAAACCTAAACACATGGCACAGCACAGATATTTCACTGAATATATCTAAATTAAATGCCCAGTGCAATGAAATGGCAGAGTCAAATGTTCACGTTAATAAAAGCCTTTTACTTAAGCCTTATTTGCTAATACAAAGCATTCTGTGAATATTCTAAAGCAGAATGGAATACAACAGGACTCTCACAAAGCATTTTTGTTAAGCATCCAGAACACACGCCAGAAACGTAACCTGGGCTCTGTTTAAGGAATATTTTAATCATCTGATATACAGTTTTATATTTCAGATGCCAAAGTCTTTTGAAAAACTGGGCCAAATGTGTTCGACAGCCTATGAAACATTGTCAAGAACCTAATATCCTGAATAATGCTTGGGACCAGCTATTTATATTTCAATAATCAATGACTGCAGCCATTGGCACCTCCCTTATTTCAGAGTGTATGTTTTAGGCTGTGCTCAGCTTCCCGGAAAGAACTGACGAACAAACTGTGAAAAAGAGTAGGTATATTAATGTGACTTGTTTCTGCTGTCCCCATCTAACTCACGAGCCACAATGCCGGGGGTTTTCCAATAGTAGTACCCTAGAACTTGCTCTTTTAACTGATTATTGGCAGTTTCAGAAAAGGCTGAAGGCATTGCTATTTCAGGAGGCCTTTCCCCAGGTCTTGATATAAACAGGTTAGATTCTTGGGACGAAGAAGTGAGCAGTGATGATTAAAATTAACTGGCTGATTGTTATGTTTTGACGTAAAGGGTCCATTTTATGTTTTTTATTGCTGTAAATTTTATTGTAATCCACTTAGTATAATGGGCTCAATGTAGGCAGAATATAAGAATTTAAAATAAACAAAACCGAGAGGGGTGCTCTTGACTGGTAAAGAGAGGGCAGCAGCTCAATTTACAGCCCTATGGAATATCAGGTCTGTCATTCTAGTTTACATTATAACTATTTCAACTTACCTGATATTGTGGCTAATCTTCCAAACTTTAGTTAACATAAAACTGATGTCCACCGCAAATGCCACTTTTCTGTAAATCTTGTTAAGAGCACAGCTATATAATGGCTCTTTTTGGCATGTCTCAGTTTAAACATTTAATTTTTCTCTCTTGAGACTGCAGAGGCGACATTAGTACCTTGTTTTAAGTGAGCAAGAGCAGATTACCTCTGATTTTTCCAATCGGTTCTGGGCTTCAATCTGAGAAACCACTTCATTCATGTTGGTCTCCAGCACCATCCCTCCCATCACCACCTCATGCAAGATGTAGTGAACCTGAAGAAATAGAGAAACAGTGGACACTTGGTTTCAGTGATTATGTATGAAAGGTCATCATTCCAACAAAGAAGCTCGTACCAAACCCTAATTCCTTGCTACTTAAAGCTCTGCACAATCCATTTGGTAAAGCAGCATGTCAGCACTACTTATTAAGGAGTTGGCTAGGTTGAAATGTGATGAGGTAGGGGTATCAAGCTATTACATGGTGTTACATATCCTTTTTGCAGACAAATATGGGGGCATTTCTTTTAGGAAAAAGTAAAGTCTTTGCTTTGAAACTTGAAAGTTATAAGCTCTGCTCCTCATGTGGAAACATAAGCTGTAGCACTACAGAATGCTATAACAAAGTGTGACATCTAGAAAGGATGTGCCACTGTCCAAGTCAGCATGGTCAACTTAGCCTTTCAACTTAATGGAAACAAAATGAGGACAAATTATAACCGAGTAATTACTGATCAACATGCTTCTAAAGCAGTATAGATAAATCGCTATAAAAACACAACCAACAGAACTTCAAATCTGGTAAAACTCTGCATAATTACATAACTAGGTGGTTGTGCATTTCAATACTCCTGAATTTTTAGATGACTATCAGCACATGAAGCTTTAAAAATAAGGTCTAGGTGATTGCTCTAATCATCCAATGTCTATCATGAAAGTATTTAATCTCTTGTGCACCAGCCAAAGAAAAGGTGCTACAATTCTACTGCATCTACTACTACGCACTTCTATATTACAGTAAGAAAACAACTTGGCCAAGAATATTCAAACATTCCCGTAATTACGATGCTTGTATACATTTTCATATGTGGGACGCCAGCTCACCACCACCTATTGATCCTAGCATGCCATTGGGAAGTTGCTGCATGTTCAACCATGGGCATTCAAGGCAATTGAACTGACTTGGGCCATTATCCCTTCTCCTGTTCTAATCACGTGCTGTATGCATGCTGATCAGAGAGCCAGCTATAAGCCACGTGTACATAGGGTACTATATACACTGGACAACTCAACACAACAATGAAAATGAATTTCCAGTAACCTAGCTGATATGGGGAGCTTTTGTCTCCGATAAGATGAAATGAGGTGAAATGAGGTGCCTGCAGCTTATCAGTTTCGTGCTTACTCTGTTTGACTAGTTAATCATAGCAGATTTATGGATGCTATGGGTTAATTTTCTTCTAATGTTAATGCAAAATTGACTGTACCTACCACTCAAAGTTCTCATTTTAAAAGTCTATAAAACAATATACACCCCTCCCCCCCTTTCATTCTCTGTACACATCAGATGCGCTGAGGTCATATAATACGCGTCAGCAACAGACACTGTGCTAATAACCAAGGGAAAACATTATTTTAATTGCACCACAAATATTTATGCAAACATCTATATATCTTAATGTTCCCAGTACAAGGAGAACTAGCGAGACAGTGACCGAAAGTTACATAATTTCTCTTACCAAACAGGATCTAAAATAATTAGCGCTTACTAAACCTAAGCATATCCAATTTGGAACACACATTTACATTAAACAGCTGGATTAGTCTTACTCGAAATTCAAGTCACAGATAGCTCTTGTTCATGGATGACATCACAGATTTTAAAGTTGCAACTCTCGCTTCAAAGGGATAGAGCAGAAATCAGAATTACTGGAGTTAGGAACAAAGCAAACATCCGTTTGCGTCAGTATTTTTTTTTTTTTAATTTAAAGTTTTTATTTGGCACTGTTCATATTATTAACATTAACATATAACAGGTGTATAAATCTCATCTAAGCTTGACAGTCATCTCAGTATTTGTAGTAGGAACAGACAACTCAACATGGCCACTGGATCCAAACAATAGGCACAATGGGCTCGATTCATCTCCAGTGGTTTGGGCTTCCAATTAGCGAATAGCAGCTGGGTATCAAGTTTTCCAAATATCAATTGTCAGTAAAAGGTATTTAGTCACTCTCTGGTATATTTTATATAAGAAGATATTCAGAGTGCACAAGAGACAGAGCCATTTTATAGTCTCCCTTAATCGGCTTCTGGTCCCACTCCAGAGGATTAATCATCCATATGGATATGAAACTTTTGCTCACATCACCAAAAGGCATGATTTACTACATCTTTTTTTCCCCTCAATAGATGCAAAATGGAAGGAAAAGCCCCAAGATAGCTCAGTTCTCTAATGCTATCAGAGCTACTGATTACCAACTAGGTTTAAATATACTCCCTTAAGTATAGCTTAATGATGGGGTTTATTCTTCCTTGTTTTTAATGTATTTATGTGTTTGGTTTATTTTTTTTTTTTTGTATGTAAACTGCCTGGGATTTACTTAGACTTGCAGTCTATCAAGTACAAAAAATCATAACCATAAATCATGCATTTTGCTTCAGTGGGGAAAACGGGAATTGGATTCAGACAGCAGCCAAGAAGGGGTCCTGACTTTTACGATTTGGAGAACAAATAAACATGAAGGTAACCTACTGATGCAGCTTTTACTACCCTTAATCATTAAGCCTGATATTTCTGATACTGCTCCATCATTGCTCTCTGCTTCCATGGCAGGGGTTAGGGAAAATTGGATTCGGACAGCATCCGAGGTCCCAGACTTATACAGTCTGGGAAACTAAGCATAAGGGTAACCTGCACAGTGCAGCAAATTCTGGCATAAACTTGCTGGGCAGGATCATTTTGTCCTTTTTTGCCATCACTTCTATGTAGATTTGATTCTTATAAGGAGTCAGGAAGCTGTCTACCAGAGCTGTTAAGGATTACCACAGTTTGAACATGCAGATCTGCTGTGACCACTGTTCACTAATGAAATGTGGTGGCTTACTAGTTCCTGACAAAATACCCATATATTAAGGTATAGCCAACTTAAGGACTATGTAGATTATATTCAGAAGACTGTGTTATACAGACTAAAGTCCAATAAGGAGAAAAATGTGAAAAAGAGCATGAACACAAATGCTCAGTCTAGCTCAGTGGTTCTCAACCTTTTTTTGGCTGGGACACACCTGACAGATTGTTGTCACATGCGTGACACTGAACACGTGACCATCACGGAGCTAAATGTAAACATGCACTCTGCATCCACAGGAATCCCCTCAACCCCCAGCAATGAGTGCAGAGCAGATCTAGGGCATTACCTTGTACAACTCGCCATACAAAAAAGATATTCTGGTTCTGATGACATCTCAGTAAAAGCAAAACAAACTCCCTTTACTACCAGGCAAAATAGCCTTCCTTATGAAAAGACAGTAATTTACCACTAATGCATATCCTATTGAGAAAACACAACAAATAAGATTGATACAAATGCCTACATGCTAGCAAAATACCTCACATCGGTCACACACCCAGAACTGACCTTCACCAAGTACAGAAAAACCACAAATTATAAATATGGAGACAGAAACTGGAATGGAAAACCAAAAAAGCCACTCTGCATGCAGTGCGAACCTGGAGAGATGGAAAGAGAAATATAGCACCTAACAGCCTCTCAGGATTTGCAATAATGCACACAAACTAACCCGCACAAAGTTACACCTGTATTATGGAACACACTCAAACAGTAGCAATCCTATCTAAGAGATACAGCTATTAAACCAGGCCCTAAACACTAATACATTTCCTATTGGGAAAACAGAATAAGCCAAGCTGCTATAGAGCCCCACACAGAAATAATTGTAAAGCTATACTAAAAATGTTATAAAACAGCTGCTGAACAGAATATCCAACTATTAAAAACTCATAAAAATTATTAAAACATGTCCAAATATCAATAAAATATTTCAAAACAGCAGACATCGCATAATACCCAATAATTATTATTATTATAATTGTTATTAATGTTAAATGTATTTGACAAAGGTAACTTTTTTTCCTGCATCTCCTGTTTTAATGTAAACCAGTATGATTTGTATATTATACAAGAATGTCAGTATATAAAAATTAAAAATAAATAAATAAAATTAAAATGGCAGTCAATCAAGAAAAATACATTTAAAAAGCCACCTTTACTTATCCTCTCCAGCAATTCTCCTACTCCTTTCCCTTCCAGGCCAATAGCACATACCAGAAGCAGCAAGGGCTGCTGAAGCTCTGTCCTCACAGTCCTCTTCCTTAGCGCCCACAACCACACACACCTCCAATTAGACCTCACGACCAGTCTCAGTCTCTCTCTCACATCAGTCATCTTCCTGACCAGTCTCTCTCTCAATCACACTCATGGTCTCTTATATACAAGCTCTCAATCACACAGAAATGCTCTCACACCCATTCACACAAGCTCTCACCCAGGCAACCACTCTCACCCTCAGACAGACAAGCTCTCACCAAAAATTTATTCTTCCTTCTCTGAAGGGATGGGCTCCAGTTCTGCCGCGGCTTTACTGTGGTGGGCCTTCTTTTTTTGCCACCATGGGAATGGGCTCCCATGGTGGTTTTGCTTCGTCAGGGTCAGGTTTTCCTCTTCACCGCCACGGGAATGGGCTCCCATGGCGGCCTTGCTTGGTCGAGGTCGGGTTTCCTCTTCACCGCCACGGGCGATGGTGGCCTTGCTTGGTTGAGGTCCGGTTTTCTCTTCACCGCCACGGGTGGCGGTGGCCTTGCTTGGTCGGGGTTGGGTTTTCCTCTTCACCGCCATGGGAATAGGCTCCCATGGCGGCCTTGCTTGGTCGAGGTCCGGTTTTCTCTTCACCGCCACGGGTGGTGGTGGCCTTGCTTGGGTTTTCCTCTTCACCGCCATGGGAATGGACTCCCGTGGCGGCCTTGCTTCGTCAGAGTTCAACTCTTCTATTCCTCCCACCCTACCTCCAGGTTTTCTGATGCCTGCCTCACCGGCCAAAGGCTTCCTCCCCTTCTTCCTACTCCCACTGGCAGGTAGAAGGGAGGAGGCTTCCGATTATCCTGCGCGGGGGCAGGCAGAATGAAAGAGGCTTCCCATTGGGCAGTGGGGGTAGGAAGAAAGGAGGCTTCCAATTGGCCTGCAGGGGCTGGAAAAAAGGAGAAGGAAAGTACAACGGGAAGTGGGACACCGGGAGACGTGACACACCTGCAGGTGTTTGGCAACACACCGGTTGAGAAGCGCTGGTTTAGCTAATAAGATCACAACTTTTTACCCACACACCACTGTATTCAGTGGCCGGCGCGGGAAGTTGAAGAACATAACAGCCATGAAGGAAAGAGGATGAAAATTGCATCATTTGATATGGGAAATTTTATTGAGAGATAGATACTGAAGGAAATCCCCTGAAGCAGGACCTCTGGTTCGAAACACGTGCGTGTCAGGACGTTAAACTTGGAATAGATGAGTATCAATCTTCCTCCTGTATCTTTATAAGAGTTGACTGAGTCTGAAGAATTTTTAATATATATATAAAGAAAAATATCTAAAAAATATGATGTTTAAAATTAAAGTAAGGTGACCCCATACCATATATGAGTCTGTGTCACTATACAGACCCTTAGAGTGAGGGGCCCACATATATATACCTGGCATATATTCTATCATTTATTAACTGACCGGTGGTACTACTTTTTTGATTTAGCTAATAAGATTCCACAATTTCAAACCCTACTGGCAGAGAACATTAAAGGTGAAATTTAGACTTATTATTTCCTTTCCTTCAGTCCTGCCAGATTACTCCAAACAAGTGTATTATATCTCTCTACCAGCAGATGGAGACAGAGAACCAGATTTCATGCCCACTACCCTATATAGTCTGGTGCAGCAGAGGAACTCATTGGTAGTTATCAAAACCTAACACCGGGTTGTAATATCCCCAAAATGAAGTCTTCCAATGTTAGCCTAATGATTATATCATGACATACATGAAAAACAAGTTTAGAGGATATACTCCCAGATGCTATACCTATGTGCGAGTGGCATTCGTTTGCGCAGAAGTGTTGCATCGGACATACAACTTCTCTTCCACATAGCGCACATTACTTTCCCTTGTAATTAACAGATGATTTTAATGCATACATAGAAACATAGAAATGACGGCAGAAGAAGACCAAACGGCCCATCCAGTCTGCCCAGCAAGCTTCACACATTTTTTCTCTCATACTTATCTGTTTCTCTTAGCTCTTGGTTCTATTTCCCTTCCACCCCCACCATTAATGTAGAGAGCAGTGATGGAGCTGCATCCAAGTGAAATATCTAGCTTGATTAGTTAGGGGTAGTAGGGGTAGTAACCGCCGCAATAAGCAAGCTACACCCATGCTTATTTGTTTTACCCAGACTATGTTATACAGCCCTTATTGGTTGTTTTTCTTCTCCCCTGCCGTTGAAGCAGGGAGCTATGCTGGATATGCTTGAAGTATCAGTTTTTTCTTCTCCCATGCTGTTGAAGCAGAGAGCCATGCTGGATATGCATCGAAAGTGAAGTATCAGGCACATTTGGTTTGGGGTAGTAACCGCCGTAACAAGCCAGCTACTCCCCGCTTTGTGAGTGCGAACCCTTTTTTCTTCTCCCCTGCCGTTGAAGCAGAGAGCTCTGCTGGATGTGTGTATCATCAGTTTTTCTTCTCCCCTGCCATTGAAGCAGAGAACTATGCTGTATATGCATTGAAAGTGACGTATCAGGCTTATTTGGTTTGGGGTAGTAACCGCCGTAACAAGCCAGCTACTCCCCTCTTACAATGGAATAGCAAGCATTAAATCCAGCTAGTGTTCCTAAAATGTAAGGCAACTCCCTCCATTAAAAACAAATATCTACAATTGTCAGATCTGACCATACTAGCTCCTCAATCCTATACTCTCAAAATCCTGTCATCTGGTTGAACTAACAACAATGAAATGCTAAAAGAAATTAGGGAAGCTAACAAAATTAGCCGCACAGTAATAATGGGGATTTCAATTACCCCAATATTGACTGGGTGAATGTTACATCAGGACATTCTGGAGAAGTAAAGTTCCTAGATGAAAAAAAAGTGACTGCTTCATGGAGCAGCTGGTACAAGAACCAACAAGAGGGGAAACTATTTCAGATTTCGTCCTTAGTGGAACACAGGATTTGGTACAACAGGTAACAGTGTTGGAGCTTCTTGGCAATAGTAATCACATTATCAAAATTTGACTTAATAACTGGAAGGGGCGCACTAAAGAAATCCACTGCAACAGCATTTAACTTTCAAAAAAGTGACTATGAGAAAATGAGAAAAAACTGAAAGGAGCAACAGCAAAGGTTAAGAGTTTAGGTCAGGCATGGACATTGTTTAAAAATATCTTGGAAGCCCAGAACAGAAGGCTAAATGACTATCGGCAGGATAAAAAGTGAGGTGAAAGGCTATATCATCTAAAAGAGCAGCTTTGAAGAAATGGAAAAGGGATTTGAATGAAGAAAACAGGAACAGTCTAAAGCATTGGCAAGTTAGATGCAAAGCACTGATACGGAAGACAAAAAATTTGAAAAGAAGCTTGCTGTGGAAGCAACAACTCATAATAAAACCTTTTTCAGGTAGATACAAAGTAAAAAGCCTGCGAGGGAGTCAGATGGACCATTAGATGATCAAAGGGAAAAAGGGGCACTTGGGGATAACAAAGCCATCGCAGAGAGATTAAATGAATTCTTTGCTTTGGTATTCACTGAGGAAGATGTTGAGATACACCCATGCCAAAAATGATATTCAAAAGTGATGATTCAGAGGAACTGAAACAAGCCGCAGTGAACCAGGAAGATGTAACTAAGGCAAACTGACAGATTAGATAGGTCATTTCTGGTCTTTATCTGCCATCATTTCATATATTATTAAGTTACAGTACTGAACTGTAGGTGAACTCTTAATGCCCGTAAGTTTAGAACAGCTGCCATTAAGGCATAAAGTGGTCGGTCAGTATCAATGAAACAATTGTGTCTCTGTGCCTGGACAGCTTTGCTGCTAAGATTGCCAACCAGGGTGCCAATTACTCCCAAACTGTGTTTTTAGCAAAGTGAATGTGGTCCACTGACAACAGGCCCAAGACCACTCATTTGACATACACCAAACAGCTTTCAGATTCTGTAGGAATTACTTTTGGACATAACCAACCTCAACCAGATCTGAACTAGTGACCTGGAGGAAAAAGGCTCCATAAAAAACTCTCTCAACCCGTTGAACTAGAGCTGGCTTGACATTTTTCCAATTTAAAAATTGCAATCATGGTTTGGATTTCAAAGATTGGATCACAAGACTTTCCGCCCCAAAAATAAACTACCATTAACTTTAACATCAATGCCAAAGGAAGCTCACCTAAAAGGCTGAAAAACCCTGACTGGAGACACTATGGGGAAGTACCAAGATTTATTTTATTTTATTTATTTATTTTAAATTTTTCTATACCGGCATTCACGATAAAATCGCATCATGTCAGTTTACAATTAACAAGTGGATAGGGAACAAAAAGGTAAAAAATAACATTGATCCTAATAATAATAATAATAATAAATAATAATAACATTAATAGTAATAATAAAACAAAACATTCAACAAGAGAAAGGCTAAGGAATGCAGTTACAATAAAACAAGGGAGTAATACAACTTGGAGCATAGAAAAGAAGCAGGGGATTGAATAGAGAGAACCTATATACCAGGAACGATGTGCTTAAAGCATTAATGTATTGTCCTTATGAGGTAGAGATATTAATTAGCATGATTACGGCAAAGTGAGCGACTAGATAATATTGGAATAAGTTCAGATTAGTTCAGGAAAGGCTTTCATGAATAGCCACGTTTTGAGTCTCTTCCTAAATGTGGGAAGGCAGGGTTCCTGTCGCAAATCTGGTGGGATGGAATTCCACAGTGTTGGTCCTGCAGTGGAGAAAGCTCTGTCTCTGGTGGTTATGTGCCTCATGGATTTGGAGTGAGGTACTTGTAGGGTTTCTCTATAGGACTCTCTAATTGGTCTGTTGGACGTACATTTTTTGAGAGGAATTTGAAGGTTGAGCTGAGAGTGTTGATGAATATCTTTGAAAATAGTGGTTATGGACTTATGATTCTGTAGTGAATTGGCAGCCAGTGCAGGTCTTTGAGGATTGGTGATATGTGGTCTCTTCTTCGTGTGTTAGTTAATATTCTTGCCGCCGTGTTTTGAACCATCTGAAGGGGTTTAGTGTGAGATGAAGGAAGACCTAATAGCAAAGAGTTGCAGTAATCTAGTTTAGCAAATATTATTGATTGCAGAATAGTTCTGTAGTCGTGGAAGTGGAAGAGTGGTCTTATTCTTTTTAAGACTTGGAGTTTATAGAAGCAGTCCTTTGTAGTTTGATGGACCCAGCGATGGACTGATGAGAAAAAAAAATTGCGAAAAACCATAGTTTTCCACAAGTCAATTTTTGAGCTCAAACAGTAAGGCTCACAGCTTAAAAAAAATAAAAAAAAAAGACTCGAGGGACCCTGCATGGACGTGTGGTATAGGGCATGCTGGGAAGGCTCTGGGCGCCTAGTCAAATTTCTAGAAACTAACTTAAATTTTCTGCATTGGGCTCCATCTGATGATGTCACCCTTGTATGAAGACTCCCATCCTGCTTGTCCACAGAGAAGGATATGCTTTTTGAACCCGTTATGTGTTGGCAAGACAAAAATGAACAATTAAAAAGACAGGATAGTGCGCATAACTTGTTGGACAAACTGGATGGATCACAGAGGTCTTTCTGAACATGGTTTACACCCACAAACCACATTTCACGTGCATAAAACATGGTTTAGGAGTATAACCGTGGTTTGTACACATTGCATGCAGGAAACATGATTTGTGCACATTAAAGTTGGGCATACATAATGCGAGTTAGGAGCTCAACTTCTATGTTCCTAGAAGTTGTACACACAAAACATGACTTAGGAACACAAGTTATGCTCTTAGAAGTTGTGTGCAGGAAAACATGGGTTAAGAACATAAAATGTGTGCTCATAGGTTATATGTACAAAACATGCATAAACCCCAGTACCACCACCAACTACAGATTCAGCCCCATAAACTAACACTAGCTCCAGAAACATTACTGCAACCCTGCCCAGGAGTTAAATTTCCAGTGTTAAGAAAACACGAGTTAAATCTACACAGCTCTCCGTATTGGGGAGTACTAATTACTCAGGGGTAGGCAACTCCAGTAACAGAAACAGGTCGCTCATACATCTCTGGCATATTTTATGTGGATGCCCTGAAAACCAGACCAGACTGTGGCAATCGAGGACTGGAGTTGCCTACTCATGAGCCAATGCCTTGGATAAAATTGAGTTTGCATGGAGGAGTGCTAAGCTCTGTGCACATTATTATTGTTTATCCACACATTCTGTGTGTGCAAAAGTTGTTATCAGTAGTACAGTCCTACAAACAAAAATGTGCACAGAACCACCTTATTACAGCAGGGCCTAAGTTTGTACCTTAGGCAATGGACAGTGATGCGACCTCTCAAGGTCACAAGCAGTGTCAGTGGAATTTGAACCCTGGCTTCCCATCTGCTGCTCTAACCAGTAAGGTATCCTACTCCATTCCATTCCTTTTTCCTGGTAGGGAGTACAAATCTTTTTAAAAAGAGTGCAGAGATGCATAAACTGATTCACAGGTAAATTTTGTTAGAAAGATTATGCATGACAGCTCTGAAAATTAGCTGTCGGGCACAGACTTTCAAATAAAATTTACCTGTGAGCAAGGATAGCCTATTCACAGAAAAGCTTCCTCGTCTGTTAGGAAAGATAAATGATCATTCTGAGGGCAACTATTAGATTCTCCGGCCTTTTCAGTCATCATTTTCTAGTCTAGAGTGCATGCCATTGTAGCACCATTATCTCAACCGTTATGACGTTTCGACACCCATCTGACATAGGGTCAACTCAATAAAAGCTGATCGCCAAACACTTATTAATCTTCATACAACGCTAATCTAAACAAAAAAAAAAAAAAACAAGATTAAGGGAAAATCCAAAGCAATCGGCATTTTATCTCACTTTGTGCACTGTCTGGTACTCATTCATTGTTGGACCTGACAGCATTACATAGCAATTACAAATGTGCGATTACACACCAATGAGAGGTCAAATTTGTGGGTGAGATGAGATAGAAAAAGGTATTGTGTTACAGTGTGGGAACATACCTACAGTTTGAAACGCTGAAAAAAAGTGCGAAAAGCGGAATATAAATCTAAATAAATAAAAATTTAAAAAATGTGAAAGGGGATTTATAAATTAGCCTTACAGATCATGGAAGAAATACTCATATGCTCTTGGTACACAGCCCACTTACTTGCATTTTATCATAAATGCAGATAACTCTTTAAACTTCTTCCCATCTTCAGGCAGACCCCTGCTCAAAATCCCATGCGTACCACCAGGGTCACCTGACCATTCACACGATAGGGTAAATGCCAGAGGGCGCACAGCACTCAACCCTAGCCTCGGATGGGGGGGATTAGAGGCCAATGACCCCTTACTGCTCAGGGGCCCAGATCACTGTCAATCCACCCCTGCATACCACGATGCACACTGGGTACCCTTTCACTTTCTAAAGCAGGCTGCTTTTGCTTGATCTTTCAGCCTTCCCCAGGCAGGGGCTGGTACCATCCTCCCCTCCATACAAAGAGAAAATAGTAATGACCTAAGGTCTATCATAAATCTGATAGAACTACAAAGAAAGTTATCACCAAATTTCCCCAGGGTGATTATACAGGTAGTCAATTATTAACATCAAGCCTAGTTTATCAAAGCTTTTTAATTGCACCGATACAGAATAGAATACAATGCTTGATAAGCTTTACAGATGTGCCTCAGCAGAGGCACTCCTTCAGCCTTGGGGCCCAATTATGGTTGCTACAGCTGTCCAGGTATACCATCTGGGGAAGGGAGCACAAAACCAGCAAGAATAAAGGGAGAACATAGTTTATGGAAAATAAAGCCTGACCCTTACACAATATCACCATTTGCTGTTCAGTGCTGCCTCTGGTCTTTGCATTGCTAACCATACTGGAAGACCTGCAATACAGCACACTGCCAAGAACTTATTGCAGAATGATGAGCTTCCAAGGAAAAGTACATTTTTTTTAAACACAGAAATGTATTCTTCCCTATGTGCTTTTCAATCAGAAACAGCCTTATGCTGTTTAAAACTTCTTTTAAAGTCAGCAGGGGAGTATGCTTTGTTTCCTAAAAGATAGAAATGCATATAAATAGGCAATCCTAGAACAGGAGGCGTTTATAACTACTCAAAAATAATAGGCACATATTTCAAGACCAGCCCTTTAGCTGGATGCATATCCCTCTGATTTGACAAGGAAAAAACACTAAGAGAAATTATGTTAAGAATCAGAAGATAAACATGTTTCATACTACACAAAGGCAAAATGTTAGTGATTTAAGACCATGACCCTAAATCCCACCCACTGTACAGGGGACATTAAGTTATACCCAGATTTCACATTTTTTTTGTGCAAGAACCCCTAAATCCATCCAACATAACATTGTAAATTACAAACATTTTATTCATCTTTGACTCGGGTCATTGGTAGAAGGCAGTCTGTCTCTCTCCCCATTATGGAACTTACACGCTAAGGAAATAATTATACAACTAATCCACTGTACACTCAAGCCTTGGACTTTAACACTTATGCAAATTGTAACCAAAAAAAATAGTTCTGAAAATAACTTTAAACCATGGTGTAAAGGTGAAGAACATCAATCTGTAATCTCTTCTGAAACTCCACTATCTTATCGCCAAATAATAAAAGCATCCAAAAAAGGGAAACGGTAGTTTCTACTTGTGGAAATAATTGGACTCCTGGATTCAACAGTGGCTCTTGATGGACATCTAGTTCATGACCCCAGACCATGATTCCATTTGGGCCTACAAACCTAAGACCAAAAGATCCAATATTTAAAAAAAAGTGTAGGCCTCAAGTCAAACAAAACTTGAAGCTGGAGAGGTGAAGTCCAGCAAATAAAACTTGCTATCCAAATCCAGAGCAGATGCTGCACAGGAGGCCAAATAGTGGTAAATTAGGCAATGATGAAGCACTTCAGGCCCATCCCGTCTCTAGCCCAGAAAATTCATTAACAGCCTCAATCTGATTCATGATCTAATTATCCCTTTTCATACTTGCAAAGTCCTTCAGTTGTGGTCAGTCTCTAAAAGAAAAGGTAGAGAGTCCACGCATGCCCGGTGCAACTATGTCGCCAGGCTGGACTGAAGGCAAGAAGCAAAAAAAAACCCTGTCACGTATCAATGCCCACACTGCCTCATTTGTTTACCATCTGCTATACTCCATAGCCTTAATGGGGAAAAAAATGCTAAGATCCACAGGGTAAAAGTTTCCCCTTGCTAGATTTTGGCCACCAAGACTGTGGTTGATCCAGAGTCATGGAAAGAACTTAGCCAGTTAAATTCAACTGGCAAAATTAGGATAGCTGAAATAATTAATGAAATAATTTTTTCTATAAAAATGTGTGGCGAGAAGCCACATGAAGCTATTAGAGGGCAGGCGGAAGGACCAATATGGTAAAGCTTGAAAGCCACTAGTGTAGTATCTTCTGGTACATCCTATTCAATGTTGCCAGCAGTTTCTGCCAATCTAAGCACTCCTGGGTCTTTAAAATTCTTGGTAAAAGGCAGAAAATCAAAATGTTATAAATAGCCTTACAACCCATCAATGAGAGATTGGTAAGGTGGGAAAAGATTCTCTGAAAATCCTTATGTTACCCTTCTGGAGTTCTAAATACTTGGCTGCATTGTCGGTGCTATTTGGCCTGATACCCCTGTGAATTTTACCTTGGTCTTGCAATATTTCAGCACCTATCCAGGGATTGCTCTTACAGAAGATTCTCTAGTTAAACCAATCAAGACTATGATCATTGTGATATGAAGAAGAGAGTAAAGGCTTGGCAGGTCTCCAGAGACTGAAACTGCATCTGGATTAGCACATACCTTATCCATATGGAAGATCAAGTCCAGCTCACACACATTCTCAAAGCACTTATCCAGTGTCTCAACGAAGACCTGCAGAATAAAGTAAAAAAAAAGATATCAACACTTCTCTTCCTTATTTATCTATTTATTTAAAGATATTTAGCAACCACTTCCCCTACCCAATTGGGCTGTCTGAAGCAATGTACAAAAAAATAAATATAATAAAACAATCATACAATACCACAACATACAATTAAAACCATAACTTCAAGCTCACAATCATGTAGAAAAAAAAAACAAAACACTCTACATTACAACCCAAGCACAGCCTGAGTATGCATCAGATTACTGATTAAAGAAACAAAACTGTAACCTTTTTTCAAAAAGAAAGATAGATAGAAATTAACAGCCAAAGAAAGTAGATTCCAGAGTATTAGAGCTACTATAGAAATTTTCTGGTTCATAGCCTAACCTGTTTCATCTCTCTAAAAGGAGATCCAATCAATAGCACATTTTGGCTCCACCACAACTGCTGCCTTGGACTGTATCCACCCCATACAAAGCCTGAAAAGTTATCATTAAAAATTTAAAACTGAACTCTAGATCTTACTGAGAGCCAATGGAATTCTCTTAAAACTGGTGAAATGGCTGCTCTGAGAGAACATTCTGGACCATTTACAGTCCTGTGTGTCAATCTCCAGGAGACACACACAGACCATGATGGTAGTACAGATGAGATGTCATGAAATCTTGCATCACTATTCTAAATACCTGAGAAATTCAAAACCAGGCATAGCCCCCTAACAATCCTGAGCTTCCAAAACACCGTTCGTATTGTATGTGAAAACCAACAGTGCAGAGAAAGGTCAGAATCCAGGAAAATCCCTAAATCTCTCACCACATCAATTGATGTAACACTTCCTGAACCAGGGCAGCTCCCAGTCCAAGGATATCTCAATACCTCAGTCTTAAGTATTTAAAATTAATTTATCCTCATAAGCCACTCAGAGATGATCTGTAAATTGCCATTTAGTAATGCAATAAGTTTTGATTCATTATACCCTAACGGTGCAACGATTCGTACATCATCTGCATACAGGTAAGCTCGCTGGCCAAGCAGAGGGAGAAATTGTCCCAAGGGTTGTGTAAAAAAATCAATACGTGTGGGGAAAGTGGTGACCCTTGAGGGACCTCACAGTGTGATTCTAATTCATTTGATAACTCCCCTCTGCCCCTCTCTAAGAGACAAAAGATTCAGTCACCTTAGAACTACACCTCCAGACCCATACTTTTACATCTATTTAATAAGACACAACGGTCAATCGCCAAAAGCTGAAGACCGATCCAGCAGGACCATAAAGGACCTGCTGGCCGCCGTACAGTCACTGCCATATATCGTCACAGAGGGAGACAAAAAAACAGCCTCTGTACCGTGACCCGTTCCAAAGCCCACTGGATGTGGACCTAACCCCCCGATAACTGCTAGGTTACCACCTTTTTCCACGATCTTAGATAGAAAAGATATATTTGACACTAATCTATAGTCAGCACAATCCAGTGTATCCAAAACAATCTTTCAAAATAGATTATGGAAATTTGAAAAGCTGCTGGCATTGTCCCTTCCTCTAGGGAACCATTAATTATCCTCAGCAAAAATAGCAAACCATCATCAAAGAAGCTTTTTACCAGCTTTGCCGCACAAGGGATCCAACCGGCGGCCAACAATACTTTTTTTTATTCAAATAGAGACGAGGATTTAAAAAACAAAAGGTTGAAAGAGATATTCCACATTTGACTACCTAAAGCTGAGTCCAGTGCATAATTATTACCTATCTATCCTTTCTTCTCCAAATCCTTATCACAAATTTATAACCTTTGTCGAAAAAGAAGTAACAAAAGCCTCAGTATCAGGGGCAGCCTCCAACAATTGTCTAACTAAGGAGAACATTTCTCTAGGGCCATTCTCTGCATTCCTAATCATTTTAGAAAAAGAGTTCTTTTTCCTTCCCATTGTTTCTTTATCACAACAATTAGCTGTTACCCTCCACCATCTGTATCTCTTTTTTTTTTTTCAACCATCTCCTTTCCAAACATCTCGCCTTCCTTTTCAAAATTACCCAAATCATTAGAAAACCAAGTAGTAAATTTAGATCTAATGCTTTCTTGGTTTACATGGGGCAATCTCACTCAAGTGCTCAACTAACTGGTTCCATCTATTAACCAGAGCAGGACAGCTATCCTCTATTAAATCCAAATGTTCCATTAGCTTATCACTAAAAATGTCTGGATCAATTTTACTCCTAAATGGTTAACCCCACAAGTCCCCTTTGGACACTCCACTCTCAATGCAAACAGGGATTCTGCATAAAGAACAACTCAGTCTGTGTCTTGCCTACGGCAGTCAATGAAGTCATCTTGGGCCTATCATGGTTTATACTTCAGCTCCACATCGATTGGGCCACATTATAGATCGAGCCCTAGTTGTAATAAACAATGCCTTACCCAAAGTTTCACCTGTGATGCCCATAGCTCAGACAGCTATCTCAGAGCTTTCGGAACTACCAACACAATACTCAGTTTGCAGATGTATTCAGCAAACAGGCGGAGGTCCTGCCGCCTCATTGCTTCTATGACTGTGCTATATAGACTTGCTCCCTGGCAAGGTTCCGCCCAGAGGCAGAGTATACCCTCTCTGCTCTTGAAACAGAGGATATCGTCTTAACTATTACCAAGAACAACTACTATCATCTTCCCTTGATCTCTGAACTTTTTGACCATCTTCAGGGCACACATATTTTCCAAGCCAGACCTCGGGGGGGGGGGGGGGGCACCTCTTGCTTGGACCCGACTATCATTGCCTGCCGCCTGCCCAGACCTTGGCATGGCATTGAACTCTTGCCATTGCCACTACCCTAGGGATCCACCTAAGACCTGCAAGCCGCTAGAACCCAAGGGCTCAACCTGTGGGGGAGGTGGCTGGTATAGGTGACGCTCCAGTCTGTCCCACTACAGGACGCATTAGCCAACTGCTGGCGTAGGCTTCATAGGTTCGCCTACGAGGCTGTGTCAACTACACCGCAGCACAAAGGGCTCTTACTCACATCACCCTTCATATTAGCTAAGTAGACTCAATGAAATCCCTGTGAGTAAGCAACAAGGACCTGGATCAATTTTTGGGATCTGCTGGGTACTTCCTAATGACCTGGATTGACCACTGTTGGAGATAGGATGCTGGGCTCAACAGAACTTTGGTCTGACCCAGCATGGCACTTCTTGGGTTTCTTATCACTTTTATTACTCTCCACTACACCTTTTCTTTTTTTTTTTTTTTTTTTTTCAGATATGGGAACTCAAATTGCACACAATACTCAAGATATGGTTGCACCATGAATAGATAGAGGTATTTCATTTCCTGATTCCTAACATTGAGAATTTCAATGTATTGTCCACAGTGATTCCAAAGTCTTTTCCTGAGTAGTAACTCTTAATGTGGAACCCAGTATTGTGTACATAGGAAAAAACAAGCCTAACTACTGTCTATATGCATCACTTTGCACTTGACCACATTAAGCTTCATCTCCCACTTAGTTGCCCAGTTCCCAGCCTCACAAGGTCTTCCTGCAGATCCTCACAGTCTGCTCATATTTTAACTACTTTGAATAATTTTGTGACATCTGCAAATTCGATCACCTTGTTCATTATTCCCTTTTCCAGGTCCTTATTTTTTAAAAATTGCCAGTCCCAGTATAGATCCCTGTGACACTATTCACCACTGGCCTGTTCTTTGTTTCCCATCCTTTAACAAGTTACCAGTCCTCATTAGGACATTGTTTCCTATTCCATGACTTTTAAATTTCCTGTGGAGTCTGTCACAAAAAAAAAAAAAATTAATTAAAAAAAAGCCTTCTGAAATTTCAATTACACTATACTGACCAGGTTGTCCTTTGTCACATGTATATTTACACTTTCAAAGAACTCTAATAGATTAGTAAGGCATTACTTTGCTTTGCTAAATCCATACTGGCTCTTCCCCATTAAGCCATGTTTACCCATATGTCCAGTAATTTTTATCTTAATACTTACCACCATTTTGACCAGCACAGACTTCAGTCTCGATCCTAGATCCCTGAAGCAGTTTTTAAAAGTTAGCATTACAATATGTATCCTCTAATCCTCAAATATAGTGAGATTTTAATAAGTCATGGATTATCAGTAGGTCTGCAATTTTGTGTGTGTCGTTTTTCAGAATACTGGGGTTAATACCATCAGGTCCCAGTGATTTGCTACTATTTAGCTTGTTAGTTTACTCTTGTATGTCCTCCAGTTTCACAGTGATTTGTTTCAGCTACTCAATCATCATAAGAACATAAGAAATTGCCATGCTTTGTCAGACCAAGGGTCCATCAAGCCCAGCAACCTGTTTCCAACAGAGGTCAAACCAGACCACAAGAACCTGGCAAGTACTGAAACACCAAGATCTCATGCTACTGATGTAATTAAAAATAGTGGCTATTCCCCAAGTCAACTTGATTAATAGCAGTTAATGGACTTATCCAAACCTTTTTTGAACCCAGTTACACTAACCGCATCCTCTGGCAACAAATTCCAGAGCTTAATTGTGTGTTGAGTGAAAAAGAATTTTCTCCGATTAGTCTTAAATGTGCTACTTGCTAACTTTTGCCCCCAAGTCCTTCTATTATCCGAAAGTGTAAATAACAGATTAAAATCATGAGAGGTCTTGAACGAGTAGATGGGAAAGACCTCTATCGTATCCCCCCCTCAGTTGTCTCTTCTCCAAGCTGAACAGCCCTTAACCTCTTCAGCCTTTCCTCATAGGGGAGTTGTTCCATTCCCTTTATCATTTTGGTTGCCCTTCTCTGTACCTTCTCCATCGCAACTATATCTTTTTTGAGATGCGGCAACCAGAATTGTACACAGTATTCAAGGTGCAGTCTCACCATAGAGCGATATAGAGGCATTATGACATTTTCCGTTTTATTAACCATTCCCTTCCTAATAATTCCTAACATTCTGTTCAAAGAATAGTTCTGGTGTGAGTACCTCTCTAATAAAGAATTAATTTGAATTTTCTGATATAGACTTATCACTCATGAGTGCACTTTTTAACTACTGGGCACCTAAAAGGTCTGACTCCTTTGCAGGCTTCTTGCTTCTGATGTAGTTTAATTTTTTTTTTTTTTTACTTTAACTCTATGACAAGTTTCTCTTCGAATTCTATTTTGGCCTGCCTTATTAATGTTTTACACCTAACATACCAGTGTTTATGTTCATTCCTATTTTACTCATTTGAACCAGATGTGCCTTTAATATCCTTTTACTGCACCATTTAACCATGCAGGTAGTAGTTTGGTTTTCTTTTTTTTTAATGCATGAAATATATTTTATCTGGACTTCCAAGATTGTATTTTTAAACAAGTCTCCATGCCTCATTCAAATTATTAACCCCTCACCTACTGTCTATGTTCCTACAGTTGTGAAGAACTGTGAAAAGCTTTCCACAAACCACTGATAAAGTTTAACAAAACAAAAACAACAAAAAAAAAAATCAAATAATTGAGAAAAATTCACTAAACACTTATCCTTTAAAAAATACAACCAAAGGTATCTGAGCACCCCCTTAAACTCCCTTTTCTGCAGTCCTGTGTACTTGTTCCTGTGCTTAACAAAAAGGCAGATCTTCCCGTGATGTCACTACTGTGACAAGTTCTCTCTCCATATCACTGTTGCAATTATTTATTATCTGCTCTTATCCACGGTTCAAGGCAGGGTACAATTAAAACATTCATAAAACAAACATACAACATAAAATAGTGTACGTGACTATGGCATGAAAGATGACAAAAATAGTTAGGAGGTGCTTATTGGCGACAGTATGTACAAACCATTAACACAATGCTATAATTCACTAGGGCTGTGTTGGGAGGAACAATACCTAAAATGAAAACAGGAATTCCATATGATGCTCTCTTTGTTCTCTGTTAGCCTATTTACTAAAAGTGTGTTACTAAATCTGCTATTTTTCTTCAGGGCTATGAAGTGTAATTTTTCTCCCCTCCCCCATCTCATTGCCCGGCCAGTCGAATATCTGAGCAGCTGCCATGGAGGAAGAGTCAAAACTTTGCACCACCACAGAGATGTTGTCTCGGGCAAACTTCTACCCACTGCTTGCCATGCTGAAATGTTTAAGAAAGACGTGGTACAGACATAAAACCGATATCTGAACTAACATGTAAGAGAGGCGTTAACAGTGAGAGTACTAGCATGTAACACGTGAGGGGATTGGGCCCCATTATGGTGAAGTCTGGGATCATGAGGTCTCTGGACTCTGCTGATTGGATGTACAACCCATTTTCATTCTGCTAACATCACAAGTGAAGCTGCTTTAAAGTTAAAAGCCCGAGGGACATTTTCAAGCACATCACTGAACTTTAGGTATTCTGCAACTTTCTCACTAGAACCTTCTGCAAGAAGAAGTGCAAACATCTGCAGGTAGTGTTCAAGTGCACTGCTCTCACTTTTATGACTGCTGCTGTGTAACATCAGTTAATGGTTTCTTTACATGCACATTGTCTTCTTCAAATTATTCCCAGTAAGTAATTAACCAAGTGCAGGGAGCTCAAAGACTAAATTCCAGGCCCTGTCAGAAACCTCTGTCAAAAACACAAGCCCAAGAAGCAGCGTTCAATAGGTATTAAAAACTGTTGAGACAACTAGACACTCCATCTTATCAGTGTGATTGTACAATGAGGGAACCATAAATAGAAGATTAACTTCAGTCAAGGTCTATCACTTTTTCTTTTCCTCTGCCTCCCAATCAAAGGTCTGGGACATTTCCTCCTCCATTCGTAAACAAGGTGGAACAAATCACATTGCTGGCTGATGGACATGCAGTCCTGTACCAATTAGAGACTAACGTGCATGGACCAAGACAGGGATCTTGGGGCAATAGTGTCTGGCGATCTGAAGGCAAAGCAAAGCAATGTGACAAGGTGATAGCTAAAGCCAGAAGAATTCTGGACGAGAGAGAGAAAACACGAGAGAGAGAGAAAGAGAGAGAGAAAACACAAGAGAGAGAGAAAACACGAGAGAGAGAGAGAAAACACGAGAGAGAGAGAGAAAACACGAGAACACGAGAGAAATAATTAGTAAGAAAAAAATTAGGTGATAATTCCCTTGTTCAGGTCCTTGGCGAGGCCTCACCTGGAGTACTGTGTTCAGTTCTGGATACTGTACCTCAAAAAAGGATAGACAGGATGGAGACTATTCAGAGAAGGGCAACTAAAATGGTGTGGGGTCTGATTTGGAAGAATTATGAGAGGCTGAATGATCTGAATATGTACCCTCTGGAAGAGAGAAGGTGCAAGGGAGATATAATACAGACCCTTCAGACACCTGGAAGATTTTAATGATGCACAAACTTCAAACCTTTTCTATTAGAAAGAAATAAGTAGAACTCCAAGGGGGGATGACTCAGAACAAATACCAGAAAATATTTCTTCACGGAGAGGGCGGTGGATGCCTGGAATGCCCTTCCAGAAGAGGTGGTGAAGACGAAAACAATCAAAAAAATGCAAAGTGGCATGGGATAAACACCGTGGATCCCTAACGGCTAGAGGATGGAAATGAGGAAAAAGGGTGCATGGGGGTAACTTGCTGGTGCGGCAGTTACCACCCTTAACCAATAAGCCTGGATGTTTTTGATACAACTGCAACATTGCTCTCTGCTTCAGGAGGAAAAGGGGAGTTAGATTCAGACAATCACCAATGAGGACCCAGCCGTTTGTGGTCTGGGGAAGTAAGCATACGGGCAACCTGCACAGAGGAAATATTACCACCCTTAACAGAAGGCAAGGGATTACCACCCTTAACCAATAAGCCTTGATGTTTTTGATGCAACTACATCATACTTTGCTTTGACGGTGGTGGTGGTGGGTGGAAGAGGAACTGGATTCAGATGACAAACAACACGGGCCCTGACTTTTACAGTCTGGGGTTCTGATATGCAGACATAAGGGAAAAAAAAGCAAGAGACTGCTTTACAGCCAAGTCCATATGTGAAACACATCAGTCTGAATTTTCAAGAAAGCTCAGTAAAAATGTTGCTAGCAGTAAATTTTTTATGGGTTATCATAAGGCTTGGGGATATCTACACAGAGTGGCAGTTACCCCCAATGTTTCTCTTAAGGGTAGCAACCTGCAAGGCAGATGCTACCATAAGAAGCTTGCTGGGAGACTGACTGGAACATTTGGTGCTCTTCTGCTGTCGTTACTATGTAAACATGTTGATCATATAATTTTTTATGATTTGGCCACTTGCTGATAAAATACAGAGGGGCCAGACCATATTTTATAGTCAACAATTATTTCATGGTTATCAAATGTAAATAAATACATCAACTGCTCCTTTCTTTCCCTGCACACCATATCCCCAGTCTAGGACCTTTCATAGCAATGCCTTGAATACCAGAATGCAGCCTTTATTCCTGTTTCATCGATTCTTTGCGCCTGACTATTCTGCATATTTGTGTTTCTCCTGTATCTCTCCTCAGCTTGCCTTGTCTCTTTCTCCATTTATAAATATTACATGCTTACCCTCTCTCTGCAGATCCAACGATGTCATTTTCTCAGCCTCACGTTTTCTCTTTCACTCTTCCCCTTTCATATCACTATGTTCTCTTTCTCTATCCTCATCATGGTGGTCTTTCTTGCCCTTTATCTTTGTTATAAGTCTTTTCTGCCTTCAACGTCCATCGCTATTTCTCACTTCTTCCCTCAAGGGAGAAAGAGAGAGGTTTCTCTTTTATTCCACCCACCCTCAGGCCTTTCCTTATCATTCCTCTCCCACCGCTTGCTAGTCCCAAACTACAAATGTGATAGCACAAAGTCTGCCCAGCCAAGCCTCAGGCATTCCTCTCACACCTTTCCCCCAAGGACAAGAAACCGTCTCAGCCAAGGGAAGACTTCCTTCCCTTGCTAACTGCCCCACTAGCTCCGCTCAAGCAGCTACCAAAAACCCAAAGGCAGCACTCAGCCCAACCAATTATTAAACTGAAGGTTGGAAGTGCACAGAGAAGTCTGCATTGAAAGCTTGCACTCTGTCACCAGATGGGCCACGAATACCAGAAATTCAGTTGCCAGGCAGCATTTTACAGTATGCTATGCATCTTGAATTTGGCTGCCCTGCTTCTAAATGCACTCAGCTGACTATACAAAAAGCATTTCAGATACAAAATCCATGAATTTCAGCAAGCTGAAGGGAATAAAATCATGCAATTGGAGAAACAAAATAATATATTATCCACTTAGCAATCAAGAGGATAAGAAAAAGCAACTAAAACAATAAAGAGAAACAAGAGTAAGTATCTCAGATGACTTGAAGGTTGATAGTTTGATAAAGGTGTGGCTAAAGCAAACAGGATGCTCATAAGAACATAAGAAGTTGCCATGCTGGGTCAGCCGAAGGTCCATCAAGCCCAGCATCCTGTTTCCAACAGTGGCCAATCCAGGATACAAGTACCTGGCAAGAATCCAAACATGAACTAGATCCCATTCTACTAACACAGATAAGTTGATTTAGGGAATAGTCACTGCTTGACTAACAGCAGTTTATGGATTTCTCCAGGAACTTGTCCAAACCTTTTTTAATCCCAGCTTCACTAACAGGAAGAGTATCCTGGTGGTTAGAGCAGCAGGCTATAGAAACCAGGGCGCAAATCCCATTGTCGCTCTTTGTCATGTCACCCTCCATTGCCTAAGATACAAACTTAGATTGTGAGCCCTCTGGGAACGGCGAAATAACCACAGTACCTGAATATAACCTGCTTTGAAGTACTGAAAAGCAGAATATAAAATAATTGCTTTAACCACATCCTCTAGCAACAAATTCCAGAGCTTGTATATTGAGTGAAAAAAGAATTCTCAGATTTGTTTTAAATGTGCTACTTGTTAGATGGAGTAGGGGCACTTCATTAAGCTAAGAGTAAACAACAGATTCATATTTACCCATTCTAGTTCTCTCAACGTATCCACTCTCAGCCATTTCTTCTCCAAGCTAAACAGCCTTAACCTTTTAGCCTTTCCTCAAAGAGGAGCTGTTCCAACCCCTTTATCATTTTGGTCGCTCTTCTCTGTACCTTCTCCAGTGCATCTATATATTTTTTTTTTTTTTTGAGATTTGGCAACCAGAATTGAGTATAGTACTCAAGGTGCGGTCTCACCATGGAGCGATAACAGAGGCATTATGACATTCTCCGTTTTATTCACCATTCTCTATCTAATAACTCCTAACATTGTTTGCTTTTTTGACTGCCGCAGTGCTCTGAGCTGATTTCAATGTATTGTCCACGGAGATGCCTAGATCTTTTTGCTGGGTAATAACTCCTAACGTGAAATCTAACATTGTGTAACTACAGCATGGGTTATTTTTCCACTATAAGGATCACCTTCCACTTGTCCAGTCTTGCAAAGTCCTCCTGAAATTTATCATTATCCGCTTGTGATTTAACTATTCTCAATTTGATCACTTCACTCATCATACCCCTTTCCAGACCAGTTATAAATATACTAAAAAGCACCGGTCTAAGTTCATATCCCTGAGGCACTACCTGTTTCCTGTCTTAACCAATTTGCAATCCACAAAATTACATTTTCTCCTATCCCACGACTTTTCCTTCAATTTTTTAGAAGCCTCTCATGGGGAACTTTGTCAAATGCCTTCTGAAAATCCAATATATTACATTTACCAGCTCACCTTTATCCATGTTTATTGACCCCTTCAAAAAAAAAAAAGAAAAAAAAAAAAAAGTAGACAATTTGTGAGTCAAGACTTGCCTTGGGTAAATCCATGCTGGATGTGTTCCATTAAACCATGTCTACCTATATGTTCTAGAATATTTTTCACAATTTTTCCTGGCACTGAAGTCAAGCTCAGTGGTCTATAGTTTCCTGGATCACTGCTGGAGCCCTTTTTCAAATATCAGGGTTACACTGACCAGTCTTCAGATACAATGGATGATTTTAATGATAGATCTGAAATTTCATTTTTGAGTTCTTTCAAAACCCTGGGGTGTATACCATCTGGTCTGGGTGATTTGCTACTCTAGCCTACTACATCTAGGTTCACTGTGATTTCATTCAATTCATCTGAATCATCAGCCCTGAGAAGTCTCTGGAACGAGTATATCATTTGTAAGCACTGAAGCAAAGAATTCATTTAGTCTTTCCGCGATGGCCTTATCTTACCCTAGACTTTAACCCCTTAAAGTGCCCTTTACCCTCTCAATCACCTCATGATCCAACCAATTACTTCATGATCCAACCAATCACCTCATGATCCAACCAATTACTTCACAAGGTTCCTGCTTCAGATATATTTCAAACGTTTTTATTATGAGTTGTTGCCTCTACATAAGTATCACTAATAAGGAATGGGAGGAAATATTGCTTTTGTAAAGGTCGCTGGTAAAGGTCCAACCTGGAGTATTTTGCTTAGTATTGGAGGCCAAACCTTGAAAGAACATCGAAAGGATGGAAGTAGTTCAGAGGAAAGGTAACAAAATGGTATGGGATCTGCAATATACATCCTGCACACATATCTAAGGATCTCAGGACACACTTCCTAAAATAAAGAACCTATTCAAATATCTGACAAATGTCCTTTATATACAATAGAAGAAGAAGCTCAGAGACAATGGACTATGCTATGATGCAGGAAAGAGGATCCCAGGAATCGTCTTAACTTGGCTGTAGAGTGGGAAGCAAGGAAAATGATAGGATTTGTATGTGCTCGGGACAGATATGAAGGACAGCAGTAAATGCAAAAGAGGGGGAGACTGAATATCTAGTAGAGTCTGTGGTAACAGTACAGTCAGTTACACAAGAAATATCATAGCAGAAAGTTTTATTGATATAGCCGCGCATGTTTCATTTTTTGAATTATGAGGCCCAGAGTCAGTGTCATTTATCTGGCTAATATTGGACTTAGTTGGACAAATGATAGAATTTAAAAATACCATTGTAGTCAGCCGCCATCACTTAGCTGGATAACTTTTTATGCAGCTAAAACGTTAGCCAGCTAAGTGAGAGGTACCAATTGTCTGGGTAACTTAACTGGATACAGTGCCAATATTCAGCTGTCCTAAAATTAACCAGATAAACACATCCTGCTAACTATGATAACAGACTATATTCAGCAGCGCAGCTATGCCTTTATTCCACCCCATGCTTATCACCATTCCCAAGCTACAAACAGCACTAGCCTGTCCAGCTGAACATCTCAACCACATTAGCTGGATAAATCTATCCAACTTTGGCAGCCAGATGGTGACTGAACAAGGGCCCTCTATGGGTTTAAGATTGATGGATGTACATACTACATTCATATTATAAAACAGATATATATAAATTTTGTATATATGAACTGGAAGGAGAAGGAGGAAGGAAGGGGTAGGACAGGATGTGAAGTTCTAAAATAGCAACTTTCCTTTCTTGATCTTATTTTCTCATATCTTTTACTTTTTTGAAATAAAAGATATCATTTATTATGGCCACACACACCCCATTTTGAAAATGCTGTTGTGATGTTAGTGGGGACCCCAATAAAGGATAAACACAATAGTTCCCCAATTTACTTAAATTCATGTGTGGCATTTGCAACCCAAAACAGCAGTGACAGGTTCACAGAAAGCTTCCAAAAAGTCACTGGAGTAACCTGCATGGAGCAGCAGTTACAACCCAAAACAGTAGCTAGTTTTCTAATTTTAACTTGGATTTATAAAAGCATCTATCCAATCAGAAGTTCCAAAGGGATACAATACATACAGCAAATCACTTTTTTCAATAAACATATTGAACTTAAATACATCACAACAACAAAAGACATCAAAAGTAAACAAGGACTGCAAAGACATAATATTTATTCATTCTGATGTGCCAAGCCTCAAAGGCAAAAATGACATAAAATACATCATAAATACATAGCATCGAAATGCAGATAGTAAACCAAAAGCATAAAACAAAAAAAAAATTCCCAAAAATAATAACATAGTATACAACTGTACACAATCATATACTTAGTTTCTACATAAAAATCAAATTCAACCCTATAAGATCAGTTTCTTATTAATATCCCATTAATACAAGTACAAGGGAAGGCCATCTCTAAAAGCCAACCTTTATATATTTCCTAATAGTCAGATAATTAGATATATTTCATAAGTATCTGGGTAAAGAATTCTATTCAGTAGGGCCAGCACTAGAAAAAGCCTTCTTAATGAATCCACATATTTGAGCTTATCAATAGAGAGGGTTACTATGATCTTGTACTGATTGTAATATTCTAGATGGAATGTAAAGCGATAGTCTTAAAAAAAAAAAAAATCCATATTATTTATGTAAGACTCAAACTCCAACAGAGAATGGAAATCAATTGGCAACCAATAATAAAAAATCCAATCAATTACTAAAAATAAATATGGTTTGAATTCCAATAAAAACAGTTGGAAAAGCTAAAGAAAGCCAACACCATTCAGTCAAAAGCTATTGTAAATAGCCAAGCCTTAATGTTCTTTTGGAAATTTAAATAATCCTTAGAGTTCATTTAGAATTTTATTCCAATACTAGTGATACAGCACTGAAGCTGCAAGAAGGCACTGGAGTAACTTGTATGACAGATGTTAAATCCCAAACTTAAAATGAGCATAGGGAAGTCAGATTTATTTTATTTTACATTTTTTACAACAACCTCGCTAATCTTGGTGATTGTAGGGATGGCTACTTAGCTTGGTGACAGGACATAGGAGAAGTCCTGGTTGTTGGTCTTGTAGGAATCAGAATGAAGCATGACAGGGCCTGCAGTAGTGGAGGCCATCAGCGTAGTAGATTTTTAGCACACATGGGCCAGATGTGGAGGGCAGTGGCAAGAGTGGAGTTGAGAGGTTAAATAAGGAACATGGTGGAGGAAGGAGATAGTGTAGAGTGTATATAGGAATTTGTGAGTTCATCTTCCCAGGGTGGATGATCTAGTACTACTGCCACCTATTTCTATAGTGATACTAGATGAATTGAGAGACAACCAATACGAGCCCTGACTCTTCCCCCCCCCCCCCCCCCCCCTCGTCTGGGGTACTGATGCGCAGACAATAAGGAAAAAGCACAGGACTGCTTCTATGACCAAGTCCATAAGCAAAGCACGTCAAGCAGTACTGACCGATACATGGGGGTAACCTGCACGGTGTAGCAGATACTACCATGGGAAGCTTGTTGGACAAACTGGATGGACCATTGTTCCTTTTCTGCTGTCATTTCCATGTTTCTATGTGCACAGCACTGTTCAATTACACATGATTGTGGTACTTAAAATCTAGTCAAGACAGATATACACAAGAGCGAGCCTTTGGCAATTTTGAAATGGTTAAAACCAAATAGGCTATGGAATCTCAACTGGGCATACTGGATGTGGTGCTTTGGTTATTATTGGCTGTCATTCAGTATGTGTGCAGCTAAACAAAAGGAACTTTAGAAAACTTTATATATAGGAGGTAAGATGGCACACTTGTATTTTGTGCTCCTCTTACTTGATTCTTGTCTGAGTTCTTGTGGATCTGCATTCCCTCCCTTTTGTGTTGTTTATGACAAAACAAAGGAAAGACGAACCTAAGATTCGGGCTGTTCTTTGGATTGATTTCTACATCAACATAATAAAATCAGGGGCACTTCCCATTGGTGGGACAAGCGAAGCGGCAGACTCAACAGCATTGCCACTGACACCAGGACAAACATTGAATCTCTACCCTCTCCTATTGGTCAGATATGGGACTGCTCATTGGTAGCAATGGGCAGAGTGGAAGGGGCAATGATCATTTGAGATTGCTATCATTGGAGAAAGCAACTGCAAGTTCAATGGTTTCAGTCTGAGGGTTTGATAAGGCTCCACTAGGAAAAACTGATTGAAAAGAAAAAATGTTCCTGAGGGGAAATTGCTCATCAAGATATGGAGAGCTGGCTTAGAAATCAAGCAAACATTGCCTAAATTTCAATCCTTGAAAATGTCTTTCAGATCTAAAGGTGCAGGTTACACCACAGGCTTCTACTGTGGAAAAAAAATCCAGGGGGAAATTCAAGATGTAAAAAGAACGAACCCGGAGTCTATTAAAGAAGCAAAATCAAACTCTTGTTCAGGATAGTGCTAGAATGTGGAGGAAAACTGGAACAATTCTTGAAATAGAAAAGTGATTAATTTTCCATTGGTTAGAATTGTATCACCTGTAGAAATGCATGAATGACTGTTTTGCAAATTACAAGAGTATTCCATCTATACAGAAAGCTTAAATTTTGCCATTAAAGACTTCACAACCAATTGAAGACCGCCAATCCCTCAGATCCCTCCGAAGGTATTATTAATTGCATTTTGCCATACTCAGTTCAAAGCACAGCTCTCACATCTATTATTCGCCGCCATTGGCCTATACTATCCCTGCATGCCCCATCAGATTTACTTTTCACTGTGGCCAAAACCTTAGAGATCTCTTAGTACATTCTGAGCTATCCCCAGTCAGGTCTCCTGTACCAATTTAAGGGTCATGGTCCTTGTGGATCCTGTTCCGTTTGCTCTCATTCTTTGTCTCTAGATACATTTTGCCATTCTTCCACACAGAAAACGTTTCCACTACGTTTCAACTCGGACTGCACTACATCCGGAGTTATCTATATTATTACATGCCCTTGTCATAAAATGTATGTCTGTGAAACCACTCGCATCAAAACAAGAATTATTGAACAGCGCTCTAGCCTTAATATTCAGCAGGAAAATGCCCCCTTAGTCGCTCATTGGGTCGCCTATGCTCATAACATCTCGGATCTAAAGTCGTGTAACTGACGTGCTTTCTCCTCCACGTCGGGGGGACGGTAATTTTTCAGAAATTCTAGTTCGCAGGGAACAAAGATGGATTTATTCTTTGAAAAGTTTATCTCCCTTAGGTTTAAACAATGAAATCGAGTGGGGTGTTTATACATGATTTGGGATTCAGTCATCCGTCAGGTCCGCTTTCCTGTTGCTTTCTGATTGGTTGGCGCTTTTTTGCACCTTTTTTCAGCGTTAAAGAGCTTTCTGTCGTGCTGCTCCGGTGCACTCCCGGTTAAGCTGTGCACCGAAGTTTGGTTAAGGTATGTTTGAAATTTTGTTTATGCAGTTTCCCATGATGTTCTGGTTCCACACCTTAATTTTGTTATAGAAACTTGAATTTACTGTGTCCCTCCCGACGCAGCCACACGGCGAAACACGGGTCTGTGTCGGGGGGATTGTTAAAAAACTGGATGACATGAATTTCTGAATCGTGGAGTTGCCGTACTAACTACAAGATTTATTACACCAATTTTGGCTCTTTGTGTGGATTCTTCATATAGCCTCTTCGATAAATTTGACAGGTGTTTTTGTACGTGCGATTAGCAATTTGTAAAGGCCTTTTACACCTGAGGAAAAAAGCCCTCAACATTTGTTAGCCACCCTGACTCAACTTGGAGTTAAGCAAAAGTAGTAACCTCAGAATATGGCCCGATATTGATCTTAAATGCTCCATGCTTGTACCCAGACTTGAACTGTTAAAAGACTTCTCTACTTGTATAAAGGAAAACACTGTAGTTTGTGATGTTTTTAATAAGACTGCTTAGTAAGAATAAGATAAATCTGCCAAATGGATTTATTTCAAAATTAAGAAAATCTTGATAACTCAGGTCCAGTGTTCATAAATGAACTGTAATTTTACATGCTTTTAAGTCATGCAGAAATGCAATTTTCTTTTCACTCCTGCTGAGCTTGGCTGCTAAATGAACTGATAACTGTAATCATGTGCAGTGTGAACGGGCAAAAGAACTCTAGCACGTCGATGGGCTGTCGTCCTATCTGCAGCTTCTGTAAAGCTCTGGGCTCATTTAATGAACATAAAATAGGTTTTTGCTCCCTAAACCCAGTAGTGGAGGTGTAGTCTAGTGGTTAGAGCAGCGAGCTATGAAGGAGGGAAGGCAGGATTTAAATCCCACTGCCACTCCTAGTGACCTTGGCAAGTCAACTTCACTTCATTGCCTCAGGTACGAACTAGATTGTAAACCCTCTGGGGACAGGGAAATACCATCAGTACCTGAATGTAATCGGATTTGAAGTGCTGAAAAGTGGAATATAAACCACCAACAACCCCGCACAGATATGCTGCGCAAGGCAAAAATCAATGGAATGTTATTTCCCATCTAACTAGAGACTTACCCCCAAAATTTATTTTTTATAACCTGCAGCTTCCAGCAAAACAATGTTCAGTGCGGCGAATAGGTTTATATGCTTAAAAACATGCAAACTCTTCACCAAAACACATTGCACAAAAACAGCTTTTTGTAAACATCTCAGTCTGGCATAACATCCAAATGCTTCCCCAAAAAATGGACAGCCAAAAGAACTAACCCACCTAATGTAATAGGTTTTGATCCCGCTGTACAGCAGGGAAAAGACTCTAGAATAGAAGATTTGTATAAGAAGTGATCTTCAAAAAGGAAATGAAGAATGATGAAAAGTTAACAGAAATAAATCTAACCGTGAACATGGTCTCTTATTCACTAATAAGAGAGAGAGTGGGAGATAACAGCAGTAAACAAATTCCTGCTGGCAAGAGAAGGTCGGAACAAGATTAATGCATGGAAAATCATCATGCGCAGTCCTCTGAGGCGCTGTGGAGATTCTTATTTTCTAGGAGAACGTGCATACCTAAGAAACATCACCTTCCATAACCGGCTGCATATAAATGATTAGGTCTCAATACAACATTAACTGCCCTCAATTTCCAGCTGTTATTTCCCTGGTAGGTGGATTCACGGCTGGATTCTAGACTTTGCACACTGAATTGTTTTTTGTTTTTTTGTTTTTTATTATTATGTAGCTTGTTTTTGGTGTCATTACTCTTTAAACTAACTAGCCTTGAGATAGGTTATCAATCGAAACACATCAGCTGCAGATGTTTGGACAGTTTCTCTCTCACACACACTGTTCTACTGTTTCATTTGAAGGGTTATTTTGAAAATATGTTCCTCTGAAACTGCAGTTGACATAGGTGAACAATAAGCTGTTTCTTTTTCCTTTGTTGATGATTTGTTCATTTACTGAAAAATGTATATGCATTGAGAGTGGATATGTTGTTCCAATGATGATCTCCTGAACATCAAGCATTTACTGCAGTTTATAACTAGGAGGATATATCCACATTGATTATATTTATGCATACTTTTCACCAGTCTCTTATTTTTCAGATTTCTTTTTGATACAGCAGCGACAGAAAAAAATGTTCTCTTTCAAACTCTGCTACTCCTCTAGCAGCCTGAGAATGCCAATCTCATTCGGTTGAGCATTATGGTCATCATTCATCTCAGTCACAACTATTCTTACTACTCAGGCCTATGCTAAAAATAGATAGGCGATATATCTATGACTACCATAAGACAGATCTTTTATTTTAATTGCAAAAGCGATTACATCACGGATCACTCATTTGGCATAGTCACATATAATAGGCTCAATCTAATTACTTTGCCTAGTACCTAATCTAACTGTTATTTTGTCTTCCATTATGGTGGCAGGAAGAGAACTTTTGATATTATCAGTTAATAGAGAGATTACAACTCAGAAAGGTCACAAATACAGATAAAGTAATATAGGAGATGAGATAAAAATCAAATGTTCCATCCATCTACCCAGATGAGATTCTTCCATTTTGGAAAGATGAGCATAAGTATGTTCCCAAATGTAAGCCAACACGAAATCCACCCAACCTCTCTACTCTTTTCCCCACCATTGGCCTCCCTATCCATTGCAAGCATGCCCAAAATCTGTCCTCTGTCACCTCAGCTGGTAGGCCATTTCAAGTCAACTTTGATTCTCGCAAGGCGAATACGTAATGGAACACCCAGGCCCATCCAGCTTTAAAAACATGGTCTCTCCATGCAAGTCATTCCTGCCTTTTTGGATGCCTAATGTGGTTGTACCACTGCGATTTAGGGTTGTAACTGCCCCTTCATGCAAGTTACTCCAGTGTTTCTTCACCGTCCTCTTTACTACATGGATCTGCTATGCTTATCCTATGCTTTTTAAAATTCCATCACTGTTTGTCTGTACACCTCCTCTGAGGGCCCACGCCATGCATCCACCTCTTCATGTGTAAATATTTTCAGGCTCCTCTTGCTCTACAGTATTCATTCCTCTGAAAATGTTTTGCTTCTTGTGCCTGATTTGTACCTCCTCTTTCCTCTGGAGTGTATATATTTAGGTCCCCGAGTCAGGTCGTATGGCTTTTGCTGTAGAACCCACACCACTTTGATAGCCTCTATGGATTAGCTCCAGTCTCTCTATATCTTTTGGATGAACAACCTCCAGAATTGGACACAATATTCTAGCTGAGTTCTCATCAACAAGCTGGACAGAGGCAATATCACTTTTTTTTTTTACCTACTGAGTATGCTTTTCCCATGCTGTAGTTACACGATGTTAGGTTCCATATTAGGTACTACTACCCAAGAAAGAGATCTAGGCGTCATAGTGGATAACACATTGACATAATCAGTTCAGTGTGCTGCGGCAGTCAAAAAAGCAAACAGAATGTTGGGAATTATTAGAAAGGGAATGGTGAATAAAACGGAAAATGTCATAATGCCTCTATCGCTCCATGGTGAGACCGCACCTTGAATACTGTGTACAATTCTGGTCACCGCATCTCAAAAAAGTTATAGTTGCGATGGAGAAGGTACAGAGAAGGGCTACCAAAATAAGGGGAATGGAACAGCTTCCCTATGAGGAAAGACTAAAGAGGTTAGGACTTTTCAGCTTGGAGAAGAGATGGCTGAGGGGGGGATATGATAGAGATGTTCAAAATTATGAGAGTCTAGAACGGGTAGATGTGAATCGGTTATTTACTCTTCAGATAATAGAAAGACTAAGGGGCACTCCATGAAGTTAGCATGTGGCACATTTAAAACTAATCAGAGAAAGTTCTTTTTCACTCAATGCACAATTAAACTCTGGAACAGCTGTGTTTAAAATGGATTGGATAAGTTCTTGGAGGAGAAGTCCATTACCTGCTATTAAGTTGACTTAGATAATAACAACCACCACTTTTACTAGCAACGGTAACATGGAATAGACTTAGTTTTTGGGTACTTGCCAGGTTCTTATGGCCTGGATTGGCCTCTGTTGGAAACAGGATGCTGGGCTTGATGGACCCTTGGTCTGACCCAGTATGGCATGTTCTTATGTTCTTATACTGGCTTTAACTTCTATGAACTGTTGTGAGTTAAGTGTAAAGTTTTTCTCAAAGTTTTTGGGTTAGAAGGTGGTTCCTGAAACTGTGTGTGCAAAAAGAAAGTTTGTTTACTGCAGCTCATGTGTCTGTGTGTGCTAAATCTGCTTTTAAATTTACAGGTGTCCCCAGTACGCGAGCACACACACACACACGTACTCAAAAAGTTACACTTGCTCCCGAGCAGCTATAACTTTCTGTGTTTACATTTACTTGTGTATTCTTGAAGATCAAAAAGTATGTGCGTAGATCCTTTCCTCACCCCAACTCTGCCACCTGGAATGCCTACCACAAGGGAGGGGAAAGGCACACGTGTAATCAGGTTACGCACACACTTAAGCCAATTAATACATATAATCTGGATTTGGGTAAATCCTTTTGAAAATTACCCTTCTGAAGACAGTGAATACTAGATTAGGACATTAGCGGACAAAGTGCACTAAAGATAGGTGCAGTCTTCTTTTTTTCTTATAGAGCTTGAGGTTTATGGTAAGCATAGAACTGCACAGAGGTTTTCATGTTTGGAGCAGATAGACAAACCATTTTATCCAGAGACACAAAAGGAAACCCCTTTATTCCATCAGGCTCTCAGGACTTGCCATGTACAAGGTATTTTCCCAGTTCAATATTTTGTGTTTTTAGTGTGGTTCTTTAAAGAACTAGGGCAATTATCTGTATCAAGTCAAATCCTGCACTGATAAAAAGGCTGGGAATATTCACCCAAGTTATCTTCTTACTGCAGACTCAAGGGTAGTATTGGGGCAGGGAAAGCATTCACATGCACGTGTTTTCTTTTTAACTGTATCTTTATTAAAAGTTTTAATATTTAACATTGAAGAAGATCTTGATTTAAGCAACTTTACAGCTTTTTGCATCCTTGTTTCAAGCTCAGTTTGTTTGGGAAGGCTGTCTCTGGTCAGAAAAGAGCGGTGTCCTAGGATTAAAGCTGTTTTTGCCACACTTTTGCTTTGATATTTTAGCACAGATTTTCACTGTTACTCACTTTTTAAATTTTCGGGACATGCCAGTGGCTTACTGCATCCCATGTTAACTTTTTTTTTAACACATGAGTAAAAGAAAATATGCACTAAAAATTAGCACATTGGCCCCTAAATGCAAAATTCAAACAACGAAACCAGAAATCACTCCAAATCTGAGCTCAACCAAAGCACTAGTATCAAAAGTCAAATTCCAAGCTGCTGAGAGTAGTACGATCTTCATAAGGCGGCATTAGTGACAGTAGACAGCAACAGAAAGTAAGTTAGTTAATTTACCCAAATATCTGGAACTATTGCAAGCGTGAATGTTATCCTTTGCTTCTAACACACTGTACATTATATAATATTCACTCTTCCTAAGAGGAAAAATGAATCAGTGAGGCACGCTTTGCTCAGTTCCCCACCCTTGTGAAGCAACTTAGTCTCGATTACAACACAGTATAATCTAGGATTCCTGCCTCATAATCATAAAGATAGGGAGTATTTTTAGTCTGTCATCAGATAATAGAACTCAGCGATGTTCAATGTTCTTACACAGTCAGCGATACCTACTGAAATCAGGAATTAAAAAAAGAACATGCAAGAAACAGCTAAAGCACCTCTGGAATAAACCATTTAATAAGAATATAAAGCAGAATGTCTCACCTTGCAGGTGGCAGTTAAACACAATGAGGTCGATCTTCACAGTAGTGCTCAGGCAAAAATGGGCCATAACAACACGGATTTTAAAAAGCCACAAATTACACGTGAATGTACCTGTGCATGCATGAAAAATAAAGGTGGCGGAAAAGGGGCGTGGCCCACTTACACGCGCGACTCCGTAATTTAAAGCTGAAAGTCACAGTGCGCGTAGGCTAGATAGCCACATTCCTTTACTGCTGCTCTTGCTGAGAAGTCAGTCTGTAGATCTCGAGTTTTAGGGCTCCGGATCAACTGGGGGTGTGTACAGAATGAAGAACCAGAGGGGTCTGAAAGACCTCAATATCAACTGGCGGACTGATTGGAAAACTGGGAACGTGCCTCCTGCGAGCGTGTTTTAAAATCCACGTACATTCGCATGTCAAGGCCAACAAAGTCCTATGGGAGAGACATGCACTAGTTTCGCTCGAATAATCTCTTCAAATTAAGAGCATACTTACATGCAGTTGGTGTATTTTAAAACATGTGTACAAGTGCGCACACGATTTAAAATTCCAGCGTAACTCTGCTTATGCGCCAATACGTGGGTGCACTCATTTTAAGATTACTATGTCTCCTACTTTCCCCATTTGTAATTTTAGGCTATTTTTCTTTTCCTAAGAAATACAGCTCTCTTATTTTTAAAGGTTTATACACATTTTTTTTAAATAAAAACTTCCCATCATACTCCAAGTTACATGTCAGAATGGCTTTGCTATTCTTATAAAAACTGTCCATATTTCTCCTTTGCTGATTTCCACTTCAGTGCTTCTAATCTTACCATCACTTACTGCACTCAAAGGCCATAAACATTCTGATGCGACAGAGGGCGCAGAGGGAAGGTTGAAAAAGATGGTTCTGCTGGGCCAAATCGCATATCTGCAAAACTAGAAAAAGCCAAGAGGAACATCCTATAAACCAGAGCTGCCAACTTACCAATTCCCAGGACGACTTGGCCAGTTTTGAATTTGAACTTATATTCCAGTGCAGTTTGATATTTGTAGTCCCTGATTCTACCCACTGAAATCAGTGCTTCATATCCTATAATGCCATCAGGATGGGATTGTCAGAAATTCAAGAGTGCCCTAAACTCTCCTTTCTGGAACTGGGTAATTTGACAGCTCTGTATAAATAAGAAAAGGTGAAAGCAGCAGATACCAACATTGTGCATCTTTTGCATTAAAGAGGAAACTCAACCTGGTCAATTTACAGTCAGCTAGGCTGAAATACTGCTTCTAACAGGAGGGTTAGACCACCAAGGAGACGCTTTCAACTGGTTCTGTGGCTGCACTCTCCGCCTCCTTGCTTGGCTTATCTGGCAGTCATAAAGGCCACTATGCTGAATCCATGTCATACTTGGTCCCTTTCTAGTCTTTAGTTTGTGTGCGCTATATAAACAATGGTGTAAGGAGTCCACATGCAGAAAAGATACCGTGGATTGGACATTGTGCTATAGCGCCACCTTGTGTACATTTTACAAATTAAATTCAGCTACCTAGCAAGACATAATAGAGATGCACATAGAAAGATGCCTAGAAACAGCATACTAAATCATAGCTTTTACACATAAGAATGACCTATAGCATATTATAGGAGGGGCGTACTGAGATTCTAATTCAGAAAAATAGGTGAATTAGCACAAGTTTTAAACTTACACTAATCATCAAGCTACAAAGCTAAAACACTCGCCCACCTTTCACAAACATTGATAATTCAAACAGCTTTGAAAACTACTCATATTCAGTCTCCTTTCTACATACTGCTGCATCTCATGCTTACAATAAGGATGTGGGCTGGCAGTGCGATTGGTAGATGTTAAGTTTGGTTTTTAAAGACTACATGGGGAAAATTAAAGATCATAAGGAACAGAGACTGGAAGAGGAACTGATGGGGTGTTTTAGGTAAGAGAAGCATATGTACTTCTCTCTCGCATCAAACTCCCTTCTCTATTAAAGCAATATAAAAGCAGGAAGCTACAAGCAACACTTCTGCAGCACACTCATCCTCAGCCAGCCGGAGAAGCAGGAGCATCAGATAGAGCACAAACACCCTGAATACTCTACTAGACTGGTCAGCATGTCTGTTTCCCAAAGCTACAGGTGCCAGAACCGACCATAAATAGCTATTTTTGCTTCTACTACTGAATTTATTAAGTCCAATAAAAGAGAATTACCTGAATGAGATCCAGGATACCCAGCTCACTCTCTGAGGAATCCACGCAGAATACAAAGTACAATGTGGCATAGTGACGGTAAATCAGTTTGTAATCAGAACCACCAATCAAACTGAAAAATGCAATAAAGTTTCTGGTTCATCACACTTTATACATTTTAAATGAAAATTTAAGAATCAGGGACACAAAAGTAGAAGACAACACACACAAAAGACTTCCAGGAGTAACAGAATGGTAAAGGACATCTTGGAACTGTGCCTCCATGACAGAGGTCTTTTGAAAAGCAGCCCCAAGAGACAGGAGTGGATGAGGCTGCTTTCGTAAGTAATCACAAGGATTTCAGAAGGCAGTTTCTTTAGAAGAACAATGAAGGCCATGTACACAGTGGTGACATACGTATTACAGGTTCTTTAGAAAAAGTGTACCATATCAAGAGGCAGTCAGCTGGCAATATATCACCCTTCCCCAAGTGAGGTACCTGTAATTTTCTCTCCAGGGATTTGCCTCTGCTCGCTAGTAAGGAAGCAAGAGTCTTTAAAGTAATATGGTAAAGGCCAAAATGGTTCATCCAGTCTGCCCAGCAAGTTGTTCAGAATTGTAATTGCTGCTCCATGCAGATTACTCCCATAAAAGTATTGTTACCCCAGGTTATCCCCAGTGCTTTATTTCCATCATCTTGCCACTAGGGATCCTCTGTGTTTATCCCATTACCATTTCTGTCTACACCAACAACTCTAGAAGAGCATTCCAGACATCTACCATGCTTTCCCCCTGGAGTTTCATATCATTACCCCTAGTTCTACAAATTCCTATTTGTTTCCTGTATATTTTTAATAACTTTCATGTATTTAAATGTCTGTATCATATCCCCAATCTATAATGTACTGTTCCGTATTTCTTTATCTTCTGCGGTATTCCACATCCTAAGAGATATCTAAACAAAACTTTATAAAGCATCTTTTGCAGAAACTAATCAAAGATAGCCTTAAAAGACCAAGTAATATATTCACAACATACAATTAAATATCACTAAACTTTACAGGAATACTACTACAAATTTTAAGATGAATACTGTAATTATTTCAAACTATCATATCACAGACGAATACACTGCCATCCTTGTCAGTACTGGGATATCATAATGTGTTCTTACCCGTTTAAACTCAAAACTAAGCACATTTGGTTTGGAGCACTTTTACATTATGGAACTGCAGCCCAATATACAGGCTGGTTCTGACTGAGGAGGAAACTAAAAATATAAAATGAAAAGGTTGTAATATTGGTTCTATAATAAGAACATGGATATGGATGTTGCTGAATGCCTGTAATGTTTAATTTAAAACTTCCATTAACAAACATCTCAAGGCAAAACAACTTAGGAGGATGGATGCCAACTTTATGAACAGAAAAATGAAATAGGAAGCACCACTGCTGAGTCAGAAGAAGTACATGTATTTTGTTTACATTTCAAAAGACTGATGACTATCCTTGCTAGGACAGAAGTAGCTTTTTTGAGAAAGTAAACAAATCTGCTTTTCTGAATCCAATGGGGTGCCGGCTGCTTCAGTATGAAGTACTGCATTCTTATATTGACATCAGTAATTAAGAAACCACTATCACTGTACTTTAATAATTATACAATTATAAAAGTTTCTGTGAGTTGCAAAAAATTGAAATGTGCTGTTAATTTTGACCTAGCCATCTTATTTAGTACAGGAGCTGTCCAGACCATAGTGCTGAACAGTAGTGAAATGCACTTTAATCAATGCCAAAGTTTAATAGCATACTTCAAAAGATGAGATGGTCTACTTTAATGCATCTAGATTACAAAACAAACAAAAAAACACATAACTCATACACAAACAGAAGAGGTGATCAAGGCAGAGTTGGAAGAGTAGATGGAAAGAGATATTGGTAGCTCATTCCACAGACAAGACATCAACAGCAAAAGATCTACCTAATTGTGGCTAGCTTAAGTATGGGAGATATCAATACTATACACCACTGCTTCAGTGATTAAAACTCTAAATGTAAACAATCATGAGATAAAACTCGATCGCTGATGTAAAGTACTTTTGTACTGTTTATGCAATTTTGAGCTTTTTTTAGAATATTTGTTGACACCTACTGCTGTGGAGCACTTTATGTGAATAAATTTGTGTTGCTCTCTAATAAAATCATAATAATGGAATTGGAGGAAAGTTTCATATAACAAGTAGGTGTCTCCACACCACTACTTTGTGGTTATTTATAATCATTAACTGTCCTCCTCCTCCTGTTGTATTTTTTTGTTATTTATGTGAAAATTCTTGCACCTCGGTGAACCTAAAATTCTTCCGTGATGTAAACGTCAATGAGTTGTGTGCAAAATAGCACATCATTTTTAAAGGACTGTAAAGTCTCTATTAAAAAATACAAGGAGTAAAAATTTGTGTTGTGGTGTGTGCTGTCCAATTTCTCCATAAGAAATTGGACAGCACACACCAACATTTAACGGGGAAGTAATAAATTTGTGTTGTGGTGTGTGCTGTCCAATTTCTTATGGAGAAATTGGACAGCACACACCAACATTTAACGGGGAAGTCTGATTTTTACTCCTTGTATTTTTTAATAGAGACTTTACAGTCCTTTAAAAATGATGTGCTATTTTGCACACATAACTCATTGACGTTTACATCATGGAAGAATTTTAGGTTCACCGAGGTGCAAGAATTTTCACATAAATAACAAAAAAATACAACAGGAGGAGGAGGACAGTTAATGATTATAAATAACCACAAAGTAGTGGTGTGGAGACACCTACTTGTTATATGAAACTTTCCTCCAATTCCATTATTATGATTTTATTAGAGAGCAACACAAATTTATTCACATAAAGTGCTCAACAGCAGTAGGTGTCAACAAATATTCTAAAAAAAGCTCAAAATTGCATAAACAGTACAAAAGTACTTTACATCAGCGATCGAGTTTTATCTCATGATTGTTTACATTTAGCTTAAGTATGGGGCAGACACGAGATCAAAGAGCAGAGATAATAATAGAAATAAGATCAGACAAGCAGAAGCAAGTTCAAGCATTCCCAGTCAGTAAAATCTACTGAAGAACATATGTTTATCCTCCATACTGTCCCTATTATGATTTCTGAGCAAAATTATCTAAGCTACCACTCTGCTGTTTAAAAATGACATACTTAAAGTATAAATAACATAAGCAAGAATTTATAGAAAAAGATGTCATAATATAAGGCTCAAATGGGTGCACAAGAGTTAATAGCAGAAAATATTTGTTCACAAAAAAGGATGGTGAATGAATGAAACCACCTCTCAGTGGAGGGAAGGAGACAAACAGTAAGAATTCAAGAAAGCCTGGGATAAGCAAACTGGATCCTTAGTTGCAAAGAAGTGATGGGAAAAAACTGGGATGTATTGTCTTGCAACAGGGAGGAAAATGGGCAGATTAGATGAACTTTACAGTTCTTATCTTCCTTCATATTCCTATTTCTAAGATCTCAAGCCCTGAGTTCTGTTGATGAAACCAGAATATTCAAATTTGTGAAACTAAAATAATCTGTTACTTACCTTCCACCTTCCAGGAAGTTACAAACATTTTCATCCCGCTTTGAAACCAGATGGAAAGTCTCACGAACAATTTGCTGCTGCATGTCCTCAGCCTTAGAGAGAACAAGCAGGAAATCTTGAGTTGGTTAGAGTGAAATGTGGTCTGACCTTATGTTGTAATGAAATGAGAGTGTAAGACACCAAGAAGAAATCACAGTACAAGCAGGAGTAGCACAATGAAAGAAAGCAGTTTCGGTGGGTACACAGCTTAAGACACGCTGATGTTGGAGAACTTGAGGGACTCCCACTTCAGCATAGTCTTCAGGGTTGTGATCAATCTCCTTCTGGAAACACATCTAGGTTTTAGAATAATAGAGAACAGAAAAAAAAGCAAATGCTAGTAAGCAATTTTTCTGGCAGTTACTGCTGCTGTATAGAACTATTGGGGTAATCTAGGATGTGTTAACAGATGGGGATGAATTAAAATTATATTTTGAACTAAGTAGAGCAAATTTAATCTCTGTAACTTGTGCAGCAGGAAACTAGGTTAACTCCCTTCCCCCATCAGCCCCTATCCAATTTTACAAAGCCCAAATACAAAGGATCTTTTGCCAGCTGAATACAAAGATTTATGCCGCATCTGCTTCCAGGATGGGGATGGCATGAAATCCTCTCACGATTATTTGTCAGGTATGTTTATCTTGTAAACCCTCTAGGAACAGGGAAATGCCTACAGTGCCTGAATACAATCCACTTTGAAGTGCCTGAAAGGTGGAATATAAATATAAATTTAATTAAACTGACTGATGTTCCATAAAGCAGGGACTGCCTCTATTATATGTCTGTACAATGATGCCTATGTCTAGCAGCACTCTGGAAATAATAGCAGTAGCACTGATCCCATGGTACCAACTTAAATTGTAAAGCCTTTGGGGCAAATATCTACCTGCTGTACCTGAATGGTAGTTCGTTTTGAGCACGCCTTTGAAAAGGCGAGTTATTTAAATCCAAATCCAATCTCGGGCCTGCTCCTCCTCCCTGGTAATTCCTATAAGAGAGAAAGCACACCAGGAGTGAAGGAGCAGCCTCACGCTCTTTCCGTGTGCTGTTGCCGAGCCCGTCGGCTTTAAGTAGGTAGGTAGCGAGCCCCCGGCAGCTTAGCTGCTTTTTCAAACAGGACTCTATATGAATTATCGGAAGGTATACAGGCATTTTTAAAAAAAACAAGCATCCATTTTGATGGTTTAAAATGATCTGGGGCAGCCTTCTGAAATGCAGGACGGCCCCGGGAAATACCCTTCCACTAGTAATAGGCGGGCGCTGGGTGATAGCGGAGATCATTCCCTTAGGACGCGGCTGATATCAGGCCTGGGTGCTCCTTGTGCGAACCCGGGGAGCAGTTACTAACACAGGGAACCCTCTTCCCTCACAGCCCGCAGGGCACTTACAAAATGCTGATAGAAGCGCATGAGACGCGGCTTGCCGTGGTTATTGAACACCAAGATGGCTTTAATCATCTTCCCGGAATAAAGAGCACAACTCGAAGCAAAGGCGCAGAAACAACCGACACCAGCAGCAGCTGCATCCACAATATAAACTTCCGCCAGCGGACTCCCGAGAAGTGTTACAGATAAAGCGACCGGCCTGAAACAGGGACGGGAACTTCCGGTCCCCGGAGGCGTCCCCTACAGGGAAGCCTTGTTGTGAAATTTAGTGATTTTTGTGATCGGATTTAACAATGTTTTTAACCCGATGGCTACTTTTAAACAATTTATCCACACGCATGCGTTGTCACAGCTGTGACATTTCATCAGGTTCCCCATTTACTGAGGCATGTCTGGAAGCGGGAAAGCGTCCGCGTGTGATTTTTTACAGAACCACGCCCCCTGACGTTTGTATTCCCACCGCCAATCAGATGTGGGAAGAGCCTTAATACAGAAAGAAACAGCCAATGGGAAAACGCCGTGAAATCATGAAAGCAAGCGTAGTCAGCGGAGCATAGCCGGGTGAACCAGTGAGGGTCGGGGGATCCATGTGGTCGGCACAATGTTGATGGGAAGCTTCCGTGTCAGTTTGGAGTGGGGCAGCGAGGCCCGGCGAGGGAATATGGCAACTGCAGGATTGGCAGCGAGTGCAAGAACTTTATGCGATGCTGCTGCTGCACTGGCTACTGGGTGGGAGCACAGTGGCCGAGTGCCTACAGGAGCAACAGCCAGGGCCAGATTTAGGTATACGGTAGGCAAGGGCCTAGGACGCCAAAATCTGAAGGCATCCAAAAACTTGAATTGCACCGCTGCTCTTTAATTTCCGGGAGTGAAATCCCCCCCCCCTCCCCCTCCATATGCTGGCTGTGGTTACCATGATCTTAAACCGTACAGCAGCAAAAGAGCGTGCGGGTCAGAGGCAGCAAGTATGCAGTTAGTTATGGTGCCACCGCACAATAAGGTGGTTCTGACTGAGTTTATGCAGTGTGGAGACTTTTCCGAGTGAATTGTGACTTTCTTTATCTAGAAACCTTCGTTTTCAGTTTTTATCTTATTTTATCCAGCAATGTACAAGACAAATGGGAGAAATCAGTAGAAAAGAAATTACTAATTCTGTCAGGTAAACATTTTTAATATAATAAATTCCTACAAAAAATAAAATAACAGAAAGCAAAGAGTTGGCAACACTGCTACAAAGGAGATTTACAGGACTGTACTACATAAGAACATAAGAAATTGCCATGCTGGGTCAGACCAAGGGTCCATCAAGCCCAGCATCCTGTTTCCAACAGAGGCCAAAACCAGGCCACAAGAACCTGGCAATTACCCAAACACTACGAAGATCCCATGCTGCTGATGCAATTAATAGCAGTGGCTATTCCCTAAGTAAACTTGATTAATAGCTGTTAATGGCCTTCTCCAAGAACTTATCCAAACCTTTTTTGAACCCAGCTAAACTAACTGCACTAACCACCTCCTCTGGCAACAAATTCCAGAGCTTTATTGTGCGTTGAGTGAAAAAGAATTTTCTCCGATTAGTCTTAAATGTGCTACTTGCTAACTTCATGGAATGCCCCCCTAGTCCTTCTATTATTCGAAAGTGTAAATCACCGATTCACATCTGCTCTTTCAAGACCTCTCATGATCTTAAAGACCTCTATCATATCCCCCCTCAGCCGTCTCTTCTCCAAGCTGAACAGCCCTAACCTCTTTAGCCTTTCCTCATAGGGGAGTTGTCCATCCCCTTTATCATTTGGTTGCCCTTCTCTGTACCTTCTCCATCGCAACTATATCTTTTTTGAGATGCGGTGACCAGAACTGTACACAGTATTCAAGGTGTGGTCTCACCATGGAGCGATACAGAGGCATTATGACATTTTCTGTATTATTAACCATTCCCTTCCTAATAATTCCTAACATTCTGTTTGCTTTTTTGACTGCTGCAGCACACTGAGCCGACAATTTTAAAGTATTATCCAATATGATGCCTAGATCTTTTTCCTGGGTGGTAGCTCCTAATATGGAACCTAACATTGTGTAACTACAGCAAGGGTTATCTTTCCCTATATGCAACACCTTGTACTTGTCCACATTAAATTTCATCTGCCATTTGGATGCCCAGTCTTCCAGTCTTGCAAGGTCCTCCTGTAATGTTTCACAATCCGCTTGTGATTTAACTGTTCTGAATAATTTTGTATCATCCGCAAATTTGATACGATGTGAATATGGTTATCGGTATATAAAAACACAAATAAAATAAATAACTTCACTCGTCGTATTCCTTTCCAGATCATTTATATATATATTTATATATATTGATAAGCACCGGTCCAAGTACAGATCCCTGAGGCACTCCACTGTTTACCCTTATCCACTGAGAAAATTGACCATTTAATCCTACTCTCTGTTTCCTGTCTTTTAACCAGTTTGTAATCCACGAACGGACATCGCCTCCTGTCCCATGACTTTTTAGTTTTCTTAGAAGCCTCTCATGCACTGCCAAAAAAAATTTCAAGCCAAATTATGCCTGCCCAATGTCAAACTGCATTTAAATCCAACACTTCTGAATAGATCAGTTCCAAGTAAAAACAAAAATTGTTAAATTAGATGCTTTCTCAAAAGGTGGATCTTCAATGCCTTTTTAAAAGAATTGTGACATACAATAGACCTGGTATTGGAGGCTAGGGAAGAAATGTACCTGATGAATAAATTGTCTAGAATAAATTGTCTAGAAAAGCTATTTAAGCTTAAAGAGTTGGTGATGTCAGCATATAATCTTAAAATCAGATACATATATATGGAGTACCAGTTCTAAATCTGGAATTATTCTAATGTGGCTGAAGCAGGTATCTTTTAGGGCTGTTATAGTGGGATGGCTATTAAAATGTTATAGTATTTGTTTTAACATTGGTATATTTGAATGTTTGTATAATTTTTGTCCAAGAAAACAAACCGGTAGCCGATCCAAGATGGCTGTCAGCAAAGGAAACACGTAGATGGATCGGTGTAAAACAAGGTTTTATTGAAGCTTGCCCGACTCTGGCCGAGTTTCGCTCAAAGAGCTGCCTCAGGGGCTTACAAGCCAATCGATTTGGCTTAAAATATCAAAGTTAACATGTAACGAAGACAAAGCAGCGATTATTCATGCTGAGTGTTTATTAGTCTCGCGAGATCCTGGTACGTTATAAGGAGGTATAAAACCACCTGCTTGATTGTCCGGCTTACTTTCTGCGATTATCCATGCTGAGCATTCATTAGGACCTGAACATTATTTCCGAGAAATCTGCTTTGTCTTCGTTACATGTTAACTTTGATGTTTTAAGCCAAATCGATTGGCTTGTAAGCCCCTGAGGCAGCTCTTTGAGTGAAACTCGGCCAGAGTCGGGCAAGCTTCAATAAAACCTTGTTTTACACCGATCCATCTACGTGTTTCCTTTGCTGTATAATTTTTGTTACATATACATCACTTTGGAAATTTTATTATAAAACTGGAAAGTGATTAATACATTTTATAAATAATAAATAAATAGTCTGGTAGAGTTTCATAAAACTGATCCACCACTGAAAAAGCCCTCTCTCCGATGCACTCAGGTGGGCAGATTTAATTAAGGGAACTTCCAGCAAAACCTGAGCGGAGTGGGTTTATATCTCTGCAAAGTTGTGCTGACTCAGCAATCTGGATCACCCTAAACAAGCCTTACTAATGAGACCTGTTTAAACTGGATCCTGCTCTCGATGGGTAGCCAATGTAAAGCAGAGTTTGTTCATAGCCAGATCAGTCCAGACAAGTGGGTTTATGAATCCCTACCAGCAGATGGAGGCAGAGAACAAAAGCTTTGAGGCACTGCTACATAACTAGAGTGCACCTGCAGCCCCTCAGTATTTCTCTGTCTCCAGCAGATGCTAGTGGTGCAAACCTGCAGTCTGTTAGTTTAAAAAAAAAAAAAAGTAAAGTTTAATTTTGTTCTGCAGAAGATAATTGTATATAGTTCAGGGGTCAGTTTGGTTATCTGCCTTCATCTGCTGGTAGGGATGGAAAACCCATTTGTCTGGACTGATCTATAAGAACATAAGAAATTGCCATGCTGGGTCAGACTAAGGGTCCATCAAGCTCAGCATCCTGTTTCCAGGAACGAAAATTAGCAAGTAAGAACCAATTTTCCTTTGCTTACCTGTAACAGGTGTTCTCCTAGGACAGCAGGGTAACATCAGCTGGAGCCCAGCATGGAAAGCTTTTGTCAAAGTTTCTAGAACTTTGACTAGCACACTGAGCATGCCCAGCATACCACTGTCCACACAGGGTCCCTCTTTAGTCTCGTAGCATAGAATTACAAAAAAATTAAAAAACAAACAAAGGAGAAACCCAACTCCGCGGGGTGGCGGGTGAGTTTCCTGATGATTAAGATCCTGCTGTCCTAGGAGAACACCTGTTACAGGTAAGCAACACAAGCAGTCTCCTAGGACAAGCAGGATGGTAGTCCTCACATGTGGGTGAATAACAAGTTACAGGCTGATCCCGGTAACAACAGTGACCAACAGATACCTAACTAGGTGCCAACGGCAGAACAACACTGGTGCTGTTAGTAACAGAGGGAGACCACCTAAACCCGAACAAAGGGCCCTAGGCAGGGAGAGTTGGGTTTACAGCTGAAAGAGATTCTGAAGGACAGATTGGCTGAAGCTAGTGTCATGTCGGCCATCCTTGTCCAAACAGTAGTGGGCAGCAAACGTGGGGAGAGAACTCCACGTTGCAGCCTTGCAGATGTCGGCTACGGGAACCTCTCGCAAGTGGGCTACCGAAGCCATCATGGCTCTCACGGAGTGAGCCTTGACACGGCCTTCAAGCTGAAGGCCTGCCTGCACATAACAGAATCTAATACAATCCGCCAGCCAGTTTGACAGGGTTTGCTTGCAAACCCCACTCTATTTTTACTGAAAGATTTGAAGAGCTGCGTGGACTGCCTGTGGTGCATTTGAGATAGAAAGCTAACGCCCTCTTGCAATCCAAACTGTGACCCGTTCGCCCTGGTGCATACGAGGCCTAGGAAAGAAAGTGGGCAGAATGACTGACTGATTGAGATGAAAATCAGTCACCACCTTAGGCAGGAACTTAGGATGAGTACACAGGACCACCCTATCATGAAATCATTTCATGTAGGGCAGATTGACTTACTTTACTATTGCAAGAGGAGGCAAAGAGGTCCACGTCCGGGATCCCCCACAGGTGGAAGATGCGATCTGCCACTGCTGGATTCAGGGACCACTCGTGGGGCTGGAACGCTCGACTCAGGTGGTCTGCCACCACATTCTCTGTCCCGACCAGGTACATGACTCATAGGAGGATGCCCTATGGGACTGAGCCCAGGACCGGATCTGCACTGCCTACTGACACAGGAGGAACAACCCAGTGCCTCCCTGTTTGTTGATGTACCACATTGTGGCCTGACTGTATCTAATCAGAACAGTTTTGCTGGACAAGCAATCTTAAAACACCATGAGAGCATATTGGATCGCCCGCAGCTCCAGGAAGTTGATCTGGTACTGAGCCAACCACAGCCCTTGCGTATGCAGGCTGACCACAAGCACCCCCAACCTAGGTTGGATGTATCTGTGGTAAGTACAACCTATGTTGGGGGAGCCTGAAAAGGCTGCTCCAGATTGGCAATCTGCTCCAGATTGGCAAGACTTTCCAACCTGGAGAGGTGGCATGATGCAGATGCTCGCAGAGGTCCCGGGTGGCTTGATGCCACTGTGACCGCAGTGTCCACTGCACCATGCATATGTGCAAGCGAGCCCATGGGGGTTACATGGACAGACGCAGCCATGTGGCCCAACAGACGAAGCAAGAGGTGAGCAGACACCTGGCTTTGACAGACGAGGCACGCATGAGATGACATGGCAAGTGCCCAATCGCAGGGCAGAAATGCCCTGGCTTGAGCCGTGTCCAGCTGGGCGCCAATGAAACTCATTCGAGGCAACGGGCTGAGATGAGACTTCGGATAGTTGACGACAAACCCGAGAGACTGCAACACCTAAATGGTCACAGAATGAAGCACCCCCTCCTGGGTGGCACCCTTGACCAACCAGTCGTCCAAGTAAGGAAACACATGCACCTTCTGATGGCGGAGGTGTGCCCCCACTACTGGCAGGCACTTGGTGAAGACCCGTGGGGCCGAAGCAAGGCCAAATGGCAACACTATGTACTGGAAGTGCCTGCCACCCACGACAAATCGTAGAAACTTCCTGTGAGTCGCGAAAATCTTGATGTGGGCGTAGGCATCTTTCAAATCGCGGGAGCAAAGCCAAGCTCCTCTTTGCAGCAGTGGGATTGGGGTGCCCAGAGGAGACCATCTTGAACTTTTCCCTTTCAAGAAATTAGTTCAAAGTTCTCAGGTCTAGAATAGGGCGGCGCCCCCTTTTCTCTTTAGTATCAGGAAATAACGAGAGTAGGACCCGCTGCCTCACTGGCGCAGTGGAACGGGTTCAACTGGTCCGCCCATTAAAAGGGCGGAGAGCTCTTTCAAGAGTATTTCCTGATGTGAGGACAGGCCCCAAGAAGGGCATGGGGGAGAGTCCGCAGGGACATCCCTGAAATTTAGCCAGTACCCTCGATGAATGATCGAGAGAACCCGTTGGTCTGAGGTAATGAGGGCCTAGTGGTCCACCAATAGACACAGTCTGCCCCCGACTGGAGGGCAGCGAGGGTACGATGGTTCGGCTTATGCTCCCCTGCTGCTAGTCAAAACCCCATAGCAGGGCTCTGCTGGGGGGCTGGCTGAGGCCTAGGGGTCCACGTGGACGCATGGATAGTGGCATGCTAGGCATGCTCAGTGTGCCAGTCAAACTTCTAGAAACTTTTGACAACGGTTTTCCATGCCGGGCTCTATCTGATGTCACTCATATGTGAGGCCTAACATCCTATCCTAGGAGAATGAAAAATGTACTGGTGAAATAAGGTTCCGTAACAGAGTACAAAGGAGGATCCAGGCGGCAGCATTTTGAACAAACTCTAATGGGTGTAGGCTCCTTGCTGGAAGACCTATATAAAAGGGCATTATAGTAATTGAAACCAGAGCCTGCAACACTGTATGGAACTCACTCAGTTCGAGCAAAGGATGAAGCTTTCTAAGCAGCACTAACTTATTAAAGGAGGATTTTGTATCTGCTTTGAGCTCCAGTGAAAGGAAAGCTGAGTATCTATAATTACTCCCAATCTAACATTAGTGGAACATCATGAGAAGGAAACTTACTCAGAATAATCAGGTCAGTTTTGGTGATGCTTAATAGCAATTGTTATGGAAAAGCCAACAATTAACAGAGTGTAAGCACAATGAAATTAGTTGTAGCGTATCGGCCCAACTTGTTGATTTTTGGACAAAAAGTTTGTAAATCATGAGTGTAGATGTGATAATTAACACCAAGGCAGGAAAAAGCTTTACAAAGAGGTGCAAGATGCATATTTAACAGTGTTGCGGAGAGGGCTGAACCTTGTGGCACTCCACTCACGACTGCCTTCCAGTTGGCTAAAGGATATCAAATTTTAATCTGATAGAGTCCGGTCAAGTAAAAAGGACCTGAACCAACCATACAGAGTGCCACAGTTTCCTAGAATATCATGTTCGAGGGTATCAAAGGCAACAGACTCATTCAATAGTACCATAATGTACTGCATGCCACCGTGAAAACCCGATAACAGTATCCACAGTGAACAGCAGTAGTGTCAGTCCGGTATAGCTTGCAAAATCTAAACTGGCCAGCATGTTCTTCAATGAAGTCATTCAACTTAGCTAAACTTGCTGAAATGATAGTTCTTTCTAACAGTGGGAGTGGTGAGATAGGTCTATAATTTGCTAATATAGAAGGATCAGAAGATGTGTCCTTTAACAGTGGACGGACTGCAGCTTGTTTCAAGGAAGCTAGGAGAACACCAGTCATTAAAGATAGATTTATGATATCAGTAACTGATATCACCTCACACCACTTTCATCAAGGCTGGAGGGCAGGGAGTTAGGTGACATGTAGAAGGGTTTACCTTGCCAATTAGTCATTCTTTCTCTCTGTTTTTGAGGTCACTTGAATTCTGTCCCAGATTGTATCAGCCTAAATACCTGCAATGGGAGACTGTGTACAGCCAGAGGTAAAATTGGAGCAGAAATGATAGAGATCTTTCTTTCAATAAAAAAAAAAAAAGTGGCAAATTCATCCAATCACAAACCTAGATTATCGAGACTAGTACAAGTTACTGTAGAACGAGAGGTCAATGACTTTATTACTTGAAAAAATGCTGCTGGATTGTTTCCTATAGTCTGAATTTTCTGAGAATAATCATGCTTTTTTGTTCTACTGATTTCAGCTTGATATGCTACCAATTTCTGTTTTTCAAAGGTGTGTTACGCCACCTGCATTCTGACCGTCTTAGGTGTTGTTTCAAGGACCACAGTGCAGCTGTATATTATGGGCAAATTTAGCATGGCTGAGTAAATATGATTTCTGCGGGCTGATCTTGTCTAGGCAGTTTATAACCACAGAATTCCATCCCCGCTCAGCTGTTTCCACACTGTTCTTTTCCAACACTGCCAGACAGAGAACTAAAACTTCCCTGAACGAGTCAAGGTTGGTGAAACCATGTTTAATAATTGGGCAAAGTGGATTATTGGTGGCTGATTCAGCAATACTGAGGAGCTCAGACAAACTCAGCAGGACGTGGTCGGACCAAGCAGCCCTCTGGGTAGGAGAGTTGAACCAAACTCATCAGGAACAAAAAAAAACTCATCAGGAACTCATTATTCACAAAAAAACAAACAGAGTATGTCCGAACTTATAGATGAGAAAGATAACTAAAACTAAGTGTTCCCACCACAAGCCGGACATCACAGTCGATGATGACCCAGCTGTGGCAGATAAAGGAACCTGAGCCATCGTGATTAGCACTGTATGACCCACACTGGGTACATGAATCCATGAGCAGGCTGGACTCAGCAATGCAGATATGCCCAGGCCCCAGGGTGCCTCAACCACATGCAAGTAGCCAACTGAGCTGGTGCAAACTGGGTTCAGCCCAGAATTCAAGGTGCCCAACCCAGAACAGCTCTAACACCAGCACCGGAGTCATTTCTCTCATGGCTTTATACCAACTGCCCTAGTAGTGATTACAAGGACAAAACTGGCTCTTTTGTAGTGATTCTTACTAAACTATAATTTTCCTTAAAACACATTATTTTCTCCTGGTACCATTTTTATTCAAAGTGAAAATCTTGCAGTTACAGCAGCTGTGCAGTACAAAGTGCACTATTCACCCTTGAAGACGTCATTCATTTTAGCTGACAATATGTTAGAGTAAACAGAACTCTCTCCCAGACTGTATTCTACATAATGGGAAATCTGAGAAAGTTTTTTTTATTGTTACGTTTTACATCAAAATTAGCTAAAAGACTATGAATTTTAAAACATGTAAATGTTCACTGAGCAAAGTTAACATATTTCTCCTGTAATTCAGTTTGCATACCTGAAACACATGAATAAAGCATCTATTCAACTGAAATAATAAAATAAATCATTTTTATTTCTGACAAAACCTATAGGCATATGAAAGCTATGGTTGCCAAAATATGAGCAATCTTTTATAGCGGTGTGCACACTCCATTTTACTGGGGAAGTGTTGCATCTAAGTAGTAGGGCCTCGGCTTTGGTTCTTTCTGACTCTGAGCCATGAGCATCCTGCGGGAATGTTTCTGGACTGGGAGCTTAAGATGGAAATTCACCTGCACATTGTATCCACTTAGGAAAACGAGGGCCGGGGTGTTTTACAAGACATAACTACAGCCTAAAGTGACACTCATAATTTGTGACTTGATTCCCAAATACAAGCGGGCCTACTCTGGGCTCTGAATTTCTTTACTCCAAAGCTTTGGGCTGGATTGGTAGCACAATTCGAGAGCTAAATTCTAAATGTTTTTCTGGTCAGCTGCAACAGGAGCGCCTTATATCTCTCTCTCTCTTTAGTACAACAGCCTTTCCTTCTTCCTGCAGAAATTCAGCACTGTTATGCTTTTTCCGGCATAAGACGAAACTAAAGTTTTGGTAGCACGGAAAAGAATTTTAAATGTTGGGTTAACTTTTAAATCACCGTGAATTAATTACGGTGACAAGAGGGGAAAAATATGATTTGACAGAGTAAAGGCAAAATAGGTTTGACAGAAGCAGAAAATACCATGAATGCTGCAGAGAACGAGTGGAAAACAAGTCAAAACTTTGCAGGTTGCTGCGGAGAGATCAAAGGATTCACAGACAATGGGGGTTGAATTTGACGAATCTTTCAAAACTTTGTCCTCTGTTCGTCCTCAGGAGATGCTTGAGCAGGAAAACCCATTCTTACTGTGCCACCTACATCACAGCACTGCCAAGTCACCAAGTGAATAGAACAAGTTTGCCAGACCCTAGCTAGCTTCTTCCGAGTACATGCCCCCACCACCTCAGTTCTCCTGTGAAAACAAAAGGAGAGGAGAAAATAGTGCATCATAATTTAAATAAGATTTTATATAGGGCATTATTAAACAGCGAGGACCATTAACCTACAAGGGCAGGTCAACATTGTTGGCAAGTGCCCTCATTGGACTTTATATAGGGTAACAATGCAAGGAAATGCTTAACACAGCAAGAGAGTGTGAAAAAAAAAACCCTCACTCCTCAAGCAGCAACCGGGATCACTTTAGAAAAAAAGATAATTACAGTATGTTCGGAGGATTGGGAGCGATGGGATGGATTGGTGGGAAGGAGAGGGGGTAGGGGAGATAAATGGTTTGAACCAGTATTTATGGTTGTAATTGTCATTTGAAATGTACTTTAGATATATCCATACATGTTAGTTTAAATGGAAAGTAATAAAACAGATCTACACTATTTAACAGTATGTTCCTCAAACTTGTTTTGCTAAAATGTATGTAACAAAAACATCGAATGTTTTTATAACTTTGTACTCCTCTGAAAACAAGTTTTATTGGATAATGCAGACTATTAGATACATAGTATATATCAGAACTTAGTATCTGCACCTGAGGTCAGTTAATTCATAATAATGTCACTGAATCTGATTTTATCACTTAAGTACTACCGAAGTACGTTCTGTCTAATTAAAAAGAGACACTGTCAAACTTGCTATAAAGAGAAAATCAAAACAAGATCCTATGTTCAATAATTTTCTATTTGTCCCATCTTCTTTCTACCCATTTCTGGGTGTTAAGGGTTTGGTAAGTAAAGTCTCCCTGACCTTTTCTTGTCAGAATACTAGAGGCTTACAGCCCACTGCACCTAGATTTGCTTGTAGTCTCCCATCCAGGATCTATAAAGCTCCTATTCTCCCAGGGCAGTGTTGCTAGGGAGAGAATGCCTCTATGTCTGTGTGCATCTTTCTCTGCTCTTTCTTTATTTTTGGCATAAGACTGAAGGAGCTATAGCATTTTGGCATGTCATACTGCAATGGCTGAAATTGGGTTCCCCTTTTAAAGTATTTCTTCAGAACGATCCACCAACTCTATTGCTTCCATCTGCATATCTTTGCTGCTGCACATTGGTTGTAAACACATGCCAGCCATTCCCCTTTTTCAAGATCTGACAGTTCACCTGAACGTCTCCAGCACTCAGTTTATGCATTATTCTCCAGCCATTCCAGTTAACGGCCAGTCTAAACCACTGAAGCCAGCTTATTATTTATTTTTACTCGGGCAATGCCTGGAGCAACAGGCAGCCCAGAAAGCAACATGCTTTCCGAATGAAGGCATTTGTATGCAAAGAGGTTGAGCCACAGTATGTGAGCTCACGGAGAAACCAATGCCATACCTCAGTGCTAGGGTGGCTAGTGCTCTTAGTGCCCAGGCATTTCCCTGATCCCCCACCGTTTACGTTCACACCTATGTAGTCTGATGAAGGAGGAAGTGCCACTCTCCGTGCAGCACATCAGAACCATACAGCAGTCCAGCCTCCCCTCCCCGTCTGGGCCCAGACCTTCGCACTATTCGGCCAGGTCACCAAAAAGGCAAATACAAGGATCACTGCATGACTGGAGCTCAGATCTCATATTCAAAACCAGAAATTACCAAAAACTGCTCTAATGCATGCAGATACTCCACCACTGCAAACTCTACATGCATCCCTTTAAAACGGAGAAGGATGCAGTGGAATAGACACTTCCACTTGTTGCCCAAACACTGTTATAAAAGAACCGGAGCTGGCACCACTACGTTATGGTGGTTATGAATGAAATTAAAAATATCAGGTTACTATTTGGAGTATGTGAATTTGAGTTTTCTTGTGGGCATACGTGTCGTGCTGGTGACCTATGCCCTGCTGAATGCGATTTCTATACTGTTCTGTTTCAGGCTATCACTTTCTTCCTTCCTAAATTAGGCTCCAAAAATTAAAATCTATCCAATAATTGAGAAGGAAGTAAATACCGGCGGTTCCTTAAGTTTATCTTACCCATTCATCATCTTCTGCCCCGTCACCTTGTCCTCTGGGCTCGGTTTCCACCCCTCCTTGGGATTTTATAGCCATGATACTGTCTGTCCAGGAAGCCCCGGCCTGGGCATCGCCAGCAAAGTTGCACTTGGTCACTGCCCCAGCATTTAGTTTGGCCAGAGAGGCTGAATATAAATGCAAGTATTAATTTGAATAATAGGAAAAAAAAAAAAAAAAAGATACAAGACGTGAGGATACAAGCCCAAGTTAATATTTTCATAATCTTATCTTACCTCTCTAAATGTGTATTCTAAACCTCAAAATGCAAAGAAGAAAGAATACAGATTGGGAAACATTAATCCTAGGAAGGATCATGCTTCCTAAACTGAAAATCATTATTAAAGTCAACTGAGCCCAGGCACTGTAAATATATTGATGCAGATTCATTAAACCTTTTAGCTCTCACAGGACCAATGTTACATAGTTGGAATGTTTCAACTCTAGAAATGAAATGTTGGTCACCATGAGTATAATATAAATTTAATAAATCACCACTATTTATTCTTGTTAGCGCGCTGGCCTTTTCTCTAAGCTTATCTGGCAAATTTCGGAGTGGTGGCTCTCCACTAAGGCCATGAGCAAGTGCCCTGAAGATGGTTTCACAGGCTATCTGGACTCTGCTAACCGAGCTGGCCCGGTTGTAGAGCTGTAACGCTGCCTTGGGACTCTGCTTTGATTCTCGGGTCCGATTTTCTGCTCCCCGGGCCAAACCAGGGCTGAGGACGCGGCAGAGGCAGCGCTAGCAGCCCCCTGAGGAGGAAACGAGTCTTGACGAGGGCGACATCTAGTGGGCAGATTTAGGGCTTACAATGCCTGGGAGGAGGGGCTTAGGTGAGCTGGGAGGCAATAGAGGAAAATGAAGGCTCATAGTACCAGATCCCAACTGGAAGCTCACAAGGGCAGGAGGAAACTTCCTGGCCCCCAACCCCCACCCCCAAAAACAAATAATAGCAGTAAAGATATTGGATGGCTCAGGAATTTGTCACATAGATAAAAAGGCCTGCAAGTTTATATTGCTAGTCTAAATAGGACTGGAAGTCCTTACAATCAGATCTCGGTTTCTGATGCTGTTATTTTATCACCTTTTATATTTAGAAAATATAATTTAGAAAGGAAAAGCTATTTTCAAAAACCACAACAGATGGCTTGATATCTTTTGTTGCCGGCACTATTCTTAAAGAGTTTGAAAAACATCTGTCCTACAGGCACAAAACAGAAAAGCACAAAACTGAGAGCAAACTGAACATGCTGTCCCCCAAATTCTTCTAGGACTACAAAAACTACAGCCAAGGCAAAACTGGGCTTGGCACCTATGAAAGGGCCGTCTCCTTGGGTCTTGAGACGAAGTTCCTCCCCCATCTCCAGGTCAGTCTTCTCCACCTCTGCCTCCGACAACCAGAAGGCCACCGTCTCAGCCGGGGCGCGCTCCCCCGTTACTTTCAGCAGCTCGGGTTTATCCACCAAGCACTTCAGCTCCTCCAGCGACAGTCTGTCCGTCTCACCTTTGGCTTCAACCTCTGCAACGAAAAGTGAAGGCGCAACAAGTAAATACAAGAAACCGCAAACGCCTCACTCGAGCAACTCTGCTCTTGGGGGGGATCTTTAAGGGAAGGGACCAAGAGGAATCCGACGGGAGACAAGGTGAGTGGTGCCACGGAGGAGGGGGGAAGGGAACTGGGGACATGCTAGAGATAGGAAGTCGGAAGAAGTGGCGAGACCAGCAAAGGAGAAGACGGACGGGATGGGAGCGGAAGAGGAAAGCTGGACGATGGAAGTGAAAGAGTATTGGGGGGGGGGGGGGGCGGCGAGTTAACGAAAGCAACAGATCCATTCTAAGAGCAGAAAGTGCCGTCAATACCTACTGAAGGAGGACATGAGGAAGCCTGTGTTCACCTTCCTGGTCTCGCTGAAATTTGGTTCTATCTCATTTCCTTTGGGGTCAAACTTCCGGCGGTGGATCCTGTTGGGTTTTAAGTACAGAACGTACCAGCGCTCCTGAAAGGGGCAGCACAAAGAACACAGAAACAGAATGTAAGAAGCAATTCAACCTTATTGCCACCAGCAATGCAGCTCTGCAGGCAGAGGAGACATGGATTGAACTGTGATAAATTATTTAGGGCCTGCCTTTTTCGTAAAAATACATTCAAGAGCCTCACCTATCTGTACAGAAAGTAAACGGCATCCCGCCCAGCCAATCTGGGGAAAAGCCCAGATCATCCTGCTGCTGGGCACAGCGTTTCACTGGCACAGTTGAGAGAAGCAGGTAGGAAATGATGTGTGTGCTGACCTGGCAACGTCTAACCAAAAACCAAACAGAAGCCCTCTAACTTTGCATCTTTACTCCTGGTTTACAATAAGTGTACTTGTACTTCTCAGACTTCCAAAGAACTCTCCCTTTATCAGAGACCAATACTTGCAGACACATACATGAGGATGGGTTTATTAATCATTAGGGATCAGAGGCTAAATGCGGAAGCAGCAGCAGAGTTGGAACAATAAGCTACACATAGCAGAGAAAGCAAAATACTTCCAAGAATGAGGAAAGGCGAGAGAGAGAGAGAGACGTCTGTATTAATCACAGGAAGCAGCAGCAAGACCGAACCTAGCACACATAAGAGTGCATTATGGTCACTGGCTGACACACACAGACACACACACTGCACCCTCTCTAGCGGAGCCCTGAAATAGCCAGATAAGGGATTGTTCCTCACCTTTCTACCGTTAACATCAGAGATGGCATGACGAGAAAACTCAACCAGCTGACCCTCCAGAATGACACCGTACCCACTGCGGAAAGGATTAAAAAAAAAAGGTCAGACATCAACGCTTTTAACATACACAGGCAGCTGCCAAGGAGATTGAGATTTCCACCTGGCAGCCTCCTCCTCAGTCATCTACCGAGGTTAGTGTTAAAAATCTGGTGCCTTTTCCAGGGCAACTGGGAGGGGGGTCAGTGTTCCTCCTGCAAAAAAAAAAAAAAACTTAGCTTCGGGGATGCCTCAGCTCTTTTTCATGTATCCCTAGCGCCACTGGGTTTATTAATAAAACGTTTGGAGTTTGTTTATTTTACATCTGCAGAGGATGTGCAGGACTTTTTCTCTTGTTCCAATTCGGGGCAATTCTCTGTTCAGGAGTTTCAGAGAAGTCTTTTACGTACGAAGGACCGGCTGGGTCAGTAATGGACTTACTTTGACTATCCGGAAAACTCGACTGCTCTAGCTTGGGAAGAACAATTCGGAATTCAAACCTCTTTCAATAGATGCCGAAGGACAATCCCCGACATTTAAATCAGACACTCGCGCTTTGGGTTTAGTTTTGGACTTGGGACTGCACAAGTTGCTGCGGCTGCTGAAGCATATTTTGCCTCCCTCCGAGTTTAGTTTTATCACATTTAGATTATTGTAGTGGGTTATTGGAGAAATTACTTACCTGATAATTTCGATTTCCTTAATGTAGACAGATGGACTCAAGACCAATGGGTATAGTGTGCTCCTGATAGCAGTTGGAGACAAAGTCAGATTTCAATCTGACATCAGCACTACATATACCCGTGCAGGAAGCTCTGCTCTTCAGTATTCTCCTTGAAAGGCAATTGTGGATATATGTGTGTTTGAATAACTTGATTAACTTGGTCAACTTGATTAACTTGAACTGGTTGACGTGAATTCTAGCTGGAGACCGCCAGTGCACTCAACCGAGAAACGCCGACATGTGGTGAATATCGATGTCTTAACTCTGGGTAAAGTCCGGCTTACCCGTGCTTGTCTTGCTCTCGTGGTTTAAGAATTTTGGGGCAGCCGTGGGCGGGATGCTGAGTCCATCTGTCTACACTAACGAAAATAAATTATCAGGTAAGTAATTTCTCCATTTCCTAGCGTGTAGCAGATGGACTCAGGACCAATGTGATGTATAAAAGCTACTCCTGAACCGGGTGGGAATGCTGCCCAATGCCCACTTAGTACTGCCCTTGCGAATGCTGTAGCCTCCCTGGCCTGAACATCCAGGCGGTAGAACCTCGAGACGGTGTGGATGGAGGACCACGTCGCCGCCCGACAAATCTCAGCAGGTGACAGCATCTTGGTTTCTGCCCAGGACATTGCCTGGGCACTTGTGGAATGGGCCTTGACTTGTAGAGGTGGAGGCTTGCCTGCCTCTATGTAGGCCGCCTTGATTACTTCTTTGATCCAGCGGGCTATGGTTGCCCGCGAGGCCGCTTCCCCTGCTGTGAAGTACGAATAGGTGGTCCGTCTTTCGTACGGATTCCGATCTTTCCAGGTATCGGACTAGGAGTCTGCCGACGTTAAGGTGGCGAAGACGGCGAGAGTCTTCCGAGTCCTTATGTTCTCTAGAGATGGCAGCGAGATGGTTTGGTTTAGGTGGAAATGCGAAACCACCTTTGGAAGGAAGGAGGGGACAGTGCGTAGCTGTATGGCTCCTGATGTGAATCTGAGGAAAGGTTCCAGACAGGATAGTGCTTGAAGTTCGGAGAAGCGATAGGCTGAACATATTACCACTAGGAATGCAGTCTTCAATGTCAGAAGTCGGAGGGACAGACCGCGGGTAGGTGTGAAAGAGGCTTCCGCTAGGAAGTCTAGTACTTGACTGAGGTTCCATAGGGTACCGGCCACTTTAGTGGTTGTTGGATTTGCTTGACCCCTCTCAGGAAGCAGGAGATGTCTGGATGGGAAGATAGACTTATGCCATCCACTCTGGTCCTGAAGCAGGCCAACGCAGCCACCTGAACCTTGATGGAGTTGAGAGACAACCCCTTCTGTAAGCCGTCCTGCAGAAATTCCAGGATCGAGGGGATTTTGACTGTCGGATGTTGCGGACTTCACACCAGGCTTCAAATATTTTCCATATTCGTATGTAGGTCAGAGACGTGGAAAACTTGCGTGCTCGGAGCAAAGTATCAATCACTGCCCCCGAGTATCCGCTCTTCTTCAGGCGAGTCCTCTCAAGGGCCAGACCATAAGAGAGAATCGAGTTGGGTCTTCGTGGAGGATCGGTCCTTGCTGGAGCAGGTCCCTGTGTGGAGGTCGACGCAGGGGGTTCTCTGCCAGCAGTCTTCGCATGTCTGCGTACCACGGCCTTCTTGGCCAGTCCGGGGCCACTAGAAGTACTAGCCCCCTGCGGTGTTCTATCTTGTGGATGATGCCGCCTAGTAATGGCCATGGAGGAAAGGCGTACAGCAGGTCTTCCTGTGGCCAGGTGTGGACGAGGGCGTCGATCCTCTGGGATTGTGGTTCTCGTCTGCGGCTGAAGAACTTTGGCATTGGACCGGGTTGCCAGAAGATCCATGGCTGGTGTTCCCCAGCGGTTTACTATCAGCTGGAAGGCTGTGATAGACAGCCTCCATTCCCCTGGGTCTAGACTCTCTCTGCTGAGGTAATCCACAGTGACGTTTTTTCCCACGATGTGGGCGGCTGAGATCCCTTGTAGGTTTGCTTCTGCCCATGCCATTAGGAGGTCTATTTCCAGGGACACTTGTTGGCTTCTGGTTCCTCCCTGGCGGTTGATGTAGGCAACTGTTGTGGCGTTGTCTGACATGACTCCGACAGATTCGCCCCGGAGCCTGTGACTGAATTGTAGGCAGGCTAGTTTGCCTGTGCTTCTAGTCGGTTGATGTTCCATCCACACTCCTCCTTGTCCCATTGCCCCTGGGCCGTCAGCTCCTAGCAGTAGGCTCCCCACCCTTGTAGGCTCGCATCCATGGTGAGCAAGATCCAGGTCGGTGGGGATAGCCTTACTCCCTTGCTCAGATGGTCTTCTTGTGGCCATCATTGGAGCTGGATCCACACCTCCTCTGGTAGCTGGAGGTGATCGGAGTAGTCCTGGGACATCGGGTTCCAACGTGACAATAGGGAACGTTGTAGAGGTCGCATGTGAGCTCTTGCCCATGGGACGACTTCCAGGGTTGATGTCATGAGGCTGAGGACTTGGAGGTAATCCCATACCTTGGGGCAAGAACCTCTCAGCAGTTTTCGCAATTGGTTCATCAGTTTTCTTCTCCTTGTAGGGGGAAGAATGACCTTGTCTTGTTTGGTGTCGAACCAGACACCCAGGTATTCTAGAGATTGGGAGGGCTGCAGGCAGCTCTTGGTTGTGTTGACGACCCACCTGAGGTTCTCCAGTAGATTCTTGACTCTGGAGGTCGCCTGATGACTTTCCTCTGGAGATTTTGTCCTGATCAGCCAATCGTCCAGCCAATCGTCAAGGATTCCTTCTTTCCTCAGTGTCGCCAACACTACCACCATGATTTTGGTGAATGTCCGAGGGGCTGTAGCTAGGCTGAAGGGTAGTGCCCGGAATTGGTAGTGATGGTCCAGGATCATGAAGCGTAAGAAGCGCTGATGATCGTGATGGACCGGAATGTGTAGATAGGCTTCTGACAGATCCAGGGAGGTCAGAAATTCTCCCGACTGTACCGCCCTTATGACCGAGTGTAGGGTTTCCATGCGGAAGTGTGGTACCCTCAGGTAGCGGTTGACAGACTTGAGATCCAGGATGGGTCAGTATGTTCCTCTTTCTTGGGGATGATAAAATAGATGGAATAGTGCCCAGTATTTTGTTGGTGCGTGGGCACCGGAGTTATGACCTTTAAGGTGAGCAATTTGTTCAGTGTGGTTTCCACTGCCGTCCTCTTGGAGGAGGAATGGCAGGGGAATTTCACAGATTTGCTGGAGGAATACTGTGGAAGTCCAGATAGTATCCCTCTCGAATGATGGTTAAGACCCACTTGTCCGATGTCATCTCAACTCATCTTTGGTAGAACAGGGCAAGCCTGCCCCCTATGGCTTCTTCCTGTGAATGGGTCAGCTGATTCTCATTGTGGATGCGGCTGGGGCCTGGGCCGGCTCCCCTCTTGTTGTGTTTGTTCTGAAAGGACTGGCCCCTGCCTGCGGGGCGAGGTGCTTGGTATGCATTTTTGTAGGGTCTGAAACGCTGTGATCCTCTGCCCTTAGATGTTTGGGGAGAGGGGCATTGGCTTCTTTTATTCTTGTCCTCCGGTAACCGAGGTACTGGGGATTCGCCCCATTTGTCGGCTAACTTCTCCAGTTCGCTTCTGAACAGGAGGGTTTCTTTAAAGGGCATTCTCGTGAGTTTCGTCTTGGAAGTCGCGTCGGCTGACCAGCTGCAGAGCCAAAGTTGCCTTCTTGCTGCCACAATGGCTGAGACATTTTCCAGCTTGTTGTTGCAGTTTTGAAATGGTCTGGGAAAGGCATGGCCCTGGGGCAGTGGTTCCCAAACCTGTCCTGGAGGATTGCCAGCCAGTCAGGTTTCAGGATATCCACAATTAATATGCATGAGATACATTTGCATGCACTGCCTCCTGGCTGAGGTGCGCACCAGGTCGAAGATCGCATCCATGAGGAAGGATATTGCTGGTTCTAGTGTTTCAATGGGCATGGTGATGTTCCTGGCAAGTGACAAGCAGGCGCGTGTCACCACGGCACAGCAGGCAGCGATCTGCAGTGACATGGCTGCTGCGTCAAATGACTGTTTAAGGATGGATTCCTGACGTCTGTCCTGGGCATCCTTGAGTCCCGCTCCTCCCTCGACTGGAATGGTAGTGCGCTTTGTGATAGCGCAGACCATGGCGTCCACTTTGGGAAACAACTGGAGTTCTTTGTCTGAGGGTTCCAGTGGGTAAATGGCTTCTAGGGCCCGTCCTCCTTTGAAACTGGCCTCCGGAGCATTCCATTCCAGGTCGATCAGTTGTTGTACGGCTTGCAGCAATGGGAAATGGCGGGAGGCCTGACGGAGCCCTACTAGAAGAGGGCTCGTCTTTGGTTCTGCAGTGACGCTTGTGCCTGGGATGGCCAGCTCCTTCAAGCTGAGAGACACGAGGTCTGGTAGCTCATCTTTGGAGAAGAAGCGCCTCATGGTTGGTGAGGTTCCATTCCTGGAGGGATTTCCTCTTTCTCCAGGGAGTCTTGATCTTCCTCCGAGGTGTCTGTGTCTCCTAAGGTGAGACTTTTGGCTGGGGGAGGTATGTCTCTGGGAGGCCGAGAGGGACCTAGGAGGTTAGGGTCCTCTGGTGGAGGCTGTGGCTGTGTCACCGGTGGTGCCGGTTGCATCTGGACAAAGGTTTGTAGACCTTTAAAGAATTCCACCCAGGAAAAGGTTCCTGGGTCTATATCGAACCCAGCGGCGTTCCCCCAGGGCCCCGTCTGAGAAAGGGCTGAGCTGGAGATAGAGAGGTCCGGGGTACTATCGGTGGATCCGGATTCCTGTACTGGCTGTGCGCACAAGCATGTTATGTGCCCGGCTAGCTGCTGTGCGCACGGCTCAGTTATACGGACAGTACGGCGATCAAGGGGGGGGGGAATGGCGCCGGCGACCACGCAAGATGGTGACCCCCCCCCCACGGAGGGTCACCACGTGGGAGGACCCTCGAGCCAGATCGGGGTCTAGCCCGGACGGGGCTGATCAACCCGATGGGACAGAAGCCGGTTGACGATCTGCACAGTTATCCGAGCCTCGGAGACAAGAGACTTAAGAAGGTTTTCTAACTCACCTTGTCTCGGCATTTCCTGGTCTGGTGCCGGACGGTCTCTAGCTGCGGGGGGAGGGGGGAAAAGGGAAAATTACCTTCACCGCCGCGCTCTGTATTGCACCCGCTGCCTCTCAGCCACCCTCGTTCCTGGGGGCTAAGTCTACGCCGGGAACCGGCTACCGGACCAAGGCCTACCTCTGAGGGATCTCGGAGATCACCTCAGGGATTCTCGACTGGGGGAGGGACCCTTAGGTATCACCGCAGGAGAGCGGGGCTCGTCTGTAGAGGTAAGATTATTTCTTCTGTATTTTGGAATTTTCTTCTTTAGTTTGGATTTTCTAACGCTGTGCAAGCGTGTGTATAGTCCCAAACTGCTAAGGAGACGGAGAAATACTGAAGAGCTGCACTTCCTGCACGGGTATAGGTAGGGCTGACGTCAGACTGAAATCTGACTCCGTCTCCAGCTGCTATCAGGAGCACACTATACCCATTGGTCCTGAGTCCATCTACTACACGCTAGGAAAACGTAGGCCTGCCAGATACATTGTTGAGAGTCCTCCAACTCGTTCAGCATGCAGCTGCAAGTGTGCTGACAGGCCTACGTAAATCTGATCACATCGCGCCAGTACTGCAAAGACTTCACTGGTTACCTGTTAAACACCGGGCAAAGTTTTCTGTATTAGGTTCAGCGCAAAAAATGATTACGATCCGACTCATCTTATTTTCTCAAAGGTTTGATTCAATGGTAAGAGCCTTACCCACACATTACGATCAATTGGCTGTGGTCAACTGCAAGTGCCCCCACTCCAAAATTACAAACGTCAGGGCATTTTCTTATGCTGTTCCAGTTCATTAGAATTACTTGCCAGTTCAGCCCAGGATCCAAGAGGAAGCACTAGTTTTTAGAAAACAGTTAAAAACTATTCTAAGGAGGCGTTTCAGTGACAAGTCGGTTTTATTATTTATGTTGATGTATTCCATCTGTTTTAATAATTTTTATGTACTGTTTTATATTATGTTTATGTGAATTGTAAAGGTAAGCTCTACTCCGCACTGAACTCAGAATTGCTGGAAACTGCGGGATATACATTTTTAAAAATAAATAAATAACATCCTCACATGCTGATAAAATATTATTTTGCATTTCTAGACTTCCTTTCCAATTTTAGTGCAAGGTGGTTTACAACATTTTTTCAGATACAAGAGCTTACAGTCTAAGTTGGTACCTGAGATAATGGAATAAAAAAATGACTTGCTCAAGGAGTGTCAATGAGAGAGAATATGGATTTCAACCCTGGTATCACAATCCATTGCTCTAACCACTAGGCCAGAAGTCCCCAAACTTTTCCTGGAGGATCCCCAGCCCAGTCAAGTTTTCCACAATGAATATACATAAGATTAAATCTGCATGCTATGGAGGCAGTGCATGCAAATGTATCTCATGCATATTAATTGTGGATATCCTGAAACCTGACTGGCTGGCGATCCTCCAGGACAGGTTTGGGAACTACTGTCCCGGGGCCACGCCTTCCCCAGACCATTTCAAAACTGCAACAACAAGCTGGAAAATGTCGCCGTCCAAGTAAGAGCATATCTATCCATTATATCCGACACGGTCTGATACGCCATGAACGAGCATCCTAGCTGCCAGAAATGAAATCAACAGCACAATCTTTATAAGGGTAAGCACCAGCCAACATGTGCAGAGACTGCGCTAGCAGTCAATTTCATTTATAGTCAGGATGGGAAGAAGGTTCGGCAGAATGTGTTCACCGCCATTTATTTGCTTGGTTTCTCAATCCTCCACTCCAATGCTCTGTTCTGTGCAGCTGTTATCAAAAGACCATTGTGCACAGCCTCCAGCACCTTTTTCACATGCTCTCCTATATCCTCTCCCTTACGCAGACCAAATAAGAACATAAGACTTGCCATACTGGGTCAGAGCAAAGGTCCATCAAGTCCAGTATCCTGTTTCTAACATTGGCCAATCCAGGTCACAAGTACCTAGTGGGATCCTAAAGGATAGATAGAGACCCTGCTGCTTATCCCAGGGATAAGAAGTGGATTTCTGCAACTCCACCTTAATAATGGTTTATGGACTTTTCCTTCAGGGACTTGATCAAACCTGTTTTAAACCCAGCTACACTAGCAGTTTTCACCACATCCTCCAGCAATGAATTCCAGAGTTTAATTATTCTGAGTCCATCTGGCTACACACTAGGAAATTATGCATTGAGAAAAAAAAATATTTTCTCCTATATGTCTTAAATGTATCACCTAATAACTTCATTGAATGTCCCCTAATCTTACTTCATTGAATGTCCCCTAATCTTTGTACTTTTTGAAAGAGTAAACAACCAATTCACATTTACCCATTCCACGCCACTCATAATTTTATAAACCTCCATCTTATTTCCCCTCAGCTGTCTCTTCTCAAAACTGAAGAGCCCAAGCCTCTTTAGCCTTTCCTTATAGGGGAATTGTTCCATCCCCTTTATGATTTTGGTCGCCTGTACCTTTTCTAATTCTGCAATATCTTTTTTGAGATGTGGTGACCAGAATTGCACACAATACTCAAGATGAGGTTGCACCATGGAGCGATACAAAGGCATTATGATAGTCTCGGTTTTATTCTCCATTCCTTTCCTAATAATTTCTAGCATTCTAACCAACGTTAGGCCCTCATAGTCCTCCCCTACTCAATTTTCCCTGTTTTTCACCCATGTTATGCAGACCCAATTCTCTATTTTTGCTTCATCCACTTTATGTATCCCAGAATATGTTATTCCAGATTATTTCTTCCCTGTTCATTGTTTTCGCCCAGGTTATCCAAGTTATTTCTACCCTGTTCTTTGTAAAACAAGACTCTGTCTCTGTTAATTTCGCTAGTTGTAATGTAAACCGAAGTGATAATTAATCTTGTTAATTGAACCTCGGTATATAAAAGTTATAAATAAATAAATAAATAAATTCTATTTGCTTTCTTGGCTGCTGCTGCTGCACATTGAGCAGAGGATTTCAACATAATATCCACTATGACACCTAGATTCCTTTCCTGGGTGGCGACTTATAATGTGGAACCTTGCATTGTGTAGCTATAGTTTGGGTTGCTCTTCCCTTCACGCATCACTTCGCATTTGTCCAGATTAAATGTCATCTGCTATTTGGATGCCCAGCCTCCCAGTCTTGCAAGGTCCTCTTGCAATTAATTTCTCACAATCCTTTTGTGATTTAACAACTTTGAATAATTTTGATTCGTCAGCAAATTTGATCACCTCACTCATCATACCCCTTTCCAGATCATTTATAAATATATTCAAAAGCAGCGGTCCCAATACAGATCTGGGGCACTCCACTATTCACCTTTCTCCAATGAGAGAATTGACCATTTAGCTCTACTCTCTGTTTTCTATCTTTTAATCATTTCTCAATCTACAACAGAACACTGCTTCCTATCCCATGACTTTTTCATTTCCTCAAGAGTCTCTCATGAGGGACTTTGTCGAACGCTTTTTGAAAATCCAGATTCACCAGATCAACTGGCTCACCTTTATCCCCATGTTTATTCATGCCTTCAAAGAAATGTAGCAGATTGATGGGGCAAGACTTCCCTTGGCTAAATCCATGTTGACTTTGTCCCTTAAACTATGCTTATATATGTTCTGTAATCTTGTTCTTCATAATAGTACTTCCCTGTCTTGTCTGCCTCCAAAACAGCTTCATTGCTTCTTAAGCAACTTTTACAGCAAGAGCTTAACTTCAGAACCAGTCATTGCCCCACCAACATCAAGTGCATAAAATGGAACATGGTCCCACTAGGCCACCAGCTACCACTACAAACCCACCACAATCAGCATCCCACTAGGCCATCAGTTGCCTTTCTCTCCCAACTTCATTTATTTCGTAAGAGGAAACAGTTAAAAAAAAAAAAAAGAGAGAGAGAGAAAGAGATCAACTAGCCACTGCCCTGTGACAACTACTACCTGCTACCAGGTGATTGGATGCAACAACCTTCATGTGCAATTTCCTCATCCCTCTGCCTTAATCCCAGTCAAGAGCACATTTAGGCAGAATAAGTGCCTGTGGGCGACCCTGCTGTACATCATCAGCTGTGCACATGCTTAAGGGCAGCCACGGCTATAATTCGCCACTGCCCAGGATGCTGTCAGTCTTTGAGCATGCCAAGTCCCGAAATGGCCTCAACGTGAAATAAAAAGAATATGCAATTTTTAAAAATATGCTAATGTAAAAAGGGGAGATATTCTCAGAAATTTAAAAGGCTCAAATTTAAGTTCTAGGCAATAGATCCATTAGGGAGGAGGAGGAAGGAAGGATAAACATCTTGGGTGTCTGTGACTGAAATGCTAATCTCAGAGGTGGTTTCTCAATGGGGGGGGGAGGGAGGGAGATCACAGACTGGGCGCAGTAGGCAGGCTGGAGGAGGACCTGTGATCCTCATCTGTCAACATTATTGTTTCTGACCTGCTGCAACAGATCACATTTGTCAGGAGGAGTGCTTAGCTTAGCTTCATGCACGTCCCAATTAAACTGGGCTCTCTTCCTCCCAAGGTTATTTTACGGGCCCATGTTTTCCCCTTCTCCCATGTTCTGCATCCCGCTATACTGCGCTTCCATTCTCCAAACTGATTGCTCAAAGACCTGCAGGTCCGGCTGACCGGATCGCATTTGATGCACAAAAACTTCTTTCTAACGCAGCCTCCCCGAGCTCCCAGCCCAGCCCCAGGGGACCAGATCCTGCCCTGCAACGCAAGGCCAGGGACCTCCTACCGCTGATAGACGGACGGCTCCCAGGCGCCAGGCACGCTTTCACTGTGAACGGGCTTGTTCTGCAGAGCGCTGTCGTGATAGATGCGACTCATCGCGCAAATCGAGGAAGGAAGCGCGACCTAAACCGAGCACAAATGCAGTGCCGGGCCCGGGAGAGAAGCTGGAACGCGCTCGGCAAGGGAGATGGTGAGGGGGAGGGGGGACAACGAAAACTCTGCTTTGCTTGTTTCCAAAGAATGGCGCCTGAGTATTTGGAAACTCACTTGTTTTACATTACTAAGTAAGATTTATTGTAGAGCTCTGAAAGAAACAGAATTTTTTTCCATTTTGAAGGGCCTTTTTCTTGCACTAATATAATAGTTTGGACCCTCCGCTTGCTGGCTGATGGTACATTCCAGGAGAAAGGAAATGGTGCAGTCGCAGCTCGCAGCATTCCCACGTCTCCGAGCGCGTGTGATACCCACGTTCTCCTCTAGAGGCGCCCTCGCTACACCGCTACTCTTCTGGGCAAGGCCGGGATCAAGCGCTCCTTTTGCGTGTGAACTACGCGTTTTCCCAGACAAACCCCTTTAGTACGCCCCCTTTTGAATATTCTCTCAGCTTCTTTATTCCTAGGAGCCTCCCTTGGAATTTTGTTTTGAAATGCTGGAGAAGGAGGAGGCAGGGATCACGGTTCCCAGAGGTGTGACAATAACATTTCTAAAAACGCTGGAACTCCTACCAGCCTCCAGGCAACCCTGGCACCTGCCTACCATCCTTCCCCATTATCTTCCCCTTGTGGGGAGTGGGAGGTGTGTGTGGGTCACTCTCTCCTACTCATACCACCCCAATTCAATCTTGCTCCCTCTCTATTTCACCCTTTTTCCTCTCACATCCTCCTTTTTCCAATCACTCCCCCTACCTTTCTTTCACCCTCACCACAGCACAGGTCATCTTCCTGTTGGTGAGGGGTGTTGGAAACTGGCCAAACCACATCACCCTGCAGGTTATCTTCTTCTTGCCAGCAAGACAGAAAATCTGCCGGTTGTGGCAACTGCCTCACCCTGCCTAATGATAGAACTGCATAGTGGCTGTGGATACCCATAGCAATGGCACATTCTGATAGCTTTTAAAAGTGGTTCATTGTAAATGTACTTTTAATTCAGATAGGTGTACTAGTATTTACATAGGAACGTAATAAATGACGATAGAAAAAGACCTAACGGTCCATCCAGTCTGCCCAGCAATTTTTTTTTTTTTTTAGGGTAATAACTGCCACTTTGAGCAGGTTACTCCCCCTACCCCATGCCTTCTGTTAAGGGAAATAGCTGCCACTCTGTGCAGGTTACCCTCCACCCCAGTGCCTTCTGATAAGAGCCATATTTGTTGCTCCATGCAGGTTACCCCCCATGCCTTCTGTTAAAAGCATTAGCTGCTGCTCTGTGCAGGTTACCCTCCGTCCTGGTGCCTTCTGTTAAGAGCCATAATTGTTGCTCCATGCAGGTTACCCTCCGTCCTGGTGCCTTCTGTTAAGAGCCATAATTGTTGCTCCATGCAGGTTACCCTCCGTCCTGGTGCCTTCTGTTAAGAGCCATAATTGTTGCTCCATGCAGGTTACCCCCCCCCCCCCCCCCCATGCCTTCTGTTAAAAGCATTAACTGCTGCTCTGTGCAGGTTACCCCCTAAGCCTTCTGTTAAGGGAAATAGCTGCTGCTCTGTACAGGTTACCCTCCGTCCTGGTTCCTTCTGTTAAGAGCCATAATTGTTGCTCCATGCAGGTTACCCCCCATGCCTTTTGCTGCTCCTCACAGTTATACTGGAGCCACTGCCGCCAATAGGAGGAAGAGCTGTGCTGGAGCTACTACTAACAGGTAAATTGGGGGAGGAAGGCGCATGACTGAAGGTTCCCTAGAGCACCAAATACTCTTGCCCGGGCCCTGCCAGTTAACACAGGTTACCCCCTTCTCTTCATTTCCTTTAATCATTAGGGATGCTCTGTGTTTATCCCATGCCCTTTTGAATTCTATGATAGTTCTTGTCATCACTACCTCTTCCGAGAGAGCATTCCCTGCATCCACCACCCTTTCTGTGAAGAAATATTTCCTGAGGTTGTTCCTGAGTCTACCCCCTTGGAGCATCATATTATGTCCCCTAGCTCTACAGCTTCCTTTCCGCTGGAAAAGGCTCGATTCCCTTGCATTATTAATAACCTCAGGTGTTTAAAAGTCTGTATCATATCTCCCTGTCCCTCCTCTCCTCCAGGGTGTACACATTTAGGTCTTTCAGTCTCATCTCCTAAGTCTTTTGGTGCAGACCCTACACTATTTTGGTCGCCTCTGTCTCTGGCCCTTTTTGAGATACCGTCTCCAGAAGTGAGCTCAGTACTCCAGCTGAGGCCTCGCCAGTGACCAGTTCCGGGGCATCATCACCTCCTTTTTCCCACTGGTATTTCCTCTCTTTATGCACTCAGCATCCCTCTGGCTTAACCGCTGCCTTGTCACATTGCTTTGCCGCCTTCAGATCATGTTATGGTTTAGCGGTGTTTGGGTGGATTCTTGGGTACTGTGGCAGATGACCACGCCCACGGGGGGGGGGGGGAGGAGCCACAGTACTGGGCTAGACTCGGGACGCACAAACACAGAGTTAGTTCTTTTATTATACAGCGGATGTCTGTACCACCAGAGGTGGCAGTAGTGAGGTGATCTAGAGGTAGCAGTCCAGGGACCCTCGGCAGAGGGAACCCGTCTCACCAAGTTGGTATAGGGAGATCCAGGTGTAGGTTTCCCAGAACGGCAGAGCTGTAGATGAGAGACTGAGAATTAGAATTACTCACTAGATGGCAGCTGTAAGGTTGGCGATTCCACCAGGCTGAAGTAGATGGTTACAGGCACCGAGGCAGGGAGAGCAGGCCCTCGAGGAGCGAGTACCTGATCCCAGTAAGGCACCTGAAAGGAAAGCAAAGGGCCCCCGAGGAGCGGGTACCCAGATTAGAGAATACCCCGAAGGGCAGAGAGAGAGCTTCCAGCAGCAGCCCGGAAGCGGCAGAGTAGCTTTGACCGGGCGAGTCCAATCCATGCTAACTCAATGAGCTAGCAAACAAGTACAGGCTAAATACCCGGATGGCGTGACGTCACTTGAGGGGGACGCCCCCGAGGTTCGCGCCATAGCTGGAATAAAGACGTGGGCAGCGCGCACACGCACCCTAGCAGGCCCTTGGGAGAAACATGGCGGGAGGCAACGCCATAGCCGTTCCGGGGACGCCGGAGAGCGTGGCTTGCAGACGCGGCGGTAGCCATCTTCCCAAGGCTAGCGGGGAGAGCAGAGAAAAAGGGGAGGGCACAAGGGTTGAAGCCGTCTGAGACCGACGGACGCAACAGATCATCAGACAAATCACCCCAAGGTCTCGTTATTTAGTTTATTCTAGTCAATTCCTTTCATATTGAAATGTTTCCAAGATTAATTGCCAACATTCACGTGAAGCATAACTAATATTTTTTTGTCTGTTTTGTTTTTGCCACTGGAAAAAATTTATTTATTTATTTATTTATTTATTTCACATTTTTCTATACCGAGCTTCATGGTTGAATACCATATCAGATCGGTTTACATCGAACGAGGGATAGAGAAACTTGTAACAAAAAAACGGAACAGTAAATTATAATCAGAAAGAGAGCAAAAAAGTTACATTGAACAAGGACTATAAACTTGGAGGCTTTACAGCTTGGAAGTAAATGGATGGACTTTTTCTTTTTCAGCATTGCACTACTGAACACATTAACATAAATTCTTTCTCACACTCTTACTGCACACATTCTTTCATAGGAGAATTTCCATCCCCCTGTATGTGAATTCAGTCCACACAAAATGTGACATAACCCTCTCAGGAGGATTATGGGAAACATGTCTAATTATCCCTATCGTGTGAGTAGTCGTAGATGGATTAAAGGTGTCTTGGGGCCTGGGCAATATCTCAGCCATGGCCCCTTCCACACGTGTTACCTTTACCCATAATCCAACAGGAGCCAGCTCTTTGGGTGCGTGGGCACCCCCCCAATACTGGGCAAACTCCTTCACTGTGCCCAGGGAGCCGTAATTTATGTTGAGTTTAGCACCGACTATCCTTGTGAAAAGTTGGCTCATATCCAACCCTATATGGGCCCCTGGATCCAGGTGACTGTCCCCTCTGCGCCCTGCCCCTTAATCCATCACCGCTCATGAAAACAGAACAGGATGCAGCGGACTAATTATTAATGAATCGCAAATCAAAGTGACATTTTCTGCGCTCTAACTCACTGAAAAACCAAAATCACAGACGAATGAGGTACCAAATTAAAAGTGTTGCTGGCTAGATTTGCAGAATCACACAGGCCCCCGGATTTGTCAGCAGGCACACTAAGCCTGTTCCTTTGGGGGACAGCAGGCTGGCTGAAGATGTGCTGCCTTTCAGCTGGGCTGTATCTCACTCAGCAGAGCACAGCCCTCTCCTTCCTGATCCAGCGCCTCCGTGCCCAGGCAGCAGGCAGGGAACAGGAGAGCCTGCAGCAGACACATCAAGGGGGGATCATTTTGGGGAGACTAGGAGGGGCTGAATACAGATCATTGGAGGGTGGAAAAAGAGGCTGGGGGATTGGCTAGGGGGCATAGATCTGTGTGAGGGAGAAGGGATTGTATATATACACACACACACAAAATCCCTATATATATTATATTGAGGGGGATGCAAGGAGGAACAGGACTGGACTATGGTGGGGACATTTCCTTCCTCCCCTCCCCATCCCCTGTAATTGAAATCCTCCCTCCCTCCCTCAATCTTGACTTCCATCCCCCAGATCCTGGAACCTCCCTTTCTTCCTTCCTTCCTCTCCCTTCTCTCCAGATCCTGAAACCCACTCCCCAACCCTTCCTCCTCCCCTTCCTCAATCCAGGATCCTTCCTCTTTCCATCCTCTCACCCATCACAGACTCCTAATCTTCCCCATCTCCCATCTTCCCTATTCCAAGTCCTCTTTCCTTTTCACGCTCCTTCCCTTTTCTCCTCACCCCATTCCTGATCCCCTCCCTGCTCCTCCCCATCTCTCCCTGTACTGATATGAGATCACTTTTCTTCACCCGATAACAATAATATAAAATTATACTAATCATAGCCTAAGACTCCTTTATTTTTATAATGTAATATAAAAGATGGAAATGTTTGCCAATTTGTTTCTGAAAATTTTTTTTAAATTTTTTCAACAACAGAATCTACCCCCTGACCAACTACAGGAAACTAGGGGACTGTGCCTTAGACCTCCTGCTCCCTGTTGTCCAACCTCGGGCGGGCGATGGCATCAAAATCCTAAATCCGTCACTGAAATCCTATTCGCTTGCGCATGCGACCTTTAAACCAGGCCACAAGAACCTGGCAATTACCCAAACACTAAGAAGATCTCATGCTACTGATGCAATTAATAGCAGTGGCTATTCCCTAAGTAAAATTGATTAATAGCCATTAATGGACTTCTCCTCCAAGAACTTATCCAAACCTTTTTTGAACCCAGCTACACTAACTGCACTAACCACCTCCTCTGGCAACAAATTCCAGAGCTTTATTGTGCGTTGAGTGAAAAAGAATTTTCTCCAATTAGTCTTAAATGTGCTACTTGCTAACTTCATGGAATGCCCCCTAGTACTTCTATTATTCGAAAGTGAAAATAACCGAGTCACATCTACTTGTTCAAGACCTCTCATGATCTTAAAGACCTCTATCATATCCCCCCCCCTCAGCCATCTCTTCTCCAAGCTGAACAGCCCTAACCTCTTCAGCCTTTCCTCATAGGGAAGCTGTTCCATCCCCTTTATCATTTTGGTTGCCCTTCTCTGTACCTTCTCCATCGCAATTATATCTTTTTTGAGATGCGGCGACCAGAATTGTACACAGTACTCAAGGTGTGGTCTTTATCTAATGAGACTTCGTGTCAGCTTTTTATTTAACCTAGGCAAAATCACTAGCCATGAATTTCATGCATTTCTGGCCAGTACATGTAATTCTTTTACACTCACTGGCTAGACAAAATCCCTAAATCTTATCTTTTTCCCAGGACTTTCTCTTTTCATGGAAATTAAGCTTTTTCCATCATTAGTCTTTACTATCTATGAATTTTGTCCTTCATTGTTTTCATTTGCTCTTTACTTTTCGGATGTTCTTTTTGCCTTATTCATAAATCTGTTTCTTTCTGTCCTCTAATCCAGCCTGACTCGGTCTGAAACCCGGAAGACAGATGTGGGGCTCTTTTACACCATGGAAATGTTAAAAAAAAAAAAAAAAAAAGCACAGAAAAAAAATTTACCTAATTAAAGTTAAAAGAAGACAATAATTGCCTGTGATTTGAGACTTTACTGGCTGCTAATTGCTGACTAGATAGGGTACCACAGCTCTTTCTGTCCTTTATTTCTCTTTGCTTGCTATCTTTCTTTCCCTTTCTGTAAAATAAAGATTGTATGGCATTTTTATAATCCGGTGCAAAAAAAATGTACAAAGGTTCAACCACCACACAGATGGCAAGAAAGGGGGAGGGAGTGGTAGAAAAATTGGAGAGACAAACTTCTGCTAAACTTTATCAATTCGTAATCCTAAAGACACCAAGCCTTCCCTCCCCTTATTATTTTAATCAGCACAGGAGTTTTAAAGTAACAGTACAACAACTAAAAGCCATTGCTCTTTATAGCTGGCACTTAAAAATAAACACACTAAGAGCCCCCTTTTCCTTCTGCTTACTGCTCTGTTCCTAATTAATGTTAAATGCTTTCGAAAGTCCTTATGTTCTCCCCCCATTATGAATCGGATTAATCTGAGACGCTGCAGTGCAGGCGTAGCTGAGCAGGCTGGGTTATGTAGTCTTTATTTCGGTATTTCTGAAAACTGGGCTATGAGTCCTTGAATACTTAAGAGGTGAGAGAGAAAGCACAGCTCTCTGCTTCAACGGCAGGGGAGAAGAAAAACTGATATTTCACGCATATCCAGCATAGCTCTCTGCTTCAATGGCAGGGGAGAAGAAAAACTGATACTTCACGCATATCCAGCACAGCTCTCTGCTTCAACGGTAGGGGAGAAGAAAAACTGATACTTCACGCATATCCAGCATAGCTCTCTGCTTCAACGGCAGGGGAGAAGAAAAACTGATACTTCACGCATATCCAGCATAGCTCCCTGCTTCAACGGCAGGGGAGAAGAAAAACAACCAAAAAGGGCTGAATAACAGAGTCTGGGTAAAACAAATAAGCATGGGTGTAGCTTGCTTATTGCAGCGGTTACTATCCCTAACTAATCAAGCTAGATATTTCACTCGGATGCAGCTCCATCACTGCTCTCTACATTAATGGTGGGGGTGGAAGGGAAATAGAACCAAAGAGCTAAGAGAAACAGATAAGTATGAGAAAAAAATGTGTGAAGCTTGCTGGGCAGACTGGATGGGCCGTTTGGTCTTCTTCTGCCGTCATTTCTATGTTTCTATGTAACTGCTTCAAAATAGTTGCAAAAGTCTGAAGTTCGCCGGTCCTTTCAGATACAGCACGGAAACAGCGGAGCGAGTTCCAGCCCCCCCTGGAAGATCCTTCTCGCTGACACTCTCCCTGTCCTGATGCAGAACATAAGAACATGCCATACTGGGTCAGACCAAGGGTCCATGAAGCCCAGCATCCTGTTTCCAACAGTGGTCAATCCAGGCCGTAAGAACCTGGCAAGTACCCAAAACCTAAGTCTATTCCATGTAACCATTGCTAGTAATAGCAGTGGCTATTCTCTAAGTGAACTTAATTAATAGCAGGTAATGGACTTCTCCCCCAAGAACTTATCCAATCCTTTTTTAAACACAGTATACTAACTGCACGAACCACATCCTCTGGCAGAGTAAGAGTGCCCTCCAACCTGCCTTTCCCCTTTTGCTATGATCGTTGTGATCACTGTAGCCAGGCTGTTTCATCCAAAGCAACGTACACTGTATACGGAAGCAGTTGCACCGGTTACAGAATTCAGTGGAGAGAAGAAGGTAGAGAGAGGCTGAGCCTGGGAAGCTGCATGAAAGACAGGTACCCACGGATGCAGAAGCAAGTTACTAAAAGAAGGGCGAGGCACGTCCAGAAGTTGGAAGTTTAATCCTGAGCCACGCATTGGAGCAGCAAGAGAAAGGGAACAAAAGGCAAGATCCTGTACAGCAACATCGCAAGGTAACACACCTTGCATAGATAATGTTTCAAGTATCAAAACTGTGCAATTAATAACATACTGTTAAAACAAAGATTATAATTTATCTTGCAAAATTGAATAATTTAAAAATTCAGTATGACACCAATACTACAGTTATTTTTTATGTTTTTAAATGTTTTCTTAAAACATATTAAAATTCTAAGTCTATAAAAGGAATAGTGAGTCTATGTCATCATACTACATTATTGTTATTACAAGGGTACATCCAGCAAAGTGTTGCTGAAAACACTTTTTCCTGAAATGTCACACAATGCCATGTTTTTCATGTGAACGCCTTGAAATATTTTGGTCATTTTCCTTGTTCATTTGTGTGCGTAATTTGCTGTTTTAAGTTGTCGGACGACTTTATGCTTTACATCTCATCAAATAGCTGGCCATGGGCAAACAGCTTCTCGATCAAGGATTTCACCCTGGCTTTAGTTCATAGCCAGAGCTGCTCTGATAGGAAACGCTGTATCTGATGGACAGAAAGTCAGGGTCCCCCGAACTTTTAGAGGAAGAGCCACCTAAGACATTTCAAATCGCTGAGCGGCTGCCTTTTCCTGTCAGATTCTGCTGAGCGGAGGTGGGGGAAGGGGAGGATCGTCTTGCATTTTGCTGGGGTGAGGAGGGGGGCAGGATTCTCCGGAGAGCGTCGGGAACAATGTTCCTATATCCTACCACCGTTTATGCCATTTTGTATGTACATCGCTTTAATGTTAATGCAGATTGTGGTATATTACATATAATACATTACAGTTACAATGTCTTGGAAGTCGGCATCTGCTCCACACCGCCAGGAACCGTGTCCACCTATGTATGTATGTATAACACACTCCTTGCATCTGGTCTGTTCCCTCCCCTCCCTGTCACTTCCCCCGCTTCCCTTTTCTCCCCTCTCTCACACCCCCCCCCCCCCTCCCTTCCATCTCACTCACTACCCCCATGCCCTCAGTACCTTGATCTTCCACAGTCCCGGCCTGGCCTCACCACCAGTGGCTCTTTCCCGGGCTGCAGTCCGGTGGCTCTTCTATCCCTGCTAGGGCTTGGCCTTCCCACCAGCAGCTTTTCTACCACTGTCGACTCCTAGCCTGGCTTCCCCGCTAGTGGCTCTTTCCAAGGTCGTCCTTTCTCCTAGCACAGCTAAGCTTCATATATTTGAAAATGTTGCCCACGATGCTCATGACTTAAGTCTGGACATAAGAGAGCCACAGCGAACAACGGGCAAAATCTGCCAGAAATCTCTTCTCAAGGTAATCACTTTCCCGATAAATGGGGTTTCTGTGTTCAGAGTCTTATCAGAGTCAGTTAGTACAGTGTCACTGTGGGAGCCAGCAGAAACTTGTCTTTAAAATGTTTTGTGCTGCAATCCTGGCAACCTGCAGGCCTATCTCAGATGTGACTCAGAGTTCTGTTTAATTCAGGCTGAAGCGCAGGTGTCTGGGTAATCTTTAATGCATGCTCTTCCCCCGGTTGTCTTCTCAGGTTTAGCAAACTGCCATGTATCAAATGATTTTGTATCTTTTGATAAAATCCTGGAAAATGTTGTCTGTTTTACTGACATTTGCAAGTACTCGTCAACATTTGTGGTCTGCATGAGGATGGCATTATTTCTATAGCTGTTTTTCGTAAGAAGAAATATCTAAAAAGCATGCACACAGAGTTTGTTCTAAGGGAAATCAGCCTACCAGCACTTGTTAGAGTTCATTGGTAGGGTGGATCCATACATCATGTATGGATCCACCCTAACAGTGCGCTCCAGTGGAGCGCACTGTTAACCCGCGTTTGAACGCGCGTTTTTGACGCGCTAGCTTTACCCCTTATTCAGTAAGGGGTAATAGCGCGTCGAAAACGCACGTCCAACCCCCCCAAAACTAATAGCGCCCGCAACATGCAAATGCATGTTGATGGCCCTATTAGTTATTCCCGCGCGATTCACTAAGTAAAATGTGCAGCCAAGCCGCACATTTTACTTTCAGAAATTAGCGCTTACCCAAAGGTAGGCGTTCATTTCTGCTGGCATCGGGAAAGTGTTCAGAAAAGCAGTAAAAAACTGCTTTTCTGTACACCCTCCGACTTAATATCATGGCGATATTAAATCGGAGGTCCCAAAGTAAAAAATAATTTAAAAATTTTTTAAAAAAATTTAAAATTGGCCCGCGGCTTGAAAACCAGACGCTCAATTTTGCCAGCGTCCAGTTTCCAAACCCGTGGCTGTCAGCGGGTTTGAGAACCGATGCTGGCAAAATTGAGCGTCGCTGTCAAAAAAGAGGCGCTAGGGACGCGCTAGTGTCCCTAACGCCTTTTTTTTTTTACCGTGGGCCCTCATTTTAAATACTGAATCACGCGCACAGGAGAGCTCGCCCGCTCTCCCGCGACTTTTACTGAATCAGCCTGTTTGTTTGTAATTCCTTTCTCATAATTGTTCAAATCTTATTCAAACTTTTTGCATTTGTACAAATCTACACATCATAAGCTTTAAAGTATAGCGCTATTAAGCGTAGGCAGCACTGTACAGACCCACAATGGACAGTCCATGTTCCTTGGACCATAAGAAATGCCATGCTGGGTCAGGCCCAGGAGATGACATGCTCCACTTAAATGCTGTTCCTGCTGCTGGCTCATGGAGCGGAGGGGAATCAACTGCTGTGCACTGCATCTGTTCGGGCAGAGACAACACAGACCCCCCATCCAAGTCAATGTCTGAAACTGGGGTGGAGAGCCATTTTGTTTTGGGGTGGCAGTTGCCACCTTGTAGCGACGCCTATGGCAAACTAATAACACAACAAGTCGCAATTTTATGTCTGTTCACCTTGGTTCCCATGGTTTCTTTGTTGCTCTCTGGGATTTTCCCCTTCTGCAGCTCCTTCTCCTCTTCCGCTGGTTGCCTCCGACCGGCTGTGCATGCACCACGCAGTCGGGGGGGGGGGGGGGGGAATCAGTGGAAGGCCACGGGCAGCTCCGCACTTCATCCACAAGTGGCACTGGCAGCAGGAGGCGGAGGGGAGCAGTGGCAGAGGCAGCCACTAGGTGGCGCAGGGCCCATGCGTGCTCCCACCTGGTTTACAATGGGCACAATTCATTCCTATGTTTCTTGCAGATTTTTTTGCAGTTCAAATTATTAATTGAGATCTTTCAGCTGTTTTGTTCCTTCTCTTTGTTTGGCTAGCGGTCATCTTTGATGAGAGGATGGCTGCTTTTGCTTATCTCTTTTTGAATAACTTTAGGAATATTTGAAAATATATTGTAACTAAAGTTGGCGCTAATTCTGTTTGATTTAAAATTTGTGATTTTTTTTTTTTAAATATTTAAATTAAAATATCTCCATTTGTTTCACTGAGAGCCATTTAAAATATGCCCTTTGTTGCTGAGGAAACCATGTGAGCTAATTGTCTGAACAAAATGTCGATCAAAAGTATTGGGGGAAAAAATTGTTAGAATCTAAGTTTGTCCTTAACCAATGCACACGAGTCAGAATGATAATAAGTCAATGAAAAATCAGTTTACGTCTGAGGACTCTCATTACAGCTGTTGGTTTGCGTGATTGATGGATAGGACTATGGATGTGTTGGGTTATATGTTGATTCATAAGATTCCAGATACATATTGTTACTAGATTTGCGGGTGAGCAGAACAGCGCACGTGGGAGGGAGTGGCGTACGATAAGGTGGTACAACCAGGATTATTACTAGCTATTTAGAAAATAAGAAGGAAATAAGTCCAACAACATTCAGTTGTTTGCATTAATAACCAGTGGCAACATTAGCATCCCTATTGAAGTACTGGAGATGAGCTTAAGATGACTCTAGATGATCAGCTATAGGATGGTGGAGGAATGTTCTTGGCTGAAGTGATATGGGCAGAAGCTTTGCAAGTCTCCTGTACTAGCACTTCTAAACATATTTTTAAAATTCTGATAGCACTTTTCACTTGGAACATCTTTAAACAATAAAGCATGGATTTTATTTCTTAAAAAAATGTAGAATTAAATAAAATTAAATATTTAGAATTTTTAAAATTAGAATATTTTAAATAACATTATTCTCATTATTTTCTTAGGTATATCTGTGATTACTGTGCCTTATTTATTTTTAATTACTTAATACAAGCATTTTTTTCAGATATGCTCAGACCCTCCAGTAGAATAAAATTAGAAAATTTGTGTGCATGAATTCTGATTTTCCTCTCGTCATTTGATTGCAAAGGCTATATAACTATTATCGTATATTGATTACAATTTCCTGCACAACATGTGCCTCTGACCTGCAGTGTACGCCCTCTGACCTGCAGAGGGCGTACACTAAGAACTGCCCTCAGGTACACACTAAGAACTGCCCTCAGGTACACACAAGAGCCCCAAGGATGAGGTGGACACCCTTTGACAGTAATTATCGTCATGATTTGTACAGTGTGTACCAGATGTACGCAGTGCTGGTCAGAGACACATAATAATGGACACACACCAGAAGCAAATAAGGAGACATGGTGTCAAAGGTGGGTTAATGCATGCAATTGCACTGAAGACAGGGACAGCTGTAGGAATTAAATCTTTGCTCCACAAAACAATCTATACAAGAGAAATTAGGGTGGGTGGTCTCACAGGTAGCAGGGTTTAGGTACCTCCCACCTAGGCAGGAACGAAATTCTATGGAGATTTTTGTTTTTATCTTCTTTTCTTCCTCTGTCTGCTATACAGCACTTTCTTTCCTATTATAACAACAGTGTCTCACACCAGCCCAGCCGAACCACAGCCCTCTAACTACAGCTTCCAGAAGATTCACTCACATGTACACTCAAGTTTCATTTCAAGACACGGCCCATGAAAACCGAAAGAGTGCTGTGACTACCTTCATCCATTCTGTCTTAATATGGCTGCTGAATTTCTATGTCCCATCTCTCCTTGGCTTTCCTCCTCTGCTCATGCTGCTGCCGTTCAGAGGCATTGCTAGGCAGGTGAGCTTGAGTTGCTTTTTTGTGCTCAGGAACCACGTAGGCCAAAAAAATATTGTACATATCAAAACTCAAAGAATGATGCCAAGAAGGAACTAGAAAAAAAAATACAATAACAGTAGGGAAGAACAAGGAGAGAGAAAAGCAAACTGACAAAAGGAAGTGATATTCAGAGAGAAAAAGAAAACAGAGAGAGATGAGAGTGGTGGGGGAGGGTTGGGAAAGGAGATCCAGTGGGAGAGAGAAAGAGGAAGCGAACAAAAGAACAGAGGGGAGGGAAGAGAGAAAGCAAGGGGAAATATGATGGGGAGGCTTGAAAGAATGGAAAGGGAGTGCAGACTGAAGGAAACAAAGAGCAGAGAGCAGGGTGGGACGTTGAAGCAGGGAGCAGGAGACGGCTACACCAAGAATGAGAAACGGCAAAACAAAACAACTGGCACCCAGGGAACAAGCAGAGATTTTCAGAATGAGTTTTGTGTGCTACCAGCCTTCTCATACCCACCAACACTCTCCACCCCAAAATGTGTCCAGGAAGGCAACAGAGGGGCAGTGGAAGAGGAGAAAAACAGAGAATCTATAGAACATGATAGCAGAGAAGAACGGTGGTGCCCAGCCAGTCACCTAGTCTTCTTCCTGGTCCAGTGCCATAGACCCCGGTTGACTTTCCTTTTACTTCTTGATATAGAAAGAGAGAACACATGCTGAAGTGAATAGATCCTATCTCTTTTTTTCAATCTTGTAGATTTCTATTGCTGTGTTGGGCTTCAGATTCAATCTGTCCCAGCCTCTCTTGCGCTATAGCAATATGAGCCTTCACTTGCAACTATCTGAGCCCTCAGCCAGGGCCCACGGACCTCCGCTCCCCCCCCACAATATCCTTACGTGGAACCATACTGGCCCCTAGGCAGGGCTGGCGCGGCCACTAGGTGGAACTAGGCATTTGCCTAGGGTGCCAACCCGTGGGGGGTGGTAAAGAGCAGCCATGCGGGGCCATGAGCGGAGCCCATTCTGCTTGTGGCCGAGAGGAGTAGAGAGTCAGCGGGCTGCAAGCAGAGCCCATCCCGTTCACAGCCGAGAGAAGACTCGGTAACCCCATGCAGTGTCCATCCCGCTTGCAGCCGAGAAAAGTAGACTTGGCAGGCTGTGGGTGGTGTCTCTGTGTGTGGATATGAGATAGACGGAGCTTGTGTGAGGGAATATGTGTATGGGAGAGAGAGGGAGCTTGTATGAGGGTGAGAGGGATTGTGTGTGTATGAGAGAGCGATGGTGTTGGTGAGAGGGACGGAGCCTGTGTAAGGGTACATCTGTGAATGAGACAAGGAACCTAAGTGTGTGTGTGTGAGAGAGAGAAGGGGTCTGTCTTAGTGAATAAGAACATGTATGTGAGGGAGAAAGGGTGTGAGAACAAGAGAGAGTGTGTGTGGGAGTTTGTGTTTGAGAAAGAATGAACATGTATAATTGTGTCTGTATGAGAGAAAGGAGAGAGTTTGTGCACAACAGCCCCCACTCCCCACCTCATCGGCTAATCCACCACAAACTAGGGATCTGGAAATCAAAAGTTCCCAGGTAGTTTTTAGTTTTAATCATTGGGTGTTATTATTTGATGTGTGCTTTTCAATTTTTGTTTTGAAGCTGGAACTTTTTTTTTTTTTAGTTTTTAATTATTGGCTGTCACTCTGTTATTGTGAAAATTTCCTTTTACTAGTATGGTTTTACTATTGTTGATGTTTTATATTTCTTTATTTTATTGTTGCATAATGTTTACTTGTGTGTTGGGGCCGGGAAGTTCAGGGCCAGGACCTGGACTGGGGGGGGGGGGTTTCACAAGGCAGAAGGTTCGCCTAGAGCACTTAATCCCCTTGCACCGGCCCTGCCCCTAGGTACATAAGAACATAAGAAAATGCCATACTGGGTCAGACCAAGGGGCCATCAAGCCCAGCATCCTGTTTCCAACAGTGGCCAAACCAGGCCATAAGAACCTGGCAAGTACCCAAAAACTAAGTCTATTCCATGTAACCATTGCTAATGGCAGTGGCTATTCTCTAAGTGAACTTAATAGCAGGTAATGGACTTCTCCTCCAAGAACTTATCCAATCCTTTTTTAAACACAGCTATACTAACTGCACTAACCACATCCTCCGGCAACAAATTCCAGAGTCTAATTGTGCATTGAGTAAAAAAGAACTTTCTCCGATTAGTTTTAAATGTGCCCCATGCTAACTTCATGGAGTGCCCCCTGGTCTTTCTACTATCCGAAAGAGTAAATAACTGATTCACATCTACCCGTTCTAGACCTCTTATGATTTTAAACACCTCTATCATATCCCCCCTCAGCCATCTCTTCTCCAAGCTGAAAAGTCCTAACCTCTTTAGTCTTTCCTCATAGGGGAGTTGTTCCATTCCCCTTATCATTTTGGTAGCCCTTCTCTGTACCTTCTCCATCGCAATTATATCTTTTTTGAGATGCGGCGACCAGAATTGTACACGGTATTCAAGGTGCGGTCTCACCATGGAGCGATACAGAGGCATTATGACATTTTCCGTTTTATTCACCATTCCCTTTCTAATAATTCCCAACATTCTGTTTGCTTTTTTGACTGCCGCAGCACACTGTACCGACTATTTCAATGTGTTATCCACTATGACACCTAGATCTCTTTCTTGGGTTGTAGCACCTAATATGGAACCCAACATCGTGTAATTATAGCATGGGTTATTTTTCCCTATATGCATCACCTTGCACTTATCCACATTAAATTTCATCTGCCATTTGGATTCTCAATTTTCCAGTCTCACAAGGTCTTCCTGCAATTTATCGCAATCTGCTTGTGATTTAACTACTCTGAACAATTTTGTGTCATCTGCAAATTTGATTATCTCACTCGTCGTATTTCTTTCCAGATCATTTATAAATATATTGGAAAGTAAGGGTCCCAATACAGATCCCTGAGGCACTCCACTGTCCACTCCCTTCCACTGAGAAAGAGGTATTGCCTCCTTTCCTCCAGGAGCTGTGAAAGTCTCTCCGGCAGCCCCAGCTGGCTGGCAGGGCACCGTCCTCCTGACCCGGGAACTGAAAGCAGGGTTTCCACCCAGTGCTGCATAACTCTGCAACTGAAGCACCAACCTGTGCTGGAAGGGCACCGCCAAAGCTACTCAGCTTGGTCACTACTCATCTTCAGAACACGGAAAAATAAGCACGAGATCTGGAAAACAGTTCGTGGCAGGGTGGACGGGTCACTAAAAGTGGCCCCAGGGGTCTCCCAAATCTTTCACCATATTATTGGATAGTTAATGTGGAAACCTGCTTGCATTCCTGCACGAGGTTTTGGTTGACAACAGCCACCCAGACAAAGAGAAACACCCAGGCCCCATCCACTGTCACCAAGCGCAGCCCAGAAAGGTCAGGGCTGCAATGGGAGGAAGCCTGAGCTGCGGAAAGGGGAGTGGGCTTAGTGGCTTCTCTGCCCAGAGCCCCAGCCTCAGCTCGCGCCTCTGTTCCCGTGCACAAAAGGTGCATAGAAACGCGCAGGACCCCATTCTCTCCTCCACAATGGGCTGCCCCCTCCTCCTCCGCCCACAGCAGGGCTGGGCTGGCTCTGTGGATGCTGAGGAGGGGAGGAGAAGAGCAAGCAAACGAGCCACCTGAGAATGCCCGGAGGCTAGGGCAAGGAAGGATGGCCCCAGCTCGCCAGGGATGGACGAGGAGAGCTGCTGTGCTCAGCGAGACTCTGATCCACAGAGGTGCAACTAAATAAAAAACTCGGAGCCCCTATTCAGAACTGGACAGAGCTTGTTATTTTCAGCTCAGGGTGGCTTCCTAATTGCGCCAACTCCCTTTTCTGCGTTAGAATCCAAATGCAAGCACTGTTTTAAGCAAATCAACAAGCTTTCTCATGCACATAAATGCATCCGTTAAGCCCAAGCCGAGTTCATGCATTATTCTAATTATAAGTCGCATAAATAGAAGCGCTAACACGAGCAATAAAATAGTGGGATTGCTTCCACAGGGAAGAGTGGGCTTACCCTCTGTCTAACAAGGAAGAATTTCCCTTCCGACTTCATGCAGAAATAAAGATCAATAAACAACAAGAAAAAGGAAAAAAACAACCCCAAAAACAAACAAGATGAGACCATCTGTCCTTCATCAGGTCAAGAAAAAATTAGTGTAAGTACCCAAAGCTGGTCAAGAAGTATTTTAAGTTAGTCCAATAAAAAGGTAGCACCTTACTTGTTGTTTATTGACATTTGCTGTATTTCTATGCATTCAGGTGGACTTAAGATGTCAACCACTCTTCTGACTTCAGAAACGCTCTCATGCTCGCTCTATAAAGAAGCTTTCTAGCGACGAATAAAGACGCTGGCCTCAGATGCTTACAGTGCAAATTGTGACCTATAATGCAACATGATTGCTTCTTCCTCATCATCACAGAGGGCTGCCCTGGGAGTTTGGGTGTATTGCCATCCAGAAAAGATTTGGAAGAAGTGATCTGCCAACAGTTTGATCCACAGATCACAAGTTTTGCTCGGGGTGTTTCCTGTTCACACTGAAATCCTGTGGAAATGTAAACGTGTAGACCTGTGTTCTGAATTTGGTCTGCAACTGGTTTCGCTATAAACTGCTTAAGGGGGAACGCACGGGAACCTGGGTTTTCCCCTGCCAACATGAGCAACAAGGTGGGCCCGCCTCCAAAAAAAATAAATAAATGTCACAGCATCCCTTAGTTCTGACAGCTCACTTGTGCTCTTAATAGCAACTGTGGCTGTTCTGATACGGTGAGCACTGAGCACTACCAATCGGTGCCTAATAGTGGAAGCTTTGGGTTGGAGAGGCAGGCATGTTGATGGACTTTAAAACCTCAAACACATGTTTACCATTTTTTTAATTTGAGTCACAGATCATGGATTGGGCTGAGTGTAGCCCTTACTAGATGGGCAAGAGTTAGCTGCAATGCACAAATTTCAATGCTGACCCAATCTGCACAGTCCAACTGTGGGGCAGTGGTTGAGACTGAGAGCAAAAAAAAAAAAAAAGGCTGTGTGGGTCTTAGGCTAGAGCCCTGCCTCCTGCGTCACTGGATGGTGTGAATCTTCTGCACAGAACAGTGGCCACACTGCCGAGGCATGGGACTGGGGCTTGGTCCTCTGGGAACAGCCTCTTGCTTCAGGCAACTTGAGAGCTGCTTAGCTGTGCTGCGTGGCCCCTGGATTAGGAGATCCATGACCCTGCAGGTGCGTACAGTTTATGCTTAGATCCTTGAAGGCGAAGTTAACCTGTGCACTGTTTGTGTTAGCCCTAAGAATCAATCCTGTCTTGAACTAGCAAGAGAGGTGTGGGCTCAGAAAGTCAGGAAGCTGACCGATTGTCAGTAATGCAGTGTAGGAGGATAGCATAAGAGGGGGATTACAGTATCTTTCCACCCTAGATGAAGAAACAGTATGATGATAGCTGCACGATGACAGCAGACTGTAACAAATTCCTTTTTTTTTTGCATATGAAAGGAGTATGTTATGCTGTTAAGAAAGAGACCAAGATGAAGAGGTGACCACTAATGACCTAAGTAGAAACCCAGGTTTGCAGACACGGCATTTTCTATCATAGGAGATTACACTGAGGTATTTATTCCACCTTTCAGCCATTTCACCATACATCAAAATATTTAAAAAAAAAGAGAAAAAATACCCCGATTAGAATAGTCTTTCTCAAGAACCAGCTTTTATGTCAGATGTCCCAGATGGAGTAATGCAGTAAAGCTATGTGAATTCCCTTAATATAATAACAGTAACACGGTAACTAATGGTAGAAAAGACCATCCGGCCCAGTCAATCTGCCCAGTTACCCTGTTCACAACTCCTAAGGATATATCCCGGCTACTAACCACAGAATGTGACCACCTGGAAGATTGCTCGTTATTCAGGACAGTCTGTCTGTCTTCCTGTTTTGTACTCCACCATCTTGATACAAGAACCACCCTGGTTCCCTTCAGCACTCGCCTTTCCCACGCTTATTCGGGCCAAAAGCTGCCTGGCCCCTGTGGCCCTCCCCCCCCCCCCCAAAATTAGGATAAAAATTGGTTTAAACTGAAAATGAAGGGCCTTCGAGATGGCATATGTTTGTTGTACTATGTAATTCTTAATGTGCCCCTCCTTTCTGGCGGGTTTCAGTCATGGGAGGAAGGAGGGCTGCGTTTGTATGAAGCACACGAGCATCCCTCTCCCTGTTCCCTATCCTTCTTGTGGCAGATTTTTATTTATTCTAGGCAGGGATTCCCAATTCTAGTCCTGAGTCGTCAGGACATCCAATCTGAGGAACAGAGACTGTGAAGCTTCAAAGAAACAACAAGTAGTTATACTGATGGTTAAGAAGTTGATTGATAAGGCAGTGAGAGCAAGGTCGTGTGTGTACAAAGGGGAGGAGGCATTTTGTTCTAATCTCTTTATTACCTGTGAGTCTTCTTATAACTTCTACTTAGCATTTACATTTAAATTCTTGCATTTATGGCAGTGATTTTCCCCACCAATAATGATATATTTCTATTTTTCTTTTCCCCCTTTGATTACTAGGTCTCTGGGCCTTGTCTTCTAAGTGGTCTGGAGAATATTTAAATGAGGCAGTGTGGCAATTTAAATGTGGGCAAGCATTTTTGGCCTTTATTCATGCTGACATCACGGTGGAAGCATGCCCAGTTGGTTTCTCCACCACATGTTGGTGATGTCAGGAGATCAATTCTGAATATGGAGAATGGGATAATGAGAGTCATGCATATTATAACAGAGCTGATAATGTATTATGTTATTTCAAGCATCAGTTGGCCTAAAAACCTGCATAAAGGAGGTTTAATTACTTTTCCAAGATATGCCAAGGTTTTTAAGCTGTATTTTGTTAATTTTGGACGTCATTCTTTTTATTCATTAAAGTTGGCAAATAACCTGCTTGAAATTTTTCTAATACCAAAAAAAAGAGAGGATGTGATACTAACATTCGTATGAGCTCTACGCTCAAGACCTGACACTTAATATTTCAAATATGTAAAAGGGTATCGGACTGGATTTTGGTACGGGCAATGCAGGCTACTGCCTATGGTGCCGCATTTTGATAGGTGCCTTGCCATCTTCTAGATCTGCTGCCGGCCGGTCTCGAGCTGGTGCCCACCGCGGCGGTAGCAGTCACAAAGTGAAGAATGGTCAGGGTGGGGAATCCATGGGCCAGCGCATGCCCTGCAGCGGTCCCGCCCCCCTCACACATTCGCGTGGTTACAGGAAGCCTGTGCAGGAGGAGGGGGCGGGGCCACCACCAGGCCCGTGGGCACACACTTGCATCCAAGGCCCTGCACTAATTTTCCTTTGAGTTGCTGCTGCTGCTGTTGCTGCAGGCGCCAGATCGAGATCTCTTGAGGTTCGGGAAGACATGACATGGGAAGAGGCTAAAGGGGCGAGGGGAGGATCTGGGCAGGAGAAAAAAAAATCAACATGATAACCGGACTTCCACAGGGTTCAGTTCTCTCTGCCATCCTTTTAAATATATACACGCTGCCGCTATGCAGATTATCATCAGGAATGGGTATTAATTATTATATCTATGCCGATGACAATCAGTTCTTAGTTCCTACAGATATTTCTATTGAGCATTCATTAAATACATTAGATATTTATTTAGTGGCAATTAAGCAATTATTAAAACAGTCATATATATATATAAAAAAACAGAAATTATTCTGTTAAACAGAAAGGGGTAGATTTTATAATTCTACGCGCACGTACTTTTGTTCCTGCACCAGGCGCGAACAAACGTACGCCGTATTTTATAAGATACGCGCGTAGCCGCGCGTATCTTATAAAATCCGGGGTCGGCATGCGCAAGGGGGTGCACATTTGTGCAACTTGCACGCGCTGCCCGTTCCCTCCGAGGCCGCTCCGAAATCGAAGCGGCCTCGGAGGGAACTTTCCTTCCACCCCCCACACCTTCCCCTCCCTAACCCACCCCTCCGGCCCTATCTAGACCCCCCCCCCATACCTTTATCTGAAAAGTTACTACTGCCTCCGGGCAGTAGTAACTTACGCGTGCCGGCACGGCAGGCCCCGACACAAGCCCCGGGACTTGCGTGCGCCGCCAAGCCTATTTTGCATGGGGGTTTTAAAAGGGTTACGCGTGTACCTTATGCGCGTAACCCTTTTAAAATCCGGCCCAGAGATTTCAACAACAGCAACAAGTTTCATAATAATGGACCAGAGTAAATTTGAAATAGCCATTTGCTGATTAAAAAAACATATGTAGCAAAAAATAAGAAATAGATGCTATAAGATGAATATCCTACAATGACTAACACCACATCTCGCTCATGATGATTTCAGAACAGTTCTACAAACACTTATCTTTACTGAATTTGATTACTGTAATGCACTTTTTTCTAGGCTTACCTAGAAGCACAATTAGACCTCTGCAAATATTACAGAATACAACAGCTAGATTACTATCAGGAAAGAGAAGATATGAGCACATAACATCTATATTAAAATCACTCCACTGTCTGCCAGTAAAATTTAGAGTCCAATTTAAAGTCTTATCTATAATTCACAGTATGATTAACAACAATAATATGGAATGGTTAAATGCATCATTACATCTTTACGTGCCGGCAAGAAACTTAAGATCTGCCATTAAGGGTCTACTTCAAATTCCATCTATACATTCGGCACACCTAAGCGAAATAAGGGAAAAGACACTGTCAGTCACCGATCCAAAAGTTTGGAATAGCTTACCAGAGGAGCTGCGTATGATGAAAGGCAATAAGCTCTTCAGAAAGGATTTAAAAATATGGTTGTTTAATATGGCATACTCAGAGCAAGAGAAAGAATGAAAAGCAGAGTCGTTGATAGAGCAGATTTATTTTATTTTGTTTAAGAATTTTATGGTATATATTTTAATTTTATCTAATTATATTGTATCATTGTACTTTTATTGTAAACTGCCATGATTGTATCCTCTGGAATGACAGTTTATAAATAAATATGAAATAAATATATATATGTGTTTGTGTGTGTGATCTGGGGAATTCTCTCTCCATCCTTCAATGATTTTTAGGGGGGACGGGACGGGGGACACACATCCTCCCCCCTCCCTGTGCCTAAGGATCATCCAAATCAAGTCCTAAGTTTCCTATATCTGTCTATGGGAAAAATGCTTACTACAGCTAGCCCAAAATGGGAAAACCCCTGTAGTACTGACCTTATTTAACATCTATCTTCTCCCCCTATGCCAACTACTCAATAACCTCAACCTCGCCTACTTCATTTACGCGGACGACGTGCAGATCCTAATCTCCATCAAGGATCCCATCACAGACACTCTAAACTACTGGAAAAGCTGTCTGCACGCTATCAACCTCCTTCTCACAAGCCTCAACCTTGTCCTCAACACGTCCAAGACTGAACTGCTGGTCATCTCCCCCAATGATAATAACCTACTAGCCAACACCACAATTACACCTCTAGTAAATCAAGTAAGAGACCTCGGAGCCATCCTAGACTCCAGAATGAACCTGAAGAAATTCATCAACACCACCACCAAGGAAGGCTTTTATAAACTACAGGTCCTAAAACAGTTAAGACCCCTATTACATTTCCATGACTACCGCTCAGTCCTTCAGGCCATATTATTCTTGAAGATTGATTACTGCAATGCGCTTCTGCTTGGTCTTCCAGCCTCATCTACCAAACCTCTTCAGATGCTGCAGAACTCTGCAGCCAGGATCCTCACAAACACTCGCCGTATGGACCACATCACACCGATTCTCAAAATACTTCACTGGCTACCCATCCACTACAGAATTCTCTTCAAGACACTGACCATCATACACAAAACGATATTTCAGCAATCATCTCTCCAACTCAGCATACCCCTCAAACTTCACTCCTCAGCAAGACCAACCAGATCAGCATACAGAGACTCGCTACAGACTCCTCCTAACAAATCAGTTATACACAACACAATTGAAAAACGAGCGCTTTCAACTGCTGGCCCACATCACTGGAACAATCTCCCGCCAGATCTCCGCCAGGAAAGCTGTCATTTCACATTTAGAAAAAAATTAAAAACCTGGCTATTTGCCCAAGCATTTCCTTGAAGAAACTATCTTGTAACCCACACGGTCCAACACCCATCAGTAGCGTCTGTTTATTTTCGCCTCACGGAGAAACTGTTTTCCGGTTAATTTACGCACTCTTGTAACTTGCCTTGTCGACTTATTTAAACAGTAACTCGCCTTATTGACTTCACTGCAAATAGTATTCATTGTATATATTTTTACCATGTTCGCAACTGCTTCTGCTTACATGCGCTGCTCTCCAATTAGAAATTGTTAATCTTTCCTTTTTACTTCTCTTCAAAAGCCTTGTTGTACATTCCCTGTTGTAATGTAACTTTCGCTCTCAATGTTTTTTTTACTGGCTTAAATGGTTTACCCCCTAGTTTATTGTAACCCGGTACGATAAGACCTGGTCTTGAGCATCGGTATATTAAAAGAATTTAAATAAATAAACAAATAAATAAATAAATAGTACCTGTGGCCCTTGGTACTTCCTATTGTCTCTGTATACAAAATACTGCCTGGTTTCATCACCTGATATTCTTTATTTACAACGATCGCCGCTATTTATTTTGTTCATCCTATTTTACTACTTGTCACTTCTATAATGCTACTTCACACATGCAGCACTGTGCAAAAACACAGAGGTCATTTTCAAAAGGCTTTTTGTGCATAAATGGATTTTTGAAAATTGCAACTCTTACCTGCATAATTCTTTTGAAAATTCACTCCATAGGCAGAGACAGATTTAGGATTTTGACGCCCCTAGGCACTGTTGGTGCTGTAGCTCCTGTCATCCCCCCCCCCCCCCCCCGAGTTGAACAAAAGGGAGCAGAAGGTCCCTAAGTCACAGTCCCCTAGTTTCCTGTGGCAGCTGGGGTAGATTCTGTGAGAACATTTAAAAAAATCTGAAACTAAAACATTTCTATCTTTTTTATTCCATTATAAAAATAAGTTAGTTTTCCAGTATTATATATAATTTATTTTTATTGGTGAATAAAGTAATCTCAAGTATCAGTACAGGGAGGAGACCTCGGAGATGGGGAGAGCGAGGGAGAAAGATCAGGAATGGGGGTGAGGAGAAAGGAGGAGGAGGAGAGTGAGAAGGAAAGAGGACTAGGGATGGGGATGAGGGTAGATAGGGAGGATCAGGAAGCTGGGATGGGGAAGAAGAGGGAGAGAGAGAGGCAGGTGCTTGGACTGAGGAAGAGGTGGAGGGAATAGGAAGGGTTGGGGGATGGATTCCAGGATCTGGGGAGAAGGGAGAGGTAGGACGGGAGCTTCCAGGATTTGGGGGATAGAATCCAAGATTAAGGATTTGAATTGCAGTGGGTGGGGAGGAGAGGAGGGAGGTGTCTTTACCACGCTCTGGCCCTGCTCCTTCTTGCATCCCCTCTCTAGCATCCCCTTCTCTCTCACATTGCCCCCTACCCTTGCATAGCAGCCAATTCCCCTCTCACCCCCTGCCTTTCTTTCCACCCTCCAATTATCTCTGCTCTGCTTCTCCTAATATCCCCAGAATGATGCCTTTTTGCTCTGTTTGCTGCAGGTTCACTCCCCCTCATCTCCCATCCGCGCCCCCCCCCCCCCCCCCAACACTGCCTGAGAGGGGAGGAGCTGGAGTAGGAAGCAAAGAGCTGTTCTCTGCTGAGTGAGATTCAGCACAGCTAAAAGGCAGCAAATCGTCAGCCGGCCTGCTGCCCCTCCCCCCCCCGATTTTTGCCACCCTAGGCACAGGGCCTCGAGTGCCTATTGACAAATCCAGGCCTGTCCACAGAATGGATTTTATGCAAGCAATGAGCTTTTGAAAATTGCTATGATATATGCTACTTTTACGCAATAACTCCTTTGAAAATTACCTCGAGAAGGGACAATTCGTGGGCAAAAAAAAAAAAGGGGGGTTTACATGCAAAACACCTTGCTGCATGGAGAGTAAAATCTGCGCACAAACACTGCAGAACATATCACGTCAAGGCCTTAGACTCCTACGTTTAGCAAATGAATAGCAGGTCTACATTTAGGACCCTAATTTTTAAAGCCCCTAAATTTAATTGAATTTTCATCTGAAAACTTAGGGGCCCATATTCAACAGCACTTAGCTGGATAACTTGTGATAACTTGTGTGAGTTAGCCATCTAAATGTTGACTTTTGAATATTACTGCCACTTATCTGGCTAAGTTTTCACCAGACAACTCATTTTCCAGATAAAATGTACCCAAATAATGTAGGTGTGTTCCAGGGCAGAGTTATGTTAGCTGGATAACTTACCCAGATAACTCTGGCAGTGCCATACAGCAGTCCTAAAGTTAGCCAGATAACCGTAAGATAATTGGGTACAATCAATGGTGTAGCCGTGCCACTGAATATCCCGCTAAAGTTAGCTGGATATGTTTACCCGGCTGGACAATGGGTGAAGATGGACCCCTTTGGATCCTAAATTCCACTGAAAATAGGCCTCTAACTTAAGCTTAGGTCTTTAAATTCTTTTTAAAATATTGGCTGCTTTGTGTTTTTCTCATAGGACACGAAATGGGATCGAAAAGCCTTACGGCCAGATTTTAGAAAGCATATAAAATGCTTAAAACTGGGTTTTACACGGTAAATGCACATTACCCATGTAACTGGGCTTTTGAAAATTGCTACAAAATATGCCAATGAATTGTCAATAGGTTTTACCTGCATTAAATGCACTTAATGTGGGTAAATAGGCTTTTGAAAATTGCTATGCTAGTTTGTTACATTTACATGTGTAACACCTCTGAAAATTCAGCTGTTAGTGAATCAGGGCCTTTGTGAGTCTACAGTTTGGTGACTTAGTTCTGGCGTTGTATTTTTCCTTTTAATTTCAAAATAGATCAAGTGAATAACTCACCAAGCAAACACAAAAATCACTACAGAAACAAATATTAAAGAAAAGTACAAGAGAATTATGGGTAATCCCAATAATATGATTCGCGACCTTGACAATGGGAGAAAAGAGAGAAAAAGAACAAAGGTAACCCCTCTAAAAGGCGGGGTTAACTGCAATTACATGTTAAGGCCCCACCATATAGTGGTGAGACCAGTTAACGGTAAATCTTATACAGTCCCACTTTTATCTACAAGAAGCATTTCCAAACATGAAGGGTCCAGGAAAATGAAATTATGCCCTTGATGGTCAATAATACATTTGCACGAGAAGCAAAAAAACAAAACACAAAGTGGATCCTAAACGTGGCTAGCGCCTGACTCATTTGGAGGAATGCCTTCTTCTGCAGCTGAGTGGCCTGCACCACATCTAAAAAAGTCGTTACTTTTTGGCCACACAAAGTAGGCCAAGCCAAGGCAGTGGAGGAGTAGCTGCAGTGGTTAGGAGCAGCAGGCCGCAAGCCAAGGTTCACATCCCACCGCCGCTCCTTGTGACCTTGGGGAAGTCACTTCCCCCCTCCCATTGCCTCAGGTACAAACTTACTAACCCCATTCACTAAGGCTTTTCTCCCATTCTGCGTCTAAGGGAAAACACCTTGATGAATCAGGTCCTTAGATTGCGAGCCCTCTGGGGATATTGAAATACCTTCAGTACCTGAATGTAATCCTCTTCGAAGTGCCTGAAAAAAAAAAAAGTAATATAAATTCAATAAAACTTTCTTATTTTTGAAATAGAGCTGGAGCTACAAACAGTTGTCTGTTTCAAGAGGGAAAGCAGAGCTGGGAGATTTGGGAGACCGTCTATGGTACTTGCAGTATCAGGGCTCCCCACTTCTTCGTTATCCACACACCTTGCTGTAGGTAAATAAGAGTGCATCTTGGGGATCATAATAATTGTATCATTGGAAATCTTCAGTATCTCCCACATCATTCCTGTGGAGACGGTAGCCTGGCCTTGGGGAAAATTCAAAACCTGCAGATTTTATTGCCCTGTACCCATTCTGCAGGGCTTCCAATCTGCAGCGTAGAATTAAACTGTCTGATGAAAGACCTCCCTGGAGGCTTGCAGTGCTGTAACTTGTGTTCCCATCTCAGAGGCCTCCATCTCCTCCAGCCTCTTCTTATGCTCATCAGGTTCAGCTGCAGTCTCTTTGGAGACATTGCACAATTGAGAAATAAAGTGAATGACAGGCTCTTGATGCGAGGAACCGCCTCCCACACATCCCAAGGGGAGTTGCTCCTGTCCTTGGAGAAGAAACAGGCCCCGCCCCCCCTCAAGTCACTGCACCATCCAACTCGCTGCAGTTCCTGCCCAGGGCTCACTTCCATGCCCACAGCAAGCTCATCCCAGTCAGCCACCTTGTAATGTCTCTGGTTTAGTGTGGCAAAAGTTAATTTCCAATAGTGGCAGTGATGGGGCAAGCTCCTGTCCTGTGAAGACATTTTCAACTAGATTTCATAAGAGGGTATGGGAATGGTAGGGTCCTGGGAGCATTTCTTTTATCATTATTATTATTTTTCTGGCAGTGATAAGAACATGCCATATTGGGTCAGACCAAGAGTCCATCAAGCCCAGCATCCTGTTTCCTACAGTGGCCAATCCAGGCCACAAGAACCTGACAAGTACCCAAACACCAAGAAGATCCCATGCTAATGATGCTAGTAATAGCAGTGGCTATTTTCTAAGTCAACTTAATTAATAGCAGGTAATGGGCTTCTCCTGCAAGAACTTATCCAAACCTTTTTTAAACACAGCTACACTAAATGCACTAACCACATTCTCTGGCAACAAATTCCAGAGTTTAATTGTGCGTTGAGTGAATAAGAACTTTCTCCAATTAGTTTTAAATGTGCTACATGCTAACTTCATAGAGTGCCCTCTAGTCCTTCTATTATTCGAAAGAGTAAATAACCGATTCACATTTACCCGTTCTAGACCTCTCATGATTTTAAACACCTCTATCATATCTCCCCCTCAGCCATCTCTTCTCCAAGCTGAACAGCCCTAACCTCTTTAGCCTTTCTTCATAGGGGAGCTGTTCCATTCCCTTTATCATTTTGATCACCCCTCTCTGTACCTTCTCCATCGCAATTATATCTTTTTTGAGATGCGGCGACCAGAATTGTATACAGTATTTAAGGTGCAGTCTCACCATGGACCAATACAAATCATTATGACATTTTCCGTTTTATTCATCATTCCCTTCATAATTCCTAACATTCTGCTTGCTTTTTTTTACTGCTGCAGTACATTGGTGTTGATTTTTTTTTTGTATTATTATTATTAAATGAATGAAAATGAAGTTGTGTTCTTTTTTTTTTGTTTTGTTTTAAAAATGAATTGAAACAAAATGGGGAATTTTGGTAAAATTTACTGTTTTATTTTGAACGAATGCACACCCCTAGTTCCTGATACAATTTGCAGCAGGGCCTGCATGTGGACATTGAAATTAGACTGAATCCAACTAGGACAGCCTTATTGCCAAAAGCCCTTGGAATAAGTTCACCTGTGCTTCACTAAACATGAAAGAGGTTTTGGAATTTAGAGATGTGAGGGGAAACCAAGCAATGTAAATGAAAACAGTTTGCATAAACACATCACATCTGAACTACTGATGTTTCTGTTTAACATAAGCTTACAAGCTGAAATGTTAATAAACCATTTATCCTTGGAAGGATGGGGAGCTACATAAGGTTGATCCACAATGAGTAATCTACTCTTATTTGAGGTTAAGCAGGGGACCCCAGACTCAGTCTTCAAGGGCTGCAACCCAATCAGAATTACAGGATTTCCACAATGAATATGCTTGAGATCTATCTGCATATTGTGCCTCCATTGTTTTGCTTTAACATGCCATAACAATACCTAAATCATTTTTCTCTTTCTCTCTCTACCTTACTCCTGTTCTTAATGCAACTTCTCCAAGCTTTACGGTACCCATCATCTGCCCGACATCCTCTGCTTTCTGTCTCCCTTATCGCCTCTCATCAAACAAGATAAAATGAAATACATATATAGCGGAAGGAACTGTAGCTTGGAGGTAATCATTCCATCTGGGGAAGTTAGATGTCCTCCACCCTGCAAAACCTTTTCCCAACAGACTGCAAAATGGGTAGAGCGATTACCCTATGCATGCCCCCATCTAACTCACTGCTTCCTGTGCTAGGGTGCACGACTGCTGCTGAGCTAGCTAAGAAGCCATCTCTGCATCCACATTAAAGCAAAGGGAGCTTGGCTATGTTCAAGATTTATCAAAGCCTTCACTCTCCAGTATATTTTCAGATTCCTTAGAATTTTTTGTACCTGCATTTACAGGTATTTAGAATCAAATCCAAAAAGTTTTATTCGCATGACAATTTGCAGTCTCTCCCTAACGTTTCTAAGTCTCCAGCCAAATTGGTAAATCTTCATCACAATTGCCGAAAACCACCAACCCTTGACCATGGTATGCACATTTACACAGACAGAAGTCCACAGGAGTCAACTTTTCAAAATTATTGGGGGTGCTAAATACAATACAAATTACCCCTCCTTGGCCACAGTAAAGAAGTTAGCTCAATTTGGGGGTGCTACTGCACCCAGAGTGGCATTAGTTTTCCGCTGTTATTAAATGAGAAAGTAGTTGGCTTCTTTGTGGAAGAATTTTCCCACACCCTGAGTCCATTATAAAAGTGCAGCTCTTTTACTCTCTGGTGGCATGAGGTGGGCTCTTCTGGGTTCCTGTCCATGGAGGGGAGGGGAGGGGACACATTTGAAAATCTCCCATAGATTCCCCATCCTGGGCTCAGTCTGCAGATTGGGGGGGCAAGACACAACAGTTATACCAGAGTTGAACAGAGATGGTCGATTTGGGACAACCTTCTGCACTCCTTACTCCTCCAAAACCTAGAGGGAAGTTTTGATGCATTCCTTTTCTTCTCTTCAACTAGAGGCAACTCAGTATCCCTCATGCGATCCTCATACACCCTGGCAGGCATATATCAAAAATGCATTATTCTTCAGGGGTGCATTGACTAGGACGATACCATCTCCGATTTAAAGGCTGGATTTAGTAAGATAACATAAGAACATAAGATGTGCCATGCTGGGTCAGATCAATGGCCATTGAGCCCAGGTTCTTGTCTCTGACAGTGGCCAGTCCATGTCATAAATACTCGGCAGATCCCCAATGCTTGATGTTTCTTGTATCTCACTCCCAGGGATAAGCACCGGCTTTCCCAAATCTACCATAAGAACCTTGCAAAAGTAAACACCTTGGCTGGTTAGGTTAATTCCTAAATGTCGATTTCATAAGGCAAGCCTATAAGATAGAGATCATAGTCTGTTCATATCTGAAAATCTGACAGTCTAGGTTATCTTTAGGCACCAAATCCCATTTCACGCCTACAGGAAGAGGGTTAGAGTAATTACAGGTGTGCATTTTGTTGAAATTCACTATTTCAACACTGCTACCATCCTCGTGACTATGAAATCTCACTCTGACTGCTATTGTACCCATGAAACTGGGGACTTTACTTATTTATTTGCTTTATATTCTGCTTTTCAGGTACTTCAAAGCGGATTACATTCAGGAACTGAGCCTGCACTGGGAACTTCACATCCAGGAAATTGTGAATCTCTCTGTTCTTAATTCGCACATTCATTGGATTATGAGGGTTGGGGGGGGGGGGGTTTTTACATTCTTTATCTCATCTTCTTTGTGTGTCCTCCAAAAAGCTCTGAATGCCATTATATTTATAAAATCATGAGTTCTCAACATGATTTGCTTAATCAAACTCTACATCTCCTTTCCATTCAGTGCTTTATTTTCCCATCAAATTCCAAGTTCCATTTTTCAATTTCTCATATCTATGAAAATCAGCATCCTTTGAAGCCTTCCATTCTTACATCCTGGATGTTCTCGGCCACATATTGTTCCTTTTTCCTTCAGATCAATCAAATTTCTTCTTATCTTTGGTGTTATGACCTCCAACCAGTCTTTCACCCTCACCTTTTCTAAGCTCTCAAGCTGGTCTTCTCTGTAATCACTCCATGAAACCAAAGACCACAATCGTCCCTTGAGATTTAACTTCCCTACTATCAGCTCTAGTCTCCATTTTCCTCACCCCCCCAGCCTCCATCTCCTCTGGACCTTCAGTTCCCTTGGAGCAATTCTCCTTTCACCTGCACAGAATTATGATTTTATAATTTTCACATTTCTCCTTACTTTCAGGACCCTTTGACCCTCATCATTCTGTACCTTAATCTCCATGAATCTCTAGCTCAAGCAGGAAATGAACATCTATGGGTTTAATACATCATTTTTAGTTATCAGGGATAAAAAAAAGTGTGTAATGATTTTTTTTTTTTTACCAGAATATAGATATGAGTGTTAGCTTTTGTTTCCCTCTCTTCTAAACAAACAATGACTGCTGAAAAATAGCATTATTTCCAGCAAACAAATTCAAAGAGTTGTCTGTCTTCATTTAAGATGATTACATTCTAGGACTGGTCCATGGTTCAGTGGCAGCGCCGCTGTGCCAGAAACCTGGGTTTGATTCCCAATGCTGGCCTTTGCTCCTCAGGCCAGTCAGAGGCAGGGAACTGCATGGAAGCAGCACTCAACAGCCACTACCAGCTAGTGACTTTCAACTGTTAAACAAGGGCAGCACCTGATGGTCAGAATCAGCATAAAAACCAGGTGGCAGCTGATCAGGTTAAGCATAAGCCTAGCTCCCAAATTTAAAAAAAAGCAGCAAAAAAAACAAACAAAAAAAAACCTCACACATACCTTTTCTACATTTCCCCCCTCACTATTCTGCTTAGATAATGTACTGATAATGAAATATTTTGCATAATAGTGTAGGTGGTGATTACTTTTAACATGTTTTGACTCCATATGCTGAATAGACTCTTCACTCATTACCAAAGTGGTGGTCTCTTTCAGTCTAGGCAAACAGCATTACTAAAAAAACCACAAAGGCAGGACAGGCTTGCCCGTCCTCATTCTACACATAACTAGCAGATAGAGATGGGAGGGATCTATTTTTTTTTTTTTTTTGAGCATGTGAGGGACATAGTAACATAGTTGATGACTGCAGAAAAAGAACAACTAGCCCATCTAGTCTGCCCGGTTATTCCTATTCACACAGCCTACGGATACATCCCAGCAGCCAGCCACAGAGTGTGACTATTTGTAAGGTATCACTCCTTATCCAAGAAAATTGCTGCTATCTTCTTCCTCCGTCCTTTGCCATCTTGAGCAGATGAGCATACAAGACTCACTATTTAGTTCTCACCCAGTACCCCTTCTCTTCCCATGTCTAACCACAAAGTTTTGTAACAATCTCAATAGTTATCAACACTAGCATGGCTGTTGCTCAAACAGTCAGACTCTTGCATCCCTGTGGCCATTCTGAAAGGAACCCCTAATGCTACCCTGCTGCATCCACCCAGTTAGCCCCTGGGGAGTTTTATTTATTTATTTATTTAAAGGCTTTTATATACCGGAGTTCATGCACTAGTGCATACCACTTCGGTTTACACGGAACAAGGAACAGAAAATTACATCAAACAGATTGAACAATTAAACAAATATACAATTACATCCAACAATTGGGTATAAATAACATGGCTAACTTAGTAGGAACTTAGAGTTAGAGGTGAAGGAGAGAAATAGTACCAAGTGGTAATAGAACAATGTTAATAGCTAAATAATAAATATAAATAGTAAATACAAGTTCTTATAATAAATACAGGTGTTTACAGATTACAGTCTTCATGAAAAGTTTACGTCTACAGAATAGGGTCAAGTAAATAAGAACTGGCGGTTATTTCTATAGGAGTGAAGACTTCAAAAACTAAGGTTACATCTGGATTAAGAGGTATTGGTGTAGCATGTTCAAATATTTAATGATTTGGAATTGTGAGACCAAGGATAAAATTAGGAGTTGTTTGATATGATTATAAAAGCGAGAATGATTCAAGTTCTGGGATGTGGTTCTGAGCTAGACCTTTAAGTGTAGGCTTTTGTAAAGAGCCAGGTCTTGAGTTTCTTTTTGAATGTTCGAGTACACGTTTCGAGGCGAATGTCCGTGGGGAGGGCATTCCAATGAAGGGGGCTGGCAGTCGAGAATGCACGTTTCTTGAGTGAGGACTTGGCTGAAGGTACGTGTAAGGTGCCTAAGTATCTGTTTCTGATTGGTCGTGAAGACTCGTGTAGGCGAAGTGGAAGGCTTAGATCTAGCGACGTTTGTGAATGGATGTTCTTGTGTGTTATAGTTAGCACTTTGAAAATGATTCTGGATCTGATGGGGAGCCAGTGTAAGTGTTTTAGTATGGGTGTTATGTGTTCACTTCTGCTGGTGTTAGTAAGAATCCTTGCGGCGGAGTTCTGCAACATTTGTAGAGGTTTTGTGGTTATGGTTGGAAGGTCTATAAGCAGAGAGTTGCAGTAATCGATTTTGGAAAATAGTATTGTTTGGAGGACTGTTCTGAAGTCCTGAAAATGCAGGAGAGGTTTCAGCTTTTTCAGAATATGTAGTTTATAATAGCATTCTTTCGTTGTGTTCTTGACAAATTCTTTGAGGTTCAGCCTTTTGTCTAAGGTGACCCCAAGGTCTCTTACTTGAGTGGAATTGATCATTGGTGGTGAGGTTAGGTTGTTGGTAGGCTGAAGGTTCTCATCTGGAGTGATAAGCAAAAGTTCTGTTTTTGACGTATTAAGTACTAGGTTAAGGCTAGATAGGAGTGAGTTTATGGACTGTAGACAATTGTTCCAGAAGTTGATGGTGCTGGAGATGGAGTCAGTGATTGGCAGCAGAATCTGAACATCGTCTGCGTATATGAAGTGTGTGACCTTAAGACTTGAGAGTAGATGACATAGGGGGAGAAGATAGATGTTAAAGAGGGTGGGGGAGAGAGAGGATCCTTGGGGAACTCCGAAAGAGGATTTGACCGGGAGGGAATCCTTGTTGCTGATTCTGACCTTGAAAGTCCTATTGTGTAGGAAGGATCTGAACCATTCCAGGGCTGATCCTGAGATGCCTATGTCTGAGAGCCGGTCGATCAGGATAGAGTGTTTTACGGTATCAAACGCAGCTGATAGGTCGAGGAGAATCAGGAGGTATGGGGTCTTTTTCTCCAGACCTACGAGGACTCTGTCAGTTAGAGAGGTTAGGAGGGATTCCGTACTAAGGGATTTGCGGAATCCGAATTGGGCTGTTGTGAGTATTTTATGCTCTTCTAGGTATTCAGATAACTGTTTGTTGACTATCCTCTCCATAAGTTTGGCTACAAATGGAAGGTTAGCTATGGGGCGAAAATTAGCTGGGTCTGTAGGGTCCAAGTTGGGTTTTTTGAGGAGAGGTTTGAGGGTGGCTAGTTTCAGGATGTCTGGTACTAGTCCTTGGGTTAGCGAGCTATTAATTATCTCTGCTAAGGGCTTCGCTATGATGTTCGGAATGGTGAGTAGGAGTTTAGAAGGGATGGAATCTGTCGGGTGAGTGGAGGGTTTCATCTTTTTGAGATTCATTTCTATTTCAAGTGAGGAGATAGGTTCGAATGAATCTAGGTTTATGTTCTGGTTGCGTGAAGGAGTGATGATAGAAGGAGGTACTGTGTTACTGGTTGCCAGAGGGGCCATTAGCTTGAGAATTTTGTTTTCAAAAAATTGAGCAAGTTCTGTGCATCTTGATTGTGCTTGATCATCTGGGATAGTTGGTGAGGTGGGTTTTGTGAGCTCTGAGACATATGTGAACAGCGCTTTGGGATCAAAGGAAAAATTGTGAATTTTGTGGGCATAAAAATCTCTCTTTGTGCGAAGGATGTTGTTTCTGTAGTTGTGCATGAGGGTTTTGTACTCATTCAGTGTAGTGTTGGAAGGATTCCTCCGCCATGCGTGTTCTTTTTTTCTCAATTCTAATTTGATGGTTTTTAGTTCCTGCGTGAACCATGGTTTTTTGGTTTTGCAGGCTGGGTTGATCTCTTTGGTTTTTTGGGGGCAAAGTTTTTCTGCCACCTTGTTCGTAATGTTGTGCCATGACGAGGTGGCTGTTTCTGCGTCTGAAAGGTCAAGATTGGCGAGTTCCGAAGATAGGAGAGAGGTGAGGTCCTCTCTAGAGCATGAGTTCCTGTAGTGAATTGTGGTTTTGGTGTTTGGAGATATGGGGTTGTCCTTGATACAGAGATTAGTTGTTATCATCAGGTGATCTGACCATGGGATAGGGGAGCATTGTGGTGGGGAAGATTGTGAAAGGCCTGAGTTGATGAATATAAGGTCCAGAGTGTGCCCTGCTTTGTGTGTGGGACCTTTAACAATTTGAGAGAAGCCCATAGCCTTAAAAGAAGATAGTAGCATATCGCAATTAGCGGATAAAGGGATCACGTCTGTGTGAATGTTAAAGTCTCCTAGGATGACAGCTGGGGTGTCATTTTTTAGGTGTTTGGCGATGAGTTCGATGAGTGGTGATGGATCTGAATCCAGGAGACCGGGAGGGGCATATATTAAACAAATTTGGAGCTGTTTAGAGCTGAAGAGGGCAAATTCCAGTCGAGAGGAGTGAATAGTGGTCTGTAGGGTTAGTCTGAGCTCCTTCTTTGCAGCTATGCAAAGTCCTCCCCCTCTTTTTTTGGGTCTGGTAATGGAGTAGATGTCGTAGCTGTGAATGGGTAGTTGGTTAATTAGAGGTAGGTCTGTGGGTTTCAACCATGTTTCGGTCATAGCACATATATCCGGTTGTGTGTCCTGGAGATAGTCATTGATTATGTGAGTTTTTTTTTAGATTGATTGAGCGTTAAAGAGTGTTAGAGAGAATAAGGATAGTCCGAGGAATTGGGTGAGAGGGGTTGTCATGTCATTATTGGTATCAGGCGTTTGTGTTGGAAGACTGAATGGTTGGCTGGTTTTATCCGGTTGTTGTAGAGGTTTTTGATGATTGGGATAGGGAAAATGAGCATGGCTGAGGTCCCAGAAGATTGAGGCTGTACAGGCGGGTGTGTGCACAGTGGTTGAGATGAGGGCACTTGGAATGCTGTTTGGACGCAATGCTGGGGTTGAGTGCTGGAGTTGAGTGCTGGATTTGAATGCAGTTGAGTGCAGGAGTTGAATGCTGGAGCTGAATGCTGGAGCTGAGTGCAGGAGCTGAATGCTGGAGTTGACTGCTGGAGCTGAATGCTGAATGCTGGAGCTGAGTGCAGGAGCTGAATGCTGGAGTTGACTGCTGGAGCTGAGTGCAGGAGCTGAGTGCAGGAGTTGACTGCTGGAGCTGAGTGCAGGAGTTGACTGCTGGAGCTGAATGCTGAATGCTGGAGCTGAGTGCAGGAGCTGAATGCTGGAGTTGACTGCTGGAGCTGAATGCTGGAGCTGAGTGCAGGAGCTGAATGCTGGAGTTGACTGCTGGAGCTGAGTGCAGGAGCTGAGTGCAGGAGTTGACTGCTGGAGCTGAGTGCAGGAGTTGACTGCTGGAGCTGAGTGCTGAATGCTGGAGTTGACTGCTGGAGCTGAGTGCAGGAGCTGAGTGCAGGAGTTGACTGCTGGAGCTGAGTGCAGGAGTTGACTGCTGGAGCTGAGTGCTGAATGCTGGAGCTGAGTGCAGGAGCTGAATGCTGGAGCTGAGTGCAGGAGTTGACTGCTGGAGCTGAGTGCTGAATGCTGGAGCTGAATGCTGGAGCTGAGTGCAGGCGTAGAATGCTGAATAGGAAAATAATTGTTGGGATGAGTGTTGAGAGGATGTGAACTGTTTCCGCTGGAGGTCCTCAGATATGCTTGGGGATGAAGAGTTGTAGCTTTATTTACTTAAATGCAAATGTAACATTCAGTAATAATGATCATATTACACATCCAGAATAGATTGTACTGTGTGCGGGCTGTCCACCAATTAAATTGCCACCAAAGCCCTAGAAACAAGAGGTGATCTCTTCCGGAATACGAGCAGTCCCAGTCTCCGCCAAGAGCATAGGATCTGAACAGGCTCCATCTTCCAAAGCACAATCAGGCATACAAATCCCACCATCTCGTGATCCTGATTAGAATTTCACAGCGGGAGAGGAAGTTACAAATTTATATCATGATCGGCGCCATAGCCTCAGTCAGTTTTATAGACAGCTTGTTTGTTCATCAACGGTTGGTCTCCGTGAGACACAGTGGAGCAGCCATCCTGGTGGAAAAAAATAGAAGGCTCCCCCTTTCCTCAGGCCTAGTAACCTTTCATGACCCTTCTCGAAGCATACCATGGGACCACTGGGCCAATATCACCCAGACCTCCCACTATAAGGCAATCTTGGGACCAATATGACTGGAACGCCTCAATCCAACCACAACCTGCACATCAAGATAGCTAACGTTCACAGCAGCATCCTGTTCACTGAAGGTAGTCAGCAACTCCTAACCAATGCATTGCTTATATAGGGGAGGGGAAAGGGAGCAACTGGACAAATGCACAGACTTCAGGGATACTCTTCCCCTATCATAAGACCTGTGGATTTCCTTATAGACCTTGAACCGGACTACAAAGTCCTCTTTGGTAATAACTACCCCACTATCAGAACCCAAACTGAGAAAGATGGGGGAATTTAGAGAAGGGGTTTATTCAGTCTTCCAACTGATCAGTGGTCAAAAAAGCAAATAATGTTAGGAATTATTTGGAGAATAAAGTGAATTTTATAATTCCTCCATATAGACCTATGGGGCAAACACACCTTGAGTATTGTGTGCAGTTCTGATCGCTGATTCAAGAAAGATATAACCAAACATGAAAAGCTACAGAGAAGGGTATTAAAAGTGAGAAAGGGGATGGAACAGAAAGCCTAACAGGTTAGGGATCCTCAGCTTGTAGAAGACATGACTGAGAGGGGATTTGATGGATTGTTTATATGAGTGAGGTGGAGCAGGTAAATATGGAGCGATGAAACTTGCTGGTAGCAGATTTAAAACAAATTGGAGAAAATATATTTTTTCACTCAGTGTACAATTAAAGCTGAGGAATTTGTTGCCGGAAGATGTGGTCAAGGCATCTAGCAGAGCTGGGGTTTAAAAGGGTCTGAACAAGTTCCTGGAGAAAAGGTCCATAACCAATCATAAGCCAGGAGAACCCAGGGAAAGCCACCGCTTATCCCTAGAAGTGAGAAGCAGGTAATTGGATCTTCTTTTGGGGATCTACCAGGTACTTCCTAATAACCCAGATTGGCCACTGTTGGTCTAGCCTATCATGGCACGTCTTATGTTCTTAATCTCAATTGTCCTTATTCAAACCCAAGAGTCTTGCATCTATACTGTAAATCTTTGAGTCTTACTTCCTTCAGTTGTGTATCTCTAACATTCTAAGAGCCTGCATTGAAAAGGATTTTTTCCACATTCTTCACCCACGGACAAAAATCTTTATTGAGCGAGGACCTAAGAGTCATATTTTGAAATGTCTCTGCCATACTGTTTTCTTGGGAAAAAGGTCTTTTGAAAAGAAGGCTCCAAAGTTGGTCATGTCATATTCATCACTTCTGCAACGAAGATGACCAGATTCAGGATAGCCAAAAGAAACAAAATGATCCATTCAGGTATTCAATTTATGTCGTACATTTTTCCTTTGGAGCTTTTCAAAACCTGTTTGTGGCCCATCAAAACTGAAATTGACAACACCTGCTCTACAAAGCTGTTTCTATAGCTCTTTTAGTCCTACACAGCACTGTACAGTTAGACAAGAAATGGCCCCTGCTTTGTGGAGCTTAGACTCTAGTCACCACATGCAACCAAGACAATTAAGAGGTTTCAGGAACTTAATTGATTACAGTAAAAAGGATTAAAATCAGCAAGGCTCTGATAACGAAGCGCCATGGTTTATGATAAGTAGGTTTTCAGGCAGGACTTGAATTTGGCCAATGCTACTGTCTTTGCACTTGAATGAAAGCACAGTATTATCTGGAGGATGAAAATGTATTGTCCAGGCAAGCAGAACTAAGTCTGCCCATTAGCGCCCACTCCCCTCTTAAGCAGAAAATCCCAAGAAAATCAGGGATATATCTGTCAATGTTCAATCAGCTACCAGCTGATGAAACAGAATATTCTAGAACAAGCTACCAGGCTCCAGAAGCACAGAGTTAGGACATTATGTGGCAATTCTGCTGCACATTTGCATTTTTAATGGTGTAAATTTAATTTCACTTTATAAACATTAAATCATTTTCTGACCTCTCTCATGTGCCTAGATACTTTTTTTTTTTTTGGGGGGGGGGGGGGGGGGGGGGGGGGGAGACAAGGAATTTGAGTGATAGCAGTGGGGAAGGATGGGCATGAGGGGAGGGGAAGTGGCATAGGAATGGCAGGATTGGGTGTAACTCCAGGTTGCTCCACGTATAATAAAAGAGGTCTGATGCTGTTTTTCTTTTTTTTGTGGTCCTGGTACCAGTTCTGTGGGCTCAAAAAAAAATACAACGGTCTGGCAAATGGTGGCTCGAACCTAACCCAGAGGCTCATGGGCATAATTGTCTACATGATGGACAGGTAAAATCACCAAACTCAACCTTTTCTTCTTAGTGACCATCAGGCTGCGCCCCTGCACAAAATCTTCTGTCTGCTTTAGCAGACCCGAGACCTCGAATTCACCATCCTGGGGTTTTCTCAAATCAGTCTCACACAATGGTTTGTATTTCAAACTTATAAAAACTTAATTCTTTTGGGGGTAAAGGAAAATTGGTTCTTATCTGATAATTTTCGTTCCTGTAGTACCACGGATCAGTCCAGACTCCTGGGTTTTGCCTCCCCTCCAGCAGATGGAGACAGAGAAATTTTGATGGACTCTGCCATAAATACCAGGATGCCACCTACAGTCCGTCAGTATTGCTCAGTCACAAAGCAGAATGATACGAAACCAAACTAACTATATACAGTAACCTAACAACTTAAACTGGTTCACTATCCCCCAAGTGGAAACAGAACCCGTGAGACACAGTAAACAAAGATCTGCCAATTAAAACTAAGAACAGCTGAATGAGCGGACTCTCGATTACTTGCGAACTCCAAATTGGGGGGGGGGACGGGGGGGACTCTGGACTGATCCGTGGTACTACAGGTACGAAAATTATCAGGTAAAAACCAATGTTCCTTTCCCTGTACGTACCCGGATCAGTCCAGACTCCTGGGATGTACCAGAGCTCTCTTACCTAGGCTGGGATCCGGAGAGGCCCGCTCTCAGCACACCTGCTCCAAATCCCCCCTCACCCGAGTCCTGGACATCCAGGCGGCAGTACCTGGCAAACGTATGTAACGACTTCCATGTGGCTACTCTGCAAATCTCCTGTGGCGAAATAAGCTGGCATTCCACCCACAACTTAGCTTGAGCACGAGTAGAATGCACCCGAAGCCCTTAAGGCAAAGACTTGCCCTTCAGCAAATAAGCAGAATTGATAGCCTCCTTCAACATCGGGCGATAGTGGTCTTTGGTGCTAAATTACCTCGTTTAAGATCACTCCAAAGCACAAAGAGATGATCCGATACCCGAAAACCACTGGTAACCTCAAGGTAACGCAGCAACGCCCTACAGACATCCAATTTCCATAAGTCCCGAGAGAGAGGATCAGAATGGTCCAAATCTGAAAAGGAAGGAAGCTCCACCGATTGATTCAAATGAAAAAAGAGGAGACTACCTTCGGTAGGAAGGAAGGAACTGTCTGCAAGGATATCCCCGAATCCGAAATCCTCAGGAACGGCTCTCTACACAAGAAAGCCTGAAGCTCAGAAACCCGCTGAGCAGAGGAGATTGCTACCAAGAACACCACTTTCAACGTGATATCCTTCAATGTTGCTCTTTTCAACGGTTCAAATGGTGCAGCACACAAGGCCAAAAGCCCTAAATTCAGATTCCAGGATGGACAAGGATGGGACACCGGAGGCTGTAGATGCTTTGCTCCACAAAAGAAATGAGACACATCCGGGTGCGTTGCTAATGGGACTCCCTGAACGGCATCGCGTAAACACTCAAGCGCTGCGACCTGCACCCTCAAAGAACTACACGATAGTCCCTTTGCCAAACCAACTTGAAGAAAACACAAAATCTCCGGCACGGACGCTCGAGTAGGCAGAATCCCCCTGTCTACACACCAAGTCTCAAACACCTTCCATACGTGAACATAAGACAGGGACGTGGATGTCTTACGCAATCTCAATAGCGTAGAGACTACCGCATCTGAATAACCTTTGCTCTTTAAAACCTGCCTCTCAAAAGCCATGCCGCTAGACAAAAGCGATCGACCTGGTCGAAACACACAGGTCCTTGATGAAGCAGGTTTGGGAGATCCGGGAACCGCAGAGGACCTTGCACCGCGACACTGACTAGATCCACAAACCCATGGGCGCCGCGGCCACTCGGGAGCCACTAGGATCACTTCGGATGAAGCTCTATTCTCCTGAGCACCTTTCTGATTAGGGGCCGAGGTGGGAAAACATACAGCAACACATTTGTCGGCCATGGACGCGCTAGAGCGTCTACTCCTTCTGCCCCGTCTCTCTGCGGCAAGCAAAGAAGCATGGGGCTTTGGAATTCCGGAATGTTGCCATTAGATCCATGCAGGGCGTGCCCCACCTGTTGCAAATGAGTTGAAAAGCTCCCCGGGCCAGCTCCCACTCACCGGGATCGAGTCGATGTCGACTGAGAAAATCCGCGTGAACGTTGTCAACCCCCGCGATGTGGGACACTGCAATACTGACCAGGAATTGTTCCGCCCAGCTGATCAGCATTCGAGCCTCCAGCGCCACTGGCTGACTCTTGGTTCCGCCCTGGCGATTGATATTCTACTTTCTAGATTATTGACTTTCTACTTTCTAGATTATTGGTTTGTGATAGGCCCACTTCGTTGCCTACAGTTTTTCAGAAAATAGTCAGTACCTTGCCAATAGATATTATTTTTTTCTTAGGAGAGAATAAAAAAAAAAAAGTCCCGATAGCAATCCTAAACCCTGCCCATAGTAGTCTGGGCACTGAACTTAAAATCTGTGGGCATGTCAGGCTCTGGTGAACAGAAAATTTCAGGAGCTGAGGAAAGAAAGAGTGGAGCATCAACTAAAGCAGAAAGTTGGAATTCAAGCATCTCCATGCTACAGAGATTTATGAAACAAAAAAAAATCTCTGGCAGCTAACCACCACTCAGCATATGATGATGACTTGGGGAAAAAGTGAGGTCCCACCTGCCTGAATGGCAACCCTTTCGAGAGGCAAGGAAAGAAGTGAGTGCCGAAAATGCCATCCTGCATCACCATCTCTCTCTTTGATAAGGCTCTTGACTGACCAGAAAAGCAAGAGAAAGGGTGCAGAGATCAAGCTCCTGGGGGCACAGCCAACCATGTCCGGGCACTCCAACCAGTTAACACTCAGGAAGTAATATCTTGGCAACAATGTTAGACCTGCCCCCCAAGTTTAAGATGGGTTAGTCACTTCATTCTCTCTTATTTCAGGCATCACAGATACCAAAATCTACAAGGTTCTGCTTATTGAAGGAGTTTCTTCAGAAATGGGTGAAAAAATACATCCATTACAATTGCAGACTGATGTTGCTTCTATATTTGCTGTAAAAGAAACAAAACCCCCCCCCCCCCCCCTCTCCAAAAAAAAAAAATCCCAGTCCTCCTGCATAGGAGTTCAAGACAATGTCAGTCATGCAACAGAAAAGCAAGCATTGCACTTTGATTTCTGGCATCAAGACGTTTGAGAAGGCTTAACGAAGGACAGTGGGACCACAGCTGAGATCCATGTGACAGACAGCAGGACTATCAGCGCAGGCAAAAAGTTAAAAGGTGATGCTTTTGTTCCCTTTATTGCTACGGATCCAACTTTATCCGCATTTTATATTTAAAAGTTGCATTTTTCAAAAGGATGGAGGGAAGGGGGTCCAAATTGGTATTTATTGTCTCTTCTTGCACACATTGTATTACGTTTTATTAGCCGTCTTTGCTACTTAAAACACAGACAGGAAGGTCAGGCGCACAATAGCTTACCAGTGGAAATGTGAACCAGAGTTCGGTTTCTGGAGAAACCAGGTCAAGGAGACTGCAGCTCTGGAAAGAGCAGCCAGTACTTTGAAATGCAGAGGTAAACACGTTTGGGAAAGCGTGGGGATCCTTGCTGGAATTCTCTAGAATGAGAATGTTATGGCGAAGCTGGAAATTACGTCTGACCGATTTGTGACCACGGCAGGCACCTAGCTATCCTTTGCTATTTATTATACTGTCTTGACAGCCCTTAAACAGTTTATTAAAAAAAAAAAAAAAGGAGGGGGGGGACGACCCCGAACTTCTATAGCCTGGGAGAAAAACCTCTTTCATAATTCCCTAAATAATCCCTGATTCAAAGCACACGACTGGATCACAAACACAAATCGGATCGCAGCTCTTGTCTGGAAGTCTGACTTCACTAATTATCTGGATCTAGCGTGAATGTGACAGAAAACTAAACCTAGGAGGCGCAGCTCCGCCAAGTTTGAACAGAAAATGAAAGCTTTCGCCGATCCGTGGCGCCTCGTTTAGGAGGATCCCATGCTTTAGTCTAGGAGGCGAGGTTGCCACCCACCTAAGGACGCTCTCCCCGGGCTGCGAAAATGCGCGCAGTCCCCGGCAGCGCGAGGTTCCCCGCGTTCGCTCCGGGGGGGGGGGGGGGGGGGCGGAATTCTCTCGGTCCAAGGCAAGGCTCCTCCCACGCCCCCTCCGAGAGCCGGGGCGCCGGCCACCCAATCCGGGGCCACTGCCCCCATTTTCAACCGGGAGCGAGCAGAGCCCGGAGACTTTCCGCCCGAAACTTGTTTCAACTGAGATTATTAAGGGCCGCAGCCTGGGGGGGTCCCCCCCTCCCTGTTCTGATGGTGAAACGAAAAGAAAGAGGGAGAGGAAGGGGAAAAAAAAAAAAAAAGAGTCGTGACTTGGTTTTCAAACGAAACTCCCAGAACAAACAACAAAAGCCTTAGAAAGGGGAAGCGAAAGGAAAAAAAAAGAGGAAGGAGAAAGAACGAATACAAAAAAAAAATTCTCCGCTTTCAGGGTCCTCAATAGTTGCAAAGAAAAGAGAGGGGGAAAAAAAATCTCTGCTCTCCGGTGAGAGAGCGAAAACTTCGGGGAGAAGCGGGAGGGAGTGAGAAAACAAAAGAGAAAGATAAAAGGCTGCCGGGGTGGGTGGATTTTTTTTCTCTCCTCTCTGTCAGAGCTGGGTTAGGAGGAGCTGTTTTACATCCCTTCACGTCAGCCCTGCCTCGTTCCCTTCTTCCTTCCTGCTCAAGAGGAGCGACCGAGACGCGGCCGAGGAGAGCGAAGGAGCCCCAGCGGGCGGCCCCCCTCGGTGAGTCCCCGGGGCGGGGGAGGAGAGGTGGGGGGAAGGCTCGGGGAGGCGCCCTCCGCTCGGGCCGACGTGACAGCTTCACTTCCACATTCCCTCATGCCGGAGGGAGAGAGGAGGAAAAAGAGAGAGAGAGAGAGATGGCGTCTGGTAGGGAGGAGAGAGAGAGAGAGCGCGCGCCTCCTCCTCCTCCTCTCCTGCACGTGGGGCTGGGAGCGCAGAATTATTTTGCTTGAAGTTTTTTTTTTTTTTTTCCCTCACTCTCTCCCCCTCCTCCCCTTGCCTCGGATGCCTGGGCACAAACTTTATTGCGCGAGCGCCGAGCGGGCTCCAACTCGGGCCGGGAGGTAAGAGAGCGCTGCGCCCTCCCGCACACCTTTGCTGCCTTCGGCGCGCGCCTCCGCTGCTCCTCGCGTGCAGGAACAGGTGCACGTTAACGAGGGAGCCGTTTCCCTAAGGGAGGGCGGCCCGCCTCCTGCTTCCCGCGCGGGGCTGCCCAGCCACTGATACCTGTTGAGAGCGCGCGCACGAGAGCTTGGGCAGAGCCACTGCCCAACACTTTTTTTTTTTTTTTTCCTAGCGTGTGGCTTTTTTTATTTTATTTAAAGCAGCCTGGTTGTAACTACAGCAGTTTCATGTGTGTCTGAGGGGGGGGGGGTGAGTGGAGAAAGTGATACAAAGCGCATTTCCCCAAACTTGCCCCTGCCCCCCCCCCCTGGTATCCTGGGCAGGGTCACCACGCGTTTTCTTTCTTTTGTAAACAAGGACAGGTTAAAGGCAGAGCATTCTGTGGAAAGCTTTATGATATTGTATTCGTTTGGAGATTTATATTTCCGTCTTAGTCTTTTGTATGTGTGTAATTTTAAATAACTGAACTTCTAATAATTTAACTCTGAGTCTGCAACAGGGACGTTTTAGTAATTGGGGGGAAAAACGGGGTATTTACGTTTTGCCGAATAATTTCAAAGTGCTATGAAAACTGAGACTAAAAAAAAAGGTAATACTCCTGAGCTTTTAAATCAGTCAAAAAGATGATACTCATTGTATTGTTTTTAAAGGAAAAAAAACCATCTCTTGGGTATTACAGATTGAAGTTGTAAACTGTGGTTGTTAAGATATAAGACTACCTCTCAGTTCCTAAAAAAAAAAAAAGGGTGGAGAGCTCATCACTGGCTTAAAAGAGAAATGACCCCTCAGGTTCTTGAAGTTCTTGCTATTGATGCCCCACTTTCTTACTGTTTTGTAGGGGGGGGGGGGGAATGGACCATACTCTGGCCCAGCTTGTCAGCGGGGTCAGGATTTGGGTCTCCTTTAGAAGGCAGCAGTCCGCTGGCCTTGCTTGACAGGAACCGGGCTGATGGGGGCTTCCTGCGAAAGGAATGCTACCAATAAACGGCTTCTTGGTGGTTGATGCAGACTTTGCTCCGCCGTGCGGAATCTCCTTGCAGTATGTCCATAATATTTTCTTACTATAAAGAAAATACTGTGTGTGTGTGAAAATATTCAAGTACAAGGAAAGAAGGTGGCTCAAATAGCTCACAACTCCATGTCTCCTTCTGAAGATAGAGCTTAATGTTGTCTCAGGGATAAAACAGACATTGGTATTGGGCAGGCAGATCAATCCTAGTAACCTTAATGAGGTACAAAAAAAAATGTCACTTTCAATGGAAGAACTTCAAGATGAGAAGCACATTTTAAGCAGAGGAAGAGTAATGCAAAATTTATTATACTCTATAAACGCGTTTTGATGTGAAGGGCGCTGATTGTATATAATGTGTGCGAGGTACTGTTCTAAAGGAAGGACAGGAATGGATTTGGGTAATGTGGCTAAACTTTGCAAGCAGCGAAAAATAGCACTGTTGAAAAGGATATTGCTGGTGTTTGTGTAAAGGGTCATAATTGAAAAGTCATAAGAGAGTACAGCTTTAAGAGATGAAAATGTATGGTTAGAAACTGGTTGAGTGTTAGACCACAGAGGGAAGTGGTAAATGGAGGTCACTCCCAAGAAAAGGGGTGCTACCAGTGGAGTGCCTCAGGGATCAGTCTTGGCCCAGTTCTCTTCAATATTTGTATAAGTGATATTGCAAAAGGGGTTAGCTGGAAAAAGATGCCCAAGGAAGTGGAGTGGGGAAAACGAGGCGTGGTCCTAAAGAGCTTTACATCTTAAAAATGTAAAACCATAACAAATGCAGTCCTGCATTTTAGGGCAAAAAAACCCAAAAGAACCAGTATATGATCTCCCAGTAGAAGGATCTTGGCTGATCATATTGGATGGTTGCCAAGTTGCCAAACAATGTGACAAGGCGGCAGCAAGAGCCAGTGGAATCTGGAGTGCATAGGGAGAGGTTGTTAACGTCGTTGTGCTACACAATTGGTGTACCACGCCCAATTCTGGAAGCCCTGTAGCCAAAAATATGGCTCAAGACCATCTAGCCCTTGAAGCTTCCTATTGCATTTGAGGGTGCTGCATGTGGTCCACAAGCCAAAAGATCCTCGGCAACCCTGACCCGGCATGCTCAAGCCAGGGCCAGAGGAGAGGACATGGTCCCAGGAAATGGGAGCTTGGGGACTCTTTCCTCCATAGCTGCCCCCTCTTCTGCCCGCAGTCTGTGCTTCTGGCTTAGAGAGGAAGCGCACTGCTGAGAGAGGAGGGAGGTGCACCTGCAGGGCGAGGAGCTCACATTTCCCTATGGCTGTTTTCTCTGGTGCCATGATACCACTACCGCTGCTTGTATCCTGGTGGAGGAAGAGGGGAAGGTGGTGAGACACAAGGGAAGGAGCTGTGAAGGGATGAGAGGTAGGAGATTGAGGAAGAGGTAAAAAAAAATAAAGCGGAGGAGAGGTGCAAAGAAAGATTGGAGACTGGGAAGGGCAATGGGATGAAAGACAGGTGGGAAAGGAGAAGATAGAATAAGAAACAGGAAGGGGAGGGGAGGGAATTGAGAGAAGTGACACGAGAGAGACAATAAGCATCAGAGGGAGAAAGGAAGTAATGAGATGACTGATCAATGAAAGCAGAACAGTACCAGACAAAAACAGAAAAATGTTTCCAATATAAATAAATTGTGACTTAGCAACATTTTAAATTATTTTGAAAATTTAACTTTAAAAATGTTGATATAGGTTTTATATATATATATTTTAGTTTTTACATTTATACACACAGCCAATATTGGCTGCATCTTCTGAGTTGCCTGGCAATTTTTTTTTTTTTGAGGGGGGAGTGAGGGGGTGCTTTATGCTGTAACTTTTGCTTTCTGATTCCTCCCAGTCTTACTAAAGTCAGCAGTTCAAATATTGTCTGTCTGGGTTGCGGTGGTAGTAGAGCAAGAAGCACAAGCAGGGTGATGCCTAGCAAAGATTTCTAGATGGGCCTGGGGGGTGGGGAGTGTGCTGAAGGGAGATACTGGCCATGGGGAGTGGGGGGGGGGGGAAAGGGGGACTCTAAGGAATGTGCTGGGCCCCCCTGTGTGAAATATTTTACTTGTAGGTTTGCAAAGTGAAGGAAAAGGAGACCTGCTGATGGGTAGAGTGTGCCCGTCCTTCCAGCTTGTGATAGCAGGTGCACCCAGGCGTCCAACGTGAGATCACAGGTGTGCAGAGACTCCTGGGTCTCCACCAGCCGTTTTCCCAGCTGAGCTTAGGTTAGGAGTTTTGTAAAGGGAGAGTAGTTTGCAGGCCCTTCCTCAGAGGCTTGTCTGGGCTGGTCAGCTGTGCACCAGGAGCTCTGTGGCTTGCTTTGGCATTTTGAGTTGTTGGCGGGTTCTCGATCTGTTGGGCCCCACAGTCTGATACAGGGGAGGAGGCATTTGGGTTTTTGTTTTAAAGATTTGAAAGAGAAGTTGCTGGAGAGATTTCCCATACTGGGCCCTCGGCCTGGAACTAGGGGAAGAGTCTGTGCCCCGGTCAGTAGCCCAAAGTCTGGAAGGGATTGTCTTGGGGGAGTGGAGGGGAGTTTTGGGGAGAGCTGTCTGTTTTCTTTTTGGGAGCCTGTTCCTGCCTAAGGAGGATTGTCGCCCCTGCCTTGGGGAGGTCAGGTTAAGGTGCTGGAGTTCCTGCCGCCCAGCTAAGGAAGGACAGCAGTGAAACTGACAGAGAAGAAAGTATTTTTGCAGAAAGTGTTGTTTTGATTTTGGGAGGAGTTCCTGCTCACGGAGAAGGAGGAGAGATTTTGGATTTTGAACCCTTTTTTTGGAGGGGACTTTTTACCACTAGAAGTCCAGCTTTTACCGTCGGAGAAAGAGAGAGGAGATGCCGGCCCCACTAGCAGGCAAATGCAATATTGGTATGCAGACGCCCATCCACCTCTCCCTCATCTATATGGCATTTTCATGTGACGAGCGCTATCAGCTGCACTCGTTTTGGACGCACTAATCACCCTCATTGCATAAGGGGTTATGGACGCGGGTTAACCTGTGCACCAACCTGAGCACACTGTATTGCATCGGCCTGAGGAGCCCTCTTTCTATCACTTGGGAGCGCTGGGTCTTTACCTAGTGCTTGCCATCCTAAAGGATACTGACTCAGCCGATGAAACTGAGGAAAGAGGTACTTTCCTACTGCTTATTTTTTGTGTGGAGATAAAATTGGAGAATATTGTTGTGAATTGGACTTCAGGTATTTTTGGTTGCATTACAATTTTGCATTGGGATAGCGAGTGCACCTGAGAGAGCAGCCAAGGAGAAACTTGAGTGTTGGTGCCCACCCCCCATGAGCCTGAGGTCCTGGAGATTTTATCCTTCTCCGTTCCAGAACAAACCCCGAGGCTCGGGACGTACCAGCGGCCTCGGGAACAGCACTGTGCCCTGCATTTCAGGAGGTCCCCGAAGAGAGGGGTTACCCAGAGTTGAATAGGACAGTTGTAAATATTTGGGTGGGGGGGGGGGGGGGGAGTTGCATTTGTCTGCTCCGGGCACGCTAACAGGTTTTTGATGTGCCCTGTTCCGTTGTGCGTATTGCACCCTGCTAGAGGATGGAAAAGTGATTTAGTCTGCACTATTTGGCAGAGAAGGTGTATATGTTAGATGCAATAGCTCCTGTACAAATAAATGCTACTCTCACATATGTATGGCCACTGGGAGTACATCCTTTATAAGTGGCTAGTATGGGGGTTTATTTGTGCATCCCCTGACCAAACAATAGTTGGCTGTCATCTATAAAAGGTGGGACATCCTTAATATAGATTGTGTAGAGTTAGTCTAGAGGAGTGCTAGCAAAGTCTGTACCATAAAACCTGTGATATTAGATTTCAGGATATAAACATGTACGCCCCTAGGAGGGGAGGTCAGGGATTTGACAGAGACATCCCAAAAGCTCGCAAGTGTAAATAATATGAAAGAGGCCGGCATATTCCCATGGCAAGAAAAGTTCTCGTTTAGAGCAGGTGCTCATGCTTGGGAACTTAAAGGGAGTAGACTCGGGGAGTAACACGAGGAAAGGGTGGGGGATGCAGGAAGCAGCCAGACACGGGAACAGAATTCAGAGAAGCCTTCCTTGTGAGGAAGGGAGGGAAAATCCAGACATCAAATAAGGCCTGTGACATTGCAACAGGAAGGAAAAAAACGAGCAACCAGTATGGGCCTTGCTGTCTGTCGTACTCTTGGTTTCTGTGGTTTGTTTTTTTTATGGTAGTACAATGTGAGTGAGCGTGGAGGATCAGGTAGAGGAATAGAGATGGACGTACTGTCACGTGGCAAGCGTGTTTCAAGGAATGATTTTAGAAAGGACTGATCCTAAACCCTTACTAGAGTTCATGTTCAGCAGCCACAGTGGAGGGGTTGTATATAGCACACTGGTTAGGAAAGGAGGAGGGACATCCCTCAAGGCAGGTGTATGAGAGGAAACGTCCCTCGTCGGGCGTTCTTTAAAGGGGATTTTAAAATTTAAAAAACAAAACAGGAAGCCTTGGGAAATAAGACTCCTTTCTTGCAGAGTAAGAGAGAGTAGAGCGAGAATTAAAGCAAGAGAAAACTAATAGGGAAATCCAGGTAAAGAGAGGTGTTTTAAACAGGAGGTTAAGTCTTCCTGCTTTGGCTGTAGTTGGGTAACCATGTCCCTAAGGGGGGGGGGGGGTCAGATGGCAGCGTGTTAAACCCTGCCCCCCCCACCCCGATACGGTGATCTTTGTGCCCTCCAGGGGCTTCCACGGAGGTAAAGAAGCAGGAAGGTGGCATAGCCCAGGGGCTTCGATGCATTGGAAGCCAGGGCTAACTCCTGCCTCATCCGTTAACGGGGAAGGGCTTTGGGAGCTGTGTCCCAGGTGCGTCCCAACCTGGCTGTGCCGGGGGGGGGGGGGGGGCTGAGGGAGTGCCCCTAGGCACCGTTCTCCTGTGCAGCCCAGTTACCCTTTCCAGATGTTGAATAAACATCGGTCTTGCTGAGGTGAACCCTTCATTCTACCTTAATATTTCCCCCTCTCCCTATTTATCCCCTTCAGATGGAATTTAATTTGGGTGACCCAGACCCTTACAACCTTAGGGCAAATCAGGTTGAAAATGCTGCTTTAAGAAGTCTGTTTAAAAGTGGACTGAAATCTTTAAAATAAGTTTTGTAGACTAGCAGTTCTTATTGTTGCTAAATCTTTGTCTGCTCTTCTCTTCCTCTTTAATGCTCTCAATAGCTCTTCGACCTGTCCTACTTGTGTTATTTCTGCCCTGCTGACTTACCCCTCCGTTGTCTATTTTAGCTCTAGGGCATAGAAGGCCTGGAGCCTGATCAAATAAAGAAAGGTCTGGAAAACAAGACAACTGTGGGGAAGTAGGGAAATTCTGCAACTTTATGGGGGGAGCAGGTAGAGATGCAGTTTTAGCCAGTGTTCCTGTTTAATCTGTAAAATGTTTTCCTTCCATGAATTCTCAGCTAAAGGGTAGTAGTAGTAGGAATTGTGCACCGCAGTTGTGCCAAAGGAACTGTCACAGGCAGGGCTAGAAAAATCCCACGAAGCAGGTCACCTGGCACCTAAAATCTGAAAAGCAAAATAAAAAAAAAAAAAAAGAGGAAATAAAAACCAAACAATAATATGCAAAGCGAGACAATGAGAAAAACCAGTTCCCTGGCTCCTAAAGTGTGTGATTAACACTTAAGTTTTCTAAATGTATTTCCACCTCTGGTCACGGGATTTTAAAATTTTGGCCTGGCCCTAGCTGCAGAATCTCCTTTTAGCTACTACTGTGTACTAAGGCAATGGATGGGATTTTGCAGTTGGGACGGGCCTTAAAATGTCCGCAAGGAGCTCTAATCATCTAGAAAAAAAAAAAAAAAATCAATGCATAAAGAAATTCCACTGGGGGATGACTTCCTGTTGCTCACCTTTAAGCCACTCTGTCCTGCCTGCCACTGGTGTCTGAATTATTACAATAGTGAAAGTGTGGATGCATTCTGGGGGATTTTTCCTTGTTTCTGCCCCCTTCCCCCCCCCAGTTCTTTAATGGATTCTGATTTTCCTCCCTTTCTGTATTTCCTGGTCCTAAGTGTAGCGCGTGACCGAACAGCGAGGAATCTCTTTAAAACCCATCAGTCTGTGGCTGGTTCATTTTCGGATCGAGGAGGGGGAGCGGGCCATGAAGTGAGTGACGAGAGGGAGACCAAATGGTCCGTCCAGCCTGCCCGGCAAGTTTCCCACGGTAGTGACTGCAGCTCCGTGCAGGTTACACCCCCCCCCCCCCCTCCCCCAAGCTTTATGTTAAGGGTAATAATACGTACAATCAAAATGCCTTTTACAAATGGAATAATCTTCATATACTTCTCATGGGTGAAAATAAGTTAAGTCGTTTCCCCAATCCTCACCCCCATGCAGTGCTTGTAGATGGAAGGTTGTTTTGGGGTGGGTTTTTTTCCCCTTAGCTGGTCACTAATTTCAAAATGTGAAAGGCAGCTTTCATTACCTTAAAGTGCAGCCTCTGCATCCAACTCCACGAAAGTGCTGTCCTAGCAGGGCACTAGTTCTGAAGCTTTCCTGCAAGCCAGCTCATAAGTTACTCGCATCCATCTTGGGCATGGCAGAGTCCGTGGATGTTGATTTCATCCATCCCCTTTAGCAGAAAGGGGGGGGGACAGGTTGACCTCACGGGCTGCTGGGCACAAGACGAATGTGCCTGGAAGCAGAGGATGGGAATTTTTCTACCAGCACATTACTGTGTTCTTTGAACTAGCATGCGGTCTAGTAACGTGCTGGTGCTGTGAAACATAGAAAAAGGACAAGATCTTCAACTTTTTGCAAATAGTTTGTAATAAAGACGGTTACCGGACCTTAATGGCACGTCCTATAGATAATATTAACTTGTACATTTTCCAAAGATGTATATATGTGCCTCACTGTTAACAGTCGTGATGGTATACCTCTTAACGATGGTATAGAAAAGATTTTAAATAAATAAATAGTCCAGGAGATTTTCTTGACAGAGTGATTCTAGGCTGAGTTAGTTGGGGGCTGCTTCCCCCTCCTCCTCACTTGGTGAAGCTGAGCGATGTCCTTGAGGTAGAGTTTCAGGGTAGCTGGGCTCTCTTCTTAGTTTCTGCCCTGGACCACGGAGTGTCTAATGCTGGCCCTGGAAGTGCAAAGTTAGATAACACTAATTGATAAGGTTCAGCTCTACTGAGGATGTTTTGTTTTTTTGGTGTTTGGTTTTTTTTTTTAATTAGTTTTTGGAAACAGGAGGAAACATAACTGTCGGAGCATTTAAAATGAATGAAACAACCCCATTGCTAAAGCTAGCTAGGGCAGTTCATTTTCACCTGAATCGTTTAATCTGGCAACTTTTGTTAGGCTGCTGGATTCTTAATTGTTTTGCGATGTTTTGCTTTCTTTCTTTCCCACTGATTTTTTCCTCGGATGCACAGAAATACCTTGTTTGTTCACTCGTGTGATAAAGAGAGGATAACTCTGGAAAGCATGTCACAGATGTATTGTTAGTCCAGTAAAACCAGAGGTATCGCCTACAACTTGCTTGACCCTTAAGGCCACATATCCAAGTGGCCTAACAAGGCAAGCACAATTCTTTGCTTGAATCAGGCACAGTGAAATGATTCTGTGAAATGTTTGCACTGGTGGTCCAGGTTCACTGCCTCTGGGTCCTGGGAGGTTTTTTTTCCCTAATGTGGCTACGGTGTACTGACCAGATTTGCACAAAAGGGTGGAGGTTAAGCTTTGCTCCAGTGCAAGAAAGATGCCTATGGAAATGCTACCCCTCGCCCTTCTAAAATGTCTAGTGTGATGTGCTGTGGTACACTGGAAGATGTATTCAACGCTGTATTCTCACGATCTAACGAGGATGGTGCAGCGAACCATAGTGGCCCCATACCGTAAACTGACACCAGCACTGTGAGATCTCTGCTAGGGCAGGTCCCAGTGCCAGACTGTAAATGATACTACCGTCACTGTTAATATCTATTTAGATGCCCCCTAGTCCTTCTATTCGAATAATAGGACTAGGGGGCATTCCATGAAGTTAGCAAGTAGCACATTTAAGACTAATCGGAGAAAATTCTTTTTCACTCAACGCACAATAAAAAGCTCTGGAATTTGTTGCCAGAGGATGTGGTTCGTGCAGTTAGTGTAGCTGGGTTCAAAAAAGGTTTGGATAAGTTCTTGGAGGAGAAGTCCATTAATGGCTATTAATTAATTTTACTTAGGGAATAGCCACTGCTATTAATTGCATCAGTAGCATGGGATCTTCTTAGTGTTTGGATAATTGCCAGGTTCTTGTGGCCTGGTTTTGGCCTCTGTTGGAAACAGGATGCTGGGCTTGATGGACCCTTGGTCTGACCCAGCATGGCAATTTCTTATGTTCTTATTTAATGCAAAGACTAGGGGGACCCTCCATGAAGTTAGTAAGTAGCACAGTCAAAACAAATTGGAGAAAATTCTTTTTCACTCAGCGCACAATTAAGCTCTGGAATTCATTGCCTGGGGATGTGGTTAAGGCACTTAGCATAGCTGGGTTTTAAAAAGGTTTGGACAAGTTTCTGGAGGAGAAGTCAATAAATTTATTAACCAAGTAGACTTAAGAAATAGCCACTACTTATCATTGTGTGATAGCAGTATGGGATCTATTTACTGTTTGGGATCTTGCCAGCTACTTGTGACCTGCATTGACCACTGTTGGAAACAGGATACTGGGCTCGATGGACCCTCGATCTGACTCAATATAGCAAATTCTTATGTTCTTATATAACTCTAAGCCAGCAAAATTAATTTATTGCCCCTCTTTAAAGACAGAGATTTGAGCCTTTACACTGGGTTTTCAAGCGCTGTTTTGCCATAGCTGAATGAAAGGTGGTTAAGCTGAAGTGCTACTGACTGGTGCATACTGGATGTACACTTTCTAGAGGTAGAAATGATTTAAATCACATTAGTTTGTGATTGTTTTAAAGACTTCCCTTATTGCCAGATTCTGTGCTCCTGAGTGCACTCAAACCTCATTGGGGTCTAGTAGAGGGCAAGTCATCCCCTAACTTCACTTGCAGGATTCTCCAGCTGCCTGAGGAAATGCTGCTTTAGGGAGAGGGATGTTGGGAGCTTTTTCTCGGCCACAGCAGCACCTGGCTGTGTTGCTGCCTTTTCCTGCGGGCAGCTCTTCCGATCCAGTCTCAGCATCTTGTTTGAATTTGCCAGGGCTGCAGTACTCTTGCACCGAGGAGGGGTTCCTGCTGCTGTGCAGCCTGGGGAAGCAGGGCGACAGCCAGGGGGAACAGATGGTGGCCTGGCGAGCCAGCCCTGGCAGATCTCAATTCATGCTCCCGGAGAAATCCATGCGGTCCCCTGCTACTTTAAGGGAGGAGGGCTGAAGGAATCGGAGGAGGAAGAGTTACTTCCTGGTTCTAAATTTAGCTTTCCTGTGCTCTAGCTCTGTAGCCTCCATCCCTGTGTTTTCCAGACGCCAGGAAGTGTCTCTGTTCACTTCTTCTCACTCTGGCTCCTTCATGGCAACTTTTTGTTCGTTTTCCTCATTCACAAGCCTGAGTAACTTCTTAGCATTTCCCCCCCCCCCCCCCCGGACTTTTTTTTTTCTTTTTTTTCTTTTTAAAATTCACCCTTTGATTACACTCTCTCCCTCTCTCTGCTCCTTGCACACACCATTCAGGGCTCCAGTTCAGCCAAGATGATGGATAAGGAGTGTGTTGCCTTGAACAGTTTTGAGATCAGAGTTTCTCTGAACACCTTGCCAGTATCACCGAATGCATTTTTAAGCCTTAAAAGAGTTTCTTTTCGCTTTGTTTTAACTGGTGATCAATGGTTATGAAAAGCATGCATCTGCATGGATTTTCTGTTACTTTTCACAATTTTAGTTGTTGAGTTTGTGTTTAAGAGAAGCAAAGGGACTATGGCTGTGCATAGAAATGAGAAGACCGTAGACTTTCCTGTGTTATGAACAGGCACATATAACGTATATGGGAGAGAGAGAGCCGTTGCCTGGACCAGGTTGCTTCCGGCACGGGTGACTGTGTGTACCATGTCAGCAGAGAGAATACATGAGGGGTAAAACTGGCATTGTTCGGTATGTGTACGAGTGGCGTGGGTAGACCCGGTGCTTGAGAGAGAATGGAAGGGAGACGGCCAGGGCAGGTTTGAACAGAGAGAGAATCAGCAGCCAGGGTTCAAGAGACAGACAGTGGTGGAGAGCATGACCTCCACAGGTAGGGTTGGTCAGGGGTGCGAGGCAGCATTGGCAGAGAAAACGTGAATCTGCATGATTTGAGTGTCCGAGCAGGGTTCTAATACAGAAGCGCAGATAAGACAGGAAGAGAGCTGCTGCCCGAGCCGAGTGTCGACTGGCCTAGTTTGCTGTCAGCAGAGAGGGCATATGAGGGACTGAACTGGCATCATTTGGCATGGCTGTGAGACGGCTCGATAGACAAAGTACGTGGATGAGAGAGGCACTCTGGGCTGGGTGTGAATAGAGGGGCGAGCAGTGGCAGCTGAACCAGCAAAGGAACGTCTGCTCCAAGTCTGACCATTTTAAAAGGCAATTTTCATGAACCGCCCTGCCTAAAAGTGCAGCCTTGGCATGCAATCGGATGAAAGTGCTGCCCTCGCTGGATACTTGTTCTGGGTGGGTGAGTGGGAAAGGGTGCTTTTTAAGCCGCTTTGCAGCAAATCAGATCAAAGTAATGTGAACTGGACAATTATCCTTTGCCTTAACACCAGTTCTGAACACGATCGGTGCACTTTTGGCAAAGTTATGCATTGATTACAGTGCGGGTGCGTTACCAAAGGGCAAACAAATTGGTTGCCCATTTATCATGCAGTGCAATCCACTTTCCTGCAAATTCTTCAGGAGGGCTGACTTTTTTTTTTTTTTTTTTTTAATTTAGAATCTTCCGTACCTTGCAATTATGCAAGGTACGGAACGCAACCCACCTCATCCCATACTCAAGTCTTCTCACCCCCCTGAATCCCTCACTCCGCTACTTCCTCCCACCCCACCTTCCCCCCTCCCTTCCCTCATCCCCCCCACCTCTATTCCTAAATTACCTACCCAACAAGTCCCTTATCCCAATTTTATTTTATCAACAACACATTCATGTACATATGTTATTTTCTATAACCTTTTGTTATATCCTATAACCTTTTGTTCCATGTACCACTGTTATAATATGTTATAATTGTTTTTTGTAAAATAGGGCGGACTACGCCCTATTCCCTTGGTTATCTGGAAACCGATGTGATATCTCGATTGAATGTCGGTATATAAAAGAAATAAATAATAATAATAATAATGTGAGCTACCTACCACGTATTACTGGATGGGGGCTTGTATGTGTGTGGTGGTGAAGGGGATTGATTATTATGTCACCTTCTGGCATTATGTTTTATTTTTAATGTTCCTATTAACTCTGAGCCATGCATAAATAGATATTTGCTGTATTGCTGAGTGTGCTTGCTGACTCTAGAACAAACAATAGTAAATACAGTATGCTTAAGGTCTCCTCCATGGCTGTGTGCATCCAGCCTGGTTCCTCATGGGGGGACACGACTAAGATCTGGTCGACTTCTGAAAGTCAGCAGAAGATTTTTGGCACTGAGCCATTACAGTCTCCAGAATCAAAACTCTGCACTCTGTTGGGAAGAATAAACAGGAAATGCAGTATAATTTCCAGCGCGGACACAGGGTAGTGAGAAAAAGGGTGTTTTCTACTAATTTGGAAAGCTCGGACGAGGGCCATTGGAAATGGAGATGAGCAATGTATCTTTGTTCCATAAAAATTTATCTGAGTGACAGAAAAACTGAGCAGTAATCTTCTTCAACAAGCAGGAAATGTATTTTGAGTTTTGCAGTTCATGATGACAAATGCTCAAATCTCCCTAATATATGGGCATTTTACATTTTTCGCTGCTGAACAAAATAGTTCAATTGTCTTCCTGTTCTGGTCTGTCTGACCATAAGAGTCCAGCAGCCAAAAGCCGATCCAGGAGGGACCTCCATTACAGTATGGAAGGCAGCAGAAACTAGTCCCGGTACCTGCCCCCTTTTCTGTAAGTACAAGTTCACCCCAGACCATGCCTGCTTGGGTTTTACAAAAGTCTGAATTGATGAATAGATCTGCTAGCAAGTTGCCCCCTGTTAATTTCAGTCCTGATTTGTTGTGCATGTGCTTATGGGTGCAGTAGTCGGTTAAACTTCATTCAAAGGGATGTATCGGACATGAACTGCAGGGCTGAGTAACCTGGCAGACAGGAAGAGAAGCTGCGGGATAACACCTATTCTAATCTTTCAAACCTGATTTAAAATGGCACTCCAGCAGTTTTGACTGGCTGGGCTGAAGTGCTTGGGAATGGGCTGTGCTGAATGGATGATTTAAGAGCATTAATCTTAAATTTCAAGCTTCTGTTTGTGAAAAGGTCCTAAACATCACCCGCTCTAAATGGTGTCTCAACAGGTGCTTGTAGGTGTGGTGCAGGGATTCAGCAGATGCTCCTCAGTGGGAGGTGTGTGCGGTTCTCATAAAACAGGGAAGTGCTTGGGGGTTGTTTTTTTTTGTTTTTGTTTTTTTTATTTTATTTTTATTACTTTTTCATAATGTTAAAATACACAACACATGGAGAGCTATAATTTCATTTTTCCAAAACAATTAACAAAACAAAGAAGAATATACAATAAGGAAATCATCATACAATGTCAGAATAGCCTCCAATTGCCTAGGAAATCCAAAAGAAATTTAGAACCCATTAGCCAAATCAAATTGGAGCATCAAACAGGCATAATTATATCCCAACTTAATCTAGTCATCTTTCCCACTTTGAGAAAATTCTCCCCCATTTAATACAGCATTAAGGGGTGCAGTATCTAAATGTTTCCTAAGCTGATCAGGATTAGTAAAGATATACCTATTATCTTTATATCTTACGATACATCTACATGGGTATTTTAGGGTGAATTGTGCTCCTCTATCAATCACTTCTTTTCTCAAAGATATAAAGCTCTTTCGCTTATTTTGAGTTGCTCGAGCAACGTCAGGAAAGATCCTTATAGGGAATCCATAAAATTCTTGTTTCTGATGTTTAAAATGTAATTTTAGCACTGTATCTCTCTCATTGAGAGAGGTAAATTGGACTAATAACGTAGCTCTACTTTCAATTCGTGCCTCATATGATTTTTCTAGGAAGTTGGTTAAATCTAGATTTTCTTGAATCAATGAATCTTTTTCTTTATCTATTTGTGTTTGTTGGAGGTAATAAATTTTTGATAACATAGGAATATTAGTATATTTCAAGATATTCTTTAAATAACTGTTAAATAAATCCCCTGGTAGGGCTAAAGGTGTTTTAGGGAAATTCAACACTCTCAGGTTGAATTTCCTATTTTGGTTGTCTAGGAATTCAATCCTTGCTTCGGTCTCCCCCAGAGATTTTATTAAATTAGCTTGCACCTTCTGTACTTCTCCAATCTGCATATCAGAAGATTTTACTTTTTTTTCTAAGTTACTTTATCTTCCAAATAAGTATTATTTTTTAAGGCTTCCTGAACTGTCTTAGTTAAATTTACTATAGACTTCTGAACACTGACCATAATTGCCCCTAATTCTTCCATGGAAAATTGTGTTGGTATTATAATAGGTATTTCTTTAACATTATCCTGTAAAACCTCCCCTTTTGACTGCATTATTGCCCCATTATCCCCTTCAATTACAGATGTAGAAATGTCCTTATAATCAGCATTAGAATATCCTCCCATGCTGCCAGAATCATCTATCGTCCCTTTGAAGGGAGGGGCCGGCTTTTCTGGGGCACCGGGCATTAATGATGTTTCTATGGCCTGTAGGCTCTTCTCTTGCTCCTGAGTTGAGCTTAACATGGCCGCTTCTGGTGCTGGAGTGGATAAGCCCTGGAAACAGTCTTTAATACTGGGTTGTATCATCTTGCTTGGTGTAGATGTTAATGAGGTTTCCCTCAATTTCGCCTTCCTCTTAGTATGAGGCATGGCGAATACCAAGACAGTCTGACCCCCAAGGTACCCAGACAGATTGATCCCCGGTAGACTAATAATAATTACTTAGCTTAGACGGGCTCTACTTGGTTGCAGCCGGCGAGACTCCCGTTCCAATCCGTTCTAACCCGAGCTAAGCCGGGCAAAGCCGCGTGCCCCTTGGCCGTGCGCGGCTTAGCTGTTGCGCCGGCGGCGGCAGATCTTTATACCTCTCCGGCTCCTCCCTCGGGTGTCGACGTCACTTCCTCTCCGGGCCGTGTATGCAGGAAATCAAAGTCTCTCTTGAAAACAATCAAGGTAAAGGAAACTTTCGCGGGCACTCTAACGAGTACCCAGCGACCCAGTCCGGCTGCAGCCTGTTTTTTTTTTTTTTTTTTTTTAAATCATCGCCTATCCTAGAAAGTTGGCTGGGTGGAGTTCCCAGGCCTCTTTGGGTCCAGCAGGATCCTGCAAGTTTTATATAGAAACGTAGAAAAATATAATTGTTCCCAGAAAAAGACCAAATGGTCCCTCCAGTCCACCCAGCAAGCCTCCCAAGGGAGTAACCACTGCTCCATGCAGGTTACTCCCATGTGTTCTGTTAAGGACAGTAACTGCCGCTCCGTGCAGGTTACCCCCATGTTTCTGTTAAGGGTAGTAACTGCCGCTCCATGCAGGTTACCCCCATGTTTCTGTTAAGGGTAGTAACTGCCGCTCCGTGCAGGTTACCCCCATGTGTCTGTTAAGGGTAGTAACTGCCGCTCCGTGCAGGTTACCTCCATGCACCCTTTCTTCATTATCATCCTCAAGCCTTTAGGAATCCACAGTGTTTATCCCATGCTCTTTTGAATTCATTTACTATTTTCGTCTTCTGAAAGGGCATTCTAGGCATCCACCATTCTCTCCATGAAAAAATATTTTCTTATATTGGTTCTGAGTCATTCCCCTTGGTGTTTCATTGCGTGACACCTAGTTCTACTGTCTTCTTTCCAACAGAATAGGTTTGAAGTTCATGCATCATTAAAACCTTTCAGGTATCTGAAGGTCTGTATCATATCTCCCCTGCACCTCCTCTCCTCCAGGGTATACATATTCAGATCCTTCAGTCTCTCCTCATAAGTCTTCTGATACAGACCCCACACCATTTTGGTTGCACTTCTCTGAACGGACTCCATCCCGTCACTATCCTTTTTGAGATACGGGCTCCAGAACTGAACACAATACTCCAGGTGAAACGTCACCAAGGACCTGTACAAAGGCATCTCCACCTCCGATTTTCTTCCTGGTTATTCCTCTCTATGCATCCCAGTATTCTTCTGGTTTTAGCTATCAGCTTGTCACATTGCTTCACCTTCTTCAGATAGCTAGATACTATCACCCCAAGGTCCCTCTCTCACTCCGTGCACATCAGTCATACAGCTCTTATGAATTACCGCACCCCAGATGCAGGACTCTGCACTTCTTGGCATTGAATGCCATCTGTCAAATCTTCGACCAGTCCTCCAGCTTTCTTAACTCCCTCACTTTTCATTCTCTCTACTCCTTCAGTCATATCCACTCTGCTGCAGATCTTAGTGTCATCTGCAAATAGCTCAACTTTACCGTCTATCCCTTCCACAATGTCGCTCACAAAGATATTGAACAGAACCAGTCCCAAAACAGATCCCTGTGGCACTCCACTCAACGCTGTTCTTTTTTCAGAGTAAGTTCCATTTACCATTACACGCTGTCTCCAGTCAGTCAACCAGTTTGCAATCCATGTCACTACCTTGGCTCCCACTCCCAAGCTTCTCATTTTGTTCACTGATCTCCTCTGCAGGACTGTATCAAAAGCTTTGCTGAAATCAGAGTAAATCACATCTAGTGCTATTCCTCAATCCAATTCTCTAGTCACCCAATCAAACAAATCAGATTTGTCAGACAGGACCTTCCTCTGGTGAAGCCATGCTGTGTCTGATCAAGCAACCCACCAGGTTGTAGATAGTTAACTATGCTTTCCTTCAGCAGATTCTCCATTAATTTTCCCACCACCGAGGTGAGGCTAACCAGCCTGTAGTTTCCACCCTCCTCTCTGCTCCCACTCTTGTGAAGCGGGATCAGCACCGCTCTTCTCCACTCTCACGGCACCACTCCTGTTTCCAGGGATCTTTCAGTGGATCCGCCACCTCATCTCTGAACTCCCTCAGTATCCTGGGATGTGCCTCATCTGGCCCCATGGCCTTGTCCACTTTCAGTTTTCCCAAACATTCTCTTCTGTAAACAGAGTTTCTATTCCATCTATGTTCTTGTCAACCTGCAACTGTCCTCCAGGGTAGTCTTTAGTGAACACCGAACTGAAATATTTGTTTAATATTTCAGACAATTAAACTCTGGAATTTGTTGCCAGAGGATGTGGTTAGTGCAGTTACTATAGCTGTGTTTTAAAAAAGGATTGGATAAGTTCTTGGAGGAGAAGTCCATTACCTGCTATTAAGTTCACTTAGAGAATAGCCACTGCCATTAGCAATTGTTACATGGAATAGACTTAGTTTTTGGGTACTTGCCAGGTTCTTATGGCCTGGATTGGCCACTGTTGGAAACAGGATGCTGGGCTTGATGGACCCTTGGTCTGACCCAGTATGGCATGTTCTTACATCTTTTCATCACTCTCCACCCATTTATCTTTGTTACGTTCAATTTTACTGTACCACTTCGGGCTTTCCTCTGACGTATCTGAAACACTTATTGTCACCTTGCTTTACCTCTTTGGCAATCCTTCATTCTGCATGACTTCTTGCTTTTTTGATTTTTCTTTGTCTCCCTCAGTTTCTCCAGATATTCCTCCTTTTGGGATCCTTTATACTGCTTGAACGCTGTTCTTTTTTGTCTTTTTTTTTTTTTTTTTTTAGCCAGATCGGTTTCTTATTCCTCTTGCTTTTGTTTGCTTTTCTAACAAATAGATTTGTTGCTTTTGTAATAGCTCCTTTTAATTTGGCTCATTATTGTTCCACCTCCACCACTTTCTCCCAGTCTTCTAGTTCTTCCCCCAGGTCCGTCCACATTTTGACAAGTCTGTGTGTTTTGAAATTCAAAACTCAAAGTTTTTGTGCGACTTCTCTGTATCATATTTGCGATATCAAACCATACTATCTGATGAACACTGGTGCTCAGGATGTTATCCCCGTTAGTGAGCACTAGGTCGAGGATCACACCCTCCCTCGTGGGGTCCATTTCCATTTGTTTGGGCAGAGTCCCCTTGAAAGGGCATCCACTGTCTCTCTACGTCTCATAATTACCCAGAAGGGATTCTCTTAACCACTTCTGGCAGATTAAAATCTCCAACAAGCAACTCTTGTCCCTTCTTTCGAATGTCTTCAACCAGATCTCTATCAAGTTCTTCTGTTTTAAGTCAGAGGCCTTTAGACTCCACTAGTAAAAATCGATGCACCACCTTCTTTTTTTTTTTTTAGGATGGTCCATAATGCTGCTTCTCTACCCCATGTCCCTTGCAGTTCAATTTTCTGGTTATTGGTTTTGACATAAAGAGCTACTGCTCCCCCTTTTCTGTCCTGTCCTTTCTTAAGAAGTTATAGCCTGGGATGGCTGTATCCCAATCATAAAAATCCGTGATCTACTTAACAGCAATAATGTCCAAGCCTGCCTCCACCATTAGGGACTGCAGGTCTGGGATTTTATTGCCCAAACTACAAGCTTTTGTGGTCGTAGCTTTCTAATTTTTCTCCCTTGATTTGTTGTACTTCCTACTCATCTTTTCTGCTTTTTTTTTTTTTTTAACTGACTGATTTGGTTATTGTCTCCTCCCACTTCCTGTTATTGCTTGGGGGTGACATGCCAATTTTTCATTAGAGAGCTAGAGGTGATTTTTTACTCTAACTTTTAAATAGTAGGGACAAAATTATGTATGAAATTAGAAGCTATGATTTGTTTCGGAGATGGTTTTGATTTTATTTTTTTTTCTTAATGTGTAATTTTATGATTTCTTTTCTCATTTTTTTTTTTTTTTGTTTTTTCATGCTATGATACGGACTTTTATTGTAACTTTAATGTTTTGTAAACCTGTCTAGAGTCTTCCGTGAAAGGGCAGTATAGAAGTGAATAAAAAAATAATGGTGAGTGAGAGTAAGTCCCATATCCTTGTCTGCGTTTGGTTATTACCTTACCTGTTTTAAAGGGATGGATTTACATTCTGGAGTCAGAGGGAGGACTGCAGACTGATGTTGCTGCTTTTTTGGGAGGATCACCAAGAACTCATCGGTCTGTGTTCAGGAGAATGTTAACAGTTCTACTGAAGTAGGAAATCTACACATTATTGATCAGGTACCAATACAGAGGAAAGTCAGAATGGACACGCATCTTAAGAATGCATTGGGAGGGAATTTGGAGGAGAAGATTCCCTAGTACCTCAGATTTCTGTGATCGTAATTGCTGGCTATGTTTTGATTAGTTGTTTTTGGGTTTTTTTCTTGTTTTTGCTTTGTGTGCTTGCATTAGAAGAAAGTGTACCGTGTAAGCGTGTATTTGTAGAACACTGGCGGCTGTGTTTGTATTGGGGGATGCAGAGGACTTGCAAAGCCTGAGAACTTGTCTTTCCAGCCTATCAACAGAACCCTGGAAGCCCCACGAGGGGTGTTTGGCCCTTCAGTTCCCAGATGTGCCCCCTCAGAGTGGGGGGGGGGGGGGGAGTTTAATTATTCAGAATGGATACATGTTGCGACAGATTTTGAAAATCTGGATTTCTTTTATTTGCTGGCATCTGTTGTATGTAGTTGGTCAGGGTTTATTCTGGGGCTTTGAAGTGTTTTTTTAATTGCTCTTTACATGGCATTCCAGTGGGAGATCATGTTTGACATTCGTGGTTATAGTCCGCAGTGCTGAAAGAAAGTAGGATGAATTTCTTCAGGCGTCCGCAGTGGTCTTGATTCAGCTACAGTTTTGATTATCATGCGGTCGATTTATCAAGTGGAAAAGTTACCTGGATATTCAGTGGCGCTTAGCTGGATAAGTCTGCCGCTTAATTTACCTAAGTAACTTCAGGACAGAGATTTTTCCCAACTAGACTTTTAAACTTTACCATGTATCTGGCTAGTACTGAATGCTAGCACTAGCCAGATAAATTCTAAACACACCCCTGGAATGATCACCACCCTGCCTCTTTTTTTTTTTTTTTTTTTTTTTTTTTTTTTTTTTAAATAGGGCTAAATTTTCACTGGGTAAGGACTTACCTGAGTAAAATTATGGGAAATTCAAATCTCTGGGTATATTTAAGTCGGACAAATGTACTGAGTATCAACCTACATGTATTCCACTCATAATGCCATGTAGATAGTTGTCTCTGAAATCTAGCGTTGGAGGAGTTACCAAAATACAGTGGGAGGAATGAATACATTGCATTGTGAACTCCTTCCGTCTCTGTTACAGTCTAGCGGCATTTGAAAATAGAAAGGAGTTGTGCAAGACATTTCGTGCTTTGTGCATGATATTTTTTCCCGGTTGCCTTGCATGAGGCAAGCGCACTACTGCAGAAAGTTTAGACTGGGGAGGTTTCCGCACACCAGGCTGTTAGAATGCGGGGCAGTTTGCTCAGCAATGCTGGTGGTCTACCCTGGCTTCATTGCTGCCTAGATCTGAGCACTCCCAGGGCTGATGGACATTTAACAGATGGTCCCAGAAGGGAAAAGTAAAGGCCATGCCATTGCCAAAACTTTTTTTTTTTTTTTTTTTTACAATTTTCTTTCTTAAACTTGGACAAAGTCTATTTTGAACATCATAATTTAATTTTAAAAAGTCAAACCTTAAAGCAGTGTGGTGGTTCACTTTTTTTTTTTGTCTAATTAAAACAACTAGAATGTGTTCAGAATGGTGTCTCTCTTGACCTATTGGTGGTCTAATGCTTAGGTTCCAATATAATATGGTCCCAATCCCCTGAGAACCCACTGTGGGCTCGGTGAAATGCCTTCTTTTCAAATTGTGTCTGCTCCACCTGCCTGTCACTGAGGTGAAGACAAGAGGAAACGCCGTTTGCAAAGCACCTGCTGTGTGCCATGGATCATAGCAGGAGTAATGGCCCTTGGACCATCTGTCTTAGAAGCTGCACACATACCTGAGAGAAAAATCTCAAGGCTCAGTTCCTAACCAGTTAAAATTGGCAATCCTGAAACCGTTACTGAAGAAACCAAATGCTTCTCCATCAGACCCAGCTAACTTCCGACCGATTGCAAACTTACCACTCATCGCCAAACTGATGGAAAAAATTGTCAACAAGCAACTGTCAGAATATCTGGAAGATCATAACATTCTATCCCCAGCTCAATATGGCTTCCGAAAACGACTAAACACCGAATCTCTCTTATTATCGCTCACTGATACCATCCTCGTGAACCTGGAGAAAAAACAATCTTACCTGCTGGTTCTACTTGATCTTTCTGCGGCGTTTGATACGGTAAAACATACTACACTTATAGACCAACTAACTAATATAGGGATCAAAGGCACAGCTCTCAAATGGTTTCACTCCTTCCTAAGCAACAGATTCTACAAAGTAAGGATAAACAACAAAGAATCGCATCCAATCCTTACAGAGCAAGGAGTCCCGCAAGGATCCTCACTTTCTCCCACCCTATTCAATATCTACCTCCTCCCACTCTGCCACCTACTCTCAAACCTCAAGCTTACCCATTACCTCTATGCAGACGACATTCAAATCCTTCTCCCGATTACAGAATCCCTTCAAAAAACCATCACTTACTGGAACGAATGCCTACAGCCCATTAAGGAATTACTATCAAGCCTCAACCTAGTATTGAATGCCAATAAAACCGAAATGTTCATTGTCTCTCAGGATCCACTCACAATCTCTTCTAGCTTCTCTCTACCAAACGCTAATAACATGTTCTCACCGGACGTCAGAAACCTTGGAGCATGGCTTGACAATCATCTTAATCTAAAAAAGTTCGTAAACAATACCACGAAGGACTGCTTTTACAAACTGCAAGTCCTCAAAAAACTTAAACCCCTCCTTTATTTCTCCGACTTCAGACTAGTACTTCAATCCATAATACTATCAAAGCTCGACTATTGCAACTCCCTGCTACTAGGTCTACCCAACAACACGATCAAACCATTACAGATGGTACAGAATTCTGCTGCCAGAATTCTAACAAGCACTAACAAAAAAGATCACATCACCCCAATCCTTAGTAATCTTCATTGGCTTCCCATTAAACAAAGGATACTCTATAAGGTACTCACAATCATCCACAAAGCGACAAACAAAATAGCTCCCATCACGTTAAGCTTTCAACTCCAACCGCACACATCTTCCAGACCTATCAGAAGCGCTTACAAAGGATCACTGCATGCCCAACAAGTAAAATCATCTCTGAGCAAAAGAGCGCTATCCTTAGCAGGCCCCCACCAGTGGAACATGCTCCCCCCAAATCTAAGACTTGAACCCAATCATCAAGAGTTCAAAAAAAGGCTAAAGACTCTTCTTTTCCAACAAGCCTTCCCAGACTCACAATCCTACCAAGACGGAAAGTCTTCCAAATAAGAAGTATCCCCTAATTATGGTCACCATACCAAGTCCTACCTTCAGGTCTCTGTAACTGGACAACAATCTTTGAGTTCTAAAAATTAATCTTATTTATATTTTCCTCTGCAACTGGACTACAATTTCTAAGTTCAAAATTCATTTTATCTTATTATTTATATTTGGCATGGTTAATATGTCACTATATCCAAGTTAAATATTTAAATTATACAGTTTATATTACATAATTTTATTAATTACAAGTAAAACTATTCTATATTATTTATTATCATTATGTTAAATTGTCATCCAGTTATAATGTTCCATATGTACCACTGTTCTATGTAAAGCCCCCTTATCTCTGTTGGGCAGTTTATCGTTATATGTAAACCGGAGTGATTTATAGTCTCTATAAGAACATCGGTATATAAAAATTAAAAATAAATAAATAAAATAAGTGCGAGAAGCTGCGGGAGGGAGAAGGGGGCATAAGAAGATAAGACAGGAATAGGAGGAGGGGAAGAAATATACAAGCAAGTAAGAGTGATAAGGAGGAGGCCACTGAATGTTCTGCAGTATACTGGTCACCCGGTGACCTAACTGACCTCCTCACAAGCTTTTTGTGACTTCAGCAGACTTCAAATGTATTTTGAAAAGGGTTTTAATTATTTTCCTCTATGGCAAACTGCTTCTCAAAATCTTTCTTGGCCTGTCTTAATACTGTTTTACAGCTAACTTGCAAGTACTTATGCTCTTGTCTATTTTCTTCATTTGGGTTTGCTTTCCAGTTTTTGAAAGATGCCCTTTTGCTTTTAACTGCCTTTTTTAACTGAGCATTAAACTATGTTGGCAGTCATTTGGTCGTCTCTGTCTTTTTAAACGTTTGGGATACATTTTTTCTCACAGGACAAGCAGGATGGTTGTCCTCACAAATGGGTGACATCGAGGATGGAGCCCAACCACGGAAAACTTCTGTCAAAGTTTAAACAGAACTTTGACTGGCCCCTACTGGGCATGCCCAGCAAGGCACTGACCCTGCAGCCAGCAGGGGTCTCCCTTCAGTCTTCTTTTTTCCGCGCAGCAGTAGCCACGCGGTGAAAGAGCTCTTAACCACATTCCTGACAGGAATTTAGAATTTAATATTCTGAAGAAAATTTGCCCCTCAGGGGTCTCCCTTCGGTAAATTTTTTCGTCCGCGGAACTCCGGTAAGTTTTTGCCGTTGTTTCATTGACTTCCGTCGACTTTGGCCCTTGAGGCCCGTTGGCAGTCGACAATCCCGCGGCTAAATTTTTTGGCCTTCCGCCATGGCGTCGGGGTTCCGTCGATGTCCAGACTGTACCCGAACTATGTCAATCACAGACCCTCATAGAGTCTGTGTTTTGTGTCTAGGGAGTGAGCATGATGTTCTGACTTGCACCAAATGTGCCTTAATGACACCAAAAGGTCGCAAAGCAAGAATGGAGAAGATGGGGCTCCTCTTCCATGTTCACACCCCAACGCCATCGATTGCATCGACGTCATCGGAACCGGCACCGTCGAAGTCGTGTTACCATCGACAGGCCTCCGGTGACCATCCGCCATCGACGACTTCTCGGCCATCGACTCCTGTCCCTTCCCCTGATCATCGAGGAGATAGGAAGGAGAAACATCGACGTCATAAGTCTCGGCCCGTCGAGGAATCGAAGTCATCGACCTCTGCACCGACCGAGCTGCCGCAGAAAAAAGCCTCGATCAGAGTTGGCACCGTCCACTTCTGTTTCGCAGGCACCGAGGCAACCCTCACCCCTTCCGGGTTTGGGAGCCGCGATCCCACCGGTGACGGTGGTCCCTCCGGCTCAGCCTCAGCCTCCCTCTCCCGTCGAGCCGGGTCTCGTGACCCCTGGTCTCCGGGCAGAACTGGACCGGTTGGTCCAGGAGGCCATCGACAAGGCGATGCAACGGTTCCAGCCTCCTCCGGCACCGTTACCGGCACCGAGAGCGGAACCGACCACCGAGCCGATTGCAGCGGCACTGGCACCGCTGTTTGCACCGGATGGAGGCGCTCATGACGGCCCTTCCACCGGTGATACCTGTGTCATCGACACCGGCAAGACCGTTGTCACCGACAGGTTTTTCATCTAGTGGAGAAACACCGTATCGAATTCCCCCTTCGGGAATCTTTCCACCAGGGTCAGGTCGTCCCTCGCCACCGATACTATCGTCCGGGGCGATACGCACCTCTGCTCCACCGAGTTTTCCGATGCTGGCACCGATTCCATCGAGACCGGCACCGATTCCCTCGATGCCTACACCGGCACCGATATCGACACCGATTCCATCGAGGATTTTCTCGGTGCCCCCGGTGACTCCAGCCAATATTTTAGAGCCTCAACCTGGGCCCTCAGGAGTTCATCCCCCTAGAGAGTCTTCAGGTCATCATCATGACCCCTATGATACTTGGGCTGATGATACCTCTACTGACACCGATGATTTGCCTTCACCACCCTCTCCTGCGGAGAGCAGAAAGCGTTCTCCCCCTGAGGACCTTTCTTTCATAAACTTTGTGAAGGAAATGTCAGAGTTGGTTCCTTTCCAACTTCAATCTGAACAAGATGATAGGCACCAAATGATGGAATTGCTCCAATTTTTGGATGCCCCGAAAGTCATCACCTCTATTCCCATTCATCAGGTCTTTCTAGACCTTCTTAAAAAGAATTGGGAATCTCCTGGCTCCGTGTCCCCAGTCAATAAGAAAGCTGATTCTACATATCTTGTACAATCAGCACCAGGTTTTCAAAAACCTCAGTTAGATCATCATTCTGTGGTTGTGGAGTCAGCTCAGAAAAAAGCTAAACGACTAAAACCACACTCTTCCATACCTCCTACCAAGGATAATAAATTCCTAGATAGTATAGGTAGGAAGGTTTACCATGGAGCTATGCTGATTTCCAGAATAGCTTCTTACCAACTTTATATGACTCAGTATAACAGTTATTTTAAAGCAAATGCAAGAATATGCTGATGCCTTGCCAGAGCAGTTTCAGCCCCAGATTCAGTCCCTTTTAAATAAAGGGTTTGAAGCTGGAAAACATGAAATCCGAACCGCCTATGACATCTTCGATGCTTCTACCAGAATTTCTGCTACAGCCATTTCTGCTAGACGTTGGGCTTGGCTGAAATCATCTGACCTTCGCCCGGAAGTTCAGGACAGGCTTTCGGATTTACCTTGCTTAGGAGATAATCTGTTTGGCGAGCAAATTCAACAACTTGTTGCTGAATTGAAGGATCATCATGAGACTTTAAAACAGCTCTCATCTATTCCTCCTGACTTGCCTTCCAAACAGCCTCCTAGGAAAGACTCCAAAAAGTCTTTCTTTAGGCCACGAAAGTATTATCCCCCATCTACCAAACCTCGGCCTGCAAGGTCTTATCATAAGACTCAACCTCGCCAGGCTCGTAAACAAAAACCTGCAGCAGCTCCACCTCCTGGCCCTGCGGCGGGTTTTTGACTTCCACTTAGAGAGCACGGGCCAGACCCCCCTTCCAGCCATTCCAGTAGGAGGTCGGCTATGCCACTTTTTAGATCAGTGGCATCGGATCACCACAGATCAGTGGGTGACAACGATCATCGCACAGGGTTACCATCTCAACTTCCAGTCTCTTCCTCCAGACTCCCCACCCTTGCAGGCGTGGAGTCTTACCGATCATTCTCTTCTTTTAGAACAGGAAGCTTCTCTTCTCCTACAGTCCAACGCTATAGAACCCGTTCCTCTCTGTCAACGAGGCCTAGGGTTCTATTCCAGGTACTTTCTAATCCCAAAAAAGTCAGGTGGACTTCGTCCCATCCTAGACCTCAGGGTCCTCAACAAGTACCTTCACAAGGAGAAGTTCAAAATGGTAACCCTGGGCTCGCTACTCCCTCTGCTGCAAAGAGGGGACTGGCTATGCTCTCTAGACCTAAAGGACGCATATACCCACATTGCGATAACACAATCTCATCGCAAATTCCTGCGATTTCTAATAGGCCGAAAGCATTACCAATATCGTGTATTACCTTTCGGCCTAGCATCCGCGCCACGAGTGTTCACCAAGTGCCTCGTAGTGGTTGCAGCGTTCCTAAGGAAAGAAGGAGTCCACGTCTACCCCTACTTGGACGATTGGTTGATCAGGGCCCCAACCCAGCCACTAGCTCGGTCATCCCTGACCCTAACAATTCACACTCTGCTTTCTCTAGGTTTTCTTGTCAATTACGAGAAATCCTACTTAGTCCCATCTCAAACCTTATCCTTCATTGGGGCAGACTTGGACACCTTACAGGCAAAGGCCTTCCTTCCTCATCAACGAGTCCAAGCTCTAGTGTCCCTAGCTCGCCAGCTGCAGTCTCAAAACACAGCTACAGCGCGCCACTTCCTTGTTCTTCTGGGACACATGGCCTCCTCAGTTTATGTGACTCCCACGGCCCGTTTGGCCATGAGAGTCACACAATGGACTCTGAGACTACAGTGGACTCAGGCTCTTCAGCCTCTATCCTCTATAATCCGCGTCTCCAACGCCCTTCGTCTGTCTCTTGCCTGGTGGACGAATCCCTTCCACCTCCTACAGGGTTTGCCTTTTCTCCCACCAGATCCTCAGGTCATCCTCACTACCGATGCTTCCAACATCGGTTGGGGAGCCCATGTAAACGATTTACAAACTCAAGGGGTCTGGTCACTAGAGGAAGCCAAACACCAGATAAATTTCCTGGAGCTCCGAGCAATCCGATATGCTCTCAGGACCTTTCAAGATTGCCTATCACACCATTCAATCTTAATTCAGACAGACAACCAGGTGGCCATGTGGTACATCAACAAGCAGGGAGGCACAGGCTCCTTTCTCCTGTGTCAGGAGGCTGTACAAATTTGGGCAGAAGCCCTCTCCCACTCCATGTACCTCAGGGCCACCTACCTACCGGGAGTAGACAATGTATTGGCAGACCAACTGAGCCGTGTCTTCCAACCACACGAGTGGTCACTCAATCCTGTAGTAGCGACCTCTCTATTCCTCAAGTGGGGTTACCCCCACATAGACCTCTTTGCGTCCCCTCAGAACCACAAAGTAGACAATTATTGCTCTCTCACTCGGAGCCAGCACTCTCCACCGAGGGACGCATTCTCCCTCAAGTGGACGACCGGTCTGCTCTATGCATTCCCTCCACTTCCTCTTGTCTCAAAGACTCTCGTGAAGCTCCGCCAGGACAAGGGCACCATGATCCTGATAGCACCGCACTGGCCACGCCAAGTGTGGTTTCCCATACTCCAGGATCTCTCCATCCGCAGGCACATCCCTCTGGGACAGGACTCGCATCTGCTCACTCAAAACGACGGATGCCTCCTTCATCCCAACCTCCAAGCCTTGTCCCTGACGGCATGGATGTTGAAAGGCTAGTCCTTCAGCCTTTTAACCTCTCAGATTCAGTTTCTCGTGTCCTGATAGCTTCACGAAAGCCCTCTACAAGGAAATCTTATTCATACAAATGGAAAAGGTACACATCATGGTGCACTTCTCAGTCCCTTGATCCCCTTTCCTGTCCAATCTCAGAATTCTTGGACTATTTGTGGCATCTATCAGAATCCGGTCTCAAGACCTCTTCCATTAGAATGCATGTCAGTGCGGTAGCCGCCTTCCATAAAGGTATTGGGGGTGCTCCTATTTCAGTACAACCCCTTGTAACACGCTTTCTTAAAGGTTTACTCCATTTGAAGCCACCTTTACGTCCTCCGGCCCCATCTTGGGACCTTAATCTGGTTCTTGGTCGCCTTATGAAACCACCTTTCGAACCTCTGCACTCCTGTGATTTGAAATATCTCACGTGGAAAGTGTTATTCCTTTTGGCTATCACTTCTGCTCGCAGGGTTAGTGAATTACAGGCCCTAGTTACCTATCCGCCTTACACTAAACTCCTGCAGGACCGGGCGGTACTCCGCACTCACCCTAAATTTTTACCTAAGGTAGTTTCGGAGTTTCACATTAATCAATCCATCATACTACCTATTTTCTTTCCCAGGCCCCACTCCAATCCCGGGGAACAGACTCTGCATACCCTAGACTGTAAACGGGCTCTAGCTTTTTATCTAGACCGTACAGTTTCTCACAGAAAGAGCACTCAATTATTCGTCTCTTTCCACCCTAACAAGTTAGGACAACCTGTGGGTAAGCAGGCTCTTTCCTCCTGGCTGGCGGACTGCATTTCTTTTTGCTATCAGCAAGCTGGCATTCCTTTTCAAGACCGTGTCAAAGCACACTCTGTGAGGGCCATGGCGACTTCAGTAGCACACCTTCGATCGGTGCCGCTTCCTGACATCTGTAAAGCTGCAACCTGGAGTTCTCTCCATACCTTTGCAGCCCACTATTGTTTGGATAAAGCCGGAAGACAGGACTCCATCTTCGGCCAATCTGTCTTGCGTAACCTTTTTCCAACTTAATGTACCAACACCCTTCCACCTTCCCGGTAGGGTGCGGATGCCCTTTACCAAATTCTACCCCTGTTGTTGTGCTTGTTGCACGCCGTTGGGTACATTTGGTGCAAGTCAGGACATCCTCAGCTCGGTACTCACCCATTTGTGAGGACAACCATCCTGCTTGTCCTGTGAGAAAGCAAATGTTGCTTACCTGATGTAACAGGTGTTCTCACAGGACAGCAGGATGTTAGTCCTCACGAACCCGCCCGCCACCCCGCGGTGTTGGGTTCGTTTTATTTTACTTTTTAGGCACTGCCTGTAGCTTTGAAATCAGACTGAAGGGAGACCCCTGCTGGCTGCAGGGTCAGTGCCTTGCTGGGCATGCCCAGTAGGGGCCAGTCAAAGTTCTGTTTAAACTTTGACAGAAGTTTTCCGTGGTTGGGCTCCATCCTCGATGTCACCCATTTGTGAGGACTAACATCCTGCTGTCCTGTGAGAACACCTGTTACATCAGGTAAGCAACATTTGCTATCTGGGCTTCCAAAATGGTATTTTTAAAACAATATCCACTCCTCATGCTAACTTTTAACCTTAGCCACTGTTCCTTTTTAGTTTTTCTAACTAATTTCCTCATTCTGTTATCTCCCTTTTTAAAGTTATATGTTACTGCAATGGTTTTAGTCAGTTTTCCCTCCAGTGATTATGATCGCTATTGCTTAGTGCCCCATCACGATAATTCCTTGCACCAGATCTTACATTCCACTGAGGACTAGATCTAAAATAGCTCCATGAAGATAAGGCATAGTAGCAACCCTCTGATATAGGATAAAATTGGTAGCTAAAAGAAGGCTTTCTCCTAGAATTGTTCATGTTGATATGAATTATTTTCTTTTTTGTTTATTACCTTGGATGGCTCCCCTATAAATTGGGCTGTATGTATTTGAGTTTACATTATATTAATTGTGAAAGTATTACCTTAAGTATATTGATGATGTAAATCAATCTTTTTCTTATTTCTTTTTTGCATTTGTATAAATGTTTAAGAAACCTAATAAAGTATAAATTTAAAAAAAACAAAACTGCTTCATGGAGCTATCGATAGCATCTAGAAACTTAACCCGTCTACCATGTCCTGATGAGACGGTGACCCATTCAGTACCGGAGTAACTGAAATCTCTCATTATTATTGTATTGCCAATTTTATTTGCCTTTCTAATTTTCTTCCTTCATCTTGGGTAGATGGATAGTAGTATATACCCACTATTATACCCGTTCCCATTATATTATGGAATTTCTATGCATAATGATTCCACAATACGTTTTGTTTCTTGCAAGACTTTTTTTTTTTTTTATCCTGCTTTCCTCTGTGCTATGCTTTATAGTGCCACCCCTCTGCAAATGTTTATCTATCCTGTCATGTCTATATCATTTATACCTTGATAATCACAGTGGTTATCTGCCTTCCACCACATGTCTCTGAGACGTCTGTAATGTCTATATCCTCATTTAAACCGTAAATCTTATTTCTCAGACGCCTTGCGTTTGGATACAAACATTTTTAATGCATGGTTTTCATTTGTATTTTGAATTTTATTTCTATTCACAATCTGCTCTCTGGAAGGGCATTCCCAGGCATACACCACCCTTTCCATGAAAATTACATTTCCTGATGTTCCTGAATCTCTTTTGCCTCTTTAAAGCTTCACATCATAACCCCTAGTTCTACAGCTTCCCATCTGCACACCTTTCAGGTATTTAAATTTCTCTAACATGTTCTCCCCGTCTCTCTTCTCCTCTAGTGTATGCTCTGATCACTAATCTTCATGTGAATCTCTGTTTCTTCAGCTATCCTCCCCCAAATGTTCCACGTACTCTCACTGCACTATAATGGTCATTTGGTACGTTGTAAAGTGATGTGTCGAATTTCTAGAGCAACTGTTTTTGGGAGGGGAGTGGCGGGGGAACCTGTTGCAACAGTTCATGTGCCCAAATGTCATCTTTTAAGAACTAGCCCAGTTCCTGAATTGTTACCCATAAATGTATGAAGTAATGCAATGCAAATAGTCTCTCTTCCACTGGAACTGGGCTGCCTCCCATTATTAGTCGGTGCCTGGAACGTGGTTTTTTTTTTTTTTTTTTTTCCTTTGTCCAAGAGAAGATGCACCTTTTAAATGTTTATAAGTTAACATCGCTCCACCTGTACCCGTACCCTTTTGATCTCTGTTTACTGTATTACATTGACAAAGGAAGATATAATGGCCCGCCGGGATACTAAGAAAATAATTTCAGCTTTTCTCTGCATTTATCTCTTCCCCCAAAATAGTATCTTCCAGATGAAGATCTTGCATTTGCTGTTCCAAATTGCCGTTCTTTGTTCTGTTTGCATTCCCAGTCCTTAAATACACAGCTACTATAATTTGTGTTTGAACTGGAATTGAATATGGCAGACTTCCACACAATAGTCCAATTGCTTGCAAACATGCCGCATTTGTTTCTGAAGGAGAGAAGCAGGGCGCTGTGGCAAGGCCGAATCTATCGCTTGAGTTTGGAGGAGGAGCAAGTTTCTAGAAAGTAGCTTCTAACTGAACTGTGAAACAGCCCAAATTTATAATAGTGCCCGATTAGCAGATGTTTGCTTTCCAGTACCTTCTCTTCAGTAGGTTTTGCCTCTTGAAGCAGAAGCACTAGCTATGATCGGTTCCAGTTTCTTGCTGGCTTGCCATTGTTTATTTTTTTTTATTGGCTTCTTCCTTTTCTTATCCAGAAATATTTTATTTTTGAAAAATGTTTCCTTCCATAGGAGGCACAAAGATCAATTCTAGGCTCCTTAAGCTTTTGATGGCATTTCATATTAAGAGCAATTTTCAGGAGCCATTTGCTCAGGTAAATGTCTACCTGATAATTACCTACCCCTTACCTGGGTGAAAGTGTGCCCAGGGACCAACAGCTCCTGCTCTTTCACCCAGGTAAGGCATTCCTGGGAGATGCGTCTAGGTCGGGGGAGGGAAGTAATGCAAGTAGATGACATTTTTCAAATCCATGCACGTTATTTTTTTAGATGGGAAAAAGCAGGTACAAATCTCCACAGCAATATTTTTGGCTAGGGCACTTTTTTTTTTTTCAAAGGGAAAGTTATTCTTGTGCTTTCCCTATCAAAACCGGTGCAAAACCCACAGGTTAAACCAGGGCTTAATTTGTGGGGGGAACTGCCTGGAACTGAGTTCCAGCACTACTTTTCAGATTTAAAGGGTAGAACAGCAGGGGGTTTCAGCCCCCCTCCCCTCCAGGCAACCTGCAGGGAAGAAGGAGGTGAGCTTGGAACAGAGAGAGAGAGAGAAAGAGGGCCGGATTTTAAAAGCCCTGCGCGCCGGCGGCCTATTTTGCATAGGCCGCCGGCGCGCGCACAGCCCTGGGACGCACGTAAGTCCCGGGGCTTCATAAAAGGGGCGGGGGAGGGGGGTGTGGTGTCGGCCCAGGGGCGTGGTCGAGGCCTCCGGACCAGCCCCCAGGTCGGGTGATGGCGCGCCAGCAGGCTGCAGGCGTAAATCTGCCAACAAAGGTAGGGGGGGTTTAGATAGGGCCGGGGGGGGGTGGGTTAGGGAGGGGGAGGGGAAAGAAAGTTCCCTCCGAGGCAGCTCCGATTTGGGAGCGGCCTCGGAGGGAACAGGCAGCTCCGATTTGGGAGCGGCCTCGGAGGGAACAGGCAGCTCGTTGCGCCAGGCTCGGCGCGCGCAAGTTGCACAAATGTGCACCCCCTTGCGCGCGCTGACCCCGGATTTTATGAGATACGCGCGGCTACATGCGTACCTTATAAAATCCAGCGTACTTTTGTTCGCGCTCGCTCAAATTAATAAAATCTACTCCAGAGAGAGCAAAGAACTGCCACTCAGCCCCCCCCCTCTTACTGCGCAGAGAGCAGGAGGGGAGAGGCTGTGATCCTGCAGCCTAAACACCAGCACAGAAAGGGGTGGGATCAGCACAAGTTTGAAACTTGTGAGCAGTAAAGCCACTCATCGAGGCTTCAACCCCGGCTGCTACGCCTCGGCTCACAAGTTTTTTTGTACCTGTGCTAATTCAGCCCCCCACCCCCCCAATTTTTTTTTTTTGTGTCTGATCCAGGGCTTAATTTCCAGGACCCGAGGAACTGGAGCAGAGTCGATGATGTAAATCCATTCTGGTCGGTGAGGAGGAGCTGAGGATGGAGGATGTGACTGGGGTAAGGAGGGAGGAAGTGTGTTCGCGTGTGTTTTTGGTGCGTGTGGTAGAGAGAGAGAGAGTTCTCTACCAGTCCTGGCCCCGCCCCATCCTACACGTCACGCCTAGCCCCTCCCCCGCAAGCTCCCACTTCCTTTTTTTATCTACAAATTAAGCCCTGGGGTAAAAGTATGGGCAGACTTTGCATCGCTGCCCTAATTATTAGTAAGAGTCCAGTGAAAATCTCCGTCCTCTTGTATTCATGCAAGCTGCAGTTGGTGCCAGCCAGTTAAGATATCCATGGGAGGGTGGGAGTTATGTAAAGAAATGACAGTGTTTGGTTGAAATATGGGTGGGATTTCCCTTCCCCCGAATTCATATTCTTTGTTGGAAATGAACGTATAGATCTGTTCTCTTTGTTCAGTTGTGAATACGAAGGTCTGTTTCTGTTGTAATAATAAACGGATCTAAAAAAAAAAAAACCTAACCCTATGCCCCCGCCCCTTTTTTTTCCCCCCCATTATAAGCAAGCTCACCTTGTTCTCTTCTTCTGGGGTTACCATTCAGTTCTTTATAGTGCATGTATAGTTTTTACATTCATTACGATGGCACTAGCACATGTCTGGGCAAGGGATTGGCACCCCTGGTTTATCTCCGTCCATAATTTTTTTGCAAGGGCCTCCCGTAGGAGGTGCTTTTCAGAGCTTTGAAGGGGTACTTTGGAAATGAGGAAAAAATCCGAAAAGGGAATCTTAAGTGTGTACGCTAAGCCCAGCTTGAGGTAATAAGAGCGCTTTTTGGTACTGCCTCCTGCACATTGCAAAATTCAGGTATTTTGAGAGAGAGGCGAGCCCTTGGTATAGCAAGGGTGAAGGTCTGCTGGGGTGTGTTTCATGTAAAACCAGACTCTCTCTCACAGAAAACCCCCTTCTGGCCAGGCAGGTCATTGACTTTGATTCTACACAGGAATTGCTCCTGCTTGGGGCAAAACTGAGTTCTCTGACAAATAGAAATATTGCTACTTTGATTGACATAGTGGGCCAATTAGTGGTTGACTAGGTTTTTTTCTCTCTCATTCTATAGCTATCTGAGAACCTTTTTTTAGGTATTTAAATCACTGTCTTAGATGCAGACAATGGAAATTGTGTGTTTCAGGTTGTCCTAAGAACATAAGAACATGCCATGCTGGGTCAGACCAAGGGTCCATCAAGCCCAGCATCCTGTTTCCAACAGTGGCCAATCCTGGCCATAAGAACCTGGCAAGTACCCAAACACTAAGTCTATTCCATGTTACTGTTGCTAGTAATAGCAGTGGCTATTTTCTAAGTCAACTTAATTAATAGCCGGTATTGGACTTCTCCTCCAAGAACTTATCCAATCCTTTTTTAAACACAGCTATACTAACATCACTAACCACATCCTCTGGCAACAAATTCCAGAGCTTAATTGTGCGTTGAGTGAAAAAGAACTTTCTCCGATTAGTTTTAAATGTGCCACATGCTAACTTCATGGAGTGCCCCCTAGTCTTTCTATTATCTGAAAGTGTAAATAACCGATTCACATCTAACCATTTTAGACCTCTCATGATTTAAACACCTCTATCATTTCCCCCCTCAGCTATCATTTCTCCAAGCTGAACAACCCTAACCTCTTTAGTCTTTCCTCACAGGGGAGCTGTTCCATCCCCTTTATCATTTGGTTGCCCTTCTCTGTACCTTCTCCATCACAACTATATCTTTTTTGAGATGCGGCGACCAGAATTGTACACAGTATTGAAGGTGCGGTCTCACCATGGAGCGATACAGAGGCATTATGACCTTTTCCGTTTTATTCACCATTCCCTTTCTAATAATTCCCAACATTCTGTTTGCTTTTTTGACTGCCTCAGCACACTGAGCCGACTATTTCAATGTGTTATCCACTATGACACCTAGATCTCATTCTTGGGTGGTAGCACCTAATATGGAACCTAACATTGTGGTTAGAGTCTGGAGGCCAGTCTTGAGGTTGCAGGGGTCCTGCCATTCCTGTGTGTGGCAGTACAGCTATGCCCTTTGCCCAGTGGAGCACAATGCTGACCTGGTTGCTAAAATGCCCTTTGCAGCTCGCGTGGTTTTTTCAGTGCCCGTCTTGTGTGCAGAGTGAATGCAGGTAATGTCAGTCAGAGCTCTCTCTGTAAATACAGCTGCCAGCTTCTGTTCCCGGAACTAAAATGCACTGTGGTGTGTGGAGTCTGACTTGCAGAAGAATAATGCTGTGGGCGGGGTTTATACCAGAAGGTGACGGACAGATTTCAGGTATGATTGTTTTTGCAGTGCTTGTCACGAATACAGAAGAAAGACTGTTTGGGATAAAATCTCAAAACAATCTCTGCTTTCTATTTCTGTAATTTCTTTAAAAGTCTTATGAAATAGTCTTTAAAACATAGAACATGACAGCAGATAACGATCATATACAATCTGTCCAGTCTGGCTGTCCACATCTCCCCATTAAGCTTTACAGCCCCTTCTTCTCCCTCCTAGATCCCCTGTGCTTGTTCCATGCTTTCTTAAATTCTGATTCTTAAAAAGAATATCAAGAAATGGGCTATTCGCAAGGAAACCCATCACATACATAATCATTTTCTCCTCTGAAAACCACACAAGAACATAAGTTGCCTTACTGGGTCAGACCGGTCCATCAAGCCCAGCATCCTGTTTCCAACAGTGGCCAATCCAGGTTACCCAAACATTAAGAAGATCCCATGCTACTGATGCCAGTAATAGTAGTGGCTATTCCCTAAGTCAGTATGATGAATAGCAGTTTATGGACTTCTCTAGGAACTTATCCAAAATGTTTTAAACCCAGCTACATTGACTGCCTTGATAACATCCTCTGGCAATGAATTCCAGAGTTTAATTGTGCATTGAGTGAAAAAGAATTTTCCCTGATTTTTGTTTTAAATGTGCTATTTACTAACTTCATGGAGTGCCCTCCTAGTCCTTCTATTATCTGAAAGAGTAAATAACCGATTCACATTTACTCATTCTAGACCTCTCATGATCTTAAAGACCTCTATCATATCCACCCTCCGCCATCTCTTCTCCAAGCTGAACAGCCCCAACCTCTCTAGCTTTTCCTCAGCCATTCCATCCCCTGCATCATTTTGGTTGCCCTTCTCTGTACCTTCTCCAGTGCAACTATATCTTTTTTGATATGGCAACTAGAATTGCACACAGTACTCAAGCTGTGGCCTCGCCATGGAGCAATACAGAGGCAGCATGACATTCTCCATTTTATTCACCATTTTTGACAGCCGCAATACACTGAGTCAACAATTTCAAAGTATTATCCACTATGATGCCTAGATCTTCTTCCTGGGTGGTAGCTCCTAATATGAAACCTAACCGTGTAATTACAGCAAGGGTTATTTTTCCCTATATGCATCACCTTGCACTTCTCGACATTAAACTTCATCTGCCATTTGGATGCCCAATCTTCCAGTCTTGCAAGGTCCTTCTGTGATTTAACTACTTGAATAATTTTGTGTCCTCTGCAAATTTGATCACCTCACTCATTGTATCCCTTTCCTGATCATTTATAAATATATTGAAAAGCGCCTAAGTACAGATCCCTGTTTACCTTTTTATTTTATTTTAATTTTCACATGCTAGCAATTAATCCGAGCAAATATGCACAAAACAGTCTTATGTAACATATGAAAAAGCCAATATAAATGTAAAATACTTCCCTCGGAGTCCATGGCCCAGCAAGGATCCTTTTATTTCAACAGTACGCGCACAATTTTTTTTTTCATCAAAACTTTGTGGATTTTTGTACAAGTGTGCATATAAAAAAAAAACATTCATGTCGTTTTGTTTTGTTAGATTTTTGTACCTTTTTTATTTTTGTTTTATCATGTGCTATATTTTTAGTTTGAATTTGCTGAAAGGCTTTAGCTTGCAGTCAAACAATATTTTGTTAGTATTTTGTGGTTTTGGATGGGAAATGACACAAAATATAACAAATATCGTTGACTCTTTCATGCTATTTTACAAGGGCCACACATCCCTCGGATTCTGTAACTATGGGCTTTTCTTGCTAGTAATACCTTGGTGTTTGGTTTCACTTACTTTTATAAAATCCTTTCTTTTCCCAATGTCTCATGCTGCTGGACATGCTGGATCTCAAATGAGTCTCAATACAACAGTTTTTTTTTTCCTTTTTGGCTGTAATGTGAAAATTAGTTTCCCATCTTCACTTAAACCATCACCACCACCACTTCTGTTACTTTCTTCAGTCACAAATTACATCAACGCAAGCTTGCGGCAGCTGTAGGAGCCTGGATTTTTGGTAGGCCGGGGATGCCCAAATGCTCTTATTGGCGAGCTTGGCGATCACATAGGCCTCTTGCACGGATTCTTCTTCTTCTGAAGGGACTTTTTGGGGTTTCTAAAGCTCTCCTATATATATATCTATATCTATATAGATATATATATATATATATATCTTCCTCTTTTGGACATTTTCCGTGTGGTTGTCCCAGGAGAGAGATCTCTGCCGTAAAAAGAAAGCGGTTGCATGGCCTTCCCCATACAAAGTTATTAAAATGGTGTGGGAGGGAAGGTTCAATATTTTATTTATGGTGGAAAAGGAGGGAAGCAGTGAGGAGGTTTAAATACCCCCCCCCCCCCCCCCCTCTCTTCCGGGATTAGAAAGAAGGGCAGGGTTTGCATTCTCGGCCCGCGACAGAAGGGGCTATTTCTCCCAGCCAGGCTGAATTCTTTCTTTTCAGAGCTATCCCTCTCTCTCTCTCTCTCTCCCCCCTTTCATTCTCCCTTTCTGCATTTCCTTTTATCTTTTTTTTTTTTGACCCACCTCCTCCGAGCTGCCATTCTCTCTTTCCTAGATTCTGTTCCTTTTTTTTTTTTCTTTTATTCTTTTGCTTTGAATAGCTCTTCTCTGTTTTGTGGGGGGAAGGGTAGAAGGAGGAAGCCAGCCTTGAAGCATAGAGGAACTGGAAATCTCTCCCCTGTTTTGTTTCACCGCAGTGCAAAGCTGTCAAAGATCTGTATTGTAAGGGGAAACCAGTGAAGTGGCCATGCCTCGGATACCCGGCTCGGTTTTCACCCCCCCCTCCCCCCGCCGCCTTTTGCATTGATCGTTGGCAATGTATCTTACCAAAAACTACGTGGACATGAAAACATACTCTAATGTAGTGAGGTTCAAGGGTATTAAGCCAATTGCCCCACATTTGGGCCGGGAAGGAATTTTTTTTTTATTTTTTCACTGCTGCTGAATTGGCTGCAGATGCAGGGTGGGGGTGATTTATTTTCTGCCCTCCCCTGGATTCCCCACGTAAGAGAGGAAATGTTGCGCAACTTAGAAGGAAGTTGAGTTTATGCATTTGCTATTCATTTGACCCTTACCAGCGGTTTATTTTTAAGAGGGAGGTTGCTTGCTTTTCCCCCCCACCCACCTTCTAATCGGCCTTACCCCCCTCCCCCAACAACACTTTTTTTTTTTTCTTCGGACAGGTGCTTCCGTGGTCTCTCTCCCCTCCCCAAGTATCGCCACGTCACATCTGTGGCATGCCCGGTCCGACTGGCCTCCAGTATGAGCAGATCCAAACCCAGAACTGCGACCCCCGATGTTCATAGCGCTCGGCCCCAAGCTTTAGGATTTAAGGTGCCTGTCGGGGTTTGTTTGTCCTCGCCTCACTGTCTCAGTTTAAGCTCAATAGGTTATTCTGTCTTCATGGGAATAAATATCTCTAAACAGGAAGCTAACTCAACTTGAGGGAAAACAGAAAATGCCTACTCCTCCTAGCCTTGCATCTACATGCATGCAATAGTGGTATGACAAAGACTTACTCAGCTGCATGTCACACAGAACAAACTATCTATTAACCCTATGAAAGAGGGGATAGATAGAAAAATGTTTAGTTTTTGACGTGTGCTTTCTTCTGCTTTTCTAAAGCAAACAAAAAAAAAATGATTCTTAAGTAACTGAGACTTTTGATACGGACAGTCTATCTGAGGGCTGTGACGAGACACCTTGTGCTCAACGAGATTTCATTGTGGCATGCCTTCTTCTTGGACTGTAGTCCTATTATGGATAAATAGTTTAATACGAACATAACTTTACCATCCTCAGTCTAAAAATACACAGTAGGTCGGGGCGTCTGCAGAATGAGAGACCCTTTTGCCAGCGACTGGTTATATTTTCCGTTATCAAGATGTGAATTATAAGTGCAATCAATCAATAAAATAATACGCCAGGTACTTGTGACCTTGGTTGGCCACTGTTGGAGACAGGATGCTGGGCTTGGTGGACCTTTGGTCTGACCCAGTATGGCTATGTGTCCTACCAGTCTGAGAGGATCCCGTTTTACCCTGGTGAGAGCCATTTTGTTGACAAGTGATGTCCTCCATGACATTTGTCTCGCCGCCCTATAAACCCATTGAAATCTCAGGGCTTTACTTTCCATTCTTCCTCGTTGCTTCCTTTCGAAACGTGAATGTCACAGACTTGCTTTTTCCCACTGGGTTAACGGTGAACGAAGCTGTCTTATGGGTCTTCCCCCAACGTCGGTAGTAAACAAAATGCCTCCATCCGTGTTTTCTGGATTTGTATATTAGTGCTGCAGAACATCTTGAAGATGAAATAGAGAAACATAGAATACCATGACAAATAGTGACCACTAGATGTTTGTTTGTTTATTTATTTAAAATGATTTATATTCTACCAATCCACAAATCTTGGGTGGATAACAGCAATGCATATATAATCTCGAACACAACAGTAACAACACATACTCTAAACAGTAGAAGTTAGTTAATAAAAATTAAACACATCTGGGACGACCATTTCCCCTTTCTGCCGCAATAGGGCAGGCCTTACTTGAAGCGGCTGATGGGATGGGGGAGGGGAGTGGAAAGGAAAGCCGGAGGGAGGAACAGAGTCCTGGTAGAGAGGGAGAGAACAAGAAAAAGTGCAGGCAGGGCCGAGAAGGGGGTGAGAGAGGGGAGAAATGGTGGTGGAGGAGGAGCGTGAGGCTAGAGACGGGGGCAAAAGAGTGGCTGGGAAGAGTGGCTGCATTTTTTTTTTCCATGACAGGTCGATCCAGGCCTGGCTTTACCACACTGCAGTTTTCTTTTCTCCTAAGAAAAGCAATAGGATTGCAAGTCCAGGTATGCAGTGAACTGTAAAATCTGGACTGGATCAATCTGTGCCGAAAAATGGAGCCAGTTGACAACCCTATCCAGAACTAAAGAGTTAAGGGAGAGGAGAGGTGTAGTGGCAGAAGAGAGGGAAATAGAGAGAAGAGGCAAAAGATAGCTGAGAGAGAGAGAGACAAATGGAGAACCCTGGAAATGACCTTAAGAGTGTAGACAAGAGGAAAGCAGTGAAGTGATGACACAAGATGATTGGGGGGTGGAGAGAACCTGGTTAAAGGTACAGTTTAAGTAATAAATCATAAATATATAATATGCTAGACTTGGTGAATGTTTGTATTTTTTTTTCCAGGGGGAAGGGCCTGTTTTGTTTGTAGTAAATTGCACCCCTCTCTGGCCCATTAACCTAGCAAACTTGAGCTGATGGGGTTGGAGGAGATTTAGAGGGTGGTGATAGTATTTTTTTTTTTTTTTCGAGGGGATGGATCTAGCAACAAGAGGAGCTATGCCTGGCTGGGGCAGAGTTGAAAATCTAGTGCTGGTTGTCAAAACTAGGTTAGCCAGCCTAAGGATCGGTCAAATTTATATCGCCGCATTTCTCTCTGGGGCAATTCTCCTCTTTCTTTTGCCGCTGATCTGATATTCCATGGGACGGAAAGGACAGGAGCTGCAGGAGTGTGAATGGTGGATTTTCTGATCCTGCCTGCTGTATTCCACATACTTTGTCCTGAACGGAGTAAACAGTTTAGGGGTTCTTTTTTATACACCTTGCAGAAAGAAATTTTGTTTGCTCTCGCTAATGTTATTCTTTTTTAAAGATATAATACCAGTTTTTCCATGAAAGCACTTCCTGTTCTGTGCTGTAGGACGTGCTCCCTGGGGATAGTGGAAACATTGAAACTGAACCCATCACCGAGGTTTTGAATTGGGCGTGACAGCAGCAGTCTCTTTCCCCAGATGCGGAGAAGTCGTCGTTCACCAAGGCAAGAGGTTAGAGGATATTGTAGGGCCCTGTGCAGTGGCCGGCATGCATGGAGCTGCTGAGGGGGGACTCCCTGAGAACCCTTGAATGCTGCTCGGTAAAGACCCAGTAAATTTAGCATAGGATTGGTGTTCTGGCTAATGACCATTCTAATTTAAAAAATGGCATTTATAGCTCACCTTTTTCTGTAATTACAAAAACAAAGCAGCATACAACAATAGTAAGATAAATAAATAAATATAAAAATTACAAGCAATACAAACACATCTCATTTCCAAGATCCTGCTACCATTTCAAAGGCAGCTAATACAGCCATATCCACTACCCATAAACCATTCCCCCAATCCCATTTAACCCCCCCCCCCCCGAAAATAAATACGTAATTCATACTGTACCAAATGCTTATTCCCCTTATGTCCCAGCAGCTACAATACTTTCTTCAATTTACATTATAAATCCTGTGGAATCCCCGCTCGGTTCTGAAAGGCTTCTTAATAACATCTAAGTTACATTTATTACAGAATGTATAAGTCTAATTTCAGACTTATAACCCCGTCCTACTTATCCTTCTGAACTAAAGAACTGAAAAGCAGCTTTTTCACAGCCTTTCGAAGCAGTAAATAATCAGACATCCTACCGACCTTAGGTAGGATGGGGCCTCGCCCATTAAAGCCTTTGTTCTTGTCCTAGATTTATCTATAAACTTCATCGCCGATTGCATTTATCAGCTGACAATCCTCGCTGGACCTCAATACCCTTGTGGGGCCCATAGCTCGTGGTGATCTCTCCAAGATATTTGGGACCTAAGCCCCTCTAGTGCCCAAAACGGAGTAAGAGGTTTTTGGGTTTTTTTAAATTTCATATGTGAAACAACTGGTAAGCAGGGGAATGTGATTAGCACCGGCTTAGCTCACCTCCACCTTTTCCCACCTGCCAGTACCCTGTTGAAGCACTTTTATTATCCCTTTCGTAGGTTTCCACGCTCATAAAGGGGGCTGTCCCAAAAAGCTTAGGTTTGAGGGTAAATACTGGAATGGCTTCAGGTACAGTGATACTTTCCTGCCTTCTCCCCTTTACACTACTAGAGCGCGTGGGTCTGGGTAAAAGGAAAGGAGTGACAGACAGGGGATTGATTTTTTTTCCCCAGCGAAGATGACCTGAAAGAAGAGCTGAGGTTGAACTGATGGCGCTCTCTGCCTCTAATGACGTAGATAATGATAAAGCTTGATTTAAATTTTGTATGTATTGGGAAGAGATTGATGGGGGGGGGGGGGGGCGGGAGGACATTGGCGATGAAAGAGGCAAAGGCAAGAGGATACAGAGGTTTGAGATACAGATGAAGATTGGGAGATAGATGAAAGAGAAAAGGGAAAGATAAGAGAGTGAGAGAGAGGGGCGCGTGCACACACACACACACACACAGGACAGATCCGGAGAGCAGAGATAGGCGTTGCTAGGGAAACGGAAAGAATGAGCAAGAGAGAACTGGAAGAGGAGACAAGCCTAGGAGATGGAGGGTGGGGAGGGGGGGAGGGAGGTCAGGAGTTGGAGAGTGGATATTGGGTGCAGGATATAAAGGATGGGGGGGGGGACGGGGACTGAAATGCTTTGTCTTACCTACGCAGTTTATACTGCTTGGGTTGGATCATTTTTTTATTTTTGTTTTTCCTGGCCAGCTGGTATTCCTTAGTGGTCTCCCATCCAAGTGCAAGCCAGGTCTGACCCCACTTAGCCAGGTACTCCACAGGGAGTGCAATGTGAATACTGATCCATGTGCCCCCCCCCCCCCCCGCCACTGGAAAGCTGGAGGATAGCATGGCCAGATGAAAATGAGGATGACCCAGCTGAAGTTACTGCCACTCTCCTGTGGAGTCGGGGAGGGATTGGCAGTCTTACTTTGCTAGTTCTGCAGACTTCCCCTGTGGTGATGGAATTTCCGTCGCTTGAAAGATGGCTCCCAGTCTGGAGTGCTCGCGTTTGTGTAAAAGACAGGATTCAGAGGATAAAGTTGCAACTGATTTAAAAAAAAAAAAAAAAAAAAAGTACCATGGAACACACCCATTCGCTAAACACTTTTAGGGAGAAGAGGCAAAACAAGTTGCCTACACCTCTTCTGTGTGCTGCTTTCCCCAGGGCATGTGCCTCTTCATTTTCTCCCTGAATTTCTATTCCTAACTTAAACACGACAAAGGGCCATAGTCCTTGTCCACACCCAGTACGGTGTCTGCATAGTCGCACCTTTTTATCCTTCCTTCAGCAAGGAAAAAGATGGTCTTCCAGAAATGAGTGGGCTTATTTCAGGGAAGGGAGCCCGCATTGCTCCCTTCTCTATCTCTGTGTCGTACTTTGAACTGTTGCAATCAGATTGGAGACCCAGAGGATGAGGTTCCAAATGAATCTGAGAATTTGCTGTCTGAGGGACCCCACTGTGAACGTTTCTACGCTCTTATACTCTCTAACACTTCTCTGCCTTCAGACCCAAAGAGACTATTCTTCCTTCACCTGTGGGGCCTCACTTGCTGTCTGGTCCTCAGACCTGCTTCTGGTGCTGCTGCTGCCCTCACCTCATAGAAACATAGAAATGATGGCAGAAAAAGACCAATTTGCCCAGCAAGCTCACACACACATTTCCCCATACTTATCTGTTTCACTGACCACCAAGTTCAGGGCCCTTGTTGGTAACTGTTTGATTCAAATTTCCTGCCACCCCCTGCCATTGATGCAGAGAGTAATGGAGTTGCATCAAAGGTGAGCATAAGGCTTAATGGTTAAGGGTAGTAACCACCGAATCAAGCAAGTTACCCTGGTGCTTGTTTACCTAGACTGCACAGATCAATGCCTTGTTGGATGTTATCTGAATGTAAATCCTCTTTTCCACATTTCTCCCTGCCGTTAAAGCAGAGAGCAAAGCTGTATATGATTTCAAAGTAATGTATCAGGCTTAATTGGTTTAGGGTAGTAAATCACCAGGACCAGATGGTATACACCCCAGAGTTCTGAAGGAACTAAAAAATGAAATTTTAGACCTATTAGTAAAAATTTGTAACTTATCATTAAAATCATCCATTGTACCTGAAGACTGGAGGATAGCAAATGTAACCCCAATATTTAAAAAGGGCTCCAGGGGCGATCCGGGAAACCACAGACCGGTTAGCCTGACTTCAGTGCCAGGAGGAATAGTGGAAAGTTCTAAAGATCAAAATCACAGAACATATAGAAAGACATGGTTTAATGGAACAAAGTCAGCATGGCTTTACCCAGGGCAAGTCTTGCCTCACAAATCTGCTTCACTTTTTTGAAGGAGTTAATAAACATGTGGATAAAGGTGAACCGGTAGATGCAGTGTACCCGGACCTCCAGAAGGCGCCCAACAGAGCCCCCCACGAGAGGCCTCCAGGAAAAGCAAAAAGCCACAGGACAGGAGTGTATTACCAGATCTACCCCTGGGAACAGGTAGCGGGCTCCTTCAGCATGCTTAGTGGGCAATGTGGCGTCAACATCCTGCCCCCTTCTTCCTGCTCTATGGTCTTCTCCCCTCCCTGCCTTCCCCCCCTCCCCATAAGGCTTGCGGCCATGTGGAGGGGGCGGGGCCGTTGAATATCTAGAAGCTGTAGGGGTCATCCATGGCCCTAAGCTGCTTCCCCCATCCCCCCCCCCCCCCCCCTTGAACTCAGGTGGACTATGGGCACAGCCCAGCATGGTAAGCTTGCAAGATAAGATGCTCCCAGGTGCCCTCCATACCCACCTGCAAGCCACCAAGCAGTAAAAGAACTGTCCTTGCTGGTCCTGGCCTGAGCACCACTGGTTTCTGTTGGGTCAATTGGAGATACATTGTAAGGGTGAGGCAATGGGATTGTTTGTTCTTGTTATGCTTTGTTTATGTTTTAATTATGTTTTATTGTAAACCTCTTAGTAATTTTGATTTGTGGGATATACGTTTTTAAATAAATAAATCTTGGCCCCCCCCCCCTCCCCTCACTTTTGTTGACTTTTGTTTTGTGGCCTGGTCATGCCATCAGATGTGCTCCACTAGTTACTGCCTCCCCCATGGCTGATTCATGTCGGCCCACTATTTCCCCTCCATTCCCCACCCTGCTGTTTGCTATTCGCACCCCGGCTTCCAGCAGCATGCATTGCAGTCTCCAACAGCTTTTGCATTCTGGCCCCCTCCCTCTTATCCCTGAAGCTTGGAGGGGAGTGGACCCGGCTGCATGGATAGCCATTCCCCCCCTGACCCACCGTTCCAGCTTTCTTTTATGGTGGGGATGCGCTTGCTGCGGGCCTGCTTTCGGCCTCACGAAAGATTGAGCCCAGGGCCTGGGAATCCACCATCGTCTGGTGGTGGCAGGGCAGGAAATACATCGTTCCATCCTGGCACCTATCCCATCCAGAGCTGAGATATCGGCGCTAAAGGCATGGCTATGCTCACCTTGGGTATCGGAGGAGGTTAAGCTTCTAAAAGTATCAGGAAGGGGAAGCAGAAGGACGTGTTCTTGGGAGACATGCGTCGCAAAATGGCTGCTGTTCATCTACTGTAGGGTTCAGCATCTGGTTTTTGGTCTTTTTTTTTTTCTGTGAGGCTGGAAAGAGGCAAAAAGGCAGACGCTTCGTCCACTCCTGCATCTGTTGCCAGCCCCTCACCAAACTCCTTTCCCAGCACCCCCCCGTGCTAGAAGAGTAGGGCCACGGGGGGGAGGAAGTGGAGCCTTCTCGAAATCATTGCCGGGGAAGAGTCGCCCTCCATCCTATTACTGCATCCCGAGTGGGCAATTTTGACCAGCCTTTTCTATTAGGGCAGATATTTATCATACATTAATATTAATCACCACTGGCAGCACTTGCATATGTCCAGTAGCGCTCTAAAAAAAATTATTATCCTCTGCTCAGATGTTCAGAGTTAAGCTGCTATGTACAGGTGTCAGATTTTCTTTTTGGAAGGCTGAATACTAAAGGCCAAAAAAAAAAATGCAAACTCTTACTTGTGTTGTAATAGTTGCTGAGCAATTCATTTCTTATAGCTTCTTACTTTTAATGAAATGTGGACCCAGGCAGGCTGCATGCAGGAATACGTGCAGATGTATTCTTATGCTGTAGTATTTATATACTGTTATGAGATAGTATTGATGCATTATTGTGATGGATGTGATTATTGCATTTAACTGCATTTTTATGTAAATGCTATGAGTTGAAGGCAGTGTAAAAGAATAATAGATCCTAACCATTCCACTCTCTCATGCCCTTCTCGGAGTCATAATTGGACCTATCTGCACATCTCTCCTCCCCGCAACCCTTTTTTTTTTCTTTTTTTTTTTTAAACTATGACAAAATAAATGAAATATCAAATAGCACAGGCTCCCTCCGCACTGTATCCTTCCGGAGATTCGGCCTCCAGAAATCGGACACTATATACTCCCCAGATGAGATCTAAATCCCCAGGTCAGCCAATGAGCAGAATAGAGGCATTATCAAGTGCTTTCTATAAAAATGTTTTGGCTGGTAATGCCGCCTCTTCTTGTGCACCCTCGCATTTTCCTGGCTCTTGTCACACTGGTTTTGTGAGCTTGAACTCTCTGCATCTCACCTCTCCTCGTGGGAAGCTCTCTTGGATTTCGGTGCCTCGAGTGCATGATTCTGCACTGGCTGTGCCAAACTCTTCATTGCTCCTCAAGCTTTCCGGTGTCTCCTCCTTTTTTGTTTTTCCTGCTCGATCTGGAGCATCCACCCTGTTGCAGAATTTTTGTAACATCTGCCAAAAGACTGGCCTTTGCTAGCAACCTCTCGGCCAAATCTCCTCCAAAAATACTGAGGAGAACCAGGCCAAGGGCTGATTGTGGCACTCCACTGACCCATTTATCACTGCCATCTGACTTGCACACAACTGATTTCGAATCCAGTTTACAAACTTAGGAGGAGAACCGAGCCTCTGGGTTGCTCATCTTATCTAGGTGTCTCCTGGATAAATTAGGGCCTTGTCTGTTCAAGTCTGGATCATTTTAACCAGGGCCAGTGTGTCCACTAGGCGAAACTAGGCAGTCGCCTAGGGTGCCCCCAACCGGTAGGGAGCAACAAAGAGCAGCCATGTGGGGCCGCATGTGACGCCCATCCTGCTCACGGCCGAGAGAAGAGACTTGGCAGGCTGCGAGCAGCACCTCTGTGTGTAGGTATGAGGTAGTGAGAATGCATGTGTGTGTGAGTGAGAAAAGGAACCTGTGGAAGGGGGTGTGTGTGTGTGTGTGAAAGAGAGGGAACCTGTGTGACCGGGGGGGGGGGGGGGGGGGGGGATGTATATGAGAGAGAGATCCTTTATGAGGGTATGTGAGTGTGAGAGAGGGAGCTTGTATTCAACGCACAATTAAACTCTGGAATTTGTTGCCAGAGGATGTGGTTAGTGCAGTTAGTATAGCTGGGTTTAAAAAAGGATTGGATAAGTTCTTGGAGGAGAAGTCCATTACCTGCTATTAAGTTCACTTAGAGAATAGCCACTGCCATTAGCAATGGTAACATGGAATAGACTTAGTGTTTGGGTACTTGCCAGGTTCTCATGGCCTGGATTGGCCACTGTTGGAAACAGGATGCTGGGCTTGATAGACCCTTGGTCTGACCCAGTATGGCATTTTCTTATGTTCTTATGATTGTAGAGAGCGATGGTGTTAGTGAGAGGAAGGGAGTCTGTGTAAAGGTACATGTGTGAATGAGGCAAGGAACCTAAGTATGTGTGAGAGAAGGGGCCTGTCTGTCACAGGCCGATACAGAAAGAAACGCGGGAGAGCAAGCGAGCGCCCACTTTCCCGGCGCGCACACAGGCCAGTGTCCTGTGAGCGCGATACAGTAAACAAAATTATGCTAATTAGGGCCCGCGGTAAAAGGAGGCGATAGGGACACTAGCGCGTCCCTAGCGCCTCCTTTTTGACAGGAGCGGCAGCTGTCAGCGGGTTTGTCAGCCGACGCTCAATTTTGCCGGCATCTGTTCTCAAACCCGCTGAGAGCCACGGGTTCGGAAACCAGACGCCGGCAAAATTGAGCATCCGGTTTTCAAGCCGCGGGCTGATTTTAAATTTTTTTTATTTTTAATTATTTTTTTACTTTTGGGACCTCCGACTTAATATCGCCATGATATTAAGTCGGAGGGTGTACGGTTTTTACTGTTCTTCTGTACACTTTCCTGGTGCCGAGAGAAATTAACGCCTACCTTTTGGGTAGGCACTAATTTCTGAAAGTAAAATGTGCGGCTTGGCTGTACATTTTACTTTCTGAATCGCGCGGGAATAACTAATAGAGCCATCAACATGCATTTGCATGTTGCGGGCGCTATTAGTTTCGGGGGGGTTGGATGCACGTTTTCGACGCGCTATTACCCCTTACTGAATAAGGGGTAAAGCTAGCACGTCGAAAACGCAGGTTAACAGTGTGCTCCGCCGGAGCGAACTGTACTGTATTGGCCACAGTGAATAAGGACAAGTGTATGTGAGGGAGAGAGAGTGAGAGAGTGTGCATGTGAGAGAGTCTAGTAGAGTGTGCATGTGTCGAAATGTGTGTTTTATTTATTGATTGATTTTTATATACTGTTGTTCAGTGGAGCCATCACAATGGTTAACAACATAAGAACATAAGAACATAAGAAAATGCCATACTGGGTCAGACCAAGGGTCCATCAAGCCCAGCATCCTGTTTCCAACAGTGGCCAATCCAGGCCATAAGAACCTGGCAAGTACCCAAAAACTAAGTCTATTCCATGTAACCATTGCTAATGGCAGTGGCTATTCTCTAAGTGAACCTAATAGCAGGTAATGGACTTCTCCTCCAAGAACTTATCCAATCCTTTTTTAAACACAGCTATACTACCTGCACGAACCACATTCTCTGGCAACAAATTCCAGAGTTTAATTGTGCGTTGAGTAAAAAAGAACTTTCTCCGATTAGTTTTAAATGTGCCCCATGCTAACTTCATGGAGTGTCCCCTAGTCCTTCTACTATCTGAAAGAGTAAATAACCGATTCACATCTACCCGTTCTAGACCTCTCATGATTTTAAACACCTCTATCATATCCCCCCTCAGTCGTCTCTTCTCCAAGCTGAAAAGTCCTAATCTCTTTAGTCTTTCCTCATAGGGGAGTTGTTCCATTCCCCTTATCATTTTGGTAGCCCTTCTCTGTACCTTCTCCATCGCAATTATATCTTTTTTGAGATGCGGCGACCAGAATTGTACACAGTATTCAAGGTGCGGTCTCACCATGGAGCGATACAGAGGCATTATGACATTTTCCGTTTTATTCATCATTCCTTTTCTAATAATTCCCAACATTCTGTTTGCTTTTTTGACTGCCGCAGCACACTGAACCGACGATTTCAATGTGTTATCCACTATGACACCTAGATCTCTTTCTTGGGTTGTAGCACCTAATATGGAACCCAACATCGTGTAATTATAGCATGGGTTATTTTTCCCTATATGCATCACCTTGCACTTTTCCACATTAAATTTCATCTGCCATTTGGATGCCCAATTTTCCAGTCTCACAAGGTCTTCCTGCAATTTATCACAATCTGCTTGTGATTTAACTACTCTGCACAATTTTGTGTCATCTGCAAATTTGATTATCTCACTCGTCGTATTTCTTTCCAGATCATTTATAAATATATTGAACAGTAAGGGTCCCAATACAGATCCCTGAGGCACTCCACTGTCCACTCCCTTCCACTGAGAAAATTGCCCATTTAATCCTACTCTCTGTTTCCTGTCTTTTAGCCAGTTTGCAATCCACGAAAGGACATCGCCACCTATCCCATGACTTTTTACTTTTCCTAGAAGCCTCTCATGAGGAACTTTGTCAAACGCCTTCTGAAAATCCAAGTATACTATATCTACCGGTTCACCTTTATCCACATGTTTATTAACTCCTTCAAAAAGTGAAGCAGATTTGTGAGGCAAGACTTGCCCTGGGTAAAGCCATGCTGACTTTGTTCCATTAAACCATGTCTTTCTATATGTTCTGTGATTTTGATGTTTAGAACACTTTCCACTATTTTTCCTGGCACTGAAGTCAGGCTAACCGGTCTGTAGTTTCCCGGATCGCCCCTGGAGCCCTTTTTAAATATTGGGGTTACATTTGCTATCCTCCAGTCTTCAGGTACAATGGATGATTTTAATGATAAGTTACAAATTTTTACTAATAGGTCTGAAATTTCATTTTTTAGTTCCTTCAGAACTCTGGGGTGTATACCATCCGGTCCAGGTGATTTACTACTCTTCAGTTTGTCAATCAGGCCTACCACATCTTCTAGGTTCACCGTGATTTGATTCAGTCCATCTGAATCATTACCCATGAAAACCTTCTCCATTACGGGTACCTCCCCAACATCCTCTTCAGTAAACACCGAAGCAAAGAAATCATTTAATCTTTCCGCGATGGCCTTATCTTCTCTAAGTGCCCCTTTAACCCCTCGATCATCTAAAGGTCCAACTGACTCCCTCACAGGCTTTCTGCTTCGGATATATTTAAAAAAGTTTTTACTGTGAGTTTTTGCCTCTACAGCCAACTTTTTTTCAAATTCTCTCTTAGCCTGTCTTATCAATGTCTTACATTTAACTTGCCAATGTTTATGCTTTATCCTATTTTCTTCTGTTGGATCCTTCTTCCAATTTTTGAATGAAGATCTTTTGGCTAAAATAGCTTCTTTCACCTCCCCTTTTAACCATGCCGGTAATCGTTTTGCCTTCTTTCCACCTTTCTTAATGTGTGGAATACATCTGGACTGTGCTTCTAGAATGGTATTTTTTAACAATGACCACGCCTCTTGGACATTTTTTACTTTTGTAGCTGCTCCTTTCAGTTTTTTTCTAACAATTTTTCTCATTTTATCAAAGTTTCCCTTTTGAAAGTTTAGCACGAGAGCTTTGGATTTGCACACTGTTCCTTTTCCAGTCATTAAATCAAATCTGATCATATTATGATCACTATTGCCAAGCGGCCCCACCACCGTTACCTCTCTCACCAAGTCCTGTGCTCCACTGAGAATTAGATCTAAAATTGCTCCCTCTCTCGTCGGTTCCTGAACCATTTGCTCCATAAAGCTATCATTTATTCCATCCAGGAACGTTATCTCTCTAGCGTGACCCGATGATACATTTACCCAGTCTATATTGGGGTAATTGAAGTCTCCCATTATTACTGCACTACCAATTTGGTTGGCTTCCCTAATTTCTCTTAGCATTTCACTGTCCATCTCACCATCTTGACCAGGTGGACGGTAGTATACCCCTATCACTGTAGTCTTCCCTGATACACAAGGGATTTCTACCCATAAAGATTCAATTTTGTATTTAGTCTCATGCAGGATGTTTATCCTGTTGGACTCTATGCCATCCCGGACATAAAGCGCCACACCTCCTCCCGACTGCTCCTCTCTGTCATTGCGATATAATTTGTACCCCGGTATAGCACTGTCCCATTGGTTATCCTCTTTCCACCATGTCTCTGAGATGCCAATTAAGTCTATGTCATCATTTACTGCTATACATTCTAATTCTCCCATCTTACTTCTTAGACTTCTGGCATTAGCATACAAACATTTCAAAGTTTGTTTTTTGATTGTATTTTTATTCTGCTTTTTAATTGATAGGGATAAGTTAGAATTTTTTAGCTCAGGTGAGTTTTTAGTTACAGGCATTTGGACTACTTTTCTAATTATTGGAACCTCACTGTCGGGATGCCCTAATTCTAGTGCATCATTAGTATCCTTTAAAGATACATCTCTCCGAACCATGCGCTGCTGAGCGACTGTCGGCTTTCCCCTTTGTTCTAGTTTAAAAGCTGCTCTATCTCCTTTTTAAGGCATAGCATATACAATTTCTAATACATATAAGTACAGTGCTTAGTTAAAATGGTAAAAAAAGAATCAATAGCGCATATAATAGAATCAAGGTTACATTTAAACATTAAAAGAGAATAAATATTGAAAGGAGGTAAAATATCATGGAATGATTGTATAGAACAGGTAATAAGGGTTGAGTGGATTGTTAAGGATCTTGGTGTGCCTTCCTGAATAGCCAGGTCTTTATGTCCCTTTTGAATGTCTTGAGACTCGTTTGTAATCATAATTTGGTAAGAAGTGCGTTCCATAATTTTGGGCTTGCAAGCGAGATTGCACGTTCTCGAAGTTGTGCGGATCGTTCTGATGGGATTGTTAATAGTCCCTTGTTAGCTGATCGTAGATTTCATTGGGGTATGTGAAGTTTGATTGCTGCGTTTGTCTGTCTGTTCCTCGTGTATAATATTATGTAAAATGGTTAGTACTTTGTATTCAGTTCTGAATTTTATTGGTAGCCAGTGTAGTGATATCAGTATTTGTGTGTGTGTGTGTGTGTGTGTGTGTGTGTGTGAGAAAGAGGAGAGTTTGTGCACAACAACCCCACACTCGGGGCATCTGGAAATAAAAAGTTCCCAGGTAGTGTTTAGTTTTAATCATTGGGTGTTATTATTTGATGTGTGTGCTGTTTTTTTCAGTTTTTGTTTTGCAGCTGGAACTTTTTTGTTTTGTTTTTAATTATTGGTTGTCACTCTGCTATTTTGAAATATTCCTTTTACTAGTATGGTTTTACTACTATTGATGTTTTATGCTTCTTCATTTTATTGCATATTTTCTTTTCTTTGGGCCGGGGCCTAGACCTGTAGGTGTGCGAGCAGAAGGCTACTTATAGGGCGCCTAACACCCTTGCACTGGCCCTGCATTTAACACTGACCAAAAGCCGGAATGGCTCAGACTGCTACACACTGAGAGGCTTAAAATGTTCAGCTGACTCCTAGCGGACGCTTTCTAGTCTTATTCAAACCAGTTGATGATTTTTTTTTTTTTTTTTTTTTTAACTTTGTCAATTTCAATGAACTTTTCTTTGAAAAGAGAGGGGGGTGGGGAGAATCAGTCCTCCCGGGAAACGCGGTGCAGCGCTGCTAGCGGGGAATTGATCAGCCTGTCCAAAAATTTTTTGCTAGCGGATTTTGTTAATTTAGGGGGCAGCCGGTGTTGAGAGAGAACCTCTGATGGTCAGGCAGGTGCTTGGCCAGCGGAATTTCCCGGGATTCTGCGCCCCCTGCTCTCTCCTCCTTCCCTCGCACATCTGGGGGACACCACTTATCCAGAGGTGTGGGGGGGGGGGGGGGAAGAGAGTGATGGTGTGGAGGGAGGAGGAGGAAGAGTAAGAAAATAAGAAGATGGAGCGTGCGCATCTGCAGCGACTGGCGTGAGAAGGCAGGATGCCTCAAAAACACTTTTTTTTTGCTCTTGAGTTTTAAGCAGCGACTGGTAAATGTAGTGCAAAAAAAAAAAAAAGGAATTTTAAACTCAAGTAAAACAGAAAAGTATGTGAAAGAAATACTGAGGAAGTGAAACAATAGCATGAGTTTCCCCCTCCCCTTTCCTCTTCCCACCCTCACACAGGCTTGGAAACCTCTGGTCTACTTAGAGAGTTTTCATATGCCCCGGGAACCCTGCACAGAAAGCCAAACCTGCCTGGGAAAAGGGGTGAAGATCAGAGCCTGAGTGCTGCTGCCAGCGTCCTTATTACACAGGTATTTGCTGTCTGCAGATTTCTTTGAGTGAGGCCTGGGAGTGCCACCTCTTTCCCCCCCCCCCCCCCCCCCCCCCCCAAAAAAAAAACCAAAAACACAGCAGAGATTCAGGACTCTGCCAGGTAAATTTATTACATCATGGGGTTTGTTTGTTTTTTCTATTTTTGTTTATTTTCACCAAGGTTTGTTAGGAATTTCAGACCTGGTGAAGGAGTCAAATACATCTGTGCCTTTTTTTTTTTTTTAGATTTAAAATCTTAAACCCCCCCCCCCCCCCCCCACCATCTTGCCTACAGCTTGGTTATATAGCTAATAACCCCCCGCTCCCAAATGACCCCATGTAGAGGAGCAATCCCGGTGCCTCTGGTGGCTGGCGAGGCCTTGCATGATTTGGCATATCCGCGATTTGTACTCTTGTGTTAAATTACACATTAAAGGTAAGCAACTTCGGTCCTCAATTGCCGCAGGCAGGTGGGGTTTTCGGACTGTGTTCGTGAGAGAGGTTGCAGGCATTGCTTCCCAGTGCATGCAAATATACCTCACGCACGTTCGTTGTGATTGTCCTGAAAACCAGACCCGTTTTGTGGCGCTCGAGGACCAGAATCGCCTGTCTCCAGGCTTTCCAGGAGAAGGGCCACGTAGGACGTTTGAAATCACCAAGAGGGCCGGGGGGGGGGGGGGGTGAGTGTGCTCTGTAAGAGTTATGAGTCAAGGCGGGGGGAGGGGGAATATATCTGGTCCTTTCAGTGACTTGAATGTTGGGGAGGGGGCATGTTTCCCAGAGGTATTGGGGGGGGTGGCAGATTAGTAATAATTCTAGATTTCTCCAAAGCGGACCACCCTGCTGCCCCTCCCTGTTCCCCAGTATTTATCTGCCTAGGGAATAAAGGAGCTTGGAAGGTGGGTGGATGGTGGGATGGAGAGCGTGTGCGTGTGTGTGCGCGCGCTGCACGCTCACTCACGTCCCCCCCCAGGCACTGTTGCTCCCTCTCTTGCAGTGGGCCAGATTCATGGAACGAGCAGAACAACCCCCGCTGCAGACCCTAATCCGGAGAGAGAGACTCTCTCTCTCTACCTTGGTGTCTGGGTTATAATAATGAGGGTTTCTGCATCCTTGGGGGACGATGTCTATGCACTCTCTCCACCCCCCCCCCCCTACACAGCGCCGGAGAAACGGTGGCACAACCCACGGCTCAGTTCTGCCAGTACCTTCCCTCCACAACAGCCAAAAACCCCCGGGTGCTTATGCCGCAGTGGCGAGTGGCACCGACGCCAGCCGTGCGTAAGGCAGCCGGTCTGTGCTGGCCTTGCCGCAGAATTGCCCCTCCCATGCCACAATGAGGTGCTGTCCCTTGCACGTCTGACTTCAGGTATCTGAGCTGGTGATGGTAATGGGAAGGTTGTCCGTCCCCCCCCCGCCACCTCTGCAGATCGAGCTCCTTCTGTTGTCTCTCTCTGCCATTGCTGTTGGGGGGTGGGGGTGTCCAGATGAAATTCAGCCCAGGGTTACATGCAGCCCTTGGACCATAGTTTGTTCTAGATTTAGCACCAGCACAGTGTACCTAGGTATGCCCCCACCCCCCTCCTCCTTTTTGGGGGAGGATAGTAAAGTATGAGAGGAGGAACAGCCCTCACACTGGCAAGGCTTTGGGGGGGAGTGAGTGAGCCATTGTACGATTGCCCATCTGTGCAGAGGGATCACTCCGGCCCCTTTTAAGCCTCTGGGGATTCAGAGTCAGGATAATCAGGCTCATGAAAACTTATTAGAAATATCAGTTTATTTTATTTAGTTCTTTAGACATTTTTCAGATACCGCCTTCAGTAGAAAGACCAATTAAAGTGGTGTAGAACTTAATAAAATACATAAAAATAAAATCACATAGAACATACAACCAAATAAAACAGTATAATGATCCTCCGCCAACATCTTAGGGATAAACCTTGCTTATATTAAGGATGTCATAGCCCCTCTACTCTGCATTCACCTGTGGAAAAAGCCTGGTCTGAAGCCTTTTTTTTGAAACCTTAAATCTGTTTCTTGACAAATCTCCACCGGCAACTTATTCCATGGAGACAGAGCCACTCTAGAAAAAGCCCTCGATCTTATCTGCTTCCCCAGTACATCCTTAAATGAAGGAAGGGTTAAGGCGAGCTCCCTGACTGGAAGGTAGATGCCTACGTTCCTTATCCCAAAGGGTTAACCAGCAAGAGAGAAAATGCTTTTAAGCACAGTTGCACCTCCAGAACCAGCAAATTCACCGGGCAAAGAAGCAGGAAGGGTGCAGGGTCTGCTTCTGGACAAATGACTCCAATAATGGCTTTCCAATCAGCCGCTATATCTGGGGTGGAGGAAGGACACAAATAATCAATCTCTCTCTTTCTCTCCAAAGACCCATTTTCTTCTTCAGTTGCTTCTCCCTCCCCCCCCCCCCCCCCCCTTCCATTCAGCAAGGAACATTTTTTTTCCAGCTATTTCTTATCTGAGCTTTTCTCTCTCTCTCTCTCTCTCTCTCTCTCTCTCCTCTGCTTTCTTTGTCTGCCCCCTTTCTCTCCTGCACCCCTCCTTTCTGTTTGCTGCTCGCTCCCCCCACCCCCCCTAGGTTTTCATCTTTCCCACAGCTCTCTGGTCTATATTTTCTCTTCTGTCTTCCCACACTCCTCACTCCTCTCTCTCGTTTTTTTTTTTCCTTTCCTCCCACTGCTCCACTGCATTCTTTCTTCTCCAGTCTGTCTTGCTTTTTATCACTTTTTTTTTATCTTGCGTTTTTTCCTCCCTACCCTCTGCCCCTCACCTTTCCCTCCCACTTCTGTCTGCATTTCCTTTCTTCTTTTCCACCCCCATGTGCCACTCCCCCTCTCCCTGCTGCCTTCTTATCTCTCTGAATGTTCCCTCCTTATTCTCCCCCCCCCCCCCATCTGTTTCTCACTCTTCTCTTCCTGCCCTCCCCCCATGTCACTGGTGAAGTGTTTGTCTCCTGCCTGTCTCTTTCTGGCACACACACACTTTTTTCTTTCCTTTGTGTATTTCCCCTGCCTCTCCTTGCTCACTCTCTCTTCTCTCCCTTACAAAAAAAAAAAAACAATTCTTTTTTTTTTTTTTTTGGAAGGGGGAGCTGGTAGTTCCCCCCCCCCCCCCCCCCCAACTCCTCCTCCTCCTCCTCATTCAGCATCAGGGCAGGGCCCGGTTGCCCTTCCCAGCTCCCTGGGGATCTCTTCCCTTCCCTGTTTTCTATCCCAGTCATGGGGCGCGCCATGCACCCCCACTGGTCCACACTCCTTTTTCCTTTCTCTTTTTGGTTCTTGTACTGTTGTGTTTGCTCCTGCTAGCTGTCCGTCCCGTCCCCCCCCCCCCCCCCCCCCCCACACACACTCTTTTCCTATCCATTCTGCCCCCACCCAATCCATCTCTTCCAGCAAATCACATCCCCTCCTCTTTCTCGCTTGTGTTCCTTCATTCTGGGCGTACGGGGGCTGCTTTCCTCTCTGTGGTTTGAAGGAGTAGGGGGGGGGTGAGGCCTGCTGAAAATCGTACCAAACTCCCCCCCACCCCTCTCCATTCATTTACCACGTCTACAATCCTCTGCCCTGGCTGACCAGGGCTCACAAAGCGGTAGCAGCTGAATTACTCCTTTTCCTAGGTAATTAGCCCATGGCTAGTCTCTCTTCCCCCCCCCTCCCCCCCCCCACCCCCCCCTCCCCCCCTGCTTCTTGCCAGCTTTTAGCATGGAACTTGCAGGGATGAGCGGCTGATGCTTGATGGGCAAGATTTTATTTAAACCTTTGCATTTTGTCATCTTGGAAAGAGTGCAAATGCTTGTCAAGAAGAAGAGTAAAATCAATGAAATATCATAAGAACATATAAGAAACTGCCATGCTGGGTCAGATCAAGCCCAGCATCCTGTTTCCAACAGAGGCCAAACCAGGCCACAAGAACCTGGCAAGTACCCAAACACCAAGAAGATCCCATGCTACTGATGCAATTAATAGCAGTGGCTATTCCCTAAGACAACTTGATTAATAGCAGTTAATGGACTTCTCCTCCAAGAACTTATCCAAACAGTTTTAAACCCAGCTACACTAACTGCACTAACCACATCCTCTGGCAACAAATTCCAGGGCTTAACTGTGCATCGAGTGAAAAAAAACATTTCTATGATTAGTTTTAAATGTGCTACTTGCTAACTTCATGGAATGCCCCCTAGTCCTTCTATTATCTGAAAGTGTAAATAACCGATTCACATTTATCCGTGCTAGACCTCTCATGATTTTAAAGACCTCCATCATATCCCTCCTCAGCCATCTCTTCTCCAAGCTGAACAGCCCTAACCTCTTCAGCCTTTCCTCATAGGGGAGCTGTTCCATCCCCTTTATCATTTTGGTCTCCCTTCTCTGTACCTTCTCCAGTGCAACTATATCTTTTGTGAGATGCGGTGACCAGAATTGCACACAGTATTCAAGGTGTGGTCTCACCATGGAGCAATACAGAGACATTAATACATTCTCTGTTTTATTCACCATTCCCTTCCTAATAATTCCTAACATTGTTTGCTTTTTTGACTGCTGCAGCACACTGAGCCGACAATTTCAATGTATTATCCACTATGATGCCTAGATCTTTTTCCTGGGTGGTAACTCCTAATATGGAATCTAACATCATGTAACTACAGCAAGGGTTATTTTTCCCTATATGCAACACCTTGCACTTATCCACATTAAATTTCATCTGCCATTTGAACTCCCAATCTTCCAGCCTCACAAAGTCCTCCTGTAATGTATCACAATTCGCTTGAGATTTGTATCATCTGCAAGTTTGATAACCTCACTCGTCCTATTCCTTTCCAGATCATTTATAAATATATTGAAAAGTACGGGTGCAAGTACAGATCCCTGAGGCACTCCACTGTTTACTGCTCGCTTAATTAGTAATGAATATTTCTAAAGTAAATTCTACATTTTAATTTATGGAGACTTAAGTGAATGAAAATGCATTCTTGATTCGTGCACCTAGAAAGGTTTTTCTGTTTGCCCGTGGGAATCTGGAGGTAGGAGGGCGAGGATGCCCGGCCTCTGGCTGTCAGTAGCCTCCAAAGTCTGCTTAGGAAGTGACAGGGGCCTGCTCAGGTGAACTCCTTCGGTCTTTTCTCCACCTCGGGAATGCTTTTCACTCGCAGGCTGCTCCCCCATCCTTCCTTCTGTGATTTAAATGTCAGCTGTCTCCTCTGGTGGCTGAGGCTGCCCGCCCTCCTTTCTGTGTCTCTCTCCTTTACTCCCTTCCTCTAAATCTCATCCCCTCCCCCCCTCTTCTTTTTCTCTCTCTCTCTCTCTCTTTCTTTGTCTGGTGCAGGAATTCTCTCCTTCCCCTAACTACTTCTCAGTCACTGTCAGGCGAAGTCTCGTTCCTTAATAATCGCTTCAGAAGGCTCTAGAATGATGCATGGTTTCAACAAATGTCTTAAGGGAAGGGATGAGATTTAGTGCACTGTCTGTCTGCCGATCCCTGCTTCTATTTAATTTATTTTGGTTTGCTCCTCTGCCCACATATCCAAGCAGCAGAGGAGGGTTTCCCCGAAAGGAAGGTGCCCTGGCTGCCTCTGCTCATTCCTGTGATATTGAAATGACTCACACCACACACACACACACACACACACACACACACACACACACACACACACACACACACACACTCTCTCTCTCTCCTCTCTCTCTCGTCCAAACTCCACCACTCAAGCCCTTTCACCTCCTTGTACATGGCACTTAGAGGGGAAGGTCTGTGGCAGCTGGGACCTCATTTCCCTGTGGCTGATCCTTTCAGTACTCTTTAAATAACGAACATCATTTTAAACACATGCAAGGTTTTCTGGGTCAACGTTGGGGCTTTTTTTTTTTTTCCATTTTTTTCTTCCTCTGTTTCTTTATCCTCAGCCTTCCATCTAATTATGCTGATATTTCTGAGGCAGTTCCCATGCTCTGAGGCTTTCCGCTGTCTGGCGGTTGTCTTAGAGCTGATGCCTGACTGCCTGCCTCTCCCTCCCACAGAGAAACTGACTGCACCTCCCCAGCAGACGCTAAGCAGCCTGCTGTGCTTCCCAGGAGCTCTAACCTTAAAGCAGCCCAGTTTCAATCATCTGGGGCTATGCAGTGCCGCTGCAACCAGATGGAGGAGATGCGCAGGTCAGCTTGTGCCTTGCATTGTTTCTGTTGTCCTTGGGAGGTGAAAAATCTTTTCTCCACATATAGTAATGTAGATGATTACGGCAGGAAAAGAGTGATTGACCACTCTGTTCTGCCCACTTGTACCACTGTATCCCAACTGAGCTGCTGGCCAGAAGCTTGAAAGCCTGTGGGATATGGCTCCTTTTTATGCAAATCTTATTTTTGCTTTCTTCCTCCTTGGTTCTGTACTGTCCTGGGTAGATGGATTAAGTATGGAATCTTAATTCTCAACACCCCCATCTTTTACCTCCTAGTTTTGCAATCTAAACAGTTGCCAAAACTAGTGAGGCTATTTATTGCCCAAGCATTCAGCCTCCTGGGCTTCCATGGTTGGACAGTACCCAACCACTACCAACCTAGGCTTCCATGGTTGGACAGTACCCAACCACTACCAACCTGCCAATACCAACCTGGCTACACCATAAAGTTAAAATAATAATCTCCCAGTCGCTCCCAACCTTCCACTTCCTATGAAGACAGATTACCCTATGAAAAAGACATCCCTTAAAACCTAGGAGATGGAAGTGTCAAAATATTTAAGGAATTTTTCTTCTTAGGGAAAGGGTGAATGAACTCTTCCAAAAAAAAACAACCCAAAAAACTACTCATTCTTTTCAACCTACACCTTTAACTGGTACCAGTTAGCATATGTGTGGACACTGGAGCCCAGCTGTTTACTGCCAACTAAACTTGGTTTCTGGGTAGAGATGAAATTGTAGTTGTCTTGTTCTTGAGGCGAGTGCTAGAAATAGACTAAATATAGAGGTAGTATGAGTTGGGGTAAACAGAACAGTCAAAGGCTTTCTTAGGTATGGAACAGAGACTGTCAAAGCCATTTATGAATTGCTAAGATATGGAATAAGAGGAGATGAGTATCCATAAATTGTGTGTTAAAAAAGCTGGAAGGCAATATAAATGACAGGCGATAAAGCTGATTTGTAATCCCTCTGCTTGTTCTTATTTACAGACAGGGCTCTTTGAGCCTTGGCCAACCAGGCCTTTCCTCTGGTGAATCCATGCTGCCTCAGGTCCAGCAACCCACCAGACTGGAGATAGTTCACTATCCTTTCCTTCAGCAGAGTCTCCATTAATTTTCCCCACCACCAAGGTGAGGCTGACTGGCCTATAATTCTCATTCTCCTCTCTGCTACCGTTCTTGTGAAGCGGGACCACAACTGCTCTTCTCCAGTCCTGCGGCATCACTCCTATTTCCAGGGATCTATTGGACGGGTCTTTCAGTGAACCCACCAGCACATCTCTTGAGCTCCCTCAGCATCCTGGGATGAACCTCATCCAGCCCCATGGCCTTGTCTACTTTATTTTCCTAACTCCTCCCAGACATTCTTTTCTGTAAATGGGGTTGTATCTACCCCACTACTACCATCCATGGTCTTGTCAACCAGCAACGGTTTTCTTTAGTGAACACCGAACTAAAATATTTGTTTAATATTTCTCCCATTTCTTTGTCTGTCTCTACACCAGAGCTTTCCAAACTGTGTGTCTGGACACGTTAGTGTGTCGCCTGCAGTGTGCAGGTGTGTCGCGCAAGCCTGGTCAACTCTGATGCGAGTTTGGGCTTTTTTTTTTTCTAGAGATTCACTTTTTTTTTTTCAGTTTATGGGTTGCTTATTATTGGGTGATTTTTGCTGTCAATCGTGTTTTTTGGGGGGGGCTTGGTGGGTGGAACGAGCCCAGCCATCCTTGCATTGGCTGCTGCTGCCGATGAGGCCTGGCCATGAAGAGTACTGACTGCAAGCAGCAGTGTCTGGTGATCATGGAAGGGAGTGAAGCACTTAACTGGCAACAATCAAAAAGACGAGGTACATGAGTGTGGGGGCCAGACATGTGCTGGGGGGAGAGAGATGAGTGAGTGGTGGGCAAACGTGCTGGGGGGAGAGATATGAGTGTGTGGGGTACAGACATGTGCTGGGGGGAGAGAAATGAGTGTGTGGGGGTCAGACGTGCTTGAGGGGGAGAGATATGAGTGTGTGGGGTACAGACATGTGCTGGGGGGAGGAGAGAGATGAGTGTGTGGGGGACAGACAATTTGTTTTATTATTGTTTCTCATAAATTATAACAATAACATGAATCTTGGAATATATATTTTTAATATAAATTTAAGGTTTTCATGAGATAGGTTGTGTCGTGAAACATTTTATTTATGTATATATTTAAGGAAACATACATAAATTGTCGAAATATGTTTCGTTCGTTTAACCTTTAACCTCTGGTTTACTAGTAGACTGAATTACTGTGTCCCGAAATTATGTTTGTCTAAAAAGTGTGTCGCCAACATGAAAAGTTTGGAAAGCTCTGCTCTACACATTTCTCTTTGTCACCTTTCAATTTCACTTTAATACTTCAGGCCTCCCTTCTGTCTTTGATATTATATCTGAAAAATGTTTTGTCACCTTGCTTCACCTCTTTGGCAATCCTTTCTTCCACTTGACCTTTTGCTTTCCTGATTTCTTTCTACGTCTCCCTCAGCTTCACCAGGTTTTCTTCCCTGTCTTCCTCTGTTTGGAAGCCTTTATACTTCTCGAACACTGCTCTTTTTGCCTTTGCTTTTTTAGCCAGATTATTTATTATTATTTATTTATTTTTATATACCGTCTATCTGACAAACAATCAAGACGGTGTACATTGTGGTCGTATAGTGTTAATCAAAAAATCAATCTAATAACCATTTTAAAATTTAACATGTTTCTATAATTATAATAAAATACATTGCTAAAATTAAAACGACCGTAAATAAGATAACAAAATTAGGCATATAAAACAATAAGAACATAAGAAATTGTCATGCTGTGTCAGACCAAGGATCCATCAAGCCCAGCATCCTGTTTCCAACAGAGGCCAAAACCAGGCCACAAGAACCTGGCAATTACCCAAACACTAAGAAGAACCCATGCTACTGATGCAATTAATAGCAGTGGCTATTCCCTAAGTATAATTGATTAATAGCCATTAATGGACTTCTCCTCCAAGAACTTATCCAAACCTTTTTTGAACCCAGCTACACTAACTGCACTAACCACATCCTCTGGCAATAAATTCCAGAGCTTTATTGTGCGTTGAGTGAAAAAGAATTTTCTCCGATTAGTCTTAAATGTGTGCTACTTGCTAACTTCATGGAGTGCCCCCTAGTCCTTCTATTATTCGAAAGTGTAAATAATCGAGTCACATCTACTCGTTCAAGACCTCTCATGATCCTAAAGACCTCTATCATATCCACCCCTCAGCCATCTCTTCTCCAAGCTGAACAGCCCTAACCTCTTCAGCCTTTCCTCATAGGGGAGCTGTTCCATCCCCTTTATCATCCCCTTTATCATTTTGGTTGCCCTTCTCTATAACAAGTAGCACAGTATAATTCAAATATTAACTTTAAAATTACAAATTTAATATAATGAACAACATAAAATAAACATAACCTAACAGATATACATTTAATCTGCCTTTACTGCAACGCTGTTTTTATTTATTAGTCTGAGAGTAAAATATGTTATTGTAACATGGGTATCAAATTATATGGTTGCTGGTGAGTGTTATTTAAATCATAGGCCTTTTGGAACAGTATTGTTTTGAGACTTTTCTTGAATATTTTTATGTCTTGCTGTATTCTAAGCTCGGTAGGCAAGGTATTACATAACTTCGCCCCCGCAATGGAAATTGCACGTTCTCTTACTTCTGAAAGATGGGCAGATTTAATAGATGGAATTACAAGTAGACCTTTATTCGCGGATCGAAGATTTCTTTGTGGTGTATGTAAACGTAATGAAGCATTTAGCCATTCAGTATGTTCGCAATTCATGGATTTAAATAATATACATAATATTTTATATTCAATCCTTTGTTTTAATCGGAAGCTAATGGAGGTCTATCAATGTCGGAGTAATGTGTTCGTATTTTTTTTCCTCCACAAAGCACTCTTGCAGCGAAGTTCTGAAGCAGTTGCAGTGGCCTAATATGGGCATTTGGCAAACCTAGCATAAGGGCAGTTTTCAGATCTGTTTCTTTATCTTTTTACCTTTTGCTTATGTTTCGAACATAAGATTTTGTTGCCCTTTGTAATAGCTCCTTCTAATTTGGCACATTGTTGATCCACCTCGCCTGTTTCCTCTCAATCTTCTAGTTTTTTTCTGCAGGTATATTCCCGTTTGTCCAAAGTCTGTATCTTTGAAGTTCAAAGCTTGGATCTTTGTCTGACTTCTCTCTCTCCGGGCTGTGATATTGAACCGTACCATCTGATCACTGGTGCTCAAGTGAGCCCCTAAGCTGGGCATTGACGACATCCCCATTTATGAGCACTAGGTTGAGTGTCACACCCTCCCTCATGGGATCCAGTCCATTTATTTGAGCAGATCCCCTTGAAGGGCAGTAGGGATGCTCCAATCCACATCAGGCAGATTAAAATCTCCAACAAGCAACACTCCTTTCTTTCCCACCTTTTTAATTAGATCTCTGTCCAGTTCTTCTATTTGAGTTGGAGGCTTGTAGACCACACCAATGTAAATAGAAGCACCATTTTTTTTTCTTAAGACCGCCCATAATGCTGCTTCCCTACCCCATGTCCCTTGCATTTCAGTTACTTGGATATTGTTCTTGACATAAAGAGCTGCTACTCTCCCTGTTTTGCCCTCTCTGTCCTTCCTTAACAAGTCATAGCCCGGGATGGCCACATCCCAATCATGAGACTCATTGGACTCTGTTGCTATTGCAGAGACATGGACCAAGTCCATGATGAGCACTATGCTTGCTTAGCTTTTGCCATGTATTCCCTGCAGTCTTCATCATCATCATCATCATGCCTCCTTTATGCTTCTTTGGATATAAATATTCATTCCCTAAATATCTTATCTGTATAGAATTTAGAAAGCATAAAAGAAAGCGTCCGAGTAAAAGTGCTCCTGTGAGTTGCTTTTGAGATCTCATTCAGATGCATGAGCCACTTTGACCTCCTTCAAATTTCAAAACATTTTGAAATTCACTCGTCCCTGGTCGAGAGTCAAGCCCGTCGGCAGCAGTTGTGTGGGCAAATTCTACTGCCATTGCTGGTGGGGGGTTTCCAGATGTACAGGAGGAGTGTGCCGGGTATTAGCAGGCAGCAGGGAAGAAACCCCAGGCCAGCCTTGGAGACGAAGAGGGTATGCCATGTTCACCGTACGCCACCTGCTCTCAGGTGGCCGTGGCGCCAGCATAGAAGCTCTCTTTAAATCTGAGTACAAAACAAATCCCCTTTTTGTTTCTCAGCGATTCTAATATTGATCACCATAAATTGTATAACTCATCTATTTTTAAAAGATGCTGCATGTGAACTTTTGAAATCTCGAAAGGTTCCAGCTTCGAATGTTTGTCAGTATACGCTGACATCTAAGGTGGTATTTGACAGGAAAGGGTAGCAATGTGCCAGGCCCCCTCTCTTGCCTTATGTAAATCCCACCTTTTTCGGGCTGCTTTTAAATCTTAACCTCTGATTTGTCCCACCTACAATCTCATGAATCTTTATCAATTGTCTTAAATGAAATTCCCAAAGTCTCTCTTACCCTGAGTGTTTCTTGATTAGACTAAGCTCTACCGAGAAGGGACTGTCTCTTATGTGTTCTTTGTACAGTGCTGTGTAGCCTGTGCACGCTGAGTAGCACTATAGTACTAGTAGGGTGGACTCTGACCTCCTGGCTGCAGCCTAATCCCAGACAGGAAAGGGAAGTGGGACTGCCATTGGAGCATTTCCTTCAAAAAGACACAGGGGGGGGGGGGGTAGTTTAGAAGTAAATTGCCCCGTATATATGGACACATGGCTGCATAAGTGCACAGTAGCACTTCTGTTCTTTGCTTTACGCTTGCCCTGGTCATGTCTCTCGGCGTACTCCAGGAAGGATATTAACAGGGGGGTGTGGCCAAAAAAAAAAAAGTGTAACAGCATGGAAAATGAATTACATAATGGAGGAGGTAAATTGGAATAGCAAGTCCCACCGAGGGCATAATAGAAGCAAGCAACAAGCTAATTGATATCTTGGGTAAAATAGCTAATGCTGCTTCTTTAAAACAAAGACTACAACACCTTTTCTTTATTTTTTTTAAACCCTAAGGCATATAAGCACCATTGTATATTCCTCAAAAGAAATTCTGTGCTTGCGCAGATATGGCATACTTTTTATAACTTCTGAATTACTGTTTAAGAAGGATCTCAACCCAACATTAGGTCAAAGTGCCTCATGTCTTAATTTCAGTCTTGAATTTGAGGCATCCAAAAAATGTTTCCTGGTGAGCTTGGGGCTTAGAGGCCTTCCTGAAATTAAAGAGAATTCAAGGTGGGGCAGGTGAGCAAAATATCAAAACAACCCAGCAGGAAGGGAAGGAGCAAGCGAGAGGTTACAAGAACCAAGGGACTTCTCCTTTCAAAGGAAAACAAAGGGAATCGGGATGGGCGAGAAGGGAAAAAAAAAAAAAAAAGCATTAAGAATTGAAAAAAATTAGGAAGACCAGAGGGAACTTGGAAACCAGACATGATGTATTGTGGCGGAAAGTAAAAAAGTTAAATAAAGCCAGGAACAAGATATATTCTGGAACATTGTATTAGAAGCAAACCAGGAGGACAGAGAGAGAGAAGATTTGAAAGCATTTTTTTATTTCGTATTAGGAGCTGGACCTCCCTCTCTCACCGTAGTAATGGCAGGAGTTTCGAGGCCGAGTTGGAAAACGCATGATGGGGGGGGTAGTCATTTTAGGCCACTGATCTACGTGCAGGTACCGCAGGTCTGGTGTGGCGTCAGCTGCTGGACTCCGCTAACAAAAGACAGAATAGACAGAAACGCGTGCTTTTCCAGGTTCATGCTGAAAGCGACACAACTAAATCTCTCTCTTGTGGGAGACTGAATTTATAGGATGGAAGTAGGTTCGTGGGTTCTCTACTGATTTCGTTTATTTTATCTTGTGAGCAGGAAAAGGAAGGGAGGTTGAGTGATTTGAGTCTTACAGAAGATGCTGTAATGGGGCTCCAAGCACTCCCCCGTCCACCTACGCTTTCCAGAGCAGACGGAAGCTCCAACCTGCCTTCTCTCTGCTTCACTCGCACATTAACTCAAGAGTTCTTTCGGTTTTCAGTGGTGGTCACATCAATAATCTGGCTTGGCTGGTGGCTGCTTTCCAAGAATCCTCCGTGATCTGATTAGGGCTTTTGCTTTGTTTCCAGGTTTCTGGTTTTGAGTGCTGCAAGCTGATGTGTTTGGTTCACTCGGTGTTGACTCCTGCATATCGTGCTTAGTCACAGCTGGAGACCACCAATCCCCAAAATGCATTTTAGCAATATGAGCATGGCGCGTCCCTCTGTTTGGGCTTGATATCCCACCAGGTAATGGTTATATAGCAAATTCAAATGAAGAAGGAAGCTAGAAGCCTATCTGCTCTGACCCCTCTAATGAAACTCTCTTCATTGCAGATCGCGACCAAAAAAAAGTTCCTGCAGGATCCATGAGTCAGGGAAGATGTTGGTGGAAAAATACCATTTCCCTATGTAATTGCCCACCGTCCTATAAGAAATCCTTCTCTATCATATGGTGGTGACACTTTACAAAAATAAAACCTTCAGGATTTCTGTGCATGGCTGCTCTGTCACTTCTAGGTCACGTCTGCTCAGTTTTGCTGTTTTTGAAATCGTGTCTCACTTTCCAGTATTGCACTGTGGGGTGAGAGGGCTATGGTGGCTCTTCCTGTAATTAACATCTTTTGGTAAAGCTGCCTTATGGCTTAATAATGACAACCGTGAAGGAGCTCATCTTGAGAGCATAGCAAGCAATGAATGTGTGCGCAAAACAGTGACCTTTCACCTATTCATGACGCCCCTAAGAGCTGGAAGTCAAAGGGCAGCCACACAATGAACCTGAAGGTTGTCTTTTTTTTTTTTTTTTTTTTTTTTAATGCAGCGAATTTTAGCACCAGAGATGACCTAATGGATCCTCTTGAATTCTTTGGAGGTTATGAGACCTTTCATTAGAGCAACATAAGAATTACCTAAATATTCTGTTGCGTACAATTTTGGAGACCATATCCAATCCCAGCAAGTCTTCTCCAGAGGTGATCTGAAGAAGGGGTGTTTTGTGGTCTCGGAAGGCCATGTACGTCACCATCTTTAGGTAAATCATGTTGCTCCAAAAAAGGTCTCTAAAGCAGTATGGCATTCACCTTTCCCCAGGACCAGTATAGTTACTGGGACTCTACTGGATTTCTTGCATGGGGAAGGGTATGATATTCCTTCAGGTTTTGAGATTCTCACATATTTTCTCTCTCCCTCCAGCGATGAAAGAGTAATTGGAAGGCATGAGAGATGACTCACTTCATGGACTCGGGCACGCAGACAGATGCAGTGGTGGTGCTGTCCTTGGCACAAGCAGCAGTTTTGGGCCTGGTGTCTGAAAATGAACTTTTTGGTGCTTCTATCAGCCCCAGCGGCTTCTTCCCTGCATCAGGGATCAACCTGACGGACAAAGGGCCGATAGAAGCGGAGCAGCCGGAGGGCGAACCCTTCCTGGAGACTAGAGCTCGGGTTGCCGCAGAGCCACAAGAAGAAGAGGCCTTGGAAACAGAAAAGCATACTAGGAGGAAAAAAAGGCCCCCAGTCAGGCTGGTGCCAAAAATAAAATATGAAAATGCAGAGGGGGAAGAAGTTTATGAGATGGCTGTAGGGTCTGCTCAAGAGAATGTGATGCAGAGCGATCCCCTGCTAACATCTGAGGAGCAGGCGTACGAGGGAACTGTGCAAAGCAGTACTGTGAAAATGATTGACCTCAGCACATTCCGCAGGAGGCCTCGGCGACTCCGTCACTCGCGGGGGCGACAGCGCCAGGATGTAGATATCCAGGGTTACCACCACAATCTTCAAGACCCTGCCCAAGGTTACTCTGAACCAACTATGGACTTGGCCCCAGAAGGCACGGGGTTGGAGACCATGCAGACCCAATGTAATTTTGAGCCTAATGCACCTTCATCGAACGAAACCGAAGTCCCACTGCCAAAGTCGCCCGTGCGGGTGGAGAACGGGCAAAATTACGTATGGCAGGAGTCCACCGAGTTTGACACGGATGCGGTTGGGTCCCATATTGAGCGCAATAAAAAGGCTCAACTGGACCGCCTGGACATCAATGTCCAGATTGATGACTCATACCTGGTAGAGGCTGGCGACCACCAAAAGCGCTGGCAGTGCCGTTTGTGCGAGAAATCTTATACCTCAAAGTACAACCTAGTGACTCACATCCTTGGCCACAGCGGAATCAAGCCCCACTCGTGCCCACACTGCAACAAACTCTTTAAGCAGCCCAGCCACCTCCAAACACATCTGCTGACGCACCAAGGCACGCGGCCCCACCGATGCGAAGTGTGCAACAAGGCGTTCACGCAGACCAGCCACCTGAAGAGGCACATGCTGCTGCACACCGATATCAAGCCTTACAGCTGTCGCTTCTGCGGCCGGGGCTTTGCCTACCCCAGCGAGCTGAAGGCGCACGAGGTGAAGCACGAGAACGGGCGCTGCCACGTGTGCGTGGAGTGTGGCTTGGACTTTGCCACCCTCACCCAGCTGAAGCGCCACCTGTCCGCCCACCAGGGCCCCACGCTCTACCAGTGCCTGGAGTGCAGCAAGTCCTTCCACTACCGCAGCCAGCTGCAGAACCACGCGCTGAAGCACCAGAACGTGCGGCCCTTCGTCTGCACGGAGTGCGGCATGGAGTTCAGCCAGATTCATCACCTCAAGCAGCATTCCCTTACTCATAAGGTAAAATGCGCCGCTCTGCAGGGTCGTCCCAGTACTGTTCATTTGATTTTGCACACTTCTTATGTATTGCATTTCATACGACTTACAGTAAAGCATGCATAAAAACTACACTAAGCTAAAAACCCTAAAAAAAAAAAAAAAAATATATATATATATATATATATATATATATATAATTTTATTTTATTTTTTTCTGCTTAAGGCTCCTACTCTTTCTAGGACATATGATTATAGTCTATCAGCTGAAGGGCACTTTCTATAAGCTGGCCCACAGGAGCTGCAGGATCTCTCTGATTTACAAATGTTTTTGAAAGCAACAAAAAGCCCGTCTCGTTTAGTTTTCAAATGATATGCTGTAATGGTGACTTATCAGTTTTGTGTGTGTATATATATATATATATATATATATATGTCCTAGAAAGAGTAGGAGCCTTAAACAGAATGTAATGAGCGGGCCGGGATGCATTTTAACAAACCATTCATTTAAATAAAAGGGGACCCTTATTTTGTACCGCTTTCAGGACTAGCGTTGAGACCTTAATATGGACGTGTTGTGCCACCGGAAGCCAATGCAGTCGCTGTTAAACAGGCATTGTATGATCTCGAACTGAACACGTTATGGTCAGCCATGCAGCCGCATTTTTGAAGTAATTGCATAGCTCTAAAATAATAGCAGGGTAAACCTGCATAAAGGGAATTGGAATAATCGGCAGTGGATGAAACGAGGGACTGCACTACTGTATGGAAATCATTGCTGGGCAAAATTTATATCTGAAAGATCAGACCAGTCTAAGGGCCGTGTTTTACTAAGCAGGTTTCCCATAGACACAGAATGGGAGAATCGGCCCCTAAATTTTGTTAGATGCTGATTTAACCACCGCACTAAAGTTTTTTTTTGTTTTTTTTTATGGTTGTCAATTAGAAACAGAATCAGTTTGAACGCCCAGAACCTTGGCGGTGCGTTTAAAGGTGAGCAGTACACCTTGAAAGGACAACTCCTGCAGCTGCGCAGGAACAGGACTCTTACCTAGCCAAAGAGGTTCAGTCTTGCCCATGTTTCAGTGAAGATCAGCGTCAGATAGCCGGCTCCTCGCTGCCTTTAGACAGCTTAGCAAGACTTCAGCAGTTGAGGGACAAACTTTACAGGAAAAAGCAGTGTATACTTTATAAAACAATATCATGTGTAGAAAGGAATTGTACCTAAGGGGTCTCTAAATATAAAACTGAAAAGCATAGAAGAACGTTCCAAGCCTTGAGCTACTCCTAAAGAAATATGTTTCCAGGGGGAAAAAAGGCCCGAAGATTCACGGTTCCCTTAGAGCTCCTAAAACTGGACAGGTTTACAGCAGATTGTTAGATACTTTTTAAAGTACGCATATGGTTTGAAGATCTGGGTAATCTGTTTTGGAAAAGCTATTGCAGGTGTGGGGTTAGGAATTCCTTAACACTCTTTGCATCTTGTCTCGGTGATTGCACTGCTCTGCCCTGCCCTGGACTGCTCCATCCCACAGATTGCAGGGAGTAGCCAAATTTTCCCTTCCCGGACCTGACTGTTTTGCAACATGCATTTCCCATTTTCACGTGTCCCGCAATATGAAGCTTGTTGAGAATTCTATTTTTAAATAAGTTTAATGAGGACAATTTTACAAAGTTGAAGAAAATCCAGACCAGTTGATCGGTTTGGGAAGGGAAGCGGTGAGGAGCTCCACAGATAGTGCCGCGCTCTTCATAAGAGAAGTCGGAGCCTCACCTAGTGGTAAAATCTTGCAACAACAAGTCTGAGATATTACTCATTGGATCCTGTAAGTCACAAAACCTTCAAGAGCATTTACTGTCTATAAACAGTAACGCCTTGGCTCCCAAATATTGCTTGAAGGAGTGAAGGCTTTACTCCAAGCTGAATCCAAGGTAGATATCAGATGGTGTTATCCAGGGGAATGAATCGAGCTATGCATCTATATCCATTATGATTCTGGGCGTGCGTTTTATTTATTTATTTATTTAACTCTTTCAGGGAGTGAAGGAGTTCAAGTGTGAGGTGTGTGGGCGGGAGTTCACCCTGCATGCCAACATGAAACGTCACATGCTGATCCACGCCAGTGTCCGTCCCTTCCAGTGCCACATCTGCTTCAAGACATTTGTACAGAAGCAGACACTCAAGACTCATATGATAGTGCACTCGCCTGTCAAGCCATTCAAATGCAAGGTATGTTTCTGTCTTTTCACTCTCACTCTCACTCTCTCTCACACTCTCACACAAAACACATGAGGAATAAAGTGCAGGATGCTGAACAGATCCTCCTTTAGAGGACCTTACTCAGCGAGCTGGAACATATCATTCAATGTGTTGTGTATGCAGGGGGACTGAGGGTCCCAGGTAGGGCTTTTTACAGTGCTGGAACCTCCAGCATCCCTGACATTTGTGCATTTGCCGAAGGATTCCTTGCCAAGGAACCATGTGTTGCAGCGACATTGCAGACAGTGGAGAGCTGATGAGGCCAGCGTTGGAAGTCTACCATAAAACTTTAAAATGGACGTGCCAACCCACCGGAAGCTCATGCTGCAGCAGAATGGATGGAGCCAGCAGCTTGTCCTCCCGGGAGGGTCATGGTGGGGCTAGGAAGGGGGAGGGAAGGAACAGATAATGGAGTTGAGAAATAAGAAGGAGCTGGAGGAATAGAAAGCGTCACCCACCTACACTCGCTTTTTGTTGGCTTTCAACGATATTTTCAGGAGCCACGTAGGGCAGCAGTTCAACTGAGTGCGCCTTCTCGTGTTTGAGGTTTTTTTTTTTGCACACGAGAGTGAAGTGTTGTGTACAAGAAGAGTGAGGAAGTGATGATGGCGATGTTTCTTCTAATCCATTTTCTTTAGGTTTGTGGAAAGTCTTTTAACCGCATGTACAATCTCCTGGGCCACATGCATCTGCATGCAGGAAGCAAGCCATTCAAATGCCCCTACTGCTCTAGCAAATTCAACCTGAAAGGCAACCTGAGCAGACACATGAAGGTCAAGCACGGGGTCATGGACATCAGCCTGGACAGCCAAGGTGCGTAGTCCTGCCTGGCCCGGCTGGCTCAAGGAGACTTGAACGCAGGCGCAGCAGCCAGGATCTCCCCCCTTGCACGTTGAATGATGTTTGATTCCCTGCGCTGCTTTACAGAAACAATGTCTGCCTCAAAAGCTGTGTCTGTTACTAATAATTAGCACCTTTTTTTATTTTTAGAATTATTTTGCTATCAATAACTGTACAAACCCAGATTTTTTTTTTTTTTAAGGTCATTAAAGGGAAAACCATAACAAAATATCAAAAATCCTTGGGAAATCTTAGCACAATTTTTTAAATCATTTAAAATGCATATAAAACTTTAAATTCATGCACAGATATTCAGTGAGAGATGTAAACAGTTTGGGAAGAGCAAATTCTGGAGAACAAAAGGCTTGGGTTTAGACGCACGTGTGCAGTGGTGGGGCAGAGAGAAAGCAGAAGGTGGGGAGGGGCAGCAGGGTAGAAATGAGCAGCAGAGAAAAGAGAGACTGGTAGAGGCTAACTTTGTGTGGATGGGGGCAGAGTGTGGTTTGTGCACTCTTGAAGGAAAAAGAGACTTGGATTGACTTGAGAGGAGAGAAACTAGTGGGGAAGATCAGGGAGGAGAAGGGAGAAAGACCTTCTGGAACTTTCAGTTTTGACCACTTAAGTCCCCTCTGTCCACGCCGCCGCCTCCGCTCCAAACATGTGAAGCTGGGCCTGCCAGCCACAGCTCGAGTATTGTGCAGGTTTCATTTGGCAGGGGGAGAGGAAGGAGCCTTTATGTGGCTAAAGGAAAGGGAGTTAGTAACTGGTGCACAGAACAAGTGAGATTTTCCTCAGCATCTGTAGAAAGGGTTTGTCTTCTGTCTGGCACCATAGTTCTTCACTTTCTCTTTGCTGTATGCATGTGTAATATACTTTTATTTAATATTTATCTTAAAAGTTGTATATACCGCACTCTACAATGGGGTTAGATCGAAGCAGTTTACATTATCACGTACATAAAACACAAAATAAGGTATATTGATAAAAAGGAAAAGAGGTCATAAAATCAACAAGTCATCACAAAACAAAATGAATAGCAATGACGACAGCACGCCTCACAAAGATTAGTACAGGGTCAATCAATCAATCAATCAGTAGTCTGTTCTAGAATCCTTTCTGGATTCTCTTCTTTTCTCTTGGGGATTCAGTGCTCAGACTACTACTTTTTCCATTGCTTACATGAGTACTGTCACCTGTAGGCCTCCTCCCAACCCAGTCTTTTCGAAACACGGCCAGAGTCGGGGGACCGTGACGACATTGTTTTGAATGTTTTTGGCTCTCTGCTGACAATTTGAACATTTTGCTTGCCTTGAAAATATTAAAACTTTGAACTTTATGGGCATTGCTTGAACTTTTTATGTCCTTCCTCTCTTCATTGGCCTTTCAGCTTTGGTGGTTGGACCTTCCCCTATTACCTTTTTACTCATCGCCTGGACGTGGAGCCATAGGGGCACCTTACAGGGAAATGTTGATGCGACAAGCCGTAGCATGGTGTTCCCTCACGTGCCTTTTTACCCGCTCTGCCGTACAGTTTACAGTCTGTCATAGGAATTTTGGAAGCCTGGCAGAGCGAATTCTTTCATAATGGGTTTTATCTCTTTTAGATCCAACGATAGACCTGCCGGACACAGACCATGGAGGCATGGATAGGCAGCAAGAGATGGAGGACTATGAGGAGAACTCTTATGGCTATGGGGAGGTAGCGCGCGGCACTGCTTCTGATGCACTGAGTGAGCAGGCCATGAAGGAAATGGTCTATTACAATGTGTAGGGGCTATGAGGCAAGGCCCTCGGAAAAGGACACAACGTGGCATGCGAATAAAGCCTTCAACAAAACAAGCTACTGTTCCATATCTTAGATTTTAAGACCAGAACCAACAGATTGGAGCTCTAAATCCTGTTGATTGTTGAGAGGTTTTTCATGAAGGACACAGGGCCTTTTTGGGGGGTAGTGCTGCACCCTTTTGCCTTGCTGTATGAAGGAGAGTTGTATTGTGGGACACGACTGGTGCTTCTAAGGACCTCCCCACCCAACAAGCGTTTCTGTGCCCGATAAGACTGATAAATAATTATTGTTAATCTCATGTTCAGTCCTTTTCTAGGAACTCTCTAACTTGCCTTCTACCTGCCTACACTTTCCAGGAGCCTCTTCAAATATCTCTTGTAGATCTCCTGAAGCTTTTTGTGCAGGGCCAGAGAGGCTGGGGAAGGTCTCTCTTTATAACCTGGCCTCTGTTTTGCTTTTTGATTCTGACATCAAAAGTTTTACTCCATGGCAGAGCAATGTGACATACTTTCGTTCTGACATGAAGGTCTGATCATATACCAACATTTTGGGCCTAATACAAAATGGGGGAGTGTCCATGCTTCCTTCAGTTCAGTCCTGTTCTGGGCTTGGTTAATTATCTAATTATATGGTTTGTGTGTTAAAAAAAAAAAAAAAAAAAAAAGCAGTACCAAATGCCTGGACAGGCTCTCGTCCAGGTTTGCTCTGCTGCTCCTGAGACTGTACCTTGCTGTGCACTACTTTTCGGGAGAAATGGGAAGTGGTAGGACCAACCCTCCCTCCGAGCAGTATACTTGAATTATATGGGTAAGACGAAGAGGAAAGGGAGGGGAATTTGTTTTCCAGAAGGCTAAACTGCAGGCATCTTGCAATCAGTTATACTCTACCTCCTGACCCCTCACTTGTAACTGACCGCACATACTAAAAAAAAAAAATTAGCAGAGCATAGATGCTTGCACTCTTCATCTCACCAGTGAATTAAGTGAAAATAGTTCAGCAGCGATCGGTTTTACTGTACTTTGAAGCTACAGAACCATAAAACAACGGTGTTGTAGTCCTATTTTGCTGTTGGCCTGCAGGGCGGCGGCACTTGCATAGTGACATAAAGCTGTAGGCAATCTGTTCAGTCACCTGCTTGAAACAGGAAAAAAGAAATGTTTTCCAGAACTAAATTGCTGATGAAAGGTTATTGCCTGCCTCCTCGTGCTTAAGCTGGAGCTCTCCAGCATGGCTTCAGCCCAGACCTCTGCACCGGCTCAGGGATGGAAAGGAGGAGGGCAAGAGAGGATAAGTTTTGGGTTTGGTTTTTTTTTCTCTTTAGTCATTTTAACTGGATTTGAATAATGAATATGTTTTTCTTTAACTGTTATAATTTGCATTACTAACACCGAGGCATGGTTGATTTGGGTAAGTGGCGGTGTTTTGAATTGTTCATAATTCCTTCCCTACGCTAAGGAGTTAGAAAACTATTTTGGCTCTCTCTGTTAGATCTTCTTTTCTTCTGGTAGCAGCGTTGCTCAGAAAGGCGACCTAAATCATTTGTTTGCTTTATCTCTTGATTAACTATTTTATAGTTTAACTTCTTGCAAACTGTTTTCTCTCATCTTTTCATTTTTTATTTTTACTCTTAGTTCTATAAATGTCCTCTTCTGGTGCTCTCCTTCATCCGCCCAGGCTGCAGTCGTGTCTTTAACCAGATGTGTTTTAGTGTTTCTGTGCTGCTGCTCAGTCAGAGACTCGGGCTCTCTGGAACTTTAGGATTCACCAAGGTGGGCAGCAACTGCAGAGGAGAAACTTTCCAAAACCCTTCTCCTAGGAGATACAATTTAAAAATCAGACTACTTATTAGGAAAAAAAACCCGGTAATATTTACTTCCTTAAAAAAAAAAAAAAAAAAAAGCAGTGCTAGAAGACAATATAGTTTTAGATCGGTGGGGGTCTTTAAAAAAAAAAAAAAATGATGAAAAGTTTTTCTTTTTGCAGATATATTGGCATTTAAAAAAGTTCTGAAAGATCCTCTCCTTCCCCACATCCCTTTCCTTGTAAATAAATGTATTTACATTGGGGTGTTGCTGTACTGCTCATCATCAGAGCCTGAAGCAGGAATTACCCGGATGCATGTAAATTACAAAGATTATATAAAATAGCTGAAGCACAGACTCCAGAGGTGTGGGGATTTTTGTCACAGGGGGGGTCCATCCTAAAAGGCGCACACCCTTGAAAGTTTTAAGGTTTTGCGTGACAGGTGAGTTCTATTTTGCAGGACCAAGTGAAGGTCGCTACCTCTAAGGGGGAAGACGTGGGGTAGTGACCTAGGCTTATGGCATTGCTGCCCCTGTGATAAACACGAGAAACCGCCCAAGGTGACGTGTAACGGAGCAAAAGGATTGAAAGGTTCCCGTGCAGAAAAAATTAAAAAACAAAAATACTTATCCAAAGTCATGCTGAGGGGACACAAAGGGGCCAAGGAATCTATTTTCATATTAATATAAACAAAAATTTTGAAGTTTAGTGTATTTGGAAGATGAGTTTAGCTTTATAGTGTTTGATATATTTAAAGATATATAAAAAAAAAAAAATGTACATAATGAACCAAATGTAGGAATTGTGAAAGTAATTTTTTTTTTCTGTGTTTACTCTCGTTTGGGTTTCGTATATCCCTTTGTTACAGTTAGGTTTGTTTGATGTTTGCCTTCCCCTATCCTACGCTTGCTTCAGCTGATCTTATGTGTTGGATTTTCTTTGTGATCTGTGAAGTTACATTATGAAAGTGATGCTGATTAAAAAAAAAAAAAAAAAAAAAAAAGTGAAGCAAATTCTATTGGAGCTCAGGCCTATGGAGTGTGACCAGGTTGATGTTCCTTCTGGAACTGGGTGGACCAAAGACAGATTTGCAGTCACTAATGGGCCTGTCCACCAAGCACGTTTTACGTAGACACTAAAATAGTAAAAAGCTGCTTTAGTATTTCTGGCCCTATTTGTATGGGAAAAAGGTGTGCTGTCGTTTTGCGGGGAGGAATGGGGAAAATAACTTTCGGAGCAGACACAGAAAAGGGAGGGGGCCTGCGGTGTAGCCGAGGGAGCAGGGTTGTGCGTTTTCTGCTTTATCCCCACTTCCAGAGGGTGGTGACTGGGCAGAGCTGGGCCGCAGGAACCCAGAAAGAAGGTAACGGCGGTGGGTCTCGGCTGCTAACACGGTGCTAGTGCTTGGCATCCATGATGAAACCAGCTTCTGTAACGTGGCTGGAGAAGGCAGAATAGTCACGCCCTTCGTGTGCACTTATGAACAATGTGCAAAGGCCTGATTCACAAAGCTTCCCCCCACCCCCCTGGTAGCCTCAAAATGGGAGAAAAACCTTAGCGAATTAGGCCTGAAGTCCCATTCCCCTCCCTGCCTCCTTGTATCGAAGGCTCAGCTTCCCAGGCCTCATATCGTTATGGCATAAAGCTCCTGAACCAGTTCCCAGTCTGGTTTATAGTGTGCGATGGTCGCCAATAGCAGAACTTTCCCTGTACGTACCCAGATCAGTCCAGACCGGGGTTGAGCCTCCTGTGCAGCAGATGGAGACAGAGAAAAACTGAAAAGGTATCCTATTATCAGGACAGAGCCTACCCTGCAGCCCTTCAGTATTTGTCTGTCTCCAGCAGATGCGACAGCTCACCCTGCGGTTCCCTGATCTTTATAGGATGAAGCAAGTACTTTCAATTTCTTCCTAGTTTAAAAAAAAAAACAAACCCACAGAATTGGCTCTGATTCTTTTTTTTCTCTTAGGAGACAGCGCTGTCTCCTTGCTCTTGCAGGGCTTAGGGGGGCTTGCCCCTTGTGTTAGCCTGAGCTCCTTTCCCGGTGATCCTCTTCGGGGTGAAACTGGTGGTCCAGGCACTCTTCCCCCCCCCCCCCCCCCCCCCTCCCTTTTACCTGGCTGCCTTTTGCTCCGGGACGCTTCTCCCCCGGCAGTGCCCTCAGGAATGTGCCATTCCCCTGTGTGACTGTTACCTGATGTAAAAAAAAAACCACAAGAAAGGTCTGTTCTTAATTTTAGGGCATTTTTCTTTCATTTAAGCCGGCAGCCAAGGTTTTGTTAGAGGAGCAAGCAGGGTTCGTTCATCTGCCTCCGCTCCTCCCGGCAGCAAATTTAGAGCAATCAGCTGATTTTTTTTTTCCTTCAGCTCGCAGCTACTCTTCAGTGAGTATGCCGCGCTCCCACTGCTGCCTGGCTTGTGGAGAGCCCTCGACGCATCTCTCGCTTGAGGGGCTCTGTTCTACATGTTTGCCAGGTGGGGAAGGTCCCTCCCGGTAGCGATTGCAGAGCAAGCCCCAGGTCGCTCCTCACAGTGCATGGCTAGGCCGTTCCCGGGTCGGCAAACCGCGGGAACGGTGGCCATTTTGGGTGTTTCAGCAGCTCCCGATTCGGGGCTGAGGAGTCTATTTTGTTGGGGGTCTCTCTCCCCGATTTGAGTCCCCTGCGGCCCCAGGACGTTGTCCCCTCCCCCAGCAAGTCCAGGCCACATTTTCTGTCTGAGTTTGTGCTTCTCATGCACAAATCCTATCTGGCCAGCTTGCAGGAGAAGGAGGACCCTGCCTCAGATCCCCTACCAGCCAAAATCCCATGGCTGCTCCCTCAGCTCCAGATTCGCAGGGTGGTGCCGGAGGCCCCACCCCGGACCCTCAGACGCCTCTAGTGACTCCAGTTCCGGATCCAGACATGGATTTGGCAGGGACGCTCCCCCCTCTGGAAGGGGATGACCCCCGCGTTCTGTGATTATTTCAGAAGGAAGAATTGGAACCCCACATTCCCTTTGTTCTTCAGGAGTTAGGGATTGAGGGGCCCCTGGCAGATACTCTCACTGCCACCCTACACATGGACTGGGACTCAGGGCTCCCGCTTGTTCTTTTCCCTTCAATCCTATGCACAAGTTGCTGCTCCTCCGGGAATGGGAAGCTCCCGAGGCGGGGCTCCATGTTGGGAGAGCCATGGACAAGCTTTATCCTCTCCTGGAGGACTGCCTGAACATGCTGAAAATTCCCATAGTGGATTCTTCAGTCTCAGCTGTTACCAAGCACACCACTATTCCAGTGGTGAGAGCCATGGCCTTGAAGGATGTACAGGATCGCAAGCTCGAATTCCATCTCAAGCGTATCTTCGCGGTTCTGGCCTTGGGAGTTCGGGCAACGATCTGCAGCAGTCTCATGCAGCGGGCAAGCCTTAGGTGGGTTCAACAATTGCTCAGTACCCAGGACTTCCCATCTGCAGAGGCGGAGCAGGGTGAACGGTTGGAAGGTGCCATCCTTACCTGGACATCTGGCCAAGTCAGAGGTTCTCTGTTGGTGGGCAGTCGACCGGGTGCTAGCAATCCTTAACTCTCTCGGGTGGATAGTCAACTTTATCCAAAAGCAATCTACAGCCTTCCCAGGTGCTGGAACTTCTGGGGGCACACTTCGACACACGGGTCAGCAAGGTGTACCTGCCACATGCTCGAGCACTCAAGCTTATGGATCAAGTGTGCAGCCTAATCTCTCTCCTGCTCTCGATGGCATGGGACTACCTCCAGGTCCTGGGAACTATGGCTTCCACCATTGACCTCGTCCCCTGGGCCTTTGCTCATGTGCGACCATTACAGAGAGCTTTGCTATCCTGCTGGCAGCCGGTGTCAGAACAGTTTCAAATGATTCTCCCGCTTTCGGCCTCTACCATCGCCGACATACAATGGTGGCTATTGCTTCCACACCTTCTACGGATGCCATTCTCTCCGGCTGGGGAGCAGTCTGCCAGTCTCAGACCATGCAGGGATACTGGTCTCCAGTCCAATCCCGCTGGCACATCAATCGTCTGGAGGCCCAGGCAGTTCGACTGGCTCTGAAAGTGTTTCTTCCCCTGCTCCGCAGCAAGGCAGTGCAAGTCCTCTCCAACTCCACCACGGTAGCTTATATCAACCGGCAGGGGGGCACCCGGAGTCGCCTGGCGGCTGGCCCTGGAAGCCAGCCAGCTCCTTGCCTGGGCGGAGCGTCACCTGGACTGCCTTGCGGCCTCCCTCATTGCGGGCAAGGAGAATGTACAAGCCAATTTCCTCAGTCGCCAGCGTCTCAATCCGGGCAAGTGGGAGCTCTCGGACTGAGCAATGAATTTGATAGGCGGCAGGTGGGGTCCCCCTCACCTGGACCTCATGGCGACTTTGAGCAATGCCAAAGCCAACAGTTTCTTCAGTTGCTGGAGGGAGTGGATGCTCTAGCTCTCCCTTGGCCCCCAGACATCCTCCTCTGTGTTTCCTCCTTGGCCTCTTGTGGGAAAAGTTCTACAAAGAATAGAACTCCACAAGGGGCCGGTCATCCTGGTAGCACTTGAATGGCCACGCAGACCGTGGTTCGCGGATCTGGTAAACCTGGCGATGGACAGGCCTATTCGTCTCAGCCATCTCCCACGTCTGCTCCGGCAGGGTCCCATATTTTTTGAACAGGCGGATCGCTTTTGTATAGCGGCCTGGCTTTCGAACAGAGACGACTGAGACAGAAAGGCTATAAGGATGAAGTTATCTCCACCCTCTTGCAGGCTCGTAACCTGTCTACTTCTTTGGCTTATGTACGTGTCTGGAAAGTTTTTAAGAATGTCTGTGCTGAATCTGGTGTTTCGGTGCACTCAGCCCCGCTTGCGGTGGTTCTTTCCTTTCTTCAGAAGGGCCTCTCCAAGGGTCTTTCCTTCAGTTCATTGCGCGTACAAGTGTCCGCTCTCGGCTCTCTCCTCTGTTGCGTGGAAGGTCAAGCTGTGGCGTCTCACTCGGACATTGTTCAGTTTTTGAAGGGCGCCAAGCATTTGCGGCCACCCGTCCGTTCCACCTGTCCGTCCTGGAGTCTCAATTTAGTCCTTTGGGCTCTCTGTGGCTCCATTCGAACCTCTCAGTCAGGCTACTCTTAAGGATCTTATGCTTAAGACGGTTTTCCTGGTCTATCTGTTCTGATTTGGGGGTTTCTCTCAAAACTGTTCCTTCCTTCTTACCAAAGGTTGTTTCTTCTTTTCATGTCAGTCAGTTAGTGGAGCTTCCCACGTTCTCTCTGGAGGACATCGCGGGTCCAATTGGGGGCAATCTTTGCCGGCTTGATGTGAAACGCGTATCAGGTCACCAATGAGTTTCAGATTTCCGATCATCTTTTTTGTCCTTTTGAAGTGGTCCAAATAGGGGCAAACAGGCTTCTAAGACTACTATTGCTAGGTGGTTGAAGGAGGCGATCTCATCGGCCTATCTCTGCCAAGGCCAGGTCGTTCCTAAGGTTGAAGGCTCATTCTTTGCGTTCTCAGGCTACGTCGTGGGCAGAGAGTCAATCGGTCTCTCCACAGGAAATATGCAGGGCCGCTACATGGACATCCCTGCATACCTTTGCTCGACATTACCATCTTGATGTGCAAGCACCGGTTTTTGGGTCTTTTGGTCGACAGGTGCTTCGACCAGGACTGTCTCGATCCCACCCAGTTTAGGAAAGCTTTGGTACAACCCACAGTCTGGACTGATTCGGGTACATACAGGGAAAGGAAAATTAGTTCTTACCTGTTAATTTTTGTACCTCTAGTACCACAGCTCAGTCCAGACTCCCTTCCCTGTTTCTGCTGTCCACTTGAAGCTTTTTCTACAGGTCTCTGGATGAGTCACCTATCATTATCTTATGGACACCGGAAGCATCTGTTTTGATGACCAAGGATATGCAAGAGACCTTCAGCGTCCATTCAATGTTGATAATTGTTTAGTTCTTACTCACTTGCTTTATCTTTGTTCTTATCTGCTTTGACAATGGTTATACTAAGGGCTGCAGGGTAGGCTCTGTCCTGATGTAGGATACCGTTTCAGTTTTGGTCTGTCTCAGTCTGCTGGCCAGGAGGCTCAACCCACAGTCTGGACAGATCCATGGTACTACAGGAACAAAAATTAACAGGTAAGAACTAATTTTCCTTCACTCCCCATGTGAGGCGGCCTTAAATATAACAATTCTACCATCTACACCCCTAGGAGCAGCGTTGTCTGGTCATGCTGTTTCTATAAGTGACAGGATGGTAGTCTCAAGTTAACATGGGCAGCAAACCATGGCTCTGGCTTCCTTTTCAAGATTACTGATTAATAATATTTAGCTGTGTAGTATCAAAACAGCAGCTTAAAAAGAGCTCCTTGTTCTCCTGCTGTAAGAAAGGGTTTGAGGTTTTTTTGGTGTTTTTTTCTTTCCCCTGGCTGCCCTATGTTAATGTTGAAGGAAATGTAAATTCACCTCTTTTCCTTTCCTTCCTGGCCAATAACAAGAAAAACCCCATAACTCTGAAAATAGTTGGGTTTTTTTGTTTGTTTTTTTTCTTTTCATCTCCCACTAGCATGAAACTGGTCAGTGGTGGAAGGGAGACGGCTCTGGGCTAACAGGTCCTGGTCGGGAAGGTGCACCGGGAGCTCGTGCATCGGCCTTTGGCTCTCACTTTCACTGAAGAGGCTGGAGCTCTTCCTGTTGCTCTTTTGCCATCTTCTGTTCAGGAAATTCTCTATTAAACCTCACAATCTACTACCTCTTTTTTTTTTTTTTTTAAATATATAATTTTAGAAAGCTATTTTTCTTTAGCTAGGCATAGATAACCACTCCCAAGGAAGGACAGGGACCTGGTTTCACTTTTGTGCTACAACACCAGGAGGCGCAGCTTAGAAGCAATTTACAATCCATTGTAACTCTGCCATGGGGGTGAAGCTGAAAGTAAAAAAAAAAAAGTTTCTGCCTGTCTGCTGCAGATTATGTATCGATGAGGAAGATTGTGAGTTGCTGTAGCCAGGTGCTGAGCTGTAGGCAGAAGGTGTAATATCCAAAATAAATGTCACCCTAAAATCCCATCTTTGATTTCATGGGATGGTCAATACCATGATGCCTCAGAAAACCTTACTGTCCCATATGAAAACTCATGCACTTGGTTTACATGAGAACTCTTTGAAACATTCTTCTCTGAGACAAAAGTACTACTGTTTTTTCCCCTGCATTGTTAGTAAAATGGCCACTGAGGAAAAACAAGTGTGTGGACAGGGTTGGCCAATTCTGTCCTTTAGGCGTAGGTCTGCTTTTCAGGATCTCCATAATAAATAGCCATGAGCTGCATTTGCATGCCCGGTTTTCATTGTATGCAAATGTATCTCATACATGTTCATTATGAAGATCCCAAAAATCAGCTCTGCTGGTGGCTCTTAAGGGCTAGAGTTGGCCACCCCTGTACTATATCTATCCTGTATAGTTTGAAAATTAAATATGAATTATATACATTAGCAGAGGCCTCCACTGACCATCATCACACTGGCAGCACACAGACCCAAGTTTTGTCAAGAACTTGCATGGGTCATCAATAATCATCAGTCTTAGAGCACAGCAGCTTGAAACTTTTTTTTTTTTTTTTACAAATTTTCTCTTCTCCATATAAAAATGTCACAGGTGAGCGGAGAAATTTGTGATGCCATTGAACGAGCTGAAGGAAATAAATGGCGTCAAGCATAAGTGTTACCCCGCTGCAGAACAACCTTCCAAACCTAGCGTTATGTTGGATGCCTGCTGAGTGCTGCGGCAAAACACTTGAGCCTCAGGCTTAAGAGCAAGAATGAATAAATGCTCCACGACGGCAGGGACTGGTTTTCTTATTCTTTGATTTCCTTAACATTTTATATGCAGAAGAAAACATGTGTTAAAAAAACCCCCCCCCCAAAAAACGTTTCAAGCTGCTGTGCTCTAATACCGATGATCTACCTGTGAAAGTTCTTGGCAAAACTTGGTCTATATGCTGCTGTGTGGTGTTATGGTCTTTGGAAGCCTAAGTTGATGTATATAACTCATATTTAATTTTCAAAATATGTGAATGCCAACGTGATGCTTGGATTTATCTTTAAGCATTTCACATCAGCCTCTTTTTGGTGGTTTATAAGCTGTATCCATGCTGGAACTAATTTGTGTGTTTATATAAACAGTGCAGGAGTATGTAACCACCTTTTCTGGCTTCGGGGGGGGGAGAAATCGGACTGAACAAAGCTTTCCTTTTAATCTGAGCAAAGAATGATGATTTCCACTTGTGCAAAGCTCTACTGTATTTAAGTTTCTTGTATAAACAAAGTTTGTTTACTTAGCAATAATTATAAATAAAGAAATATTCTGTAGAAGTTTTATTTCAAGAATGTAGTAATTAAGCTTGACCTGCTCATCTTTACTTTAAAAAGATGGAAAGAGGCCAAGTCTGGTTCCTTTCTTGTCAAATGTTTTCCTCTCCACACATTAGCTCCTGCCTAATATAATTCTGTCCAAATAGGTTATGATGACTAATTCTGTAGAAGACTCCCACTATTATCCTCTTCATAAAAGCAGAGATCATTTTGTCCCATCACTGCAATACATCTGAAAATCCTCTTTACTTATTCCCATTTCCCTATACAGGCCCAGCTCAGACCTGACTACTGCATTTTGCCTCCCTTCCAGCAGATGGAGACAGAGAATGTTTCACAGGCACTGCCTCTTAACTCAGTGTGGAACCTGCATTTCTTCAGTATTTCTCTCTCTCCAACAGATGGAGATGGTACAAAAGCTGTGGTTCTGTATCTGTTTAAAAAAAAAAAAAGTAGCACTAGGGGCTTAGGTATTCTTGGAGATTGTTCAGCCTTTCCTAGCAGGAAAGTAGCAGGTCCCAATGGGACCATCCCTCATTGTAGCAAGTTAAGCATGAGCAGGGGTTGGGGACCCCAAATTTGCTCTTTTGGATACACAGTGGGGGGGGGGGGGGGTGATAGGCAGTGGTCCAGCTCCCTCAGGGGATACATACCTCTGCCACCCTTTTTCAGGTAACTAAACTTTTTCTTTTTACTAGTAAAGCTTCTACAGAAAAAAAAAAAAGAAGCAGTGCTTGTTTTTTGTTTTTCCCAGCATTCAGCCCATTGCTGGGGGGAAGCCAAAGGCAGGGTGCTCAGGCTGAGTCAGTCCTGGGGCTGCCAATCCCATTTGGTGTCTCCAGCAGCTGGTGCATGGTTAAGTATACTGGGCTACACCATCTCATACTGCACCTTGTGTAGGGAGCACTGGTCACAGCTCTCAACAGGCAGACAGTGCTTCTACTGTATCTCCACTTCAAGGGCTCTCTACATAACAGAATCATCTAAGCAGCGCAGCCTTGGCCTGGCTGCGCTGGTGGAGGCAGGCAACCCTTCCGCAGTTAAGGGTTGGAACAGGGCCATTTTGAAAACTTTCACAGCAGTGGAGTGGATCTCCTGCCAGCACTGGCTCATTCTACTCCTGCTAAGCCCCTGAGGCAGCCCCACTGTGGGGCGACACTCAGGCCATGTCAGGCTCTTTTTAAGAATACATCTCCAACAAAAATAGTTCTAATCTGACATCTTTTGGCATCTAAACCTACTTTGTTACCTGCAACACCTGAGGCCAGCAGCTACAATTAAAAAAAAAAAAAAAAGTCAGACAAAAAAAACCCAAAACAGAAGTCACTGACTGAAGGACCTGTGGCTTTCCTACCCCTGGATGCTGTGGGCAATCGCTGTTCAGTTTTAGCCAAACACTTTGCTCGACCTGAGGCATGGCCCATGCCAGAACCTAATTCCACAGGGAGCATCTCCTCTAATCTTCCTAATTTCTTGTCCAATTTTTTTTTTTTTTTTTGCTAGACTGCAGGTTTGCACCTCTACCATCTGCTGGAGACAAATACTGAGGGATATCACTCTAAAGTAGCAGTGCCTGAAAAGCTTTTAGTTCTCTGGCTCCATCTGCTGGTAGGGATGCAAAACCCACAGGAACAACTTTTACTCGTCTTTCCCCAGCTGCTACTCCTGATCTGTCACTAAGGTCCACATCAGCCTCTTCACACCTACTCTTACTGGTGAGCCCTGAAACTGCTGTTGCTCCTTCTTTGGCTTCACATGGCTGAATCTGTTCCATCCTCATATGGAAAGGAGAGGTACCATGTTGCTTAAACTGAATGACAGCTGTGTAAGGAGCACGACTAAGGGCAGCCTGCCCAGTCCGTTTCTAGATACTTTGACATACATTTGCCACCTCTGGTTCCATTTGATGTCACACCATGTGTGAGGACTACCCATCCTGCTTGTCCTCAAGAGGATGAGCAGTTCTGGGCTTTAACTAAGCCCTATTAAAAACAGACTTAGCAACAGGAACCCCATGGAGAAAAATATAAAAGGCTGAGCACCTTTTAGCTGGAACACCCACTTCAAGGGCTATTTCAGACAAGAAGAGGTTTCAGTACCTTTTTGACGTACAGCCTTGTCCCAGTTCTTCTGTAACTAGGTCAGCCATTAAAAAAAAAAAAATGGTACAGAGGGGGGCGCCCCCCCCCCCCCCCCCCACACAGGCTTGAGGGCTTGCAGACTGATCCAAAAGGGTAAACCTTGGCACAGGCTGGGAAATTACCCTTCCTGCCTACCCCTTGAGACAAGCCAATCTGCAATGCAGTGCACTGGTGTTCATGCACTCATACCAGCTGACGGGCTGATTCAGTAAAGTACACTCAGGCTGAGCACACCATTCACCCCCGGTTTGGCACGCTATTTTTACTCCTTATACAGTAAGGGGTAATAGCACGTGGAAAACACGTGTCCAACCCCCCCAAAACTAATAGCAACCGCAACATGCAAACACATGTTGATGGCCCTATTAGTCATGCCCACGCAATACAGAAAGTAAAACGTGCAGCCAAGCCACACATTTTACCGAAAGGTAGATGTTAATTTCTGCCAGCACCAGGAAAGTGCACAGAAAAGCAGAAAAAACTGCTTTTCTGTATACCCTCCGACTTAATATCATGGCAATAGTAAGTCTGAGGCCACAAAAATAAAATTAAAAAAAATTAAGTCTACCGCAGGTTGGAAGACAGAAGCTCCATTTTGCCGGCGTCCGTTTTCTGAACCCATGGCTGTCAGCAGGTTCAAGAACAGACGCCGGTAAAATTGAGCGTCAGCTGTCAAACCCGCTGACAGCCGCCGGCTTCTGTCAAAAAGGAGGCGTTTGGGACGCTGGCCTGTGCGCGCGTTGGGAGAGCGGGCGCTCGCCGGCTCTCCCGCGACTTTTACTGTATCAGCTCGTGAATGATTACGGCGTATGCCGTAGCCTCAAACAGGGACCCCCGTGTGGCTCAGACTGATCTGAGTGTATTAACTGCACCGGAGGGAGAACCAGAAGAGCAGAGCCGTATAGCGGAAGTTAACATGAAAGAGGCTGATCCCCTTGGATCGAACAGCAATAGAAATTCCACTTAACAGCAGCACCACTTTTCTTCAGGAGGTTGCCTTTTTTTTTCTTTTTAAAGGTACAGTGCTTACGTTTATTCGAGTCACAAGGCAATGCCATTAGGTGGAGGATGATTCTAGGAGGCAATTTTAGATTACAGAATTAGCCAGTGCAGTAAATAAACCCTTTGGAGTAGGTACTTGGAAGAGAACATTGACGTCGGTGCACCTAGATGCGGCTTTCCCCATCGTGGAGAGAGCAACAGAATACCACTGGGGGTAACTGAGGCATTAAGCCCAAGGCAGATAGGAAAGCAATTTGAAGCTCCGGTACTCAAGCTGAAGGCCTCCAGACTCATCCACCCCCCCCCCCCCCCCTTTTCAAGGAAGGGAATACTACCTGCAAAAGGTGGTTTCGGGAGGGTGGGGGAAGGGCTATATTAATGCATCCCTTTGGTAAGGACCTGTAGATTTTTATGGTGGGGATGGGAGAAAAACACAGTAGCACAGCATAAATACTATAGTTTCCGTAATTAGTCTTGGCCCCCAGCTACTGTACATCCACCCTCAAAAAAAAAACCCTATCATTCTCATGACCTCTAAAATTAAAGGTTTTTATATACAAGATTCATAAATTGCTACTAAATCTCACTATGGTAGCTTATGTTCATTGAGAACAGTTTTGAGCAGCCCCGGCCCCCTCCCGGGTCACTTATGAAACAAGAGCTGGATTTATGAAGACGTTTAATGACGACACATGGCACCATGAAGAGGTCAGATGAAATGGCAAGTTACAGCAGACGAGGCTTTTCTTCCCTACATGGAAAACTAGGGAGATCAACACTGTACATCCTACAGAACAGTTAGCACCTCCCTCCTGGTTTCAGTCCTGTGTGTCTTCCTCTCACCAGGTGCAGATGAACACCAACCAGCGTTAAACAGGGTTAAAAAAAAAAAAAAAGTAAGTTTATCTTCTTCCTGTTAAAGTTAAAAATGAGGTAAACTGCGTGCATCTCCCAACCACAGAGGGACGTTATCTTCTATTTCTTGCCTAGTGCTTTGTCCAGATTTTTCTTGATGCCATCAAGAAAGTCCGTTGTATTCACATAGTGCTCGTTCAGTCTGACACTGAAAAAAAAACAAACAAAAGTTTAAAGATCAGAACAGTAGCATCTATCTATATTAGCTGCTCTTGGCATGCACCTTTTGCCTCACATTCTCAAGCAATGCTAAGAAACTTGAGCAACCTTCAAACGTCTCAACGTTTCCATATGGAAACGGTTTGCCCACCGATGCAGAAACTCAGACCAAGCTAATAGAAAGACCATATGGCCTATCTAGTCTGCCCATCCACACCAACTGATTCAGTTGTACAATCCCTACCACTCCCGCAGAGATCCGATGCTCTTCTGGTCTACACAACCTGCAAAGGGAGCTAGGCTATTACATGCATTCACCACCTCTCAACAAGGAATTTCCTTATATCTGAATCTACCCACTTCCACCCTCATCCCATGACCTCCTTGTTCTACAGCTTCCTAAAGATTTTAAGCAAAGTGAGAGGATGAAGGTCAGATGCCAGAAGCTCCCTTGAAAAGCCTTTGCAACAAAACAGCTTTTCTGTTTCCTCGTGCTGGTCCTTGAATACATGGAGTGTTATGGTAATGCTGAAAATGCTATATTTTGTGTCTAAATGTAAAGTTTGGCATATAAGCACACTGTATCCAAAAATGGAAATTAAAATTTTTTTTGGGGGTGGGCAGGCTGGTTTGGGAGTGGAGAACAAAAACATTTATAAAGATTTGTTAAGGTAACCTTAATGTAAATATAGCTCAGATCATAATTATCTGAAAAAGGACTTTAAAAATCAAAGGTAACATAGGTCAGCTCAGTGGCAATCATCCAGGGGAAGAGGTTTTGAATTCAAGCCAGGCTTCTGCTCTTGCTCCCCAGGCAGGCCGAGGCAGCAGTCAGTCCCAGCCCCTGGAGGAGAGGAGAGGTGAGTTATTGCTCAGTGGCAACACCTAGTGGTCAGCCCTTAGGATATGTTAGCGACTCCTGGCCAAAACACTAATCACACGGGGTAGCTCCACTTGAAGGTTCATGTGAAAACTGCCATGCAAAAAACACCAATACAAAACACTAATCTTTATCAAAATATTTATATTGCAGACTGTATTCAGATCTAACCATTTATCATAGCATCACTAAGAAAGGGGGGCCATCTCCCAGCCTTCCCTTCACAAAAGTTATGTATAGTCAAATGGACCCACAGCCTTCTCTGCATAATCCTTCTGTGTTTAATATTTGAATCTTATTCTTCCTGCTCCTACATCCATCTAGACTCACGCCTGGGAGGTCAATTCTTAGTTTCTTACATACAATTGGGGTAGATATTCTCTGCTTATTTCCATTAAATGGGCACAAAAGGCTAATTAACAATATATAGCCAGAATTCGCCTTAAAAAAAAAAAAAAAAAAGCTCTTCATGATTCAATATCCTCCATTTAATCCCACATTCTAATTCTTCTCCATCATGGCCTTGCTTTTTCAGTCAAGAGCTCACCCTGCAAGGTGTTAGGCAGGCCTTGAGAAAACTGTACTGAACTAAGCTGCACTGTCACATTTGTTTGAACTGCATAAGAATAGCAAAGCTGCTTTGGCTGATACTTTCTACAAATAGGAGGTTTATAAAAGATTTTGCCAGAGTCCAGCCTGAAGTCTGTTCTCTGGCTGCTGTGTACCAGAGAGCTAAACATATGGGGAAGCAAGCAGCAGCTTTCAAAGCTGTGGTCAAGGCCAGTTTGCAGGTTCATGCCAGCAATGGTAAATTCCTATAACTGCTTTTACGCACGCCATAGTTGCCCTGCTTACATGTAAACTTCAACAGGGAGCTTTACAATTGGAAGACTAGACTAGTTTGGTGTAATTATTTGGCAAGGTACCAAGTAATCTAGTCTGGACTGGGCATGCAAACTTTTTCACAATCAGAAGTTTACTGCAGCAGAGCCCAAATGATTGTTACTGCAGTACCATTGTTTAGCCAACATCTAATTTTCAAGCATCTTTAAGAATACCTCAAAACAGGCAGGCAGCACCCTACAGTGCTTGGAGAAATGTAAGCAAAGCAACAGCTGACCCCGCCCCCCCACCACACAGGAACATTTTAACATAGTATGCCCTGCAGAATTTGCAGTACAATGAAACCTCCCTCTGCCCAAACAAAAAGTTTCCATCCTAGCCTTCTGCTCTCCACCCCCACTGGAAAAGAAAAAAAAAAAAAAAAAAAAAAAAAAAAAAAAGAGTTGACAAGTCCTCTTCCCTGGGCCACAGTAGGTAATAAGCATTGTGGACGCAGGTCAATATTCTCATCTCCATCACATAAGATTCCTGGTAGGATGGACCTCAGTGGGGGCATTTACTTCCCTAACCACCAAAAAATGTACAATTCAGTGTGATCAATGCGAGCACCCAGCACCACTTCTCGTCTCCTTCTGCTCCTAGTGTGACCACCAGTGCATTCTATAGCAGGGCTTGAAGCAGATGTAAAAAGCTTCTTGCTGTGTCAGTGGCGAGGTCACTAAAGTGATATCCCATGCAAGTACAGTGCTTTCCACAGCAGGCTGGCAAAAATCAGCAACTCTGTCCTCAACCCATGGGAGTTTTTGTGCAGCTCCTGTAGTGCAGGCACTTACTTGCTGAGGCCACCATGAATGCAGCCTGCAAGATCCTTTGTCATGACTCCACTTTCCACAGTCTCCACACAAACCTTCTCTAGAGTCAAGGCAAATCTGGGAAGACAGCAACACAGCACCATTTATACAAAGTGGATATCAACTGGTATAAATCAAATGCATTTAATTACTTGAGCTAGAGAGCGTACTGTGACCGCACTTTGAGTACTGTGTGCAGTCCTGGTCTACACGTTGCAAAAGAGATAACAGTGGAATTAGAAAAGCTAAGGGGAAGGGTGGCCAAAATTAAGGGGATGGAACGGTTCCAGGAGATTAGGGCTCTTCTGCTTGGAGAAGAGACTGCAGAGGGGAGAAAGGTTTATAAACCTGAGTGGACTGAAATGGGTAAATGTTAATCTGTTTACTCTTTCAAAGACTACAAAACTAGGGGACATGCAATGAAGTTAGTAGATGATACATTTAAGATAAACAGAAAATACTTTACACTCAATTAAATTCTGGAATGTGTTGCTAGAGGATGTGGTAAAAGCTGTTCGTGTAGCTGGGTTTAAAAATGGTTTGGAAAAAAGTTCCTGGAGGGAAATCCACTGCTTGTCAATGAGATAAGCAGCATGGCTTCTACTGAATCTAGGAATCCTGCCATCTGGACTGGCTGCTGCTGGATACAGGTGTTGGGCTTGATGGACCTTTGGTCTGACCCATCATGGCAAACATGTTTTTATGTACTATTTAAATCTAACTAAAGAGAATGGTATGGTAGCAGCAGCACTCAGTATTAATTATCCTTTAAGTTAGATACAGTTTTAACAAACAAGTTCGATACCTTTATTGAACTAAAACGTACAAATTATTGATCTCAATATCTAAAGTATCCAAGTGTACTAACAGCAATTACAAGATTTTATATTTACCCTGATCAAAGAGATTGCTGAAAATAAAATCCTGAAGCGTCCTAGTTTCTTCAGAAGACTGTACAACAAACATGTCTGCACTGCAATTCACTGCTCACACCAACAGCCATTAATTCTGCACCAGTTGGGAGAAAATTATCCTCCTTCATATACCATGATTCAGATGTTCAAAGGGTGCACAGATCAGCTTGTGATCATGTTTGTAAAAGGTTTACTTGACTAGACACAGGTTAATGCACCATTACAACTTGGTGGCAATCTACCAAATATATAAAGGAACCCAAACTTCACGACTGCATTCTGTAAATGCACACCATCCCTCATCAAGATCCTTAAGCAATTCATAATAATTTGTAGTTGTTTGTAAGGTCATATATAATCCTGCCAGCTTAGTAGCTAAAATTCAGCCAGTGCATTTACGTCCATCTGCATACCTCAGCAAAGGCAAAATGGGAACATTATGGCAGATGCTCTATGTAAGCTTAATACCATGAGGATCAGAAACACAAAAGGTTGTTTGCACATTTGTAAAATCCACTACTTTCTAATTTACAATCTCTTTATTCAAAAACAGGTAATGCTGCATTTGTCAATACAAACACACATCCAAGGAATGACAATTTAAGTACATAACTTAGTTATATGGGTAATACTTGAAATACACTACTTTTTAAATCTTATATTACCCTCAAGTTTTTACAAATATGTGTGTAGCCAGACAGAAGGATGATGGAATGATATTTGCCCTCAATGAGTACTGTACACAGTCCAAGATGTAGAAACTTACTTAATCAGGTCCTGGTTGCCATCTAGCTTGCCTCTATGTTCAAGGCCTCGAGTCCATGCAAAGATGCTGGCAATGGGGTTGGTGCTGGTGGGTCGTCCCTAAACAAAAGGATTCAGGAATATGTAAGATGAAGATGCTTCACTCAAGACATGAAAAGAAATGTACAAGCAGTAACTAAACAAGGCTCATTTAGGGATCTTGCCAACACATTTCCACAAGACCATGAGTATTGTGGGAAGAGGAACAATTCAAGTGGGTTTATATCCTGAATAAGTGTAGCAAGGAGCCTCAATTTAAAATGTTTCAGGGCTCAAAGCAGTTAAAGGGACAGAGGGTATTAAACTACTACTTGTCACAGATCAAGACAATCTTACCCTCCCACACACAAAGACACACAGCATGGCTAACTATACTCCTAAGGGTCACCTTAGCTTGAGCCGGATCAGCACCTGTCACAGAAAGCTAATGAGATGACCTGCTGCTGTCCATTCACTAGTCATTTCCACTTGCAGTTTGACCCAGCTATAAGTGAATGAAGGGGTTTTACTCTATTCTGAGATCTCATTTAAGTTTCAGGACTCTTCTGATGTGCTGTATTGCAGTGATAAATCAAGTTAGGCATATTGGGAAAGTGAACACAGACAAGATTTCAGCAAATTGTATATTAAAGTTAAGCTATGGCAGACCATTTAAGATACAGAGGTTGTACGGTCTCTCAAAGATCAAGTTATCGTAATTTATAATTCATAAAGGAGTCTCAGCAAGGGCCACAAACTTTGGTTTTCAGGACAGCCACAATGAATATTCAAATGCACTTGTATAGATGTGTTAAAAAAAAAGTGTTAAGACTTATTTGCATAGTTTTGTTACCCTATAAACCAGAGTATAGTCAGTTTCAAATTCACCCGTCAGTAGACACCACCACCACAAAGTATATTGTATCTGACATTTAGGTGAATATGAGACTGGGTAGACTATTGTTTACCTTCCGATTTCTCTCATATATACCCTAGAAACCATACCTATTTGCAACCCTCAAGGACCAGATTTGATAAGCCTTGACCTACTGTCTTGCTGCTAACAGACTAAAGCTCAGGCTAGAACAGAAGAGCCACTTTCTATTGCCTGAAAACCGTATTGACCATGTACTGGTCTGTACTACACAACCATTGGCCCTCAAGAGGTTCAAAGCGACACAGGCTGAAGAGAGCAGGTTCCATTACAAGTTCAGCAAACAGCACATGTATACCTTCTGGTGCTCCCTATAATGGCGGGTGACAGTGCCATGAGCTGCCTCTGCTTCAATGGTCTTGCCGTCTGGACACACCAAAACAGATGTCATCATGCCAAGGGAGCCAAAACCTGTATAAAGAGACTAGGAGAATGAATTTCTAAGGAATATGACAGATTTATAAAGACATAAGTGGAATGGAATAGAAAACGAGAGGGAATGGTTATTTACCCTTTCAAACACTAGGACCAAGGGACACTCCATGAAAGTAGGAACTGGCAGATTTAAAACAAAAATCATAGAAAGTATTTTTTTTCCCTTGGCGCACAATGAAGTTATTGAATCTGTTGCTAGAGGACGTAGACAAGACAGCTAGCAGTGGAGTTCAAAAGAGGATTGGATTAAGTTCCTGAAGTAAAATGTCCCTAAACTGTTATTTGCCAGGGAAAAGAAGTCATCACTTATCCTTGGAGAAACAAAAATTGATCAACTATTGGGCCATCTGCTAGGTACTTGTGATCCGGACTAAACCATTGTCAGAACAGTATGTTGGGCTCTGTGGACCTTGGCTTGACCCAGCATGGCACCTCTTATGTCCTGATTCTGCTGTTTACAGATTATCTGTACAGATATTTCTACTCCTTTTCAGAGTCATCTGCCCTCAATCTTCAAACCAGATTGTGCATGGTACCTGTTCATCAGTACAAATCATGGCTATGAGATTTGCCGAGATGCCATAATGAATACCAAGCGTCAATTTAACCGCTGAAAGGTCACTAAAAACTAAATACAGTTAGTGCAGAAAATTAATCCCCACCATGATCCACCCCCTATGGTGAAAAACAAGCCAGTTACCTTGAGCTAAAATATCTGACTGGACATCTCCATCATAGTTCTTGCAGGCCCAAACAAAGCCACCAGCAGACTTGAGCACTTGGGCCACCATGTCATCAATCAGACGATGCTCATACCAGATCTTCAGCTTATCAAATTCTGGCTTGTAGTTCCTGGAGGTTAAGACAATCGCCAACACGTTAACCTTCCCCTGCCTGGGATTGTCTACGGCCACATTTTCTCCCTTGCTATTGTTGCCGTAATCTGTATCATTCAGTCATCAACTCTAACAATGGTGAAGAGATCAGATCCATGCCGGAGAAAAAGTCACTAGGCAATGCCCCATGCTAACATTTCTCCTATCTAATGAGGATTTCTAGACTACAATGGCCCTTGTATTGAAATATTAAGACAAAACCAGGGTAGCATAAAAATCTAAGTCAGTCAGTCCACAATGCATCCTGCTCATGCAAGGGCCTGAGAATGGAAAGTACTGATTTATATCCATCCAGGTATAAGAACCACTGATTATAGGAGATACTACAGACGGTCGATAGCGGGAGAAGTTTAAGCATCCTCGCTCCATAGTTGATAGTGTGAAGAGGTTTAAGAGCTAGGTAAGCCAATTCCAGTCTTCCTCCAGAGATTTATTGTCATGAATGGTGCTGTCTACAGGAAGTTCTCACAGTGGCTTTGGATGGATGCCAGTTTAAGAGGATGAGTATAAAACAAAACTGAAGTTCTCCCTACTTCTCAAAAATGTCTTGGAAGATGTCCTTGAATCTGCCATCATAAGCCTTCAGAATAGTATTCTTAGTGCTCATGTAGAGGGGCCACTTCTTCTGAATGGCATACTGGAAACAGCTGTGAGCGAAGCCTGTGATAGACTGAAAATGCACACGTTTTAATCCCACGGAACAAGGAGGGAGAGGGGGCAGGAGGAACAAACACAAGGGTCACATTCGGTCTCCAGAAATAACCACAGGTTCATCAAACCACATCACAATAGATCTGGACACAGTGGATCAAGTTTGCAAGTGGCAGCAATATGATATATTTAAAAAAAAAACAAAAACCACCACCAAATACTGTGCTGCTCTTATAAAGATGGACATGGAAAAGGGAACCTACTTTGGGGAAAGATTCATTTTAAAATGTCATGCTTGGCGCGGTCTCAAGGAGTTCATGCAGATCATCAGAAGGGAAAATCATGCAGATACTCATTTATTGGAGAGTGGGGGGAAGCATTTGGCTATTACCTAGATACTTCCTTACCTCATCTGTGTTGTACATGCCCATCCCAACTCCACCTCCTTGGAAATTGAACACCTCCCATTCTTTGGCCGCAGACCCATCCTTGGGCGTGAATACCATCTTGAAGTTGCCAGCCCTATCTACAACAAAGTCTGTGGCCTTGTACTACAAATGTAAAGTAAAAAAAAAAAAAAAAAAGTTTAAACTTTGTGTTAACCATTAGCAACTTTTGAAAGTTACAGTTGCCCCAGTTAGTGACCGATCACTCCCCCAGGCCCTCTCCATTTAAGCCATGACGTACCTGGTCACCATAGGCATGTCTGCCAATGGTGATGGCCTTGGTCCAGCCAGGGACGAGTCGGGGAATGTTCTTGCAGATAATTGGCTCCCGGAAAACTGTCCCACCCAAGATGTTTCTTATTGTACCATTGGGACTCTTCCACATCATCTTCAGTTTAAATTCTGAAACATGAAATGCAGAGAGGAATGCTGCAATCACCATGCTAGGTACCACGGAGGAGAGTTCAAATTGAGCACCACTTGTGATGTATGTGTATCTAGGCATAGAGCAGCAGAAACCATAGAAAGATTTGTCCAGTTTTCTTGAGTGGTTGGCCAATTAACTTCCAGCCAAGTTCTAAAGATTGCTGCTGCTCTGCTGTACATACAGCTCAAAAGTAATAAAACAGATTACATACAAGACAAGTTTTTAGATACACTGAGGGATCTGAATTTTTTTAAGCTATCTTTAGCTTGGTAAAGGCCACAGACCATCCCAACCCTGTAGTTACTTTAATCTAGCCCTGCCACGTCTGAGCAATCTCAATCCAGCAGAAGACTAACAAGAATGGTCTTAAAGGCCAAAATCTATTTAGAAACTGCACAAAGTTACTACAGGTCATGCAAAGTTCCTTCAGCTTCAGACCAGCAATAATTAGGATGCTACAAGGTTTCCTGCTGCTTGTTCACTAGATAAGAGTTTAGTTTAAACTTTCAATTGCCTCTCTTTTTACATAAAAAAGTGATTTACAATCTTAAAAGACATAATAGTTCAACAATACACAAAACAAGTACACAAACTCTAGATTTATCACACAATATAAGATGACCCTGATCAATAAACATAAGACCATAGTTAAAAATAAGTAGTTGGGGACCAAGTATTAAAAGCTTGAGTAAAACACCAGGTCTTAAAATACCCTTTTCTGAATTCAGAGTATTCCTTTTCTTGAAGTACGGTAAGGCATGCCACAAGAATGGTGCATTACGTTTGTCTGCTACCTTCCAACCCAAGCTTGGCTGGGGAAGGGGAGTCTTAATAGACCATTCGGGGCAGACTATAGGCAGCCACTAAGTGCACATGACAAACTGGTGAGGTGCAAAGGGACACCTGTATGTAGTACTTTAAAACAATAGATAAATTACATTTTTATTCTACATATTGGAAGCCAATGAAACTCTTGTAAAAAAGTGGGGCAACCTGCGGCCATTTAGTTTTAAGGCTTCCCCTCTTACCTCTACCTTACAATTAGTCTCCAGAGTCCTTGCAAGGGGGCACCGGAGAAGAGAATGCCTCCTTTTCTTTTAAGGGGCAGTCTTCGGCCACCCCACCCCTGTCCCACCTTAAAAAACAGGTAGAGCTGAAAAGTCAGCATAGTGGCTGCATTTGTAAAAGCCGTGGTCTTTTCCCCATTATACTACTGTGAGCCCTGATAAAAGGGAACTGCAACAGTTCAAACCATCCCAAATTTGAGTCACTGCCAGTAAAATACAGCCTTGTTCCAGAGCTTCATTTCATCTGTTCCCAGGTTAATTATGCCGTAGGAAAGCAAGAGCAAAATATGAAACTGTTCAATGATTAGGCAGCATCTAAATATATTTACAAGCAGTTACTCCATCCAGTCATGAAGCATAACCCGGGGCAATGATCTAGTACTCTTCTCCTACCTTCAACTCTGGCTTCATCTGGTGTGATGGTGGCACACTTCACAGCTACGTTGTATTTCTGCGTGGCCAGTGCAGAGTCTATGGTCACTTGGTCACTGGTCTGGTCACGGTATGGAAGACCCAAGTCAAAGTATTTTAGCTCCAAGGCCACATTAGGCAGGATCAGCTAGGAAGAGAAGGAAAAAAAAAAAAAGCTATGAAAACCTCAAAATATTGCTAGGTCAAAGTACCAAGCCTTAGTAGCCCCATTACACTGTAGCTTGCAAACTGATCCAGGGGGGAAGTTTAGAAACGGATCAAAAAAAATAGATGACCAACGAGGGGAGCCTGAAGTGGTTAACACTAAACCAGGTTAGCAGCAGTTTTTCCCACTCCAGACAGCTTCAGAACATTCATACTATGGGTCTAATGTTACCTTTTCTTTGATGAACTCCCAGATGATGCGCGTCATCTCATCTCCATCCATTTCCACTATCGGGTTCGCAACAGCAATCCTTTTGTCTGCATCTTTTGGGGGATTGGGAAGAGGGGGGAAGAGTTACAGAACACTTCCATGTTAACAGAAAAATTAACCTCCCCCCAGATTCTCCTTACACCACTAACAGTTAAGTGACCTTAGGACTCCCATCACGCTCAACACCGGTTAACACCAAGCGAAGGCACGATTTCCCACCTACAAAGATGCTATCAAATTCACACCGCCCAAGGTTCACTGCAACACTTTACGTGAAAGTATGGGGTGTTTCAGAATATCCCTGGATCAGCTTAATACAAATCCCAAGCACCTCTGGTCCCAGTGCCTCACTGGACACCACAACGTGGCACTTCAGAGTAAACCATGGGACAAAGGATCAAAGGATGCAGATGCACATGGACAAATTTATTTTTTTTTATTATTATTATAGCAAAGTGTACAGGAGAAAAATTAAAAATTGAGTACATACATCCCTAAAAATGTGGGAAGTTTTTTTTTCGGTTACTCCCACATGAGGCTGGCAGACTGATCAAAGGTCAGGCTAACTTGCAAACATTTACACAAACTGATGGATGCATACAACAAGTCCACTACTGTGCCAGAGCAATGTGGGAAAAGGTTACTGTTCCTAACCCAAATTACCAGTTCATCTATATTCGCTATTTCTGGAAAGCAGTGTTCTAAGCAAATGAATATCTACCCTGTGGCGTGACCAGCATCATATAATTAGCTGCATAACTACAGAACTGTTAAATTTAAAGTGGCACCAATTCTTCTTTTTAATTTGAGATTTGAAAAATTCAGGGAGGTGATTAGCTCACCAAGCAAAAAAAAAAATCACTACAGAAACCCAAGTATTAAAGTAAAAATTGTGTGTAATCCTAATGTGACCAGTCAATAGCAGGGGAAAAAACAAAAAAGTAATTATCCATCCACTCAGGGATTCTTTTCCCCTTCTTGACAATGTAGGCAATAAAAGGAAAATATGACAAACGAGGCAGAGAGCATACCAAACCAGGAGCTCACAGCAGTATGTCTGGTCATGGATGGTAATCTTAATTTTCTCCTGTAATTCCTAAGCCAATGAGTCATAGCTGTTAATTGTGTCAGGCTCTGCTCAGTACTATTAAAAAAATAAAAATTAAATATATATAATTTTTGGGATCATTAACATGCATGAGATTTGCACACAGCTCATACCTATTTCATGCATATAAATTAGGATTATCCAGAAAACCTGACAATTAGGGTCCCTCAAAGACCAGAGTTGTCCACTCCTGTGGGCCTGGGGAACTAGGTCCACTAAAGTAGTGAAGCACAGTATATTATCCCCCCAAGACAGCATGGAAAAATGACAGCTGTATTCCACAACAGGGACTTTTAAGTACTTGTTCTTATGTAATCCTCCTTGAGTAATTGGAAATCAGACTATAAAATATAAATAAATCTGCATTTCAGACTGCTAGAATGGAAAGGTATCTCAAACTTGAATGATTCCTGTTTTCTGCAAACTAGTAAGGACCCAAGACATCAGGAACCCAAACCAATGATTCTCCCAAGGGACTACCCATCATACAATCCAGGGAATACCAAGGCAACCACCACACTATGAACAGAATATTTTGTGCAGATCAGTTAGCCAGCTGGAGCAAGTTTAAACACTGGAGAATTATTTCAAAACAAAAACTGTTCTAGAAGCTACCTGCGCAAGTTTATCCCTAAACAATCATGAGTATGTTATCTGCTAATTCCCAGCAACTCCCAGTTCCACCTCTTCTTCCTCACTGAACTACAACTAGCTGCGGTTTTGTTAATGCAGACATTGAGAAAATTCCTCCATGCCACTATGTCAGTGCTTGACTAGATGCCAAAAAACGTGTAGCAAAACTGTATAACATGCTAAAAGAATGAGGTTTGTAACAATTGCAGTTCCTTATCCCACTGCATAACTTTGGGACTATCTTGATATGAGAATATAATGCACTTAAAATATGTCACACTAATTTATGATAAAATAACCCACACCTGCCCAAGAATTATAATACAAATTATTCAAAAGAATGCACTAAAGAAAGCAGATCCTGCCAATGTCAATATCACTACTTCATGCCCCCAGCTAAAAAAAAAAAAACAAACGCATCTTAGATTCTACAAAGCTAAGAACAGATATGCTATTCACTGTCTCCACAGGCAGCTAACAAAAGTAGTAAGAAACAGAAGCTTGGCAGCAGAAAAAAAAAGCAAAAAAATCCACACAGCCTCTAGTCTATTCACCCACAACTACTCATCTGTACAGCCCCTACCACTCCCTCAGAGATGCCCCTCTTGTGCTTATCCCATGTTTTCCTGAATTCAGATATCATCCCCATAGCTGGCTGGAACTGGGCTTTCCGCTACCTTCAGAAAGGTCAAGAGTTTATGGAATGTCCCGAGTCCTCCGGCAGCAGGCGATTTGCTTTAAGAAAAAATTCTGTTCAAAGGGGAAGCAAAAGATTGTTCTTATTTTAATTTCAGGTAACTTGTAAGTTTAGATAACTTTTAGCATTTTTTTTTTGTAAGCAGATGTATAGAAATGAAGGTTGTCAAAAGCTGTAGGTGAGACTTTTTTTTCCCCTTGGGCAGGTTAATGCAGAGCTCTTGAAAGCCGGTCAGCTGTATTAAGTTAGTCCAGTAACGAAAAAAAAAAGTCTCACCTACAGCTTCTCACAACCTTCATTTCCATACATTCCATACATCTGCTTATATTGTTATGTTTCACGTAACTCCATATAAATTGTTTAATTTGTTTCATGTAATTCCATATAAATTCATTTGAAATGTTCCTTGTAAACCGCCACTCGGCGGTAGTTATTTCAGTTACCTGTGAACCGGAGTGATATGTATTTTATACAGGAACTTTCGGTATATAAAAATAAAAAATAAATAAATAAATAAATAAATATTTAAAAAAATGCTAAAAAGTTATCTAAATTTACAAGTTACCTGAAGTTAAAATAACAATTTTTTACCTTCCCTTTGAACAGAATTTTTTCTTCAAGCAAATCTACTGCTGCCGGAGTATTCAGGACATTCCATAAACTCTTGACCTTTCTGAAGGTAGCGGCAAAGCCCAGTTCCAGCCAGCTATCCTACACAGTAAACGGAAATTTGTGTAAAAACATGACCACTCCCGGTACAGCTGATAACCTCCTCCTTCCTCCCTGCAGTCACCTTGAAACCAGGCCTGCCTTGAAACTATGCTCTCCTTTCAATATAGACTAAGGACCACAAGGGTCTCAATGACCATTTCTAAAACTACAATTTCTCTATTCCAGCACCAAGGGATCTCCAAGTGTTATTTTCTGTCCTATAGAAGGCCAGCATTGATGCCAGACTGCACTATCCTTAGGCAGCAAGCCTGGATCATTGTGTCTATTTACCGTCTGCAATATTTAAACTCTACTCAAGACGTATGCCAATAAGTTACACACTCATCCCAAAATTAAAGTGAACACAGAACCCAATTTGATTCCAAATGGGCTACAATTATACAGTTTTTGTATAGACATGTATACACAGAATTAGAGCAATGCACAGTGAACCATAACAAAGGTATCCTACAGGTTAAGGACACCTCTACAAAAAGAAACCTAGGCAGAGGGGCCTTTCAGAGCTAGAAGCGGTTTTCACTCCTGATGCCATTCCATTCTTTCCCTGTATAGAAAAGTGGGGATGCTGAAAAGAAAAAAAAACATACAAAAATATTTTGGAACCTCATATTTAAAAGTTAGCCCGTTAGGCAGGGGATGCTACAGCACTTTAGGATGTTACCTAACAAGGCAGGAGGAACTCAAGAGGCAAGCATTTGCTGCTCCATTCGTTTCGCTGGTACACACACACACACACACATCACGAACGGACAGCAGGCACGCAAAACAGATGGGTGTGCGCGCATGGGGTCTGCACTAGACATACATGCCTACTATCCATTCCTGAGCTATGCCTCGACCGACAAAATGAATTAAATGAATAGAGAATGCACATCCCCTGCGTACCAGCTTCTGGAGGTAATCAATGTGGCCCCCCCCAGCTGGGGGAAGGGGAGGTGTAGGTGGGTGGTACAGTTAATTGTCAAGGGAACAGGATGGAGCCTAATCAGCCAAGAATCCCTGGTGGTGGCTAATGAATGGCCCAAGAGTACCTCAGCCCATCTGGTCAAATAGTGCAGGCGGATGGAAAGGGGAGAAACGGCTGGAGAACGCAAGAAGAGGAAGACAATCTAGACCAAAAAAAAAAAAAAAAAACCCCAAACAGCTTAAGATCAACAGCTAAGGAAACAAACAGCAATTTTTATTTATAAATAATTTTTTAGTTTATATCCAACTTTTCTACAACAGTGCTCAAAACAGGGCACAACAAAGAGGCATGTACTGTTCCTATAACAAAGATACTTAGGAAAATACCATATTAAAAATAATCACAAAAAGTCCTAAAAAACATTAAATAAAATGCAATAACCCCACATCTAATATGGCAGCAGTTTCTCTCTGTATTGGATTTTCAAAAGTATACATACTGGACCTCAGGGGAGGGGGATTTTTTCAATCTACATATGCAGCTATGAATTCACATCACCCACAAACATTAAGCATGTTGGACCCCAATATATTGTTTGCCCAAGTTAATCTTTCCAAGCTCCACAATTTAAGAATGGTAATATTAGTTGGCCAAATTATATTGGATGTTTTGCAAATTAGATCACTGGCAGCTACATGCATTTTTCATAAATATAAGAGAGGAAACAATTGACAGGGCATGTAACTCGGGTTACTTATTCATTTCACTGAAAGGTAATCATCCATCAGAAGATTACAAAAAGGCATTTTCACCTGGATGGATGCCAAACTGTCCTTTCAAGCATCATACATTGTCCTTTAATGCCAACAGTAATACATTTAAGAACATAAGTTGCTATACTGGGTCAGACTAAGGGTCCATCAAGCCCAGCATCCTGTTTCCAACAGTGGCCAATCCAGACTACAAGTACCTGGCAAGAACCCAAACACTAACAGGCTGATACAGTACAGTGCGCTCCGGAGCGCACTGTTAGCCTGCTCTTGGATGCGCGTTTTCCCTTACCCCTTATTCAATAAGGGGAGAAAAATGCACGTCCAACCCGCGGCACCTAATAGCGCCATCAACATGCAAATGCATGTTGATGGCGCTATTAGGTATGCACGCGGGATACAGAAAGTAAAATGTGCAGCCAAGCCACACATTTTACTTTCAGAAATTAGCGCCGACCCAAAGGTAAGTGCTAATTTCTTCCGGCACTGGGAAAGTGCACAGAAAAGAGGTAAAAACTGCTTTTCTGTGCACCCTCCGACTTAATATCATGGCGATATTAAGTTGGAGGTCCTGAAGAGTAAAAAAAAAAAAAAAAAAGTTTAAAAAAATTTGAATTCGGCCCATGGCTGTCGGGCCGAAAACCAGATGCTCAATTTTGCCGGCGTCGGGTTTCCAAGCCCATGGCTATCAGCGGGCTCGAGAACAGACACCAGCAAAATTGAGCATCGGCTGCCAAACCCGCTGACAGCCACCGCTCCGGGCTAAAAGGAGGCGCCATGGATGTGCTAGTGTCCCTAGCGCCTCCTTTTGCCCGATTCTACCGCACTTCATTTGAATACTGTTATCGTGCGCACCGGCGAGTGGCCAGTGCGTGTGCCGGGAGAGCGGGCATTCGTCCGCTCTCCCGCATTTTTACTGAATCGGCCTGTGAGTAAATCCCATGCTACTGATACCAGTGGCTATTCCCTAAGTCAACTTGATTACCAGTTAATGGACTTCTCCAAGAACATATCCAAACCTTTTCTAAATCTAGCTATACTAACTGCACTAACCACATCCTCTGACAAACTCCAGAGCTTAATTATGCATTGAGTGAAATAGAACTCTCTCGATTAGTTTTAAATGTGCCACGCTAACTTCATGGAGTGCCCCCTAGTCTATTATCCGAAAGAGTAAAATAACAGATTCATATCTACCCGTTCTAGACATCTCATGATTTTAAAGACCTCTATCATATCCCCCCCTCAGCGTCTTCACCAAGTTAAACAGCCCTAATCTCTTTAGCCTTTCCTCATAGGGGAGCTGTTCCATCCCCTTATTTTGGTCTCCCTTCTCTGTACCTTTGCCAGTGAAACTATATCTTTTTTTGAGATGGTGACCAGAACTGTACACAGTATTCAAGGTGCAGTCTCACCATGGAGCGATACAGAGGCATTATGACATTTTCTGCTTTATTCACCATTCCCTTCCTAATAATTCCTAACATTGTTTGCTTTTTTGACTGCCGCAGCACACTGAGCAGACAATTTCAATGTATTATCTACTATGATGCCTAGATCTTTTTACTGAGTGGTAACTCCTAATATAGAACCTAACATCATGTAACTACAGGATGGGTTATTTTTCCCTATATGCAACACCTTGCACTTGTCCACATTAAATTTCATGTACTATTAGGATTCCCAATCTTCCAGTCTTGCAAGGTCCTCCTGCAACTTATCACAATCCGCTTGTGATTGAACTAGTCTGAATAATTTTGTATCTGCAAGTTTGATTACATCATTCGTATTCCTTTCCAGATAATTTAGCCTGCTGCAAAAAGGTACTCGTCCTACATTATTTAGGTATTTTATATACTGTCACTAGCCGTTAAGCCCGTTAAAACGGGCGAGATTCCATCTGTCAGACCGGCACGGTTAGAGCCGCTCTGTTCTCCACAACTTCCCTTTTCCTTCCATCCTCTCACCTCATCTACAACCCCTTCCCTCTCCCAGCCCTCCTCCTCCTCTTTTTTCTCTTCTCCAGAACTTCTTACCCTTCCCACTTGTTCAGTCATATCCTCTTCCCCTCTCCCTCAGCCCTCCTCCACTCCCTTTTTCTCTACTCCACTTTACCCTTCCCACTTACATCCTCTTCCTTCCATGCCTTCTCATCTTCCTTCCCCTCCCACCTCCTCCACAACCCCGTCCCTCTCCCTCAGCCCTCCACTCCCTCTTCTTCTCTCTGGCCCGCCTGACACTTAGATACCACCGCTGCTGCTCCATGGGAAGTCTCCAGGGGGTCTCTCTCTCGCGTCTCTCCACCGGGCTCGTTGCTGGTCCGACCGACGCTCGGTGATGAGGCGCACGTGAGAGAGACACTCCCGGAGACCTCCTGTGCTGCCGCCGTTGCTCCTCCTCGCCATTTCCAAGACAGCTGTCCGCTGGTCTCCCTGCTGACCGCCGTGCTCTCGCGCATGCGCCGTAGAGCTGCTCTCTACTGCACATTTGCGGCAAGTCAGTCCAAGCCCATTTATATGGTAGATTCCAAAAGAAGATGATCAGTTTACAAAAGCAACATTCACATTATAGGTCAACATCATCAAAATATGATACATTAGTTCCTTTTATATAAACCTTTATGGAGGTAGTCAGCGAGTTGTCTTAATATTTTTTAAGTCTCAATGTCTATCCTTTTCTATGTTATTTTTGTTAGATCATATATATTTTTGAAAAGCCATCTAATGCCAAAAAGTTACATCCACAAATTGATACCGTAATTAGAACAAAAATGTCTTGAATATATTCCTGAGTGGTTAGCTGCACAACAGGAGCCAACAATCCCACAGTTTAAATAATCTGCAGATTTCTGCTACAATTCCAGTGCCAACAGAACCCATAGAACTGTTTACATCCCTCACTAAAAGGATATAGACTCCCTTAGGTACAGGCTATCTTCCTGAACTGTCACACCAGAATAAGGGCACTGGAAGGTCTCCATTCAGGGTGGAAAACACAGGAATTTGTGGCTCCCTACCAGTCAGGCTGCCAAGCAACAAGCAGGAGGTAGAATTTTGCCTTCCCCCACGAATCTTCCAGTATGAAATACTTTAAAAAGCCATATTCAAAAACAGCTAGGTGACATATCTTGGGAACTCAGCAACTGTTTTAAATACCACACTGTACTAAAATCAGGGCATCATTTGTAAAGGAACCCAGTTCCTGTGCAAAATTCAGCTCCTCATTCAGAAACGTATCACATGAAAACTATATTTGGGAAGGAAACTCACGTATAAAACAGATTTCAAGCCCTCTGGGGACAGAGAAAATATAGGTTGAAAAGTGCCTCGCCTCCAGGCACCGCGCGACGAAGGGGTTCCCCTTTGTCACACCCCTTCGTGCAACCCTTCGTGCCTCATTTAATATCGATTTTGTACATTTTTTGTTATATAAACCTTATCCAAGTTATATACCCTTTTATTTTATTAACAAATTTAATTTTAAATTGTTCACTGTACCAGACTATGGAATTATTCTCCAGCTGTTATTTGTTCTATGTAAACCGGTATGATTTACATGTAATGTAAGAATGTCGGTATATAAAAATCCAAAATAAAATAAAAAAATAGCACCTGAATGTAATTCGCCTTGAGCTACCAAAGAACAGATGTGAGATAAATCTATATAGATTTTAAGAAGCCTAAAGGGTGCCAAAGCAGAACTTAGTTTTGTTTTTTTCCAAAAAGTTAACAAAAAAAAAAAGAAGAATATTGGGCAGTAGAGTGAAGGTCACACTAATGTGAAATGTCCTAGACGCCTTTCTCCTGACAAAGGTCAAACTGCTTAACTAAACAGTCACGCGTTTGGGAAAGTTACAGATAAACACAGAAGCACTTGGGAAACGTCAAAGGCACCTTTCCCATGGTTGTACTATTACAACTGGCACACGTGCGCTGGTTTTATTTTAACCTCCCCCCACCCCTTTCATCGGCCCTCTGAATTTCTCAAAAGCCTCCAAAAACCTTTCCAGATTCAACCCGGTATCGCAGACCCTAAAGAAGTAATTTCTCATCCATCAACCCTCATCACAGTGTTAAATGTCACAGAAAAAAAAATGTTATACCATCATGTAATAACGTCTTGCCCCATTTCGCAAGTGGATTAGTTGCAAAGCTAAGAGACGGCGCTCCCGTCCAGAATCTGTAAGCAGAGCGAGCCGGCTAAAAGCCAAAGCAAACCCCTCGCTGGAGGGAGAGGGGGGGGGGGAGGGCGCCTGCAGGAATGCGAGCCGAGTCCCTGCCAGGTGCCGCTGTCCTTGAGAACAGCCCTGGAGGACGCAGTCGGGCCCGGACACTCGAGGACGCGTGCAGCCCACCCCCGGGGGGGCCCGTCCCCAGGCGAAGCCCCGCGGCGCCTGCCTGCCACCCTCTCAAGAGCAGAGACGGCCCCAGGGCACCTCGCTGGAGGGGAGAGCTCACCGCTTCCGGCTGATGGGGACGAGCTGCCGGAGGCCTACCGGCTTCCTCCTCCTACTCCCCCCGGCACGCGTTCCCCCTTTACCAGGCTCCCCCCCCCCCCCGGCACGCGTTCCCCCTTTACCAGGCTCCCCCCCCCCGCCTTCCTTCAGCGCGCCAGGAGAGCGGTGAAGGGAGCCCGGCATCCCCGGCTACAACGCCGAGCCGGCTAAAGCATGCGTGCGCGACCGCCGGCTTTACTCACAGCTCCTCCGCTGCTGCACTTGCTGGCTCAGGGCGGGCGCCAGGACGGCCGGGCTCTTGCTGAGGGCGGCGGACGAGGAGGCTTTGCAGAGCGAGTGCACGGCCCGGAGGTAGCCGGCCATCCTGGGAAGAGAGAGAGAGCGAGAGAGAAAGCCGGGAGGGAGCGGGGCGCACGCACTGGCGGAGGAAGCAAAAAAAAAAAAAAAAGGAAGGGTAGGAGGCGGTAGCCTCGCAGTAATAGCGGCGCGTCCCCTCCTCTTGCTCCTCCCGCGCGAGGAGCCGGCTTCCAAGAGCGCCCACGTCAGCACGAGCGCTTTTTATAGCAAGGAAGCGAGCGCGAGAGCGGCCGAGGCGCGGGGGTGGGGGGGGGTCTGGGGGCTCCCGCCGGCTGGTAAAAGTCAAGTCAACGCCGCTTTGTCAGCAGCGGCGCGTCCTGTGCTTTTGTTTTGTTCGTTTTTTTGCCGCGTGACCCATTCATAGCTTTCATTCATCCGAGCCATGCGCGCCCTGAACACTCGCAGCCCTGGCACGTACTGCGCGCCGCCGCTTTTCGTTTGCGCTCACGAGCTCGGGCGCTGACGTCTCAAGGGCGCAGGCGCGCGGAAGCATCCCGGGTTAAGGTGAGGTGTGGGGGAGGTGTCATAGTCGTAGGTTTAATGTGAAAAGTTTAATGTGAAAAGTCACTTTCGGTTTGGAATTACATCACTATGTTTTATGGGAACAACTTTTATATAAATATTTATACTCTGCTTTTTTTTATATTCGGGTACTACAGCTATGTTTCTGTCACCAGAGGCAATAAAGGGTAAAGTGACATGTCCAAGGTCACAAAGAGCCCCAGTGCGATTTAAACCCTGGCTCGCTTGGCTCACAGCCCACTGCACTAACTACCTAACTACCCTGAAAACGTAGTCACTGTTAATTGAATGGTTCGATATATAATAATTCGACTTACTAACTCAAATACATAAATGGGTGTTTTTTGTTTTGTTTTTACCAAAAAAGCATGCATGCCATCAAGCATATTAAACCTGGCTCTTTCAGTGTCAGTCATCGTCCTCTGCTCAGTCTGCTTAAGTCACCATCATATCATGCCTGGAAGATATTGGGAAATCGCAGTTTCATCCTCGGGGGCTCTCTGCAGAGCTTTAAAACCTGAAATTTCAGAAAATAGACAGGAGTCTTAGTAGCTTGTGACATCATTAAAAGACCACAAAAAAAGTATGATATAATACAGGAGCTTCTGAGACTACATAAGTTGGATGTGATTAATGAAAGCAACTAACTCATTATCTCTGTAGTTAGTCACAAATATAATTAGTGCAGTAATAAGTATCACCTACAACATATCCGTTAACCTTTATTTCTGTGCATCTATGTGGACTTACCAAGTATCCACACTACTTTATTCTAGACCAGGATAGTGATTGCCCTGAAGTTTTGAGTAATACGTATCTGACTGCATCCTTAGCTCTATCTTTTTAATTAGGCATCATATTCATAAATGACATTATTCAAAGAGGACTTGAATTAACTTGTGGGGAGGACTTTTTGCTCTGGCTGAACACATTGTAAAGCCATGGATGGTTGCTCAGTGTGTCCCTGTGCATGTTTACAGAACCATTAACCTCAGCAGCTCTTGCCAAATCAAAGACTGCTAAGGACATTGACTTTGATAAGTACCATGACAGAGCAGGACAAAAGGGCAGAAAGTATTTCCAGCTGGATGCTACTGATTTGGCAAGGAATTCCAGGCAGGCACCTAGACCCCATGGTTCAGTCCTATTCTCTCTCTCTGTCTGTCTGGACTGTTACCAATATAGTCAAGCCAACCTGGACTGGATCAGAGCTCCTTATCTGCATACCTCTGTTGTCATTTACAGTGCTACTTTATGATCAGTGATGCTGCCTGATTTCATAATCCACTCCATCAGAAGCATCGCTGCAGTGTCACTTATCTTCTTGCCAGTTACAAGTTATCAACTAGTGCAACATCACAAAGTCATACCCAGGTAGCATTTTTTTCAACCCACCATAATAGCTCCAGGGTTAAGTTTCTAAGATAAGACATTGAGTACCTGCTAGCCAATTAGTGAGCTATCTGAAAGGAGAGAGATTATTCATGAATATTCATTGTGAATATCCCCAAACCCAGAGATCCATATGTGGCTTTTGAGGACTGCAGTTGGGCACGTTATTTATTTATTTATCTATTTATTTATTTATTATTTTTATATACCGACATTCTTGATACAATATCAAATCAAATCGGTTTCCAATCTAACAAAAACAGTCGCTGTTGAGGCGTTACATAGAGCTAGCATGGAGCCTTGTGGATAGAGCAGTAGGTTGTAAACTAGGGAAGCCTGAGTTCAAATCCTGCTGATACCTCTTGTGACCTTGGGCAAGTCACTTCCCCTTCCATTGCCTCGGGCCCTTAGATTGTAAATCCTTTGGGTGTAGTAGAATGTAATCTGCTTTGAAGTGTCATAAAAGGTGGAATATAAATAAAAAAAATATTATCAGAGACTTTAATCTAGTCTGAGGCTTCCCAAAGCTGTCCTGGGGCGACCTCCACCAGTCAGGTTTTCAGGATATCCACAAATAAATAAATCTGTGTGCACTGGAGACCCAGGCATGTGCAAATTTATCTCATGCATGTTCATTGTGGACAGGTTTGGGAAGTCCTGGTCTACTTCCCACTGCTAGAGAGGATATCAGCATCAACAGCGAGACATAAAAAGAGCTGAGGCACAGTGGCTGAATAATGAATGGGGTCTGCACCACCGTTCTCTCTTCCAGGTAGAATATTCAAATGCTTTTTTTGGGGGGACATTTATTTATTTCATGACAACAAAGACATTTTTCATGTATTTAATTTCTGATATTCTAAATAGCAGATCTGTAGTTAGCAGGCATCATAAGAAGGGCACTGATCTTAAAAAATCAGAAATACACCATTTTTACTTTGCATCCAAATCACTGCTTCCAACTTGGAATAGAAGAAGGTTTTACATAATGTTTACAGAGCCCAAATACCTCAAATTTATCTAATATCTCTTTATGTAACTTGCTTACTATTTAATATAATCATGTTATTTCAATTACCGAAAATTAATTATTCAGTTCAGGCTCTGTTACCATTGAGCTGAGCAACCCATTTTGTGTTGTGATTGGAGGTCCGTGGGCCCATCCCGCAGACCGCTGCTCTTATCTCCAGCCTCGCACCCTGGAGACCCGCCTTTGCCTCTGGGAGAGGCCTCCCCGTGGGTGCGTGGCACATCGCCACACTCAGCCTACCTTCCCTGCTGCTCTCCCCGCCATTGGGCCGACTTCCTCTGGTTGCGCAGCAGGCCCCTGCACTGGCCTTGTCGCTGACGCTGCTCCTGCCTCAGGCTCCTCCTAGGGGTGCGCGTGCACCAACGCAGTCCCTCTTAAAGGGCCCACAGCGGGAAAACACTGAAGGCACATTAAGATGACATCACTGGCAGAGACCTATAAGAGGCCACCTCGGCGGCACTTCCTTGCCTTGGCAACCGGTTGACTCCTCCTGGAGAAGTGTTTTGCCTGTGTTCCTGATTCCTGGTTTCTGTTGTCTGTTTTTCCTGTGTTTCTGTGCCCTCTTCTGGTCATATCCTGAGTTCATGTCCTAGTGGTCTGCCTTTCCTTCGTCTGTCTTCAGCGTCTCGTCTTGCCCCGGTGGTCCCTCGTTCTCCTTCACCCTCCTCGTTTCTCGTCTCTTCGAATTGGACTTCTGGCGTGACCTTGGATCGGACTTCGACGCTGGTTGACCTCTGCCTGCTCCTGACCACTGCCTGCTTCCGCTTCAGACTGAATGCTGCCTGCCCAGACCACTGCCTGAACCATGACTCTTCTGATACACTGTCTGCCTCTGACCGCAGCCTGAACCTGACCCTGGTGACTGCCTGTCCTGACCGCTGCTTGCCCTGATGCCACTTCCTTCTCCGTGCTGGCCTGCAATGACTTTATCCGGATGGATCACCTCCAGAGAGGCCCGCACCTAATTCCAGCCAGCCCTGGCACCCGAGGGCTCAACCTAAGGGGAACATGGGCTGGTGCTTGCGAAGCTCCAGTTGGGCCTCTGCTTCTGCCAGCTCCACCTGCCGACGATGGAGACCTGAGGGGCTCCTCCCTGTAGGTAGCACCAACTCTCCCTCGTCCTAAGGGTCCCTATCCGCAACATTTTGTTTTGCGCAGTAACTAAGGAATAAAACATAAAATGTATTTACAAAAGAGAGCAGACCTGGCCAGGCCATCACAGAACTCATACACATGGAAAATGAGGCTCCCTTTTTCTTCTCTAGCAGTTTTGTTCTGTTTCCATGGGCTTCCGGCTCAATCCGAACTGATCTTTTCTAGTTTGCAGCACCATAAGTTTTCATTTCCAATTGCCCCGGGGGTTTTCCCATTTTTAACCCTCTCCTCTCTCCCACATGGTCCAGCAACCAGGGACCACAGGCAGTGCCTTTCTCCCCCTGATTCAGCACACATGAATGCTAAATCTGGCTATTAGGTGCCGCTGTTGTGCAATGACTGAGATTCCCTACCACAAGAGGCTATGAATGAGGATCTCCAGCCTTATTCCGATCAGGATTGGGATTTCTCATTTCTGCACAACAAAAATACTGTTCACAAGTTTAAAATTTGTGCCAATTCAACCCCTTCTTGCATCTGTTACCATGTGTTCAATATATGCTCATGTATTGTTCCCAGGAGTACTGTTAAGGGCACATCACTAGGCCATCCCTTCCACTCCCCTGGCCTGAACCCTCCCCCCAGGCCCAACCCCCTTTTCTCTCTCTCTCTCTCCCCCCAGCCCTAATCCCCTCTGCTTTTTCTTTCGCTCTTTCTTCCAGGCTAAGGGACCACCCCCCCCTACTTTCTCTCTCTTTCTTGCCTCTCCTTCCTACCCCAAAGGATCTTTCCCCTTTCAATTCTTTCTGCCTCCCTCAGGCTTGATCCCACTGTCTCCTCCTCTTACCCCAGGCCTGACCCCTTAACTCTCTCCTCAGTTCTATCTGATAAGCCTTCTTCCTGCAGGTATGGGTCAAGTCTGCTGCAGGATCCATCCTGGGCCATATGGGCCAATGCAGATGTCGCCATTCTCTCCTTCGTGGTCCATGCAGGCCACAGCGCACAGCCCACAGCGCACAAATTCTGCCTTCCGCAGTTCACAGAATTCCCTCAGGAATAGCACTTAGCACTACTGGCAGAGCAACAGAGATGGCTTGCTTTTCACAAAGAGTCTTTCACTTTCACAAAGTGTAAAACACGCTTTAAAACTATCTACACTGAGTTTATTTATTTATTTATTTATTTAGCACTTTTATATACCGACTTTCCAATAACAGAGTTACTGATCAATTCGGTTTACATTCTAAACAGAAACATTGACAAGTTAATGTCTTACAATGAACAGGTAGCAGGAACTTGGATACAGATATATGGGGTTAATAACATAACGTAAATGCTACGGTTTGGTGCTGTAACTCAGGCCATAGCGGATCCCCTGTCCAACAGGTCCAGGAGGGGAGAGAAGGGGATGCCGATCATCACCTTGGAGGAGGTGTATTGAAGCGAGTCCCTGTGCTGGTCATAGCATGTCATCTATAGTGGGGGGCTGTGGGAGAAAGCAACTATAGAGATAGCATTAAAACATACACATATCAAAAGAAGGGGAAGGAACGAATAATTAAAAATATATCTCAGTTAATGACATAATCTGTAAAATTCTTCTAGACACATTAACCAGTCCACACAGAGTGATTTAAAAATTGTGGAAAATTATTTATCAAGGGTATGGCACATTTTTCTGCCACACAGTAAAGTTGGTGCTGAGCTATGTCTGCAGTCAGTTACCTCTTGCAAATCCCCTTGTTTGGACAGGTGGCTTTGGTTAGGTGATCTGTAATATAAGGACCCGGAGGCAACCTAACCAGAATGTTTTACTTGGCCCTTTGGATGGAAAGCTAGTCCCTAGAGCACAGGTTACAGACTCTTTCCCCCTTTATTTTGTGATAAAAGGGGCTCTACTTTTAACGGAAGTGTGGAAGGGGAATTAATAGAACAACTCCTAGTTCTCAAACCGTATCATCAGAAGGTCATGCAGCTAGCACAAAGCCGCCTTCTAGAGGGTCATCTGGAGAGGAAAAGACCCACAGTTCTGTTGGCCAGGCCTACATAAACAGGTCCAGTTGTATTGCCAGTGCTGCCCTACCTGCCAACTCACAAAGCCTGCCGGTGTAGGGGTGGCATCTCTCATATCAATCCTGTAATCGAGACCCCTTTTGAAAGAGTGGCCATGGACCTTAAAGGGCCACGAGAGAGATCTACACAAGGATATAAGCATATCTAACCTCGCTATTCTGGACTATGCCACAAGATATCCAGATAACAATACAATGTACTAAAAAAAACCCCAAAGTGTAAGAATAACACAACAACCAAAAACAAGGTCTCACTTCACAAATTACAGATGTGTAATAAGGACCTAATTTATACCAAAAAATGTGTGAATGACCATCATATTTTTAGCACTGATACAAGCATATGGGGAACAAGTTGATGTGCCTTCTTAATGCCAAGGGATTATTAAATGGCCCTCTTTGTGCTAATGATTTTAATCATCAGTCATTCATGATATAACAAAATCATTTCCATATTTTTCTCTGATTTTTTTCTGAAACATTTTTTATATGGCATATAAAACTTAATAGCATGCACTTATCTATGTGGTTTTATATATATATGTTCTTTCACCGGGACTCTTAAATGACTTTTATTTATTTATTTAAATCTTTTTCTATACCGTCGTTAAGGTGGGTACCGTCACAACGGTTTACAGTAAGGCACAAAAAGTAATGCTATTAATCTCTATCAGTTTACACAGGTGCCATAATGTTCGGTAACATGGTTTTAATCAATGTCAGGATGTCAGAGATGTCAGGAATTTACCTTCTTGATTAACCGACATTGCAATGTTTCGGAAGGATAATGTCTTCCTCCCTCAGGGGAAAGTTATAAGATGCAACTCGGTATTCTGTGAAGATAAGAGAAATAAAGAGAGACACGACAAGTGCACAACAACAATCTTATATGAGTACACAGCGTATTAGAATGAAACAATTAAAAAGACCGGTATAGTTAATCAAATGTGAGCTACGTTCCAACTTGCTATAAAGGAGAAATCACTAAGATACAAAACAGCAACAATACAAAAGCTGGAATCTCGCAGATGGGCTGCTGACGTGGTAAGAAGGCGAGAGAGAAAAGAAAACGAACCAACATTAGGAAGGCACTGCACCAACAAAATGACTGATGTCAAAAAGAATGGGGCAGAAAAGAATCGCCCACAAAATGCCACATATTATAAATTGCAAACAATAAATGAGTTATACAAAAATGCTTTGTAAAAGGATAAACTTACTACGTGCAATATTTTCTAGATGACAAAATGACAAAGACGCCGTCGGCAGAAACTGAAACTGCAAACTGGCAGCGCTAAAACAATGGCATTTTGAAAAGACAAAAAAACAATGTGGTGCTGTCAATTAAATTTCCACATACGTGCCTTCTGTAGAGTGGATCATTCTCTAGTGCTAAATATGTATATATTGAAAAGCTATGATATACTAAGAAGCCAGTGTAAATGTTACTATAATGTGTGAACCCCCCAAAATTTTATGTAATATTCTGCTCACCTTAACTATAAATGCAGATGAAAAAGTGGGTGTCAAACAATAAGTGGATAGATTGATCACTGCCGATCAAGAGGAATCTGCGATCGTGTGAAGGGCCTGTGCCACTGTGATTCCCCTTGCTAATGCTGATTGTAGGGCTTTCCTTGTGAGCGTCTTGTTCTGTGCGATCGTTGGCCTTGCCCTAAAAATTTTTTTGCCCTGGTTTAATGATCACGTGGTGGATCCTCATCGGACCCACTAGACAAGTCATCTGATGAGGCAAATTTAACTTCCCTGGTTTTATGTCCCAATTGAGATTCAGATGCCCGATGTAACCACGGGTAGACATTTCTAAGCTAACTCCAGCCATGCTAACCAGTCTGAGGAAAGTAGGACTAACAGCTAATGCCAAGAAGTGCTTGTTGGGAGGGCAGGAAGACCAGTATCTTGGCTACACCCTGGGGAAGGGCAAGGTCTATCCACATACTAGGAAAACCGAGGCGATTACATGGGTGCCAGTCCCGCAAACAAAAGAAAAGTGAGACCGTTCCTAGGCCTTATGGGATACTACAGAAGGTTTATTCCCAAATACTCAGAGAAGGTGGAGCCTCTTGCAAGAATGTTGATGAAAGCACCAGAGAAGGTCCAGTGGTCAGCTGAAGCAGAGAAAGCCTTCAGGGCTCTGAAAGAAGCGATATGCTCTAAACTGGTCCTGATAAGCCCAGACGTCACTGAACTCTTCACATGCATACCAATGCTTCAGAGGTAAGCTTGGGAGTTCTCCTAATTCAAGAGAAGAATGGTCAAGAACATCCTGTAATATACATTAGCCAGAAATTGATACCAAGAGAAAGGAGTTACTCAACAGTTGAGAAAGAGGCTTTGGCAGTCAAGTGGGCGTTAGAGGCCTTGCACTACTACCTGCTGGGATGGCAGTTCATGCTCATAATGGACCACCAACCACTCCTATGGATAAATGGAAATAAGGAGTCCAATGCGAGGGTGACGAGGTGGTTCCTGGCTCTACAGCCCTTCAACTATCGAGTATGACATAGGGCAGGAAAGGAAAACGCCAATGCAGATTTCCTGTCCAGAGATGTGTTCCTTGTATAGGCAGGTGCTCATCCTGACAAGGCTGAGCTGAGGGGGAGCATATGTGAGGGAGTATCTACAAAACTCCCTCAGACCACCTTAAAGGACTGGGCACAACTGATTCGCCGGGTCCTCCTTAAAATCCAAACCCACAGGGAATCCTGGCTGAAGGGAGGAGCCCCTCATCAGAGTTTAAGATCTCAGGGCCTGGAAGGAGCAGGCAGAGACCTACCCTACACACTGCTATGTTTAAGGACTGTGTGATACCTGAAATTACAGTGAGCTGCACTGTTTGTTTGAGTTTGGCTTTCTCACTGTAAATAAAGTGCACCTAAGGAACTGCCAGAATCTGCTTCCTTAATCCCCTTGACTGTTTTCCTAAGCCACAGTTGGCCATGTTACCACAAGCCTCTACTTGCATATTTCATATTTTATTAAAATCCAAAATACATGTGCATTTTCACTTTCACGCACATATATACACATGTAAGAAAGGGGTGGTCTGGGGGCAGCCTGGGGCGGGGCCAACGGTTACATGCAGAAGTTGCTATTTTAAAAGACACATACATACATTTTCAGACTCACTCGTGTATTTTTATACCTGCTAATAGTCTGGCATGATATTAAAGGTGTTTATTATGTGATAGTGACTGGATGGGAAGTATGGGTGAACTAGGGGATATTCAGAGAACCAGGAGGGTCTCCATGATCTGGAGAAGGACTGGGCAAATTGGTGGACTAATTGGTAAATCTGGTAATTTCATTCACACATGCATGTTTTAAAATGCACCAACTTACATGGGTAAATCCTTTTTTTTTTTAATTTATCAATTTCACAAATTAAATATAAAGAGCTCCTTTGCAAATGAAACATTGAAATAATAAATCAAGGCAATGGTTTACATATATTCATTCATGTATATAACAATATCATCTGAAATCCCTACTCATAACATTCATTGGAAACCGGAGGGGGAGGGGAAAGGTAAAATTAAGGAGTTTAATCACAGTATTTACTTTACAGTATTACCCAAGGCACCGGCTTTGTAAATCCTGACTTACACGAGCGAGCCCTACTTTATTTTCATACATAAAATACATGCATGTATATTTATAAAATAGGTGGGTAAATTATGCATATTCAATGCATGGATATACGCGTTTCAATTCATTGCATTCATTTGAGCATAAACTTATATACGCATGTATGTGTATTTTATAACACGCATATATCTGATACTTGAGGGTTATAAAATACTAGTATAGATCTATGTGCAGCTGTATCCACACTTATATGCTGCCATGCATAGTTGTACCTTTGTATTTGAGGCAATATAGGTGAAAGTGATTTGCCCAAGGTTATAAGAAGTGGCAGCAGGATTTGAACTCTGGCTTACTTGATCCATAGCCTTCTGCTCTAATTCACTATATTATGCAGCAGGGAATCAGGCAAATGTACAGGCTACAGGAAAAGCTTATAAAAGTAGGGATGTGAATCGCTTTTCTGACGATTGAAAATATCAGAAGATATTTTCAAACTCGTCAGAATTCGGGGGGCCCCCAAACCCGATAGGAAAACCCTATGAAATTTTTCGTGGGGTTCTCTTATCATTCTGGGGGGGGCAGGAAGAAAGGGCATTTAAAAATAACCCCCAAACCCACCCCGACTGTTTAAATTTAATTCTTTCTAATCCTGACCCCCCCCCCCTCCAAAACTTTTTTAAAGTACCTGGTGGTCCAGCGGGGGTCCCGGGAGCGATCTCCCGCTCTCGGACCGTCGGCTGCCAGTAAACAAAATGGTGCTGATGGCCCTTTGCCCTTAGCATGTGACAGGGTATCCGTGCCATTGGCCGGGCCCCTGTCACATGGTAGGAGCACTGGATGGCCTGCACCATTTTTAAAGATGGCGCCGGCCGTCCATTACTCCTACCATGTGACAGGGGCCGGCCAATGGCTCGGATACCCTGTTACATGCTAAGGGCAAAGGGCCGTCGGCGCCATTTTGATTAGTGGCAGCCGAAGCCCCGAGAGCAGGAGGTCGCTCCCGGGACCCCCGCTGGACCACAAGGTACTTTAAAAAAGTTTTTGGGGGGGGGGGGTCGGGAGGGTGCGGGATTAGAAAGAATTAAATTTAAACGGTCGGGGTGTTGTTTTTTTTTTTTTGGCACGACACAGCCGATTTAAATGGGTAAAAGCCACGGGACCGAAGATTTCCCACGGTTTTTACCCGAACCCGATACCGTAAACGAGTCCAGTACCGATTCACATCCCTATATAAAAGAGAACCTTAGTTGTATGAAAGGGTGGGGACTACGTGGAATACTCTCCCAGAAGAGGTACTGAAGACAAGAACAGTAATAGAATTCAGAAAGGCATGGGATAAGCATAGACTATCCATAATGGCTAAAGGGTGGGCATCACCTGTAAAGAGCAGCAGTTACTACACTTAACAGAATGCAAGGCCATAACCTTCATAACCTTGGGGGGGGGGGGGGGTTTCTGCCATCATTTACTGTTATTGTGGAAGCAGATGACACTGATGGAGTCATTCTGGAAGGCATCACGTGATTGTTCTCCACATTCTCCAGTGGCAACTACTCCATCGGCCACTGGTGGCCAGCCAGAGATTCTGGATACCAGCTTCAAAAACCTACAGTATCTGTCACCTCCTCTGATGCAACAGCTTCTCCTGTCCCAGATGATGCCTAAACAAAATGGACACTTTTAGCCATTGTTGATATTATGTGCAAGTTGATCCCTTGTTTATTGTTTGGTGCTCAGTAAGAAGTTGCACACTGTAATCATTGTCTCTTTTTTTTTTTTTTTTTTAAAGTGTGCTACTTTAGTACTTTATACCAACGAGAGGACATTTCAACTAGACAACTATATTTAAATGATGCTGTAAATAAAGAGAAAACTATGGCATCCTGATCTATGATTCAGTCTCAGATTGGAATCCATAGGAAATGCTAAGGTAAAGTAGTTAGGTTTAGTTTGAAAAGAGAGAAGCAGGATCAAACTGCTGCTGGCAATGAACAATACTCCGCTACGACTGGATACCGCCTTGCCCTTTCAGCTTATCTGACTGCTTTATTTGGAAGGAAGAGATTAGTCGGTAGGGTAAAATCCTGGGGCCAAAGGAAATCGGGACCCCTCTGAAAGGTTTGTATTCTACAAAACTCATGGGCTGTAAACACAGCCGAATGCTTAAGCAATCGTCGATCTGAAGGTGAAAAAAAAAAAAAAAATACAAGATTCAGGCTGGTTCGTGATATTCAGCTTTATCCTGCAAAGGTTAATTTTTTTTGTACATCTCTAGAATTAAAAAGAAAAAACATGCTCAGTTCAAATTTAGTGCAGCCTAGTTCCCCAAACCTTACTGCTTTGCCACTCATAGCCCTGGCTGATAACTTATTAAAAGCAAAATGTTTTTCGTTGTGACAGTCACTACAGTTTGTGCAAAAAAAATGCCTGGCACATATTTTTGTTTTTATTTATTTAAAAATGATTTCTCATGTGTCTAGACACAATGAAACTTGTCCGAAAAGGCCTTTATAAATAGGTAACAAGCAGCTATTAAAAAAAGGAAGGGGAACTACTTGATGACATCACATTAAAGCAGGCGTAAGGACACCAAGAGATTCATGTAACTAATGTAAATTGTACTGACCACAGCACAATAACTGCTTTCAACAGAGCCAAAGTAGAATTTGAAAGGAAAGGATACCCGGTGCCTCACTAATGAGGCCGGCTTGCTACGAAACAATGTCTTCCTGGTGCAGTCTTTATGTGTATGCCAAGTGTGGAGTCTTGAGTCGGACCTCATTTCTCTCTGCGGGCAGAGTACACACCAGCAGCGCAGGGAAGATAGAAGTTGCCCTGTGCTGGTGCTGGGGACCAGACAAAGAGAGAATAGGGCAAGGGGATCGGGAGAGGGAGGTAGGGAGAAGAGGAAAAAAAGAAGAGAAAGTGTATGTGGAAGAAAGACCCATGTAGAGGAAACAGGGAGGAGCAGAGAAGTATGAATCATGGCAGAGACATTATACAACAGAAACATGAGGAATGTTCAAAGCAAAGTGAGAAAATAGCATCTGAAAAACAAGAGGCAGAAGGAAAAAAAGGGCAGAGGAAAAAAAACACCGAGCAAGGGAAAAGAAAGGACACTGAATGAGAAAAAAAAGATTTGGAATGGAAAAATGAGGAACCAAAATGTCTATGGAACTAGAAGACAGTGTCCCCGTCTCTGTAAGAGTTCCATTACATTTTGTATTACGCAGCTGCGGTGTGTGCTTCTAATATTAGAACGCTATTGGAGATTGCCAAACCATTTCTTCATGCAGATCTGAATTTTCTTGGCATCTAGCCCGAGCACTTAAAATCCGTGTTTAACAGGCTGGTGCTTGGTAGTGTAAAGAATTGGTGTCGTACTTATTTAATTTCAACTCGTTTTCCACTAATTGAGGAAAACCCCTCTAAGCCCCTTCTTTCACTACTAGAAATTTGTTGGTGGTGAGATGGAGAAAGTAGGAAAAAAGATCCAGAGGCCCCTATCTCAGATGCATGTCCCAAGGAAATAAGAGAGCCATATTCAGCCGCTGATTGGCTGAGCAAGTTAACCAGATAACCATATCTAGCTAACTGCTGCGCCACTGAATATAACCAAATAGCTAATAGCAGCCTAAGCCTTATCCAGCTAACTTTATATCTGCTCAATAGCAGACCTAACTTATTCAGCTAACTTTGCCAGATAAGACTGAATATCGTCACCTATCCGGCTAAGCTAGCCAGATAAGTAGCCACATCTCAGCATGCCCCTGTCCTGACTTCTGCCCACCACTTAGGCAGATAACTATTTAGCTGGATAAATAGTTATCCAGCTAAGTGTCAGCTGCTAAACATGGCCAAATATTCAAACTGCACCACTTAGCTGGATAAGTCTGAACTTATCCAGCTAATGGTGCTGAATATCAATCAAGTCCTAAAAGTCTTTTCAATTTAGATAATATAGGTGAGGGCTGAGGCATTCCTCTGTAACTGGCTCTTTTGATTAACGAGAAGTGCCATGATTATATTTCCTTTCCAAAACTTATTCGACTGAGCATGAGAGACAGTTCCTTACTCGACTCCTCCTGTGTAGGGTGTGAGCCATGTTTCTGTAAAGTCTCGAGTTTGAGGCTGTCTTCCTTTGGAGTGGCATAGTAAACTTGGGACCCTATATAACGTGGGTTTCAGGGTCCAAAATGTCACTCCGCGTTCTATCGAATTAATAATACTGTATTTTTATAGAGCAAGTCGTACAAGTGAGTAATAATACAATATCCATGTATCATTTTAATCCATGTACAGTATATATAAATACAAATATTAAACTATCCATATGTGGTAACTCAAGCGGGAGTGGCTTGGGAACTACCAGAGTTTAAAGGAGGCAGACTCTGGCTGTTCCTTAAGTGCAGTTTATTTACAGTGAAATTCAGAAAAGTGCACAGTAAAACAAACGAATCAGGCAGCTCGCCTTGGAGTTCAGGTCTCTCCCAAGGAATACAGTGAAGTGCAAGGTAAAACAAGCAATGTAGGCCGCTCACCTTGACTTCAGGCAAGTCTCAATCTCAAACAAAGTAGGTCTTAACTTAATGTCACCCTCCAGCCTTAAACATAGCAAGTCTTCTTATATGGTAGGTCTCTGTTTCCCGGGGCCTGCTTAACCCTTCTAGATCCTGAGGCCTTATACTCTTGTGGCACCCTTATGGGTTGGCCACTAGATGTCACAAAGTCCCTGCATAATCTACCTCCTATAAACCTTCCATCCCTCTCAGCCCCTCCCAACCAGAGGACTGTGGATTGGTTGCCTGCTCCTATTTAGTCCAGCCATTTTAGTGTTCCTTGGAGTCATTTTGATTTAGATTCAGAGCAGTGGGGATGTGGCTGTTTCCATTCTCTGCTGAGTCCTCTCAGCCTCCTCAGGAACTTTTATATTTTTAAGAGGCGCCTCTCTGTGCACATCCTGCCAGAGAGCGGTCAAGTTTTTAATTGCAGTGCGATAGATTTTTGCCTGATTCCCTTTGGGGCAAAAGAGCTCTCATTTCAGAGACCTGTGAGCCCTTCTGCACCCTACATGTGGCAAGCACCAGTGACAGATCTTCCGAGTGAGATTTTTGATGGCCAAGATGTATCCTGACTATCCTGCTTAAACCTTGTACCCTTTGGAGAAGGTTTCCCCTGGACACATAGGGCAAGGGGAAACCTGTGAGTTTTAATCTACACCCTAGCCTCAGTGATAGTAAAGCAGAAGTCACCAAGAGATTTTTCAGAAAGCAAGTATTTGGACTCTGTTTTGTGGGGAGGTTTTTGACTCAACCCCTCCCTACAAGGTTCCAGGGCTGGGGTAGCCTGGCTCCCAAAGATTTTTCCTCCAAGAGACGTCACCAGTACCAACACCGGGAAAGGAGGAACAAGATCTTGGAGTTTCCCAACCGGATCTCCACCCCATGGGACCAGGACAGGCTGGGTAATGACTCACCAACTGGACTAGGGTAGGATTTTTCCGTATTGAGGGGACCCCTCTAATAGGATTCCCGTTTGACCCGCTGGGAAAGCTTTTGTGCCCTTTAAGATCACCATGGGAAGCTTTGCCCAGATACCTGAGAGATAAAGGACACCTACCCAGAGGAGAAAAAACCACCCTTGTGCATCAGTCAGTTGTAATTTCATCTTTGTTGAAAATGGACTTTATTTTAATTATTACATAATCAATAAACATTTATTATTATTTATTATTATTATTTAGCCATTTTATCTACTGTCGTTCCAAATGAAGATACATATTATAAGATTGTGGTAGTAGATAATGTGGAAGGTCTTCATCGAATGACTTATGAGGAGAGATTGAAGAATCTAAATATGTACACCCTGGAGGAAAGGAGGAGCAGAGGTGATATGATATAGACTTTCAGATACTTGAAAGGTTTTAATGATCCAAAGACAATGACAAATCTTTTCCGTCGGAAAAAAAAATCAGCAGAACCAGGGGTCACGATTTGAAGCTCCAGGGAGGAAGACTCAGAACCAATGTCAGGAAGTATTTCTTCAAGGAGAGGGTGGTGGATGCCTGGAACGCCCTTCCGTAGGAAGTGGTGAAGACCAGAACTGTGAAGGACTTCAAAGGGGCATGGGATAAACACTGTGGATCCATAAAGTCAAGAAGACGTGAATGAAGAGTGGGTGGCTTGCAGGAATGACGGCTACTACCTGGAGATAATACCCTTATTCAATAAGCATACTCACGGTTAATGCGACTCCAACATTGCTCTAAGCTTCTACGGCAAGAGGAAATGTAGAAATAAGGATTTGCATTCACAAAAAAGCGGGGAGTAGCTTGCTTGTTACAGCGATTATTACCCCAAACCAAATAAGCCTGATACTTCACTTTCAATGCATATCCAGCATAGATCTCTGCTTCAACGGCAGGGGAGAAGAAAAACTGATACTTCACGCATATCCAGCATAGCTCTCTGCTTCAACGGCAGGGGAGAAAGTCTGATACTTCACTTTCAATGCATATCCAGCATAGCTCTCTGCTTCAACGGCAGGGGAGAAAGTCTGATACTTCACTTTCAATGCATATCCAGCATAACTCTCTGCTTCAACGGCAGGGGGAATGAAGAACAACCAACAAGGACTGAATTACATAGTCTGGGTAAACAAATAAGCATGAGTGTAGCTTGCTTATTGCGGCAGTTACTACCCCTAATTAATTAAGCTAGATATTTCACTTAGATGCAGCTCCATCACTGCTCTCTACATTAATGGTGGGGGGTGGAAGGGAAATAGAACCAAAAGGTTACTAAGAGCCAAGAGTAACAGATAAGTATGAGAAAAAAAAAAAGTGCGAAACTTGCTGGGCAGACTGGATGGGCAGTTTGGTCTTCTTCTGCCGTCATTTCTATGTTTCTATGTATGTTTCTATGTTTGGTTGTTTAATTTAACACCCAGTGCCTTGTCCTGCCTGGTTTGTCCCAGCATCTCACATCCTGGGGTGCAGCAACACAGGGAGAAATGCACCACCATCATCTGGGCCATAAGCGTGAGCTTCCCCCCATAAAAAGAATCCACCCTTGGGAAAAGAGAGTAGCCGGAGCAGACCCTGAAGATAAATGCATTCGTTTGGGCACCCTTGGGATTAACACACCCTGCTAAGGGTTACAGTCTGGTGAAGGGCTCCTCCCTTCTCTTGGGATTCCCAGTGGATCTCGAAGGACCGGGGCGAGACAGCTGTGACCAGTCCTTTAAGGTAGTCTGAGAGAGTCTTCTGTACACTCCCTCACACCACATTACTGCATATTACTTTTATTGAAACAAAATCATGAATTTATCTTATAAAAGAAAAAAAAATCAAACAAAAGAGACACACAGATTAATTAGTTTCTTCCAAAAATTGGAGTCTAATCTGTTTCCTCATTGTAGGCGATACTGCATTCTATTGAACTGCGTCCTGTCAGGTCCCAAGTGTACTAGATTGCTCAAAATATCTGCCTGTTTTGGGGCTCTATTATTTCTTATTTATCTCTTAGATTTTTGCACAGTAAAAGTGGGCATTTTTTGAAATTATTACCACACCCTATATTTAAAAATCTGCTTCATTACATCCATTTTAAAATTGTTCATACATCAGAGGGATGTTTGATTAGTTTTCCGATAAGTCCCACTTTACTTAAATTACTAGGAACATTTAATAGAGTTGAGAATCAAAAACTTAAGCACTAATACCCTTTTACACAGGGCCAGTGCTAGCATTTTTGCTGCCCTGTGCTGCCCCCCTCCTTGTTTTGTTTTGTTTTTAAACACAGAATATCCCACCTCAGTTAAATATGCAGAACACAGATTCACCCTCACCAAATTCAGAATAAAGAGACTATAAACAGAAACTGAACCGGAAACCGCAACAAGCCATGCAATGCAGCAATGGAGAAACAGAAACATCACCAGTCCTCATATATCATTCATCAAACAATAAAATCAAGGACTATAAATCCAGCACATTAGTAAAGCCATACTTGTAAAAATGATCTAAGGAATAGAATAACATCCAATAATTAAGACCTCATACAAAATTTTAAAAATTTCCCAAACAACAATAAATTATTTCAGAATGGCAGATACAGACATCCAATTAAGTAAAAGTAATAAGGATGGAAAATTCACCACTCTCCATACCTGAAAATTTTTTATTTCCAGTCATCCTGAGTAAGGCATGGATTAGGCATGGATTTTGTTTATACACACACATACCCAGGCAGGCTCCCATTCATACATACATTCACCCCAGACAAGTTCCCATTCATTCACACACATACGCACCCCAGGCAGGTTCCCATTCACACACATACACCCCAGACAGGTTCCTGCCTCCCCCCCCCCCCCCGCACACACCCTAGACAGGCTCCTACACACACACATCAGTCAGGTTCCCATGCACAGAAACACACACACACACCCCAGTCAGACTCCCATTCACACAACACACATCCCAGATAGGTTCCTATTCACATACACCCAACCCCCCAGTCAGGCTTCCATTCACATACCCCCCTTCTCTAGTCAGACTCCTATTCACATACCCCCCCTTCTCTAGTTAGGCTCCTATTCACAGATCCCCACCCCAGTCAGGCTTCCATTCACACATACCACTCCCCCAGGTCAGGTTCTCATTCACACACCCCCACACCCCAGTAAGGCTCTCATTTATTCACACACACACACACACACACACATATTAGTGGGAGTCATTCTGCTACTCCTTGTTGCCGGCACCTACGCTAATCAAACCACGCAAGGCTAGCATTTCCTCTATGCTGATCTTGTGCATCGCAAGATCAGCATAGAATACATTCTAGCTGCACGTGTTTTGAACAGCGTTCGCTAGCACCGAGAAGGAGCAGAACAGGCTCCTTCTTTGGCCGCTGGTGGGATCCACCGAAGGCCTCTGGGCCGCCAATGGGATGGGATCCACCAGCAGCCTCGTGGGTCTCCTCTACTTCCTGACCGCTGGTGGGATGTGGTCTACCGGCGGCTTCATTGGCCTCTTCCTCTTCTCGGCCACCAATAGGATAGAGTCCACCGGCAGCCTCGTGGGCCTCTTCTACTTCCAGGCCACTGGTGGGATGTGGTCTACCGGTGGCTTCATTGGCTTCTTCCTCTTCTCGGCCGCCAATAGGATAGAGTCCACCGGCAGCCTCGTGGGCCTCCTCTACTTCCTGGCCGCTGGTGGGATGTGGTCTACCGGCGGCTTCATTGGGCTCTTCCTCTTCTCGGCCGCCAGTGAGACAAGGTCCACTGGTGGCCTTGCAGGCTGCTTCTTCCATCGCCCCTCCACGTGCGCCTCCCTGTACAGTTGCATGGTATTCACACGCAGTAGCGTCGGGCCTGCTTTACAAATTAAAAAATAAGGATGCTCTTAATGAAAGATGTTTCAAATGCCAATTTAATTATGCAACTCCCTATCCCCCCTTTTATTTGCAAGAACAGCTGTTGTGTTAAGCACAAGAAGTCAGGCTGTCTCCTGGGATCTGTGTTGCTTTGGAAGTGCTGCGTGGGTTGTTTGTGTTTAAAGAGTCCTGAATGAGTCAGAAATTCTGGGCCATGAGTTCACGTCTGCAGCTGTCTTTCCTTGTGACCTTAGACACGTTACTTGACCTCCTTGTGCCTTTGGGATCCAGTTTGAAAACAAGGCATTTGTCTTAATCTGTTTTCCTCAGTGAGCAAATTAGATATTGGCAGGAAAAAGGCCAGTGCTTCCATTAGGCTAACCAGTCAGTCACCTAGAGCGCCACAGCTTAGGGGTAGGCAAAAACTTAGGAGAAGGCCCGGGGCCACCTGAAGAGCCCATCTCGCCAGCGGCCAAAGAGCATGAGATGAAGTCCAGGGCCACCAGCAGAGCCCATCCTGCTGGTGACTGAACAGCATCAGAGGAGGCCTGGGACTGCTGGTGGAGCCCACCCTGCCAGCAGCTGAAGAGTGAAAATAGGCCCATGGCCGCCAGCGGAGGCCCCCCCCCGGTGGCCAAAGAGAGCAGGAGCTGCTGCCAGTAAGTCTCAAGGGGGAGGGGGCAAGGCCAAAGGTTGCCTAGGGTGTCTATTACCCTTGCACCAGCCCTGGGCAGGGAACAAGAGCCGTGAGCTAGTCAGCTCTCTCTTACAGAGGTGCCGATGCAATAAGACGTGAGCTGAAAATGGGTGTTTATATTGGGCACCCATTTACCTAATGCACACGCAGCCACATTCAATAAGAGCGTCCGTTTTGATCGCGCTTGCTTGGGTTGTTTTGCTGAGATACCAATTTCGCATGCTGCAGTTTATTATATCAAGCGCCCATTGCTGTGGGCATCTAAATTGCGCGGTCATAAGAAACGTGCACTTCTTTTTGAGCCAATCAATATATATTTATTTTTCACCACTGCAAGCAGTAAATTCAAGCAGAGCCGTAGCCGGGCAATTTGGCGCCTTTGGCCAAGGGAAAAACTGCGCCCTCACTCATTACACAACGTGTGGCACCAGAAGTTGGGCAATTCTGTTCAGTGTTTGTACAGCAATGCCCATGGCCATTGTAAGGCTATTAGATGCCCTAGGAAAACTTTACAGCCTTGTGCCACCCACCCCATCACCCCCTCCTCACACACAATTACAAATTATGAATTTATAATAACAGATTTACATGCAAAAGTACATTCAAAGCACAGTCTTCTGAGGTAAAAATATCACTTACAATATGTATATTATATTTACAGGCACTGCTGAGGTGCCAACCAGAAAACCCTGCAAAAAAGCAAGAGATACTTGGAACCTATATGGTATTAGGCCTACTGTAATGTGTCTTGGGCATAGGCATGACCCTCAGAGAGTCTCAAGAAAACAGAATTTCTATATCAAAACAGCACTAACTGCCAGCACTCAAACAGCAACAACTCTACCTATGAAAGTTAATACTATAAATATTACACCAGGCCTAAAATAGTAATAAACCCCCTATTAGGAAGACAGAACAAGCCAAGCTGCTGTAGATCCATACATAGAAATTACACATTAATGGAATAACTCACTTTAGTCACCCATGCAACACACAGATAGACCCTCAAATACAGAATAAAGAGACCATACGTATAAATAGAAATGTACAGACAAAAACTGATCTGGAAACTGCAACAAGCCAAATTCTGTATGCACTGCAACAATGTAAAAAAAAAACAGAAATATTGTCATACCAATAAAAAGAATAATTCAAAACAATTAATGAATAGAATAACATTCAATAATTAAAACTCATATAAAAATCTTCTAAACACCAATAAAATATTTCAAAACAGACACATCAAATAACACCCAGCAATTAAAATAAGGATTTTAAAAATTCCCCTGTTATCCATACCTTGAAACACTTGATTTCCAGATGCCCTGAAATTGTCATGAATTATAGCAGGCAGAGAGTAACGGGTAGCTGTGCACACACATGCTCTTAGTTCCCCACATACATACATACATGCTGTCTCTCACTTTCCCACACATATGCACACATGCTCTTTCTCACTCTCCCACACATAAGGACATATATTCTCTCTCACTCTCCCACACACATGCACACATGCTCTTTCACGCTCCCATACACATGCTCTCTCTCACTCTCGCACACACAAGTACACATGCTCTCTCTCACTCTCCCACACACAAGCACACATACTCTCTCTCACTCTCCATACAAATGCTCTCTCTCACTCTCCCACACACAAGCACACATGCTCTCTCTCACTCTCCCACACACATGCAGTCTGTCACTCTCCCACACACAAGCACACATACTTTCTCCCACATACATGCTCTCTCTCACTTTCCCACACACAAGCACATGTGCTCTCTCTCACTCTCTCACACACATGCAGTCTCTCACTCTCCCACGCACAAGCACACATGCTCTCTCTCACTTTCCCACACACATGCTCTCTCTCACTCTCCCACACCCATGCTCTCTCTCACTTCCCCCCTGAAATAGCAGGCAGCAGCAATCTCTTTCTTCAGCCCCCAGGGCCAAGGGGACGTCTTCCGGCCACAGGGCCAGCCCAACTCTAACACTGGACTCCTTCCAGCAGGGCAGGGTACACTCCTCCTCCTCCAAAGCAGTGCAGCCTCGCCGAAATCGATGGCATGTTAAGCAGGGCCTTAGTAAGTGGAAAAGCAGCATGGGGTCCGCACTGCTTTTCCACTTTCTAAGGTCACACCGACCACGCTGTTGATTTCGACAGGGCTGCACTGCTTCTTCTCTTGCTGAGGACACACCGGCCGCACTGTTCTCTTTGGCACATAGCAGCGCTATGGCGCTTTTTGGTAGTGGCGCCTATGACTGTGGCCATATTGGCCATAGGTACACTACGGCTCTAAAATCAAGAGCTGGGATAATACTATGGAGGACACATTTATCATAACACAGAGGACTAAATTTTGTAATGTTTCTCATGAGCCCTTCACTACAGGTTGACCGGTATGGTTGCTTATCTCTCTAGCACACAGACCTGGCTACAATACATCATGTAAAATAAACAGACAGCACTCATGAATAAATTCTCTCTAAATATATTTGTGTAACAACTCAAGCCAGGAAAGAATCCTTGGAGAGCAAAAATATTTGTATGCGGTGGTAGGACTATTCATAACACCCGCGCTATTCTTTCGTATGCATGCCTCAGTTCATTTATAATCATTACAGGCCTGTCCACAGCACCACTCCTTTTTTCTTTATTTTTTTAATTTGTGCAAATAAAATAAAGAGAGCCTTACTCCCCTTTCTTTAGTTGATAAAGAGACCAGCCTGACATTGTTGCTTCCGTCGCTGCTCGACGCCCTCACTCCGCCCTCTTTACCTCTGTGGCGACTCCCTCCGGGTCTGATGGACGGCTGGCTGCCACGGCGTCTCCATGCCGTCTCCCTCCAGCGTCTCCGGACCGGCTCGACGTTGCAGATCCGCCATGTTGCCTGATGACCTAGGGCGCGTGCGCACTCTGATTGAAGTACCTGCATGGGTGTGAACCTCAGGGGCATCCCCCTGAGATTACGTCACCCGCTTCCAATATTTAAAGGTCTCTAATTCACTATCTAATGGAGTTAGCAAGGAGAGGATTCGGATATGGATTCGGCTACGTTTCCTCCAAGCTACTCTGCCTCCTCGGACTTCCAGAGGTACCCGCTCCTCGGGGGCCTCGCTCTTTTCTTTACTTTCAGATTACAGATAGGAACCGGTACTCGCTCCTCGAGGGCCCGTGTTCCTGGACATTCTGAAGATTCTCTATTGCCTGGAAGCTACCGCTGCTACCAACAATTGTGAGTTACCATCGCTCTCTCAGAGCTTTCCCTGGACCCAGGTACTTGCTCCTCGAGGGCCTAAACCTTTCCAGCTCCTGAGCTTCCTTGAGACCTTATGTGAGTTTTGTCATCTAGTTCTGTTCATGAACCTTGTCTACTCTACCTACTCACTTTCTACAGTTTCTCAACAACTCAGCCATCCTGGATCGCTGTTCCAGTACCTGAGGGACTACAGCCCTGCCGGGCACATCAGCTCACTACTGCCACCTCTGGTGGTTTCCAAAACCTGTTTAATAAAAGAACTAATGTGTGTCTGTCTCCATACTCAAGCCTAGCCAGTGGTCCCTCTCGGGATGTCCTTCCGGGGGCGTGGTCATCTGCCACCGGCCCAGGGATTCACCACTACTATCTCAGATTCATAACAGATTGCTAACTACCAGTATAGCGGAATATTATAGAATCTGAGACTCTACAAGATAGCTGACTCCTCCTTCTTAGGAGCCATTCATTCAGATTGCTCCTCCCATCAATGCCCAGTTTTCTTAACAGATATAACAGATTGCTACACCTTAGCAGATTTCTAACAGATGTATATCAGATTGCTAACTCCGTACGGAGATTTACATCAGACATTTTATTTATTTATTTTATTTATTTAGATTTTTTATATACCGGCATTCGAGACAGCAGTCACATCATGCTGGTTCACATAAAACATAGTGCCATAGTGACATAGTGCCATGTTTCACTCGTTGCTGCTTCAGGGGCATCTAACCAAAGATGCTACTTCATTTTTTTTTTTTACGCTTTTAGCTGCAAAATTAAGCATACACATGAGAGAACACAAATGAAGAAGTATCGCACTTGTTACCTTGTTCATTAATAACCACCTTCGAAGCCTAGTTCACATCCAACCATATAGATAGCACCTTGCTTCTTGTTTAAATGAAGTGGAAGCGTTCTTCTACAAGGCTTCTCCTTTTGATTCGGGTGAGTGTGACGTCATGGCGTTGCATCAACGCATTTAGATATTGTCAAGATCTAATGTCTTATTAGGTGTCACAATATTTTATTAAAACAGGCTCCATTCAGTTTCTGAATTCAACCAACCACACACATTTAAGTACATCCGCAGGCACCCACCCTCTCTCAATCATATTGACACAGTCACACACCCCAGCCTTCCCCTCCTAACAGCCATGCACATGCAAACACTCCCCTCCCTCTCCCTCACTCCCTCCAAAGAGATGCCTACACACTGATTCAGATTCTGATTTATCTTATTATTAGAATTATCGCCATGACAATTTTAAACATGTTGCCAAAGTAATATACAGAATGATACATAATGATAATTACAATTATAATAATCGTGATTAATAATGAGTAAAGTCAAAGGGGAACAAAAAACAGGAAATTCAGTATTACAAAACAATAATAACAATAAAGGAAAATTACAAGTTACAGCACACAAACACCCGCTTGCCCCATCCCTATCCCCCCAATAGCCATGCACCCACACACACTCCCACCTCCTCCAGCAATAACCATGCACCCACATACACACTCCCACCTCCTCCAGCAATAACCATGCACCCACATACACACTCCCACCTCCTCCAGCAATAACCATGCACCCACACACACTCCCACCTCCTCCAGCAATAACCATGCACCCACATACACACTCCCACCTCCTTCAGCAATAACCATGCACCCACACACACTCCCACCTCCTCCAGCAATAACCATGCACACACACACACTCCCACCTCCTCCAGCAATAACCATGCACACACACACATTCCCACCTCCTCCAGCAATAACCATGCACCCACACACACTCCCACCTCCTCCAGCAATAACCATGCACCCACACACACTCCCACCTCCTCCAGCAATAACCATGCACCCACACACACTCCCACCTCCTCCAGCAATAACCATGCACACATACACACACTCCCACCTCCTCCAGCAGTAACCATGCACACACACACACACTCCCACCTCCTCCAGCAGTAACCATGCACACACACACACACTCCCACCTCCTCCAGCAATAACCATGCACACACACACACTCCCACCTCCTCCAGCAATAACCATGCACACACACACTCCCACCTCCTCCAGCAATAACCATGCACACACACACACTCCCACCTCCTCCAGCAATAACCATGCACCCACATACACACTCCCACCTCCTCCAGCAATAACCATGCACACACACTCCCACCTCCTCCAGCAATAACCATGCACACATACACACATATCTACCTCCTCCAGCAACAACAATGCACACACACACATACACACACACTCCCACCTTCTCCAGCAATAGGGATGTGAATCGTTTTTTGATGATTTAAAATATCATCCGATATTTTTTTAAACCGTCATTAATCATTAAAGAGTGCGATACAATAGAAATTCCACCGATTTATCGTGAAAAAATCGTCAATCGGGTTAGTGCACAGTAATGGGAGTTAGGACACAACCTAAAAACCCACCATGACCCTTTAAAACCGCTCCCTTAGCCTCCACCACCCTCCCGATCCCCCCCCAAAAACGTTTTAAAATTACCTGGTGGTCCAGAGGGGGTCCCGGGAGCGTTCTCTCGCGCTCGGGCTGTCGGCTGCCACTAATGAAAATGGTGCCAATGGCCCTTTGCCCTTACCATGTGACAAGGTAACCGTGCCATTGGCCGGCCCCTGTCACATGGTAGGAGCACTGGACGGCCGGCGCCATTTTTAAAGATGGCGCCGGCCGTCCACTGGATGGCCCGCGTCATTTTTAAAGATGGCGCCAGCCATCCACTGGATTGCCCACGCCATTTTTAAAGATGGCGCCGGCCAGTCGCCACCCTAGGGACCCGGCTAAGTCCTGCCAGCTGTCAGAACCCAAGGGCTCAATCTGCGGGGGAGGCAGCTGGTAGAGGTGAAGCCCCAGACTGTCCTGCTATAGGGCACGTTCGCCAGATCCCGGTGTAGGCCTCGTAGGTTTGCCTATGAGGCTGCATCAACTACGCTGCAGCATAAAGGGCTCACGCCCATGCTACCCAGCACACACATTCCTGCCCTGTCCCTCCCCCTACTCCTGCCTTCCTCACCAACAATCATACACACATCCACACCTCCCCCAACAACCACACATACACACACACACATACACACACGACTCTGCTTCATTTCTCTGTCCACCGAACAGCCATTCACACACATGCACACTCCCACCTCCATCACCCATGCACATCTTCCCCAGTTCCCCCCAACAACCACACACATACACACTCTTTCTCCTGCCTCCCTCCCCCCAACAGCCAGGCACACACAGACATACAAACTCCTGCCATCCCCCCCCCCCAATAGCTACACATATGCAATCAGTCCCCATGCCATATTCATTCCCCAGCCCACTGCATCCACCCCATACTGTCCATCAAGGGCAATGGCCAGCCCCATCTGCTGGAATGCACTTGACATTGGGGATGTCAGAGCACACTTTCTGTGGGATGACATGCATAACAGACATGGAGGAGAGAAGAGTGAACAGCCCTGCTTATTATCATTCAATAAGCAACCACAAATTACTTTTAATACATACAATTTTCTTCGATGAAATTTCAACATGCATCAGACAGTTTTGAGTAAATGAGTATGAATAGATTTTTTTTAGCATTTGGTTTTCAGAGTTTTATTTTATAATTGCATATATTTTTCTTTGTCAGCCTACATGAATATGATATGTAATAAAGACACAACTCTAGTTAGGAAACAATACTAGGCTAATTTTACAGGTAATTTGTAAGTTGTCAACTCTATATTTCAAACAAATGATTATAGCACAAGAAAAAGTACATGTGTTGAAAGTATGGGATTCAAATGAGCAGGTTCAAAGATCCAATAAGATTTATCCTGACAAATAACATTACATACACAAGGGTGCCTGAGAAAAATAATGCTTCGATCTATAACACAAATAGAGATCTAAAAATGTCCACCTCCTAGCCAGTGTATTCCGAGTCAGATCTGGAACTACTCAAACTTTAGTTTTCATAAACAATAGTTTATTATAGTTTATTAGTTTTCTATACCGCCGCATTTTCCTGAAAACAGTCTTAGTATCCAGTTCCTATCAGAATCAAAACCAAAGAGACATAAGCAATGGTTCCCCAAAGATAAGTCCTCCAGTGCCTCAAGCTGCTGTGTCAGGTTAGGAGAGGGAGCTGCGCCTTCTGTCCTGCAGGTCCTGGCTGCTCCTTCTCCCTGGAGCTGGGAAGAGGGCGCACTGAAGTCGGTGGCGCGAGAGCTTCTGTGGGAACTTGTAACACCTCTGTCAACTTATCAAGTATCTTAAATAAATCAACAGGAAAGACAATTTTAACAACATGAAAATTAATAAAACACAGATTCCTGGATGTTAAGATGCTGTCATATGCTTTGTCTAGTCTGTGATTTATAACTTGATTTTCTTTAATTTAAGAAGTATCTAATGCCTATAGCACCACCACTTGATCTTCTAGGGCATGAACCTTCTCTGTAGCAGAGGAGACTTTTTTTCACAGTTGGAAAAGACAGTATCTAGAAAAAGCACAACAGAAGCAATACCATGAACTCGTGTTTACAGCCATCTCAGGATTTATGCTTACTTTCCATACATCTGTAGGAACAGAACTGGAGGGCCTAGCCTCTTGAAAGCTTCAGAGGACTCCCATGTTTTCCCCAGGCTCCATCGAGGAAGAGGAATTTCTTTGCTGAACCGATCGATCGTTGAGTGCTACTTTCATCACTGTCAAGGCAAGAAACCCTTTGGGGGTTAGTCAGAGCAATGGCAGCCCAAACACTTGGAGTGGAATACGCAGCACGGCTTTGCAGCCCTGCAGTAGGCAAGATCTTTCCCTCCAATGCAGTCAGGGCAGAGGATGCAGACAGCTACATCTTCCCAGGGTTAGCGGGACTCAAGGATGCCTCCGTTGAAACAATAGACAGCTGACATGACAGTGCCACTGCCACTAGTACCTACAAGATCTATTGCGTCCCGACTCTTTTACACTGCCTTAATGCTGCAGAGTATATATATATATATATATATATATATATATCCCTATATAGTGACCATCATAATAGGCATCATCGAGGATGCAGTGCACATTTCTAACTTTGCCTTATATGTAATCATAGGTCAGTGTATACTACAATTTGTTTTGGGAAAAAAACTTTTCGCAAATAAAAAACTAAATGGCTCCAATATTATGCCGCTGATACTTAATCTTGTTTGACAGATTGCCGTCTTATATGTTTATATGTATATAACATAATAAAATTTCATACTACAACAGAATACCAGCAATTAAAAAATGTTTTATTGATACCTGTCGGTTGAAGTCCTGACAGATTTTTCCCCTGCAGTGCTTCTGAATTGCATACAGTAGTTAGTAGACACCTCACAACTCTCTAACTTGTATCTGCCTCCCATTATTTGTTCAAAATATGAACAGCAATTATTAATTTACTACTCGTACATTGCTCAGTGTGGTTTACCAAGAGACACATGACTTACTACCTACAGAGCACTAGAGGGCACGCTCTGCTCACTTGTCAGTGCAGTTTGAAAGTTAAGGAGCAAAAGCACAGTGATGCCCAATTAGCCACAATTTTTCTTTTCAGCTCCATGTTTTTCAGGACAGGTTGAGCCAGTCCAGGTTTTACTTTACCTCATGCACACAGCCGGAACTGATTTCGTTTAGGGAAAAAAAAACCAGAGCAGTGGAGGTAAAACCCAAGATGTTCCAGAACTAAAGGAGACTGCTTTCTAGGACGCACTCAAGCACGGTCTATGATGCTATGTGTGTGGATCCAAAAAAAAACCACCTCACCATTGTCAGAGTCCTCATGTCCCCCCTGAAATGTCCTGAAAATTTGGTGCAGACAGGAACTCAAACACAAAAATTATTAGGTACACACACACACACATCTCAGAAGCCTTCTTTTCCTTTGTAAAGTAGGCTAAAATGGAGCCAGTTCTCGATCTTATTTGTTATATCATTGAAATCTGCAGTCCACACCACCTATGGTTTTAATGCTAGCACGAAGAACGTGGCAGGTTCATCCACTGGCCACTTTTATTTCTCAGAATATTCTGTTCTATTGCCTGTACCAGCTGCACATTAATACTGGTTTTCGTTTTTTTTTTTAAAGGAATTTTGAATCGTAGGTATATTCATGCCCTCTGTCTGTCATTGGATAAATTCAGGAAAAGTGGAGTACACATTAGTTGACATTCTTCTCAGTTAGCTTAGTATGTAGCACATTTGAAACAAATCAGAGAAAATTTCTTTTTCACTCAGCGCCAAAACTAAGCTCTGGAATTCATTACTGGTAGACGTGGTTAAGGCAGTCACTGTAGCTGGGTTTAAAAAAGTTTTGGACAAGTTCCTGGAGGAGAAGTCAATAAACTGTTATTAACCAAGGGGTCGATTTTAAAACAAGCGCGCATGCATCCATGTGTGCGCATGCGGACACGGGTATTTTATAACAGGTGCACGTCACCATGCGCATGTTATAAAATATGGTTCCTGCACACACATGCGCGCCAGATTTTAATATCCACGTGTGCATGTGCGGGTGGGTTATGACTCGCGTGCACAGGAGGGGAAATTTAAAAAAAACAATCTGCAGCGACACGAGCAGGCCTACCCCATTTCCCTCCTAGTCCGTTCCAATCAAGGAGCAGAATGGGAGGAAACTTCCCTATCCCCCCAACTACCCTTCCTACCTTTTCCCCCTCTCCTCTCCTCTCCTCTCCTCCCCGACCCCTAACCCCTTCCTAGCTATCCCCAATTTTTTTGTTTTAATACTAACTGCTTCTTTGGAGCAGAAATAACTTCCACACGCTGGTCGGTTGCTGGCGCGCGCTTTCCCGGGACGCATACCGGTAGATACGCGTGCAGCCGAGCCATTTCTAAAATGTGCTCAGCCCACGCTTGGATCCGGTCACGCACGGATTTAATGTGCGCCGGCGTTTGAAAATTCAGGCATTAGGGAATAGCCACTGCTTATCACTGCACAATAGCAGCAGGGGATCTCTTTATTGTTTGGGATCCTGCCAGGTACTTGTCATCTGGATTGGCCACTGTTGGAAACAGGATGCTGGACTTGATGGATCCTTGGTCTGACCCAGTATGGCAAGTTCTTATGGTCTTATGAGAGTTACAAAAATAATGTCATTCACACTAGAGCTGTTCATGTGGAGGAAATTCATAGACTGCTAGGAGGCATGACATTTTATAACTATCTCACAGGCCGATCCAGTAAAGTCCGTGGGAGAGCGGACGAACGCCCGCTCTCCAGGCGCACACACCGGCCATTCGCCGGTTCGCGCGATTCAGTATTCAAATTAGGTGGTGCGATAGAAACAGGCAAAAGGAGGCACTAGGGACACTAGCACGTCCATAGCGCCTCCTTTTAGCCCGGAGCGGCGGCTGTCAGCGGGTTTGACAGCCAATGCTCAATTTTGCCGGCGTCGGTTCTCGAGCCCGCTGACAGCCACGGGCTCGGAAACCGGACGCCAGCAAAATTGAGCATCTGGTTTTCGACCCGACAGCCGCCGACCCATTTAAAATTTTTTTTTTCTTTTTTTTTTACTTTTTTTTACCCTTCGGGACCTCCGACTTAATATCGCCATGATATTAAATCGGAGGGTGCACAGAAAAGCAGTTTTTACTGCTTTTCTGTGCACTTTCCCGGTGCCGGCAGAAACTAGCACCTACCTTTGGGTCGGCGCTAATTTCTTAAAGTAAAATGTGCGGCTTGGCTGCACATTTTACTTTCTGTATCCCGCGCGCATACCTAATAGGGCCCTCAACATGCATTTGCATGTTGAGGGCCCTATTAGGTGCCGCGGGTTGGACACGCGTTTTCCTCCCCTTACTGAATAAGGGGTAAGGGAAAACGCGCGTGTCAGTGAGGAACCCACAAAAAGGATACAGGGAGAGGTGAAACAGCTCATTGATAATGGACTAACGGGGACGGGGAGGACGTTGACAATAAAAGAGAGTGAATTTTTGTTTATTACACATCCTATCGTACACATTCCCATTGTACCCACCTAAATCCCATTGTACTCCTAAATCCTTGTCAAGCACATCAGCACCTGGTAGGCCAATTGTATCAGCAAAAGCCTGAGTTTTAGAACTGCGTGGGGGAGTGTCCCAGTGGTCAGAGCGGCAGCTTGTGACTTAGGGAAGCCAGGCTTCGAGGCCTGTAACCTCAGGCAAGTCACTTCATCCTCTATTATTTTAGGTACAAAGTTAGATTGTAAGCCCTTTGGGGAAGGGACAACCAACTATACCTAAATTTACAACTCATCTAGGATTTGGAAAAGTGATTTAATGAGGTTTTTCTACTCCCCTTTGTACCCTTGAAACGGTCAGAGATTCCACAGAAGTGATCAATAAGCTTCGTTCACTTAGAATTAGTGTGAATTAATTTATTTTGGTTACATTAGGTACAGAATCACTTTATAGTATGAATCCATCGAAACTGCTTGCAAAACATTACTACATAGAGGGCCCACAGCACATTCCTATCAGTTGATTTTTAAGGTACCTTTTAGATACGTTATGTCCTATACTTCTGTGAAAGAAAAATTGTGAGAATTGATTTGTGTTTTATGATTGATTGCTCTGTGCTTCGAGTTATTTCATTAATATTGGTGTTCACTATTTCCCATCACTCTTTTTATACAGTTCCCTGCTGTGGGGATCCAGTATTGATTCTGCCTCATTGTATGTTCTGATTTCCCAAGAAAGCAGGATCCCAGGTCCATACATGCATTGGACTAGCTCAGCCTGCCCCTTAGGGTTTGCAGTCCTCTGGTAACCCTGGCATTAACCCAGTATGTCTCTGCATGCAGGTTGCTTGCTAAGAAGTTTTAATGCACTTATTTGTTTATTTTGTGTTTTTATGTGAAATTCTATGTGCTTGGAGCTGAGTTGTATAAGGGGGAAAGGTTTATATGTTCAGCAGCCGGTTAGACAGGAGTATGAAATAAGAGAGGTGTGCAAGCCACTTGCATGTACAAATGCCTGGGTAGGTAGATGAGTAGTAAAATACACAATAGAAAATTACATAATACACAAAAGTACATACTTAGCAAGGTACTAAATTACATCGACAAGAGAACATTGGGGGTCATTTTGAGCAGCTTGCCTAGTTGCAGGGTAACTGGGTAATTTATCTTCTTACGTTTGTTGACCATTAATTCCATGTAGGCAAGACATCCACAAACTTTTACAAAGGGGATATTAACGCACACCTTCATTGGGCATGAAAAGTATTGCATGGGGGACAAGGCTGGTATAAGGGTATTAGACACCCTAAGCAATCAGCAGTCTTACTCACCACACCCATCCCCCATCCCCCATCCCAGACTTATAGAAACATAGAAATGATGGCAGAAAAGGACCAGATGGTCCATCCAGTCTGCCCAGCAAGCTTCGCATAGTAGTATCTGCCCGCGCCGTGCAGGTTACCCCCTTATATCAGTCAATTTTGCTTGATGCGCTTTCCTTATGGACTTAGCCGTAGAAGCAGCAATCCTATGGTTTTTCCTTAATGTCTGAGCATCAATATCCCAGACTGTAAAAAAGTCATGGCTCGTGTTGGTTGTCCCTGAATCCAACTTTCTCTTTCCTTTCAGTCCCCCCATCCCCCTCCTTTGAAGCAGAGAGCAATGTTGCAGTTGCATCAAAACCATCAAGGCTTATTGGTGAAGGGTGGTAATCCCCTGCTTCTATTAAGGGTAATTACCGCTGCACTGTGCTGGTTACCCCCATGCTCATCAGTTCCACAGACCATAAAAGTTGGGGCCCTCAATGGTTGCCGCTAATCCAATTCCCCTTTTCCCCTGCCTATGAAGCAGAGAGCAGTGTTGGAGTTGCATCAAAAGTAGAGAGGTTTATTTGGTTAAGGGTAGTAACTGCCGCACCAGCAAGTTATCCCCTGCACGCTTTTCTTATTTCCATCACTGCTCTAGCCTTTAGAGATCCGCAGTGTTTATCCCATGGCCGTCTGAATTCTTTGACTGTTCTCTTTTTCACCACCTCCTCTGGAAGGGCATTCCAGGCAACCACCATCCTCTCCGTGAAGAAATATTTCCTGACGAAAGTTCTGAGTCGTCCCCCCTGGAGTTTCATTTCATGACCCCTAGTTCTATTGTTTTTTTTCTATCGGAAAAGGTTTGAAACCTTTTAGGTATCTGAAGGTCTGTATCCTATCTCCCCTGCATCTCTTCTCTTCCAGGGTATACATATTCAGATCCTTCAGCCTCTCCTCATAGGTCTTCTGATACAGACCCCCCACCCACCCGACACACCATTTTGATCGCCTCCATCCAGTCTCTATCCTTTTTGAGATACAGGCTCCAGAACTGAACACAATACTCCTGGTGAGATGTCACCAACGACCTGTACAAAGCCATCATCACCTTTTTCTTACTGGTTATTCCTCTCTCTATGCAGCCCAGCATTCTTCTGGCTTGTCCCATTGCTTTGCCTCCTCCAGATCGCCCGACACTATCACCCCAAGATCCTTCTCTTGGTCTGTGCACATCAGCCTTTCGCCCTCCATCACATAACAGCCTTTTTTGGCTTATCACACCCCAGACGCAGGACTCTGCACTTCTTGGCATTGAATCGCAGCTGCCAAATCTTCACCCACTCTTCCAGCTTTCTTAAATCACTTTTCATTCTCTCTACTCTTTCAGGCGTATCCTTCTGTTGCAGGTCTTAGTGTCATCCGCAAATAGACATTAATATTTACCTTTTATCCCTTCTGCAATGTCGCTTACAAAGGTATTGAACAGAACCGGTCCCAACACCGCTCCCTATGGCTTAGCATGGCTTTCTCTATCTATTGGTGGCAGCTCTTGTACTTTTCAAGCAGCAGTGGGAAGGGTTCCCCTGGCAGCCCTGGATTTCCTCCTATGATGTTGCGCCCCCCCCCAGGTAACCTCTTAGTTCACCTGATGGAAGCCCCAGCCCTGACTGCATACAGTGAGAGGAAGCAGCAGTAGATGGTGCAACTGAGGTAACAGGATCTACTTGGATTGGTAAAAGAAGGTGGGGAGGCCTGCTTTACGTATGTACTGTAGCATGCATTGGGTATGGGTTCATCTGTAGAGAGGTGTGACAGGAAATTCTCGCTGCTGGGTAAAGTTGCTTGCCCAGCGCCCCTCCCAGGCCCCTCCCAGGCTTTTCTGCCCTTGCACTTATTAGCGGCTTCTGATCTGAGAGCTGCTGTTTCCTTTATGTTCCTGGTAGCTGGGGAGATGTCTAGAAACGTGCGGCAGAAATGTCCGTCCTTTGTGTACTTTCTCGCTGAGCTTCTTGCAGGATGATATGGGGTCCCGACATGCCCACAAAAGGACCTGATGTGTACTTTGGCACATTGTGTGCCTGGTGATGGGGGAGGGGGGGGGAGGCTTGTAAAAATCACCTTGGTAGATCGTGAGCACCATTTAGTGCTGCTGCTCAGATCCACTGCTATAAAAGGGCTGAGGGCAGTCACCTGGTTTCCAGTTTTCTTGTTCTTGCATTCATTCAATATCATTTCCTACAGTGCCCGGGGGGAAGTCTATATAAGGGAGTGTGCATTATTATTACCAAAATGAAGAAAGCAAAAATAAAAAAACTTTTCCAAAACATGCTTTCATTGCTGACTGTTACCCTGCTGAGGCATGAGCACCATAGGTGGTTCTTTAGGAATTTCAGCATGGTTCAACATACTGCCCTCTGGCGATTCTAAACACAGAATAAAATTAAACAAATGTTCTTATTATAATGTTCAATTCTACCAACATTTTGATGTTTGCTTCACTGAGTGATAAACCTTGAAGCTTCATTATCATTTTTGTTATAGTTTGTGACAGACAGCTTTGCACGGGACACTCCCAGGTTCAGAGCTCATATAACTGAAGAAAAGTAGGAAACTCACCCACAACAGGAGGTGGTGCCACAGCTGGATGAGAAGCAACTATAACATCTTCCAGCCTATTCCTCTGTCTAGTGTCTACACTTTTCAGTCTTACGGCAGCCTCCGATCCTTCTGATACTTACCCCATTTCTTTAGAGCAGGAGTAGGCAACTCTGATCCTGGAGAGCCACAAACAGGTCTCGTTTTCAGGATATCCACAATGAATACGTATGAGATATATTTGCATGCACTACCTCTATTACATATTCATTGTGGGTATCCTGAAAATCAGACCTGTCTGTGGCATCCCAGGACTGAAGTTACATTACAGTCATGCCTGCTTTGTACTTTAATAAATGAACTCACTTGGATGATTACTCGTATAAATCAAAGATAAAACAGTTCACCACATCAATCTGGAAGACTCTGAATTATAAAGCTGGATGACCATCATATAAAGAGACGCTGTCAGATTAAGCCGTGATTCACGGATATAGTACCGAAACACTGGAGCAGTGTCGGGTGGCAGCAGTTTGGAATGAAGGCACAATCAACAAGAATTTTCTTCCAAGATAAATAGTTTTTATTTGCAAATGGAAAAAAACAAAAAACTTAAGACTAGATTGATGACCTGTGATTATACCTTGCAGACACGGTCCAATATAGACCATATACACCCTTTGTATGAGTGCTAACAGTGTCTCTTTATATGATGGTCATCTAACTTTATAATTCAGAGTCTAGCAGACTGATGTGGTGAACTGTTTATCTTTGAATGCCTAGTACTTTAAGCCAGTGCTTCTCAACCCAGTCCACTGGGCACACCTAGCCAGTCAGGTTTTCAGGATATCCATAACGAATATGTACGAAATAGATCTGCATACAATGGAAACAGTGCATTCAAATATCTCTCTTGAATATTCATTGTGGATATCCTGAAAACCTGACCGGTTAGGTGTGCCCAGAGGACTGGGTTGAGAAGCTCCGCTTTAAGCACATAGTCCATGAGTCTGTGCCCTTCTCTAGTTGCAACAATTCCATAAAGAAGCTATGGCTTGAACGGCTGTGAAGTTGCTGTTATTTATTTGTATTGTGCATTTGACCAAAGAACACTTACCAAACAAAATAATTAGTAGCCAAGGAGCGATCACAGGCAAACATATTGGAAGGAAACCAAACAGTACCAGTATGTTTCTACTGAACTGGGAAAGAAAAGTAGAAAAGAGGATGGAAAGGTGATGGAAGCAGACAAGCGACTGGGAGAGTGGTGGGGAGTTTCATATAGAAGGAGAAATAGAGCCTCGGGGAACATGGCCGAGAACATTAGTGTCCACAAGGTGAGGCGGATCAGCCCTGAAACCCAGAGAATGTGATGGACGATAAAGATCCAGTCTGCCCATATTCCCTACCCACTGCAGTACTGCAGATAGTCAAGATTCAAATACTTCTGTTGGCATGACAATTTTACATATGTTGCAGAGAACACCCTACCTCTGGCTTCATATTCTCAGCCTCACAATTAAGGACTTTCTGTATTTGTCCCAGGCTTTCTGATACAGATTTTACCCCCTCGAGGGAGCCTGATCTATGCATGCACTACTCTGAAGAAATATTTCCTAATGTAGCTCCTCAGTTCTATCCCCCTTGGATTCTTGTATCGTGACCCACTACTAGAACTACCATTGTACTGAAAAATGCTTCCTTTCTTCTGTATTACTTATACATGGAAATAAGATCATGGCAGAAAAGACCATATAGCCTATCTACCATACCAACTGCTCAGCTCTGCAATCACTACAGCTCCATCCTAAATCCCCTGTGCTTATCCCATGCTTTCTTGACTGTCCTTGTCTCCAACATCTCCAGTGGGAGGCTGTTCCATGCAAGCCCTACCCTCTCTGTGAATAAGTATTTCCTTAGATTATTCCCGCATCTGCCACCTTTCACTCTCGTCCTATGACCCCCTTCGTTCCAGAGCCTCCTTTCCGTTGTAAGAGGTCCTGCCCCTTGTGCACTGATACCTTGGAGGTGTTTATATGTATCTGTTACCTCTCCCCTCTCCTTCCTTTCCCCTGGTGTATGCACATTTAGATCTTTAAATCTTTCCCCATACTCTATACAGTGAAAAGCAGTGATCATTAGTAGCCGCCCTCTGGACTGACTCCATCCGGTTTATATCCTTTTGACGGTGCGGTCTCCAGAACTATACAGTATTCTAAATGAGGTCTCCCCAGGGACTTCTGCAGGGGAAACATCACCTCCTTTTTCTCCATATCAGCCCATGCATTTTTCTGGCTTTTGCTGTCTCCTTATCCATCTGTTTGGCCATCTTGAGATTTCGCTCTTCTTTTGTGCATAGAAGAATTTCACCCCCATACTATATTGCTTCCTGGGGAGACCATGTGTCTATTATATGCACACATATTTATTTGTTTTTTTGTGCTTCTAACATCAGTAACCAGCCTGCAACATGCTTGTGCCCCAGGGGGGACATGAGAATAAATGGCAAAATTACCATAAATATGTCAGAAACGAATCTGCTGAAGACTACACATTACTGATAGGAATGCAGTATCGACTGTGCTGTTCCATTTGGGCATAGAAAGGCAGACTGCTCCCAGTAGAAGTTGAGGTCATTGATGGGGTTGGCCTCTAAACGTTTGTACTGTACTTGGCCAGAACACAAAAAGGATTCTGTGCCTGTCCATAAATTTTTCAAAGCAACTGGAGATTAAACAATCAGGAATGTTTAAAGCAGCAGTACTTTCTGGAAACATTATCCAAACAAGAGTTGAAAGGCGCCAGTCGATTTGCACAAGTGCACTGAGTAACACCCGCATGTACTGCTGATTTGGTTTCCTTGGTTAAATTTATTAAGGCCACAACCCTTACTTTGTAAACTTTAATTTCTTTTTTTTAATTATTTTTTATTTATGCATTTTCCAAATACATTGCAAGAAATCATTCGAATTGTAATCAGAGAAACATAAGGAAATACAAGATCAAAAAGGAAAAATTATAGAAAAAAGAAAGAACAATAATAATATTGTCTCTTATAATCTAAGTCCTCTATAGCGGGGTCCAAGTCCGCCAGCACAGGAACATTTCTTCCAATCTTTACAGGAAAAGATCTAGCATATACAGGGAGCCTTGATGGACCTTTCCAGGTATCGGACTAGGAGTCTGCCGACATTGTCGGCAGACTCCTAGTCCGATACCTGGAAAGGTCGGAATCTGTACGAAAGACGGACCATCTATTCGTCCTTCACAGCGGGAAGAAGCAAGGGGAAGCGGCCTCGCAGGCAACCATAGCCTGGTGAATCAAAGAAGTTATCAAGGCGGCCTACGTAGAAGCAGGCAAGCTGCCACCTTTGCAAGTCAAGGCCCATTCCACTAGAGCCCAGGCAGTGTCCTGGGCGGAAACCAAGATGCTGTCACCCGCCGAGATCTGTCGGGCAGCGACATGGTCCTCCATCCACACCTTCTCTAAGTTCTATCGCCTGGATGTTCAGGCTCGAGAGGACACAGCATTCACAAGGGCAGTACTAAGTGGGCCACGGACAGCCTCCCACCCAGTTCGGGAGTAGCTTTTATACATCCCATTGGTCCTGAGTCCATCTGCTACACGCTAGGAAATGGAGAAATTACTTACCTGATAATTTTGTTTTCCTTAGTGTAGACAGATGGACTCTTTAAAAATGGCACCGGCCGTCCAGTGCTCCTACCATGTGACAGGGGCCGGCCAATGGCACGGTTACCCTGTCACATGGTAAGGGCAAAGGGCCATCGGTGCCATTTTTATTAGTGGCAGCCGACGGCCCGAGAGCGGGAGATCGCTCCCAGGGCCCACTGGACCACCAGGTAATTTTAAAATGTTTTGGGGGGGGGGGGTCGAGAGGGTGGTGAAGGCTAAGGGAGCGGTTTTAAAGGGTTGGGGTGGGTTTTTAGGTTGTGTCCTAACTCCCGTTAGTGTGCACTAACCCGATTAACGATTTTTTCACGATAAATCAGTGGAATTTCTATTGAATTGCACTCTTTAACAATTAATGACGATTTAAAAAATATCGGACAATATTTTAAATCGTCAAAAAATGATTCATATCCCTAGTTTCCAATATGTTAGTAAGATCCATCTGAGGTAACTCAACAGTTGAGAGAACCTGAATCCTCTTTAGATCAGGAGGGCCCATTTTAAATGGTGGACTATAATACACTCTTGAGACAAGAGGCAATGCTTGCTCAGGGATTTTAAGAATCTCAATCAGATATCTCTTCCACATATCTTTGGGAGTAATTAAAGGATCTTTTGGAAAATTAATAAGACAAAGGTTCCTCCCCCACACTTGATTCTCCAATTGTTCCACTCTTTTGGAAATAAACTGATTTTCCTTAATCATATTTTGTTGAACATCTATTATGTTGCCAATATCCTTTTTCAGAGACTCACAGAAATTCTTATTCACATTAACGCCATTTCAACACATTTCAAGCGATTATCCAAAATACCCAGAGAACTAACTACCGTGCTCATTTAATGAAATACATTATTGTTTAAAGTCTGTATCACATCCCAGATAGTGTCTAAGGTAATTAAAGTAGGTCTTACCATCCCCGTCTTCTGAATAGATGGTAAATCAAAGATTTCTTTTTCCATTCGCCAAAAAGCAGCATTTCCAACAAAGTCCCCTGCTTCACCAGAGGTTACAGGGAACTCCAGGGCATTCCCCAATGACCTCCCATCCTCAAACTTCAGGCCAGCACCTTCCCCATCTTCAGGCAGCGCTATTCCGCAGGGCTGGTCTGAAGACATTGCCTCAGCAGGGTTAGCCGGAGCCATCCGTTCTTCCGGGGATAGAGTTATTTCAAGCTCAGGGAGAATGTTGGGTCCAACTTCCTCCTGACCATTCTCCAGCGAGCCGGCTCCTGGAGTGATAGCTCCGTACCGCGCATGGGCATCCATCGGGCCCAGAACTTGAGTCGCCGAGGAAGTGGACAAAGCTTCTCGTTCTGTGGCCCGCTGCTTCCTAGCGGAATGAGGCATTTCCATAAGAAATTCAAAAGATCCAATGAGAGCAGCCTCAAGTGCATCCAGCTAGGTCGGCCATCTTGGATACCCCTTCGAAAACTTTAATTTCTAAGCTTACTTTTACTTGCTTATTTTATATTAATTCTTGAGTGCATCAGTATGCTACCTGCCTGGGATTTTTTTTTTTATTTTTGGCACAGTAATTCCTTCTTTCTTCCAGTTTAATCAGAGCCGGTCCTGGGATTCTAGTGCCATGTACCTTCATTCACTACCATCTGAGGATTTTTTTTCCTCTATTTCAGTCGGCTGCCCCCTCTCACTGTTCTTAATCTGGTCATTGCAGCAACATTCTGGAGAACAGAAGCCCAGCACCAGGGCTCCTTCTGGAATCCTGCATCATAGACTTCAAATCCGGCCATTAGGTGGCACCATAACAATGACCATATTCCACCACCCCCCCTCCCTTTCTTCTAGGGACTGCGATCACTGCCTCCTCAGTATCCCCAGCCCTGGCCAACCCAGGGTGCGGGAAACTCATCTGGGTATCGAATTGGGGACTTCTCACATGGAAGAGTGTGGCAGCTGGGATTTTGACATCAGTGCATTGTCTTATTTTATTGAGAATCATATTGCTGGGAGTAGCTAAATAGTTGTAATTTTACCAACAACTGGGAATCTTAAGAACATCTAAGGACTGAAATATAAATCAGAACAAAAAAGGCATTTAAACTGGATAACTCAAAAGTTGGCCAAATTAAAATGACATCCCTTCTCCCTCCCTTCCACCGCCCCCTTTTTCTCACCGCAAGATATTCCCTTAGAGCAGTTTTTTCATAAAAAGTGATTTCTTCCATAGTTGAGCACCTTCTCCCAGGTACAGTACAAGGTACTTTCCTCCTAGGACTCCACAGCTTCCTCTGCTGAATCTATCAGGGGGAATGGAGCCGTTTGATGGCTTTTCTTTTAGGGACTGGAGAGCCAGTGAGAAGGGAGCAGGAATTTCCTTGAAGAATATCACCTTATCTTCTCTTTCAGCATTATGTGTTTTAGTGATGTACACCTGCAGGGGCATTTTGGCTTGGCTGACTTACGAGTCGGAAATGCCGCTCTAATTATGTGGTTTGTTGTCAACTGCCAAACTGAATTTTAACCAAAGTGGAGTACGAGGGTATTGCTTGCACTGAGGTGTGAAAACGTGCCGAGGCTGCAGCTGGCACTGCCAGCCCGGCAGCGCTGTGACTCTGAAGCTTGTTTGGCGCTGCTGCCTGGGCTGGCATGCAATGCCAGCTTTCAGTGGCGCTTCCTGGCCGGCCGAGGCACAACGTTCGCTCTGGCAGTGCTCCTTCTCCTTTGTTTACTGTGCTTGGGACGTGCAGCTTTGCAATGCATGTCCTGACCTGACAGCGGGGAGCTGCCTGGCACAGCCTCCTCTCCGAGGCTTTTAGTTATTCTCTCCTTGCATACTTTGCCTGAATTCCTGCCTTTATTTTCCTCGGTTAGATGCTGTCAGCCCAAATCCTGCTCCTTATGTGAAAAATTCTGTTCTCTTTCCCTCTGGTTCAGTCATGCTTTCTTACTATGCCAGTAAAGTTAGCTTAGTGCCATTCTTTGTGCTTTTTATTCTTGATGTTTCTCTCTTATCAATTTGTTACTATAAGATGCAGCTTTCAGTGATGTTTTGCTGCTGGTTAATACAGGGGTTTACCCCCACTCTCCATCCTTCATATTAAGGGGGGCACACAACTGTTCTTTACTAGTAGGCCTCAGAGTCTCAATAGACCCTGCATATGAGATCATAGTAGAGTGGGCATGGTAGAGATGGTTGTCGCTATCCAGAGGGAGGTAACAGAGTTTTAACAAAACTCCTCTGTCCTCGAGGTACAGGTTTCTTCTTCTCTGGGATCTCCCTTTCTAAGAGAGAGAGAGAGAGAGATCTTTGGGGATGGTCTTTCCAAGAGGAGAGGACTGCCTGCCTCCTGTCCTGAGAAGATGGCTGGGGCCCAAGATCTGAAGGAAGAGGTCTCTAAGAAGAGGGGAATTAAGCTCATGACCTCATTCTGTTTGAGAGAGATTTCTTCAGATTGCTGGAGAAAGAGGATTTGTCTTCCGGGGGAGTCGGAGGGAAGGCTGCCTTGCAAGGAAGAGTCCCATAGTGTTGCTGTCTGAAGCCAGAGGTTCATTTTTGAGCATCCAGTTCTGATCTACTGGATTCCAAGATCTGCTTCCAGATCTGCAGGTACTACTAAGGGAAGTGCCCAGGGAAGGTTTTCCTTACCAAAGGTAACTACTGCCAGAGATGTTCAACATTATTATTGATTGGGACTGTGATTTTTGGAACTTTATTTTTCTGCATTGACTGTACTCTAAACATATGTGTACCATTTTCACCTGCAATCAAGTTTGACCAGTAAAAGATTTCATTTTGGACATGTACAATGGTGATGCAATTTTCCTACTGGACTGTTGCAGAAGACCTCCAGAGAACCCTTGAGAACCTTGAAATACTTTCCCCCCTGTGCAGGAAGAACCCAGAAGCATGGGAGCAGTAATGGCCATGACCTTCCATATGAGCCCCTGTTGCTGAGAAGAAGTTGGGATAGGGGCTACATACATATGGTAACTTTGCAAAACCATTTGGCCACCTAGTTTGCACAGCTTCCCTTGTCTAGTCTAGATCTGCCAGAGAGGATGAATCATCCTTGACACTAACAGGCCAATTTTAAAATGAGTGGCACGCGCCCGTACACTTGTGTATGTTGCGCCCCTGCCCGTGGCTACTCCATGGACAGGGCCTTACCTTTTTTCCACGGCCTGGTGTGTCACCAAGCCGCGCTGCCTCCTCCTTCGCAGCCTGCTGCTGCTGGCTGTTCCTCCTCTCCTGCGCAGCTGGAGCCGCGCCGCTGTCGCCTCATCAAGGGAATTCCCCTCACCGGGGAATTCCTCTCTCTTCATGGCTGAATGCTGCCGCCGGAGCTTCTGTGCTTCGGGGGAATCCCCTTGCGGGGATTCCCCTTCACCGCTGCCACCAACTCCTCTTCACGGCAGGAAGCTGCCAACGTCGTCCCCTCTTCCTCGGGGCCAGTCCAGCCCCAGCGCTGCTCCTCTTCAGGGGCAGAAGCCACCTCCGGGCTTCCTTCTTCGCTCCTCAGCATCATGCAGGCCTCAGCTCCACCCCCTGTGCTCCAGGGCTCCCTCTAGGAGCTGGCTGCGCGGCTTCTTCATTCTTTTAAAGGGACAGCACAGGAAGTTCCTCTTCAGCCCTCCCAGACGAAGTCTTCAGGGCTCTTCCTGCTCCTGCCCTATAAAAGGGCACTGCTCCATTCCTTCAGTGCCTTCAGATGGAGTAACATCCTCCAGAGAGTCCATCTTCAGAGTTCCATTGTCTCCAGCTTCCATCCTCGGAGTTCCACTGTTCCAATGATGTTATCTTCAAGCTCCTGTCCAGAAGACTTTGTCTTCAAGTCTTCTCTCTTCGTGATGTCTTCTTCGTGATGTCTTCATCCAACGTCCAGGTCTTCCCTGTCGTCAACCTTCCTCGTGGTATGTTCCAGTCTCAGGCTTCTCTTCCACAAGCCTCGTGATCCCTTGCTATTCTTAGATGTCCCTGACGCTCTGATGTCTCGATGTCCTGACATCTAGAAGTCCACCTGTTCTGAGTCCCAGATGTCCTGGTGTCCTGACGTCCTCCATCCAGATGTTCATCTGTCTTCTTCTATCAAAGACTTCCAAATCCTACCCTAAGCAGAGGCCCATTCCTGCTGTCATCCATCTCTTCAGATGTACAGGTTTCCTGATGTTAAGTTGGCTTCTCTGAGGTACTGCCCTCTGCGCAACTCTCTCTTCACTACACCTCTTTAGCCTGGAGAACATGTCAGCAGATCTTGGCATTCCCCAGACTCTCCAATCAGTCTACGCTTGATAGATTGGAATCTCTCCGTTGGACTTCGTCGAGTGCTGCCCGACTCCTCTCCGTCTGGTGCTCCTCCCATTCCTAGCGTGGTCCGCAACCAGCCTCTGGGTTGTGTAGGGTATGCAGCGGACAAGGTGGTCCATGACCAGTCCTTGGGCTGTGTAGGGTGCCTTGAGGGATAGCACTCCCTAACTTCAAGAGCCTCATCTCTTCTCTACTCCAAGAGCCTCGTCTCTTCTTCGTACCCAAGAGTGTCTCTCTTCATCCTCTCCAAGAGTCTCATCTCGTCTTCAAGAGTACACCTCTTTTTCATCCATGTTCAGGAGTCCTCATGAACTCTGACTCTTCACTCTTTGGGACTCTCCACTCTTTGGGACTCTTTGGAGTCCCCTGTTCCGGTTCCATTCTTCATGAGTTCAAACTGTGTCCAAGCTCACACTTGTTTTCCTATCCTCGGGGTATCTTGGGGCTTCTCGCTGAGTTATCTCGTGGACCAGGGGCTCACACTCACACAGGAGCAAGCGATCACGCCTCTATGCCCCTTCTCAGGGCTCTCCCACACGCATTCACCATGGAATATGTAGCCACAAGGCATGTCCGCAACAGCGTATGAGCACACAAGCGGAGATACGCTGGAATTTTAAATCATGCATGCAGTTGCATGCGTACAATTTAAAATACACCTACCCTGCATAGGTATGCTCCTAATTTTAAGTCGTTACGCAAGCATACTCACTTCACATATCTTCCTAAGGACTTTGCCAGCTTTAACTGGTGTGTGCAAGTGCACTTTAAAACATGTTCGCGTAAGGGACATTCTCAGTTTTTCCAATTAATCAACCAGTTTGCCCAGTCAATCTTGAGGTCATCCAGACCCCCCTGGTTCTTCATCCTGCATGCCCTCCATTTGACCCAGATCCCGCACCGTCACTCTAAAATGCGATTTCTGCAGACTTGCTCCTCATCAGGAGCAGCAATAAGTATACGCAGCTAACAAGCTGCTGCATGCTGCAGCCTCCGATTTTAAAATACAGAATTACATGTGTAACTGTTGGCCCCACCCTGGAATGTCCAGGCCCCACCCCCAACTCTGTCTCTTTTTTAACTCATGCACACATATATACACATGTAACTTTCAGCTTTTAAAATATGTGTCACTCAAGTGCAGCCAAGATATTCGCGTATATTGGCTTTTTAGTGCGAGCAATGCTTTTAAAATTTGGTCCTTTCATCCATGGTCCATTAGAATACCTGATTGACCATGGATGTGGAGAACCCTAAGACTATTCAGGTTTTTGCAAATCAAAATGCTGAGGGCTACCGCCACTGCCTGCTCTCTCCTCATTAAACTGTGCAAACAGCAGTTTGATTGTCCATGCTGAAAACATGTGCAGTCCCTGGGCACCATTATTACCTGAACAGGTGATCACAAGGTTACACAAATTTTCTTTCTTATGTTATATGTTAGGATTTTGCCTGCTATGCAGCTTTGTCCTACATTCTTGTCTCCTGTAATGATGTCTCCCTACCTGCAGAGGCCCTCAGTAAGCCTCACCTCTAGCCTTATCAAGCTCCTCCTCTCTGCCCTTGTCATGCCTCAGTCCTATGTAAACTTGCCCTGCCATTCTATCCTTGTCTTCTGGCTCTGTGACCTGACCCTTGTTCTTGCCTTGCTTTGTGGCGTTTGGGCCTTCTGTCTTGTCTTGAGGCCCTCGGGCCTATCCTGACTTGTTCTCTGTCTTGAGGCTTCTTGCCTATTCTCTCTTGTATCTTGTCTTGAGGCCTTTGGGTCTACTTCGTCTATCTGCCATGTTGCCTTCTGGCTTGCATGTTCCTTGTTGTCATCAATTTGTCTGACTCCTGCCCTAGTCTGCCTTGTTGGTTTTGTCTCGTCTGTTCCAAGTATTCTGAATTGCCTATACCAGAGTCCTGTCCTTGCCTTGTCTTATCTACTTCCATGTCCTTCTTAGTATTCAGCCTTGCCTTGTCCTGCCTGCCAAGCCTGCTTTTGTCCAAGCCTTGACTCCAGCCATCCTTGTTTGGACTCACCACTATGATGTACAGCCGCCGTAGAGACCTACTGACCCCCAGAACCCAAGGGCCCAACCTGTGGAAGAGGGGGCTGGCTAGGCAGAAAACCAGCCCTTGTCTTGTTCTGAGTCCAGCCTTGCAGTCCCGTGCCTCTCCCCAGGTGTTTTTCCCGGATTCCGGGGCCTGTTATTATAAATGCTACCCTTAAGCTCAGTGCTGCCATTTTTGGTATATTTTGTAGTGCAATGAGCCTGGCTGCCAGATCTTCCTTGCCCTTCCTATCACACCCTCTGCCATGCCTCCGACACATTGTCTGCTGCTTACCTCCTTGCTGCTCTGGCTCCTCTGAGCATAGGCTGGTACTGAACCTTCCCCTAGAGCATGCTCGGAATGTTCCTTGGGGTGACGGCCACTATTGGCCTCAGATACAGGAGGTCATCACTTTCTGGAGCAAACCACTGTGCCCAGGGGCTGCACATGTTTTCAGCGTGGACAATCAAACTGCTGTTTGTGCAGTTGTAACTGGAAACAGAAAATGGAAAAATGTCTTTAATTAGGAGAGAGCAGGCAGTGACGGGAGCCCTCAGTATTTTGATTTCTAAAACATGCCGGGGGGGGGGGGGGGGGGGGTTGTTAAGGAGCTACCATGTTCGTTTTCCAGAAAAATGAAATGCATAGAAAATCCTTTCTGGAACGAGCGCACAGAGAATTGTTTTCATGTGCATGTTTTTTGTTTGTTTGGTTTTTTTTTGGGGGGGGGAAAGGTATTTCTTTTATTTTATGAGGTGCGATTCCAGTTTTACATACTTTATTTTGCCTCAGGTTTGCTCCACTTTAAAAATTGCTACAGATGTATCATTGTAAAAATGTCTCTAAACTTTCACTAGGAAATATGTTGGCACTTTTTACACTGTAGTGAGAGTTGCATAATTCTCATCTCTATGTCAACAGAAATCTCTAATGCATTGGTAAATAAAATTTTTAAAAAATGCATTAAAAAAATATCCCCTTTTCCTTTGATGAAACTGCTACTTAAAAAAAAAGTTATGAAAAGCAGGTCCCTGATAGGTCCCACCCTGTATGAAGAGTACTTCCCCTGTGATTCACCTGCAACCCTGGGAAACAGCCTTGTTGCCAAGAGTGTCCTAAACCATCTTTCTTGCCCTGGTATCTGATTGGTTTGTAAAAGGGCTGCAAAATTCCACTTAACCTAGGCAAGGGACCCCTGACTCTCTTCTGCCTGTCTGACGCCACTCCAGCCGTCGCGCAGTTTGAACCGCGTGGGATTGGCGTGCACCCACAAGACTATGGGGATCTGTGCAGTTCAAGCCGTGAGACAGCTAGACCAGCGCTAGGTCATTAATGTGCTTTCTAATTTATCTGATGTGAAGCTTTTCTTATAAAGTTCATTTAAGCTTACATATTGAGATTGCTCTAAACAGGCAGGAAAAACATAGGACTTTCCTATCCGCAGGGCACAGAGAAATAGCACATCTGCATGGCAATCAGTCAGGCTGCGTACACTTTATTCAAGTGCAGCAGTTTGCAGAGTGCAGTGATCTCACAGCCCCCACTTACAATAATAGTCCAGCAGTCACGAGGAAACAAAGTGCAGAACCCCTGGATCAATTAACAAAGCTTCCCATTACACACCAACAGAGAATAATTACAAACGTAAAATAAATTTCTCCTTTTCATTTCTCCTTTATTTGCTCTAAATTCTATAATGACTCATTCAGTAGTAAAATTGTTGAATAAACCGAGGCTTAGCAATTGCTGTATTGAGTGCAGTTAAGAACAAAAACCATATTACAAAACCCAGGTAACAGAATACCTCCACCCTTCATTGCACGACAGAGAATGTGGCCTACGAGAAAACCGTGAATTGGAGCATTAAAATTCCACAGGTGCGGTAATTAACCCTCTTTAAATGTCTTGCGCTGGGCAAATCCAGAAAACATTGCTGTGGCTGATATTTGATACCCGGAGCCCCATTCTTCTGCCAGCGTGGACGCCTGACCCCTAGCGCTACCTAACGGTGTTCTCGCCGATGCTTGACTGCAGCCCTTAGAGTCACCATCATGTTTTTAAATCCCAGCGTTGCCACTTCCTGACGCCCGGCTGCCCTGCCCGATTACAGATGTCTGCATCGTGCAGCGATTTCACTGGCACTCGCTGAGGCACGTTTCCATTTTACTGTAATTTGCTTCCATTCATCCCTCGACCTATCCTGTTCATCACCTCGGCTTCCTCATGGAGGCAGTTACCCTGAACCAGATGGTACAAAGCTTTTTTCCCATAAGACACAAAGGGATCAGTTTGCAGAGCTCTACTGAGTGGATATGATAAGCAGTTAATTTTAACCGGTTATCTATAGGGAAATTTCCAACCAAATTTGCATGGTTAGATTGAAAATTATCCTAAATCTAGCCAAGTCAAAATGTGACTGGCTAGATTTAGGGCAGCTATTTGCACAGCTAGGCTTAGCCGGCTAGCGCTGAAAATCATCACTAATAGCAAAGTTGTGAACCCGCCCTGGGAGTGTCCCTGGAGCTGCCCCTGTTTTTGGCTGGCTAAATTTGCTGGACTTGTAAATTTAGGGAGCTAAATTCAGCTGGTCAGTCAGGGTGAGGGGGGATTTTTAAAAGCAAAAGTTAGCTGGTTAAACCTTTTCACCATAATGACCTCATTCATCAAAGGTCTCTGCTCATTGTTGCAGAATGAAAGAAAAGATGCGATGAATCAGGCCCAAACTGGGAAAACCCCTTTAGTATATTTCAATGTTTCTCAGCCCTCTCCCGGAGTCACAACCTAACAGGTATGCAAATCTATCTCATGCATATTCATTGTGGCAATCCTGAAAACCCAACGGGCTAGAACTGCCTCCAGGAGAGGATTGGGAAACACTGGTACATCTGACCCAGGACGGGGTAACTTTTCAATTCTTAGATGCCTTGTACACAGGTGAAAAAAAGAGCTGCCCCATCTTAGTGAGCTATATCCAAGTCAGTGGATTTTGGAGCTGCCTGGAGTATGCACATATTCTCTAAACGTTTCGCTGCTCCAGGGGGTGTTTTGGAGGTATGTTCGGAAACTACGTGTCTACATTTAATTTTTTTAAAAAGCATCCGTGCAGCAGGCATGCCACTAGCATGCCAGACCTACACTATTGTTTCTAGCTGCACAGCAACCCACTCTGTTCAGCTAGGATGCATGTGGATACCTCGTGTTTGAAAATTGACTTGTTCCGTGATTGTCTTACAGGGCTGGATTTAAGATTTTGTCGCCCCTAGGCAGGGCTGGAGAACTGGGATGGGAGGGTTGGAGGGAATGCTATGGCGGTGGGCCCCTTTGAAACGGGATCCTCTTCAGCCCAGGTATTTGGTTCCTTCAAAAGTTGGCACCCTAGGGAGTTGCCTGTGCTTAACTTTGGGTCTTATGACTTAAAGCCTGCGCGTAGCTTTGCAGTTACAGAAAATGTATCTGAATACGTGTGGGAAGTAGGTGCGTTCTCTATAAGCTCAAACTGAGTGAGGCCTGATATGAGTAACTAACAGATAATGTGGGAAATTCTCAAGTGCCTCCATATTTCGCTTTATTGGAACGGCAGGGCAGGCGGGTGCAGTGCTGCGTAAGATAATGTGGACCCCAGGCCATCCGGAAATTCGGTCCGCTCCTCCTTTGTCTCCCCCCACCACCCCCATCCTTTTCCCCCAGGCCATGGAAGGCCAAGCCTTCGGAACTTTGATAAGCTTGAGGAGTTGAGCGGCCCTCGTGCATTACTGGGACAATGGACCGTGCATTACTGGGACAATGGACCGTAAGAGGCTGTGGTCGGCCCTCGGCACATGAGCACCATTTGAATGCAACCCTTAAAAGCTTAGGAGCTGGATCATGCAGCATCTTTGAAGCTTTGAATTTCACCCTGTCTATACTCCCTCTCCTTGTTCTTTTTTGCTATTATTGATTTTGTTGGTTGCTAAGGTTGTTGTTGCAGCAAGGGGGGGGGGTTCCCGATAGGGTCGGTGCAAGGGGATTAGGCGCCCTAGGCACCTTCTGACTCAGCCCCAAACGCACTGGGCTGCAAGTAGCTGAAACTCTACTCCTCCTCCTCCTTGCCACTGCTCGTGGCCAGCGGCCCCACAAGGCTTGCGCCCCCTAATGGTCAGTTCCCTAGGCCCAGGCCTAGTTTGCCTAGTGGGTCCGCCGGCCCTGATTACTGAGCATGAGATGTGAACTTAACAGGATTCGGAGAGTCTGGCTGTTGTGATGCTCTGTTGGGTCTGCATTCAGCTCTGTGGATGGTGGGCTCCTAGCTGCTGAGTGTGGCAGGGGCCTGAGATCAAAGTTGGCTACAGGTCAGGTGACTTGTGTGTAGTTTTAGCTTGCTAGGCCGTGGCGGTTAGGCTACCAGGGCTCATTGGAGATTGCTTATTTGTATTACAAACGATCTTTATGTTGGTTGGCTTGGGTACTGTGTTGCAATAAAGCTGTGGCCTTTGACCTCTAAGCACATAGCTGTCTTAATTTATGCATGAGTGCGAGAGGATGGGCACGAGAGGCGAAGGCTGGTCCGAGTGGCTTCATATTGTGTTAGAAATATTTGCTAGTTTAGGGGCCCAATAAGTTAAGCGAAAATCATAAACAGAGCATTTTAGGTTTCTACATTATGGAAAATAAAACCACATGAAGTCATCAATGTTTCTGATTCTCTGCTCCTAATTAACGGCTGTTTATAACGTGGGGTTGTTTAGGTTGTTCTTATGTTTCTTGCAACCACGTTAATATCCTGCCAGCAGTGATAATCAGCCTCTCAAGTCAGAGGAAAGTGCCTTTCGTGTGAAGGTTTCACAGTCTGACACTCTACAGATTTACCCTCCCAAATCCCCCTATCCCACTCCCTTTTCATTCATTTCATCACCATTACTCTTCATAGGTCAGGAAGGAAGAGCCTTCTTCAGCTGCTGACATTTAAATGGCAGTAGATATCATGGGTTGGGGATAATATATATTTTTCCTTTGCTCCGTCAGGCACCTAACAAGGTTTCTTGGGCCACAGTGTCAATTAGTCTGAAGAAACAGACTTTCATGATTCCAGTAAAAGAAGATGGCACGGGAGATGAATCTCCTTCTTTCTCCCTGCCGCTCGCTAAACCTTGCAGTAACTCCAGCACCACTGAGCTCCATCCGCTTGGGCTGTGCAGTCATTTATCGATTTGTTTTCATTTGATCTTACCCTTTTCCTGGGTAAGGCACAAGGTGGAATACAAGACAATGATATAGGTACATGCACATTGTAATTTTAAAAAAATCCTAGCAATTACTCTCGCTTCTAAACTCCAAGCTATGCATCTGCCTCTGTGGAATCCAGTGATAAGTAGAGGTGCATTTTCATCTCATTTCGTTTTTAGAATGAAATTCATTTTTGTTTCATTAAAAAAAACCAAACAAACAAACCCCGCCCATGCTGCTAAAAAGGAAAAAAAATCATTTCTGGCCTCACTCATGATCCTCCCTATGACTTCCAACTTCCAGTGGCAGGAGCAATCCTTAGTTGTTCCTGCCCCACTAGTCCAGAAGTGGACAATGATGCCAGCTGACTGGAGGCCAGTGCCGTTTTGAAATTCTGCCATACAATGAGAAGGCACCGGCTGATCCAGCACAAGCTTACCTTTTCGCCGCCAGTGATGTCTTCGCCACATCCGCCCCAGTGCCGCCTCAACTCCTCCCCTTCCGGTGCTGACGCCGCCCCAACTCCGCTCCGATCTAGGTATCGCTTGTGATCCCGTTAGAAAATGACCCCCTAAATGTCTTAACTCATTATCAGCTTATTGGTATCCATATTAGTCTTTAGCATTTGATCTTCCCAGGTGTAAAAAGATACAAATTATCTTAGTCTTTGATGTCCCCATGACACCAGATGTTCCCTGGGGCCATCCCAGCTCTCCTGTTGCCAGGATGTCCCGGGAATGACATGATAGTGTCATGCCTTTATACAATCTTTGTACTTAAATTTTATTCGATATATTGATCCACACTCATCAATCATTAGAGCCTATTCTGATCCCCATAGCTCTCTATTTGCGGTGGTACAATGTCTTCTTGGGATCTAGCTAGCTTCCTAAAATTATCTTCTTTCACTATGCAAAATCTATAACTCCTTTATGCCTTGAGAAGGTGGAGGTGAGGCAGCCCTGTTTGTTTAATTCATATTCCAAAGTGGCTCTCTAAAAGACAGCAAGCGTGTAGGCAGTAAAACTTCTGATGGGCTGAAAAGAGGAAATGTCTGTCTTACTGTATCTGTCCTTGATATCTCTGGGCCACCTTTCACAATTCACGGTATAGGGTGAAAATAGTTATTTCAAGGTTTCTTCTGTGTTGCATGAGGGAGAGAGAGAAGAAGCCATAAAAGATTCTGCTGTTCCTAAATTGAATTTACCTGGAAACAGATTCTGATCTGTAGGGAAAAGAGGTTGGAATTGTGAGAACATGTGAACATGCTGTGCAATCTGTCAGCCTGAAGTAATGTGTCCAAAGAATGCATTCTAGCTGTGAACAGTAGAGAAGAGAGAGTATAAATGTTAATTTGTGACTTTGGTGAATACATAGGAAAGTGGCATAACAAAGAATTTAAGGTGAATTTGAAAAAAGTGCAATGAGCTTATAAATCAATCTGGCACATTTTTGGCTAATGATTTAACTTCTTGTATAGATTTATTGCAAGGTATTTATTATTTGTTATGTGTTTTTCTCATACTTGTTATTGCATTGCTATTTTTTATATGTTAATTTTATATTATATAGTATTCTCAGTAATTTTGCATTGTATGCCACTTTGCGTCTTTTTAGGAAAGGCTTTTATAAGTTTGATACTGGGAGGAGAGCAGTGCTTTGAGCCATTCAGAAAAAAAAAGATTTCTATCAGGTTGCAAATTATGCAGTTTATTACAAAAAATACAAAACAAAAAAGTCTTTATCCCTGCATGTAGGCAGTTAGAGGTCACAAAAAATGATTTCGCTTGTGGCAGCCAATAATCTTACCTCCATAGTTAAATGCATATATGATCATTATATACTGGCACCAGGACTGCATGGAGTAATCTGACTTATGTCCATTCATGTGCTCATCTGGTTATAATCATTGGTCAAACTGGCACTGGTGAAAGTTTTCATACGAAACATTTTTTTCAAGGATTTTTTAATATGCAAATGCCTGAAGCAGTCCAAGTTATATAACACCATACATAATTGCCACGATCTCACAACTGGAATTATTATATGAATGCTTTAGAAATCAGGATTCTTATCTTAATCTAAAAGTATCCGGGCACATCAAAGTAGATTATATTCATGCACTGAAAGTATTTCCTTGCCCTCACAATCTAAACTTGCATCTGAGGCAACAGAGGGTGAAGCGACTTGCCCAAGATCACAAGGAGCAGCAGTGGGCTTTGAACCCTGGCTTCCCTCATGTGTAGCCTGCCTCTCTAACCACTAGAATACTCTTCCATTCCAGACTAGGGCAAAAAAAACCAGGCGAGGCAAATATTACAATCCAAACAGCAATCCAAAATATAATTACAAGATTTTCAGTCTTTCATACCACTGTTTGATTTGTTTTCATTATATAATTATAATATTAAAAAATAATTGAAGAAACAATAAACACAAGTCTATTTTATATTAATATGTTGAAGTACGCAGCCCAACATGGCCATATTTCAGCATTATTGCTTGCAACGGGGTAAGTTACATTAAAAGCACAAATACAGTATGAGATCTGGATAGCCAGCTCACCTCTAAGGTCATAAAACAGAGCCAACAATGTTGTGGTATCTGGAGTTCAATCCTACAGACTCCTTGCACAAAGAGTTTTGATCCTGGGACTTCTCACAAATATATAGTAAAGATAGGACCTACAGGCTAGCCTTGTAGCAATGCCAGATTGATCCTGCAGTCCTTGCTTGGGACCACAGCCTTTTGCAAATCAGTTTCTGATAATCAATATAAGAATGCACAAATAAATACCAGATTTACAGTTGAATTACGCTAGCCATTCATTCACCACCATCCACATTCACTGACCTAAGAAGTATACTAGCTATTCTACCAGCCCTTTTAAGATACTCAGCTTTGAAGATCATCATAATAAATGTAATTTAACTCTCATTGCAATAGGCAGCCAATGCAATGTTATTGTGGAAAAAGTATTAGTTATTTAGTTAATGTGAACAACTGTGTAACACAATAGAAATTAGTTGAAGAAAGATAATCACTAATATAATTAGTATAATTGCTTGACATAAGGCCTATAAGTTCTGAGAATAAGTAAACCATTTTTCTTAGCTTGCTTGTAACAAGAAACAAGCCATGAGATAAGATATATTACAAGCAGTTACTCATGAGGCTAACTGTGCAGATATAAGGGAAAATTTTTAAAAGCGGTATATAAATATTTTTAAATAAATAAATAAAATAAAACAGGACATCAGCAACCTAGCCACACCTAACTGTTGCTGATATGATTAGCACAGACAGTTGAGGCCTCAACAAATGACAAGAGAATGGGGGAGCCCAGAGAAGAAACTGGGACATAGATCAAGAAAATTAGCATAAAATACCAAGGTCAAGACAGATTGGTTATATCAGAAGAAAACAGCTCAGAAGAAAAGCTTGTTGAATATTAAAGTGACCTGATCTCCAGCAGTGTATTTCTGATTTTCCAAGATATATAAGACGCTCACTGGAAACTGTGAGTGGAAGTATCTTTGTATATATTCTTAATGCAAAATCTTAGCTTGTATACTTTCATTGCTTATTTTCAGACTTATAAGTATAAAAAAGTGTGTTATGTATTCTATGACATAACCACCAATCAGCCTACCCACTACAGTTATAAGGCTTGGAGTAATATAGCGACACTATTAGGGCATGAAACACATGTTCAAGTATGAAAGGTTTCTAGCAGCCATATTTGTCCTAGAAAAACCCAAATTGTTTGAAGGTTATACTTCCTTCTATTGGCTCAGTGTAAGAATTACCCCACAATATTGTTGTACATGAGCTGTGATGGCCACATCTGTCACTGCTGTGGAAATTCTTTGGATCATTCTTATGATTCTTTAGATCATTCTTATGATGTAGCCTTGCTCCCCGGAGGCTGTGAGAACAGCTGTGTAGGTGCTCTAAATGGACCAGAGGTGGCAAAAAACGTTCAGTTATACAGTCTTCAGGGAAATAATTACCTCTTCTTCCTGTTTTCTACTTTACAAAAAAAAAACCAAAAAAACCCTGTAAGCTAAACTGGTACTGTATTCAAAACCTGGTTACTTTTATTTAAAGTAATTCATAAGAAGGTCTGGAATACAGTGTACTTCCAGTGCTTCTTCAGACAGCAACCAAAAAGGACTGAATTGTACAGGCTGGGTAAACAAATAAGCGTGGGAGTAGCTTGCTTATTGTGGCAGTTACTATCCCTAACCAATTAATCTAGATACTTCACTTAGATGCAGCTCCATCACTGCTCTCTACAGTAATGGTGGGGGTGGAAGGGAAATAGAACCAAAAGGTTACTTAGGGCCAAGAGTAACAGATAAGTATGAGAGAAAAAAAGTGCGAAACTTGCTGGGCAGACTGGATGGGCCATTTGGTCTTCTTCTGCCGTCATTTCTATGTTTCTATAATACGTCCAAGATATTATACAGTCTTCATAAAACCAGGCAAGAACACTTTTTCCTCAGTTTTGTTTCTGCTCCTCACAATCTCTTTCCCACAGGGCCCCCTGATGTTGACTGTGCTATATCCCAGGTTTTTATTTTTCAGATAGTTTGGACCAAGCAGAAACAAACTTCAGATATGTTATGGGAAAAGATAGGGCAAGGCTCTAATATTTGTGTTAGTCCTGAAGAAAACTGGATTATTCCCATAAGATTTATCCAGCGTTGATGTGCCTCAGCCTTCCTTAAGATTTCGCAAGCCCCTTCTTTAGAATAGACCAGGTACAGCAGCTTCTCTGGATAAAGTCTTTTGTTGATCCAGTAAAAGGCATTAGATCCTGCAAAGAACCCCATGGGAAAACGTGTGATTGAAAAAGGGGTGCAGTGCTATTCAGTGGAAAAAGTTGCAGCCAAATATTTTTCTGGCATTGTCAAAAGTGGGTCTTTTATGAGTGGTTGAGACTGTGCTGAAACATCTTACGTAAGGCGATTGTACCAGTCACACCTAAACTCAGAATTTCCCGGTGAAAGCTCTGGCATTTTTCCATCTCACGCCTTCCTTGTGGATGGTACACACAGCTGCAGCTACACAGGGACAGATGAATTCTACTGTGCCGCTCAAAAAAAAAAACCAACCCAAGTTCCTTTTGTTATAGTAAATTACAGGTTGTTCAGGAAAAGCTTATATTGCAGGCTTTGCCTTTGCTTTTTGTGAGGGGATTAGTGTTAGAAATAAGAGGTGGTTTTGGCGTTAATACAAGCCTCTTCCTGCTTTTTTACCAGAGCAACTTCCTCCTTTCAATCCAGCCCATTCCCCTAATTTACACCTTGGCTGACTGAGAGGACTAAAATCCACAAAAAAAACAGGCCCTTATCTGCTGACAGAGGCATGCATGTCAGAACTCAGTAAGCAGACTGGTTAACCAGGAAAAAATACCTTTTTATTGGTCTAACTTAGCACATTTCTTGACTAGCCTTCAAGAGTTAATAGTCCCTTCCTCAGGTCCAAACAGAATGAGCAGGTCAGAGCAAGAGAACATTTTTTTGTCACTTTCATCTCTTGTTCTGACCTGTTCATTGTTTGGGCCTGCGGAGAGAAGCTTTGACTCCTGAAAACTAGTCAAGAAGTGGATTAAGTTTAGCTCAGAGTTAAGCAGCTCCTGGAGTGCCTATGCCCCACAATAAAGATGCATAGGATAGATTTGCATGCACTGCCTATATTGTATGCAAATATATTTCATGCATATTTATTTGGGATTTCCTCAAATCCAGACTTGTTTGTGGCACGCCAAGGCAAGAGTTGCCTGCCCCTGAGGTAGCCCAATAAAAAGGTATCACTTTTTATTGGGCTTCTCTGGAAAAAGTCTTTTGTTGATCCAATAATCTTTATTTCAGAAGTACAGTATTTCCCCAACCTTCTCCTGGAGCACACCTAGCCAGTTGGGTTTTCAGGATTGCCACAATGAATATGCATGAGATAGGTTTGCATACATTGGAGACCCAGCACATGCAAGTCTATTTCATGCTGTAGTAATGTGGAGAAACTCATTCAAGCAGGAATTCAACAGGCATAACCATCCCAGCAGTTTAGAGATATACAAGCAGGGTCCTTGGAAGGGTGGATTATATGCAGGCACTGATTCGTATTGAACTATGATATTATAATTATGCTCAGTTACAGCCAGGGATATGCTTCAGGGAGGGGGGTGGGCTTGTTAGCTTATTTTATGACAACAAAAAGAATCACTGAGTGATGCAGAGCTGCTAAAAAGAGAATCTCCCGCCGAGGTTACATCTCGTTAGGGCACAGTGAGGTACGGTAAATCACTCAGGGTTACACAGCAACGCTGAGGAGAGCTGGGATTAGGTGGCATTTGCCCTTGGTCTCCATTCCTTGTTGGCACTGACCTTGCACGCTTAAGTCCCTCCTTACTTCAATGAGTGATTCATTCCTCTCGCTCAGAGGTGGGTGTGGGAGGTTAGGTTGGATGGCCAGGACATTGGGCTTGTTTTGTCTTCATTCAGGGTGAGAATAATACACACGCACGCACGCAGAGACCTGAGATGCCTTTTATAGAAGAAGCCTTGGAACAGAATAAAGATTGGTCATTTCTCCAGTTTAGCACTGTGAAGCACATTCATAGACTATCAGGGGCCCCCCAGACCTTTCAAGGGAAGAGCCACATCGGACCATTTTAAATCACTGAGGGGGGTTGGACTTTGCTGAGCAGAGCAGGGCTGGGGTTAGGGGGCATCATGATGACCCTTCCCTGATTTCAAGTGTGGAAAAAGAAGCAAAGCAGGGGCAAAGGTCAGGGTTCCCAAGTATCAATAATATTTCTAGATTTCTCCGAAGCTGGCAATTGCACCATGCCCCCTCCCGTCACGCTCACCCTCTTCGTCCCTTCCCTGCCCCTCTCTTTCACTCCCCTCCATTTCCCTCTCATTGAATGCCCTCCAGGGTACGTCTACTACCCCTCCCTCATCTCCCTCCCCTTCCTTTACTCTCACCTCTCCCCTGCCTCCCTTTTCATTCACCTTCTTCCCCCTCCCTTCTCTTCATTCACCCAGCATCCACCTTACCTCTTGATCTGCTGGTGGTACCTGATCTGTCCATCAGCAGCTCTTTACTTCACTGCAGGACCAGCTGGTTCTTCTACCACTGGCCAGGCCTAGTCTCCTCCTCAGCAGCTCTTTCCATCGCCGCAGGACCAGCTGGTTCTTCTACCACTGGCCAGACCTGGCCTCCTCCTCAGCAGCTCTTTCCATCGCCGCAGGACCAACTGGATCTTCTACCACTGGCCAGGCCTAGCCTCCTCCTCAGCAGCTCTTTCCATCACCGCAGGACCAGCTGGATCTCTTCTACCCATGGCCAGGCCTAGCCTCCTCCTCAGCAGCTCTTTCCAATCCCCGCAGGACCAGCTGGATCTTCTACCACTGGCCAGGCCTAGCCTCCTCACTCAGCCAGCTCTTTCCATCCCCGCAGGACCAGCTGGATCTTCTACCACTGGCCAGGTTTGACCTCCTCCTCAGCAGCTCTTTCCATCCCCGCAGGACCAGCTGGTTCTTCTACCACTAGCCAGGCCTAGCCTCCTCCTCAGCAGCTCTTTACTTCACTGCAGGACCTGCTGGTTCTTCTACCACTGGCCAGGCCTAGCCTCCTCCTCAGCAGCTCTTTCCATCCCCGCAGGACCAGCTGGATCTTCTACCACTGGCCAGCCTAGCCCTCCTCCTCAGCAGCTCTTTCCATCCCCGCAGGACAGCTGGATCTTCTACCACTGCCAGGCCTAGCCTCCTCCTCAGCAGCTCTTTACTTCACTGCGAGGTCTGGTCGGCTTTTCCACTGATGGGAAGAACCCGGGAAACCCTGCCAGCCTTTCGGTTGCCATTGCATGCATTTTCTTTCGAGGACAGGGACTGGAAAACCCTACCAACCTTTGTGCTGCTACTGCTTTTGCTGCACATAAGGGGTGGGGGAACCTTTTCATTGGGCCAGTTCTGCCAGCAGAAGTAAAAGCATGACGGGCTGGAAAGCCGAGTTGTAAGCTGAATCCCACCCATGGGTCATACTTTGGGAGCCCTGAGATACTCCTTTCTGGAGTTTCTTAGTAATGAGGGTCCTGACCCTCTAACCAATTAGTCATGAGTCATTTTTATAAACCAATAGGGATAAGTTTTATCATGCCTCTCATGCTGAGGTGCCCTTGGCTCCTCTTTTGTAAAGGGTTTGGTCTCCAATAGCACCATGGCAAACAGCTTTCCTGTTTTCTTGTACTTTAGAAGTATTCTGATGTGTAGCCAATGATCACTGATTACCCCACTGTTCATTTTGCAGGTCTGTGTTATTCCAGTGCATTCATATATTGGTCTGTATGCAGCGGCGGATTCCCAATGAAGACCGGCCCGGGTATTCGCCGCCCAGGCCGGCCCAGGAGATACCACGTGGTCTGCCGAGCGCGGCTCTGTCACGGCCGTGCTCGGCAGACCACGTGACTAGCGCGACCGGCCCACGGGGGAGCCCGATCCCCCGATAGGCCAGTCGCCCCACCTGTCTGTATGCAATGGGACTTGAAGTTGGTGGTTTCTACAAAGATAACTTTCAGAGGATTTTTCCTGATATACAGTAGCTTGCGTTTGGCTGGGAACAGAAATTTATTTTGAAATCCTTTTAGATGCAAAACAAACAAAAATTAAAAAGTTGAACAATATTATTGATTTAGAATTTTTAAACATTTTTGTGACAATACTTAGGCTTAGATTCATCAAACTGCTATAAATATAGCAGAAAGAAGTGCCCGTGATAAAATTGTAGAGTACCCATAGATAATTATCACTAATACACAATGAGAGAGAGAGAGAGAGAGACTCTGTGTAGAGTCAATGTGACATGCTATTAGAGGGGACACTTTCATGTGACAAGCTATATATATACCACTGTAAGAGGGGACACTTTCATCTCGGGGTGCCCCAAATTGAAAGTGTCCCCTCTTACCATGGTGTGTATGTATATATGTATATATATATATATATATATATATACACATACATACATAGAGGGAGAGAGAGAGCATGTCATATTAAAGAAAGGTCATTATGAAGTATCCGATGTGGTATTGAGACATTATACTTGCTCACTGATTCTTTGTGGATCTTAACTTGCATTCATAAAAATAACAGGAGCTCGCTGAAGATTGATGTTTGGATTGAGAAGAGAGCCTCTGTATTGTCAACTCTTATATTTGTTTTGTGCTCAATAGTAAAACTTGGACAGAGACTCTTCTGGCACTCGCTTAACTGGATCCCTCTCTCTCAGCCCTGAATCTGTGTTCATTAATTGCTGCCTTGGCCCGTGTCTCAGATTTCAAAGTAATTTCTCCCAGGGGCTTCTCTCACCACACGATTAATGGAGAAACCACAGGGGTGATCCATGTCTGTTTTATACATAGCAGCACAAATAACAGTATCATCAAGTCCACACAACAGGGTGGTGGGACGAGGATCAAACCAGCAGATTGCATCAAACACAGAAAAAAAAAAGAGAGACACGGGAGGAAAGGGCTGGGAAAGGAAATTCTACAGCCTCTCCATAAATACTGAAGGAAAAGTCAAAATTCATCATCATGGAAGCAACTGTAGTGTAGCCAACTTCTAGGGAGAAATCTAGCAGAGGAAAATGTTGATATATCTAAGCAACAAAAATCTTCAAAACGAATATAATAGGTGAAGGCTGAAAAACTGACAATGTTTGCAGACCCAGTGAAATATGTTGCTTTAGAGTTTTCTGCTTGGTGGGGGCTCTTTGGGGTTTTTTTTTACATTCTGCAATATCTTGTGATCTCTAGTGCTGGAGTGGTGTTTGCTTGGAGCTGAATACATTCCAGCACTTTACAAGTTAGAAAGCTGAGCTCAGCATCTTTCTGATTCAGCAGTGGTAGCTTGAAGTTGTTAAATTTTAGAGGCTAAGCAGCATCCAGTCTGGCTTGTACGTAGGTGGAGGGCCAGTAGAGAAAAGCAGGTGCTCTAGGCTGCAATTGCAGGGTATTCTTCCAGAGGATGTTTGTCTCATTCATGTGAGGTAAAATCAGGAGTTCAATAGGGCTCTTTTCAATTTATTCCTACTTCCCTTGGGTAGGTTGATTGCATCATTTGATTTTATCCCTTTTATTTATGCGGACAATGTGCAGATTATGGTATATTTAGGAAAAATCCCAAGGAAATTATTACAAGTAATAATTTGTTGGTTTTACAATAACAAGTTGATTATTAATTTGGAAAAAAACTGAGTTATTAAAGGTAGGGATGGGTGATATTCCTATTTTGCTTAATCTGATGGGAATGGAGTTGACTCCTAAAGATCAGGTGAAATCTCTTGGGGTGGTGCCTGATGCTCAATTCACTTTGGAAAAACAAATTGCATAGGTAGCATATAATACTTATTTCAAACTGATGAATGGTAAAGCAGTGTGAGACTTTATCTGGAGATGTCAGCATTAAAAGCTGTGATTATGCGTCATTCTTTCACAAATGAATTACTATAATGCATTCTATCTGGGCTTACAGGGTAAATTTTGATTCCTATTACAACTGGTTTGAAAATACAGATGCATGTATGGTCTGGGGAAATCCAGGAGAACTCTGCTAAACCCCTGTTTATTACAGCTTCGTTGGCTGACCTACAGAGGTCAGTTGTGAATTTAAGAACTTACTTTTGGCTTGCTTCATTGAAGGGCTCCCTTGAAAATGGTCTTGAAGCTAAGGAAATTTGCGATCTCTGGGGAAGCAGTCTTTACGGCTTCCACCAGTGAAAAAACTTTATCTTGTTCAACAGTAATTCCAGGTTTATGGATTAGCCTTCCGTTGGACTTGAGAGAAGAGGTAAATTTAGTAAACTTCCGGAAAAAGCTAAAGACATGGTTTATGTCTGTTAATAATTAGACTTTGATGTCTTATAGATCTTGAAACTTCATGCCAATTTGCAGAGTACCCTGTCAATGTTTGACAATTAGTCATGTTTATTGTGGGAGGAAGATGAATTTGCTGGGGGATGGAGTAGACTAATGTATTTTATTTTTATAATATTGTTTTGTTCTTGTTCATTGCTTTGGGCAATACTAGCTTCTATCTGTAAGGCGATTCAGAAATGCTATTAAATAAATAAACTGACTGACTGATGGCTGCACATCACCAAGCCATTAGGACTCTTCATGTTCTACCTTCAGTCTCCCATTCTCTATTCTTCACCTTCTCCTTGGCTTCTCTGTTCTTTCCATGTGTCCAGTAAAGCACCTTTCAGCAGCAATAAGGCCTGCAGACTGGTGCCTATCCCTTGGAATATTTGCAAATGGTACCCTTCCCTCATCTCTCCTTGGTACATCTGATGGAACGTACCCTTTAGTGTCCTAGAACTATCAACTGACCCATGCTAAAACATAAATATATTTTTTTCTAATATACAGCTGAGCAGAATACATCTTAAATCACATAAAGTGCATTTTCCTTTCTTGCAATTAAAAAAAAAAAAAATTTTGAATTGAAGTTTTTTTTTTCCAAGAAAAAAAAAAGTTCCATCTGGGATGACAGCTTGTAAGATGCATTTTGATTCAGTGTAACTTGAAGTGCCAAGATCGCCAACCTGTCTTCCACCCCCTTCCTAAAGTAAAGAAGAGTATACTGGGAATATTTGCAGGCTCTTTGTGTGTGTGTGTGTGTGTGTGTGTGTGTGTGTGTGTGTGTGTGTGTGTGTGTGTGTGAGAGAGAGAGAGAGAGAGAACCTGCCCTTTCAATATGGAGGCAGGTAGAAGGGATGGGCAGCAAATAATTACTGTACAATAACTATCACTAGCCTCAGTGACCAAATGAAACGTTGCACATCTGGATAGCATCAGTGCCTATACAGAGCCAGCAAGGAACCGTATTGGAGCTATCTGGTTAGTATCAGGCAGGCCTTGGCTCCGTGTGCTTGAAGAAAATCTTCGATAAGATCAATCAGTCAGGCTCTGGAGTTTGCAGTAATTTTGTTGCAATTCATCTATCTGGAATTATTATATTGGTAGCATCAAGGAGTCTCTGGAGCTCACAATGATCTCTCCCTGGAGGGGAATATCTATAAAGCTGTCATAATAAAACAGGCTTGGAAAATTGAATGCTGAAATACAAATAGGTCCCAAACCCATGGAATGGTGATGCTTTAGCGACCTTTGCTTTCATATTGTCAGATTGAGGACTTTCCTGCAATATATGAGGCAACTCCAGTTCAAAGTATATGCAGGTTTATTTAAAGGCATTTAAGCAGAACCAAAATAGCACTCTGATTTACATTTCTGCAGGGTAAAACTATACAGCATAGGAATAATGCACAGAGAGTTCAAGAGCCAGTTCGCAGCCCAGATCAGTTCATCTAGTTATATCAGTCTTCTATGTATTTGACACAGTTAGACAAACTTTACAATACTTTAACAAGACTTCCACAATACTCTTCTAATTAAAAGAATAGATGCAAAGTTATGAGCACTCCTCGGGATCTCCTAGTCTAACTCATCTTGGCCTCTAGCCGTCAAATTTCCAGAATACTGTGGTTTTGCCAGCAGTCTCTTTTGAATCTCTGGGGACCAATCTGGATCATCAGTGGGCAGGGCCATTTAACAGACTGTCAACTGTTTGAGCCTGGGCTTTGCGTAAACCACAGTGTGGCTCTACAGTATATGCAAGGCACAAGCCTCTCAGGGCTGGTGCAACTGGGTGTTCACACAGTGCATTTGCAAGGGGCAGCACTCCGAGGGGGGGGGGGGGGTGGCGGCAGCAGGAGAGGATGTGGGGCTGCCTGTGAAGCTCAACTTGCTGGCAGCCAAAAACGAAAAAAGGCCGCGAAGAAGAGAGGCGGGCACTGGTGGAGCTTAACCCGCCAGCGACCAAAAGTGAGGAAAGGCCATGGCAGGTTTCCCTTTTAGCTGTGCATGTGCGCTCATAGCTTTCCAGACCCCCCCTCCCCCCCCCCCACACACACACAGAAAGGCCAGTGGAGCCGAAGAAAAGACTAGCCCAGGGGGCCGTGGTGGAGCTCATCTGACCATGGCCCGACGTGAAAAGGAGGATGGAGGAGGCCGCAGTGAAGCCCGTCCCACTGTGGCCTGGAGAAAGGAGGCCGTGTGTGTGTGTTCATGTGTGTATCTGTGTGTGTCTGAGTGAGAGCCTGTGTCTGAACTTGTGTGCGTGTGCCTGTGAGAGCCTATGTGTCTCATATAGGTTCTCACAGGCATGCTGACATACACATAATGTGTCTGTGAGGGAGAGAGGCGAGTGTGTGAGAGCCTAGGCATGTATATATGAGATGGAGTGTGTGAGAGAATGAATGTGTGAGTGTGTGTGCGTGTGCCTGTGAGAGCCTATATGTCTCATATAGGTTCTCACAGGCATGCTGACATACACATAATGTGTCTGTGAGGGAGAGAGGCGAGTGTGTGAGAGCCTAGGCATGTATATATGAGATGGAGAGTGTGAGAGAATGAATATGTGTGTGTGTGTGTGTGTGTGTGTGTGTGTGAAGATAAAGTTGGGGTAATATGGATTGGGGGAGGTAAGACTACCTCCCCCAATCCATATTACTTCCCTGTTTCTGCTAATGATTCTGCTCTTTCTGCACCCAAGAATATATAACATAGTAATATAGAAGATTACGGCAGAAAAAGATCAATTGGCCCATGAAGTCTGCCTAGTTAAGCTTTCCCAACTGCTCTGTCGCACTATAACAAAAGGACACAGGAGCACATAAGAGTTACCTGGGTGAATGAAGAGTGCAGAAGAGAAGAACAACAAATGCAAATGAGAGCACAGCATATGGAAAAGTAACAAAGATATATGGAAATGCTTAGGAGGTAATTTTCAAAAGGAGATACGTGCATAAAAGTAGATATATTGTAGCAATTTTCAAACGCCCATTTACATGCTAAAATTGCACTTAAGTATGTAAAACCTATTCATAATTCAATAGCATATATTATAGTAATTTTCAAAAGCCCATTTATACATGTAAAACCCAGTTTTGAGGTAAATCCTTTTTGAAGATGGAGGATTGAGAGGGGGCAATGCAGGGGAGAGTTGGGGAGGTGTAGGATTGGTACAGAGAACTGGAGGGAGAGAATTCTAGATGAGTGAATAGAAAGGCAGAGATAAAGAGAATGAAGAAAAGGAGAATAAAAGGGAAAAATCGATATTAGAGGTTTAGGGGAGGTACTGAAGAGACAGGAGAGAGATGAAACAGAAAAAGAACAGGAGACCAAAATGAGGAAAGCAGTATAAAGAGATGAGGACCAAAGTGATTAAAAAAATAAAAGTCCACACAGCCAGAATAGAAAAAAACATTTTATATTCAGTTTAGTGGATGGACTAAGACAACTTTGGGAATGTGCAGCTCCTGGACCTTATTTCGTACGATACAGGAGGAAATGTATTTCTGTTTCTATTTCCCTGGTGTTGCATGGCAGGCAGAGTCGCGCTACTTGGGGTTTCCAGTTCAGTTTATGAATGAAGGCTTGTTGCGCTCTGCAGGCTCGTTTCATGGACCGCTGCTCTTACCTCCATCCCCAAGCCGCAAATGGGATTTCCTGATGACGGGGCAAACTCCTTGGACAGAAGCGTGGCAAGCCGCCATGCCTGAACAGGCCCAACGCGCCGGTCAGAAGGACACCGCCGCCAGCTGCTCCAGACTTCCCTAGGTATGCACGTGCCAAATGTGCTGCCTCTTAAAGGGCCCACGGCAGGAAATTCCCTGCGTTGCCCTCTGACGTCAGGGGCCGCTCTCTATTTAAGGTTCCCTCCGGTGTTCCTCAAACATTTCGGCAATAGGTCAACGCCATTGAAGTAGCAGTTTGCCTTTGCATTCCTGGTTCCTGATCATTGCCTCCTGATTCCTATTTCTGCTGGGTAGATATTTGAGTTCCTATGTCCTGTTCCTGTGTCCCTGGCAAGTCTGGTCTTCTCTTGAGTTCTTGTCTTCGTGGTCTCGTCTGTCTAATCTGTCCTGCTGTTCCTCCTCTCCTCGCCCCCTCGGATTAGAGTTCTGGCTTTGACTTCGAATTTTATCATAACGCTGCTTGACCTCCGCCTGCCTTTGACCACTGCTTGCCCATTGACTTGCTTGAACTGGGCCTGCCCAGACCCCTGCCTGAACCACGAAATTGCATAAACTCTGCCTGCCTCTGACCACAGCCTGCACCAGTCTCTGCTGCCTGCCCTAACCACTGCTCGGATAGTCTCCACTTCTCTCCTGTGCTGGCCTGTAACATCCTACGTGACGGATCTACATCTCCACAGAGGCCTGCGCCTAAAGTCCAGCCAGCCCCGGCACCTGAGCACTCAACCTAAAGGGGATGAGAGATGGTATTGGTGAAGCTCCTGTTGGGCCTTTGCTCCAGCCAGCTCTGCCTGCCGACGGTGGGGACCTACAGGGCTCCTCCCTGTGGGTTGCGCCAACTCTTCTTCGGTCCAAGGGTCCACTTTCGCAACAGGGCTCATGGCACCAGGATTGTACTGGTTCCGACTGAACTGGAAGCCCATAGGAGCAGGAGGAAACTGCTGGATCAAAATAAAAATGAAGATGAACAGAGTGTCCCGGCTCATGAGTTCGTGGGTTGTATTCAGGTTGAGGGTGCCCGTTTTTTACTTGGCCATAGGTACCAAATAGCCTGGCTATAGCTCTGGGTACATTCTGTGTTCACCAGTCCCCCAAGTTGGCAGGGAGGTTTCCACGGGGACTAAGGGCTTTGTGCCACATGGACACTGTTCCATTTATTTATTTATTTATTTATTTATTTAATGAGTTTTATATACCGTCATTCGGTAAAGCCATCACAATGGTTTACAAAAGCTCAAAATGCAGGATTTTTAACAATTGAGCAAAAAGGGATAACAGGAAGTATATTAAACAAAGGAGAGATATTCAATTGCAAAGATATTAACTGGCATTTGCACTACAGGTTGCACTAAGGGGTGCACAAAGGGGAGGGCCCCTTTGGCGCCCGGTGCCTGGTGGCAGGGCGCCTTTCAACGGTTGGAGCTGCCCCTGGTGACGTCGGAGGGGGCGGGGCTTCCGATCGGGTCTCTCCCTCACATTGCAGTTCTGGTTTTTTTTTTCCTTTTTCAGTTTCAGGCGATATTTTTTTCTTCTCTTCTGTCCTCAAGCTATGGCGGGCTCGGTGTTGCATTTCCCACAGAGGGGCTCCGAGCTGCGTGAAACAACACGGCACTGGTGTTTGTACTTTTGTTATTTATGTAGTGGCTTGCACATGCGGCTTATTGTATGCTGGAGAATATTGAAATATTTAGAACCTGCCCTCAAAGGGCCTGTATTTAGTCACTTACTGTAAGCTATTGCACCAGGCTGGGACACTCCTTTGCTGATCTGAGGTTTTTCTTTATAGATAGAATCAAGCCATCCTTATGAGGTGGAGATTTGGACCTCTGGCTGACTCAGAACAGCAATGAAGACTATACTGCTGAATGCTATAACGCCCTTGGGCTTGAATTCAGACCTAGATTAGTCCGTATTTTAGTAAAACAATTTTTTCAACAACAACATGTATACATGTTTGATGTATAGGACCATTCTGCATGAAATGGTTTGGATTTTTATTTTTGCAAAATGTTGAAATCTTTTTTTCATTGTTGCGATTGACTTTATTCATACAATCCAGACGTACCCAGCTGCTACATACAAGTCTGCCTGCCTTTTGTCTCAGACTCGGTGTGAGGGCTATTAGTTCTGGCCCCTGTGAAAGTACCCGAGTTCAGCAGAGAACCTCAGAAGCAGGGCCTTTGGCCGAAACATCAGTGTCGGGGGAGAAGTTTTGAATGCTGGGCAGGTGGCAGAGGCCTTTTTCAGCATACATTAGCAAGATAAGATTATTGTACAATGCTGTTATTGCTTGATATGTTTTTTCCACGTGGACTTTGAATAGCCTTGTTGGGGATTTAATTTATTAGTTTTACCAGAGTATTTGAGGATTTAATTTATTAGTTTTACCAAAGTATTTCCACACTTTATAAGAAGAAAAATATAATAAAAACGTTTTCTGGCATATGATTATATCTAAGTTGAATCCTAACGTGGTATGATACAGCCCCCCTTGCCTCACCACCACTCATGAAAATCTCCGGAGCTGGCGTTAAGCCTTGCCGAGCGTCAAGGGCTCACTAAGAAACCAAAAAAATTCTGATTTCTGTGTTCCTTCTACTTTTAGTATCATTGCAATAACTAAGTAGGAGGAACCACAGAAAGCAGCTAAGGAAAGCAGACAATTTCCCAGTGTCCATTTTCCTAACCTGTGGCTGAGCGCACAGCCACGTCTCCTGAGCGCCCAGTGCCAAGGACACACTAGGGACTCCTAATTGATTCCTTAGTGCAGCATCTCAGTACCATACTGCATCGGGTGCCCAGGCATTGTGGCTGTGCGCGCGTTACAGAAACAGGCACTCAGTTTGGACGCATGTTTTTCTGCATGGCTTATTGCATCGGCCCCTTAGTGAAGTAGCCATAGCGTGCCTAGCAAAGATAGCCGAAAAATGTATCTGCTAACTTTCCTTGGATATTTCAGCAGTGCGGCCTCAGCACTGAATATTCACAGCCGAATAGCCGTCCTAAAGCTAAATATTGGCATTTATCTGGTTAATCTAGCTAGATAGCAGATCCCAGCCATGAAATACCTCCACCTGCCCCTAACTTAGCCAGGTAACTATTTAGTCAGATATAAAGTTAACCGATTAAATGCTGGACTCTGAGCATGGTCAGACATTGAAACACCACTGTTTGTCCAGCTAAATCTAAGCCTGACCAGACAAAGTTTTCTGAATATCGGGCACATTGTTTCTAATGTTAACCCTTGAATCTCTGTTTTCAGCACCGTATCCCAGGGCAGAAAAGGGGCATCACTTTGCACATCCCAGTTGAACTCTTAACATGCTTCACCATTGCCTGCTTGGTCTCAGAGGGAATGAAAACACCTCACCTTGCAGCTAACCCTCAAGGATTAAGGGACTATATATACACGTAGGACAGCAATTGAGGATCGGGGGGGGAGCTGTATATGTCAATGCGTGATTATTACTGGGCCAGCTATTAGTGTAAATATAAACCCTGGAAGGTTACAGTGAGCTCACTAATAATGTAAAGGTATACAAGGCCTTGGTATCAGTAGATTTAAGGTTAGCTTATTGCCGTAAGGCAGAGCATTGCTGGAAACTGGTTTGACTGTGCACCTATATTCATATCTGTCTATGGTTAACCCTTTTACTGCAGCTCTGGCTCTGGAAATAGTAAAAGCTGCATTGCTTACCCTGGTACATTCACTGGCTGTCAGAATACTCATTTTAAGGACAGTTCCCCTCAGACGTGTGTTTCACCAAGGGGGAATCCATCATTATGCAGACCACACCCCTGGTGGTGGGGAGCTATATATAATCTTCTTGTGCGGGGGCAGGGGTGTTCTGAATTGCATAGCTGCTGATGTATAGTCTTGGTTCATAAATCACTTCAGTAGTTGTTTCTTTGTTTAATCGTCTTTCCCATAAATTTACTCTGTTTGCTGTGCTGGTGGATTCCCCTCGACTGGACGTCTTCAGGGTCTCAGCTATGAAAATAAAGCAGCTAGCCACTAATCCATCTCAGCTGGCCATGTCATCTGTCCCAAGAAGGCCGACGACCATTTGTAACCTGAAGGTGTAGTAGTTGCATGGCACATCTGGAAGAAATCTGCTACAATAATCAATCTAATGCCCTGGTGGGGGGGGGTCAGCCGCTAGCAAGCAGCCTACGCCTCCATCCCAGGACAGTGCATCTTGAGCCCAGCCCTGTTATTTCTGGAAATGAAGGAAGAGGGGAAAGATCTCTATTTTCCAGCCCCTTAGCATGACTTGTCTCCCATCCTACTTCCATGCCACATCAAATCTATCATCCTACCAGCTCTGTGGATGTTTCCAGAATGCTGTGACTTAGACGGGAACACCAGGACAGTGAGTCTCGGTTAACTTACTTGTACTTATAGAACAGAGAGTGCAATTTAAAACACTTTGCATAATTCACAAACTAATCAATGAAGATAAAGCTGACTGGTTAAACACAGCACCACGTTTACTCGTGCCCCAAAGAAATCTGAGGTCAGCCAATAAAGCACTACTACCGATCCCATTGGTAAAAACGGCGAAACTAACACAAGTTAGAGAGAGAGCACTATCCTTGGCCGGTCCAACGTTATGGAACACATTGCCACTAGAGACAAGACTACAGAATGATCCAAAAAAGTTTAAAAACCTGGCTATTCAGAAAAGCATTTCACAATGAGAACAGAGAATGAAAAAAAACTCAGAACAAGGTTACCTAGATAATTGGTCCCACAACTTTTACTTTTATTTTATTTTATACTCAATAATTAAGTTAGAAAAACTCCAGCTTAAGCATACCCCTTGTATGTTAACCATATTAATCCCATACATGGATGAGATCCATGCCACTTTTCTTATACATTATTTTATATGAGCATGTACCGACATTGTAATGGCACTTTTGTAAATTCATCTATAACCAAACCAAATATATGTGCCTATATGTAAACCGTTGTGATGGTGTATTACTAAAAGATTTTAAATAAATAAATAAAGACATAAGTTCCCATCCTTGCATCTCGTTGAATCAGCAGCAGTGGCACCAGTCTTCCTGTCTCTCAGAATGGAGCAGAACCATCTCTATGCAGTCCAACCTCCTTTCAAGGAATTTGACTTTTTGATCCTGGAGATGCCTGGCATTTTTAGAACTGATTAGCCTTTTTTTTTTGGAGCACGGCAGTAATTTGGTCAATCTTTTCATGCAGAGTATAATGTTGTAACATTCATTATCGTTTGTTGAGTGGCAGCGGCCAGGAGCCTGCAGGGAAAGGGCAGCTTGGGATTGTCAGTCTTAATATCTTTTGACCAAGCACAGACATTTTCCTGCTCTGAGCCTATGGGAGACCTTCTATCAACTCAACTCTTTGTGATTTCTCTCTGTAGACTTGTCTCATTGTTGCTCATTTGAAACTGAGTGCCCACAGTGGGAAAGCAAGGGTGGGGGATCATTTGCACTCGCCCACCCCTAGGTTTTAAAGACTGCTTTTGCAATTATTTCTATCATTTCAGGGTTTTTTTTATATTCCTATTGACAATTTTTCTGCAGTCACTCATGCCTGAAACTTTTAGGTTTGAGATTAATTTTTATTACATTGGTTTTCTCTTTCATTTAATGAACTTTGTTACTTCCGATTCATTTTTCATTGATTTATGTACCATTTACTTTATACTGTATATTTATTGTAAGGCGGTCTGGGAAGGGTGCCATATAAAGGCAAAAATTATTATTAAAGAAGATGAGTTAGTGCCAAGCATTTATTTTGCTGTGTTGGGTTTCAGGTTTTGACTTCAGCCCGCTACAAGGCATTTGACAAATTATCTTAAATTTACCGTCTTATTGGGCTTATTTTCCCTCTTTCTCCCTCAAAGCGATCTCTGCTACTTCCTCTCTAGACAGCAAGCCATGGGTGGCTCAGGGGGATCCTTGCCAGCCCAAGCGCTGCAAGGCTCACCCTCACTACCATTCATTGGTCAGGCAGGACCACCACAGTAGCAGTAGCCAATCTCCACTACCTCCCCTTGGCCTCTGCCCCTCAGGTCTGAGGAATGCACAGGCCCAGACGGATACTCCGCAGCACAATACAGAGCACTATGGCCTAAAGTATGCCATTATTGTAAAGATTTCTTTTGATTACATATAGTCACACCACAGTGAGACCTGAGATTCTTTAAACCGCACGCAGCGTGTTTTCCTAATATGATGTTGTCGGGATCTCAGACTATAAAATAGGTTCATTTATCATTTTCCTTGTTCATTATTCTAGACTAGAGTTTCATCTGTTTGCCCATTTGTTCATACTGTCTCCCGTGTAGAATCAGGAATATAGAACCTTTTACCAAACACACACACACACAGGGCAGTCATATAAGCCTTTGGAAAGTAAACTAAAAAAAGAACATTAGAAGATAGAAAAAAATTCCCTTTCCAAAAAAAACCCCAAGATAATTAGCATTCATTAATTCCTGGTTTATTTTCAGAATGCTTCTAACCGTTGCTAAGAATTGCGACTTGTTCAGGTGGGCCTGGAGGAAGGAAGTTGGTATAATGGTTCCCCAGGTATGAAGAGAAATGCTAAGACACAGGCTACAATCTCCGGTCTAATTAAAGAAACAGCACTTTCCCTCCGTTATACAACTGGGAAAGAGCCTGAGCTGCGCTGGGTATAGTAATAGCACCAGATGTGCTGAGTCAGCAGTATGCAATCGCTTGCAATGGCTCGTTTCAGTTGCTTTTCCCCTCACCTTCGGTTTTTTGGCGTTCTTGCTACAGTCATCGGTTACAAATGCAACCATAGTTAATGTTTGTATTTTTTTTTTCATGTTATTACCATGTCACTCTAAAGGAAGTTTACATACGGCAAGTTTGAAAATCTCTCTGGAAACTGTGTTGGAAGCCTGCATTCACCCAACCGAGAAGTTTTAAGCCGTGTTCTTCATAGAAACTTTAGTGCCCAGAAACAGCTTGTTATCTAAAAACACAGCATGACTGATAACGTCCAGCAGAAACGCTGGCTCTGTAGTGGTAACACATTCATGGCTCTCTCTTCTCTCACAGGGAAAAAGCATTTTACCTGTGTTAATCATCCATCTGAAAATTGCATCCTCCCACCCAATATGGAGGCTAAAGTGCACACGTGGTTCCACTGGGCACGAATTTTTACCCACATTGTAGTGGGGACATTCCCGAGGCAGAGTTAGATCAGGGGAGAAAACCACGGAAGTAAATTTCAACAGAATTTACATGCTAAAAACTGGCTTTTACATGCATAAATGCACTATGGGCCAGATTTTTAAAGGAGCGTGCACGGGGTACATTTGTGCGCGCTACCCGGCGCGCACAAATGTACACCCGATTTTATAACATGCGTGCGCTGCCGCGCGCATGTTATAAAATCCGGGGTCGGCGCGTGCAAGGGGGTGCACACTTGTGCACGCCAAGCCCAAGGGGAGCCCCGATGGCTTTCCCCGAAATCGGAGCGGCCTTGGAGGGAACTTTTTTTTTGATCCCCCCACCTTTCCCTCCCTTCCCCTATCTAACCCACCCCCCGGCCCTACCTAAATCCCCCCCCCCCCCCCACCTTATTTGACAGAGTTACGCCTGCCTCTGGCAGCTGCTGTGCCGGAGGACTCGGGACTGCCCCCGGACCGCCCCTTTTTCGAAGCCCCGGGACATAAGCGCGTCCCGGGGCTTGCATGCTCCGCCAAGCCTATGCTAAATAGGCTCGGCACACGCAGGGGTAGGTTTTCGGGGGTTACGCGTGTATATTATGCGCGTAACCCTTTGAAAATCTACCCCTTCACATGTGTAAGTGGGCTTTTGAAAATTGCTATGATGTATGCTACTTTTATGTGCATAAATCCTTTTGAACATTACCCCCTAAGGTGAATTTTTAAAGGAGTTACACATGTAAATATAACATACTATCAGCAATTTTCAAAAGCCGTTTACCCATGTTAAGTGCCCATAATGCATGTAAAACCTATGGACAATTCAATTGCATATATTATAGCAATTTTCAAAAGCCAATTTATGCAAGTAAACCTCATTTACACATGTAAAACCCAGTTTTAAGTGTATTAAATGCTTTTGAAAATCAGGCCCAAAATGTGTAGTTTTGGTCAGAAAACTAATTCACAGAAAAAGCAGTCTTGGTGGCGAACGAGCTGGTGTCCAGCATGCTGTGGCACCAACTGACCGCCCTGAGCTCTCTTGCGTAGTTTCTCGCCCGCAGCCAGCGGAAGCTGCAGGACTTCTTCTGGGCCGGGAAGAAGCGCTGGGTCTCTGCAGGAGTTCTGTCCCTTCCTGTGAAGGAAGGCGGACAAGGCCTCATGTGACTGAAGAGTCAGGTATACACCTTCCGGCTACAGACCCTGCAGAAATTTCTGTATGCAGATCCTCCTCCTCAGCGGCACCCGCTGGCTGCTTTTTATTTTTGCCAGCGGGGCGGGTTGCAGAACAAGTGGCAGCTCTTTGTAATAAAACCAGAAGGTATGCAGGTCGCCTCCTGGTGCTGCCGCCTTTCTCTTGAGGCCTTATTAAGGCTTGGCACATGATTTCCGCCTCAGGAAGATCAACTGACCCCACAGGAAACTACCGGGAAGAGCCCCTCCTCTACAACCCCGTTCTGGGTGTGGAGATGTTGGAGTCCCCCCGCAGTATGTGGTCAATTTGCCTCAGCCAGAATCACCAAGTTCAGCCACCTTATAAAGGCCAAATATAATTCATGGGTGCAGCCTGCTGAACTGGCACTGCGAACTAGGCTAACTGACCTAATATCCCTAGCCAGGGCCGTTCGCACATTTGTCAACTGTGCACCCATGATATTGTCCACCCTACCGGGAGTGGCTCCTCAGGCCGGAGGTCCCTGCGCACCTTCCATCCCTCCTCCTCTGGACTTGCATATAGGCCCCATCATCAGAGCCCCCCACCATCCACACCCCTTACCCCATCCCAAAGCCTAAGCAGGCTACATGAGTTCCCACCAGTAGCCTTTGAGGCATTGTCGCGAAAGAAAATTTACAATCTGCTGCTCTATAGCGTTCATTATCTTGCCTGGTCTCTCGCCCAGATACAGTCTGGCACTCCCTATTGGGAGACGGAGTAAGACCAAGATGGAAAAGCTTTTATAGCAAATTAACACCAAAGCGCTATGGAGACCTTTCATGGCAAATTGTGCACAGGGAGCATGTTTGAATCTATCACTGGCATGCCACCCCGTGCCCTTTTTGTCCTTGTAGGGAGTCGGGACAGCACATTTTTTTGGAGCTGCCCGAAACTAACTCCCTTTCCAAGCTTTCTAAAATCATTGCTAATGACGTTTTGGCTCATCTTTTCACCTCATCTGCTCAAATATGGGCAACCGATAGGAAAGGCGCCGAAGGAAAGACAAAGAGACTGCCTGGTGAATTTCCTTCTGGCAACAGCTAGGCAAACCATTAGGTGTACAAGAGAGGAAGGAAGAGCCGGTGGAGAAGCAGTTGATTGCAAAATCTATTTCAGATCTGAATTAAGATCAAGGATTCGAGTGGAACACCAATGGGCAGTCACTAGCACCAGCATAAACGACTTTTCTCAAAAGTGGGCCATTCACAACGTCCTCTGCTCCAACCCCTCCCCTCAACTTATCATTTAAGTTTTGCATATTTAGACCTTCCCCTCTTTTCTTTATTTCATTTATGATTTTGTTTGGGCAGTGGGATCCCTGTACCAACAGCGGTAAAGTATGATGATTAGCTAAAGGTCACCCATTATAAACGGATGATCCCTTTCTGCCTTTGTGCAGGGTGTAATATGAATACTTTACCGCTCCTTTCCTCCCCTTAGGGCAATGAAAGAGAACCGTGAAGAATTGCCATTCCTGATGCCAACTAAGGCAATTAGTTTTATAGTCGGACACTACTTTTCTTTTTGTGTGGAGTCCCATGGGATATGGGGGGCCACAGCATGATTGCTGCAATTGTTTATTCAGGCCTGTGGCGGACCATTGAGGCATCCGCATTAAAAATAGGACAGGCACTTCTTGACTGCCCTCCCCTGAAGTCCATTGGTCAGACATTTTATAGCCAACCAATGGGTGGCAGGGGGAGGCTGGAGCAATAGCAAAGAAATAGCAGCACTTCCTTACTGCCCTCCTCGACAGCCTTGTAGCATGAAGCTCTCCGTTCCCAATTGACAGCAGTGCAGGAGACAATACTGGGAATGCTCACTATTCAGTTTTAAACAGGTTCTATTATAACTTCTAACCAGTCAATCTGTCTGCAGCAAGCCCTCCATGACTCTTTTGTTTTCTAACGGACAGTGGAGATAAGTCAAGGGAACAGTAAGACTGGGTTTTCAGAAAGTCAGTTGAATGTTCCCCAAGCCATGCAATGCAACACTTGATACCAACCACCTCCCGAAGGAAGTAAGATGAGTCCAGAGATCTTGAAAGCCTCCTCTGAATGTGATCACTGTTGCTCTGACAACCAACCAACAAACTTCTTGCTAGCTGGCTTCTGGCTTTGCTTCAAGAATTGGTAACTTTCAAAGTTTATTACATAAATGCCAGTAAATCCTCCATTCCCAGCACCCAACAAGAACATTGGATTTTGAGATTTAGACAATCCAGCTGGGTTAAATGTAGCTCAGCCTTCTAGTACTGCATGGTATTATTTGCAATAATAATAAAAACACTCCTTGCCTCTGCATTTAATTTAGCCTTGAAGTAAGTCCCTTCCCAATAGTACCCTCGCCTCACCACATGCAGGCGTCATAAAAAGCACCTCAAGTAATGCATTCATCTGCTCTTAAAAGAGGATTTTCATATGCATTTCATTTTTATTTTTTTAATAGTTGCAGCATGGCATGATCATATAGTTTAATTGAAAAAAGAAGCTGCATTAAATATCACAGGGTTCATGCTGCATGTGAAATTCTCTTCTTTCGCCTACTGAGTGTGAAAGGCAAATGATGTCATTGTTCCATGCACAAATCTGAACCCTTCACATCCCCAACATACAAAGCCTGAACCCCTTCACACTTCCAGTGCACTTACCCAGAACCCACTTGAGGAAGATTTAGCAACAATACCCTGTTGTTAAATTTGTTCTTATATAATGTTTGCATATCACCATCAATATGTTGTACAGAAAGTCAGAGGTTCAAACAAAACCAAACACACACCTGCATGGAGAACAGTGATAGCTATTGTTACACTTCCATGGGATATTACACCAGCCTTCTGGGGGTCAGAAGGTGATGTATGTGTTTTGAGTCATCTGACTTAACAAAATGAAAACCATCGGAGCTTTGAAAAAGAGAGAGAGACACTACTTATTTTGTTTGCTCTAAAGCTTATAATTTCATTAAAGCTTAGCTACCTAATGAGGCAGCAACCAACAGCTCCAAACAGTTCTTATTCTTTTTACAGTTAAGGCAAGAAAACAAAGCAAAGCAAATTGCCATCACCACACCCACAGTTTATGAAGTAAACCCTAAATGGAGTATGTCTTCCCAAGGTGTGCACTCTTCAGCAGAGTGGCATGGGGACACTGTTCTGTTTGCCTTGTGTAGGAATCTTGATGACTGGTCTGTATTGCACTTTTAACAGCAGGCTCTTGTCTTTTCATTTAACACTGGTTATTTTGCAGTAAAGGTCAGGCATGCACAGTCACACAGTAACATCATTGTTTTGTTGTGTGTCCTGTCTTGTCAGTCTTGACTAGACTATAAGCTCCAAGGATCAGGGATTGTCCTGTACAGCGCTGGGTACATATGGTATGCGTTATTCAAATCATGATAATAATAATAGCAGATGATAGCAGATAAGCACCAATTGTCCTACCCTGTTTACCCAGTTATCTTCCTCTTTGGATGGATGAGCATATAAATTCCCATAAACCCACACTAGCTCTGTTCCCACCCCAACCTCTCAACCCTGTTTTTACCACCATCTTCTATATCTGTTCCAAGCACGGTTAAATTCCATTACAGAGCTTGCTTTCATCACTTCTGGTGGTAGGCTGCTATTTCAAACCTTGTCCATACCTAATCCAACTTCCAGGCCCTTTCCTGTGTTTTAACACCAAACTTTGTAATAATAAGTACTGAATTAATAGGACAGAGCACATGGCTGAGTCTGTCCTCTTGTCAGCCTCACCCTGTTTGCTGGGTGCCACACATACAGCCTCACCCATCACTTTGGTACACTCAGGGATTTTTTCTTCCCACTTACAGGTTATCAAATTACTTCATCATTCCTCACACCCCAGAACGCAATTCATTGGCCTAGGCTTGAAAGGAAATATTGTGTTGTTGACACATTTTAGGATGCTCAGGACGGTTTGAGATCTGTTCAACATTTAGGAATAGCAATTAATGAATTTTTTATTATTCTCCTCCTTCCTCCAGTGTTTTTCAAAACCTTATGGAGTTAAAATTATAGTACGATACAAAACCTTTAGGCTTCTAAACCTTACTGGATCCTATCAGAAAGGCAGTATGGTAAATATTCTTTCAGAAAATAGCAAGTTATGGTTTCTGATTACTGACAGAAACATTTAATTATTTAGAGCTACTATTTAATAAACAAAATAGCTAGTTACAGTTACCATTTTTGCAGTTACTTTGAACTTGTTTAAAATTGAGGTAATGCAGCACAGCAAATTTTATAGATAATAAAATTCCGCACATGAGGAACAATCAGAAACTGATGAAACTGGTTCACAGAAAAGCTGATTGTGTAAAGAGCCTTAAAAAAAACCCAATATTTATATTTTTAATGCAGTTGTATTTTGTAGGGATTTGGAAGATGTTCAAGTCCTGAATCAGATACGATTACGAACATACAATGACTCTGATGACTATCCACTGTGCAACAGCATTCTTTATGCATATCCTAATGCAAGTGTCATTCTTAATAACACCTGGACAAAGGTCATTGCCTGCCTGATGTGGTTCCATGAAAGTCCCATCTTTGGCCCTTACATGAATTGGTCTGCCTTGACTCCCATTGACATTATAATCACAAGCAAGGCACACTCATCTGTCTCAAGACTACCAGCACCTATAATGAATCCCTCTGAGTATATCTACCTGATCTTGCCCAATTCCTCCTCTACATCCACAAATTAGTCTTGTCAGCAAATTTCTCCCTGAAACCCCTCTCCATGTTCCTCTACTTGTAAACCTGAATGGTGTTAGGATTTGTAGGTATGTGGGCCCTGGGCTGAGGTGAGAGATGGTACCGCCCACAGGGAGGAGCCCTGTGAGCCTCACCATCAGGAGGGGCGGTCTCAGCGGACGTCAGACACAGCTGTGGAATAGAGTCTTTATTAGAGAGATAGAGAGGTACTGCCCGTGAAGTGGGGAGTGCAGGAGAAAGACACAGGGTCTGTGCGATGGGGTATACCCAAGGGGAATACCTCTGTAGTGAAGATACGGCAATGGTCCGTGGAGCGGGGTACACCGATGAGGCTCCTCAGTAGAGATGATACGGTAGTGGTCCGTGGAGCAGGGCACACCAGTGAAGGGTCCTCAGAAGAGATGACACGGTAGTGGTCCACAGCATGGGGTACACTGATGAGGTTTCCTCACTTAGAGATGACACGGTAATCGTCTGCAGCATGGGGTACACCGATGAGGGTTCCTCATTAGAGATGGTAGGGTAGTGGCCCACAGCGCTGGGTACACCGATGAGGGTTCCACACTAGAGATGGTACGGTAGTGGTCCGTAGAGCAGAGGTACTCACTGTAGCGAAGGTTTCAGGAGAAACCCCGGGGAATGGGGCAAGCAGTAGTCCAAGGCAAAAGGCCCTCTGAGGAGCGGATAGCCAGAGACGAGGGAGGGCGCCCGAGGAGCGGGTACCCAGAGCGTCTCACACCAAAGTAGCAGGAACTGGAACGGGAAGTCCGTAGTGAGCGAAGCGGATTCAGCAATGAGGGAACTCATTGCGAAGTTGTAGGTAGGCAGGGCCAGCTGGCTTAAATGTCCTGGAAGGATGATGTCATCCGGAGGGGACGCCCCGAGGTTCCCACCATGATGTGCTTAACACTGGCCCGTGTGTGCATGCGCCTAGGGGACTCCGAGGGCAAGATGGTAGTTGGCAGCATCCGTGGCGTCCAGGGAGGCCCAGGAACAGTAGGCAGGCTGGCGATAGCTGGCGGAGGCCGCAAGTCTTCCCAACGGAATCAAAGCTGCAAAGAAGGAGGTGAGCAACAGCGGTCGCAGCTGTCTGCGACCGGGCGTAACAAATGGATGACCCCCTATGTTAGGATGGAGAATGATTACATCTCAAAGTTACAGATGGGGAAGGGAGCCCTGACTCATTACTCCTATGGGCGCAGGAGTTACATAACCTTGTAACAATGCCAACATCTCTGCTTTGTCACTGGAAGCAGAAATTTTAAGACACTGTATGCTAATATGACCACTTCATTCACTATGGGCTCTGTGGTTCCTCATTTCTCCATCTACTATAACAATGATATTTGGGACTTGAGAAATTTTGTCCTTAAACTTTCCCTCGCCATTGCCAACAAAACTGTAATTGCCATCAGTACTTTGCAGAAGGAGGTTACCTGGTGTGGTTCTAAACAATCATATGGCCCTGGACATGATACTAGCTAAAGGAGGTGTCTGCCAGGTCCTAAATACCTCCTGCTGTGCCTACATTGAAAAACAAGGGACTATTCAAAAATCAGTCCTCACCTTGGCTAACCAGGTGAATTGACCAACCAGGCCCATAACGTAAGAGTTGGGGGAATGAAAGTTGATGATGATTAGGATATTTTGGGTATTGGATCTTTGGGAGTTTGGGAAAGAAAATTGCTTATTTCATACTCATTATTGCTGTAGGTTTGGGCCTGATTTTATCTGTCTGTTTTCTTGTACTAATTATTATGTCTTTCTGCAGGAAGAATCTTACCTTTGTGTCCCCCATCACCCTTAATGTGATTACTAAGTGCCTTCACTACCTTTGGAACTTCCAGAATATGTTGACCTCATGGTTCCATCCTGAGTGGATGCAGGGCGAGTTCCCCAGAGAGTTTAGTCTTTAGGTTTAATCAGGCTTTTGTCAGCTGTGAGCATCAAAAAGGGAGGGATATTGTGGGGATTTGTATTACGAACATGCTCTGAGAGCCCGGGGAAGGGCGTAGAGGCGTGATCGCTTGCTCCTGGGAGAGTGTGAACCCTTGGGCCTGAGGTTGCTCAGGGAGGAGCCCCAAGACACACCTCGAGGTAGGTGAGCAAGTACAAGCATGGGCGGAGCAAGAACACAGGAGGAGGGTGAAGTGGGTCAACCCTCTGTTGAACCAACACCCACACGAGTGAGGACAGACTGAGGCAGAAGGCTGGAAAGTCAGAAGCAAGGTACCGGAGTAGGAGATTCCAGACCTGAGAGAGTGAAAAGAGTCAGAGTACATAAGGGAACGAGGACTCCTGGAACTTGGACGATAAGAGGACTCCTGGACTGGATGAGACGAGACGATACTCTTGAAGACTTGGACAAGACGATGCTCTTGAAGGCTTGGACAAGGGAATTCTCTTGAAGATGTGGACGTGGAAGAGTGCTTTCCCTCAGGGCGCCCTACACAGCACAGCGGGGACTGGTCACGGACCACCCTGTCCCGCTGCATGCCCTACACAACCTGGAAGGCTGGTTGCAGACCACACAGAGAGCGGGACGTGCACAGGACGGAGAAGAGGGTCCGGGCAGCACTTGAGAGAGGTCCAGCCAGAAAGACTACCAGTCGCCAGAAGACGAACACCAGCGACGCCGGAAGCTCCTGGGGTTACATAAGAACATAAGAACATGCCATACTGGGTAAGACCAAGGGTCCATCAAGCCCAGCATCCTGTTTCCAACAATGGCTAATCCAGGCCATAAGAACCTGGCAAGTACCCAAAAACTAAGTCTATTCCATGTTACTGTTGCTAGTAATAGCAGTGGCTATTTTCTAAGTCAACTTAATTAACAGCAGATAATGGACTTCTCCTCCAAGAACTTATCTAATCCTTTTTTAAACACAGCTACACTAACTGCACTAACCACATCCTCTGGCAACAAATTCCAGAGTTTAATTGGTCGTTGAGTGAAAAAGAACTTTCTCCAATTAGTTGACTGTGAACTTTCTCCGATTGGTTGACTGGGAACGAGCCCGGAGGATGACAAGGACTGCTGGCGGATTCTTCTGGATCGAGAGAAGGAGAGAAGGAAGAAGGTACGCAAGAGGGGAAAGCCTCAAGCGCAGGTCATCTAGACACCTGGCCATCTGGATCTCAGGACAAGAAGAATTGGACGTCAGAGTCTCTGGACATTTGGATGGACGGACATCAGGACGAAGGACGTCTGGATACCTGGACATCTAGATCTCTTAAAACAGAGGATATCTGGATATCTGGACATCAGGAACGTCTGGGACATCTAGGTACGGACGAGGAACCCAGAGGCTTATGGGAAGGGAAGCCAAGGGCTGGAACATACCACGAGGACGATCCAATGAGGGATGAAACCTGGAGCATCGGACAAAGACATCAAGAAGAAGAAGACATGGAACATGAAGTCTTCCGGACAGGAGCAGCAAGATGGACCACGATGGAAGCAGTGGAACTCCATGGACGAAGGAGAAGCTCCATGGAGGGTGTAACTCCGAAGATGGATTCTGGAGCAGTAGTAACTCCATCCGAAGGCACTGAGGAACTGAAACAGTGCCTTTTTATAGGGCAGGACCAGGCCCTGAAGACATCATCAGGGAGGGCATAGGAGTGCTTCCTGTCTCTGGCCCTTTAAAAGAAGAAGAAAGCCGCGCGGCCAGCCCCTAGAGGGAGTCCTGAAGGTAGGTAGGCGGAGCCAAGGCCTGCAGTGGCGTCCTGTCGCAAGGTGAAGGAAGAAGCAGGCCGGAGGAAGCACCTGCCACTGAAGAGGAGCTGCGCTGGGGCAGGGACCGACCCCGAAGAAGAGGAAACAGAAGCGGCAGCTCCCTGCTGCGAAGAAGGACTCCGGCGGTGGCACTTGGGCCACAGAAGAGGAGGGAATCCCAGCGGGGTCTTCCCCACTAAAGAGGAGTCTGCAGCGTGGCTCCAGCCGCATGGGAAGAAGCGGCAGTAGCAGCAGCAGCAGTGGCGGCAAGGCCTCAAAGATGCAAGGAGGTGTGGCTCAGCGGTGGTCCGGGCTACGAGAGAAAGCAGCAGCATCGGGCCGGCAGAGGAGGAAAGGTTAGGGCCTGTCCACGGGATGGGGTCTGCAGGCAGGATCGTAACAACTTGTAAGATTTTGCAGACAAGATTCTTTTGTTGGTGATGTCAGCAGCTTACAAAATAATAGAGACTGTGCATTAAAGCTTACAAATATGGCTGAAATTGCTTAAAGCACGTGAACCAAAGATGACCCAGCTTGGCATTGCTACATATAAGGTTAGAACAAACAAAGATCCCTAACAATAGATAAAGAAGTTGTTTACTGCATTAGCTGACCATTCTATCATGCGAGGTATTTCATGTGCAGCACATGCCGTAATGCATATTAATTTTAGGAGACCTAGATACAAGGTGTTTGTTACGATTCCTGCCCGCGGAGTTTCCCCCGTGAGCAGGCCTCTTACCTTGCGCTGCCCTTCCAGATGCGGCTGGAGGCCGCCGACATCAAAGCCGCATTCCGTGGCTGCTGACTTCACTTCTTCCGCGGCATGGAGCCGCCATCGCTGGGGCCTGCCTAGCAACCTGGGGCCGCCCTTAAGTCTACCTTCACGGCAGGGAGCTGCTCGAGCCTGCTTGCATTGCAGCACAGATGCTGCTGAGCTGCCCCTGCACCTGCCTGCCTCTTTAGGTGCGTGGCCGTGCCTCCTTACTGGATTTAAAGGGCCCACGGCAGGATATGCCCTGGGCCCCACCTGGTGACGTTATCCTGGGCATCTTCCTTGTTAGCCCTATAAAAGGGCTTCTCCAGCACTCCTGCCTTGCCTTGCATCGGAGTTCCCTGCTCCTGGAAGTCTCGTCTTCCAGTGCTCCGTCAGGACTTCGTTCCTTGTTCTTCATTGGAGCTCCATGTCCTGTCTCGCCTGAGTCTTCGTTGCTTCCTGAGTCTTCCGGGCTTCCTGATGTTCCATGTCTTCATGTTCCAAGGTTCCTAGTCCAGGCTTCCTGATGTTCCACTTCCTGATGTTCCATTTCCTGATGTTCCGAGGTTCCGTTCCTCCTTCACTTGTTCCAATCCCTCTTGACCCTCCAGCTCCTCTGGTTCTCCAGATGACACCTTGTTGGGGTAAATCCGTCTCGTCGGTTCCTGTTCTCATCATTGGAGTTTCCTCTCGGCTGGATTCCCTTCCTGCGCTTGTTCCGCTCTCCGCGTGGTCCGTGACCAGCCTCTCCAGGTTGTGTAGGGTGCACAGTGGGACAGGGTGGCCCGTGACCAGCCCATTGGATCCGCCTGTGTCGGTGGGCTGTCTAGGGCACCCTGAGAGACAGTGCTAATGTCTGAACCTTCCAAGCTCCTCGTCTCGTCCGGAGCCTTCCAAGCTCCTCGTCTCATCTAGAATTTTCTATGTCACAAGGCCTTCATTTGCCCTCATCCTCAGTCTGGCCTGCTGCTTCTTGCCAATACCTAGCGGCAGGTCCGAAAGGGCTGGGAACGGTCAGAGGACTGTTCAGTAACCAACATTGCGTTGTTGGTCTTCCAGAAGCATGCAGGTCCGGCAGAGGGTCAGACTTTGTCTTCACCCATGCTTGGACACGCCTCGCCTACCTTGGTGCTGCCCTGGAGTCTTCTGTCTTCGTGCCGAGGCCCAAGGGCACACAATCCCCTCAAGATGGGATCGCTCTCCTAGCGTTCCCAGAACAGAATGCAAGGCCTCCTATGGCCCAACAGAACAGAATGCAAGGCCTCCTAAGGCCTCGCTAACAGAACAGTGTTAATTTGTTAAAATGTTTTTTTTATCATTTTCTATTGGACAAGGTGAATAAGATGCATAATGTGCTGATAGGTGTTTAAGCTTGAATTATTAATCCATGAACACTTTATTTTTGTTCCTCATTTTGATCTGACAGCCTGGCCTGTTAGATAGGCATGCTTATCTGATTAAATAAAAAAGTGGGCTTGCAACCTGTATCTGGTATTTAAGTATTTTTATATAAAGTCAGGCAGTGTGGTGAAGAGCGTGGGGTTTGAGTCTTTTCCAGAAATTCCAAGTTTTCCCAGAAAAGCCCTCAATTTCAATAAATTCCCTTGGATGATAGAAAAGGCTGTGTCTTTGGACAAAAAGTAGCCAAGGGACCCAGTTTCTAGAGGAAGACTTTAGGCTAGTCCCGGATATTTTGAAATTGCATTCCAAGTGCATTGTGAGACTTCAGTCCCGCTTCTATTTGAAATTGGTACATGCTCCAAAATGCACTAGGAGAGGGGGTGTCACAGAGCTAGTACTGACCTGAGGCATCCCCTCCAGAAACTGAGTGCACTGGGCAGGATGGCTCTGAAGTTACGACCGACACAGCAGCCTGCAAGGGCCAGTACAACCTTCAGAAATGGAGCATGGATGGATCCCACTTTGACAGCCTCTGTGAATAATCTGAAAAGAGTTGCACTCTTCCGGAAAATAGAAGCAATGATATTTTTATGGTAGATCAGGAGTCTGCAAAGCTGTTACTGCGTAGCTAATTCAGTTCTCTTATTTCTGGCATGCCAGCAACTGGTACTTGCTTCACAGTGGGCCCCAGCATCAGATTCATATCTGGCCTATCTTTCAAATAAGCTTTTTTTTTTATCCATTCTGTGCCGATGGCAAAACATCTTTTGAAAAGAGGCCTATTAGCTTTGCACATAGCTGCTGCTGCTGGTGAGCACAATGCTCTCCATTCTTTGGTCCTTTGGTATCATCCTTTCTTTAATATAAAGATGGAGGAGGGGTTGGTGGAAACTCCCCCAGGCTGGTAATGAGCACGGCTCACGCTGCACTGCTCAATTTTGTCCCACTGCCAATTACAGCAATTTATGTGGAAGAAGGCACATTGTTTTGTTCATGGCTTGAGGGTTATTCTTAATTGTACCTGGTGAAAGTTTAGGTGTCCGGCTGTAGAACTGAGAGCTTGGCTCGTGCTGCTGGCAAGGCGGAGGCTCCTTCCCTGGAATTGCATTCTGGATCTCTTCAGGGTAGAAAATGCTGCCTCTGTGAATCAGAGATGGCATGTGTTCACCTGCTCAGTCCCAGAGCTATGTGATATGCATTCTCAAGTTTGAACACTGGATTAGTGAAAATTATGAAATCTTTGAAAATCCTTTTGCAGACGAGAGAGAAAAATTAAATGTTTTTTAACCTGTGTTTGGGGGGGGGGGGGGGCACACCTATACCCCTGAAGATGCCCCCTGGAAGTGCCCACTAGCATGAGCAGAGGCTGTCTGGCACACATTTGCTGTTATGGTTTAGGGCTGGCTGGGGAGGGGCTGTCCTAGCTCCAGTGCAGCTCAGACAGGAGCAGGAATGAGAGAACTTGACTTCTTTTAAAACGATAACAATGTTGTGGTTGATATGCAGCTGTGGAGCTGCTAGCTAACGGGCCGATTCAGTAAAGTCTGCGGGAGAGCGGACGAACGCCCGCTCTCCCGGTGCGCGCACAGGCCACTCACCTGTGCGCGCGATTCTGTATTTAAATTAGGTGGTGCAGTAGAAACGGGCAAAAGGAGGCGCTAGGGACACTAGCGCGTCCCTAATGCCTCCTTTTGACCCGGAGCGGCGGCTGTCAGCGGGTTTGACAGCCGATGCTCAATTTTGCCGGCGTCGGTTCTCGAGCCCGCTGACAGCCACGGGCTCGGAAACTGGACGCCGGCAAAATTGAGCGTCCGGTTTTCAGCCCGACAGCCGCCGGCCCATTTAAAAATTTTTTTTTCTTTTTTTACTCTTCGGGTCCTCCGACTTAATATCGCCATGATATTAAGTCGGAGGGTGCACAGAAAAGCACCGACCAGCCCGGTGCCGGCAGAAACTAGCGCCTACTTTTGGGTAGGCACTAATTTCTTAAAGTAAAATGTGCGGCTTGGCTGCACATTTTATTTTCTGTATCGCTCAGGCATACCTAATAGGGCCATCAACATGCATTTGCATGTTGATGGCCCTATTAGGTGCCGCGGGTTTGACGCGCGTTTTCCGCCCCTTACTGAATAAGGAGTAAAGGAAAACGCGCGTCCAAGGGCAGATATATCCAGCTAACTTAACAGGGATCTTCAGCAGTGTGGCCACACAGCTGAATATCCCCAGCTATCTTAAAGTTAGTCAATTATGTCAAACTGACTAACTTTAGCACAGCCCTATGGGCTGACCAGAGTTAGCCGCATTGTTTAAGCGGCTAACTCCAAATTGGTTAAGCAGCTAACTCCAAGCCAGAGCTAGTCACATAAATTATGCAGCTAACTCCAAATATACATCTACATTCTAGGCACGCAAGGTATGCGCCTAGAATTTAGGAACATATGGCACTGAATATCGACCTTGTATTTTTTTTTTCTTCTGTAGCCATAGCCTGGGTTTAACATTGGCCATGGGAGAGCCCTGAACCACCGTGCATGGGATAAAGTAAAAACCTGGAAAGCAGCCACCCCCCCCCCCCCCAGGGCTGTTTAAGATACAAAAAATGTTGGTAGGATTGGTGATGGGATGCCCAATATATGCCCCATCACCTGTGCAAGGGAGTTTGGGCATATCTTTCTGAGCAGGGAGTGCCCCTATGTGAGAGCTTCCAGTGTACGCAGGAATCTGGTCCAGGTTTTAGCTGCAGCTCCTTATTCTATCTGCAGTCCATTGTTCTATCTCCCACCCCAGCACACTAATGAAGAGAGAGGTAATCCTATCAATCACAGTAGTCTGATGGGATAGCCTCATTAGCTCCTGGGAGTGAAATGCCTAGCATAGAAATATCAGGGAAGTAAATTGACTTGCCCCTGGGGATTTTTGAGACACCACAACTACTTAAAATAATGTAAAATAATTACTAGAAATGGCTGGAAATGGGAATGCTGGTGAGTGCAGGAACAAGGTTTGTGAGGACTTTTAAAAATGGCACTACTTTTGCGATGTCATCAGAGCAGGGAAATGCTTTCTGAGGTAAAAGACTTTTTTTTTTTTGAAAAAAAGAAAGCTGGAGAAGATGGGTGTGGCTGGACTAGGGCAGAAGTGTGGTACGGGCTCTGCCTGACTATAGGGAAAAGAAAGGGGGAAATGAAAGCACCCAGCCACCAATTTAAAAGGGGACAGCATTAGTGTGTTCCTTGGAAAACGTAGAGAGGTACACGAGATATTATTTTTGACTAAAACGTAATCCTGTTCTCTTGTGCCAAGGTAAGGGGACAAGATAGTTAATGGTAAAGTCTTGGACAGGACCCTACTGCTATTTTACCTGTGAAAGTGAATGTGTGCTGTACCACTTTAAATAATATCCAAGATCTGGAATGTTTTCTTCTTCTTTTACATTGCTTAGCTAGCAAATCAGTTTAATTAGCTTGCAGATTTTTTGGTGACAGGAAGATAGTCTATCTTATTGATTTGGTATAGTCAGGGAGTAGAAAATCCTGAAGAAGAGACCAACACTTACTGCCATCAGACCCATTGCCCAGAGTGCCTGCTACCATAGAGAACACCACACCCAAGCTGCTCCCTGAATGGACCACCAGACTCATTAGTGTTCATACCGACACACTAGATCTGGCCAATCTAGCACCATTTATTGAGCTCAGTAGTAAAGCAGCACAAAAAAGAAGAAACAAAAAGATACTTACCTTTTGTCTCTGAGACCCCTCAGAAAGCATTGCTTATTCAGCTGAGTATTCAGAGAAGGCTTTAATCTAGTTGTGATACGGTTTGAGATTTTCCTTCAGTTGTTCCTGTCTCTATCTCATCCACCAGTAAGTTGTACGTTTCCATTTTGTTGTCAATCAATAACCTTTATGGAGTTTAACAATCAGCCTTTTTTTTGTGTATGTTTGAAGCTGATTCTGAGTTTAGCTATCTGTATAGTTGTGGAGTGTGGTGTGCAGCATGGAAACAGTCTTAAAACCCCATACTTTGAGGCAGGTTTGGCATGAGCGAGCACCAGCCGAGAATCCCAGTTTGTATAGCTAATTGAATTCACCATCTGACATCACCCAGGATCTTTTAATGATGAACTGCATGCAGCCCTCGGGGATCAATGCTTATAGTCCTAACAGCGATCACAACTATCAGTTTAAGGAGGGGACCTGGGTCAATTCTATGACTACCCCAGGTCTGTGGCAGAATACCCAAGCCAAGGGATGGAATTTAGAGAAAGAGACATTTGGTGTCCTTAGCCAATAGGCTGACTTCTTCAAGGAGCCAGAGAAAAACAAAACTCTGCATATGTATGCGATGGCTCCCCAAGGAGAACACGTTGAGAAGGCAGGGAACTGGGTGCAGCCCTTCCAGCACTTATAACGCACCGGCCTGTAAATGTGGCAGAGGGCCTGGGGGCAGTTCCCCTCCAGAGTTTGAGCTAGTTTGGTTTCACTGTGGTTCCAGTTGAGGATGGGAAGATCGGGTGATGAAGACTTGGGCAGGCAACCCAGCACAGCAAAAGAACATTGTCTCGGGTGCATTAACAATGCAATTAAGAATGAGTGCAGTTACAATACGGCTGTGGCTGCTATTTTTCCAACACGCACAGTGTGTTTACTGTCTAAGCAAGAACTCATCTGGGAGTGGTGACAGAAATAGTCATGGATGCCCATGTTATGAAAAACCAATAGTTCTATACTCCCACAGGGTCTACTTCAGTGCAGCTATTTAAAGACAGCACCTAGTCAAAGCCTGGTTATTTACTCAGGCATTTGACGATTGACAAAGATACTCAAGTGAGCCAAGGATGATGTTTGGAGATTTATATTTTGTTATGATTTTTCACGTTAATATTGATATATTGGGTTATTGGATCTAAGCTTATTTGGTTGTATTTTTGGTGAAATGTTAGATTTTTATGATATTATGTAAATTTTATTGTTGAAGAAACATCAGATGTTTGTTATGTTCTTATGGTATTATGTAGGTTTTCAGTTGTAAACCACCTAGATATTTATATGGATATCTAGTTTATCGAGTTTAAATAAACATAAATATATATGGGAGTGGTGTTTGTTTACCAATAATTGTACATCCCACATCTTCTGCACCGCAAGCTAATTCTCTTGAGTCTACAGAAACATGACTGAAACCATACAAGAACAATTCAGGGTATATTAAACCCATGTAGTGCACAATAATGCCTATCGTAAGATCCCCATGCTAAAAGAACTGGAAGTCCCAGCAGCAGGACTGTGAAGTTACCAAATGTTTTAGCCTATCACATTCAACTAAATAACCTCCCTAAGGGTTGCATCCCAGTTTTCAAGACAATCTGTTTGCTGGTTTGACTGTTGTAATGAAGTGACAGACAGACGGACACAATCTCCCTATTAGGGAGTTTACTTCATAAACAGACAATTTTAAAAAATGGACAGTCTTATTGATTTTATGTTTTTCAACTTCCAACTGAATTATCTAAGGAATAATGAGGATAACTTTCAAAACTGCTGGCATGTGCCTATATATTTATTTATTTATTTATTTATTTATTTATTTAACAGTTTTTTATACCGACCTTCATAGTAAATAACCATATCGGATCAGTTTACATTTAACAATGGTATAACTGAAGTAACAATTCAAGTAAACGAAAGATAACAATGGGCAGGAATAAGTCAAAGTTACAATCAACAGGGAAAGAGAACTTGGAAGCTTGCAACAAGCTGGAAAGAAGATAAGGCAGGAAATAAATATAAAGTGTCACCATGGAGCGTACGGGTTAAAAGCTTAAAAGGTGCTTTAGCCTGGAAGCTAAAATATGTGTATATTGTATATATGTGTATGCATGCACCCATATATGTGTATATGGGTGCATGCAACTTTACTATTGTATTTTATAACCTGCGTGCAAATCTTATGCACAGGTTATAAAATATTAGTATGTAGGGGCATAGGATGATTGCTGAAGTTGGTGGTGTTCCAGAAAATTTGCTGCTGCCTTGGGCCCTAGAACACAGTCCAACCTCCTACAATATCTTGTGAGCACTACTTTCTTTGATGCAAAAACATATCAAATAAATGCTCACAGTAACCCAATCCTTAAAGGGAAAATCAGCTAAATCTATGCCTTAAAATAATCGCCTAATCTACTAACAGCAGTTACAATAAAAAATGTGAACAAAAAAATATTTTCTGCAAGAACATTCAAAACCGCTTTCTTCATGCAAGTGAAATTAATAAAGAGTATACTTCTGTTTAAAACAGAAATGAAGAAGGGACCATAATGCCGTAAAAGCCAGTGCTGAGTACAATCATTTTCACAGCAAGAATTAAAGTTACCCGAGACCTGGGCCTTTAAAATACAGACAAACTCTCACCAAATACAGAATAGACAGACCATAAAGTATAAATAGAAACGTGCCAACAAAAACTGTTCTGGAAACCAAAAGCCTGACTGTATTATGCAGTGCAACAATGGAATAACAGAAACATAATCATTCCTCTCAAAACATCAAGCAATAAAATCAAGAGATAAACAACATCATTCATAATATTAAAGCCATGCTAATAAAAAGAATAAATGTCAAAACAGCCGACAATATCCAATAATTAAAAAACCTTACATACATTTGTTCTAATATTTTCCAAACACCAATAAAATCTTTTAAAACATCTGATGAATAAAATATCCAATAATTAAAAAATGTTCTAATATTTCCCAAAAATACAATAAAATATTTCAAAACAATAGAAACATCAAATTACACCTAATAATTAAAACTAATAAGGATTAAAAAATCTCCTGCTCTCCATACCTGGGATCTTTTGATTTCCAGTCACGCTGAAAGCCTATGTGTGACACGTGCTCACACACACACACATGCACACAGACTCCCACAGACACACAATATACACAGGCTCTAAACACAGACACACACACTGCCTCTCACATAGACATGTATGCGCACAGGCTCTCACACAGACACACAAGCTCTCACACAGACACACACAAACACAGGAACACAAGCTCTCACGCACACTCGCACTCAGGCTTGCATACATACATACACATGCACATAGACATGCACACACATACGGCCTCCTCTTTGCTTTGGATGTGGTGGGATGGGCTCCACCACGGCCCTAGTGGCCTCCTCTTCTCGTTGGGCCATGGTGGGATGGGCTCTACCATTGCCCTTCCAGACTCTTTGACACTTCAGGCCATGGTGAGATGGCCTTTACCACAGCTCTGCTGTCATCTTCCTCAGTTTATGCCATGGTGGATGGGCTCTACCATGGCCCCACTGGCCTCTTTGTCACTTCAGGTTGTGGTGGGATGGGCTCCACCGTGGTCCCACTGGCCTCTTTGTCACTTCAGGCTGTGGTGGGATGGGCTGCACCATGGTCCCACTGGCCTCCTCTTCTCTTTGGGCCATGGTGAGATGGCCTTTACCACAGCTCTGCTGTCATCTTCCTCAGTTTGGGCCATGGTGGGATGGGCTCTACCACGGCCCCCCTGGCCTCTTTGTCACTTCAGGCTGTGGTGGGATGGGCTCTATCATGGCCTCCACTGGCCTCCTGTTCTCTTCGGGCCATGGTGGGTTGGGCTCCATCATGGCCCTGCTGGCCTCCTCTTCTTGCCATGGTGGGTTGGGCTCCATCATGGCCCTGCTGGCCTCTTTGGCACTTTGAACCACGGTGGGATGGGCTCTACCACACCCCTGCCAGTCTTCCTGCACTAGGGGGAGGGGAGAAGCTGTGTGTGCCTGCATGCAGCTAAGAGGGAACAGCAAAAGTGAGCGGCAGCTATAAATCATTCCGGAGGTGGGGGAGAGAGCCATAGCTTCCCAAGTTGGAGGTGCATGGTACCCCCTGTTTTAAAGATGGTGATGCCTGTGTACCACTGTGCACTATGGATGCCACGCCCTTGTGCATTTGCGCCCACATGCCCATGCAAGTAAAAGCCACAGGGTGCACAAGTTTGGACTTATCCAGAAAAGTAGCAGCACTTATCTGGATATGTCTGAAAAGCGCTACATGTCCGTCTAAGTAGCACCTTTTGGACTCATTCGGGTATGTAAGATAGTTGGAAAAGTCTTGAAAAAAAAGTGCTATTTATCCGAATAAATGCAAATTTGTCCATCTAACTAGTGGCAAAAGTGCTAATTAGCCAGATAAGTTGGAATTTAGTTGGATAAGTGTGTGCAAATGATATACCCATGTAGTTGCACTTTACATTTTAAAGGGATACGCGAATAGATTTCTAACAGTTAAGAACATAAGAAAATGCCATACTGGGTCAGACCAAGGGTCCATCAAGCCCAGCATCCTGCTTCCAACAGTGGCCAATCCAGACCGTACGAACCTGGCAAAGTACCCAAAAACTAAGTCTATTCCATGTAACCATTGCTAATGGCAGTGGCTATTCTCTAGGTGAATTTAAGAGCAGGTAATGGACTTCTCCTCCAAGAACTTATCCAATCCTTTTTTAAACACAGCTATACTAACTGCACTAACCACATCCTCTGGCAACAAATTCCAGAGTTTAATTGTGCGTTGAGTAAAAAAGAACTTTCTCCGATTAGTTTTAAATGTGCCCCATGCTAACTTCATGGAGTGCCCCCTAGTCTTTCTACTATCCAAAAGAGTAAATAACCGATTCACATCTACCCGTTCTAGACCTCTCATGATTTTAAACACCTCTATCATATCCCCCCTCAGTCGTCTCTTCTCCAAGCTGAAAAGTCCTAACCTCTTTAGTCTTTCCTCATAAGGGAGTTGTTCCATTCCCCTTATCATTTTGGTAGCCCTTCTCTGTACCTTATCCATCGCAATTATATCTTTTTTGAGATGCGGCGACCAGAATTGTACACAGTATTCAAGGTGCGGTCTCACCGTGGAGCGATACAGAGGCATTATGACATTTTCCGTTTTATTCACCATTCCCTTTCTAAGAATTCTAATAATTCCCAACTGTGCAGCACAGTTTTACCAATCACCTTAGCAGTCCCTCTGCAGCTTGTGAAGACTCTCCCCTGGCTCTTCAACTTGAAGATCCCCCCTCCCAGCCATTTTTTTTCACTTTTACGATGTTTACGATCATTCACACCAGGTATTGAGCAGAAGTGAATATATGAAAGTAAAAGACTTGCAGGTGTGATTTTGGCAGGTTGTAAACTAGCAACTTATGTGCGTAAATGTTGGGCCCCCCTATCTGGAACACCCCTGGCCTGCCTCTCTTACACGCACAAATTTAATCACGATCCCCGATTTACATGCATATTCTGCAGTTTTTATTTTTTTATTTATTTAAACGGTTTTATATACCGTTGCACGGACGAATCCATCTCAGCGGCTCACAATAAATCATAGTGTTTAAAATAGGTGGAAAATGGGAAAAATACAATTATTATATTATAAATATACATCTAAATATCTAAATTTTTAAAACTATAAAATCACCAAAGTAAAGATAAAAAGTAAAAACAATAAGAGTAAAAAGTTAAGGCACCTTAAAATATATCGGCTCCTATGCTTATTTCTCATCTGCATACGCTTGCTGGAACAGCCATGTTTTTAGTTCTTTCCAAAATTGTCTCTTATCTGGCTGTGATCTCAGTTCCGGTGGCAACTTATTTCAATATTTTGGACCCGCAATTGATATGGCGCGCTCTCTTACTTCACATAAGTGGGCTGATCTGATATTCGGGATTGTGAGTAGACCCTTATTAAATGATCTCAGTTCTCATTGCGGTAACATGAAAATCTGAGAGCATTTGTTAGAGAAGATATTTGCCATCTTGATTTTTGCCTGATTTGTTTACATTTTTTAGATATTTTTTCAAAGGGAAGTGGACATTTTGAAAGCAAATTGAAACTTCCCTATACAGTCCAGTCAGACAGAAAGCCGATCCAGTACCCAGTCTTCTACTCTTGTAAATAAATGAGCCCCCATTCGTTTGAAAATTCACCTCATTGGATCAATATTACTGATATAAATGCAAGAGTATCTGCAGACTTTGATAGACTGGATGCTATACCTCAGATCAAGAGTTTTTTTATTTGCTTGACAAGATGGGAAATGGTTTCCTGTGGCTGATGTTTTAACAGAAAGGCAAAGCTGTACTGTTTTGCTAAGTTATTGAAGCACTGGAACATAAAGCAGTTTTTTGCAGTGTGGTACCCTGCAAGCTTCTCTCCATGCTAGGCTCCTGATACCCCAGAGAATATTTGCAGAGCTATTTATTAGTATCTGTCCCGTGGCATATAACTGGGGAACATGGATAAATGGTTGATGGAAGGTTAATTGAATTTCATTGGTGCTGCAACCTGGTGAGCATGATTTGTCAGAAGACTCCAGGGCATGCGCTAGTCATGGATGGAGAAAATCTGAGAGCATTTGTTAGAGAAGATATTTGCCATCTTGATTTTTGCCTGATTTGTTTACATTTTTTTAGATATTTTTTCAAAGGGAAGTGAACATTTTGAAAGCAAATTGAAACTTCCCTATACAGTCCAGTCAGACAGAAAGCCGACCCAGTATCCAGTCTTCTACTCTTCTAAATAAATGAGCACCCATGTTTCCATATCTAAACCAATCACTGTATTCCAATTCCGAATACTCACTTTGGAAGAGGTTTGGGGCATTGTGTCAATTACTTCCTGCCTGAATGACAAGAGAGGCTGGGTCCAAATGAGAGGTACCAAAGAATAGAGGGCTGAATATTTTTTCTACAACTACTGAAAAGCACTTGCCCAAACATGTGGGATAGCATAATGCCGACCTCTCATGAATGATTCAGCTAGACCTTTTGCTGATTTAGTTCCTGTGTGCAAGTTATTGCAGACTATATTGCTGACTCAGCACGTGCAATCACTGCATCATAAACTTGCTGATCATGGTAATCCCAGGCAGCTCTGATGTGAATCATTTCAACAATAACAATTATTTTCTGAAGTTGTGCATGTGGGGGTCTTAATAAAACTCCCTCTCAGCCAGTGTCTTACATACAACTTACTCCTATTGTCACTACTACCTCATATCATTTCTGTGCTGCTGCTAGATGTATGAAGTACTTTACAGATAGACATCAGAGACAGTTCCTGCTCCGTGGAGCTTACAATCTAATCAAGACAAACAGGCAAGGCAAATAGGAGGTTTCAGGAACTGAATTTATTATAGCGAACATGGTTAAATCAACAAGGTTATGATCAGGGTCCTTGGTCTCCTCTGATTTGTGACTGTGGCAAAGGCTGCAAAATTCAGTCCATGCTGCAGAACTGCCAGCTCTACTGCAGAATCATTGGAGACCAGGCCACAGGTCTGGTGGGGGGTGGTGTGGGGGGGGGGGAGCAGTAGCTGGTCCGGCTAGGCATGCGTGTGGTTGTACATATAATCTTCTCTATGCTGATCGACTGGCAGTAGTAGGTGTCTGGACCCTGAAACCCGATTAGTGCTTAGAACCTTGTGGTTGTACAGAGTCCCACATGGTCCAAACTGTAAGTTTGTGCCTGGGAAGCAGGAGGAGGAAGGCATAGCCTGAAGCACTGCCCTCTTCCTACCACTGGCCAAACAGCAAGGGGAGAGTGAGAATTAGTGGCGTGCATAGGGTGATATTCAGGAGGGAGGAGGAAGAATACTGAGAACTGATGGATGTGAAGGGAGGAAGTGGGATTTAGCATAACAGTGAAGGAAAAAGGGAGAATTGGCAGAAGAGAATCAGTGAGGGAGAGGAAGGGGAGAAGTGGTGGGGAATAATAAGAATCAGCAGGAGGAAGAGAAAATGAGGATCGGCAAGGGGAGAAGAAGGTGAGTGTGTGTGAAAAAAAAACAGTTTGGGTTGGTTATATGTGTGTGAGAGGGGGGGATTGATATGAGAGAGACAGCATGAAAAAGAGTGATTACTGCACTGTGTGTATATGGGAGAGGAGATCTATATCAGTTGAGAAAGGGGAGTGAGAAGGAATCCTCTCTCTTTCTGCCTCCCCCAATCCTATTTCCTTCCTCCATCCCTCATCCGCCCTCCCTCTACTTCACCCTACCCTCCATGGTCTAGAATTCCCTCTTTGCCCAATCTCCAGTCCTTCCTCCCTCCCCACCCTCCTATCTGATCTTTCCTTATCTCCTTCCCTGTGTCTAGTCAACTCTTCCTTCCCTCCTTCACCTCCCCCATCCCTGAGATCCCCTTTTCTTCCTCTCCTTCACCCACCCTTGGCATCTTCTTTCTTCTCCCTCTACTTCCCCAATCCCCAAGATCCTCTTTTCTTCACTCTCTCCTCTCCCAAAACCCCTTCCTCTCTTCCCTGTAGCCATCACCAAGATCTCTTTTCCCCCCCACCCCCAAAAAAAACTAAAAAAAGAATAAAGTAAATTGCCTAGATACAGTACACATGAAAAGTTAGGAAATAAAATTATTTTGATAAAGCAAAATAAAATATACATTATTTAATTTGCAAATCTATGCAAAAACACGCAAATGTGCTACAGAATTGCCACAGATTTTCAAAAACTTTGCTGCAGAATTTGCCCCTGAACTGTTGTAGGAAACTGCTGCCAATGCAATCATGAAGATCCAGAGTGTAGGGTTTAAAAGCAACCTCAAAAAGGTGGGTTTTTAGGTGGGTGTTGGGTTTGTGGCATGGTGAGGAATCTTAGTCGCTGTGGAGATGACTCCTCCCATGGGGAGGGGCCCCTTGGGGAACCACAGCGATAGGCTAGACTCAGAGAGCAGACACTGGAGATGGAAAGCTTTATTGTAAATTTGTATATAATGCTTACCATGTAAGCACTTATGTTTCTGATTATTTGCTCTGTTCTCCAGTTAGAAATTGTTTAACCTATCCTCTTTTCTCTAACAGCCAAGTTCCACATTCCCTGTTATAATGTAATTTCTTGCTTTCATTGTTAACTGGTTTTTTCCCCCCTAGTTCATTGTAAACCGGTACGATAAGACCTGGTCTTCAGCATCGGTATATTAAAAGAATTTAAATAAATAAATAAATACTGCTGTAGATAGATGGTACTTGTGCAGGAAGCAATGGCACTGAAGTCCAGCAAGGTGCCAATACGTTCAGACAGCCTCAGAAAGTCTCACCCAGATGTTCAAGGTTGGAAGTGTTCCACAGAATGGGATAAGCCGAACCTGGGGGTGGAAATGGAGAACTGGATCATAGAGGTACTCACTGAAAAGTAGTGCAGGAATCCTCCTGGTAGATGTTGAAGGTGGGACCCGTGGTACAGGATATTCTGAGCTGGTAAGGCCCTCAAGGAGCGAGTACCTGTAAGCGCAGATGATCCTGAAATGAAAAGAGAGACCCCCGAGGAGCGGTTGTCTGGATTAGTGGTAGAAACCCCAAAGGGTAGTTGGAAGCGAAAGGCCCCCGAAGAGCTGGTGCCCAGAGCTTCTTCTGGAGGGAGATACCCCGGAGGGTAGCGAGGAGACTAAGCATGCAGCTTAGAAGTGGTCAGAGTAGCTAAACCAAAGTCCTTGCTAACTCATTCGTTAGGAGCGGAGCAGAGGCTTAAATACCCGGAGGTATTGATGTCATGCGGTGGGGACGCCCCCGAGGTTCCCGCCATGACGTGTAGATAAGCGTAGGCAGTGTGCGTGCACGTGCCTTAGGAGGCCACGGGAAGGAGCATGGCGGACGGGGACGCCCATGCTGAGCTGGAGACACTGAGGGTTTCGGCACTCAGCACCGGAGGCAGCCATCTTACCCATAGAAGAGGAGAAAGGTAAAAAAGAGGTGAGGCAGCCGTCTGCGACCGACGGGCGCAACAGTGGGTTTGGAATATAAAGAGGGAGGGAGCAAGACACACCAACTCAGGAAATCCACTTCAGGCATATGGCAGCACAGAACATAGAGGAACCAGGAATTGGTATAATAAGGATGTATAGAGCTGCAGACCTTCACTTTACCTATCTGGGGATAGGGAAATACCTACAGAACTTGAATGTAATTTGCTTTGACGTGCCAAAAAGCAGAATATAAAACAATTGCTACAGCTGAGACTAGTATCCCTGAGGAACTGAACTACTAGATTAGGGTCAAAAAGTGATAGGAGGAATTCTAATGATAGATATACCTATATTCATTCCATCGCAGGTTCCTCCTAAGATAGTACCAGTAATAGATTTGTGCCCTATCCTGAGCTAACCTTTCTTTTTCCTCCTAAGTTTGATTTGGATGTGCTCATTGTGGATGTCTTCTTCTCCCTTGATTTTTACTTGAAGGAATTTAGTTGTTTACACTTTGTTCTTTGTCTGCTTTTCACCCCAGACCACAGGGCTGTGAAGCAGCTTCTCATGCATTTAGTGTTTTCCCCTTTAATCATGAAGCAGTGCTATGTGACATGGAATTGGCTCCCTGCCTGGCTGTCTGGCTTATGGTGAAGAATTGCTGCTCTCACTGCTTTCACCTGCATTTGAACCCCCACATACTGCCAGAAAAAAAAAAAAATTAATGTGACAGTGTAACCCAGCATAGACAGGCTCAGACCATGCCAACATTTATATATCTTCAGAAATGTAAAGTCACTATACTCTTCTTTGAGCCTCTTGGCATCATAATGTTTCCTGGTTTCGTTCAGATATCCATAGAAATAGTTCTGGCATAAAAGAAGTAATTTGAACTGAGCTAACCAAAACTTAGCTGCAACATCAATTGGCATTTCAACTCAATATTCGGGACTATATTCTGACATCTCATGTTACATTGTATTAAATGGAAGTCATTGTTAACATAAGGGATAATGAATTTCAGTCATGTTAAATCACATCGTATCATTCAATCCTATCAGTGCATGTTACAGCTGTTTGGTCACATGCTCAGCACTGGGGGTCTATTGCTATTGCATTGCACGAGATAGCTACATGTGCTCATAAAAATAGCTTTCCTTTTACTTGGGACCTTACAGTTCAATCATGACTAGGCCTGGGATCTGGCACCATGAGCCGTCATTTTCAGATACCTGGGGGGGGGGGGGGGTCCTCTATTTTATGTCCACTTCCAGCTCACCTAGCCCAATCACTGCGGCAACACTCCTCAGTGGAGGACCATGGACACCAGGGCTCTTTGAGGATCCCTCCATTCATGGCCCCTAATTCTAACCCCCCGGATGTTGCTGTTGTGTTCCCATCCCCAGCCCCGGCCAGCCTGGAGAACTGAAGATCGGACCCTGGAATCAGGCTCAGCTCCCTCTGCAGGACAGTGTGCAGTGCTGCCACTGGGCTGGATGGGCTTAGATGCCTTTCTGCTTTTTTCCCCATTTCTGGTGGCCCAGCTGAACATTATTGAAGGAGAACTTTTACCTTGCAGACGTCCCCTCAAAAGATCTGTTTGGGTTCAGAAGTGATTAAGAAAGTGAGAACTCCTTGATGAACAATACGGGAAAATCTAGAGAGGCAATAATCAGTTATTCTTTCTTTCTTTTTAACTTATTATCTATTGCATTGCTAATTCATATTTCAAGATATATCGAGAAGATCATTTTTTAAACCACAATTACATAAGAATTCAAAAACACAAATATAATGAAAAATCACAAATTACTGATAGGTCCAGATTCAAACCCACAATAATTAGGATTCCAATAACACAATCCCTAAAGAAAATAACATCAGAAAAAGAAAAAAAAAAAGACTGAGCAACAGACATAGAGAACAAGATGCTGATGGAGTAGCAGATCCCTCAATTAAGGGTTGACCCTGCTGCACAAATTTATCAATCAAGAATAAAGTTAGCTGCCTTGGTTCATAAAATGTATAGGAAGCCTCGTTAAACTTAACTGGGCATTTACAAGGAAACTTTAAGGTAGGGATTCAAGAACTGTCTGATTTTTCTCTGTGACTTTAGCAACATCTGATACTATGGCTACAGGCAGAATATAAGCCTTTTAAAATACATAAATATACTAACTTTCACTGGAGAAAACGTTTTTCCATGTTTTAAGAAAAAAGAGTTTAATCAGCCAACCTCTATCTGCATCTAATGCCAAAGTCACCATCAAAGGAGAAGGTTTTGCTAATTCACCAATATTTCAAGCAAGGCTATTCTGTCCAAACTATCTTCAGAGATTTAGAAAGCGGGGAGTAGCTGGCTTGTTACGGCGGTTACTACCCCAAACCAAATGTGCCTGATACTTCACTTTCGATGCATATCCAGCATAGCTCTCTGCTTCAATGGCATGGGAGAAGAAAAACAACCAATAAGGGCTGTATAACATAGTCTGGGTAAAACAAATAAGCATGGGTGTAGTTTGCTTATTACAGTGTTTACTACCCCTACTACCCCTAACTAATCAAGCTACATATTTCACTTGGATGCAGCTCCATCACTGCTCTCTACGTTAATGGTGGGGGTGGAAGGGAAATAGAACCAAGAGCTAAGAGAAACATAAGTATGAGAGAAAAAATGTGTGAAGCTTGCTGGGCAGACTGGATGGGCCGTTTGGTCTTCTTCTGCCGTCATTTCTATGTTTCTATGTTTCTATGTAGAGAAGTTCATTCCGAGAAGCCACCATCATTTTTTTTTCTTAAGCACTGGAAGGCAGTAAATCCTTGCCACTGAAGGAAGTGATTGTGTGGGAACTTTTTTAATATTTCCATTTAAAATATTTTTTTTTATAGACTAAGGGTAGCCAAAGAAAATTTATAAAGCACAAATTTACACTGTCTTACAGAACTTTCTAAATTCTTCAGCTTAGATGACCAATTTACATTACCTTTAACAATTGCCTCATGAGTTCCCATGACTTGATTCATGTTCTTCTCAGTAACAGTCATACGTTCCTCGATGCCCTGTTCAAAACTATCAAGAGCTAATCATTTATTTAAATTAGTTGATCAGGAAAGTAAAAACAGTGGAAGGTGCAAAGTGCAAAGACAATATCCTCTCTCTTCAAGCACTGTTGAAAACACACACACACATACACACACACACACAGGCAGACACAGGCAAGCACAGGCCCCCTGTTAGAGTTGCGGATTCCTGTGTTGGAATGAGGTCGATGCCACCTACTGCGAAGGCCCAGTAGGTCCTCACTGTCAACTGGCAGAAGATGATGCAGAGACTGAGCTGGAGCTTCACCTATACCAGCCCCTTTCCCTGTGGGTTTAAATTTGGGTTCCAGGAACCAGCAGAACTTAGGTGAATGTCTCTGGTGAAGGCTAGGGGACGTTATGTAGTCAGGCTGGGGTTGAGGCAGGCAGAAGACAAGGATGGTCAGGTCACAGGCTAGGGTCAATTCTGGAGGTCAGTCTAAGTGGCCAAGGCAAGGCTGAAGACATAAAATCCTGAAGCAGCAATTCACACTACCTAGGGATAGTCGGCCTAATTCTGAGGCGAGGAATCAGTGTCAGCAACTCCTTTAAATAAGTCCTGGTGTCTGACATCATCTGGTGCTGCAAGCCTTTTCCCCGCCATGGGCCCTTTAAACTAGCATGAGTCCCACACATGCGCACCTAAGGGCATCTTGAGATGGAAGAGGGAGCAACAGCATCTAGCTGCATGGCAGGGGAGTGGCGCTGTTGTTCCGAGCGGCCGACCAGTAAGCCTGGATGAGTGCGCCAACTTGCAGGACCATTCTGTGAGCTGGCAAATGTAACACTTCCCCCTACACACATGCACACACAGACATAGACACGGGATTTCACACACACTCACACACACACACAGACGCTACTACAGACCATTCTATCTAAGCACCGCCAGGCACTTTTCGCTAGTATATATATATAAACAAACCAGCACAGTACAGAAGAAAGCATTCTGAAAACAAAGCCCTTTATCTTTGAGAAGATATTAGCTGAACATGTCAATGCTAGAAAGCATTCACAATTCTGGTCAATTTGAATTGGATTTGTGGGAAATAAAAACATGTAAGTAAATAAATATATAAATAAAATAAATATATAAATATAAAAGGGTACCACATTTCAGTATTGCTAGATGCAAATTTAAACACGTGAATCAAGCTTAGATTATACAGTAGGCAAGGTTGTTTAGTCAATTAAATCTGTTTTTTCCAAAAATGGAAAAGCAAATCTAGCTCATGCATATTCATTGTGGGTATCCTGAAAACCTGGTCTGTTTGTGGCATTTGAGGACTGGAGTTTGCCATTACTGGTGTGGACTCTGGTTGGTGCTCTGACCTAGCTCGGGCTACGTTGTGGGGTTTTCTTCTCATTTGTGGACTTTCTTGTATTGCTTTCTAATGGTAAAGAGAAAGGGGAATATGAGAATCTTCCCCCAGGAAATACCCCCAAAGCCTGTGGCTAAATGGATTCTTTCCTGCTCCATTTGAAAGTGGTAGGTGATGGTATTAGGTGCTGAGTTTAAATTGTACTTTTCTTGTAAGTGCAAGTTAAAGTTAGGTGATCAGTTATATGGGTTGGTTTTTTTTACAGTCCAGATTATCTGTCTAATCCACACTACAATAGGATAAGAAAAAGAAGTAGGCTGTATTAACTTTGTATGGTTTTCTGGATTTTTGGATATTACTAGGATTTCTTGACCAAGGCTGAAATATGTAATACCAGCTTCTTTTTCTCTGTTTGTGGACCTATTCTATCCATGTACTGAATTATTATGATTATTGTTTTATTATTTGAAGTGTCTTTTTTGTGTTATCCTTGATTTTTGGTCAAGATTGTTGTTTGTATTTTGATATATCACTAAGTTACAATTATTGGGGGTGCTTGGGTTCCATATTATACAGATTTTGTGTAGGGTCCCACTGGGGTCCTTATGAAGGTGTGGCCTTGGAGAAGGGCTATGTATTCAGAGAAGGAGCGAGGAATATACCATCTATGCCACTGTACCTCCATGGTTGCTGCAAAAGTAGTTTCCTGTGTCTTTTATAAGACAGAGACGCTAAGAGGAGTTGTGGATATTTTGGTTGAAAGTCACAGGGAGAGGAGAGTTCTTTTTCCCTGGAAACTCCTAGGCTCCAGTCAGCAGGACAAGGAATTTTTAGATGTAAGAGACTTTTCCCAATTGATTTATCTCTTGGATGTTAAAGAAGATTTTGTCCCTGATTGGAATTTTAGTTAGAAAGAAGTTTTCCACCCTTCTTTCCTCCTTTTTTGGGATTTTGACTTATTTTCCCATCTGGTCCTTTCATCCCAGTCAGCACAGAAAAAGTATTGGAGGGCATAGGATTCTTGTCCGGTATCCCATATTATGTGGTAGAAGAAAGAAGAGGAGATGTGGACAACTTGATGTCCATCAACCAGATCCAAGGTACTGGTCTGGGGAGTCATTGGGAAGAGAATCTCACTCTTAATCGTAGGGCAGAGAGGTCTCAACATCCTTATCCAGACTGATTTAACAGATCCAAGAAACGCACATTCACTTATTTATCCAATTGATTTCTTTTTTGGATATTATCTAGGAAAGTTGGATATTTTGGATATTATCTAGGATATTATCTAGGAAAGCATTTTCCAACCCGATCCTCAGGGCCAGTCTGGTTTTCAGGATACCCCTAATGAATATGTATGAGAGATATTTCCATGCATTGCCTCCAGTCTATGCAGTGTATCTCATACATATTTAGTAGGGATATCCTGACAACCAGACTGGCTAGGCAGACTCTGAGGACCAGGCTGAGAACCACTGATCAGGAAGATATTTGTACAAATGCCAGATTTTATGTTTACACTAAATCATCAGTAAAGTTATGTCGGAACACCAGCTCTGCCTCCAATTTGGTTATGGGCACCTATGAAAATTAGCCTCCTAGGCCCTGGGTGTTATCAAGAATATTGTTTTGTCCAGCCTAGTTGTGTGCGCATATTATTAGAGAAATCACAATATAATTAAGCGATAAACATGCAGACTACCAAAAATAAAATACATTTAAATAATTGTAACACTGAAACTTGAACATCTTCTAAATCAAAACAAAAGCAGCAGAAACCTGACTTTTCTTTAGGTTTCCAGCTCTGTCAGATCCAGCCTTTATTGGAGGTGGGGCACCTTGAGTCCTTGTTCTCCATTACCTGGTTTTTTCCCCCTCCAATTTTAACCCTCTCTCCCTTCTATTCTGCCCATCCATCACAACAGCAGGGGCCACAGACTCTGGCTTCCTCTACAGCCGGATACTCCTGCACCCTGAACTTGGCCACTGGGTATCTGTGTGATGGCTAAAACCCTGCAGCATCCCCAGAGCTATCCAGCCCATGGACCCAGGTCACAACACTGTCACAGGGCCATCGGGCCAACCCCAGAAAACAGAATATTTAAATTTATTTCCTATTATATTTACTTAATTAATTACCAAGCAATCAATCAGTAGTACTTTTTTTCCTTTAAAAATGTGCTTTGTCTGTCTTTGGACACATTATCTCCTGAAGCATTCAACCTACAGGAATCCAAATTGCAGGATAGGTATATTATGTATTCTAAAGCTAGAATCCTATATGGCTTCCCAGAAAACTTATATTCCAGCCCAAAACTGAATAAAATGATGTTTTCCCATTAAACCGAGGGGGAAAAAAATGCTGAAATGAAATGATCTGCAATTCTTTTCTTACTTGCTTTAAACCAGAAATCAGCTGCGTGCATGTGGTTGTAAAGATCTGCTTGCTTCTGGGATGCTTCTCAACATATTGGTTGAGTGCACACACAAGACGTCCGCGATGACATCTGTTCTTATTTAGCAACCCCTGCAACAAAAGACTCGCACGAGCTGTCATCAGAGTCTTCTCTCCTGACCCTGCCACTGATCGACTATTATCATGCATGGGCTTACCTCTCGGTGGCAAAGCTCACGCCCACATCTGTGAATTGGACAGAGATACTGGCCTGATGTTTAGAGACGATCCAGCTGCAATTATCTTATCTATTTGTTTCGCTTGCTTATACTGTAAAGCCACACTTTGTTTTCAGCTAAAATGTTCTCTCTTTAAAATGGAATGCCCAATCTTGATTATTAGCTTTCCTTAATGGTTTCTAAGGGTCAGAGAAAAGCAGCCTCCCAGTCAGACAATTGCTTTTCCCCTCCTCCTCCTCCTCCTCCTCGCACTCCCCTCCCTCTTCATCACTCAGTGCTGCTCGAACATAGTCCTCCTTGATGTAATGTAGCAGAGGAGCAGCCCAGCCCCTTTCTTTCTCTCCCCCCTCACCTGCTAGGGAAAAGGTTCCTTCTTAGGACAGGGAACACCCCCCAGAGCTGAGCTTCTCTCCTGTCTGCAAAGCATTCTCGCCGGGGATCCCGGATAGGCACCTGTGCGCCAGAAACTCCGAGCTGGTAAGGCTTTTCACTCTTTCTCTTGGGAGGGCTTGCACTGTGCTTGGTGTGTGTGTGTGTGTGTGTGTGTGTGTGTGTGTGTGTGAGAGAGAGAGAGAGTGTGTGTGTGTGTGTGTGTGTGTGTGTGTGTGTGTGTGTGAGAGTGTGTGTGTGTGTGTGTGTTGGTGTGAGTGTGTGTGTGTATATGTGTGTGAGAGTGTGTGTGTGTGTGTGTGTGAGGGAATCCTGCTTCCTTCATTCGGAAGTGCCCGGAGGATCCCAGGCACAGTCCTGCTACCTCTGCTGGTGCCTGCTGTAACCATGGAGAAAGGGCTGGAGGAGAGGAGGGCAGTGCCTGTGGCTTCAGTCATCCCTCACTCGCACCCATCGTGCAAGCCTCATTAAGCCACCAGAAGATCCCTTTCCCCTTCTGAACAGGTCTTCCACCGGTGGCTGCTGAGCCTAGATTAAGCTTGCTGGCACGTTTTTCTTCAGGGTAGAGGGACTTCCACACAGAGAAGGAACGGCAAACGCTGTTTAGGAGTGAGATGACAATGTAGACCTGTCGGGGAAGAAACAGTTTTGGAGGCAGTAGCTTTCCTTCCTGGCTACAGAAAGAATTACAGACCCTGGTCCCTGTGGCATTGCACTAGAATAGGGTTAAGAAACTCGCTTTCTAGCCCGAGTGCACCATCTGCAGTACTTGTTACAGACCAGGAGATTGGCAGCAAATTTTCCTAGCACTGTTTCTTTGATCCTGAAATTGGCTTGCAGAAATCCGAGAGAGCAGCACATTATGTGGGGGTGAGACGCTGATGCGCGCCAACCAGGAAGGAGAGGTCAAGGCAGTGAGAGAGGGGGGGTGATAAGGCAGTGGCCAGATGCAAAGGAATGCTTAGGGTGCACAAGGAGAGGCGTAAGCAGCAGAAAAACGAAGGCGGTGATGCCTCTGTATAAGTCACTGATGAGGCTTCACCTGGAATATTGTATAGTCAGGCACAAGAAGCAAACATTTTTTCAGAGGAAATACTGTAGAGCAAGAGATCACGCTATGAGGCTCCAAGGGGGCCGACACTGGAGCAAAATCAGAAAATGTTTCTTCCTTGGTGGTGGATGCATGGAATGGACTTTTTGCAGTTGAGTGGAAGAGAGCAGTGGAAGGACGTATGACTCAGTGATACTGCAGGCCTTAGGGTAGCTGGGTTGGTACCAGTAAGCTACAACTCTTCAGAAATCAAGTGGGTCAGTGCCAACAGGTTGGTGCTGGCTGGGTACTGTCCATGGGGATTTAGGAGGCTGGATGTCCAGGGTGTTAGATTAAATATGGGACCTTAATGCTTATCTCCCCCAGGATGGTAGATAACCAGCGAGGACGGATAAGGTGCAATTTCCTACAAATGATCATGCTCTAGGGTTGGCAGCTGGGATATATCCTTGCAGTGTGAACAGGAATAACTGGGCAAAACAGATGCACCAATTGGTCTTCTTCTGACATCGCATACTATGAATTTTGATATTTAGCATTTATTCTACAAAATGTTCTCTGTTCCTTGAAATCGTTTTTCAGTAGAGTTGGTGGAGTGTTTATTTCATAATATTAATGTCCTTCCAAACCGGCTTCTCCAGCCAGGAGACGTGAAGAGCCCCCTAACCCTTGTTCAGAGAGATGTGAATTCAGTCCAGATCAGGGCCAGTGCTTCCATTAGGCAAATTAGGCAGTTGCCTAGGGTGCCAAAAATTTGGGGGGCAGCAAAATCCCACCCGCATGAGCCCAGAGTTGTGCCTTGTCAGAGCAAATACCGTACCTGAATGTAATCTGCTTTGACGTGCTGAAAAGTAAAGAAGGAAGCACTAAGCTGGTAGGAGGGAGTGCTGTACTGGAGCTGCCACTACCGTAGTAAGTTGGGGTACGTGAGTGAACAACGAAAGACTCACCTAGGGCACCAAATGGATCAGATGGATTTCAACCTACTTCAAGTTCATCTGGAAAACTGCTCATTTTTCCCAGGCTCCACTGTGAATTCAGTCTTAAAAATTCAAGTTGGATCAACCAATCTGATGACATTTTCAGAAGATTCAGAGCAAATTTCTGAAGATGTAACAATAAAATCCAAAACTCTGTTCATACTCACTAGTGAGTTTGAAATCTGTTTAAACTTACATAGCTAGTAAAAAAAAAAAAAAATCAGAATGCAAACAGATTTTTGTAGTTTTACAGGAAATCCACAGATTTCTTGTCAACCCTATTTTGAAAGGTTAAAGTATTTCTGCTACTGAGTTTTGAAGTGTCCAAAAAAGAGTATCCTAAAAAGAGTAATTTGCAACAGTGTGCATACACTCAGCAGGTACACAGATTAGCAGCTGCAGCTATAGTTTCACCTGTGTGTTATTACTTGTGCAGTAGGAGCAACAAGGTTTATCACCACCCCGAAAGTAGGTGCCTAGGTTTCAGCACATGCACATATCTTTAATGCAGGGATCCTAACATACCTATTCTATAAAAGTATACTTATATATTTTACATGTTAAACCATTGTTCATGTACATTTCATGAAACAGCAATCAACATAAATGGTATTTTAAACACAGCATAAGTCAGGGCCTTCCAAACTTTTAATCAGTATGACCCCATTTTACCACTTGAAAATTCACATGACCCCCAGAGAACGATCAAAACAAATTAGCAGGGGTGCAGTCCCCCTCCGAACAATCAATCCTTCTCACCTTCCCCTGCCATTTAGTTGATCTCCTCTCAACCTCCACCCTTCCAACAGGCCTCCTCTCTTAACCTCCACTCCTCTCCCAAACCATACCCTCCAGCCCTTTGCACATTCCCCAGGCTGATCCTCTCGCACCCCAAGCCCTTCTTGTCAACTCCTTCCTCTCGCCTCATCCCCCATCCCCTCTCATTTCCCAGCCTTACCTCCTCCACCCCAACCCTTTTCTCACATTCCCCCCAGGTGATCCCTTCCCACCCCCAACCTCCTCTTAAATCCTCCAGTTGAGTTTCTATTATTCCCTCACCCTCTCTACCTTATCCAATCTTCAAACCCCTCCTGTATCTCATCTCTTCCTGCAAGTAGCCCTTCCTCCCAACATCCCCCTGGCCAGGGTCAGCTGAGCATTTTCCTTCAGACTCTGGGCCAAAGGTGGATGACAGCTGGTGGAAAAAGAGAGGGCAGGTTGATGACAGGGGCAACATTTTTCTCTTGGGTAGGTTCAGTGGTGGGTGAGAAGAGAGAAGCAGTGGCAATCTTCACTGGCCCGGGCACACTTGGCCCTCCCCTTATGGGTGGTTCCAAGCCCGACAGCGTCACTAATGAAAGTCAGCATAGGGCCTGTGGGCTACTGCAAGCCCAAGAGCCCTGGAGCTGCCCTGATCCTTCCTCATACAGCGCTTCCTGTTACCTCACCAATGCATGCAAGGGCAGTTCCATTGTAGGGCCTGTGAGCACGTGCTGGTTCACAAGCCCAATGCTGACTTCCATACTAAAGCTGCTGCTGTAATGGGTAGGAAAATTGGTGATTGTTTTGTCATAGATTACACATCACACTTATTTGTAAGCATAGAAGTTTACTTATAAGTCTGAGAATAAGTAATAAAAGCATACAAGATTAGAGTTTGCATTAAAGAAAATTCACAAAAATAATTCCCCTCATAGTTCCCAATAGAGGTCTATATATCTTTGTAGATCCGGGAACACAACACATTGGGAAATCAGCAACAGCGCATCAGGCACTTCATTAACCACTGTTAATGTCCAAAGCTATTCTTCTGAGCTATTCTTTCTCTGATTTCAAACAGCTTGTCTCATGTTGCTCTTTTTTAAGTTAATTCTTCTGACCTTTGCTCTAGTTTCTTCTCTGGGCCACTCCCATGTGTTTTTGAGGCCCTAACTGTCTGTTATCACATGTTCAATGCTGCTCCCCCAAGGGGAGGAGCTAGCAATTTGTAATACTCCGTAGGCGGAGTTAATGATCTGTTGTGGGTTGGCTCCCACAGAGTGGCAGTCTATATGATACGCTCTAGTAGTGAAAGGAATAAACACTTAATGGAAATTGGTGAATCCTTGGGCCGATGGCAGATGACAGCGCCCCCAGGAGGATATCCTGAGAGGGACCACCGGCTAGGCTGGAGTATGGAGACAAACACAGATAGTTCTTTATTAGACAGGAAGTAGAACCACCAGAGGTGGCAGTAGTGAGCTGATGTGCACTGCAGGGCTGAAGTCCATCAGATACTGGAATTGCGATCTCTGGGATGCTGAGCTGTAGAGAGAGACTATAGGAAGTGAGTAGACATGGTATGCTGGATACATAACCAGTAGTAGATGATACACTCACAATTGTAGATATCTGTAATGGCTTCTATGCAACAGAGGGTCTTCAGTATATTCAGGAACAGGAGCCGTAGGCGAGTACTGGTTCCTATATGCAGTCTGGAATAAGAACTCACGATCTCCGTACCTGCGATAACGTCACAGACAGAAGAGAGTCTACAGAGATTAGGAACATAGGCCCTCGTGGAGCGAGTACCGGTTCCTATCTGTAATAGAATTCTCAGTGTTCATGTCTGCGATCGCTTCCAAGCAGTAAGGAGTCTTCTGAGCATTCAGGGACGTAGGCCCTCGAGGAACGAGTACCGGATCCCGTCTTAGCAATCTGAAATCAAGAAGAGAGAGCAGAGCCCCCGAGGCGTGGGCACCCCTGGTAAGTACAAGAAGACAGAGTAGCTTGGGCGAATCATAACCAGGAAGAGTATGATTTGAGTCCTTGCTAACTCGATTCGTAGTTGCAAGCAAAGGCCTTTTAAGTTGGAAGCGGATGATGTCACTATGGGGGGATGCCCCTGAGGTTCACGCCCTTGCCGGTACAAACTCTGGAGCACGCGCGCCCTTACGTCATCAGGAACATGGGGGATCCGCAGCGTCAGGCCAGCCTGGGGATTCCGGAGAGACGCAGAAGGGAGACGCCACGGAAGCAGCTGTCCCTCAGACCTGGAGGGAGTCGCCACACAGGTAGAGAAGGTGGAGCGAGGGCGAAGAGCAGGTACGAACGCAACATCACATCAGCAAGCAGTTAGGTGTGGTCAAATGGCTAATGTCCTGTTTTATTCTGATAGTTGCACAGTTAGCCTTCTGAGTAACTGCTCTTTAATATATCTGATCTCAAGACACATTCTTTGTTACAGGCAGGCTAAGAAAAATGGCATATTTATTTTCAGAACTTACAGGCCTTATATCAAATAATTACAATAATAATATTAGTGATTCTCTGCTTCATTACTTCCTATCATGGTACAGTACTCTTCCGCAAGCTAAATAACTCCTTAAAATAATTTCCCACATTCCACCCGCCAGATCTTATTTATTTATTTATTTATTAAATTTATATACCGGAAGTTCCTGTATAGTATACATATCACCCCGGTTTACAAGGAACCGTAACTATCGCTTCATTTAGTGGTTTACATTGAACATTTACATTTACATTGAACATAATTAATCTGAGAAACAGAATAGGATATAATCTTGCTAAACAGTTAACAAATAACATGCGGGTTAATAAGTAAGTAAATAAGAAAGTAAATAAATAACATTGAACTTAATAAATAACATTGAACTTAATCTTGAAGCAGAGTAATCACTAAAAGTTGTTCATATGTACTTGCACCTTACGCAGAGGATGGGTAAGCATACAAGTCATAATAGCTTTCACAATACATATCAAAATAACAATTCCAAATTTAATAGCAAGGCTAAGGCAAACATAAATCAGTATTTTCTTGCCCCATACCTTAATTGTTCCCACCAAACATACATGCTAATAACCCAATCAGGTAATTTGGCCCATCCTGGGAGAAGATTATAATGTTCAATTAATCATTTAGTGCTGTTTAATATCTGTGGGGTATGATCAATCTCTGCAACACTGGGCACCGAGTTTATCATTTAGTACTTGGTAAACACCCCCTTTTTCTGCCAGGATTAAATCTAATGCCATACGATTATCCATGGCATAACAATGAGTTTCAGCTAATCGATATGCTAGAGCAGAGAGATTATCCTGGTTAGCGTTCTTAAGGGTTTCTACTAAGGCTGGTAAATGCAGGACAGCAGTAGGGAGACGGCCAATAGCATATATATTGGAAAATGGGAACCATACAGAACCTATTAATCTGAGTGTTCCTCAACAATAATAGATGTATACTGTAAGGCATTCTGACTGTTTTTATCAGAGAAATTCAGGGAGAGGAATTCTTCTAAGGCTTGTCATTTATGACTGGACTTACCGTATATATCTACCTGTGCTGGGGAAAACAGAAATAGGTAAATAAGCCTACACTGGGGTACATTTTCCAGTGAAATCAACAGAGAGAGAGAGTAGCTTGAATTTTATTTCCCCTTAACAAGAGAAAGACACTAGCAGGGGCAGATTGGCCTATTGGGGGATTCGGGCATCCCCCGGTGGGCTGATTGCTCCAGTCACGAGGTCTGCCATGCGCAGCCGTGACAGAGTCGAGCTCGGCAGGCCACGTGATGTGTCCTGGGCCGGCCTGGGCGGCGAATACCCGGGCCGGCCCAACATCGTGAATCCGCCGCTGGACACAAGAGTTGAAACATGGTTAGAATGGGAAAAAGGCTATGAGGACCAAATAATCAAGCTAGATATTTCACTTGGATGCAGCTCCATCACTGCTCTCTACATTAAAACTGGGGGTGGAAGGGAAATAGAACCAAGAGCTAAGAGAAACAGATAAGTATGAGAGAAAAAATGTGTGAAGCTTGCTGGGCAGACTGGATGGGCCATTTGGTCTTCTTCTGCCGTCATTTCTATGTTTCTATGTTTCTATGTTTCTATGTAATAAACCACTCTTCCCACAAATGCAAACATGAGGCACTGTTATGGGATTCACTGATACTGACGTTATCTCACTGACTACCTGGTACTGCTGGAATATCTGGTTATGATATTGCATGGCACCAGCAAAAAATATTGGCGGTTGCAGCTTGTCATGAGGGATGAAGTATTCTTAAATAAAACTGGGCTAAATCATGGGTTTGGGCTTGAGTGGTTACTAATGAGGGTTTGGTAGAAATAAAGTGTAACTGAGTAAGAGAGACATATCAGGAGTGAAGGGTATCATTAACTATAGGTCTAGCTTATGGGCACAGAACAAAGAATATGGGATTAGTATTACTATGTACACAATTAGCCATTATGGCATTCTATGATATATCAAACATGATGGTAAAATTAGAAATAGTAAGAAAGGTCAGTGATATCTCCAAAGCTAATTTCTGAAGGATTACAGCGTATATTAGCATAATTATCATAACTGAAAACCAACAATGCAAATATCCCTCCAATAGGGTTAAAAAAAAAACAAAAACGAGATATAGACAAAAAATGTTATTTAAAGCAAAACAACAAATGTCATAGAAAAATAAATGAAAAACAAATTCATAAAAAGAACACGGCATCAGAAATATAAGGCGTTACTTGGCGTGCATCCACCGCCTCTCGCCACACAAGCAGTATCGGTTCAAACACCTAAAGTATCATTCATTTGCCAGTTCTAGTTTCATGAATATATCTAGAAAATAAACTAACAACTCTTATTGGTACCATTAACCCAAAAACTGTGTGTCTCCTGCCAAAACACTTTAACCCCCACAATAAACACAAAGCGCTGATCTTGCACTTTCAAAGGAGAAACCCAAAAAAGGTCCCTTTACAGCAGCCTAAGAAAGCTCAAGGTGCCTGACATGAGCCCATTTTTGGCAGACCCGGCCGCCTGCATCAGGGGTGACTGTGAACGGGAGCGGGTAAAAGTCCAAAAGGGGCGAACAGTCTTCAAACTACCATTGCACAGTAAATCAATGGTGACAGAACGCTTGAAGACTAACGGGCCGATACAGTAAAAGTCGCGAGAGAGCGGGAGAGTGCATGCGATTTAGTATCGGCCCGCATGCAAATGAGGGCCCGCGGTAAAAAGAGGCGCTAGGGACACTAGCGCGTCCCTAGCGCCTCTTTTTTGACAGGAGCGGCGGCTGTTAGCGGGTTTGACAGCCGACGCTCAATTTTGCTGGCGTCGGTTCTCGAGCCCACTGACAGCCATGGGTTTGGAAACCGGACGCCGGCAAAATTGAGCATCCGGTTTTCAACCCGTGAGCCACGGGATGATTTTAATTTTTTTTTTTTAATTTTTAATTCTTTTTTACTTTTGGAACATCCGACTTTATTATCGCCATGATATTAAGTTGGAGGGTGAACACTTTCCCGGTGCCGGCAGAAATTAACGCCTACCTTTGGGTAAGGGGTAATAGTGCGTCAAAAATGCACGTCCAAACGCGGGTTAACAGTGCGCTCCACGTACACACCTCTGCTCAGAAACTGAAGCTGAGCTTCTCTTCATAAATAACTTCTCTCTCTCTCTCTCTCCCTCCATGTTCTGGCATGGCTGGAATTCCTGAGAGTAGGATAAGATTCCAGAGCTTCATGGTGCAGGAGACAGGCTGCTGGAAGACCAGCATTCCCTGGGTTTGAAGCTGGCATGCTAATAATGTAGAGAAGGGTTAGCAAGTCTGGAAATGTACATTGATCCTGCTAAATGCAACAAATACATTGGCAAGCAAACGTGTGAATGTAATAAGAACTCAAGAGCAGCTACTTTGGCATAAGAATCAACAAAGTGGAGGTGTGGCCTAGTGGTCTGAGCATTGAATAATGTGTCAGGAGAGACCCTGGAACCTGGACTTTAAACTTCCTTTTCCACCGACTCTCTGTGTGATTTAGAGCAGGACATTTTATCTGCTTCTGATTCATTTTAAATCATGGCACCAGTTGCTGAAGGAAGGGATGAGATTTTTCCATTTAGTCTCCACTGCACCTGAGCCATCCACTCCGTGGTATCTGCTGTTCCTGCCCTGATCCAATTGGTAGCTCCGCCTTTAACGTGATATCATTTATGGGGTCTATTCGTCCAGGCCGGCTGCTGGCTGGCAGGTCGCCATCAGCAGGCTGCTCTAAAAGGGGCATTCCAAATGGGGTCAATGCTTTGGGAGCTCCTTACGTAAATACATAAGAACAAAAGATTTGCCATACTGGGTCATACCAAGGGTCCATCAAGCCCAGCATCCTGTTTCCAACAGTGGCCAATCCAGGTCACAAGTATCCCAAGGCACAGATAGATTCCAAGCTACTTATCCCAGGAATAAGAAGTGGATTTCTGCAACTCTGTCTTAATAATGGTTTATGGACTTTTCCTCCAGGAACGTGTCCAAATCTTCTTCAAATGCAGCTGCACGAATAGCTTTCACCACATCTTCTGGCAACAGATTCCAGAGCTTAATTATGCATTGGGTAAAAACATATTTTCTTTTATTAGTTTTAAATGTATTACCTAGTAACTTCATTATGTGTCCCCTGGACTTTTTTACATTTGAAAGAGTAAACAATCAATTAATGTTTACTCATTCCATTCCACTCATTATTTTAAAGACCTTTATCAAATCTCCCCTCAGCTGTCTCTTCTCCAAGCTGAAGAGTCCTAACCTCTTTAGTCTTTCTTCATAGGGGAATTGTTCCATCTCCTTTATCATTTTGGTCGCCTGTACCTTTTCTAATTCTGCTAGATCTTTCTTGAGATGTGGTGACCAGAAGTGCACACAATACTCATGATGAGGTTGCACCATGGAGCGATACAGAGGCATTAGGATATTCTCTGTTTTATTCTCCATTCCTTTCCTAATAATCCCCAGCATTCTATTTGCTTTCTTGGCTGCTGCTGCTGCACACTGAGCAGAAGATTTCAACATATTTTCAAGGATGACGTCTCCCCTTTGGGAGGAAGGGGAGGAATTATTTCCAGGGTGTAGGTTGGGGTCTTTTTTTTATTTATTTTATGCTTGTAGGTAGGACAGGATTGCCAACAGGCTGCTGGAGTTGAAAGGGGGAGGTTGGATAGTGTTGGGTTTCTATTGTATTTTTTATTGCATTGCGGTTATTTTTGAATATTATTGTATTATGCTGTATTGCTGTTTTATGACGTATTGTAAACCACCTTGGCTCTCTTTGAGGAATTTGGTATAAAAGTATGAGAACCGAACAGAATTGTACCATTCCTCCTCCTCCGTGGAAGCTATTGTGCAGCCTGAGTCCTACAGACCTGCTGCACGCTCCTGCTCTCCACACGATATATTAAACTGTACCTGCTATTGGGATCCCATTTGGATAAAAGGTGCTATATAAATTCAGGTGGTTTGTTTTCTCATATAAAGGAAGCAATACAAAACCACAGCAGAATACTTGTTCATGGAAGTAAAGTTAGCATTCTGGGGGTGAGTTTCAGCAGATGTCCTAACAATGAATTGATGTCAGAATGCAATAATGTTTCTGGCTGGAAACTGGTGCACAAATGAAGGACGCATGCCCGTCCTTTTCAGGTCAATGGAAGACAGTGGTCTTCACAGTGTTTTAAACAAAAGCCACTCTAGCCAAAACAAAAACAAAATCCCCAACAATTAGTCCAGGAGCAGCACTTAGAGTGGTTGAGACCTTGCAGTAAAATAAAACCAGGGGTGTAAGATGTGTACCAGCAGTAAATTCCCGGTGAACTCTTGGTACAGCTCCTGGGAAATGTTCTGTAACCTATCTGAAGGCACAAAGGGGGCAGTCACAAATGCATTAAGTTAGGCCAATAAAAAAACAACAGACTACAACTGGCTTGTTTCCGTTTCTTTCTGTGTACCACGGTGGTGGACCATATCACAAATCACTGAGGGAGGAAGGGAAGTGAGGGGTGATGTGTTAGCAGAGTGCTGGAAAGGCCAGCAGGGAGATGGGATTATGTCTGATAATGGGTGAAGAAATCCATTGTGCCTATTGAATCCTCTTGTGTCTGTTCTGAATTCTCTGACCATTTTAATTTCAAATGTCTTATGTTCTTGGATAGCTCTAAATCTCCCTTTTTGCATCCTGCATTGATGCAGGGGTCTGGCCCCATAGAGGGGTTGCCTCGCTCTTCTCCGAGATGTGTACTTTTGTGTAGCACCCCTCTTCCCATTTTCTACAATCAGAGAAGGAGCATGAATAGGTGAATAACTGGGGGGGAGGGGTCCAGGTCCTGCAGTCCTGGTGAATAACTGGGGGGGGGGCCAGGTCCTGCGGTCCTGGTGAATAACTGGGGGGGGCCAGGTCCTGCGGTCCTGGTGAATAACTGGGGGGGGGGGCCAGGTCCTGCGATCCTGGTGACTAACTGGGGGGGCGGCCAGGTCCTGTGGTCCTGGTGAATAACTGGGGGGGGCCAGGTCCTGCGGTCCTGGTGAATAACTGGGGGGGGGGGCCAGGTCCTACAGTCCTGGTGAATAACTGGGGGGGGGGGGCCAGGTCCTGCGATCCTGGTGACTAACTGGGGGGGGGCCAGGTCCTGCGATCCTGGTGAATAACTGGGGGGGGGGCAGGTCCTGCGGTCCTGGTGAATAACTGGGGGGGGGGGGGGTCCTGCGGTACGTGTCGGCAGGCACAGCCTGCAGTGGGATGTCTGCCGCCAGTTTCGTCTTTCTTACGCTTGCCTCCTATTAGCATTGGCTTCAGATTAGCTTCTTGCTGAGATCTTGGTGCTGAGGGAGCGGGGAATATTTCTTTTACGGATCCCTCCTCCAGGAGCAGTGACTGTAGGTCCTGTATGATTTCTCTCATTTTTTTCTAGGTCTGGCTTGGATGTTGCTTCAGTGGGCTTCTTGCTCTGAGATTTTTCCTTTCTTTGCATTGCAGCAGGCAGTGGTTATTTTGTGCCAGGTCAGGTCAGGTCACCCGACCTGGAACCTTTTGTTTTCAATCTGAACCCTTTTTCAATTTGCTCCCCTTTCACCACTTCGGTTGGCGTGGAAGGTGAAAGCCACTGCTGGCACTTTCTATTTTAGAAAGTTACCACTGGCAGTAGGTTTACTCTGCATGTTTTAAGTGAAGATGTAATCTCCCAGAGATGATTGTAGGGTTCTAACCTTTTTGTTTGAAGGATTTAGTTAGGACTTGAAGTGTTTGTCCCTGTTTTTGGATCAAAGTATCTACAGTGATAGCATGCGGCTTGGCCGTGAATAAGGAGCCTTTATGGTTTTAGTGGAAGCAGCAACATCCATCCAATAGTTTTCTATATTCAGATGCTTATAGATGGCCATTGTTATTTTAAACTGTGTTATCCAAAGAGTTAACTCTTTCTGTAGAGCACTCTATGCTGAGTCTGATTGAAGGATGGAGTGCAGTAATGGCGTCTGCATGCAATCCTCAGGAGAACTGATTTCCCTAAGAAAGGTGTGGTGGGTACTGGAGGTTGCAGATACATTTTGTTGAGTGCATTTTGAGTTGCCAAGTCCTATGCCTTTTGCGGCTCAGGGCAGTTGCAGATATCTGAAGGTGAATAGGAACAGGTGACCTCGGAGCCATGTTCGGTGGCAGATAGACAGACACACACACACCCACAGGGAAGCGGCTTCTGACACAGCGTCAGGAAACGGCAGCACTTAGCAAAGCAATGGACAGAATTTATCATAGCAAACAAATATCCCCTCCACACCAAGAAATAGGGTTTTTTGTTTTTTGGGGGGTTTTTTGCCTTCTCTCATGAAAGCAGCAAGTTGCAGTTAAATGTTTTTATTCATATGTGCTGCAGCTTTCGCTTGCTTTTAATGTTCTGATATGTTTTGTGAATGGCAATCTGTAAAGCATTTCAGGTATATATGATACACATAGGCATCATACAATTTGGCACAGACATGTACATGTACATACATACATATGTGCACTAATCGGATTACCTTTCTAAAATAAAATGTGAAACCAGAAGAGAGGCATGAAGTGTAATGTCGAAGGTAATGCTCTGGCTGTCACTTCCATGAGGTAGGGTGACTGATCATGGGGCGTAGACTCTTAACAGCTGCAAAGACCAGGGGCGGGACGAGCAGGAAATCCATTCTAAGCAGGTTTTGTGCAACAGAATTGAATTCTCTTTCGTGGCTTATGATCTTACCAGAGCTTCTTGATTGAATTACAGTCTCTTAATTCAGAGTTACCTCTCCGAACCTTATTGTGCTTAAACATGCTCACAGAGCCATATCTAGCAATATCAGCAACCAAGAATGAATCTACATTGAACAAAACTGTGTGCAGGATGCCCGAGTGCTGGGTATATCATCCACATGTTAAGTATTTCCAAATCATTGATGTGTGTGTGTGTACTATATATGTATGCAGGATAATATGCAGCGCTCTGAGTGTTACATATACTTACGTACAAATATCTGTTCATTCTGGTATTTTGAATTTGCCTGAGTCCCACTTGACTTTCATCTACAGGAAGGCTGTTCTGCTTGGTTTCCCTTAGATCTTAAGGCATAAAAAGACAAATTGTAGCTTCCACATAAACAAATCCTTCTGCCACCAAGGGCTCTAATCTTTGCTAGGGACCTGCTTTCCTTCTGAAACAACATAGACAGATCAGTAACTTTTATTGTTTTGTTTCGCATCCTTTTCAAAATGCAATGCTAGAAAAACAAAACAGAATTTTTCTTCTGCTGTTTGAGCCCACACTGAAACCTTTTAGGGTGCACTAAATAGCTTTAGCCATATGGAAAAATGATACAACAAAAAAAAGCAATGACACGAAAATGTTTGCACTGAGCACCCCCGGTCTCTGCTATTCCGAAGTGAAGACAGAACTGGAGGATGGGTTTGATCGGGTCCAGTTCCAGATTTCAGAGAACTCTCCTCAGTCTGCAGGTCCTTAGGAAGTGGATTTCCTCAGAAAAGCAGAAATCAACCCCACAGACCAGGGGAAAGCTCATCAGAGCCCTGATTAGACCAGGTCTTAAAAAGCAGTTCAAAGGACCTCTGAAGGAGGAGGGAGGTTGTCATGATGCTGTGATGTAAATCTAGCAATGTCACTTTCAGAGCTTGAGCCTGTTGGAGGAGTTCTCTATCAGATGTCTAACACTTCCCATGCTGTTTAATATATCTGCCCAGTATGACATAAAATATTTTCTATTTGTTTTAATATGAAAAGAATTAAGCTCAGACTAGCATGTTTAAAGCGCATTGATCTTGAAACAAGAAACATTTGAAATGAAGGTTTTTTGGGGGTTTTTTTTAAATCTCTGAATTTAGCTTATAGTCAGCCTTTTGGATCAGCTGGAATCATATGCTGGACAAACTAACCCTCTGATAAGTATTTCTCAAAGAATTACAATGGCACAAATTGTTAGATATGCCATTTGCTATGTAACTTTACTTCCTCCTCCTCAATGAAAAATATCGGAGGTACGTACGTCACGTGCTGCCCATGGCTGTTCCCCCTGAGGCAAGATGCAAGTTTTCCGTGGTATGGCCAGAGTTCATTTTAAGCATCAGAGGAGGGATAAAGTGTATCACTGTACTGGCTAACAATGCATCTGGGACCCCACGTGCTTGTTCCACTCAGTAGAAATCCAGCATAAACAAATTGCATTAATTTGATGCTGATGTATCCCTATGCCGGGAGTCCTACAATGAGGCATAATTTGTACCCTCAGGATGACTGAGTCCACTGAGGTATAAGCTCCACTGCAGAACGGTAATGCCCAGAGCAGTCATGGGCTTGACAATTATTTAGCTCAATAGCTCAAAAACATATTTACATGCAGGAAAGGGTAGAAGAGATCCAATAAACATGTTCCTTCCAGACACATCTGAGGTTGACTGTCAAAATTTGAATGCAGTCCTTTTACCTTACTGATTATTTGGCATAGGGAGGCAATAATGAAAGTCATTTCCATGGAACAGCAATAGGGTCTTTGATTATCATCCATGCTGATGCCTACTTTCCATCACATTTTGTTTTGAAGCCGGCCCAAGGGTAGAGTTTGGTCAGGATAGGCAAGGAAAGAAATGGGCAGGATTTTGCATAATCACAGCTAGGCCTGTTGTTTCTGATGGAAAGATTACCCACAGAGAAAGCAGACACAAATCCCTGTGGGTCATTTTTTCCAGGGACAATAATTAAAGCAAAACTAAACCCTGCAGTTAAAAACTACCTGTGAGGTTTGTATCAACGCTGGTAGTTTGATTGCTTACCCTTGGTGTCTGATTCCAGTGTGTCCTTTTTGCGTCAAGGAATCTCCATTAGTGGAAACAGTTGCGGAGGGCCTTGCTTGTTTATTTGGTTCCATTTTACCCCCTCTCCAAATGGAATTGGCCGGTTTATGCTCCTGAGGTTGCTGAGAAGACAGAAGGTGGTGGAGAGGATAATAAAGCAGTGTGGTTGTTGTGCTAGTAGATAGAGATGCTCAGCACAGGAGCACCATAGGCATTGTTCATTTAGTGCCGGGGTTAACGACCTTTCGGAGAGCGTGGACCCAGGGCCGGAGGAACCACTAGGCGAGCTAGGCCTGTGCCTAGGGCGCCACGATTTAGGGGGCGCCGCGGCAGGCGGCAGAATTTTGAAAGGGCAAAAAGTGCCCTTTCAAAATTCTGCCAGCCCCTGCCTCACCGTGCCACCCTCCCGACGCCCCCCTTGTGGTCCAGCAGAGGGCCCGGGAGCGATCTGCCACTCCTGGGGCCTCAGCTACCTCTAAGCAAAATGGCGCCAGTGGCCTTTAGCCCCTATCATGTGACAGGGGCCAACCAATGGCACCGGTAGCCCCTGTCACATGGAAGGGGCTAAAGGCCACCGGCGCCATTTTGGTTAGTGGCAGCCGAGGTCCCGGGAGTGGCAGATCGCTCCTGGGCCCCCACCTGGACCACCAGGTATTTTGTAAGTTTTCTTTTGGGGGGGGAGGAGTCGGGGCTGGGGGCGGCACGACAGGGGTGTGGCACAAGGCTGAAGGCGCTTAGGGCGCCCAATCCCCTTGCATCGGCCCTGCATGGACCCCTCTTCGAACTCCAAAAGCTTTGCAGACCTCCATATGCTTCTTTTTAATTTTTACATGCAATTAAATGCCATATGGAAAACTTATTAAAGTAATAAGAAATAACATTTGTAATGTACAAAACTTAATATTAAATAAAGAATGGTTTCTGATATAACCTGTGCTGTCCCTATGGCCCCTTCATGAGTGCTAATCCCCCTCCCCACTATGCCCCTTCCCAGTTGCTTTCCCTGCTGCCCTTCTTTACTCCGCCCAGGCCCGGCGTGACTGGCTGTGCATACTGTGCATTTGCACCTGGCGGCATACCCCGGGGGGGGGGAGGAGCAGGGGCAACAGGAGAGGCCGCAGGGCCACCAGCGGAGCCAATCTCACTGGCAGCCAAAGAGGAAGAAAGGCGGCAGGGCTGCCGGTGGAGCCCAACATGCCAGCAGCTGAAGAGGAAGAGAAGCCGTAGGCCGCCAGCAGAGTTCAGCCCTCCAATGGCTGAAAATAAGGAAATACCTTGCCGCCGCAGTGTTGCCTGTAATCTACACGTGTGCCCACATGCAGCTTTTCCTGCAGGCACGCATGGCTTCAGCTCCAAACCCTCCACTCTCCCCAAGAGCAGGAAGGCAGGCGGGGCTTGGTGGGACTCATCCCACCATGGCGGAGCTCACTTCACCAGGCCTGAAGAGAACAGGAGGCCATGTATGTGTGTCTGCATGAGAGCTTATGTATAAGTGTATGTCTGTGTTTGAGCCTGTGTGTGTGTGTGTGACAGCCTGTACGCATGTGTGTGGCTGTGTGAGAGCTTGTGTGCTTGTGTGTGTGTATGTTTGTATGTGTTTGTGTGAAACCTGTGTGTGTTTGTGTCTGTGTGAGAGCTTATGTATAAGTGTATGTCTGTGTTTGAGCCTGTGTGTATGTGTGTGTGTGTGACAGCCTGTATGCATGTGTGTGGCTGTGTGAGAGCTTGTGTGCTTCTGTGTGAGAGCTTGTGTGCTTCTGTGTGTGTATGTTTGTATGTGTCTGTGTGAAACCTGTGTGTGTCTGTGTGAGAGTTTGTGCCTGTCTCTGTGAGAGCCTATGTGTGTGTGTGTATATGTGTGTTTGTGCCTGAGAGAGCCTGTGTATGTGAGAGAGAGGAAGTATGTGTGAGAACATAGGCATATATATGAAACCAGGAGTGTGTGAGAGAATGAATGTGCTACTGTGTAAGTGTGAGAGAGAGAAGATAAAGTTTGTGTGGCCCTACCTCCCTGAATCCACGACAATCTCAGGGTGTCTGCGGAAATCAAAAAAATCCCAGGGACCAAGTAGTAAGAATTGGTAGCAGGAGCCTTGGAGCAGAACTCCTCAGAGGTGAGAGGTTTGCTCATCTCCCTTCTGGCAGAATCCCTGTGGGTCCATGGACCTCAGGTTGGGAACCACTGTGTTAGTCCATGGGAGCATCTGTATTTGATTACTGACACAGAAGCCATGTTATTGCTGAATGCTTTTTGTACAGTGGAACCATCAGTGCTGCTAAAGGAAGAGCTTCCCAGCCCACTTATATTCTCATACAATACTTTCCATATCATATTGGATAATGGACTACATGGATAGAAATAACAGTAGTGAGGAATTCGCTGGTGACCTCCAGCATCTCAGAGTACTTTGCAAACAGCAGAATGACTTTTCCTTAACCTCTGCAAGGATGGCTGCCTTGGGGCGGGATGTGGCAGCCACATCTCAGTCACACTGCGCAACCCTTGGAGAAACTCAAGGATAGGTTGTAGGAGGAATTTGACATCTGCACCATTTTATTCACCTCCCTTGGCCCATTCACGGGGCACTCCCAACCCAAGCTCCCAGTGGTAGTGGGCTGCAAGGAAAGCCACTTCTATGACTCAGTTCCTCAGAGTCACTTCCAAGCCAAATGGATTATCATGATGATCATATCTGATGATCTCAAGGAGGCCAAACAGAGAGAAAAGGCAATGGCAAAAGTCAAAAAGATGCTTTGGTGCCTAGAGAAAGGAATGGTCAGCAGAAAAAGGAGGTGATACTGCCCCTGTATAAGTCTTTGGTGAGACCTCATTTGGAATACTATGGACATTTCTGGAGACATAAGTTGGTCCAGATGATGGCTATTTGTAATGTTTGGCTGGCCGTTCCTTACAGGACCCTCGCCTAAGTCCTGTCAGCCCCTGGAACCCAAAGTCTCAATCTGCAGGGAACGGTGCTGGTATAGGTGCTCTAGTCCTACCCCTGTAAGAGTAGGTCTAGCTGCTGTCGTTGTGGGCCTAGTGGTTTGGCCTGCTAGGCTGTATCAACCACACCACAGCCACACCACGGCTCATATCCGTGACACTATTAAAATGGCTAGTGATCATCATTGTAAAGAGTATGGGGATAGTCTTAAAGACCTGAACATGTATACCCCTCGAGGAAAGGCGAACTAGGGCAGATATGATGGAAATTTTATTTCACACACACAGGAGGTAGGTCTCGTTCAATGGAAAGGAGACTCTGGAATGAGGGGTCATGGAATAAGAGTAAAATGGGGAAGACTAAGAGTATTCTAAGGAAGTATTTCTTTATAGAAATGGTGGTGGATGCATGGATAGCCACCCAGTGGAGGTGGTGGAGACGAGGACTGAATCAATTCAAGAAAGCATGCAACAAGCACAGAGGATCTTAGAGAATTGTAAAGCTGAGCAGTTGTGTGGATGGGCAGACTAGATAGGCCATATGCTCTTTTTTTGTCATCATGTTTCTATTTTTCTATGAGACTCCATAACAAGTGGCATTTGTAGGTCAAAGGTCAAAACTCATTTTCCTGAGGGAATGTGGAACAATTTTGCAATATTTACATTTAAGAAAATATTCTACAGCTATTTCATAGCATCTGAAGAAGCAATGTAGATGCTGTGAAAAAGCTGCAAGATTTTTCTAGTATGTAATGCAAACATTTCAAAATTGTTCCACAATCTTTAATAAACCATCTGTGGGATTTTAAAATGACCTTGTCAGACTCCAAAGCAACTGGTTTTGATGGATGACTCTTGACTGTGCCAAGAAGAAGAGGATCAAAGTTCATATTATGGGGAAAGTGCTGATCAGACTTTTATTTCCACTTGTCCTTAACTTGTATGTCATTTACATATAAGCATTCTGGAATTTTTATGGATAGAAATTCCAAGTGTGATGGGAAAGAGTCAGTAGTCCAGGTACACTACCATCTGTCTGGCAAGGATTATGAAAGAGTCTGTAAAATACTAATAGAAATTAGGCAGGCTTAGAACATTGGCAACACAATAATTATGGTAAATTTCAATTATCTCAATACTGATTGGGTATTTCAAATCAGGATGTACTATGGAGGTAAACTTCCTAGATGCCATAAATAACTGTTTCATGCAGCAGCTAGTCATAGAACCAATGAGAGGGGGAACTACTATAGATCTACTTCTAAGTGGAATGCAGGACCTGGTGCAAGGGGTAAAGGTGGTAGATCTCCTTGACAATAGTGATCATAATGCAATTAAATTTGATATAGTCACTGGGGGGGTGGGGGATACTAAGTAACACTATTGCAGTAGCATTTAACTTTAAAAAGGGAGATTACAAAAAATGAGGAAATAGAAAAGAGCAGTTACCAAGGTGAAAAGTTTGCATGAAGCATGGATATTGTTTAAAAATCTAAGAAGCCCAGATAAAATGTATTCCATGCATTAAAAAAAAGTTGAAGGAAGGCCATATGATTGCCAGCATGCTTAATGGGGAGGTGAAAGAGGAAATTAAAACCAAGAAGAGTATCTTTCCAAAAATGGAAAGTAGACTCAAATGAGGAAAATAGGGACGAGCATAAGTAATAGCAAGTTAGATGTAAAACAGAAATAACATAGGCCAAGAAAGAATTTGAAAAGAAGCTTCTATAGGTAAAAACTAATAATAAAAACTTTTTCAAGTACATTTGAAGCAAAAAGCCTGTAAGAGTCAGTTGAACTACTAGATGACCAAAGGGTAATGGATGTGCTCAGGGAGGACAAGGAAACAGCAGAAAAACTAAATGACTTCTTTGCCTTGGTCTTCACTGAATAGGATGTTGGGGACATAAGCATATCAGAAACACTATTTGATGCTAATGATTTGGAGCAACTAAAACAAATAACTAATCAACTGGAAAATGTAATACATCAAATTTACAAACTAAAATGTCACAAATTACCAAGACTGGATGGAAATCAGCCCAGAGTTCTGAAAGAACACAAACATGAAATTACAAACTTGTTACTAGTGATCTGTAACTTATTGCTTAAAACAGCCACAGTACTTTAAGACTGGAAGGTGGCCAATGCAATACCGATTTTTAAAAAGGGCTCCAGGGGTGAACTGGAAACTATAGACCAGTGAACCTGGCACTGGTGCAAGGCAAAATGATAGAAGCTATTCTTAAAAACAAAATTACTAGCCATATAGATAGAGATGGCTTAATGGGGGAAGAGTCAACATGATTATAGTAAAAGAAAGTCTTGCCTTACCAATCAGATATTTTGAAAGTGTAAATTAACATAAGGAAAAGATTGAGCCAGTTGATATAGTGTTTTTGGATTTTCAAAAGGGATTTGACAAAGTCCCTCATGACAAACTCTTCAGGAAATTAAAAAATCATGGAATAGGAGTCTCTGTCCTATCGCAGATTGACAACTGGTTAAAAGACTGGAAAACAGAGTAAGACTAAAATGGTCAGATTTCCAAATGGAGAAAGGCTGTATTGGACTCTGTATTGGGACCTGTTCATAAATGATCTGGAAAAGAGAGCAATGAGTGAGCTGATCAAATTTTCAGATGACACAAAATTATTCAAAGTTGTTAAAACAGCAACAGATTGTGAGGAACTGCAGATGGATCTTGCAAGGCCAGGAGACTAAGGGCCTTGTTTTCAAAAGCATTTACACACTTAAAACTGTGTTTACACATGTAAATGCACTTTACCCATGTTAAGTGGGCTTTTGAAAATTGCTACAATCATGTTACATTTACATGTGTAACTCCTTTGAAAATTCACCTGAATGCATCTCCATGGCAGATGAAATTTTAATGCGGACAAGTGCAAAGCGATGCACATAGGGAAAAATTATCCCAACTCCAGGTACACAATGCTGGGTTCCATTTTAGAAATCACCACCCAGGAAAAATACCTTGGAGCCCCTGTGGACAACACTTTGAAAACCTCAGCTCAGTGTGTGGCAGCAGTCAAAAAGGCAAACAGAATGTTAGGAATATTTCAAAAAGGAAAGGAAAGTAAAATAGAGAATATTATTATGCCTCTGCATCGATCCATGGTGCGCCTGCACCTTGAGTGTTGCGTGAAGTTCTGGTCACCGCCTCTCAGAAAAGAAACAGCCGATCTAGAAAAGGTACAGGGATGGAACAAGGACCCTTCAACCTGGAAAAGAAGGGAGCGATGATGGATATGATAGAAGTTTATAAACTCATGAGTAAGGAGGAAGAGGTAAATAGGGGATGGTTGTTTACCCTGTCAAATAATTCTAAGATGGACACTGCCTGAAACTAATAGGGAGCAGATTTAAAACCAATTGTAGAAAGTATTTTTTCATTCAATGCACAATCAATCTAAAGAACATGTTGCCAGAAGATGTGGTCAAGGTAATTAGCATAGTGGGATTTAAAAAAAAAAAAAAAAGGTTTTGACAAGTCCCTGGAGAAAAAGTCCATAAACAATTATTAGCCGGTAGACTTGGGCGTAAGCAAGAAGAAATAGGATCTACTTTTTGGGATCTGCCAGACTGGCTACTGTCAGAGGCAGGATGCTGGGCTTTGTGCACCTTGCTCTGACCCAGCATTGCACATTTGATGTTCTCATGTTCACTGTTTCAACAGATAGCTGTCGAGTCAACTGTGTAGAAGTAAGCAGCCGTGGGTGTGAAGTGCTTAAAATAGAGACCTATACCCTCTGGGGGGCATAGAATACGTTTTAGAGAGGCCAGCCTCTAAAACGGAGGCTCCGACCTGCCTCGGAAATGCCGACTTACTTCCCTCCTTGTGACACTCTGACGTGTCCTGCATAGGGCTGGGGAAAACCAGTGGGACACGAAGCCCCCAGATCTTGGCTGAAAACTATGCCTGCCACTTTTGCTTCCAGAGAGGGTCAGTGGGCATGCTGTATAGCTGCTTTTTTCTTCACCATAAAATAATTTTGATGTGTTCTACAATGGAACTCTATTAACAAAAGTTTCTCTGCACCAAATCGTTACGTTGGGACCAGAGAGCGAAAATTAATTTAATGCTTCATTGCTGGCACAGCTTGTCCTGCAGACTTTAGAGCTGAGCATTTATATGGCGCCGACTTCGGCTTGGCTACATTGAAATGCTGTTGTAAAAAAAATCTACATATTCTCCTTTTTGTCTGCAGCAAAAGATGCTTCATTACAGCAAGTAACGTTGCTCTTGCTGTGTGCCAGCTTTTTGATTTTTCAACTACAAATACTGTGTTTTGCCAGCTAATTTTCTTGTGATTCTAATCTAGAAAACCAGAAAGTGATAGGTCAATGTCACTCATCCAGCACAGGTGAATTTTTGTCTTTGGTCTCAGAGCACTGGTGGGAGGTGAGGGGAGAGAAACTTTAGTCAATGCGACTATTAATGATTTTGTCTTGCACTGATCTTAAGAAAAGACCCTAACATTTCAGTCAGTCTCTTTACCCTACGTCCTCAATGTATTTCCCTGGATAGTGCTAGGCCAAACTGATGAGCTGATCTCCTTCTGAAGCCCCAAAACTCTTATCAACTCTTGTATCATAATGGATGAGAAGGAAGTTTGCATCTCTTTATTTATATATAAAAAGGTTCCTGAAAAGGGGGGGGGGGGGAGGGTAGTGGAGGGGGAGATTAGTGCTCCAGAAAAGGTTCTGCTGGATATAATAATAATCATTTTAATTTTAGCATACTGTCAGCGTCACACAAGTGCAGGGTTCCTCCTCCTTCCCTAAAGAACAATCACAAAGGTTGTTGATGCAGCGCTTCATACATAGTGATTGTCCCATCCACACCAAAAGGCGTGTAAATGGGATGCTGCCCAGAAAAGACAGCAGACGTTCACATCAGATGCAAATCAACGCTAGGTCCAGAATTTGTTACAAGAGAGCAAAGCCCTGAAGAGAGTGCAAAGGGTAAACCAGTCCTCCCCTTCGGTACAAAGTGAAGGCGCACCGTGGCCATGCTTCACCCTGGCAAAGACTCCTCTGTTATTTCAGGTGTTGGGCTTGAAGTTTGTCCTTTTTTTTGTTTCGTTAAATTTTGCTTACACTAAGTCCTGGCCTGCGGTGCTTTGGATGATGCGCCTGGAAGGTATTTCTTGTTTGGAAGTAGCAGTTTATGCTAGACAAAGAACCTGCTTTAGCTAGCATGGACTACTCTGTGTAAAGCATGTAGTGCTACAGTATAGCGTCAGACGTAAATACACTTTAGTTCTGTCATCAAGTCAATGGGGGGGGGGGGGAAACTGAGTAAACGGTTTTCATTGTTGCGGTCCTCCCAGGGTCATCGATTAGAATTTGTGAATGTGATCAAAAGTCAGCAAACTGTAAAAAGATCTTTTACCGCAATGACACCAAAACTTTGGAATAAGTTGCCAGCTTCTATTAGAGCTGAGCTGAATTTGCAAAAGTTTTGGAAATTAGTGAAGAGTTTTTTATTTCCAGATATCGATAACCCAATGGGACACACTTTTTAAATGTGTTACTGTGTAAGCTATGGCTTGACTGGACAGGGTGAGTTAATATACAACTGATTAGATTGAAAGGCCATTGAGAAGTGGCTGGAGATATGTCTTTATATGTTGTATGTAGTGTTCTTGTAAAGGTTGTCTTTGTACTGATCAGTATTTTTACTGTTCATTATATTACCTACCGTGTATGTTTATTACTGGAAACCACCTCAATAGTTTTGGCTGATTTGTGAGGGATAAAAATTTGTAAAATAAATAAATAGTGTATCGTACTCCCCCGTGATATCCTCTCTTCTTTTGCCTTCATCGTTCCCTGCTGATGCTCAGCTCACGTTGCTGAAGTGGGGCTTTATTCATATTAGAGAAGAATTCAGAAAGACGATCCTGCTCTCGCAAAGGATCAGAGCCTTGAAGTGAGAGGGTGAAAAATCTGCTATGAAAAAAGTCGTCAGGCCGAGGAACCTCCTTATTTATTTATGTATTTATTTGTCGAGTTTTATATACCGTCGTTCGGTTTCGCCATCACAGCGGTTTACAAAGATTCGATGTTTAACAGTGTTCAAACGATTCATGCGATTGTTAACATAGAGGTCGATACAGTATAGTGCGGTGGAGCGCACTGTTAGCCCTTATACAGTAAGGGGTAATAGCGCGTCGAAAACGCGCGGCCAACTCCCCCAAAACTAATAGCACCCGCAACATGCAAATGCATGTTGATGGCCCTATTAGTTATTCCTATGCGATACAGAAAGTAAAATGTGCAGCCAAGCCGCACATTTTACTTTCAGAAATTAACGCCTGCCCAAAGGCTGGCGTTAATTTCGGCCGGCACCGGGGAAGTGTACAGAAAAGCAGAAAAAGTTAAAAAAAAAATTAAAAATTTACAAAAAAAATTAAAAATCTGCCTGCAGGTTGAAACCGGACGCTCAATTTTGCCGGCATCCATTTTCCGAACCCGTGGCTGTCAGCGGGTTTGAGAGCCGACGCGGAAAATGTGAGCGTCGGCTGTCAAACCCGCTGACAGCCGCCGCTCCTGTCAAAAAGTAGGCGCTAGGGATGCACTAGTGTCCCTAGCGCCTCCTTTTACCGCAGGCCCTAATTTGCAATGGCCACCCTCCTGAATTGCGCGTCCAGGAGAGTGGCCTGTGCGCGCGCCGGGAGAGCGGGCGCTTGCCGGCTCTCCCACACGTTTTTCTGTATCGGCCTGATAGTTATTGTAGGCGTTATAAACGTAGTTCGGGTGTCAGACAGTACAGGTTTTATTACGTGCATGCATTGGTTCCACGTGTTTACTTAGGTCGGTAGAGAGGGAAATAATAACAGAGAGTCATTGGGAGTTTTGGTCGGCTTAAGTAAACATCCAAGTTTTTAGTTCTTTTTTGAAGGTTTTTAAATTTTGCTGTGTTCTGAGCTCGGTTGGGAGGGTGTTCCCGAGTTCGGGACTTCCTAGGGATATGGCTCTCTTCCGAGTTGAGGTAAGTTGTTTGGAACGAGCAGGTGGAATCTTTAATAGACCTTTATTAGTTGAGCGGAGGTTTCGGTTTGGTGAGTGGAGTTTTATAGATTCACTGTTTGTTTTTCGTTTGTTTTTCGTATGTTATTTTGTGTAATATGGATAGTATTTTGTAGTCTATCCTGAATTGTATTCTGTGCTGGAAAAGAATAGGGAGGCAGCAGTGAGCTCCCTGCGTGCTGCCTCAATGCATTTTTCCTGCGCTGATTTAGAACAGAAAGATAATTGCCCTCCGCTATCAGGCGTTAAAGGAAACAGAAACAGATTTGACAAAACACTGGCTGAGTTAAACTGCTTTTTGTTCCCTCTTTCTGATTGCAGGGTAGGCCTGACCCCCTTTCCTGCAGTGGTCAGCAGAGGGTCATCCCCTCTAGGTTCGGCTTCCCAGCTCACCTCACTTCTTCCACCCCAGGTTGGTGACATTTTAATGAAATAAAAGCTCCAGACTCCATATTTCTTTGCAATCAGAAGTTATACATAAAAGGTCGGTCCTCAGAAAAGAGCCTAGAATAACTTTATTACACCCAAATAATGTTGACCACCGCCTTTTCAATCCAACAAGAAAATCTTGGTGACCTGATGAAGGTCTTAGTACAAGGTCAGCATTTCTGAGGTTTAATTCATGAAGTAGTCGTGCTGTGAAATGGCTTCAGTTGATGTGATTTCTACGTTTGATGTGAGTTTCTACAGCTGATGGACTCCACTGTGATTTCTCTCACTCTTGGTTGCTGGTAACAATATGAAAGTAGAGTTTCTTGTGACTTTTTCACTTCAAATTTGTTGACTGGAAAGCTAGATTAACAAAAACATTTTGGTTTCAACTGGATCTTGGAGGCTTGTGTAGATAACATGAGTTGGCCAAGGTCACATGGAGAATAAGCGACAGGAGTCTCACGGGGCTCATGAGACTGGTGTGGCCACACAGTGATGCTACTGTTTTGGAAGCACCACGGCTGTTTCCAAAAGGCACTGCTGTGGTAGGGACATTCCCACCCACCCCTGACCTGCTCTTTGGATCTCTGGGTGGACCTCCCAAAGGGCACCAGTAGCATTAAAGCCAGCACTGGAGTTTTGAACTCTTGTCCCAGGGCTTCCCTTAATCAGTCCAGTGGTCGGACCACTAGCCCACTCCTCTTTCTTGAAGGGGAGGGGTTGGGCTAACAAGTTATTACAGTGACAATGAGGCATTAATCTTTGAAGGGTGGTTCCTTCAAACTGTGTGTGTGGCACGTATGAAATAGCAAAGCAAATATTTAAAGCAGTAGTAAATAGCAAAAAAAAAAAGGTTTTGCATGATATAAATGGCAGTTAGAACAAAATGATTAATGCACCTTTTAAAAATTCTGATTTTTATTTCATTCCTGAGGCAGTATTAATGAACTCTCTACTGTAATGAGCAGAGCTCTGTAGCTACTACAGAGAATAAAATTGAATGGATGTGAGAAGGCTTGACAACAAAGCAGTCCAGAAACGGGTCTGTACTGCTGTTCAGGAAGCAGTGAATATCTTCAGAACCTGAAAATGTTAGGTTTGGAAATTATAGACGAGAGATGAGAGATTACCATGCAAGAAGATGTTTATAAAATGAAATATACTGTGTCAGCATAGTGACACAGTAGATAATGGCAAAAGACCAGTTGGCCCATCCAGTTGTACCTCACTGCAAGGACATATCCCAGCTGCCAGCCACAGAAGCGGGACCTTATGCAACTCAGGTTTTTGTTGCCTTCCTCGCTGGTTCTCCCCCATCCTGGGGAGAGAAGCATTAAGATCTCACATGTAATCCAACAGCCAGTGCTTCCATGTCTTACTTCCAAAGCTTTTTAATAATCTAAACAGCTACCAATGCCGGCAAGGCTGTTGCCCAAACACCCAGCCTCCTAAATCCTCCTGGTCTTGCTGAACAGTATTCAGGTCATCACCAACTTGCTGGCACCAACCCAGCTGGATTCTGGAAGTTGTAGCCTGCTGATAACAAGGCAGTTACCCCATGACCTACAGTATCATTTGGTTATGCTTCTTTTATATGCCCTTTGCTTTGTCCTTATCACCCCTCCCTCTACCTCGGCATTAAAAAAAGTGAGGTGTGGGTTGTTTGCAATACTGCAACCTCCCAATCCTCTTCCTACTATAGAATTTGACATCAAGCAAAGACCATTACACCCATCCATCCAGTCCAGTCCACCTCTCTCCTGTAGGAACAACACAGATCTCAGCCGATCCTTGACCTCCCTTTCAGCTCCTTACTACTAGGGATCCTCTGTGCTTCTCCCAGGCATTCTTGACTTCCATTACCGTTCTGGCCTCCTCCCACCTTCCCTGGGAGGCCACACTTCATCAATCCAACACAATTTTGGTGAAGAAATGCTTTCTGATGTGGCTTCTGAATCTACCCCCTGGACCCTCAGACGTACCCTCTTGCTCTAGAACATTCTTTCCTATTTTCTTCCTGTGAGGCGGTAGAACATCTCCACCACATTCCCCCTGTCTCTCCTCGCCTCTGGTGCACACAGATTTAGGTGCTTTTCCTGCAGCCCTTGCAGCATTTTGATAATCCTTTTCTGAACTGCCTCCTCCCTCTCTATATCATTTTGAAGGTAGGGCCTTCAGAACCTAATACCGTATTCTAGGTGAAGTTACTCCAATGACCCGTAGAGAGGAAAATCTTTTCCAATCTAATTCACTGAATATCTTGAAATTCGTCACTATTTCTAGGGAGTGTTTAAGTGAACTTCTTACAGTTTCATATGTTTGGTTATGATTTAATGTATTATATTAATTATTTTAACTCCCTTTTTACCGCATGCTGCCTCGCACTCCTACGGTTCAGCTGCCCCAGAGCTGGAGGACTGATTTTTCAGTGCTTCCTCTCCCTTCGCCCTCCTACTCGCTGCAGACCTGGATTCTGCAGCGAGCAGGAGGCGGTGCTGCTTGGCACAGCCTGGAAAAGTTGGGACTGTACAGTTTGAGACAGGATGCCAAAGGTTTGCAAGGCTGCGGGGGGGGGGGGGGGGAGTTTTCTCTCAGAGCTGATTACGCGGAGGCCATGGCGGCCTGGCCTCGGTGGAGCTTGCACCCTTCCCCCGACTGCACCTCTCGGGGGCAGAGGGTTGCAGATCGTCCACTTGCGATAAGGGAAGAAAATGCCCGAGCTGCAAGCCAAAGCAGAGAGGAGTGGTGGGGATGAAAGGAAAGAGAGGAGGAGGAGCGGAGCCTGGGACGCAGCCAACTCGGCTGTGCTAGAGGAAGGCAAAACAAAGCGCTTAGGCTGGCAGGGAGTCCTGGGCAAGGCCGCAGGAGTGCAGGCACAGTACCGGCCCCGGTACAGTCTCAGTGATAAAAGATTCACAATCAGCTCTGCTGAGCCGCGAAAAGGGAAGGGGCACTACAGCAACAGGGCTTCTAAACCATAAGTGGAGCAACCCCACTGTCAGGTCTATCCAGTAAAGTGCGGCCGCGTTTACCCCGCTCCTAACCTGCGTTAGCCCTTCCTGTGATCCCGAATCCCCTTTAACCTACTCCTACCGCGTCCTAAAATCCCCGGGCAACCCCTTCCGCACACAGCATGTATATTGCATTCAAACGAGCGAATTAGCTATTCCCTAGCATCCCGTAACCCGCGCCCCGACTATCGCTATCTTTCCCTGCCGTTTTGTCGCGCGTTTAACCTGCTAACTTACCGCCTACCCTTACCCCTGCGGTAGAGGCAGGGGTAAGGGTAGGTGGCAAGCTTTCCCCCAGCCCCCGCTCACCTGCCCCGGCCGCGATCGTGGGTGCCGGTCTCCGGGGCAGCCCCAGTCCTCTCCCCTCCTCCCGAAGCAAAAAAAACGTAAAGCAAAAAGTAAGTCGCTTCGCCGCTTCACACTGTCAGTGTCTCTTCTTCCCTCCTCCCAGAGTAAGGCTGCTTTTCGCGCCCTGCTTCGGAAGGAGGGAAGAAGAGACACTGACAGTGTGAAGCGGCAAAGCAACTTACTTTTTGCAGCCCCCATCAGACCTCTCCTGCCTCCCGCTGCGCGACTTACTTTTTTTGCAGCCGTCCGGCCATCAGGAAGAACGGATCGTGGCTCCCCTGCCTCCCGGGGAAGATGGATGCCAGCACGGGGGAAAGCGGCCCCTGTGCATGCAATTGGCCGCTCAAGACGTGACGTCACGACGTTTGGCGTCACGGCGAAGCGACTTACTTTTTGCAGGCGTCCATCTTCGCGAGCAGCTGGAGGCAGGAGAGGTCAGCCGATGTCCGGAGGGGGGTGCAAAAAGTAAGTCGCTTCGCCGCTTCGTACTGCCAGTCCCTTCTCCCCCTCCTCCCGGAGCAAGGCTGCTTTTCGCGCCCTGCTTCGGGAGGAGGGGAGGGGGGACTGGCAGTCCCGACTTCCTGGTATTTGTCATTTCAAATGACATTTGAAATGACAGATACCAGCGAGGCGTGAAGCGTTAGGCCCGCGCACCCAGGATACTGTATAGGCGCTCTATCCAGTAAAATGGGTTGCGCGGGCCTAATGCTTCACGGACCCTTCTTAGACGCGGTTTACATTTGCATAAAATTATTGTTCAGGATCGAGCAGTAGGTGAGCTACACTGTGTGTGCGGCAACCGCGGGTGCGCTGGGCACTAACGCAGCTCTTCCTACCGCTCGGTACTGTATCGACCTGTGTGTTTGCAATTAACTTCAAACCATCCAAAGGAGCAGCTCTGCGCAGACTCGGGAAGTGTGCTGTTAGGTTCTGAGGATGAAACAAAGTCTGAGGGTTAAACATTAAGCTAATCGTAGTCAAGGTGGAGAAAAAAAAATCATAATCATTTCATTTTCAACATGGCACTGCCCTTCCGCCGCGTTCTCCGTGTTCTTGCAGCTCGATCACTCGGGGGGGGGGGGGGTGCCTGGTGGATCCCCTCCCCTACCCCCCCTTCTCCTCTGACTGAGGCTCCAGAAGTCAGAACCTCCTCCTCCTCCTTACCTGACGGTGGATGAGTCAGGAGAGCATCCCAGCGTGAGCAAGCAGGAAGGCGCTGTTCAGATACTGCAGATAAATTATTCCAGTAATGACTTTTTTTTTTTTCTGGTCGGGGAAAATCTTAAGTAGCAATGCGTGCAAAGGAAGCTGAGTCATCCTGCTACGGTCACAGGCTCACCCAGGCAAAGCCACCCTACCCTGTACTGGGAGGGAGGCTTAAGTCTTCTTAAAGATATTTTTTTCTTGGGGGGGGGGGGGGGGGGGGGGGGGGGGGGGGGGGCTGGAGGCAGAAGGAAAGAAGTGGAGATGGATCTGACAGGTTCTCGGGACTTTGTTGTGTTTAGGACCAGCGCACTTTCTCTGTTAATCCACTCTGAGGAGAGGGGAGAGAGGCAGGAAGAGTTCTGTTAAACCCTGGTACTGCACAGTAAAGCAATGCTCTACCAGTAGGCCAGAGTGAAAGCATGGACGCCTCTTTATGGCTGCTTATGTGTGCGTATCGTTTTATGGGCGTGCTTGTCTGTGATAACTTGCATATGACTGCCATGTCACTGTGTATATGTGTAGTCTATTATCTATGCATTCAATAAAGAATGTGTGTTTATGGATATGGGTGTGCAGCTGTCACATACATATATGTATTTCTCTGGGAAAAGTGATGAATAAGGCATTCCATCCCACTGTCTTATTAGAGAAAATGGAAAATATCATATTGCCTCTCTATCAGGCCGATACAGTACAGTGCGCTCAGGCGGCGCGCACTGTTAACCCGCGATTGGACGCGCGTTTTCAACGTGCTAGCGTTACCCCTTATTCAGTAATGGGTGTAAAACGCGCGCTCAACACCCCCACTCCCTCCCCCTCCCCACCCCCCCGATACTAATAGCACCTGCAACATGGAAATGCATGTTGATGGCCCTATTAGGTATTCCCGCGCGATTCAGAAAGTAAAATGTGCAGCCAAGCTGCACATTTTACTTTCAGAAATTAGCGCCGACCCAAAGGTAGGCGCTAATTTCTCCGGGCATCGGGAAACTGCTTTTCTGTGCACCCTCCGACTTAATATCATGGCGATATTAAGTCAGAGGTCCCGAAAGTTACAAAAAGTTATTAAAAAAAAAAATAAATAAATAAATTTGAAGTCGGCTCGCGGGTTGAAAACCGGACGCTCAATTTTGCCGGCGTCCGGTTTCCAAACCCGTGGCTGTCAGCGGGTTTGAGAACCGACGCCGGCAAAATTGAGCGTCGGCTGTCAAACCCGCTGACAGCCGCCGCTTCTGTCCAAAAAGAGGCGCTAGGGTCGCGCTAGTGGCCCAGGCGCCTCTTTTTACCGCCAGGCCTAATCTGAATACTGAATCGCACGCACAGGACAGCAGGCGTTCGCCCGCTCTCCCCGCGGACTTTACTGTATCGGCCTGTATCAAGCCATGGTGCGCCTACACCTTCAGAACTGTGTGCAGTTCTGGCCACCCCATCAAAAAAAAAAAAAATCAAAACGGAACTAGAAAAGATGCAGAGGAGGGCAACAAAAATGATAAAGGGGATGGAAGATCTGTCTTATAAGGAGAGGCTTTGCAGGCTAGGGCTCTTCAGCTAGGAAAAGAGACGGCGGAAGGACATGATAGAAGGTTACAAAATCATGAGTGGGCTGGAATGGGTAAATAAAGGATGGTTGTTTACCTTTTCAAATAAAAACAAAACAAGGGGACACTCCATGGAAATAGCAGCCAGCAGATTCAAAACAAATACTAGAAAGTACTTTTTCACTCAGTGCTCATTTAAAGCTGGGGAATCTGTTGCCAGCGGACGTGATCAAGGCGACTAGCATGGCCTGGTTTAAAAGAGGTTTGGGCAAGTTCCTGAAGGAAAAATCGGTAAAAAGAACACATTATCAGCCAGGTAGACTACGGAAAGCCACTGCTGTCTCTGGGGGTGAGTATCGGGAGATAGGTTTGTTTTATGGGGGTCTGCCAAGTACTTGCGACCTGTCAGAGGCAGGATGCCGGGCTCGATGGGTCTTGGTCTGTCTGGGTCTGGCATTATCTTGTGTCCTGTTCTTATGGAGGCTTTCTCTGCACCTTCTTGTGCGCGCAGCAGGTCTCTCCGCTATCAGCGTCCCCTACCAGACATTCCTAGGCAAACAATCCAGCTGCTATCACGGGGAGAGGTACAACCTCTTGGAGTCCTGCCAAGGCCGGCCCTGACTTTTTACACTCACTACTTCTCATGATGGCTGCGATTAAAATGCTGCCAAGTAAAAAAGTAATCAGAACACAGAGAGAGAGAAAAAAAAACAACTCTCGGCCTTGTCTTCAGAGACCTTGTAAAAGACCCTGCTGGAACAGGGTCTGAGCACTGCACCCCCCAGTCAAAACATGAGAGGGTCTTTTCTTGTGGGTGGCTGGATCAGGGACCTTTGCAGTTGCTCGCTTTTGTCCCATGCAGCAGGGAAAAGTCAGGGGCTACCGGCGGTAGAGATTAGCAATGGAAAACTACAGACAGCTCCTGGGCACAGCTGAGATTACACGGAGTACAGGCGGATCACGTTTGACAGAAACACTTTTATAGCAAATGCGTAATTTCATAATTGTCTGGTCCTCTTTTATTTATTTTGCCTGGTGGTCTCCTTTTACCACTTATGTGGGGGGGGGGGGGGTCCTCTGTACGCAGCCATCATGGGGAGAAAGACTACCGGTTATGCTTTTCTGCCTCTCTTCCGGCCACCTGCAAGTGCAGTATCACTTCTCAGATGCCACCTTCTTAGCTGCCACACCGTGCTTGGCTCGCAGGAGGTACTCGATGACAGCTGTTGCCTGCCCTGGCAACGCACTTACTGCCAGTCACTTCTGTGACACTGAATGCTGCCAGCCTAGGAATGACTCAGTCATTTTACTGCCGCGAACAGCTGTGCTCAGGCTGAAGGACCAGTTAGGAAAACTATTAATTTATTCTGTAATAATACTCTACTGACATAGGCTAAGGGAGGAGCTGACACAGAGGAGGCACTGCAGCCAAGGCATGGACACTCTCTCTTTCTCGTGACTCTCTGCGCCCTATTAGTAGATTCCTGGTGATTTCTTGCCCGCTGTACCTTGAACGGTGTTGTTTTACTTTCCGAGCTGAAGTTGGCACCGTGACTGTGCGGGTTTAAGCTGAAACTGGCACTTTAACCGCATCATCCAATCTGTGGCTGACGCGAGCATTGGCAAGTGTGCTGGTGCCACCTGATCAGTGTCTGGCGCTGTTGCTGGCACTGAGCTGCGACTTAACTGTAACTGGGCCACGTGGGTGCTCCTGAACACTGGAAGTTTGTGGCCCGCACTTTGGCTCCGCAGCCAGGCCTGTGGTTGGCGTCATGGGTTTTGAGCGGTGCCTGGCAGCGCAGCTGCTCCACCCGAGCCAGGGCTGGCATTGATGATGGGTTTCCTGCGTGTCATCGGAAGGGACCCACACCGCTGCACTGATACAGGAGGTGACAAGGGTTTGGGTCCCGTCCTCCGTTCGTTCCCCCCACATGGAATCGGTGCATTCATGCCAAGCTTCCTTAACCTGGGCTCCTCTCAAGGCTGTGACCCAAATATTCTGTTTTCATAACATAAAACTGTAGCAGCAGTTTCTGAGCAAATAAACAAAGGAGAACTGATCTCTTAGGCACTGATTAGCTTTGGCTGTTTTCCTGCTTTGGTGCAGAATCTGCCAAACCCAGGAGAGTTTGACTGCCAGCAAACACTTTCAGTCAAGCAACCTTTGAGCACTGAGATTTTTATTTTTTTTTTTTACAAATGGTAGCGGCAGAGCAGCCTAGTGGGTAGAGCAGCGAGCTGAGACTCGGGCAAACCAGAGTTCAAATTCCACCGACACTACTTCTGACCTTGGACAAATCACTTTACCCTCCATTGCCTCAGCTGCAGACTTACTAAGCTTTTTTTTTTTTCCTGTAGACACAGAACAAGAAAAAAATCCTTAATAAATCAGGTTTTTAGATTGTAAACCCTTTGGAGGAAAGGGACCCAACAACTGTAACTCACCTTGACCATGGATTTAGAAAGGTGAAAAGTCAAATCCAAGTTAGAGGGCAAACAGCAAGATGAGTTGGAGCTTTACCTTTTAAAACATTGTTCTAAACTGAATTCCTTTTAAAGGTGATTGGAGCTCCTTAGCCATTGGAAAACCTGTTACACACATATTGCAGTTGTTCCATAATGGTTAGAAAACACTTTGCATCGCCAGGTGTCTTCAAGACAAATGCACAGCACAGGGCCTGGAGTGAGGCAGGGATTGGAGATGTGCAGGACGGGCTACATGGTAGCCTTCCTCCTCTTCATACCTGCCCCCTCTCTTCCTGCAGCACAGGCCTGTGCTGGCAGTCATATTTGCTAGAAGAAGCTGCACTTTAGAATTAGATTTTGCTGAGAGTGACCATTGTTGCTATGGTAACAATATGTAATTGACATTAATCTTCTGTTACCGTAGTTACTTGTTCTGGATTAATCTGGAGTTGTTTCATGCCCTAGAGCATTAAAGTTTTTCCGAAGTTAAGATGCTTGCATTTCTTATTTTTCTTTGAAAGCTCGACTCTCGAAAGATGGCAAAACTCTGTAAAGCAACGAGACATGAAAGAGCATCTAAAGGAGGAGAGCTGAATTAGGACCTGCCTATGTGTCAGTGCCTGGGCCAGGAAATGAAGCAGTGCTGGTGCGTCACCTAGGATGTCAGAGCCAGGGTTGGGCTTTGCGCTGGAGAAGGAGTCACCTTTGAGCGTTGCAGTAAACAGGAGTGGCAGAAATCTGGCTACAGAGTAATAAAATAAAAAATGCTCCATGTCTGCAAGCCAGCTGCGGTATTCACATTTTTTTTTTTTTTTAGAAGCTGATCTGGTACATTTCATGACTTGTAAAAGTAAGAGGCTGGTCGCATTGTATAAAATTCACTTTTCTTTGCCTACACTCCCTCGTTTCACACATCCACTGAGTTCTACTAATGTGCCTCACCCTGACCCGAAGCACTTTCTGCTCTGTTTCTTGAGTCCTTTTATAGCAGTCATGGCTCCGGTGCCTGGTTGGCTCCAAGTCATAAGCTTAAGTGAACGACTGCATTCTAGTATTTGCAGTTTTGCTGTCATCACAAGGAAAAGAGGACTACTTGAGTCAGAATGCACTGGGATCTGGACTACGATGCGTCTCTATATTACAAATATTTGTAAATACATTTCTTGCACTGTTCATTGTGGATATGCTATGAACTCAAGCCTAGCTGTGATCCTCAACAACATGAGACTAACACGCTGACAAACAACTGATAAGTCTTCAGCTATCACATGAGGGTTCTCTGATGTCTCCGTTTTATTTGTAATCCCATGGCTAAAGTCCCATAGCAGGATCCGAAAGACCACACCTCATATTAAGGCTTAAAAGTGCAACATCCTTGCCTGATATTCTAAGGTCTAAGATTTCTTGTTGGAGGGGAGAAGGGAGATTCATTCCTAGGCCCTGAGCATTGTTCACAGATAACTCAGTATTCAAATCTTTTGTATACAGCAGTAATAATTACACTGGAAGCTGATTTGGTTTCCAACTTAACTTTTACTGATTAAAGATGGAAAACTGATGAAAACGTTCAGTTATAAGTTCTTGTCATTTACAATAAAATGTACAGCTTTAGTTCTTTTAATAAATTTGCAATTTTAATCTTCCAGTTTACTTCAGTCTGTTACTGATGCTAATTTTTCTTTCTTATTCCTGATCCATTCCAACCAATGGGGTAGTTTTGGAGCTTTCTCCCAGAGTTTGGCGGATAGGATGACATTTTCCCAGTTTAGATGCACTTAAGTGAAGTCCCACTTTTCATACCTTAGTCCAGTTGTTCGTACTCCTTCCCCGTACTTCTCTCTCATTGGTACTGGGAAGGCACCTCCATGCCCTTGTCTTCAGCATCTTGATGCTGCGGGTGTGGTTAACTCCATCTCTTCTCTTCCCAGGAAAGAACCCAGATTCATTCCTCCACCAGGACTTATGAGAGCCTACCTATGTTGCCTGGCTGAGAGACACTGAGCCCCCCTGGGCCCTAGGGTACTCAGGCCTGGTGTAAAATTAAACCTTTGAAAAAGGGAACTAAAAGTAGACAGAGGAAGGACGGAATAACCTCCTTCTCCAAAACCAAAAGGGTTCCGGAAAGGCATCTTAAAAGCAGGCAAAGACGCTGTTTCTAGTTTCACATACCCAGGTCTCCATCCTGGAGACCGGAAAATAAATAAAAAGGAACAAGCATAATGATCTGCTGCCTCCATAAGGAATATGTAAGAAGTCCACACCCTAAAATGGTGGCATGGGATTATTTATTCTGGCGACTCCACCTTTCAGTTTCTCCCACAGGGGAGCTACAACCCACTATAAAGGTACTGTTCCCCGGTGACAAATGAAACAATTTTCTTTAGTACAGATCCTTTGGGTTTTCTGCATATGGAATATTCAGTTCCACCTTGTTCATGCCATGGAGATAATCTCAGCATGGATCCTTCCTACCCTCTCTCAGTTCCTCCATCTATTTTGCCTCTGATCTCTGTTATGAATTTTAATCAAAAAGCCAAAAAAATATCAGAGTTCTATACAAGGAAAAATTATTGGACCCGGTACCTTGGCGTCTGGGGACCGTTCTTTGAAATATCTTGTGGTTGTTCAACTCCAAGGCATTGTCGACTTTTCCCAGTGTTGTAACAGTGCTGTGCACAGTACATTAGCGAGTTCTCCGTTCCCGCAAAAGATTTTATGGTGGCCACATTGATCCATTGATGGTCAGTGGCTGCACTGGAAAAACTCTGGTCTCCTGGTCTCCACACTGCCCAGAGGGTTACTGCTGACTTCAGTGTTCAGACCTGCACAGACCACTGCAGGAACAGGCACAGCCTCCGGGGTCAGTGAAGGCAACGGGTCTGCAGCGGCAGCAGACTCTGCAAATTCCTGGAAGGGCAGGACTCCAAAAGTTCTGATTAGAATGCAAGCCAAACCTGCATTTAGTATACTCCAGGCTAAAGCCCAGAAATGAGTACATAGACGTTTGGCCCACTTGGTTTCTCCTATTCTCTCCTGTCCAGTCTCTTTCCTATTGTGTGCCTGGGGTGCACCTCTGCATTCTTTTCTTGCCGGCCCACCTGCTGTGACTCGCCTGCACCTCAATTAGTGAGCCCATCACGTCTTGCGCCATAACTGGTTTGGCCTCTGGGGTAATGGCTTATCCTTCGCGTGCTTCCCTCCCTGTGCAGGCTGGGTCACAGCAGGTCTGAAAACAGCACCTTGAGTTGTTTCAAAAGCAAACATTCAAAAGATAAAGCCTTCCTACAGATAAGCCTTTCAGTCTGTGAGCTGGCGAAGCTGCACCTACTAAGCGAAAGAAAAAAAAGACAGGTGTGTTTGCTTTCTTTCAAACTTCAATTAAAAATAACAAACATCACGGGGCCGATACAATAAGATACGCATTGAAAACGGGTGCTCGCATTGAGCGCCCATACAGCCACATCCCCTGGGCACTCGATGCAGTATTTAAATGAGGAACTGCATAAAAAAAAGGACGCGCTAGGGGAGAATTGTGCATCCCTAGTGCGCAAATGCATCGGGCGCCCACGGTTGCAACGGGCACTCAATACGAGCGCCCATTTTTATCCTGCTTTGCTGAGGTTGCTGAAGGCGTCCATAGCTAAGCCCTTCTTGCTATGGGCATCTAAATTGTCATCCAGAAGAAAATGTTATTTTTCAATCCATGCAATATATATTTATTTTTCAACACCGCAAGCAGTAAATTTAAGTGTCCCAATGATACTAAGTAGGAGGAACCACAGAGGACTGTATTTTTTAAATTTTTCGTGAGCCCTTGACTCGCGGATTGACTTTAATTCCACCCAAGGCCGGCGTGTCCATTAGATGAACTTCGGCGGTCACCAAGGGTGCCGAGCCCTAGGGGCACCGAAGAGCAGCCACGTGGTGCTGCAGGCGGGGCCTATCCCGCTCGTGGCAAAGAGAAATAGAGACTGTGTGCTTCTCGGGGGGGGGGGGGGAGGGGGCACGACCGGGGGGGATGGCAGCGCAAGGGTCGCCTAGGGCGCCCAATACCCTTCACCGGCTCTGATTCCACCTCCAGGGCTGACGTTAAATTTGCCACCTTAGAAAGTGTGCGTTGGGTACCCAGCGATTTTCTGCATCGGGGGTAATAAGCTAATACCCTCAGCTCCATGGGATTTACACGGGATGGGTGCTATCGGCTGCGCGTTTGTTTGGGCACGTGTCTTGGAGACAGTAATGTACTTATTGCATCGGGTGCTAGTCTAGTGCATCCACAATGTGGCACAACCGCATGCAAACCTGTGCACTAGGCTGGGAGCACTTCTTTGCATCGGCCCCCTCAATTGAAAGGGGATAGAAAAATCAGACATCTCACTTACAGTGATAAACTCTGCAATCAGAGGAGGAATCTGCCATTTCCCCCGTGATTTCCTGCAATTCTTCTTATCATAAGATGCAATCAAGATCCCCTAAATCCTAACTATAGGAACAATCCTCAGGTTAGAGCAAGGGATTTATAATATAGCATTTTGGAATTTTTGAACCTGCCTTCCAAAGGCTGCTCAGGGCAGCTTACAGCATCATTAGAATTTAGGAATAATAAGTCCATTTCCCAAGGAGCTTACAGTCTATGTAGATACCTGAGGCAATGAAAGATTAAAAAAAAAAAAACCTGCCCAAGGTGTGTGGGGGGATAGGGAGGGATTTGAGCCCTGGCTCTCAGCTTATTGCTCTACCACTTCTCCTGTCAGTGACCAAGTGACAAGAGACATAGAGAGAACACTTAAACGCGTGCATAGAAAGAGAGGGTCAAGAACTGATTTCATGTAGCACAGCTGAGATTAAAAGGGGTTTGGACAAGTTACTGCAAGGAAAGTCCATACATCGTTGCTAACCAGGTAGACTTGGGGAAAGCTACTGCTTATTCCTGGGAGTGGGAAACAAGAAACGGATCCACTTTTTGGGATTGACAGGTACTTCCTAGAGATCTGAATTGGCCAGTGTCAAAGCCAAGATGATGAGTTTGAAGAGCCCAGCATGGCATGTCTCATATTCTTATTTCCAGAAGGCACTGTCCCAGTATGAGGGCTCCATACACTTATGACATTTTAAGCAGTTGAAAATGTTTTTGTTTCAATTGAAATATTTTTTCTAAAGATGTTTTGCTTTTGGTGTTCACTTCTTTTGATGATTTTATGGGTTTTTTGCCTTTGCTTTTTGGGTTGATGGTTATTGGCAGCCCTTAGATGTAATCTGGCATGCTGGCCGAGTGTGATGTCTGGGTAAAAGTTCATAGTGCATCATTATTCCTCAGTGTTTAGCAGTTAGCATTTAATGCATTCATTCTTGTAATCACCCAACCTGTTATATGAGTTTTGTTTTTGTACTTTTTAAATGTGTTTTGTGGTCTAAAGTTCTATTTTAATATTGGTAATCTCCATAAACTTCAACAGAAGTCCACAGATTTCTTTGATTTAGTGATTAATATGTAAACATTTATTTATTTATAAAGTGCTTTTATCGAAAGTACTTGGAAGGTTTGAGCAATGGTTCAATTTATACATAGGAGTATTACGCAAACCCCCAGCACAGGGAAAGGAGATGGATTCAGACATAAGAGGGCATGACCAGGGTGGCACACAGTGGAGGTGACTGCAATGCACTGGATGTGGTTCTGAGCATACCCACTGCTGCGTCAGACAGAAGAGACATCACCAGGGTGGCACACGGTGGAGGTGACTTCAATGCACTGGATGTGGTTCTGAGCATACCCACTGCTGCGTCAGACAGAAGAGACATCACCAGGGTGGCACACGGTGGAGGTGATTACAATGCACTGGATGTGGTTCTGAGCATACCCGCTGCTGCATCATACAGAAGAGACATCACCAGGGTGGCACACAGTGGAGGTGACTACAGTGCACTGGATGTGGTTCTGAGCATAGCCGCTGCTGCGTCAGACAGAAGCGAAGAAGTCCTGTATATCCTACAGGAAGCATTCCCCAGACAACTAATGGAAGACCCCACTTGAGGGAAGGCTGTGCTAGGTCTGATGCTGAGGAACAGAGACCATGTTACTGACTTCATGGCAAGAGAAAATGTAGGGGCCAGTGATCACTGTGCTATGTGGATTCAGTATTAAACTCTGACCTGCACTGATCTGTTCTAAGACTAGGGTCTTGACTTCAGAAGAACTGACTTCAAGAGGACAAATGAAAACATTGAGATGGCCCTACTGGAATTCCAAGAGGTGAAGGATACAGAGAAATTTTGGTTGGCAAAAAAAAAAAAAGGGAGGGGAGCTGGTGTTGGTTTAAGCACGAGAATTTATATTCATCTCCCTAAAGAGATAGAGAACCGAGGAGGGGGGGGGGGGGGGGGGGGGGGGGGGAATCTAGACAGGTCCTTACCTGCCGTCAATTGCACTTCTTTTCACTCACTAACATGAAAAGTATCATTACCTGTATAGAATCTTTTCTACTGAACTTTGCGTGCCCGGAGACATCAAACAGGAGATGCCCTTTTATAAATCGTTCCCCATTTGTCACTCCTGTATCAACTTGCCACCCGAGATGGTATGCCCAGGTGACTCAAGTGGCCTCGCTGGCCCAAAGGCTGGAGGGAGGCAGCCTCAGCACCGTTCGTTCGGCTGCCATCAGCAGCTGCCTTCCCTTTCTCCCTGGCTTTGCACGCATCACTCCATGACCCTGCTGGACACGTCGGTCAGGAGATTTAAGTGCCGCACAACAAAGCGCTGAGGACCCAGAACTTCAGCGCTGCGTGGAGTTCAGATCTCAGTATGGATCCCATAAACGCGAGCATTTCATCTAATCATGTACATTCAGGAACACTTGTTGGTTCATTTCGAGTGAACTGGGTTATAATAGCACTGTGCTCATTAGTGTCAATTGTGAGGATTTATTTAGCAATGCAAGACAGTCTTACTAGAAGCTGAGTGATTTCCATCTTATTTCATACAGGCTATCTAACAAGTATCAGATAATAACAGGTTTAGCTTGTGATTATCACAGGCTTGTTTGCTGTTAAAAGACAGAGTTACTCCTTAGTCATATCATCAGTGACAGCTTGACTGAAATGTTCTTTGCAGGAAAAATAGGAAAAGTTGGAGCCACATGATTAAAAACTATTTCCAAAGAAAACTCGATCGTGAATGTAGAAGTGTTATCTTCTGAAAAGCTGCCTAAGGGATGGTTGGAAGTGATGCAGAATCTAGGATCACAGCCAGACCCATCTCTGGGTCCTGAGGAGGGCTGGGATAAGGGATGCTGGGGAGTCAGGGCTCACAACTCCCAGGAGAGGGGGAGGACCAGGCTACTGACACTGGCTGGCTGGCTTTTGGGCATACATGGTCCACGTGTAGCAGGGAAATGAAGTCTGTTCTGCGCAGGCTCTATTAATTAAGTTCTCTGTTAGGCATTTACTTAGCTGTTCTGACATTGGCGTTTTGTGTTTTATCTGGTTTTATTGTTTTTGTTTTATCATGCTTTTGCAATCTTGCATAACATAAAATATGCCATACTGGTCAGACCAAGGATCCATCAAGCCCAGTATCCTGTCTCCCAACAGTGACCAATCCAAATGTCAAGTACCTGGCAAGTATCCAGGCATTAAATAGATCCCATGCTACTATCGTATGTCCATTTTGTTGTGCATTGCCTAGCATCTAGGCGTAGGCGATTCATAAATCCGAATAAAGATTAAACCAGCTCCAAGCGGCATACAGTGAGAGAAAATAATACACACAAAACTGTTGTGCAAAGAAAGAGGGATTTAAAAAAAAAGGGAGGACCGGAACCCAAGAAATTGTGAATGAAAGCCCAAGGTGCCTCAGCCTTGGATCTGCCTCATCATTAATAACAGTGAATGGAGCTAAGACAGGTTCCAAATGGGCCAGAAGCCTGAGGAGCTGGAGAAAGGCTAACCTGGTTCCCAGAAAAGGCTCCAGTGAAAGATGTAAGAAACTCTCTGCATACCCAGCATGCAAAAATGAGTGAAAGAAAGTGAATTCCATATATTCGGAGTGGGAAACAGAAAATTCCCTTTCTCCGCTAACATCCGTGAATTCTGTAAAGAAAGAGAGCGTGGCACCTTCTAGACTAACAGATTTCTTGAAGCAGTACCTTTTGTGGAGAAGAGTTCATGCATTTGACAAATTGGACTTTTTGACCATCAGTCACTGCGCCATTTTTGTTATCGCAGACTAACATAGAAACATAGAAACATAGAAATGACGGCAGAAGAAGACCAAATGGCCCATCCAGTCTGCCCAGCAAGCTTCCCTCATTTTTTCTCTCATACTTATCTGTTTCTCTTAGCTCTTGGTTCTAATTCCCTTCCCCCCCCTCCATTAATGTAGAGAGCGGTGATGGAGCTGCATCCAAGTGAAATATCACTCTGTAAAAAAAACCCCCTGTAAAAACCCCTCTGTAAAAAAAACCCCTCTGTAAAAAAAACCCCTCTGTAAAAAAAAAAAAGATTATAGAAAAAGTTTCTTTGTAGATTTTTGTGATAAGAGCAAGAATTCACAGCAACACAAATCAAAAAATACTAGGATCCAGATGCACTAAGGGTTTTTCACATTTTGCGTTGATGGGAAAAAGTATATATTTGTTTGAGGGTTTTGGAAGATTTATTCAGAAACCAGTAGAAGGAAAATCTAAGGCTGATTCATTGCCAAAAAAAAAAAAGTGTTATCTTCTCTTTCCAGGGAAGCTATCTTAGAAATGACAAAAACCAATCTTTCCATAGTCAACATTTCAAATGAGTATTAAACGTCATAATAACAGGACTCCTGCCAACTGAATTGGAAAAAAAAACCCAACTTGCAATGATTTACCTTTAGTTGATTTAACTTTAATTTCTGAAATTCTAGAGGATGGCGGCATTAACTAAAACCCGGTATGAGTCATGTTTGTCTTGCCTAAGGAAGATGATAAAAGTGGTGCATTGATGTCCCTACAATAAAAAGGTTTTGAAATGGCAGTCAGAGAACCAGCTCTGCAAAATCTCAGGATGCCACAGAATCTGGCTGTTCTCCTGCATCCATGTGAATGCAAAGTTACAAAGGACACCTCTGCTGTACAAGCTGAGCTGGGGAAATAAGGCTCAGGGGGACATTTTGCCCTCTTGCTAGCTCTGGTGCAATGTACTGTACAAGCCCCCCGGGAGTCTGAGACTCTCTGTGGCGGCTCATTAGGGGTATGGGAATGCCTTGAAGCTTGGATTCTGGCCAGGGTTCCAGGGACCCTCTGCTGACCCTTGTCACAGTTTTAGTGCCAAAAACATCATTGGCGAGCAGAGACAGGAGTCTGTGGTATTCCCACATGAACGTTTTTTTCTCAGGATTCAGATCACGTCCCCAGGGAGAAAATGAACGAAAGGGTTTTCCCCGCCCCCCTCCCTCAGTCCAAAACCAATGTCCCCTGTCATTATAAAAGAAATAATTTAAAAAGGGAAAATGGTGGGCAGGCAGCCTGCGGGGACTGGCCTGTGTTTGCTCTCTATTCAGGAGGGAGATAGCAGTGTACATCCAAGCTTGCTTATTTTGCTGAACTGCTGTACTGTAAAACCTATCAGACTAATTCTTTTTTCATTTTTAGCTTGCCCTTCCAAAGGATGCTCAAGGCGGCACACAGCATTATTAGCACTCAGGTACAATGAGTCCCTTGCCCCAGAGAGCTTACAATCTCAGTTGGGTACCTGAGGCAACGGAAGATAGAGTGCCTTGCCCAAATACAAATGGGGTGTCAGCGGGGGAAGTCGGAGAACACAATATCAATGCAAATGATTACTAACTGTTCTATGCTTCTATCTTATTCATGGCTAAAACTTAGCAATTGCTTGCTTATCCATGATAAGGAAATCTTGTAAATTCATCCGCTTTCTTCCCAAAATCAAACAAACACATTTTGACAATAGCACTTCTTTAGAGAAATGACTTCAGCTGAGGGACAAGCAATGGCTCAGAAGGTCTATCAGGGATTGATGGGCATCACCAAGCTATTGGGTTGAGACAGCAAAGACGCAAAATTATTGTTATTATTATTATCATTATGGCCCAACATTTTCTAACTGCTCCTTTTGGCTTTCAGCTCAATCAAAATCAGCTTCTATTGAGCTTCAGCAACATATGCCTTCATTTTCCTCCTCCCGGGACTTTTTTTTTTTACCTGAAACCTCCAACTAGTCCAGCTGTTGCAGGGGCAATCCTTAAACGCAGATCACGCCTCACACAGGAGCCATGCGGGAACGCTCAGTTTTACCGTTGGGTGGTACCATTGAGTGATGGCTGAAATTCCCTCCCCCCCCCTTCCTCTGAGCGTTACCTCTGCAGCATCCCCTGGCCCAGGGACTGAAGCCAGAGTCCTCTGCACGATGGCGCACAGTGCTGCCGCCATTGAATTGCTGGTCTGGCTGGGGGCAAAATCCTTAAAGGAGAATCTGTGAGACAGGGAGACCATAGAGGCCGAAGAAAACGTGGAGATTCGGTGTTACAATTAAATGGAACCTAAATCTACTTGTATTGCACCATTTTTCTATGCTATGAAGTCAGCAGTATGCTGAGGAAAGTTAGGATCTCAGAGGTCCTCTTAGCTATGCGATAAAGTATGTTTGATTTATTTAACCTGGAAAAGAGGCGGTCGGTACAGCGGCAAGTTGCTACTCCTGAAGGGAGCAAAAGGTAAAATAAAAAATTGGGGGTTAGTAAGGATAGGGATAGGGGGCAGGGTGGAGAGTGGAAGAGGGAGGAGTCAGTTAGGTGGTTGGAAAGTTCCCTCCTTAATTGGAGCAGACTGGGAGGGAACTGGGAGGTGTGTGCACCTTTTAAAATCTAACCCACTGGAGGCAGCGCATGCAAATATACCTCATACGTCTTCATAGTGGATATCCTGAACACCAGTCCTGTTTGTGGCACTCCAGGACCAGAGCTGCCTACCCCTGGTCTAGATAAACATTTGTCTGGGATGATATGGAAACAGAGGATCCTGCCTTGAGGCAGAGGATGAGGACATCATGATTTGAATCTTTGATTTCTATGATAATGTGATACATTTATGCTAATCCATGAAGCAGAAAAGAATGATCTAGGGAACCATAGGACCTGATAGACCTTCTGAGCCAAGCAAAATCTTGAATTTTATTGCTAATAAATGCAAAAAGGAATTGAAAGGGTCGCCCCAATCTTAAAATCTTGGCACTGGTTCCCGATACTCTATCAAGCCAAGTTCAGGATCCTGATGCTGCCCTTTTAAGGCCCTCACTGCCTTCACCTATCATCTTACCCTATACAGAACTCCCTACTCTCTGCAGTCTTTGCCTGAAGCCCACCTGGACATGCGGGCACCTAAGGAACTGCACCCCCCAAGTATCAGATAGAAAACCTTCCTGGGATCAGTTCCAGCCTTGTGGAGCTCCCTGACAAGTAACATCTGGCTAGCTCCCAGCCTCCCAATCTTCAGAAAACGACTAAAAATATGGCTCATTGAAGCCAGAAAGTGGAACAGGGCCTGCCTCCACTGTCCCTAGAAATCTCTGCTCTGAGATGCAGCAGGGCTGCTCTTAGTCACTTTCAGTTCCCTGTCTCTGCGTCTCTTTCATCCCTTACCTTATTTTGACTTCTGTAGAGGTCCCCTAGTAATGGGTTTGCTATTCAGAACTGTTCTTGGTTCATTTCAGATTCTGTACCCCTGCGTTCTCTCTCTGTTTTTTCGCTGTGCCTTATTCACGTTACGCATATGTATGCACTTCTGATGTAGATTCTAACTTGCTGTAATGCACTTCATGCCCTTTTGTTGGAAAAGCACATAATAAATAAATGGCAATGATGACGATAGGATGATGAAGCAAAGCCTATTAAGAATTAGTTAGTTATGTTAAACACTTGATGGGGGCGGGGGAGGAGAGAGTGAATTAAGCAAAGGTAAACGTGTACATTGTTTAAGTGTAAATATTTTTTGTAGTTACATATGGGCACAAGTCTTAATGTCCTAAGGCTGACAGACAGATTTCAGTTCTGGATCAAAGCAGGAGTTTAACTTCTGGTAGGAGGACCAGTGATCTCAGAAGCTCAGAGCTAGGGCCAGCCAGTCCCGTGTAATGTTTTGTTTATTGCTGACGTGAACAGTGAAATGGGTTCGATGTTTGACGATAACACCATCCTAGTTAAGATTACAAATGCAGAGAAGGATTCTGCTGGAATTAAAATAAATCTGGAATCAGCGGTGCTCATCGCACACAGCATACGGCCCTCGGTGCATGTTTCCAAACTATATGATCCCATCTATCTCCTGCTCTCCACACAAAGGCTCTGACTTACGGAACAATGCACCTTAGCACCAGAAAGCAAGGAAATGATTTCAATTATTGTTGCCTCTACAAATTACATTTAAGAAAGAGTCTTCCATTTCCCCTCCACAGAATGTCAATTCAGATTAAGTATTCATTTCTGGCAGAGACAGCCTTCTCCTACAGAGATGATTCCACGGGAGATACACTTGTTCATTCATTTTAAATGCTATCCCATTAAAGAGTAATCACAGCAGCAAGGGGAATAGAGATTGGTCCAGCCCCTTTGCTACCACGTGAGTGCCAGAGAGGAGGGGGGGGGGGGGGGGCAAGCTGGGACTTCACTTGAATTGTATGTGCACGAGTTACATGTACCGAGCACCTACTCTGGCTGGATGCTAATGAAGCCAACAGAGACAGGGGCGCATGGTTACAACATACAAGATACACAGCACCTCATCTCCCTTTGCATGCCTGCACTTTCTACAGGAACTCTCACTAGACAGACAGACAGACAGACAGGCAGGCTGCTTCCTTCTCAGCTCTCCCTGGAGGTCCAAGTTGTGTCTGTTCACGGCAAGGGAATTACTGTGGTAACTGAACTGGACTGGCTTTGAGTTGGCAACCAGTTACTGTACCTGCTTATTTCTCCCTATGGTGCATTAGAAGTCAGGGATTGCCTTGTTTATTAATAAACTGGCACTGAGACACTGTACAGCAGGGGCTCCTGCCCTGACAGCTGCCTAATACCCTTGCACCTGTCCTGCATGCAATCAGTCAAAACTGTACTGGCTCATCTGACTAAATACTCATTTGCAAAACCCTGTGCACACTGAGCAGGGGTTGGAGGTCATGGGGTTGCACATTGGAAATTGGGGTGTTGGTGAAAAAAGAGAAGGGTTTCCTCTCTTTGTGGCTGCCAGTCTCCTCTCCTTGCAGGCACATAATCACCTTCCTTTCTCCTCTCATGAGTATCATTAAGGGACTGTTTGACAGACAGTAATTGAGTGCTGTATAATATCTCTTTCGTTAAGTGAGGTTGGGAGGGAAGAGAGCCTGCAGTTCGGCAATGTGTGTGCTCCCTCCTGTCTCTCTGCCTTTCCCCGCCCGGATGTGCCTTCCATGCATTAAAAAATGAGCCAAAGCATTTAAAAATGAAGAAAACGGTTTCCATGCACAAAAGCATGCGTGCTACACAGTTCCCCTCTCTGAAATACCCACGTTTGACTTGTCATGTGTTTCTGATAACCCTTCACTTTAAAGAATAAATAAATAAATAAAGCTGCAGTGTGCTTGACCCTGGGCTTCATTAACTCCAGGAGGTCACATCCCTCTACCCGGAGGGGCAGAGCTTCGCTCGGGTCACCACCCCCACCTAAAACTGGAACAAACGGGACCAAGGGATGTTCAGTCTTCTACTTCCAAAACTCTACTCGCTCGTCAAATCTTTGTGTAAATAGTTTCTTTCCATAATGCTGGAAACCAGCTCTTTACACAATCCAAGAGCGCGTACGTGTGAAAAATGAATATTTAAAGAGGGAGAAAAATGCAGACACTAATAATGCATTAAAAATGAAGGTTCTTGTTTTACTTTCCCCCACCCTTTTCATTAATTGGACAGGCAAAGCACCTGTTAGTTCATTCCACTTATATGGTGGCAAATAATTCAGAGCCGTGTACACCGGACAGACCTCCCCACCTCCCTCACATGCTCTTAAGTCTAAGAGAGGATGGCAGGGCACATCTCCTGGAGTCAGGGAGATCCATTAGGAAGCCATGCCATGAGAAAAGGTTTCTAAGCTTATCCAGTGCCCCACTTTGATTCTCTTGATTTAATTGTTTATTAAGCAAATATTATATTCCGCAATTCTAGACAAATACATTGCGGATCGCAAGACATGGCAAATGCTGGGAATCCACATGGCCCCTTCTCCCAGAGGCTGCCCAAGCTGGCAGGAAGCGGCCTCCATCACTGGGGAATTGTGGGTCGGGGTCCACCACTGCTGAAACTGCTACAAGCTCCGGTTTCCCTGCACTTTGCCTCAGGTTCTCCACCCGGGAAGCTTCCCATTTTTTTAACCTCTTGCTTCGGTGCCACTAGAACCGATCTGGTACGGGTTCTGCCTTATTCATGTAATTTCTTTCTTTGTATGTTTCTCTGCAGTGACCCTCAGAGGAGTGAATTGCCTGTGTATTTGCAGGCTATTTGAGACCTTCCATCAGGGCAAAAGCCACTGAAAACAGATTATTCACCAAAAAAAACTCAGTGCCTTCACAGACAAAAAAAAAAGGTTTTTCAGGTAACAGTAGAGCCAGGTCTAGATGTGAATGATTCAGAGCTGGGCACAGACTGCAGGTTTGGAAAGTTCATGCCAGGGAAATGCGAAGAGAAGGTGAGGGATTGAAAAGGAGGGGGCGTGGAGGGGGAGAGGAGGAAGAAGAAGAAAGATCAGTATCAGAAAGAGTCTACGAGGGAGAAGGATGGATTCTGAACTTCGTTATAGATTACACATCTTATGCATCTGGCTCAAGCCAAACTTCTCTGCTCCATGCGTATAGAATCTCCCAAAAGGGAGAAGATTTGTGCTGCAAAAAAAAAAGTCCAAATTAGTCAATCAGCTGTTATCGGGACATATGTGTATGAATAAATGAGGCCCATCGAACTAAAAAACTGCCATATTGTATCAGAACAAGGGTTCATCAAGCCCAGTATCCTGTTTCCAGCAGTGGCCAAGCCGGGTCACAAGTACCTGGCAGGATCCCAAAAGGTTGATAGATTGCATGCAGCTTATGCTCAGTGATAAGCAGTGGCTTTCCCCAAGTCTACCTGCTTAATAACAGTTTATGGACACTTCTGCCAGGAATTTGTCCAACCCTTTTTTAAATCCAGTTAGCCACGCTAATTGCCTTTACCACATCTTCCAGCAGTGAATTCCAAAGCTTAATTGTGCATCGAGTGAAAAAATATTTTCTCCAATTTGTTTAAAATGTTCTATTTAATAACTTCATGAAGTGTCCCCTAGTCTTATTTTTTTTTTAAAGTAAACCATCAATTTACATTTACCTGTTCCCCTCCACTCGTGATTTTATGGACCTCCATTATATGCCCCCTCAGCCAACTTTTCTCCGAGTTGAACAGCCCTAACCTCTTTAGACTTTCCTTATAGGAGAGCTGCTTCATCTCCTTTAACATTTTGGTCGCCTTTCTCTGTACCTTTTCCAATTCCGCTATATCTTTTTTGAGATGTGGTGGCCAGAATTGCGCACAGTACTCTAGCTGCAGTCGCACCATGGCGCGATACAGGGGTACTGTAATAGTCTCCATTTTATCCTCAATTTCTTTCCTAATAATTCCTAACATTCTGCTTGCTTTTTTGACTGCCGTTGCACAGTGAGTCGAGGATGTCAACACATTGTCCAGAATGCTCCACTCGTTAGAGGACACCATCATAAATGCAAGCATAATCTTTTGAAGAAATAAGATGAACCTTTTCCCTATTCTTGGAAGACAGAAGTGCTGCCTCAGTAGAATTATATTTGGAAACCAATCATTCTGAAAATTTGTCCTCCGAGGCTGTGCCTTGTACAACTCCACTGCAGACTTGAGTTTCCTCTGCTACTGCTGGGTTTTTTTTTTGTACTGGGGCTGTAGAAAATGTAATTGAAAAGTCGACAAGGCTGAACGAGGCAGCGAATATGGACCTGACATACCTGCTGGCTCAGGCAGTTTGTGCCTAACTGAGTCCTTGAAATTCTCAGGTAAACCTGAAACTGACTAAGTGATATTGTCAAGGAGCCTTACAATGGGCAGTGGGACGTGACCTAAGTCCCTCTCAAATGGCACATGGCTATTTGCACATAAAGACCATTAGAGTTAATACTTTGGAAAATAAAATGGCCACAGCTTTATTCACATTGCAGAACAAAGCAGATGATGGCAGATAATTGGTCCTTTTCTGTCGATATCTACTATGGTACTATGTGACATGGGCCCCTGAGAAGAGATATCCAGGGGGCAGAAAATGGCTGGCCCACATAAGAAAGGGGGGAGGAGAGTGAGAGATAATGTTCTCATCTGTTATGGTTCCATAATAGTCATTAACTCTTCCATTGTCTTAAACCAGAGGTTCTCAGCCCTGTCTTCCTCTCATATAAACTAATTGGGTGGGTGTGTACTCTGTTACTATGTAAATCGAGCAATCACAGTAGCCTGGTTGGATAGCCTTGTGAGCTCATGGAAGTGAAATGCCCAGCGTAGGAATACCAGGGGAGTAAGGTGACTTGCCACTTGGGATTTTTGAGATACCACAGCTACGTAAAAACAAAGATTTACTAGAAGTGGCTGGCACCTGTGCCATGCAATGGGGAATGTTGATGAGCGCAAGAACAAGATTTATGAGGACTTTTAAAAAAGGCACTACTTTTTGTGATGCTACCAGGGCTCTCTGAGGAAAAGGTTTTTTTTGAAAAAAGGAAGATGGGAAAAAAACCAGGTGAGGCTGGTCTAGGACAGAAATGCTGTAGTGGATCTGCCTGACTACAAGGAAAAGAAAGGAGAAATGTAAAACATCAATCTGCCAATTTAAAAGGGGACAGATAGGGAGAGCATGATCTCAGCACTAATGTGTGCCTTAGGACATTAAGAGAGGCACACAAGATTATTATTTCTTTGACTGGAAGTTAATCCCGGTTCCTTGAGGACAGGATAGTTAATGGTAAAGTATTGGACAGGACCATGGTGCTAGTTTATCTGTCTTTATTAGAAGGAAGGGTGGAAATCTGTGAAAATGAATGTTTGCTGTACCCTTTTAAATACTACCCAAGAAAGGGAGTGTTAGCGTATTCTTTTATTTTGCTTAGCTAACAAATCAGTTCAATTAGCTTGCGGAAGATTTTCAGTGCCAGGTACCTGGCTTCTCTTACTGATTCGGTATAGGAAATCCTGAAGGAGTGAACCTCACCCGCTGCCGTCAGACCCATCACCCAGAGGTACCTCATACCATAGACACCATTGCACTCAAGCTGTTTCCTGAATGGACCACCAGAGATTAGGGTGCATACTAATACCCAGGACATACACACTAGATCTGGCCAGTCTAGCACCATTTATTTAGCTCAGTAGTAAAGCAGCACACACACACAAAGATACTTACCTCCAGGGATGCTGTACGTGGAGAGCCTGTAAAGGAAAAAAGGACAACACAATGATTCAGGTTTTTTATTTTTTTTATTAAGGTAGTAGCAGCTGCCACTCCGTAGTCTGCATGGGTCAGCAGCTGCTACTATATTAATAAAAAGAAAAAAAACCTTGCTGAGCAGACTGGATGGACCTTTTTGGTCTTTATCTGCTATCATTTACTAAGGACTTGGTTAAGAACTACCATACTGGATCAGACCAAGGATCCAGTGCAGTCTCTTTCCAAAAGTGGCCAATCAAGGTCACAAGTACTTGGCAGGATCCCAAATAGTAGATCGCTCCCATGCTGCTAACGCCCAGGGATAAGCAGTGTCTTTTCCCAAGCCTACCTGGTTAGTAATGATTTATGGACTTTTCCTCCAGGAACTTGTCCAAACCTTTTATAAACCCAGCAATGCTGGCTACCTTTACCACATCCTCTGGCAATGAATTCCAGAGCTTAATTGTGCGTTGTGTGAAAAAATATTTTCACTCAACCACAATTAGATGACTTGTTTATAGTTTAAGACCACTGTCTTAAACTATAAAGCAAGCCAATTAATTCAACAGTTCCCATGTCCTATTATGGGAGAACGATCACAGTTTTTATATACAAGCAGATACCAATACACGGAAAGTCTCTGAGGTGCATTTCAAGTGACTCACTCGCTAAGAGAGAATCTCCATGAGAGCATTGTTGTTCAGGTGTTGTGCCCTTTGTTGGTATTTTATCTATGTATGTTTTATTTTGTAAACCACCAGGATCTTCGTAATGTGCAGTAAATACATTATTTTAAATATATATACATACATATATATATGGATATATGTGTGTGCGTGTATATATATATATATATATATATATATAATGTATGTATGGATATGGATATATATCCTTTGTCTTCATCTCTCTTAATGTTTGTGAAATCACATTTTAGTTTTGAAAATGATAAATCTGCAACAATCCCCAAGCCCATCTCCCCCCCAATAAAAAGAAACGTTTTCATAGTGAAATAGAGAGCTGATCCCACAATTATTTGGTTTGGCCGTATGGAATCCATGCAAAAAAAAAGCCATTATGCTATCAGCTACTCAATAAGCTGCATCTTTGGGATCAGGGTTTAGCAGTACAGCTTTATTATTAATTCCAGTTCTGACAGTTGTAGCAGAACTATGTGGCAGGTAATTAAATAGACACAAGTGTGGGGAGGCTTGTTCGCATATGTGGCACTGGGGCAGGCTAACCTGACTGTTTTAAATAATTAACTTATTGCAGCACAGCTCTATGACTGGAAGCAGAAGCATCAGGGAAATGGCAATCAGTTAAAAATTCACAGTAGCTACGCCCCAGGAAGTTCAGTTGTCTAAGATTCACAGAAAGCACTACACGTTGACTTGACCTGGAAAGCGAGGTGTGAGGGGATGCCCCATCCTGCCCAGGTGCCACAGCCACCGCTGTGGGATGCGGCGCTCTTGTACAGCGTCCTTCCTCCTCCAGGGCCCAAACACCGCTGATCCTACAATAATATGAGGGGCTGTGGCTTTGAAAATCTGTGGCTGGCCACAGCGGAAGGGAGAGGCCCAAGTAGGAGGCCTCTCCCTTCCACCATGGCCTCTCCCTTCCACCGTGGCCCGAGAAAGTAAGTAGGACCATACTCACAATTCTAGGAGGATTTGTGGTCCCTGTACCCCCATTCCATAGTCTACAAGATCCCCTCAGTAATCCCGTTGCCATCCACAAAGTTAACGTCTCCCAACAAAGTTACCTGAGATAACGGAGAATCTTGGGAATAACACAAGGCGTTTTGGCAGGCTACGGTATCTGTTGCTAAGCTTTATTTCTTTCAACATTTCTCTCATTTGCTCTTGGGCACCTTGCGATAGACTCTAAAATGTTTGCTCCTCCTTGTCTCCTCTTCCGCCATGCTGTCCTTTGTTAACGTGAAGTGTTTTGCCTGCTCTCTATAGCTGCCTGTGGTCAGGGCCCCAGAACAGCTGCAGGGTTAAGCTTTGATCATTCCGCAAGGTTTATATTACTTTTCTATCAGAAGCCATCTTCCGACGTGCCATCAAAGCAGCCGTGAGCAGATCTGGACAGACCCTTCCCCGGCCTTGGGCAGGCTGATATCGCTTGCTGTTGGTCTCGTGGTGCATCCAATCTGCGTGAAATATCCAGACAAGAGAAGGTGATTCACCAGAATACAGTTACGAGCGCTAGTCATATGGGCAGGGTAGACCATTCCTTGCAAATATAACATTTGGCTGGGTTGCTCCAGGCTATAGGTAACCTGAGTCCCAGTGATATAAACCACAACATGAATAAGGATGAGCAAGATGTGATTTTGTTAGCTACTTTCTGAGGGGAAAGAGGCTTTTGACGTTGACATGTCTCTGTGTGTTCGTGTTTCCCACCAATAACTTGTCTGTTGTCAATCAACATGAAATTGTGAGGGTATGTCAGGAAGGACATGAGGTTTCTGACCAGCCTGTCTTTTTTTTCTGATTCGCACACCTACACGGCCTGCGGATTTGTGTGTGCTGGGAAGTCTGCTGGATTAGTTCTGGTAGACTTCTTGTTTTTTTAGCATTTCTCAAGAATGCATTGTACTTGTATTTTATTTTTACTAACTGGGAAAACATATATATTCAGTGGAACACCCACCCCCCCCCCACACACAAATATTTCCTTTTAGGGAGAATTATCCTGCTCTGTGTGTTACTGGGAATAGTTATTTAGGCCTCTCCGGTGTTATCCATAACAAAGGTGAAAATAATAAAAAAAACCAGTGGCGATTTTCTGCCACGTCTTGCCAGGTCACCAACCCAGGAGCTTTTCCAGCTTGCTTCCTTTTGGATAACAGTGGAAGGTGGAGGCTGCAGCTTAATCCAACCCTGGAACCTTTTTTATTTAGAAAATTGCCACTGTGAAAAACTGCAGGCTACCAAAAGCTGAGAGATTTATCATTGCTTTCTAGCGTGGTCAATTTCATGAAAGAAGGTATTGTTTTTCAGGAAACCTGCTAAAGCTGAAATGATAGAAAACAAGACCAGAAGCCTTGATGAGGGAACTTAAAATAGATATGGTAGTGTTCCCAGTCCAGAACTGGTCATTCCTCTGCATTCCACCCCAGTATTAAGTCCCTTTTCCCTCTGTGCTCCCTAGGCCTTCTCTCTGGTGCACAGTCATCAACACAGCCTTCTCTCTACTGCTCTTCCTATAACCGATAGCAACATTTTTTTTTTTTCCTTTGCTTAGGTAAATGATTTAACAATAATGGCTCTGGGGAGAAAAGGAGAAAACAGGATGATATCATCTTACTTGTGTTCTTTATAAATTTCCAGGGAATTTGTGGATAAATGCAGTAACAGCCAATTTCATGGATGACTTTGTGTAGGTAACTCGTGTGCAGACAGGCCACCAGTTCTGCAGACGGTGAATTAATAGTGCCAGGTGTCCAGTGGTAGAGACTGAAAGGAGCCCATGTATTGAGTGGCATATACCACTGCTTGCCCAGTTCTCCGGTAACCCTGATTATCCAAAACATAGCCTTTATCTTCAGTGACATAGGGCACCTGGGTCTCCAATGACACTTTTTTTTTAGCTAGCTCTTGTCTTCAGTGAAACATACAATGGGTAGCCAGACTCTCCCGTGACATGTTGCAGATAACAGGTTAACCAGGATTGTGGTCTGCCAAGACTCCTGGGAAATGGGCCTTGCCTTGTAGGGATTACAATCACTCTGACTCCTTGCTTCCAGGGTCCCCCATTAAAGACCAGAAAGACTGCCAAGGTTCTTAGAACAGAGCCTATATTTTTCATTTTCATTTTTCCTGTTTATTTCACTAATATAATTCCTTTAACTGAAGATCAGTTTAAAATTAAAAAAAAAAAACTTGTCAAAATTGGTCAACTTTCTCATTCTACAGTTTTGACAATAAGCATAGCAACCATCCCAAGGCATGGAGTCTAGGTAAAGAACAAAATAAAGCAAGGGCAGAAGCAGGCAAGCAGGAAATGGATTTGGTGGGGCCCTGCTGCGTTAGAGTGATGGATTTCGGTAACTGCAGCCAGAAACCATCAGCCAGCGTCACCTTGGGGACCGAGTGTGCTGAGTGACCTGGCGAGTGCAGCGGCGGCGTGGCTCGCTCACTGCAGATAAGTCTATTTCTAGGCTTGATATAGGATCCGAGGGAGGAGCTCGTGTGCCGTACACCGAGGTTTTGCTACTCACACTTTCACACTCTTGGAGACCTGGGCAAGCTGCCAGCCCCCAGCTGGGCCTGGTGCCAGTGTGTGTGTGTGTGAGCAAAAGTAATCCTAATAGTACGGATGAACGGAGGTGAATTAGTCTGAGGATGAAGATGTGAGAGACCATCACCAGCTGCTGATGGAGTGAATGCTTACAAATGAAATTGTTAAGGGCTAGTGCTAACATATGTCAGTCGAGCAATTCTGATTGCAAAAAGTGTGTTGGCTGGAGTCGGTGGAAAGCCGTGACCACTGAGATGAAGTGCTTTGCAGCAAGTCACGGTATTCTTACAATGCACGCTGACTCCACTGTCTCCTACAGGGCAGGAAAGAAAACTCATTCAGACTGCAAAACATCAGAGCTTTTGAAGGATAATCTTCCCTGACGAGTAGTGCCATAAGCAGAAAATCTAGCTTCCTGTGCTGAAAACATGGGGAGCGTCCCCATCTTTTCACCAAATAGATGGCAAAACACAGTTCTTCCAGCGCATCATGGCACAGTCTATGACCCAAGTCAACCCAAACAGGCTGATCCAGTCCTGGTTCTGACCTATTGCACACATGGAATTGTAATTCTGATTTCCAGAAAAAAAAAAAGCAGAACTGTGTTTCCATGTATATAATGGGGATGAAATCAGGAGTGGATCAGCCTGTTAGGGTTAAACTGGGTGAGGTGTCAAACCCTATCTAAAACCTCTCAAAAATGCACCTTCTGCCACGCCCCCATCTGCACCCCCTAAATATGGCTCTGCCGAAGAATCATCATCCTACATCATAACTTTATAGAGCATCTCCTAGTTTTTGTATTATTTGAAAGAGTAATTAACTAATTCACATTTACAACCGTCTCTTCTCCAAGATGAACAGCCCTAACCTCTTTAGCCTTTTCTCATAGGAGAGCCAGCCAGAGGTAGAACTCTTGTGCCTAACAAGGAGCAGTGGCATGCTTACAGCTCCAGATGTGCACATGTGGAGAGTATTTTATAACCTAGGCATCTAGGTTATAAAATGGTGCATATTTTGAACACAGCGTGATACGTGCGTTTATGGATACGCACGCGGCCCTTTTAAAATCTATCTTATAGGGTTGACCCTGGCCCATACCATGTTATGAAAGAAACATTTAATAATGCCTGAACTTCTCCAGCCACTGGGACAAGACTATTAATGATAAATCCTAATTTAGGCAACAGCTAATTCCTCACTTACAAGGTTATCTGTAGCCGAGAACAGTAACCCAACAGTTACATCATTCTAGAGCAAACAATTACTAAGACCTCCTGCACAGTGTATCTTGAATTTCTTATCTAAATAATCTTGTGCAGTTTTGCCAACAAATGGTTTGTCCCTAGCTACTAAATGATTCCAAACAAAATGTGCAAATTAAGAAAACAGTTGCTAACCTTACAGCCTCTGTTTATAGCCTCATGTCTACAAATACTAAACATTGAGGCATGGTTAGAGACAACATTTTCTGTTGTGAATACAAATATTTCTAAGATGGCATTCTTAAAGTAAATAAATGCATAAAACACTTCTGATCAACTTGTGTACTAAAAGTCAGAGAAACATCCCAACAGCAGAAATCCTCTAACAGAGAGATCCTGATAACAGATGCTCTCTGACTTCAAGAAGCATGGACATATAGAATCTGCCTAAATTAATTTCTCTTGCATGACCCTAAGACCCTAGTGTGTCTCTGTTTTCCCTTTCACTCCTTCCTAAGTAAAAATACTGTGTGCTGAGCCCATGCCCTCTCAAATTCTGTTACTGTTTGGGTCTGCTCCACCTGCACTGGGAGACTACGCCATCTGTCCATCATCCTTTCCATGAAGATGAATTTTCAGATGTTGCTCCCCTTTGGGTCTCCTATCAGACCACTTGTTCTAAAATGTTTCTCCTAGTTTTAGGTAACTGAATGTCTTTCTGTTATCCCACTTGTCTCTCCTCTCCTCTCGGGTATGTATAATTGAGTCCATAAGTCTCAACTTAGAAGACCTTTCTTTGCTAGCCCTTCTCTGATCTGCCTCCATGAGATCCAGAGCAAATATCTACTAATTAGCAGACGTGAATTAATCAGGATCCTAATGTGGACCCTGTGCCACATAGTGTGCCCTAGGCTCGAGTATGTTGTGAGACTACTACAGCGGGAGCAGTTCAAACTGAAAGAGGGGGTATGCTCATTTGAGTGAGGCTGAAGCTGGAGTCTGGTGTGTGCAGCAGCATGTAAGGGACGTTGCAGTGCATGGAGCTGAAAAAGACGACTGAAAAGAAAATGCCAATATCCTAGCAAAGCCCTGAGCTCCTGGGAGGAGCATGGAATCCCATCGACCTATGAGAGTTTCCAGTCAGTGAGGACTTTTGGAACAGTGAGGAAAAATGGGTCTTCCCAACATCCATATTCTCTGCTTTATGGTGCTGCTAGAATAAAAAGGATTCACATGGTAGTAACTGCTTAAAAGGGAAGCGTTCTGTAGTGACTGAGTCAGAAGCTGCAGAGAGACCACATCCTTTAAAATTCCAGAGCTTTACTCTGAGTAGTATATCTGAAGTTTGAGTGAGATGTATCACTTATTTTACTATTGAACTGTAAACCATGATCCGTAAGCTCCAAGTCAAAACCATTACAAGGAGGAAGTTTGCACTGGAGATTAAATTGTAAGCTCTATTATTTCAGGAAAGTTGAGGGAAGCAGCACGATTTGATATCCTTAAAGATTTCCATGTGAACCTTCTCTGGAAAGGAAGTGATGTAAAATATTTGATCTTTAAAATGGAAACTGTGAAATTGACCCACCTTCTCAGCACATAAAAACCTATAACTGTGTACCCTTGAATTGTGTCTGTGGCACTGCTCTCTAAATATTTTTCTGTGTAAATAAAAGTCAGATCAGTTGGATCCACCACTAGTGAGTTGTCCTGGACAATTATTTCTGATATGGGCTCCAGCTATCAGTGCTACAAAGAGGACTTTGTCATCCTTGCGTTTGAGTGCAACAGAGCCCAGGGGAGAATTTTGAGAAGAAGATAACCACAAACTTATAGTGGAACGTAAACATTTCTACGGATTTACCAAGCTGAAAGACCAGAGGGTTTCTGAGAACAGATGTCCATTAACAACTAGAGCCAGAGCCAAGATCTGCCTGCAGTGCAAACCTCACATTTCTAGGTAACTCTCTTTTTTGTTTTCAAACTATTTAACCCCAGTAAATCAAATTCAAACCTTTACTTTGGTGAAGCTTGTGGAGCTCTGATGTATTGTAGTGTGATGCCCAGGCCCTGGGGGTGGTTTTATTATTTGGATATATTACCCACCTTTTTGAATAAGAAATTCACTCATGGCAGGATACAAGATATTCAAATAGCAGCATGCAGTCAGAGGTCAGTAGCAGCTTAACAATACTGGTCTAAAGAAGGTGCACACTAAGGACTAACGTTGAGTTAGCCCCAACGATAATGACTAAAACCAAATAGACAACATCTCAAACTTGAAATATACTTGGTGTCTTGGAATGTTAAAAAAATGACATTTGAAGCGTCCAATATCACAGCTGACTTTCCCCTCCATCAAGAAATGAGATCTGGAGAGGTAAGGAGATGCAGGGGTGGAAGGGTAGGAAAAATGTTGATGTTACAATGAGCTCCATGGGACTGCAACAAACAGAGTTGCAATTCCTGAAGAATTTTCTGCCGTGCCTTGAGAAATCATAGCAGACCTGTGGTATCTCTAGAACCTCTGGCAGTTCTATAGATTACTCGACTTTAACCCTCATCTTCAACCTTGAAAGCCACAGCATGCAGCTTTGTCCTAGTAGAGGAGTGTTAATCTGCTGAGAGATTCTTCAGTTTTGCTGTTGTGTGGGATTATTCATTTTGTGGCCATTCTTGTTTCTAAAGCTAAAATCTATTTGCCTATGATGCGTCCTTTCCTCTCCTTTTTAATGCATGTTCTGCCATTTGTGATACTTACTTCAAACCAGATTACAGTCATGTATTTCCCTGTTTCTAGAGGGCACTCAATCGGTTTGTACCTGAGCCAATGGAGGGTGAAGTGACTTGCCCAAGCAGAACTGGAACCATAGCTCCCCTGGTTTGCAGCCTGCTGCTCTAAGCACTAGACTCCCCTTCCACTCTCTTCCTCTAAAATTGCTGATAAGAGAAGTAGTGTGTCCTAGTATGTTTGAAACTTCAGAGCCGAGGCTTGAGATGGAACTAAATGGATTTGTGCTGCATGGACTGGTCTGGTGGTTCCATGGCCCTGCTGTGCACCTCCATGTGGAAGAACCTGGGTTCTGCTCCCTAGTCATGTCTTCCACTCCCAGGCTAGGGATGCATTCACAGCCGCTGAAAGGGAGGGCCATAATCATTGTGTCATAGTGATACTTGGTGATCGAATTTGGGGCCCGTGATTGCGGGAATTCCCAGCCCTGGTTCCAACTGAACTGGAAGCCCAAAGGACCAAGAAGAAACTGCTGGGTCAAGAAACAAATGGCATGCTGTACCATCAGGCCAGGTGGTCTCCTGTTTTCTTCATGGAAAACCCAGACCTCTGACCCCAGGCAGCTTAGTGGCCATCCCCAAAACCCAGGAAGGAGCATAAGCAGAACTGAAGTAGTAGAAAAGAAAAACACAAATCCCTGTCAGGTCTGCTGGGATGTCTTGCACGGAGACATGTGCCAATGGGACAGGAACCATCTAATTTCAGGATAACAGAGTTCTAAAAACCTGCACCTTTCCATGGGTAATTACTGTTGCCTCGCTTGCAGGACAGACCTGCGAGCAGCTCCACTCACTTCCCCTAACGCCACCAGTGAAGCCGCGGCCTGATTGCCATCGACACCTGCTTCCGAGCAGCAGGGAGCCACCACCTCTGCCATCTCAGTGTGGCCAGGAAGGGCTCCTGACACTGCCATGCCACCACTCCCATGCAGCGCTGACTCCATTGCCGCCTCACTTCCTGTGGCCCTAGAATACCACTGATGTTGCTCTCTTCACAGCCTGAACACCGTTGACAAGCTGCTCCTGTCTGGTGTCCTCAAGGCGTGCACACAAGCATGTGCCTTCAATTTAAAGGGCCCGCAGTGGGAAAAGCTCCACAGCCCTTCCTGATAATGTCATCCAGCCAGCCCTATAAAAGGGCTCTTCAGTCTTCATTACTGGCCTCGTAAGGATCTTCATGGTTGTCCATGGTGTACTTCATCCTTCAAGGTCTCCTGTGGTCATGCTTCTGTTTTGATAGTCTTCTTGTTCCATGTTCCTAGTCTCACGTTGGTTCCTGGTTCCTGTCTTCAGCGTCTGCGGAACTGAGTCCAAGTCTTCATCTTGTTCCTGGTTCCTGAGTCTTTGTCATGTTCCAGGGTTCCGGTCTTCCAAGTTTCCTGAATCTCCAGCATATTCCTGTGTCCAACTACTCCAAGCCTTCGGGGCCCTGCACCCAAGTCCTGCGAGTGCGTGGATCCTCACCAGCCCACAGTGGGCTGCGTGGGGGTCGCATCACTGCCCGAGTCCTGGGTCCAAGTCTTCTATGTCTTAGGAGTTCTGTTCCATGTTCTCAGAGTCCTAGTTTCATCTCCTGAGGGTCAGTTCCAAGTCCCTAGTTCCTGCAGGTGTGCCAGTGTTGTGGTCTGTGTCCAGCCCACAGTGGGCTGTGTAGGGCACCTCATAGCACAAGGCCCACTTCCAAGTTTCCAAGTCCATTTTCGCTGGATCAAGTCCTTGGAGTCCATCCTTGTTTCTAAGTTCCAAGTTTCAAGTCAAGTTCCAAGTTCCTAGTCATGTTTCTAGTTCCGGCCTCATGGAGCTTGTTCAGCTGGCAGATCACTTTGTTCCTAGTTCCAAGCCATGTTCCTCATTCCAAGCCTTGTTCCTAGTTCCAAGTGATATTCCTCGATTTTCCAAGACCAGAGGCTGCCCTGCCATTGGCGTGGTCCGCAACCAGCCCATGGGCTGTGTAGGGTGCACTGCGGCACAGGGCTCCTTCGTGTCTTTGTCTAAGGTCCAAGTCTTCAGTACCTTCATCTAAGTTTCAATTCATGTCCATGTTTCGAGTCATCTTCCATCCTTGACCTCCGTCTGTCCTGACACACAAGACGTTCCCAAACAGTAGGTCTGAAAGGGCTTTCGAGTGGCCGGAGGGCTACCCCAGAGACCAGCATTGCGTTGCTGGGTCTCACTCCTGTGTGTGCCAGTTCAATGGAGCTTCCAAGGGTTCCGAGTCTCCAAGCTTCTGTTCAGCCTGTGCTCAGATGCACTTGCCTACCCACAGCGCGTACCTTGGAGCCTCGCCCTGGGGTTGTGCCATGGCCCCTGGGCTCACGCTCCCTCCGATGACCAGGCCCATGCCCGCTCGCAACACCTAGCGGCGGCAGGCTCAATGGAAAGCAGAAAAGTTGATGTGGGCACCTGTCAGCTAGAATAGCAGCTGGATCTGTAAAGATCAGTGTTTAGTGATTTAAACTAATATTCATTTCATTTTCTGTCGGGATGTTCATTGGGGGATAAACAGAAACAGCTGTACAGAAGGAAAATGCAGGGAGCACCTCCCACACCAACATGTTTTCTGATCTGAAAGTTTGATCCTCTTTCTGCTGTTAACAAAACATTTTCAAGAAAAACAAATCTCTTTTTTTTTTTTTGTTTACTGTCTAGCTATCAGTTGTCTTCAGTCCCTCTACATCGGCGCGTTCTGTCCTTTTACAGACGTTCGAAGGACAGGTTCTGCTTTCCTGAGAAAACCCTGCCAGCATGGAAAAAGCTGGGGCTAGCGCAGCAGGGTTTCTGTGGGGTTTGTTTGGGTGGGCTGTAAGGTATCCTGCCTAGTGAGTCTAGCCCAGGACTCGAGAATTTCCAGCTGCTGCTGCCAGTCAGGCTATCTTGGGCAAAGGCCAAGTCATTGCCCAGCAGGAGGGATTTCTTAATATATGTCGGACATCTCCATGAGGCTCAGACGCTAGGAGGTTAACTCGTAATGCATGCAAGATCATTTGTCCTTGCAGATTTGGGGGAATGTCTTGCAACATTTAGAAACCATTGCTACAGAAAAAAAAAGTCCTTTGCTTCCCTGTTAAAAGGTCATAGGTCCATTCGGTGTTCTGTTTTGTCTGTCTCAACAGTCATTCTGATTTTTTTTTCATTTATTTTTTATTCGGCATGGGGCCGGGTTACAGCACAAAATACAGCCTGAAGCCCCCCTGGTTTCTCCTACTCTATCTCCCATGTTACGGAAAAACTAGAAAGCAGTACAGTAGGGAAGTGATTATTCTAATGTTTTGCACACTCTATTAAAAGGCAAAATGAAAGTCGCCACGGAAATCAGTCCGTAGCAAAACTGAGATGTTGTGAATTGGACACAATAATATAAGCTTTGTTCAGTCCCCTTCAAAAACAAATTGAAATGTAACCAAGTATCAAACCCAGTCCAGCGGGAAGTGAGTTTTTCTTTAACAAGGTCTTTCTGCTGGCAGGGTGCCCACATTTTCGACCGCTCTTTTGAGAGGCAGAGGGGATGGGCGAGATCACCAGTGTATCTGTTCTCTTTTGCCCTTTCATTCCACATTGTTGATTTGATTTAATATATTTATTTATTTAAGTTCTTTTAATATACCGATGCTCAAGACAAGTCTTATCGAACCGGTTTACAATGAACAAGGGGGGAACCAATTAACAGAATATACCAGATATATATGTGACCCCCCCCCCCCACCCTCCCCATCTAGCCCTGGTGCCAGTACATTCACACACCCTGCCTGCCACACGAGTGCCCTGCAGCAGGGACCTGACACCAACACACGTTTCAGTGCTGTGCTAGATGCTGCAATGCCTTTTTCTATGACAGTGGTTGGCACTATCCAGGGCCCTGTGAAGCCATCCTCTAGCACAAGAGAGATGTCTTCAGCACTATGGCAGGCATTAACCTATTATAAGTTTACCATTTTTATCAAGATTGTGGAGTTTCTATCAACTAATAAAGATTATGATTTTTTTTGCCAAGTACTTTGTAAGGACTAATTGATAAGTTTTCATGCTCTGCTCTTCTTGCCGATTTACTATTGAGCGTGTGTCTCATCTCCGTTGTTTCTGAGGCATTAACATGCTACAGTCTTGCAATTGGAAAGGCATTTTTTGTTGCAATGTCAAGTTGTGTGACTCTTGATAGCAGAGTTGCCTTTGAAACAAGGAGTAGTGAAAGGAAACAAACAATTTCGGTCACTGTGGCATGGAAGGACAGTGTTGCAGCCATTATGCCAGGTACTGTGGCACTGCACCTGGCATATTTCACAATATTGGGCAGGGTTAGGGCATGTGTTGCTAGGCAGTATATTGCTTCTTCTGAAGTCTACAGATGGACATTGCTCACTTACCTTTTCCGTAAGGTGCTCTTCCTTCCAGGACCTTCTCCTCAGTTTCTGCTGGAGGATCCTTTGCGCTAAGCTGCAGCTTTAAATGGGGAAACCAGACAATCTCTTGGCAGTGTCCTTTGGCTCACAAATTCTCCTCTATTTCTGTGCTTCCTTTCTACAAGGACATCATTGTGGGCCACACTTAGGTCCCTGGGCGGTTTTATGTGAAATCTGCTTAGGCTCCTTTACAGCCCATCTTGCTTGTTGGTAGAAATGAATCCAACTAAGGGACAGATCTACTTGCCAGCACTTTGTCCCAAACACTTGGTAATGTCAGGGTGAGATTCTTATCAAACACTGAATTTTATTTTTGTAATAAACAGGATGACATTGAGCATCAGAGCAGCAGTATTGTCAGCATTTTCTTTTCTGGGAAAGAGACTTGGAATATAAGGACATAAGACTTGCCATACTGGGTCAAACTAAAGGTCCATCAAGCCCAGCATCCTGATTCCAGCGGTGGCCAATCCAGGTCACAAGTAACTGGCCAGGATCCCAAAAGGTTGAAAGATTCCATGCTGCTCATGCCAGGGATCTGTCATGCTCTGCACCACCAGCCCTGCAGGACTCTGCACAGAGCGTGCCCAGAAGGACAGTTATTGGACAAAACGGTGCCCAGCCAGAGGTGGCTTTCAGTCTTCCCCTTTCCTTTTGGGCTCGTGAGATTGCAAACTCAGGCTGAGTCAAAAGTAATGTGCCACCCCTTTGGCTGGGCGCCCAGGGCAGTTGCCCTTCTTGCTCACCTTGTAATAATACAAAGGACCCTGCCTTCACAGAAGCCCCCCCTGTTAGGTCCTTGGAATGGATGCATCTGGAGCCAGAGGAGTGACTGATACTATACATCTTGGCCCTTTTTGGAATGACTGCTGTTTTTTTTTTTGTGAGAAAAGAGCACAAAATGCCTTTCAGCAGCACTGAGAAAGCAGAAACAGATGTGGTCCCTTTAAAAAGTGCAAACTTGCTGATCTAGCAGCGATAACTGGACTTTATAGTAACACAAGTATTCTGCACTCATGACTGTTGCCTCTGACTGACAGCCAAGATGGCATCAAAAAAGCCACTACCTCTGCTAGCCAGCCCCTTCTGCTGGCCTTTCTACAGCTGGTCTTAGCTGGGATAGTATTGGGATCCCCAAGATTACCTCTAGTAGGTCCTACTACCAGCTCCCATAAGTATCCATGTCTTTTCCCATACTATTGTAAAGTATAGGGTTATCATACACTGTTGATAAATTCAGTGTGTTATTAGTGGAATAGCAGTTTGCTGTAAACTGTACTCCAACAATTAATTAGTATGTTCTTGTATTTAGAGTCTTTCCAACCAACCCAGATCTCATCACCACTTTTCTCCTGGTCTGAGGATTGCACCTGTGCATCCTACCTTCTGCTAGCTGGCTGGATTGGAGCTGTTCACTCGGCTTATGAGAGCATGGAAGACCAGCTCTGGTGGGCCACTGCATAAGCATTTGCCCAGCCCTTACACGTCCCTTCCTGTCCACCACGGCTGCTTGTATGAGGCAGAACACATAACATACATTGGTGGTTGTGGTCTGTGGCAGGCTGGTGTGGCAGGTGAACTGTTGAGGTGTTCTCTGGTGGCTGACACAAGCCTAACTTTACAACAGTCCATGGCCATTGCTTGTGTCTCTGTCCTGTGTGTGTGTGTGTGTGTGTGTGTGTTGTGTGTGGGTGGGTGGATGAGATATGCATGACAAGGAGGTGTGTTTATGGTAAGATGTATATTGCCAGATGTGTAACATGAGGGGTCTGGTAAGCCATTTAAAAAAAAAAAAAAAGAGTGCTGTGATCTCAGCCAGAGAAAGCGGTACTGTCTCTTTAAAAGCAACAGCTCCAAAAATGAGCCTTTTAAAATTTCTCTCCTGCCATATTCCAATCCAATGGCAGGTAAAAGGAAGCAAGCTGGCATGGACGGGCTCCCACGATTCTCTGTGGTAAGAAAAGAAGTAAGGGTCACACTTTTCTTCCCACAGACTGACTCCTGCTCTGAGCAGGTGGAGAGTTTGGAGAGGTGAATGGATGCCACATAAGTGCATAGGTGACAAAGCCCTGGTGGGCTGGGGGTTATGGAGCAATCGAGCTGCTGTTGCCTCCTGTGTGCCCTGAATATCTTTTTTTCCTGCCTTGCCAAATAATTATTTACAAGCCCCAAAAATAACCCCCAATATCACCCTTTTTCCACACTTGCTATTTGAGAAACCCCCCCCAAATCCCTGCTTCTATTGCGTAAATGCTGGGGGTGAATAGACCATAAAAGGCTTTCCTGGCAGAGTGCCAGGGGTGACCCTTGACCTGGAGCCAGGCATCAATCATTCTGCTTTTAGTAAAGCTTTAAGTTTGCCATCCATCAGTTTTTCCCCATGGACATCCCTAAGATTTCTATTCGGTTCTACAAACACCGTGGGAGGTGAGGAAGGAGATTTGGGGGCACTGCATAATTCTCCCCCCCCCCCCCCCAATGTAAGTTTGTGATTTGCTCCAGTTTAAAAAGAATTGTAACTATGAAACATAAAACAAATCTTTAGAGGGGGGGGGGGGGGTTGGTGGTCACATGAAAACGTATCCGTGCAATTCTAGACCGGAAGAGTCCCGGGGATTTCAGAAATGCAATGTTTTGCTGATGTTCACACCGGTGAGAGGGGAGATAATCTGCAGGGATGGGACGTGTGTGCGTGGGTTTGCTTCATCGTGTGGGAGCTTCACCTTGGGGAGACGATGGCGGAGCGCACGTCCTTCAGTGGCCCAAGCAACGGCTGGCAACCAAAACAGCCAGGGGGGCTAGCTAGTCCCGCCAGTTAAAGGAAGCCCTCCCCCTCCGCCAGCCCTGGCTGTGCTTTCAGGTCATGTAAACAGTGCGGATCCTCTCGGAGTGAGATGAAGGGTTAGGTTCGCTTCCAGCTCACAAGGGCTGAAGCCTCACCTCCTCCCAGCAGCCAATGAAAGGGGCGAGAGCCAGCTTTGGGTTGTGGTTTTTTTTTTTTTTTTTTTTTTAATTACTCTCTCTCTCTCTCTCCTTTCTTTTCTTTCCTGTTTGTGGCAGGTTGGCGTGGAGAGAGGCAGCTCCAGAGCCCGGAGAAACGCGTGTGGAGGGGGGGCCGGGCTTGGCGGGCAGCAGAAAGTTTGCACCCCCCCCCCCCCTCCCCGGACTCGGGAGCGGCGATTGGGATCGAAGGCAGCGGTTGCACGCGGGCGAGCGACGCTTGGATTACAAATCCCCGGAGGAGGCAGAGAGCGCGCGAGCCAGGTCGGCAGGTGCGCCCGGGAGGCCGAGGCATGGGGCTGGGGTGCTGGCTGCGGGGGGCGCTGCTCGCCCTGCTCTCGGCTCGGCTGCTGCCGGCGGTGACGGCGGAGGAGGAGGAGGAGGAGGTCATCCCCAGGGTCAGCTTCCAGTACGGTGAGTAGGGGGGAGGCGGCCGAGGCGTGACCTTTTGGATCTCTTTATTTTCAGCTTTTGGGGGGGGGGGGTGCTGTGGATGATTTGCTTTTCCCCTCCCTGTGTAGGGGGGGGGGGGAGGTTTGCCTGTTGATAGTTTTGTTTCTCGTTCTCCGTGTCCAGCTTGGTTCTGGGGGAATCCTGAAGTTGGATCTCGGACCTCCTTGCAGGGGAGGGGAAGCCTCTCTGCCTGTTGCATTCCGGTTCCCCCCCAAAGTTTCTCCCACTCCCTCTCCGGCTGTGCCCTCACCCCAGGGCACTTGCATTGCCCTGCCCCCGCTCTCCGAGCACAGCAAAGCTTTCTGGAAGAGCCTTTCGGTTGCCTTCTCTCCCACCCCCCGTTACAGCACTTATGGTTTGCAGTCTCGCACGCAAACCGAGCTCTATAAATAGTCGCCCCTGCTATGAACTGTGCAGAGCTCCCTGTCTCCGCCGGTGTTGACGTTTGCACGGTAACCCCAGCAGCACGGAGAAGAAAAAGCATTTGTAAAGATCCCTGCGTCAGCTCCTGGAGGGGGAAAGCCTACCCTGCGCTCCGACTGCGGGCATTTTAACCACCCTGCAAATATCTAGGTCCATAACGACGCTTAAGGATGAGAAACCTGCACTATGAGCAGATATGCGAAAAGTCCCTGTATGATCTGCAACAGTTGGACAACGCCTGTGTCATCTCTGCACTGACCTGTTTTCTCCTACGAATAGAAATGCAACCAACTAGTAAAAGTTAGGGATGTCTAGGGAACTAGTGCGAGAGGAAACTCTCCAGAATGTGGGAATTCTTTCCAAACTGGGTGAAAGAGGTTGTGACTGGTCTCCCACTACAGCAGGTGCCAGAAACTCTGCTGTCCCATGTTTATCGTGGGTAGGGGCGCCGCAGAAGGTGGCGGTGACTTTAGATGCTCCAGTAATGCCATAGCACAGAGCCTGCTTGACCTCTGGCTTTCCTTTCATCTCCCCATCACTAAGGATCCTCTTTGCTTGGGCTGTTTTTGCTCTAAAGGCTTCCACGGTCCATGCCCTCACTGCACGCTCCGTGAAGACACCTTTCCTTATGATGCCTTTTATGAGAAGTTCTGCACTGTTTACAGGTGTAAGGAATTTGAATGTCTCTCATAGTCCTTTCTGCCTCCTGCTGCTGGTCTCAGCCTGTAGGGATCATAGTGTATACTGGGCATCATTTTGATAGCTTTCCTCTGGGTTGCCTGTGCTTTGTAAACTTCTGGAGGTGCAGGATTATCATTTTAAGTAAAGCTCCTGAAATTTCATAGGCCAGCAGGCTGATGTGCAAACTTCCCTTCCCCTGCTTTATTTTGGGTCAGAAACCAAACCCTGATGCTGTAAAATGCTTTCTTTTTGACCACAGTGATGTGTTTCTGGTGCAATTATTGCTTGGATTGGACTTGTCCAGAGTCAGAGCTGTTCCTGGGCCTTCTCAGAGTTTGCTTGTCTTCTGAATTAAAGCTCTTCTATATTCGTGTCTGACCTAATTACACTCTTGCAAAGTAACCTTAATACTCACGTACACTTCTGCAAGTGTGTAAATGCACATGTACCTCTGCAGGGATGGATTAAGGGTGCCTTCAGCCCCGGGCGTGGACCCTTCCCATAATCTATTACTGCACCAATGCACACTTTTGTACTCCTGTACAATATTTCCTCTCCCCAGTCACCGTAGTCATTGTTGTGTGCCCATACAACTACACACATGTAGACTGTGCAGACATTATCCATGTGCCAGCAGGACTTCAGTTACTCTTAAACACAGGAAGTTTTAAACACAGGAAGTTTTGACTTCTGATAATTTTATTTTTCAGTTACTACTAGAGTATGACCTCCAAAACATGAGAACACTTTATCACTGCATCTGTCTCTGCTGTGTTTGTTTTCTTCTTGTCCAGTGGTTATTTTCTACCACTCTCCTTCTCAAGAATGGAAAGTAATAGAGCAGCTGTAACTACAATGTAATTACTCATAGGAATAAACGATGTAGAAATCTGTGCCCTGCACTTTGTCCCCTTACAGCAGTTGTTTCTCTTAACCCTGTCCCTGGAATGTAGGAAGTGCTGTATATGAATTATAGGTCTTTTACCATAAAAAGTTGACTATGTATTTTTTGTTTGTGCCATGTGACATTAGGTTGTAATTAGGGGAATGTAAACTGCATGTTACCACTATGTGTGTGTATATATATATATTTATATATATCTGGCAACTGGAGCTATAATGAAAGGTTCTCATTTTCAGACTCTGGGTAACCAGTGATTTCGCAGGTGGGATGGAAGGGGAATGCAAGAATGAGTTAAGCATCTTTTAGGCCTTCAAGGTTTATCCAGTGCTTGCAACTGAAAATTGTCACTGCACCCAGTGTTCAAACTTACAACCACCCCTCCCCTCATTAATGGAGCCACTAAAATACCCATCTTCAAAAGCCTGTCTGGGGCAGTTTTCTGCCCTGCTTAGCACGTTGTGATCCGGACACCCCGGCAGCGCCTTGGGAAGCCCGCTCCCCCTCACGGGGCTGGTTTGGGAGGGACGCCCTCTCACGGCTTGCACTACAGATTCCTTGACGTCCTTGTGCCAGTCCCATCTTCTGCCCAGAGCATGGGGCCAACAACCCCCCACGATTGCACTCACAGCTGTTAAAGTGTAACCCCCACCTACTGGTTTGTCAAAATATAAGAAACCTTTCCTTCCAGCTGTTGTCTCAGCTCCCATCTGTGCAATAAACCAAAGCATTTTTTTGCGTTGAAATGATGTCCAGTGGATTAATGGAGAACAAGAAGAATGGGAGGTGTAGAACGGTGATAAAAATGGACTGCGTACAGGATGCAAAAGAAATGTGCAGGCAGGAAAGAGGCTGCAAGGAACATTCTTCAAGGGATTATGGTTACTTGATTTCCATACAGCATTATAGGTTTGCCCGACAACAGCACGTCGCATCAATATTTATGGAGGGGAGCAGCGTTCACAAACAGTCCAGCACTCCTGTAAAACAGCGGCATGGACTCGCTGGAGTGCAAAATGCAAAAGAACAGATCTGTGATGCAACCAACAGGAATGAGAGGCTGCAAGCCTTGATAGGCCAAAAATCTTTGCATTCAAGGGGAGCTAGGATGGATACAGGTATGAGGGCAGGGAGGAGATCCCTTGAAATGGAATATGCTTGCCCTTCAGTGCAGGCAGCTTGCATTGTATAACACTTTTTCACTTAACCGTGGCCTGGCCTGCGCTTTGAAGCAGTCACTGGAAACCTCCCATGCCTTAATTGCAAAACCTGGAGCCTCCACCTCCGCGTGTAGCTCAGTGCACACCTGTTTTCAGTTGAGGGAGCTGTTCCTAAGCCATATGGCAGATTTCCAGTCCCTGCAGCCGCTGCCAAATGGCCCAAGTCAGACATTTGCAACCCATCAATTTGCTCCGTTTGTTCACGAACCACATACAGCCCTCACAAAAAAAATGTGGCCTGCTCTTATCCTGCAGTATCTTGGATTTAAATGTTGGGTGTTGTCTTGGTCCCAGGAAAGGGAATGCTTTTAGAGATTGCGATATATTACACCAACCAAAAGAAATGATGCATGCCATGTGAAGACCCTGGAAGCTCATTCATGATAACTTCTTTTGGTTGGTCCACTTACAGAGAACCCTCTCTCTCTCTCCACAGCTTTCCAGATTCCCCATTTTATTTATCTATTTATTTATTTATTACAATTTCTATACTGGTATTTGGCGGGAGCCGTCATATCGGTTTACAAAGTTTACATAAAAACATTTAAACTAAAAATCAAACCAAACATTTACAAATGATACAATGACAATTCTAATAGGTTAAAAATGTATACAATTTTCATAAAATGGCCTAACAATGAGACATTTAGACTACAACATTCAACACTGTGACCAACTCAGCAATGTTTCACCTTTGCTTTTAGTTCTTTCCTTATTTTAAGCTTGTGGGTTTTTTTTTTTTGTTTGTTTCACAAATTACTGTCACCATCATGAAACGCTTGCCGAAAAAGCCATGTTTTGACTTTTTTTTCTAAATGTCGTTCTATTTGGCTCTAGCCGAATGTCAGCAGGTAACTTATTCCAAATTTTTGGCGCGGCAAGTGACAGGGCTCTTTCCCTTGCTGATGTTAATTTTGCTGGTATCATTGAGGGAATGGACAAATAAGCCTTTATTAGCGGATCTCATGTACTCTTATTGCAGCGTTCAGCCATTCCACGTCTTCTCCATGTTCTGCTCTATGGAGGATACATAGGGTTTTAAAACTGTATTCGCTGTACAACTGGCGGCCAGTGAAGCTCATGCAGAATCGGTGTAATGTGTTCCCTTCTCTTTGATCCTGTTAGTAAGCTCGCGGCACAATTCTGCATAATTTGTAGCGGTCTAAGTGTTGTATGGGGTAAACCTAGGAGTAAAGAATGACAGGAAATTACAAGCAAAGCATTGTGGGGGTTTGTTAAAATGGAGATCGCGCTGAACTCTCTTTATGGCCTGCTTTCCAAAGGAAAAGAGGTGAACGTGCAGGGCTGCGATTCGAGTGAGGTGGGGGAGGCAGACGATTCCCCCCCCCCCCCCCCGCCCTTATCCTTCCATCTCAGGCCCTCCACCTGCAAGTCGTGGCACGGGCCACAGCAGCAGCTGCAGACATATAAAATGAAATCAGCGCAGGGCCTCGCGCAGCGCCATCATGCTGACAGGCTCCACGGCGCCCTTCCCTTCCCACAGGTGTCTTAAGGTAACCAGGAAGCCCGTGTGGGAGGAGGGGGGCAGGAATTTTTGTGATCGCCAGCTGCTGCTGCTGCCGTGGATCCAGCACTGCTAGAGAAGAAGAGCAAAACCACGGTGGAAGGCACAGACGAAAGCACGGCAGAGACAACAACACTTGGGTGCCTATAAATATTTGGCGCTGGAGGCAGTTACTACCCACATTGCCAATGCCTGGGCCTGCTTATGAGATTGCGTGTGTCTGACCCCCCCCCCCCCCCCCCCCCGAGTAACCGCTTTATTAGGGGGCCTGTCCACGTCGAATTTTCAGGACATGTCCATGGGGAGGCGGTTGGGGGATTTGCAGTGCTCTGACAGAATTTGGGGGGGGGGGGGAAGGGAGGTTGGATCCACGCAGATGCATGGATAAGGTCCTGAGCGCATGAATGTCCTAGAAGGTTTGCTCCTGTAGTTCTGGGGGGGGGGAACTCCATGTTTTACAATAAATTATCAACACGCACATTTTAGGAGATATTCCAACTCTGTTATCTATTCTGAGCGGATTATGACCTTCAGACTGAAAAGTGTCCGCTGCATATGTAAAATACTGAGAATACAAACATGATGGCAGAAAAAGACCATATGGCCCATCCAGTCTGTCCATCCGTCCAATTCATTTAGCATCACTCTGCATTAATCTTATTCTTTTTTTAATTCAGATACTGGTTTTGTGTACACCACCTCCACTGGAAGGCTGTTCCATGCATCCATCACCCTCTCTGTAAAGAAATATTTCCTAAGATTACTCCTGAGTCTACCCCCTTTTAACCTCATCTCATGACCCCTCGTTCTAGAGCCTCCTTTCAATTGAAAAAGGCTCACCTCCTGTGCATGGAAACCTTTGAGATATTTGAATGTCTGTATCATATCTCCCCTATCTGATCTTTTCTCTCGGGTATCCATGTTTAGATCTTTAAGTCTATCCTCGTATGCTTTAGGACGAAGATCACTGACCATTTTAGTAGCCACTCTCTGGACAGACTCCATCCTTATATTCTTTTAAAGGTGCAGTCTCCAGTATTCCAAGTGAGGTCTCACCAGGACATATTATAGGGGCAGTATCACCTCCCTTTTTCTGCTGACCATTCCTCTCCCTGTGCAGCCAAGCAGATTTCTGGCTCTTACCGTCGCTTTATCTACCTGTTTGGCCTTCTTAAGATCATCAGATTACCCAAAGATCCTGCTCTTTCTTCTTACTCAGAAGAATTTGACCTCCAATACTGTATTGTTTCCTTGGGTTTTTGCATCCTAAATGCATTACTCTGCATTTTTTAGCGTTAAATCTTAGCTGCCAGACCTTAGACCATTTCCTGAGCTTCACTAGATCCCTCCTCATGTTTTCCACTCTTTCCTGGCTGTCTACCTTGCGTCATTGACAAACCTTTCCCTACAACCCTGCCGTTAAGTCGCTCACAAAAGCTTTCAGGTCTCAGGCTGATCTTTATTTATTTATTTATTTTTAACTTTTATATACCGATCTTCTTGTATAGGATACAAATCAAACCGGTTTACAGTGGAACAATAACTTCGCATTAGAGCGTTACATAGAACCTTAAACATATAATAACTTTGAATAAAACATTCAATAGCTTTGAATAAATAACATTAAAATAGGAGGGGCACTGGATGCACCAAGGATGATCCGAAATTGGTACATGAGGTACAAAAGACTTAATAAATGAGATACAGAGTTAACTTGATACAAAATACCATGCTTGCTGGGTGCCATGAGACAGGTTACGGTGAATTGGTATGGCTACCCGGGCGGTTCTGGGAATGCTGATTTAAATAGCCACGTTTTGAGGGTTTTTTTGAAGGAAATTGGGCAGGGGTCTAGTCGCAGTTCTGGTGGGAGAGAGTTCCATTGCGTGGGGCCTGCCGTGGATAGGGCTCTGATCCTTAGAGATGATTTTGCTTGGTGGGCGTGTAGAGTGCCTTGGTAGGCTCTTCTAATCGGTCTGACCGAGGTGTGAGGGCGCAGCTGAATGGCGAGATCAATAGGGGAGAGTTTGGGTATGATTTTGTGCAAAATGGTCAGAACTTTATAAAGTATTCTGAACTTGATAGGGAGCCAGTGGAGGTTGTAGAGGATAGGCGTGATGTGGTCGCTCTTTATTGAATTCGTCAGGATCCTGGCAGCCGAGTTCTGTAACATCTGCAGGGGCTTGATGGTGTTGGCGGGAAGGCCCAGGAGCAGGGAGTTACAGTAGTCTATTTTTGTGAGGATGATTGATTGTAGTACCAATCGGAAATCTTGATCTTGTCTGGTTCTTATCACTCAGTTGTTGTACTTGATTTATTTCTTCCAGACTGTAGTATAGTAGAATTTGTAATGAGATTAATATTTGAGCTAGATTGTATTGGTAGGAATATCTCTGTCAGAGCACAGTCCATCCCCTTCCCCCCTTGCCTCCAACTCCCCACACATCAAGAACTCAGCCCTCAATGAGCTTGGGGAGGCTGGATGTTTTGGTCAATGTTTTTTTCTGGCTGTGTAGATTATTAAAAAAAACTTAGTATTAAAGCATGGAAGGGGGCCTGGATACTGGATTTAGTGTTGATCTTGTAAGAATCATTGAGGTAGATGACAAGGCCCGCAATGACCTACCAGTGGAGGTGGTAGAAGCCAATAACAGATTCTGAGCATGCTTGGGACTGATTATGGAGGGCAGTAGTAGGAATGGGAGTGAAAGTTCAGGTAAAAATCTTGGAGGTGGGGAACTGATGTTGGGATATAGGAATTTATGAACTTATTCACCCAAAATGAAAGAATCGCAGCTGGGTAGATTGGAAGGATCAGTCTGGTTTTCATCATTTGCTATTAGTATGCCTGCTGCAGATGACTCACGAAGTGTATACTGAGGAGAGAGATTTGGGACTGGAAGTGTATAAATAAGGCAGACTCCTACATTGCAAAGCCTTATAGAATGGATTTATTGTAATTTCAGGTGCCAAAACTCAATGTGTAGCAATTTCTATAAATATGGAACCTGTGCTCGGAGGCGTCTCTGATTTATACGCTACATAAAGGCATCAGTAGCTGTGGTGAATAAGTCACTATCTGGATTCACTTTCAACCAGCATATAAAACAGATTTTTAGAAACTGTCCAACATGTGTCTAACAGACCAACAACCCATCCTGGAAGATTTCTGCTCTTTGATGTTTCAAAATGTGGCATGGAAGGGGAGAGATCAAAGTTTTGCAGTACTTTCTTGTGCTCGGCACTTGGCAAACCATCCGTGGCCTAGGCTTCCTTTAAGGAAAGGTAGTGGGGAAGAAAATGGCAGACCACCTTTAGTCTCAATTACTTTTCACCTGTTTTAACCAATTGCAGTTTGGCTTTAAGCCTAGTCAAAGCATAGATGGAGGCATCCATCATAAGGGTAACAAAGCATCTGCTGGCAGCAGTAGACAATGGCCATCTGTCATCACCGTCATTCTTGATTACATTGGCTCTCTCAGCAGCATTTGAAGTATGAGATTATCACTCACTGCTTGATTGCCCAGAACTCCATCTTGTTCTGGCAGGGACACTGACAGATTCATGCCTTACCTTTTCTACCCAAGTCCCTCACTATCTAAACTGGCCCTAGCATTAAACCCTGAGCTAGGATTCAGTAGTTTGCAAACCATCCCCGTAGGTGCCCCCTTTTTGGGTTCTGTGGATTGATCAGCAGTGCAATATAAAACCATAATGTGCACATGGATCAGTGTGGCTTTTCGGTAGTTTTTTTGGTATCCTTAGTTGCAGTTTGGAGTCGCCCTACAACCTGATACAAGGGGGGAAAGTGGGGCTTTTTTGCACTTTTGTTGGAGGTTTTGGAAAGTGAGGAAGAGAGCTGTATTGCTGGATCCCCATTTTAGCCTGTTCTGGGGAAAGGCTCTGCCCTGCCAGTATCTCCAAAGGTCTGGATGGCATTGTTTGCAGAGTGAAGACGAGGATTGAGAGAGCTGCTTTTGATTGGGAGAATTTTGTATTTTTGAGATCCTTTGCCTGCCCCAGAAGGGTTTCCCCCCCCCCCCCCCCCTTGCCTTGGAAGGTCAGGAAGGTGCTGTGACTCCCTCCACCCAGCTAAAGAAGGGACAGCAGTATCGGAGCAAAGTATTGTACAGAAACTTTATTCTTGTGTTTGGGAGGAATTATTTTGTCCACTAATTCCTTTCCACTGAGAGAAGGAGTGGAGATTATTTTATATTTTGAACATCTTCATGGGACTTCGCCACCTAAAGCCCACATTTTTGCCATCAGAGAAAGAGATAAAGAGATCCCAGCCCTGCTAGGAGCCCACTCTCTATCACTCAAGAGTGCTGGTGTTTTCCTAGTGTTTGCCCTCCAGAGGGACTCTGACATCTGAGAAAAAAGGGCACTTTAGACTGTTCATTTTTGTAAGAAGATTATTTGGAGAATTTTTGTTGTACTTGTACCTGTGCTTGGAGCATGCGACCAGACTGTCCAGCGTCTTTCTTCAGAGTCAGAGGTGCCCTAAAGCAAGGCCATCCCAAGCGTGAGTACATGCGTGAGAGCAAACGGAGAGAGGGGACTGAAGGACTGGGAGTGGCTCCCCACTCCTGTGAGTCTAGGGCCCCAGAGGTTTATCCTCCTCCCTGCCGGAAGAACCCCAATGGCAAGTGGACTGTGATAACGTATGGAAAAGGAGAGCTGGGAGTAAGAGTGGCCCCATCCCCAAAAACTCAGTGCCCACCCTGCTTCACATAGTTTCATAGTTTCCGGCTTCCAAGTTCTGCATTTTGCTGCTGTCTCCAGCATTTTCAAGCCCTGAGATCCCCTTACTGTATGGGAGTCTCCAGCACAGCCAGCAGATCTCCAGCAAGCTGCTCAGTAAACCTTCAGCATGACTTGGAAAACCCTTGGAAAGTGTTCTGCGTTGCATGCCCTGTCTCCCAATATATTCAGCTGTGACTGCACCACAGTTTTGATTTGACTGATTATACAATGTCGCACTACAGTGCCTTTAATTTCACAATTTTGAAATTCTGATACCCACTGAATGTGACTGAGTTCAGTGTGTGAAAAGCTCAGGAAGACACAATCTAGCGACCACACCACAACCCCAGTGGAAACATGCCTGCAGTCCGTCACCTTTTGGTGAGGTCGCTTCTTTGACTGACCGAAGCTGAGGAGGTGAATGGAAAATTAGGAACATGAGTGCGAAACCTCCCCCCTCCCTCAGAAAAAAAAGAAAAGGATAAAAGTTTTGATTTTCCCATTAAGGAAAATGTGTTATTAGGTGTTTTAGGCTTTGTGGTCTGTTTGTTGTCAGAATAGATCTGTGCATTTACAGAAAAATTAAAGAGATCCTTATGAAAACAGAAGGTAAACAGAGGAACTTGCAGCTCTGGCCATCTGAATCTAGGCTTGCACAGTAGCAGGAATAACTAACTCTGCAACTCCTGGAGGAGACTTGCTCCAGTGGGGCTTTGTAAATGAGTGCCCCAGATTAGTTAGTGACTCAGCCTAGTGATTCAGCTTTAACTGTCTGTTATCATTCTGGCTCTGAGGATGTGCGCAATGCACTTTCCACCGGATTGCTTTTTGGTGGCTGCACAATCTTCCTCCTTGCGCCAGCCTTCACAGTTCCAGCGCTCCAGTGTTCCTGCGGCTGCTTCCATGCCCCTAAGCTTTGCTGCCTTTTTCTTCCTATTTACCATTTTGTTTCTTTGCTTTTGGCCTGGACGTTTCCTCCTGCCCCTTTGGGGCTTCCAGTTCAATTGTCTCTCCAAGAATAAAATAAAAATGAGAATTGCAGTTATCTTCTTGGTTTAATCCACTGGAGCAATTATTTAAGTGCATTCAGGTAAGTTATGATTTCTGTCCCCAATGTAGTTCTCGTTTTTATTCCCCTCTTTCTCTCGCTACCAACATCCACCTTCCCAGGTGGCCTGACCCAGTGACCTTGGCATCCTTTATGGGCCGAGGGCTGGAGGGGAAATCTCGTTGACCCTCCTGCTCTTGTGCGGCCACCTTTCCACACTCTTTGGGTCACAGCCCCCAAATACAAGTCTCCTTAGCCACAGTGCCAGGCTACTGCTGCTTTTATTATTCTTGGGGAAACAAGATGCATCTGAGAAAGAGGCGATTGTTTTATTCCCTGATAATTACTTGAGAACTACTACGTTTATTAGCCAGGTGGACATGGCAAAAGCCAACACCTCTCCCCATGAGCGGGCAACAACAAATGGAGCTGCTCTATGGGATCTGCCGGGTACTTCCTAGAGACCCAGATTGGCCTCTGCTGGAGACAGAGCGTCGGGCTGGATGGACCTTTGGCCTGACCCAGGATGGCACATCTCACGTTCTTAGCACTTTATTTTATAGTCCAGGATGCTGCAAGACATAGTATAGAAGAGAATGAGCGACGTGGAGAGCCTAGTAACGCAAGGAACCTGTAAAGAAATGATTCCTTAAATGCACTGGGGACTGATGCAAGGTGAATCAGCTTTTAACCAATTTAAGTGCTTTGTGTGTGTTTTAACTGTCACTTACTGATGAGGTTTATGACCTGAATAAAAAAAAAACTTTGGAAAGGGCAACGAGCCATCTGCGTGCGAGCCGTAGATCAACTGATTGATCGATCGTTCCTGGGTGAGTTGTTTTGAGCTGCAAGTCCAACGGGGTTGAAATATGATTATGGGCTTGTCAGGGAGCGACTGGTCCTGTTTCAACACGTTCTCCTCACCTAGGTGCAGGGCCAGCTTATCTTTCAGTCCTCAGTAAGTCAAATGCAAACTATGCCAGAGTGGGAGGCTTGTGTGTGAGTAAAATGAAAGTGTATTTGATGCTAATGAAGAAACACCGCCTGTTTCTGAGTTCCTGGCAAAGTGCCTACTCGTACCTATTTTTAAGAAAGTGTAACACAGCCTCTCTCCCTGTTAATGAGAAAACACAACCTTCGCACCATCTTTTAACATACATTTTCAGTGTGTCAGAAATGTATAATTGGTCCAATACTGTTTTTTTCAGATTTCTGGCAAACCAGGTATAGTGAATTGGCAATGGCCCACAATCCAGTCCTCATAGAGAAGGGGTTAGGCCATCATGACTAAGGTGTTCACAGTGCTCCAGAGTCCTCAATGGACCTAACTTTCTCCAGAGTCACGCAAGGGCTTCAGTGACTCCCTAAATAGTGTTTCCAGGTTCTTATCGCTACAATGCAGTGCAGTAAATAACTCATTTAAAGAAAAAGTTCTCTGAATGAAAGTAAAGAAAGCAGCTTTACTAAAAATAAACTGCTTCTGCAGTCTTCATGGTTCTTTATTGGGGCAGCCTTATAGAAGATGGAATAGGGGCACCCTGCTGCCATGGTAGTCTCATCCCCAACCCTATAATTCCGGTGTTCCAGAGCGCCACTGTAGTTTGTTTATTTGATTTATATTCCGCTTTTCAGGCACTTCAAAGCAGATTACCCGGTACATTCAGTTGATTTGCCTTGGGACCCACACCCCCTTAAGGTCAACACAGTTCTCCATTCTCTGACCACCCAGAGAGCACTTGTGAGCATTGCTACTGCTGTTTTTCTAAATCTTTTCTCTCTATCTTTTCATAAATATTGCTTCACAAGGGATACCCCAAACATTTGCCTATGGGATATCTCCTCTGCCTGTATAACTGCTGTTCACCTGATTCAGAGCTTTTCCTTTTCTTCCCATTGGTGGAGAGCGACTCTAAATGGCAAAAGGAGAGCCTTCTTTTTTTTTTTTTTTACCTAAGAATGGGCCACTGAAGGGTCCAATTCATCAGTCTTTTCCCCTAAACACAGAGTGGGGAAAATGCCTTCCTGAATAATCTTCTGAGCAGCTTTGTGACACCACAGATGTGCATCTTGCTAGGATTCTCTCTCTCTCACTCTGTTCCTAAGGTTTCCAGAGTGTGATCTACATCCGTTTCTAAGGTTTCCCCTTATTTTCATTCTGGGCACCACAGCAGTGCACTGTTGTGCCCTGGAGTGAGTGATGTCCTGCCAAGCTCTTTATGTCAAGGGGATCTGGCCAGCTCTGCTGTGCTGGGGAGAGGCTTTTCTGTCCTCCTGCAACAATTTAAGCAGGGGCTCCCAGGAGCCTCCTCTGATGCCCTAAGGTCTGTAAGTGGCGGATGCTTTGAAATGTCTGCTCCACGGCGGGTGCCCTTGCTCTTGCTAGCTGTTGGCTTCCGAGCCCCTTTCCCCTACCTCCTCTCCACCCTAAAATCCTGCCCCGCACGGGCTGCGTTTCTGAAACACGCGTCTGTTTATCAGGTAGAGGGGAAAAAAGGAAGAGCCTCCCCTCTCTTCCACCTGCTAAGCCAGAGCACGGCGTTGTCATGGAAACAGCAGCCTGCTTTATTTCAGGGAGTCCCTGCAATGCTGTAAAACCCCTGGGAGTTTGCACGGAGCACCCGGAATGTGGAGCCGAAACCATTACCTCATGTTCAGCCAATCGGATGGCGGCCGCCCTTTCCCAGAATTCCAAGAACTTGGATTTCTCTGAGACTTCTCAGACCAGACACATCGTATTTACGGACTTTTAAAATAATAATAATAATAAAAAGGCTCTTCATTCCTAGCCTAACCGTGTGCTTCTCTCACTCGGGAGAACATACGGGGGGGGGGGTTTAACCCACCCTGAAGTTTCTATGAGGATGTAAACATGTGCATCGCATGGCATGAGGTTGTGGGTTACTAACTGGGGAGCTTTTTAGTAGTGAAAAGTAGTCTTTTCATTTCATAATTATGTATTGAAACAGTAAGTATGCAAGCGGGAACAGTTTATTGCTGATAAAAAAAAATCCTTTTCTGGTTTATTGATTATTTTTTTCGAGCAAGCGATTACATTTACTGCGTTTTCACACCTGTAGTACCTGACTACTGCGATTCAGTTCTCGGTGGACCTCTTTCTTAGCAGCTTAACCTGAGTTTGGGTTTGTTCACAGCTATTACTGCCACTTGTTACAAGACTATTATAGCTCAAGGAATTATCCATTGACCAGGCTAAATCGCATGCCGAGACACATTTGGGATGAATGCATGGTGAAGGAATGATGATGTTTAATTAGTTGGTATAAGGCTCTCTAAAACCGGTTTCCACTGAATCTTCAGAAGTTATAGGCCGCCCAGAGTTCCAAAGCTGCAATATTACATTAAAGTAAAATCAGGGCAAAACAAACCCTCTTTCACTATAGGGGTAGAATTAATAACACAAAGTTATTGTACGGGCACAATAAGTAAGGGGCTTTCTGCCTCCAAGGGATGACTGCACGGACAGATGTGCTTTGCACCCTGGTTCGTCAAAGCGAAAAAATAGCATTCCGAAGAAGTTATCTGCTACAACTGATAAATCTGAGCCCTGCTTTCACCCCAGACCTTCCTGCGCCGGCAGCTGGCCGCTTCCTGGCCTTTATTCGCTTCTACCTATTCTGGCTTGCGTTCTGCATTTCTAGTAACTCCTAGTTTTGCAGTGGGAGAGGGTTTTGTTTTGTTTTTAAGATTTATTAGCAGGAACCGCAGGCAATTCTCGGTGATGAATATACAAAAATAGCTTCCCGCAGCAGATTTAATTTTCAGTGATTCCCTGACGAGAAATACATGCGGAAATCAGAAACCGTCAGCAGAATTTTGGATCTGCTCCTTATCCCTGGAGCCATCTGTCCCGCCCAGACAGAAAGCACATCTGATTCAACCACCTGACTTTTGCCTTCAGTCCTGCTGATCTGAAACTCTGCTTCCTTCCTGTCGCATCCGGCTGGTTTTATTCCAGCACACGCTGTAATTATCAGCCCGCAGAAACCCGCGCAGAGCAGGGATTCCCCTCCCCTCCCCGGCTGCTTTGTGCCCGGTTTACAGGAACTCGACCTGGTTGAGATTTTCAGTCGGGAATTTTCAGTTCTGTTTCTTTAAAATAGTTCCTTTGTCTCCGTTTTATTTATGTGTGTGTGGTCAAATAACAAGAGTCCAAGGATGTTTCTTGGATGGGCGACCAGACATTGTTTTTTTTTTTTTTTAAGAGGAGATTCTTAGGGGGAGATGTTGAAAATCACCCATAGAAAATGCATTTAAAGTGATAGAGGGCTGGATCCGTGGGAAAAGGGCTTTTACTGTGTAAATGTAGGCACATGATGCCACTACAGCATTAATTTACTCACACTGCCTGCAGCTGGGGCTGAGGAGGGGCTTGTATTGGCATTTTCCAAAAGTATGAATGTATTTTTCTCTCTGGAAAAACTTCCTGGACCAATTGACAGATGTAAATATACGTGGGTAGTTCCTCCTGAGAAAAATTTCAGCGCAAGTGGGACAGTGTGGCTGGTGAATAAAATAACCCCAGAATGCAGAAGAGAAAAAGCTGCCATTTGATAAAATTATAGGGGGAGCAAATAAGAGAGAGAATCTATGAATGTAAAGAAATACATTCATGAGTTCTGGTCTAGCAGTCTTATGTGAGTTCAGGGCCTTCTCTTGAGGAGCCCAACTTTATGCTTTCTGTTATCGGTCCTCGCCCAGAATAGTCCTTGACAAAAGCAAATGATTCACCCTAGAGAGAAGGGGGAAGGAAGGGTGAATGGTGCTGTACCATGGCAGTGCAGTGCTGAACGAAGAAGCTACATATAGTGGGTGGGCATCTACTTTCCTTACTAACAAAATGGCATCGAATATAACAGCAAATAAGTATCTGTAGCCCACAGCCCCTCCGGTCTCACTCCTGGGGCAATGCTACGGAATCCACGCTGAACTTCTTCCTGAAGAATCCAAGCCTGTTCTTATTCCAGGCTTTCTTGAATTCCATTATAAATTGTGTGGTATGTACACGCGTAGGTCGAAGTTTGCTGGTAATTTCTAGAAATAATGAGTCTAAAGTGGCATCTTTTGGTTTTGGAGTATGGCCCCTTTTCTGCCCAAGGAATGCTGAAACAATAAGTCTTTCCTTAGTGTTGCTGCAAGGTTTTTCCTTCCCTGGATCCCCGGCCAGAGATTCTTTCATTGCATAGGCCTTGTTATCCGCAAAATATTTGAGAAAGTGAGCCAGGCGGTGTACAATGAAGAAATCCATCTTACAGATGCATCAGGGGCCTCGGGAAAAGCTTACAATACAGCAACACAACTCACATGGAATAGGGTTGTTGTTTTTTTTATTTAATTTCTCTTGCTGGCATGAAAGCTAGAGTTTTGTCTCTTGCATCCTTAGAATTGTCCTTTGGGATTTCAACTATTCTTTTGCTGAGATTCCTCATTAGATAATCTTAAGAGGTACATCCAAGACAAAGACAGATATAGGTTTGGAACTTGTTTACTTTTTAACTTGATGGGGGATGTTCTGGCTGTCTAAATTTCTAATAAAAGTACAGAAGTGCCAGGTTTTTGAGGGCAGAAGTTCAAGGCGACATAGTGGATAACACATTGAAATCGTCGGTGCAGTGTGCTGCGGCAGTCAAAAAAGCAAACAGAATGTTGGGAATTATTAGAAAGGGAATGGTGAATAAAACGGAAAATGTCATCATGCCTCTGTATCGCTCCATGGTGAGACCGCACCTTGAATACTGTGTACAATTCTGGTCGCCGCATCTCAAAAAAGATACAATTGTGATGGAGAAGGTACAGAGAAGGGCTACCAAAATGATAAGGGGAATGGATCAGCTCCCCTGTGAGGAAAGACTAAAGAGGTTAGGACTTTTCAGCTTGGAGAAGAGACGGCTGAGGGGGGATATGATATGATAGAGATGTTTAAAATCATGAGAGGTCTAGAACGGGTAGATGTGAATCGGTTATTTACTCTTTCAGATAGTAGAAAGACTAGGGGGCACTCCATGAAGTTAGCATGGGGCACATTTAAAACTAATCGGAGAAAGTTCTTTTTTACTCAACGTACAATTAAACTCTGGAATTTGTTGCCAGAGGATGTGCTTAGTGCAGTTAGTATAGCTGTGTTTAAAAAAGGATTGGATAAGTTCTTGGAGGAGAAGTCCATTACCTGCTATTAATTAAGTTGACTTAGATTAACCACTGCTATTACTAGCAACAGTAACGTGGAATAGACTTAATTTTTGGGTACTTGCCAGGTTCTTATGCTCTGGATTGGCAGAAACAGGATGCTGGGCTTGATGGCCCCTTGGTCTGACCCAGAATGACAATTTATTATGTTCTTAAGTCTTGTCGCTCTAACTCTGGTGCGCTCTCATCCATCTTTCATCATATCAATGGTGAGAATACGTTTTCATGAGTTATTGAGTAGCTAAACTGAGATCCTCTGCCAGAGTTATACCTACCGTACTCATTTTCCCCACCAAGAAAGAGAATGCTTGAGAAGGACTACAGCGGGCACGAGCAACTCCTGTCCTTGACCACCACAAACAGTTCTGGTGCACAACAAATATTCATAAAGTATGTCTGTATATGTTTAGTCTTGTAGCACAGTTAAATTGCATGCATTGGTTATCCTGAGTACCAGGCCTGTTTTGTGGCACTCTAGGGCCAGAACTGCCCACTTCTGGACTAGAATTAAGGCTGCAGGGCCTTCACTTGCTAGGAAGCTTCTTTGCTTTCCTATAGGTAAAAGGAAAGAGTGATGGTCGCACTTTGTTCTTGCCCAATACAATGGTTAGTCATTTTTCCTGAGAGAGATTTTATTCTCCTTCCTTGGAGCATATCACAAGTTCAGTATTCTGTGCTACAGAAAGACATGACTGACCCAGACTATCTATCACTGAGTTTATCATTCACTCTTCTGAGTGTACTGATAGCTTTTTTTCATCCCTCTTAGTGCAAGAATGGCCAACTCCTGACCTTAAGAACCACAAACAGGTCTGGTTTCCGAGATGTCTACAGTGAATATGCATGAGATAAATTTGCATGCTCTGCCTCCGTTGCGTACAAATCTCTCTCATGCATATTCATTGTGGATATCCTGAAAATCAGACCTGTTTTGTGGCTCCTGAGAACCGGAGTTGGCCACCCCTGCTCTAGAGGCTGAGATTGACTTGTGGAACAGGAATCTCCACCTTTTGATAGTCTGAATTTAGTGTCTTGTCCGTTGGCTCTCTGGCAGTGCTGTATATTTGCTATGAGGAAGATCCTGAGTTTGATTCCCAGGCCAGGTCTTCTGCGCCCTGGGCCAGCCAGAGGCAGCATTCATAGCCCATGGAAAGGAGTCCAAGCCATTGCACGACAGTGGCACCTGGGATCACAAGGATCTGGACAGCCCCTGGCTGAAGACTGGCACTGCAAAGATTGAACGAAGGCTCCTAGAACTGGATCCCAGCCTCTGTTCTGATTCAGCTGGAAGGAAGCCTAAAGGAGAAGGAGGAAACAACAGAGCCAAGAAAAAAGAACCCGAGTTTCCTGCATGACGACACAATTCCTGCCCTAAGCTTTATATTCAGTAATCAAAAAATACATAAAACATGGCGACAGCCTTGCAGTGGTGAGACTGAAAGCCCTCTGGAGGGGTCTGAGTTTACATTTGCACCCTGCTGAAGCCGGAAGGTGTTGGCTGGCTGCTTGTCATCTTGTTACTCTGGAGCCGCATCATCCTGCTTCTGATCTAATTCTGGGAAAGGTGCAATTTCAGCTTTTTGCCCAAAGCGTTCATGTTCTAATTCCTAGCCTGCCTGCCTTCATGTTAATGGAACAATGCAGCGACTGGTTTGCAGGGTGTGAGACAATGACATCTGTTTGTTGTCCCACATTGATATTATGGACTGGTCCAGAGGTTGCTGAATCTGGGGCAGGTTATCTTTTGAGGTTTAACATGAGTCCCGTGCACAGCGGAAAGGTCAGTATTACATCACAGGCAAACCTCTTCACACGTTCAGCTTGTGGCCAGCTGTGCTGAAATGCTACATTAATACAAAGGCAGAGAATTTCAGAATCCCGTCTTCTACTGGTAGGCCTCCGTTCAGGCTCCTCTTTCAAAGCCTCCTTTGCTGTAAAAGACAGAAGGAGAGCATGCAAGGTGTCCCTTACAGCATCTACAGAAACTGGAAACCCCAGTGAGATCTCAGTATACATTTAGAGTAGCAAAAAATAATTCCCACTGCTTCCTGAGTTGGAAAACTGGAAATCCCACCTGAAAAAAAAAATGACCTGTGTGGTCTCAAAAGCCAGTAACACCTTTTGGATGATTGACAGTGGTCCAGTAAAAAGTCGGAGACGGTTGCAAAAATCCTAGTCTCTCTCAATGCTATGATAGTCCCCACAGGAGTTGGCCAGGCCAGTGCATGTGTAAGTGCGTCCTTCCCATCCCCTCCCCCAGCACAGGGCGGGCAGGAGAATGAGAAGGTGTTGCGGCTGGAAAGAGCGGGTATGTGGGACTGAGCATTCCCCCACGGGAGGAGTCGCAGAGGTTCATGTCTGAGGTTTAGAGTCATCCCTAGAGAGTGGGTAAAGTTGGGTTGGCGTTTGGAGGGAGGGATTGTCTTTCCTCTCCTGCAGGAATGGTGTCCTAGTGAGTTTTGCAGTGCGGCTCTTGCAGAGGCCTCTTCCCTTTTTGTAGGTTGCTTTATAATTTTTGGGAGTGGCGTTTCCCCTTCTTGGGGGGAACATAACTCACCCTTCTTTGGGTTTGTCGCTAGGGGCAGAAAGCTCTTATTTATTTATTTATAATTTATCATTTGACATTTTGCACTTTTCCCATGTTAGTCACAAGGCAGATTACAAGCCACATTTATAATTAAAATTACACTTGTGGTTGCATCACAATTTCGAATCAAAAGAAAGAACATGAACCATGAGGGTATGGTTAGACATGAGCTGGATTGTAAGTAGCAGGACATGTAGTAGATAATAAAGGGTCTGTGCAATGTTTTCTAGAACAATCTAGTTATTCACAATAGTCCAATATACCAACTATTTGCTGTGGAGAAGGAGTTTGGTGTCAACTGGTCCAGTTGGCATAGAGGGTACCCTCCAGGCACTAATGCAAAAAGGGAGTAAGGAGCGAGAGCACCGCACCCCCCCAGCACGATAAGTTTTAGTTTTTGGGTACTTGCCAGGTTCTTATGGCCTGGATTGGCCACTGTTGGAAACAGGACGCTGGGCTTGATGGACCCTTGGTCTGACCCAGTATGGCATGTTCTTATGTTCTAACCCTGGAGCAGCATGCAAAAGATAATGGAAAAGCAGTGAGGAGGAGCATTCAGGTCTTCCTCTTTGAAAATCAAGTACCAGGGGTATCCTACAGAGACAGCAATCTCTAGTGCTTGTTCCCCATAGCAAGGGGAGAGGGATTTGGAGATTGCTAACTTTATGAAGATATGGGTCCAACACCCAGAAAAAAGTATATTTTGTCAGATTGTCACCGAGTTGTTTTTGAGTGCTGGTAATTCCTGTTTAAAGAAGACTTTATCTCCCCCGCCCCCACACACACAGCTGTACATCTCTCTTCCTCACCTTGCTTTCTTTTCTTCTACCTTGCTCCTCAGCTTTCTTTGCACTTCTGCCGCTCCCTTACTGATATCAATGATACAGTCTTGGTTTTCCCCAGCTGCATGTCTGCACCTGTAATCTTGCTTGTTTTACAGAAATCAGAACTGGAAGCCAGTGACGTGGGATAGTACCATGACTGGATTGACCTGGTCTAGCTGACTTGTAGCTATTTGGAAAGCCTCTTTTTTTTTTCCCTTCTCTCCCTCTGGTTCTCTTTTTCAACATTGTCTCTCCTCAGGCTTGTCCCACCTCAGAGGCTCTCCCTGTCTTTTCACATATTATCTTCCCCATCCCTTACTTATTTTCTCCACCTTCCCTGTAGCCACGGGCATGTTCCTTTGCACAGCATCATGGGAACCTTGAAGAAGCAAAGCAGAGAGTCGCCTGGTCTACAGGCTGTTACGTAGGGTAAGGCTATTCCGTCTTGGCTTGTTCCTCTTGTTGTATCTGTGGACCATTGAGCAGGGGTGAGATTGGCTCTACCTGCAGGTTCTCACTGTCAGCAAGTGGACCCAGGTGAAGTAGAGGCTAGCTTCACCTTTACCAGCCCATTTTCCCCTCAGGTTGAGCCTTTGGGTGCCGGGGTCGGCAGGACTTAAGCAAGGATCTTTGCTGATGACCAGGGACATGGTCCAAGGCCTGGCTAGGGTCGTAAGCAGGTAGCGGTCAGGTGTATCTAAAGGCAAGGGTCAAACCAGGTATCCGTCCAAGAGAGAGGAAGAGGGACAGATAGGGCTGAGGCAGGCTGGGCAGATGAAGGCAGGAAGCAACTTGCACTACAAACGTAGCTGGACCTATTGCTGAGGCAGGGTGCATCAGGGAAGCTATCCTTATATAGGGCAATACCGGTGATGTCATCAGCAGGGGCCATGGGACTTTTCTGCTGCTGTCCCTTTAAATGGCCAAGGTCAGGCACATGCACGCCTAAGGGGAGGCATGGGTAGCTGGAGCTGGTGGCGTTCTGCTGCATGGCGCCTGGCAGCCTCCCGGGGGAAGAGTCGGCAGCATCACGCTGTGCTGGGAAGAAGAGCGCCTGGCGATCTGCAAAAGTTAGAGCGGCGGTTTGTGGCAGCAGCCCGCAAACTGCCAAATTCAACACCTATTGGCTTGCAGAGGAAGAACAGGATTCCACACAGCCGTCTCTGATTGGTCCTTCGTGGTGAAGAGAAGTCATGGGATTTCACAGGGCAATAAGCGACAGAGCCCCTATGGAGTCTAGCAAGGATTCCTTGCCCCATTTTCTCCCAATGGGTACACACTGTGTTTGTGGGCAGAGCTGGGATTCCTTGCCTTCTCAGGGACCTTATTTTCTCTGTGTGGGGAAGAAGAGACTCCTTCTTTGGCTCCTGGCAGTGGATTGAGAAACCTGGTGAGGAGATGACCATTCCTGAAAATTTGGGATATCTGGAAGCCATAGTTAAAGCATTTACCAGGCAGATAAAAGTGTCCTATACTATAGATCCTGCTATTAGGAGAACGGTATCTAGGAACAGCCTAAGAAGGTTTCATGGTGCTAGACTGGGCACAAGAACATGGGCAGAAGGGGAGCAGAAGGCAGTCAGCCTTGACCTGGCTGGCTGCTTGCCCGTAGTGCTGAGAGCAGCAGTTTCACCATTTCCTTTCTAGCTTATTTGCTGCTATAATCACATTGGCTCCCTGTGAAAGATTTACATTCTTGCTTCTGAGCCCACCACTATTGCCATCCTCATGAACTTGTTTTCTGGTAACCTTCACAGAGCACAAGATCATTATGGGGGTTTAAAGGTTTTGTTAACTACCTGATTTCCTCCCCTCTCTTCCCCATCCCTTGGCTGATCTGGAAGTGGTTTCTTGCACTCTGATCACTTGGGTATCTCCACATTTATTGAAATTCGTGAAACTAAATTGTGAAGAGCGTTTATTGCCTAATAAAATCCAGAGCAATGCTACTTACAACTGACACAAGCTGTTGAGTTTATGATTGAATGTACGCAGTCAGGATACAAAGTCGAGGCAAAGCAGTTAATAATTTTCCTGTTAGTTAAGACTTCCTGCAGCTCTTGAGACAAGACCTGTTGGCTTCGGCTTCCAGTCAAATCGAACTGCAATGACTGTGTGCGCTAGTTTCCCGGTAAAGCAGGAAGCTGGGTCTGTTCCCCTGAGCACTGAAGGCTCACCTGTAACTGCATTCTCCCAGGTTTTTCTTGCTCATACTAATGAGATAATGCTCTGGTCAAACTGCACTTCAGGATGGGATATGACATTTTGGCAACCAGAACAAGAGAGCAGGGAAGGGAGAGGAGGAAACGTCACCCCTCTGAAGTGTCTCCAGCGCATGGCCGTAAAGCAGGCTCCTCTTTGGTCTGGGTGTTTAGTGCCTTCAAAGTTGGTAGACCTAGGCACCGGGCTCTACTAGAACGCACCCTTACTTAACGCTGAGATGGGAGATTGCTTCTTTGTTGCTGGTGTCATTGTCCTTTCTGGCATGGAAGACCCCTAGGGCACCGTGTTACTTATTCTGTTCAGACCTGATAGTGGCCCAGGTGCCGTCTGTCTCTTTGGTGTGGAGCAGGCACTCTAGAATGCAGTCCCTCCTCTCTTTAGAGCACCATCGATTTCTTTGGAGTGGAGCACCGTGATGCATAAGAACAGGAGCTCTTCTTCCATGCAGGGTCAAGCTTTGGTGCATAAGATGTCCCTATCAGCATCGGTGCCCAATGGCGCAGGTCAGTGGGTCACAGAAGCACAACCAGCACAGAGTGTCAGCAGCTACGGCTGCTGCATCTCTGAGCTCCTGTTTGGTGCTGGTGAAGATGAACTTATCTGGGTGTCTGAAGAGATTATCTCTCCTCAACTCCAGTGCAAAAGATTCCTCAGTGGGAGCCCAGCTATCAGAATTATTGAAGAGTTTCTTTGCCGCCTTTAGCCCTGAAGACCAGAGATGGAAGTTGGGGCCTCTGCTGTCCAGAATGGAAGAGCTTTTTCCACATAGAAGGGGCCTTGCAGAGTTCCTGAGAGGCTCAGTCCTCACCCTGTACTGGAGAAAACTTATTCGGAGTTAAGGTGCAGAAGATTGTGACTCTGTGTAAGAAGCAACTCTGCAGCTGCTGTCTTTGGTGATGAGGGACCAGCTCATCACCAGATGCCAGTAATTTGTCTACAAGTGTCTATTTTTCCATGAAATGCTCATTTCATCCTTTTCTGGGTCATAGAGTCCCTCTTACTCTGCCACAGCAGTTGGCCCCCCAGAGGTTGTCAGAGGGAGAGCCTACACCTGGGATGAGTTTTTGATGTCACTGAAACCCACCTCCCTGCTTCCTTCAATTGGAGGGGGAAGGATTCAGTCCTTCCTGTTGGAGTGGATCTGCATGACCAGGGACAAGTGGGTCTTCAGAACTGTGGAGTGTGGCAACTGCTTGTGCTTCTCTCACCTTCCTCCACTTCAACAGAGATCAATATGCTCAGACCCTTCTCAATATGCTCTACTGAAAGTGGAAGTAACTTCTCTTCTTCAGCAGGTTCCACCTCAGGAATGTGGCCAGTACTATTTTATTTATTTATTTAAACATTTTCTATTCCGCTGATCCACCAATCTCACCAAGAAATCAGGGGGTGGTTGTGGCCCATCATGAATTTGTGGAAGATAAGCAGATTATTGATCTAAGTAAAGTTCAAGATGAATTCCTTGCAGAGGATTCTGCCAAGAGATTGGCTTTGCCCCCTGGATCTGAAAGATGCTTATGTGTGCAGTCTGATTGACCCCCCTCAGGTTGGTGGCGAAGGGCATGCACTACCGGTAGAAGGTGCTTCTGTTTGTCCTATTGGTGGCTCGGAGTGTTCATGAAGTGTCTCTCAGTTGTAGATGTACAGTCTCATCAGCAATGAATCTTTGTGTTCCCAAACCCCGGACAATTGGTTGGTGGCGGGCCCTTCTCCAGAGGGTGCTCTCACGACCCTCAACATAACAACCCAGCTCCTCCAGTCACTAGGGTTCCTGATCAACTTTCTGAAGTCCAAATTAATCCTGTTCCATAAGATTCAGTTCATAGGAGCCTGGATAGACACATGCAAAGCTGCTACTTGGTCATCAGTTCACACTTTCATATTACAATATTGTCTGATAGAATGTCCTGAAGAGACAGTAGCATTGAACAAACAATTCTGCACTGCCCAGTGGCCCACTCTTCACTTAATGGGACTGGGTTGTCTTTTCGTAGTTGTTCCATAATGCAACCCTCAGCTTGGGAGTCCCTGCATATTATGGCTGATTCATGCCTGCTTGTCAACGGAAAGTAAGTTTGCTTCCTTGTAAACAGGGCCTCCGTAGACAGCAGGATGAATCGGCCATAATACGCCTCCCTGGAAAGTTGACTACCTTGCTGAAGTTTAAGCTCTGGAAGAAATTGAGATGCTCATCAGGCAGTGTGCGTGTGCACAGGAACTCCCACACATGCTCAGTAAGACTTTTACTGAACTTTGAGAGATGGGTCCATGTCATAGCCGTCGGATGACCCACACGAAATGGCTGATTTCATCCTGCTGTCTACAGAGAGCTCTGCGGGAAAACAAACTTGCTTTCCATTCATCCCCATTCTTTTATTCTTGGGGTTGGGCTCAAGGTTTGAGAGAAGCTTCCCTTCCCCCAAGCACTTGCACTTTATATGTGGAAAAATATATTTAGCTTCAGCTCTAATGATTTTTTTTTTGTCACATTATTAGCCTAGTCTGTTCTTTCAAATTTGAGTTCCACAAACAAGCCAGCACTGGAAGCCGTAAGACTGGGTTCAGACATGCCAAAAAAAACCCCCTACATATGCAGAAAGTCCTTGTTTGTTATGAAATAGCTGTCAAAGCTGACAGGATTTCATAATTCAACACGAGGACAACAGGGCACGGGGACTCTGTGCCTTGCACCAGTTTCTCTCCCCGCCAGCCTCTACCTCCTCTCCAGACAACCTGCAGGGAAGGGGATGAGCACTGGTGGGGCCTGGGAATGGAGGATCACTGGGATAAGGAAGAAGAAGAGTTTGCAAGTGTGTGAGAGAGTTCACACTCAGCCCTCGCCCTGCTTAAGTGTGCCCTGGGAAACAATATGTGCTTGACCAGTTGTAAAACACTTTGTTTATTTTTATAACATTTACACTCAAATGTATTATTGAAAACATTTTTTCCCATTTTAGGGCCAATGTACTGAAGTTTTTATTCCCATTTTGCTTCTATGGGAATAATGCTTAGTAAATAAGGCCTGGATGCCTGTTTGCCGTGCTATCATTGAGCATCAAGTGTGCAAGCTAAATGCAAATTAGAAAAGGTAATTGAAATGAAACAGACAGCAGGATCTTACCCCTGGGTTTCTAATTTAGGGAAAAATGGCAAAGCTATGAGCGAAGCTACAAGGAGGCAGGGTTGCCAAAGAAAGTGACATTGAGGGCACAACAAGTGTCATGGGCTGAAATATTTCACCCAGGATGTTGAAGTAGGTTGTAAATCGGGACACTTGGCATACACAGAGGCTGTGGCAAGGAGGAAGGCACAGAGGACGTGCTCTGGAGGGAAACAGAGCAGACGGGGAGAAGCGGGGCCCATGCATAGCACAAGAGGCAGGAGTAGGCATCCGCATAGATGGGGGTGGGGAGAGAGTCCGTGGTCTTTAGGATGTAGGAAATCCACGGGTCTGGAGGCTCACGGGGTAAGTGCTGGGCACTGCCACACTGAAGGGCCCCAGTCTGCTTCCTGAGCTGGGTCTTACGCTTCCTGAGTCGGCCAGGGCTGAAGATGCTCTGCACGCAGCGTTCATAGCCCCTGGTCATCCCTCCAGGGTGACGCCGGTGACTGGATCCAGAGTCCGTGATTGCAGAAGGAGCCTTGAGGTTTTAGCCCCTGCCCGAGGACTCTCGCTGCATTAATTGGTCTAAAGGAAGTTGGAAGGGAATAGAAAACAGAGGAGACAATCCCCAGACTCAGGGCTCCTGGTTCTAACTGAGCTGATGGTATAAAGGAATGAGCTGCAACGGCTGGGTCAAGAAAAAAAAAAGGATGTAAGAAATCTGAATTTCTAATGCAGAAGATGAGGGGTCCCTAGAGAAGGAAAGAATGGGACCTCTAAAATGGATTTTAATTTCTAGGTATTGATTTCTTTCCATTTTAGAAACTCATTAGAGAACCCTACTAGGATCACAGGATCGCAGGCTCCTGCAGTGTGGGAGCTCCGCTTGAGACCCTGTGTAAGGCACTAAACCGCCCTTTTCCTTATGCATCCACTAACGAGTTCTGAGAGAATTAACAAATCCAAACTGTTGCCCGCCGCTCGTGATCTGCTGGGAGCCAAAGCATTTTACTGTTTCATTTTTAACTTCTCCACATCCTCTTTAGATTTTAGCTCACAACTTTTAGTTAAGAGCTCAAGGTGAGTTGCATTTCCCCCTCCTTTAAGCATCAGAGGGTGAAGCGACTTGGCCAGGGCTGCAAGATTTGAACCCTGGCGTGGCTGGTTCACAGCTTCCTGCCCTAACCACTAGGCTGCGCCTCCACCCTCTTAATCATTCATCTCATTCTCCTGTTGGCCCCACTTCTCCTTCTCCTTTTCTCATTTCATCATAAACAGTCTAACATGGATTCTGAATAATGTCCCTGCTGGCATCCTTTTTGCCCAGTAGCTGTTTTCCTTCTGTTCAATTAATTTCAATTTCCTCCTCTTGTCGATTTGGTTTCTTGCCCTGTTCTTTATCTGCTCCCTGACTGCGGTCCTTGCTTTGTGCTTGGCCTATTGCATCCCCGTTTGCAAGCTAATTAAGCTTTGGCGTTTGGATTTAAAGTGACAGCGGAGTGTATGTATGGACGGTGAGGCTGGCCCTGTTTGTAAGAAGGTTGTAGCTGGCATCGGGTGTGGCACTGGCACACATTAAGAAGCAAGTGAAATTAGGGATTGTTTGGTAAACAAGAAAAGCCAGGGAAGGGCTGCTTAGAAATCTGGTTTTTGTCAGGATCACTTGAAATAAGTTCATTAGACTTTTTTTTTTTTTTCCTTTCTGGTTCTGATGATAATGGAAGCGCCAGTCCTCAGTTTATCCTTGGAGTAAGCGCACCGTGGAGATCAGCAATGTACGCTACCCTGCTGTGCCCAATCCAGGCTCCCAAAACTGTTTGGTGCCCCTAATTCTGCCTCCAGGCTGTTGGGGGGGACTCTGATCCTAGGATGGCTGTATGGGAGGCGACCATCAAACTGTCTGCAGTGAGACGGAGACCTTAACCATGGGCTTTGCACTGATTCTCAGAGCAAAGGTTCACGCGTGCTTTGGCTCTGGAACGTGTGGTGGGTAATTTGCACTCGCGGTCACTTGTACCTGCTTTTTCTGTGAGTGGATTTTTTTTGCTGGAAAAGCATATGTTGAAGAGTTGAAATTGCCACCTGCGCAGCTACTTCTCCCTTACCCCTCTGATCTAAACACCCCCCCCCCTCAGGAGCGCCGCCTCTCACTGCAGCAAAAAGCCCACATGCAGGAAGGGAGGGGAGTTTTCAGACAGACGATTCACGCAGGTAAAAGGCACTGAAAATTGTCTTCATAAATGCCGGGTGCACTTTGTTTTGTCGATGTGGAGTCTGAAGCCAAGTGTCTGAGTTCACAGAGGCTGTCAGATGACATAAATGTTCGGTTACTTCCAACCTGATAGGCCGATGTGAGAAGGTGCGCTTGGCTGCGTGCAGATTTTTGTAAATACAACTTTACTCCCAATTTTAACAAGGATTTTAGTCCATGAAAATGTACACATGAAGCAGCCCTCCATGCAAATCCCATGTTAATCGAGGCATTAGCTATAACTCCCCAATGCAGAGAGGTGTGGAGGCTTAACTCATGCTTTCTGTGCTCTAAGCCTCCTTTAATTATATGCAGGGGAGCTCTTCTTTCAGTTCATCTCCTTGGAGCAGTATACGCCATCTGGTACAGGACAGCAACACTATCTGCCTGTCACCTGAACTGCAGCGCACGTGGACTGAAAAAAGACACAACTCCCGATGCAGTAAACTAATGGTATGCAAATGCATTGAGAGTTCAATGAAAGCATGCTGGCCCAAGAAGGTTGTCCAAGGAGGAACCCCGAGAGTGAAAAAGACTGAAACCAGTGGTGGAAAATTCATTCAGATAAACAATGCAGTAAGTGTTCCAATATAGGTATAAAGTTAGAAATGGGCCTCGTATACAAGGCACTTAGACTGCACCATCAACATCGGGGTCTTACGTCATGCAGGTACCTGGGACTCATTGACTGTTACTCTGTCCCGGGTCAATGATTATATATTTATAATCATTGGCCCGGGACAGAGTAACAGTCAATGTATATTTATAATCATTGGCCCGGGACAGAGTAACAGTCAATATATATTTATAATCATTGGCCCGGGACAGAGTAACAGTCAATGAGTCCCAGGTACCTGCATGACGTAAGACCCTGATGTTGATGGTGCAGTCTAAGTGCCTTGTATATGAGGTCCGTTTCTAACATGACCCAAGAATGTTTGCACAGAAATACTAGTTATGCAATAAGTATATATCTTAGTCACATTGTAAACCATATTAAAATCCTGGTGTTATATGGATATACAGTAAATTATCAGTGTTATATGAATATACAGTAAATTATTGGTAAATAGAAGGACTAGGGGGCACTCCATGTAGTTAGCAAGTAGCACATTTAAGACTAATTGGAGAAAATTCTTTTTCACTGAACACACAATAAAGCTCTGGAATTTGTTGCCAGAGGATGTGGTTAGTGCAGTTACTGTAGCTGGGTTTAAAAAAGGTTTGGATAAGTCCTTGGAGGAGAAATCCATTAACTGCTATTAATTAAGTTGACTTAGGGAATAGCCACTGCTATTACTAGCAACGGTAACATGGAATAGACTTAGTGTTTGGGTACTTGCCAGGTACTTGTAGCCTGGATTGGCCACTGTTGGAAACAGGATGCTGGGCTTGATGGACCCTTGGTCTGACCCAGTATGGCAGTTTCTTATGTTCTAGGTTTATTATTGGTTGTGATACTTTCTGCCAATCAATTTGTCCCACGATTTCATGGAACATAGCACCAGACACGTTTGAGCATGGAACATTTCAGTCCTCTAATTTAGGACTTAATGTACTCTTGGGGGCCTATGGCCTAAAGGTGTTCTCTCATTTTGTACTTCTGGGAAAATGCTTTGTGTGTAGGGTCCTTAGTCCTCAAAGCAGGCAAATAATAAGACTTTAACAAGGGACAGTGCTTAGAATGTCTTTATTAAACCTTAGTATGTGATGAACTTTCCTATATGAATATGATCAAATCCCTCTAGAAATTCTAGGCAGATGGGAAAGTTATGCTCAGCTCGCTTTTAATTTGTTTAGAAAGATTAGGTTCTATCGTGTGTTTTCCTGGAGCTTGAGATTTTACAGTAGAATTTAATTTAGTTAAATATAAGTATTCTCAGGTCTGATCTTTCCTTGTTTGAGAGAGAGAGAGATGCATGATTTAGACCCTTATCAAGGGATACGTTATACTTTTCTGCACTAATATACAAGTTGGAAGCACCTTTGGTTATTGGGTTTCTCTTATATTTGCCTTGAATGCAAGGAGGCGGTTTGTACTCCAGCATAACTTGCTTTGTTTAATGTATTTCTATTTTTAGGTCATGTAAAAGAAAAGCTGCTCTGTATAGATTTTGAATTTTTGCAGCGAGAAGCAGTGTCAGAAGCAGAGGAAATAGAAAGATGAGCAGTTTTTTTCCCATAGCGCTCCGATCTAGAAATCGTTGAGAGACGGATTAGCAAGTTGCTGGATAACTCTTGAGGCTTCTTCTTCGTGCACCCTATGTCCTGGGTCAAGAGAGGAACCACTCACTCAGCACATTTTGGCTTTGCTTTTAGAGAATAGCGCTCCCCCTTCCTCAGTGGGCTCAATTTCATTTCCTGCCTAAGGCATGGAGGTTTACAAAAGCGCATATTCTTGGCATTGGCAACTTGAAATTCAAGGACTGTGAAAAGCTTATTCAAAATGCCCCTTTATTTTCTAAATAATTGCACAAGCAACTGATATCGGGAGGGGGGGTGGGGGGGACCTTCCTTCCTTTTTCCGAGAAATGGCATGTTGGGTGACCGCTCAGAAAGCCGAGCAGCTGCTGTGCCTCTGAAAGCGCAGGCTCCGTCCGCCGCAGTGCCACCCGCTGGAGCTTTCTCATGTGACTTAGTGCCACTGCCTTTGTGTGCTTATGTTATCCTTCTCTCATTTACATAGCTCTCTCTGTGCCAGCGTTGTACTCTGAGGTCAGTTAGCATTCCTGCCCTGTGTGGTACCCGGCATGCGTGTCACCCACGACGTTATGTGGCATCGTGTCCCGAGGCATGGTGCCCTCCTGGAGCTGGTGGCACTCTCCCATCACAGAATAAGACATCTGTAACGCAGCCCTTTCATATAGTGCTCCTATGCAGGGCTGTGCTCTCATCTTCTATCGGTTTCTTATGAAGTTTTTTTTTTCACTGCACTGCTTTGTGTCTTCTTGTAATGGTGCCAGCCGACTAAGGAAGGTGGCATTTGTGGCAAATAATGATCAGCCATTTCATTGTCCATCCCCAGTGCCTTTTCCTGAGTCCATGCGCTTAAAGCTTTCCAGTGTGAGGCATGCAGTAATGCTGTGCCATCAACATTATAGCATAATTGAATGAAGCTGGGTTCCCCGAGTAATATCCAGCGGAATGCTAATGACACGGACAGTACCTCTCATCAGGGCACACCCAGCACAGTGCACCTGCTCACCATGAATGTCAAACCAAAATGCAGACCAATGAGTCACAATATGCTCGAATCAAATTCAATTAAAAATCATGCACTGTAAACGTTCTAAGTGGGTGATTTAACATGGTTCCCCGTTGTCCAAAGTTTCGGTGATGATGTGGTGAGTCCTCTGCAGGTAACATACAGTCTTCTAACAAGGCAAGCCGCATGGCTAAGCTGACCCTGGGCACGGTATTCCCACTCACGCTGCAAGACACCGTAACGTAGGCTGATGCAGGTAGCTGAGCATTAAAACCTTGCGAGGTTGATTTCAGGAACACCCATGATTTTTAACGCTCAGCTTAAAATATTTTATAACTCCCCATACAGAAAGCTAATGTTATGCAATTCATGGGGAGTTAAAAAGAAAAACCATGCAAAAACTTTAAAATATGCCTTTGGCACAAGCTGAACGCTCATTTTAACTTGGGGGTGGGTAAAGAGTGGCAAGCTGTGTGCCAGATTAGACAGATAAGTACTGATTTATCTGGCAGCTGCTACGCGCTGCCAAATAAGTCAGTACTTATCTGTTTAAATGGCTGCCTGACTTTTTTCCCCATTTTTTTTTTTTTAGTAGAGCTGGAAACTTAACTCCAGCTCTGACCCAGGAGTTAAGTTTCCAGTGCTAAAAAGGTGCGCTGTCCAAATGCAGTCTCTCTGCATCGGGGAGTACAGCTTGATGCTCTCATTTGCTTGGATTTCCATGCGAGGTGCTAAGCAGCACTCCCATTTAGGAATATGCATTTTCTGCGTGTAAAACTCCTCGCTGCCTCGGCAGTAAGTTTTTTGTGCACCGAAAATGTGTGTTCAAGTGCAGGCAGAAAGGTGCATTCAGCTGAGCGTACCTTTTTTGCATCGGCCTGTGAGTGAATGGTAGCGAGGGACGGAGAGGCGGGGACTGCAGAGTGAGACACAGCTATCAGCGGGCCTTGAACGCTACCACCAAAAACCATATGCTCCTGATTTAGGTATTCCAGGCCTTCTCAAATGACTCAAGCTAAATAACACATCCTTTCTGTCATACTTATCCCCCCACCCCCCATAAACACTTAATCACCTAAAATGAGACTGTAACACCGAACTATATCATTTCCTCCTCTGCTGCGTCATTTGCCAAAAAGTTCATTCATAAAACGGCCTGCTCGAGGCAAACAGAAGAGAAACTCATTCTCAGGAGAGCAGAGTCATGACAGTTTCACTCATTAGTCGGTTTTCCAGTCATTGTGCAACACCTATGCATGAGCAGGAAATACCCTACTTACCTGGATTTCTTTTTCTTGATAACCTCTCCCCTTCCCCCTCTGAAAAGGAAGAGCTCCTCTTACTTGGTCAAAATGTCCTCATTTTCCTAAATTCCTTAATCCTGGCCCATTTCAGGAGAAGATTAAGATATTCCATCATCCCCCCATCAGATCTTCCCTTTTGAAGTTAAGTCCTGACATTAACAGTGCAATTTTGGGAAGAAGCGTTGGTAGGTCCTGCTCCCACAAGCACAGTGCCTGCATGTTCTTCCACCTTCACAGGGCTAGATAAGCAGGAATTACCCTGGAAAATAGTCACTGAATTTTATTTAAAAAAAAAAAATTTCTTTAGAATTTTGTTACAGCAAAAATGTTATCATTAAGGCCAATGTTGAAAATTTTTATTCAAAAATATATTTTCTCTTATTTTTAAATGTTTTTTTTAATCTTGTTTGCTATTATGTTTTTCTAGTAGAGCTTTAATTTGAGGGAGAATTCAAGGCAGCCTATGTCCAGATGAAAGTATTCAATGATAACTTTCAAACCAAGGCTTCCCAAATCTGTCAAGTTATAAATTTGCATAGACTGAAGACTGCTGCTTGTTTTATGTATGATGTATTTAATTTTTACATTTTTTATTTTATTTTATTCTTGCTGCTTGTATTGTTTTAATTTGTTTTATTTCTGGCTTATTCATTTTATTATGAGTGCCTGAGTTGTTATCCACAATGAACATTTGGATACATGTGGAATATAAATTAATCAATTAATGGATTAATTGCATACATACACATACACACAAATGCAACAAAAGTGGTTAAGGTGTTCTAACAGCTCCCTTATGAGGAAAGGCTAAAGAGGTTAGGGCTCTTCAGCTTGGAGAAGAGATGGCTGAGGGGGGATATGATTGAGGTCTACAAAATCACGAGTAGAGTAGAACAGGTAAATAGGGAATGGCTATTTACCCTTTTCAAATAACACTAGGACTATTGGACATGCCTTTAACAGAGAGCAGATTTAAAACCAATTGGAGAAAGTATTTTTTTCAGTCAATGCACAATCAAGCTGTGGAATTCATTGCTTGAGGATGTGGTCAAGGCAGCTAGCATAGCTGGGTTTAAAAAGGGTTTGGACAAGTTCATAGAAGAAAAGTCCAAAAATATGTATTTATTTGTTTAGAAAATAAATAAATAAAAAATGATATCCTCTGCCATCCACAACTCTGGGTGGGTAACATAAGAGCATGCATGAAAACAACAAACATATAATATTTTGTTTCCACTAAAATGTATTCTATTTCTGAATCAAACCTGGTGACTCCGGGAGACTTACCACTTGGCATAAGGAGTGAGCAGCATAAGGACATAGGGCTTGGCCACTGTTGGAGACAGGATGCCGGGCTTGGGCACATTTTATGTTCTTATGCATATTCATTGTGGGTATCTTGAAAACCTGATTGGCTGTGGGGGTCATTAGGAAAGGGTTGGGAAGCCCTGTTTCTGATGAAAACAGATTGTGCACTCTTGCTGATATAGGGGACCTTTTACAGGGTACAAAAGGGCAAAAAGACTGTGATCAAAGGCTCATCCTGAGGTATTACTGATCTGTGGGGGTTTCCTTGATTGCACTATCTCCTTCCACTGCTGCACGACTACTTATGGGAATGAGCAGAAGTGACCATATGCAGCTTGTATTAAAAGAATTGCATTGGCTACTGATTAAATACAGGTCTAAATTTAAATTGATAATTGTAACACAAACTATTAAATATGGAATGTTCCTGTATAGTTAGAAGTAAAATGAAATGGTATACACCTGATCATGCTCTGTGTTCAGCAGGTCAAAGGTTGCTCTGGGTGCCCAGCAATCGAGAGTGTCAGCTTCTAAAAGCAAGAGCTAGGACATTTTCTTATATCGCCCTAGTTTTATGGAATTCCCTGCCAGTGCACCTTAGGACAGAGAATGACATAAAAGATATTTAGGTAGCAGATAAAGGTTGTTCTTTTCAAGGAGGTTTTTGGATGATGGTCAGCTAATTGTTTGTTTATTATTTTATGTCTGTTCTCTGTGTTACAGTTTTATGATGTTAATGTTTCTATGGATATATTTACTAATGAGGATGTTGGGGAGATAACCGTTCCAATAATGTTTTTCAAGGGTGATGATTCAGATGAATTGAACCAAATCACAGTGAACCTGAAAGATGTAGTAGGCCAGATTGACAAACTAAAGAGTAGCAAATCACCCGGAACAGATAGTATACACCCCAAGGTTCTGAAAGAACTAAAAAAATGAAATTTCAGATCTATTACTAGTAATTCATAACCTATCATTAAAATTGTCCCTTGTACCTGTAGATTGAAGGGTGACTAATGTAAACCCAATATTTAAAAAGGACTGCAGGGGTGATCTGGGAAACTATAGACTGGTGAGCCTACCTCCAGTGCCGGGAAAAATCATGGAAACTATTCTAAAGAACAAAATCACAGAACATATAGAAAGACATGGTTTAATGGGATACAGCCACCATGGATTTACCCAAGGGAAGTCTTGCCTCACAAATCTGCTACAGATTTTGAAGGGTTAATAAACATGTAGATTTAGTGTATTTGGATTTTCAGAAGGTGTTTGACAAAGTCCCCAGGAGAGACTCCTAGGAAAAATTAAAAAGTCATGGGATAGGAGGCAATCACCTTTCATGGATTACAAACTGATTAAAAGACAGGAAACAGAGAGTAGGATTAAATGGTCAATTTTCTCAGTGGAGAATGGTAAACAGTGGAGTGCCTCAAGGATCTATACTTGGAAAAGTGCTTTTAAATATATTTATAAATGATCTGAAAAGGGGAACAATGAGTGAGGAAAATTTGCAGATGACACAAAATTATTCAGAGTTATTAAATCACAAGTGGATTGAGATAAATTGCAGGAGGACCTTGCAAGAGTAGAAGACTGGGCTTCCAAATGGCAGTTGAAATTTAATGTGGCAAGTATAAGGTGATGAATATAGGGGAAAATAACCCATGCTATAGCTACACAATGTCAGGTTCCATATTAGGAGTTACCACCCAGGAAAAAGATCTAGGCATAATAATGGACTATACATTTAAATCTGTTCAGTGTGCTGCAATGGTCAGAAAACAAACAGAATGTTAGGAATTATTAGAAAGGGAATGGTGACTAAAACAGAGAATGTCATAATGCTTTGTATCGCTCCATGGTGAGACTGCACCTTGAGTACCCTGTACAATTCTGGTCGTTGCATCTCAATAAAGATATAGTTGCACTGGAGAAGTACAGAGAAGGGCGACCAAAATGATAAAGGGGATGGAACGGCTCTCCTATGAGGAAGGGCTAAAGAGGTTAGGGCTGCTCAGCTTGGAGAAGAGTTGGCTGAGGCGGGATATGATAAAGGTCTATAAAATCATGAGAGAACTAGAACGGGTAAGTGTGTATCGGTTATTTACTCTTTCAGATAATACAAGGACTAGGGGGCACTCCATGAAGTTAGCAAGTAGTGCATTTAGAACAAATTGGAGAAAATTATTTGTCACTCAACGCACATATCTGGAATTCATTGCCAGAGGATGCGGTCAAGGCAGCTAGCTTAGTTGGGTTTAAAAAAAGGTTTGGACAAATTCCTGGAGAATTCCATAACTGCTATTAATCAAGTTGCCTTTGGGAATAGCCACAGCTATTAGTGACATTAGTAGCTTGAGATTTATTTAATGTTTGGGTACTTGCCAGGTACTTGTAGCCTGGATTGGTCACTATTGAAAACAGGATGCTGGGCTTGATGGACCCTCTGTGTGACCCAGTATGGCAACCTTATGTTCTTATGATTTGTACACTGAACTGAACGCTGATTGATTGGAAGTTGCAGAATATATGATTTTATATAAATAAATATTCCCAAGATCTATGAAAATTGCATTAAATTTACCAACGCCCCTGCATTGCTTGAGAGGCACCTAGAAAATGTCTGACCATTATACCATGGGAAAATAGAAAGAAACCAGACTCACATTCAGGTCTTTTATGGAAGAGATGACTAAGCTCAGACAAGCTGTAACACTAAGCCACAGTCTAGATTACAGTAAAGCATCCTGATGAGAGCTACATGATTTCATGGTGATCCATATTTACCATGGCTGGATGGCATAGCATAGATCAGGGATGTCAAACTGCACTCCTCCCACGCAGCAAACTGGCTTGGTCTGCAGACTGTTCCTCAAAGCTTTATGAGCACTTTGCGGCCTCTGAGAATCGCACAGAGGAACAGAGTGCCACGAGTGATATAGAGATGGATTCTGTCTGAGCTTGAGTAGTATCCATGAGAGGTGATAGAACTGACAAATGGACCAAACCCTTATGCTGCACAAGGACCATGGGCCGAGAAAACGGAGGTTATACTTGTAGAGTATATTGTAATTCAGGCACATGGTGCTCATGCAATGAACCGGTTGCCGTACTAGAAAAGTGATCTCTTTCCTGCGGTTTCTGTCAGTGACGCTGTGGCAGGAGCTGATGGGTGCCACGGTGACGGATATGGCATAGAACAGACAGGTGACAGGTTGACCTCTTTCTCCCCAGGTTCCTCAGACAGGAGGCTGAAGTGGTTTGAAGCAGAGGGCGCGAGCCACTATACGACGCTTCTGCTGAGCAAGGATGGGCAAACATTGTATTTGGGGGCTCGGGAGGCGCTTTTTGCAGTCAACAGCACAAGTTTCCAGTCCAGCGTAAGTTTCAAGGATCTCGCTCTCTTCTCTGCCTTTCCAGGTTATTTCCCATGTTTCATTTGTGCTTTCTGCAGAAGTGGGGGTGTGTGCGTGCGTTTCTGCTTACATTGACTTTCTTTGGTGCCGCTCTATTTAAAGGAGAAAGACGGTCTCCGTGCATTTTATAATACACTACAAGGCAGAGAAGGTGTAAATAGTGACACATGGACAGATGTGGGACATATGCCATATAGAGAGATTAATTTCTGGAAAACACGAGCGAGTAAAAAAGGTGGATGGGTAGAGGAATGTATTTAGTGCCAAGTAGAGATGTAATGAGCTGAGGATAGATAGAGGAATGGAGATGGGGGAAGGCCTAATGAATAGGTTGGTAAGTGTACAGCTAGGATGGATGAAAGGATACATTTATAGACTGACAGACTGATAGAGGACACAGAGGCTGGGGACAGATTGCTGATCCGAGGGGTGGGCAGAGGTCTAAGACGTGGGCTTAACTTTTCTAAAGCTGAACCATAACAAAACCAAAATCTTCCGACAGAAGATTGAACACAATTGTTTTGCCAGGAAGCACTATTCGGTCATTAAAAGACAATCAAAGAATGCTGCTTTCCAGCTGCAGAATGCACTGCAGCTGTATTTTGTGGTACTTTTCCTTTGGGCTTTAATGATAAGTAAATTCAGTGCATTTTCCATTTGCAAGACTGAAGTCCATCTAAACGCCTTAGGACTTAGTAACAATAAACACAGTTGTTAAGCATCATGGGATAATATTCAGTCACTGGCCAGCTTGCAAGGTTAGCCAGATAATGGGTTATCTGGCGAAAATGTAGCCAGAGAAGTGACTGAAATATTCAAAAGTTGGCATTTAACCAGAAAACTCACAACTTGTCTGGCTAAATGCCACTGAATATGGACCCCTATGTGCTCTACTTCTAGGCTTGCAGGCCCACTTCCTGATTACATATTTAGTACCTGTCTGAAACAATTGGCTTTCTCCTGTTTCCTGAGCATCAGTGGAAGGCCTAATTTGTCACATCTAAGTTTCAGAAGTCAAACGTAACTTACAGCCTGCGGTGGCTTGAAAGTGGGTATTGGGATCCTGTTCTACGCCGTGCCTGGCTTCTTCTATAAACAGCCAAAATCTCTTTTCATTGCAGCACCTATCATGGAAGGCGGATGAAGAGACAAAGAAACGGTGCGCTTCTAAGGGCAAGGATTCTGAGGTACTTTAAGCTCTTTCTTGTTTCTACCGTGTGGAATTAAGGAATATTCTGTAACATACAGGGTGGCCCATGGAAAGGTAGCCTGCCTGTGTGGGCACTGGTATTGGAGGTGGGCTACTTTTCCATGGGCCACCCTGTAGATCTAGAGGTAGGAGAGTTGTGAAGCAATAGTTTCTTTCTGAAATTGGGATGATTTTGTTTAGTTGTATCAACCCAAAAGTTTTTAATGTTGTTAAGACTGGGGTACCTAGCCAACAAGTGTGATGAGTTTGTGGAGTATAGGGAAGGAGCAAAGGCTCGGTTATGGAATAGTTTCATTGGATCAGGTTGCAGACCAGGGCAGGGAAGCCTGAGATGAGAGGTATTTGTTTGTATTGAATGTTGGCCGGGACTGGGGATGCTACAGAGGTGGTGTTCACAGCCTTGAGGAGGAGGAGGAATTCAGTCATTGCACAATGGTGACATCTAGTGGCTGAATTTCAGGTCCACGATTGCAGGGTTCTGGAAGGAACCCTGGTGCATGGCCCTCGGCTGAGGACCGCACTAAACGTATGTTGGGAGGGGATATAAAAATCCCCAAATAGTGGTGAATGAAGGCTCGTGGCATCAAATCCCAGTCCTGGTTCCAACCGAGCTGGAAGGATGGAATACATTTTCAGTGCCTGTCATGCACAACACTAACAGTATTTTCCCCATTGTTTTCCAGAGGGACTGCCAAAATTATGTAAAAATTCTTCTGCAGCTGAACGCCACACACCTGTACACATGTGGAACGTATGCCTTCAGCCCATTCTGTGCCTATATTGTAAGTAGCAGCACAGGGAACATTCTCCCAATGGGAGAAGAATGAGCGCTTAAATGGTTTGTGACATCTTTTGGGTTGGTTTTGAGCTTCTACCAGTATGAAGGGCTCCACCCTTTTCATCAAAGGATGGAGCCCTTTGATGAAAATCACTGACTGATCATTATCTGCTTTGGCACATAAAAGTTCTGAGGATGAAGCACAGGTTAATGTGGCTGCCTTGGCTGTAATGGTATTGCCATATGTGTGAACCTCATGGTAGGGTCTGTGTGTAGGTGAAGGTAGGCTGGTTTTGTTGGTCTTGGTGCGTGGATGTTTCTGAATTGGTTATGTTAGGGTTCCGTTTAGTATGGATGCCACGGGACTGATTCCGTTGGTTTGGATCTAAGTGTACATTTTTCTGACCTGATTTTGCTGGGTCAGGCCTGTGTAGGAATGTTCTTGCATGAGTTCTGTGAGCATGTGTTTGCACATATGTGCCTAACTCGGGTCTTTTGAAATGGATCTCTTTGGATTGGATTGCTTTAATTGTGTGCTGTTCTGTTGTGTTTGTGGTATGTATATTCCATCCATATGTGAAAGAAAACACAACCAGTCCAGTAACATCTATTTGCAGATACATTTCAACAGAACCAAACTAGTACCTTCACTGCTTCTCTTAATAGGGATCCATTTATAGACGATCCTGAATTGGTTCTGTTGGTTTCATTCTGTGTATAGCTTCCTTGGACTGACTTGCTTATTTCTACTGTATTCTTGTATTGATATATAGTGCAATTTTCATGCCAATCTATGTATCTGTTACTTTATTTTTAGCAATTTGATAATGGTTATCTATCTGTAACAGAGGTGATACATGGCAGGGTAACAGTTTTCTTGGTACTAATATATGCATCCCTAATTAAAATTGCAGTGCGCTTTGGATAAAAACACTACATAAGTACCTGTTTGGTCTCAGTTGAACAAATGATAGTATCTGTGCTCTTGCTAGGGTTCATGTTTCAGTCACCTGTTCCAGTCTGCTGTCAGCATGGATGATATGAACACCCAGGGCCAGCTCATTGTGTCAGTACTATGCACAGCCCTATAAAGGGACTTGGGCTTGATTCATGGCTCAAGTCTTCCGCTCCCCGAGTAGACTGGGGATGCTGCCGGCGGGTGGGGGAAGGGGGTGCACTCATGTGCTGCTGATATCGAATGCCTGATTTAGGGCCCATAATAACAGAGTAACAGTGACACCTAGTGACCAGACCTATGGCCCATGACAGCAGGGCTCTGGAAGGGCCCCTGGTGCATGGCCCCTGGCAGGGACGGGACCAAAGTGAGCTGGGAGGAAATATGAAATAGAGGAAAAAAAATCCCCAGCTAATTATGAATGTTGGCTCATGGCACCAGATCCCAGCCCCAGATCCAATTAAGGAGGAAACAGCTGGGCCAGAAAGAAAAAAAAAATATGCAGCTGTACGTTTTTATTTTGTAATGCGTTTAATTAAAATCTATTGTTAAATTGGACCCTCTTTTAAAAAAAAAAGTGTAATTGATATGAATCAGAGCAGATTGATTGCAGTACATTATTCTCTGCTATGGTAGTGAGGGGAACTGATGAGAGCTGTGTGCATTGTGTGCTAGAAATACCCTGGAAACACAATACAGGCAGTTCCAGGGAACTGGACCCTGAAACAGAGACCAGAAATTCATTTGCATTTCTTCTAAGCCTGTAATTTACTGCTTGCAAATCTCCTCTAACTGTGTGCTATAAAAATAGCTAAAATGGTTTCTGGAAAAAAAATGAAACTTTAAAAATATCCTCCTCCTCCCCTTGCATGCCACCTCTCCAGATTACCACGCTCTCCTTGTTTGGGAGCGATGAGCTCTTATTTACCAAATCTGGATTCGGTTTCCCCCACTTTCTAAAGTTCCCTTATTCAGACGCAGGGCTGTCTATGTCTGGTGATCAGCAGCTCATATTTCTGTCTGTAGAAAATTCAGGATTTCTCCCTGGAGAAGAATGCTTCAGGTAACCCGGTCCTGGAAGATGGGAAAGTGCGCTGTCCCTTTGACCCGGAATACAAATCCACAGCCATCATGGTTGGTAAGTAGCAGGGTTTCAGAGGTTGTGGTAAAAGCTATTAGTTTAGCTATCTTAAAAAAAACAAAAAATGGTTTGGACAAGTTCCTGAAGGAAAAGTCCATAAACCATTATTAAGGTAGAGTTGTAGAAATCCACTTCTTATCCCTGAGATAAGTAGCTTGGAATCTATCTACGCCTTGGGATCCTGCCAGTGACCTGGATTGGCCACTGTTGGAAACCTAGTATGGCAAATCTTATGTTCTTATGTGTGCATAAGAATATAAGCATTTTACTCCATCATTGCTCTCTGCTTCAACGGCAGGGGGAAAAGGGGTATTGGATTTGAACAGCAAGCAAAGAGGGCCCAGACTTTTATGGACTGGGGAAATAAATAAGCATGGGGGTAACTTGCTGATGCAGGGATTATTACCCTTAACCAATACGCCTGATACTTTGAGGCCACTCCAAAATTGCTCTCTACTTCAAAGGCAAGAGGTAACGGAGAATTGGATTCAAACAGCAACCACGAGAGCCCTGACGTTTACGGTCTGGGAAACTGATAAACATGGGGGTATCCTGCACGGCACGGCACAGCAGATACTACCATACGCTTGCCGGGCAGACTGGATGGACCATCTGGTCCTTTTCTGCTGTAATTTCTGTGTTTCTGTGCTTAAGGAGTAGCCTAAACACTGTTCGTTTACCTGACTGCTGCGATGGTCAGGGAGTTCAACGGATCATTATCTGTGTTCTCCACGCACACAGAGAGTTCAATTCCGGAGCCTATCCCTAGCACATCCCTTGCCGTTAGGAAACACTTTCCGACTTATTTGGACTTGATTATATGCTTTATCAGAAACCACTCAAAGTGGTTACAATTAAATAACTATACAATCAACAATTCAGATCCCACCCTCACTCCATACTCACCCATGTACATCCAACCCACTAGTACCGCCCTTAAACTTCCTATCAACCCTCCCCTCCTTCCCCTTAACCCATGCAAACCCTAACACAAATCCTGGGCTCGTAATATAATAAATCACTTTTATCACTCTTAAACAAGAAAAACTGTTTGAGATAAATCCACTGAGATATGTACATACAAACTCACTTTGTAAATAAAGAGAGAAGCCAGGCTTAAGCTATACATCTGTTTCTTGGACTTTGGGGTCTGTTAGTCTGAGTCCAGAAGGAATTCCAGTTAGAATCCTCCAGATCTGATCCTGCTTATCCTTGAGTATGGATAATTCTCTGCTGTGAATCACTTCTACGGTGTAACCAATGTATATAGCAGTGCTGGTTCTGTGCTATGAATGCCTGAGTCTTGTATGGTGTTGTGCCATATTGATGATGGTCAGAACAAACATTTTAATCTTATTTTAGGATGATTGGGCCAGAGTACCTTACGTGTAATATGGAACAATCTTACAATGCCCAAGCCCTGCTAGATCTTGATGTGGTTCCCGCTTGCTCCACTGGGAGATACTGGATGAAAACCCAGCACTTTCACTATGTTTTCTCCCGTTCTGAACAATGTATGTTTTGCACTGAGATATTTTTCTTCTGGTTGCAGATGGTGAGCTATATGCCGGCATTATCAGCAACTTCAAGGGAAATGAGCCAATCATATACAAAAGTCAGGAGAGCAGAATAGCGCTGAAGACGGAGAGTTCGCTTAACTGGCTTCAAGGTATGATAGCTGCGCATCTTTGAAAAGGTTAGACAAGATTCCCGGGACAGCAGGATTGGATTTTTAGCTAATGTGCCAGGTCAAATGGAAAGGTCATTCAGAAGGGAAGACAAACAGAAAAAAAGTAAGATAACACTAGTCCCAAAGATAAACGTAGAAATGAGCTGCAAGGAATAACTGTGGCCGAGGCCAATGTACTGAGCTTCACGGCAAGTTGCAAATGCGAAAACACACGAAAAAATAGCAAACGGCACACAAAATTGCATTTATGAGAAACTGTGCACATTATGGGCCAGATTTTCAAAAGCATTTACTCGAGCAAAACTGGTTTTTGCTCGAGTAAATACACTTTACTCAAGTAAGTGGGCTTTTCAAAATTGCTACAATATATGCCATTGAATTGTCCATAGGATTTACTCAAGTAAGTGCACTTTACTCGAGTAAATAGCTTTTGAAAATTGCTACGATAGTATGTCACATTTACATGCGTAACTCCTTTGAAAATGACCCCCATAATGGTGATTTGCACACATAATTTAGCGGGTGCAAACAGAAGTGCAAAACCTTGGTAATGAGATGGAGAATCATGCAAATCCGCTCATTACGTATGTTCACAAAGTTAAATGTGCATTAAAATGTGTGAAATTTAAGAGAAGCCATTTCCTAACGACCTCAAGGAGGTGTAGTTATATTTTTTTAAATGAAATCTGCACAATCACAAGAGCATTGCTGTGAAAGGTATTTAAATATTATGGGCCCAGGGCCGTTGCTGTGGTCTTTGGTGCAGTTTAGTACGTTGGCTGCTTAGTAATCAAACTGGGGGCTGATCAGATGTCTGACGCGAATGCTTCAGTCATGTCCTAATTTCCTTTACGCAGCTCAAGACCTTTTTTGTCAACTAATATGTATTGCCAGCCTGAGGTCCAAAAGCACTTTTTGCATACGGTTTTCTTTGTTTTCCTACATTTTTTAGATTGCGGTACATAAAATCTTTCGACAAAAGAGCCACTCTTTCTTTAAAAATTGTGCAAATGAACTGACTTGCCGGCTCTTTTGTACTTTTCCAAGTCTTAAATGTAATCTACTTTGCTGCCCCCCTGCTCCTGCTTTCCATCACCCCCTCCCCATTTATAGATTTCTGGAAACGGCTATTAAATTATCATTTTTTTGTTTTTTGGGGGGCTCGTTTCTACAGATCCAGCATTTGTGGGTTCAGCTTACATTCAAGAGAGTTTGCCAAATGCTGTGGGCAACGACGACAAAATCTATTTCTTCTTCAGCGAGACAGGAAAGGAATTTGACTTTTTTGAGAACACAATTGTGTCGAGGATTGCTCGAGTCTGCAAGGTGAGCCCCATAATATGAGACGACGAGACAAATTATTTGGGAAAAGCGGTTGTTTGTTCAGTGTGGGAATTTCACGATTCTGCTCCTAAAGGAAATCTTTCCCCGTGATCCTGGGCAGAGGGGAACAGGCCGCAGAAAGCAAAACTGTACTGCGGCCCGGGAAAGCCAGAAAAAAAAAAAGATTGCATGGCATCCTGTTGCTTTTGGGCTGTTGCTCTTATCCTGAGATAGCGCATGTCTCACGATGTGACACGCGGCATGGCCAGATGCAGAGAGAGAGAGAGAGCGCTCAGGAAAGGTCCAAAGAGAATATTCCTTAACAGGGAACTGTGCCATGCAGAATAAGCCGGATAGAGGCTGCATGGCTGGGAAACACTGACCCATGCTGGAGCCATCCCCAGTTTATATGGTTGAAGAAGGGATGAGAGAGGCAGCACAGAAGGGGAGAAAGCAAGAGAAGACAGAATACTGCAAAAGGGGGGGGGCTGATGAAGAGGGCATAGAAGGGAGGGGAGAAGAGGAGACGCACAGGAGGGGACGATCACAGAAAAAAAAGAGATGGATGACAAAGAAAAGGGATGTCATCTGATTATGAATGCCCTTCTCGTGAGCCACTTAGGAATAGGAGATAATGCGTAAATAAAACAGAAGCACTCTAAAGAGAGAGAGGAGGAGGAGGGAGAGCTAAAGGAAGTAAGGGATGGTGGGGAAAGTCCAACCAGGGTCAGAAAACAGGACTACGAAGGAAGAAGATTAATAAGATGCAGTTATTGAAACTTTCACCCCTGCCTTACTGTCTCATGCTCATCCGTCTGCAAATTTGGGCTTCGTATAGATCTAGAAACGCTGCCAGTTCAGGGAAAACTAATACAAAGAGAGGGACCCTAGAAAGAGAATGAAGAACGATGGGATTTGGTAACTGTGAGGCTATCGCCTGATATTTCTTCATAGCAGCTGGTAACTGGTTTCTGGCATAATGATGTTCCTGTTGCAAACTTGCAAAAGACTTGCAGTGATGTAAAGCGGCCAGTCTGACGGCTCCATAGTGGCGCCGTGCTGTGCACTTCCATACGGAGTGTCCTGGGTTTGATTCTCGAGGAGGGTCGGCTGGGCCTGGATGCTCTGCAGAGACGGTGATCCCGGCCCCTGTGGTGGGGAGCAGGAGGAGGAGTCCTCCTCTTAGGTGCACAGCAGTGACATCCTGATTTAGGACCCATACCAGGAGCCCTGGTGCATGGCCCCTGGCAGAGGGGATTCAAAAGAAGGGGAAAATGCCTACTAACGAAGGCTCCTAGCAGCATAGCCCAAGAGAGGCAGCTTCCGACAGAGCTGGAAGCCCAAAGTGACAGGAAAACATTTCTGGCCCAGAAAAATAGAATTTAAAAGGTTATTTTCCTCTGTTCTATTTTCTCCTGGTTTTTCTCTCTTCTTCTACCCCATATTTTATTACACAAATGGAATGCCGAATTCTTAAGGCTCCATACAGAAATTTGCCAAGCCATGCAAACCCATTCCTGACAAACTCACAAACCAACGAAACCTTTTTTTCCCCAGGGTGATCTGGGAGGGGAGCGCGTGTTACAGAGGCGATGGACCACTTTCTTGAAAGCCCAGCTGCTGTGCTCCACCCCTGATGACGGGTTACCTTTCAATGTGCTACAAGATATGTTTGTGCTGACCCCCAGAGGGGAGCACTGGAACAGCACCGTCTTCTATGGCGTCTTCACCTCTCAATGGTACACAGATGGGGATGGGGTAAGGGTGGGGAGGGTTGGCAAGGAAATGGAGAGAGTCTAGGCTTCAGGGACCCATGTGCATTCTTGCTTTTTGGCAGCTTTTCCAGTTAGTGGAGCCATAAGAGGCCCATTTTTGTGTCTATAGGAAAAAATGCTGAGTGCGTGGGGGCTCGTGGAGTCAAACTTTCAAGTTCCAGATTGCTCCAGGCTTCTGTTGTTACTGTTCATAAACCAGAATCAAGGGGTGTTTGATCCGGTCCTCGGACCCTCCCCACCCCCAGCCTGTCGGGGTTTCAGGATATCCCTAGTGAACGTGCATGAGAAATATTTGCATATATAGGAGGCAATGCATGCAAATAAATCTCATGCATACTCATTAGCGATATCCTGAAAACCCGACTGGCTGGGAGGAGAACCCCAAGAACTGGTTTGAGCACCCCTGAACTAAATACAATCAGGGTCTCAAAACTGCTCATGTGCGCATTAACCATAAGAATAGTTTGTTGTGTGAGGAACCTCAGTGCTCCAGTTCTGAAAAAGTGCTGCGTGGAGCTTGGCATAAATCAGCAGTGACAACCAGTGCAATGCCACCCGTCTGAGATGAAAAATGAGGCATAGCAGCGTCTTCTCCATGTATTTGAAGCCTCAGTACTTCCTTAGAGTTCTGGGACTTGTAACACACAACATAGTTACAGCCCACAGAATTTCAAGGGCACTGCATGCACCTGACAGTGAAAGTTTAGCTTAGTCTAGTGAATTTTCTTACTCACCTTTCTGTATTACAAATGAAAGCAATTTGCAATAAATAGAATAAAATACCAATTACACATAAGAACATTAAACCATCATGACATCCAGAGGTGCAGCCAGCTGGGACACATGCCCAATCTGTCTTTATATATACTGCATGTATAAAATCACATTAAAGGCAACTGAAGATAGAAAGCACAGCTGAGCAGCAACATAGGCAGGTCTGAGAGCAGGCAGTCATGTGATCCTCATATCGCATGGGGACCTTTACTGGTCTCCATGGGCTTAGGGAAGAATGAAAACTCCCTTGGGAAAGTAGACGGCTCCTAAGATTGAGTCCCCTGATTTCAGAGAACAGGATGCTTGTTGAGGGAATGGGGGGGGCAGGGGGGGAGCTTAATACTTGCTCATATGATTGGTTGAATGGATTCTGACTTTTTATTTTCTCTGCGGTTTACCTCTAGGAGTAAAGGGGGCACAGGCAGTTCAGCCGTATGCGAATTCACTATGGATGATGTACAGACAGCATTCAGTGGCCTCTACAAGGAGGTGAATCGGGAAACGCAGCAGTGGTACACATACACCCACCCGGTGCCTGACCCACGGCCTGGAGCGGTGAGTGAAGGACCTCACTTATAATAACATGGAAACCCAAGGAACATTATTCTTAAGTGATCCTGACTGGGTGCAGGGGACATAACCAGAGATTGTAAACAAATCCGGCTCCCAACATTCTGATAATAGCAAGAGGCAAAATCTGGCCAGAAATATTCTGTAAAGCAACTTGCTGTAGAGATGTCTGGGTGTGTGGAGGGGGGCCCTAGCAGTTTCCTTCTGCTTCTCGTGGGCCTCAATTGGAACCAATCTCTGTTGGGCTACGTTGCCTTGAGCTGCCTTTCCTAACTACCCGGAAACATTTTCCCATATTTCCTATCATCCACCCAGTTAACTTAGTCCAGTCACTGCTGTGACAGTTTTGGACCAAGGGGGCCATGATCCAGGGCTTCCTCTGGAATCAAGGATCCTAAATCTGGCCACTAGGGGGTCACCATTGCACGATAACTGACTTGCGCGCTCTCTCTCCCCCCAGGGGCAGTGATGCTGCCTAAGCCGCAGCTCCAGCCCCACCAAACCGGGGAGCGAACAGTCAGAGCAGGTCCTCTGCATGGTAATGCACGGTACTGCTACTAGGCCACAGGCCGGCCTCTTCAAAATGCACAAGCTACATTTATTTTATTAAAAAGAAAAAGCCAGGGCCATTTCCAATACGGAGCCCCCGCTACCAGTAAGCATGCACGCTGTAAGGCATTAGTGCTTAAATACTGTGTTCAGCATGGCGCCTCATCCTCTGTAAGTATTCAGGCTATTTCTGTGTTAATAATGACCTGGTATTTATCTCTCTGTGCTCTAAAGTAGCACAAAATCCCCCTGTTGTACTTAAAAAGAACAACCACACACGGATTCAAAATACTACCAGTAAAGAAACACCAGCGGTGATATATAAGACTGTGATTTTAGAAACTACATTTCTGTTAATATAATATATTAAAAAAAAAAAGAGCTGGTTTTTAACACGGTGCTATGATAGTGGAAGAGTGGATGTCTCTATAGGCCTTGTCTGCAGAAGCATGTGATGCTGTGATCATGAGGACCTGACATGGCAGCATTAGAAACCATGCTCCCACTATCACAGTACCAAATGTTTATGTTCATTTTTTTTATAACATGCTGTTTCCCAAATCCCAATTATTTATAGTAAATAATAATCACTTTTAGTTACACTAATATGCTTTAAAAAAAATCCTGTGGTAATCCTTCTTTAGAGCTTACCCAGCAGGAATTGTTTGGGTTTCAACTGGTGTGATGCATAGATGTGAAAAATACATACACGCATTTTAAATAATGTAAAAACTATGAAGTGAAGAGCACTGCCTAGTGGTAAAAAGAATATAGCAATAAGGAGCCGTTATCTGCCCATGTGAAGTTCCTCCACTCTGGTTCTCTGCCACCTTGGACAGATGAGGGTAACGGATCTTCAGTCCTCTTGCCAGCCTGAATTCTGAAACTCCGTTTATAGGTGTTAATCAATCACTTCTACTGATCTACTAATCTCCACTTCTCTGGTGTGCAAAGGCAGAATGAAAAGCCATTTTACTTTATTGCATTCTACAACATCGATCGCTCATTTAAAATTAGAACAATTTCTTTATGTGACAAAAACCCTCATCTTTTCTACTTCCTTTTTTTTAATGGGATGGTGGTTTGATCCTCCCAGTATTTTTAGGATACTGTACTACGTTGTAGAACATGTGATGCCGCTCTCAGCCAAAAGCCCTACAAAGCAGTGATTTGAAGCAAGAGGCTGAAAAGCATCTTTTGTTTAGAAGGCCATGTTTTAACAATGAGGTTCCAAGGTCTAATTTTGTGTTCCCATTGTGGTCTAGTGGCAGCGTGTTAACCCCCATATAGTTCAGGTTCTCAGTTTCAAATCAACAGGCCGTGACTCAGAGCTTATGTTTAATCTTAGCCAAAAAGAGACAAAACCTTGTAGGGCGTGTTTTGTTTTCAGAGCAAAAGGTTTAATCCTTCTGCTTTAGCAATGGTCATAATGTAAGTTTCCCCAGTGGGGCTGAGTGGCAGGGGATTATTCCTCTCCCCTCCCCACCCTCCATACTGTACAGGTTCCCATCTTAGGCGGAAGGCCTTGAAAGGAAGGTCCTCAGTTCGAGGCTCCACCTCTGTGCTGGGATCTTTGTCAATACAAGGCTAAGGATTTTATTACATTTACTGGGGACTTTGCAGCTCATCCGCCTACTTCTCCCAGCTGCCGTGGCTGTGGATCTGGGTCCAGATAGCCCTGAGTCCCGTGTCGGAGGTAGCGGTGGAGGATCCAGGTGCAGGGTCTGAGCTGTGAGCAGGGGACAGCGCCTTCTTATTTATTTATTTTATTTATTTCGTGATTTTTTATATACCACGGCACGTTAACAACATCACCTCGGTTTACAATAAATCAGCAACAAGCTTTACAGTCAATAAGAATTCAGGTGTACATTCTTGGCCAACTGACTGTAGAATAGGGGCAGTTAACACTCTTGCCAGGCACCCCATTGCAGGCTGAGGTTACAACAATAGGTAAAACAGGTGAGTTATTAAATGTCTAACAATTAAAAAAAAAAACCAGAAACCCACTCAATTCCAGCACTACTCAAAATCAAAGTGAGAAGGTTAACCTATATTTATCAGTAATGATTAAAACACACTGCCATAGACAAATAGCCCAAGCAGAAGCCCCTTGAAGAACTGCTTGCAGAGCCATTAGTTACATAAACTGGCGGCGGACGGTCTGGGAGCTGGATCCGTCCTATATAATCCTTAGGTCAATAGCTCCCCATCCCTTCTTGAGAGAGTGCTGCCTTCTGAGGACCATGGAACATTAAAACAGACAAGAAAAGCTGAGCTGTTCTTTCATAACCCTCAGGAGAAGGCGCTCGGTCAAAAACAGACCCTGGACACGTACTTTTAAGCAAGGAAACAGAAATATTGCCCCACAAATTCCTTTTCTTCTGCTCTCCTTGGCATCGCCGCCTGTGCTGTGGTGTTGCCTTCCTTCTCCCAGCCATAAGTTCTCTTGTGCCGGTGGGGATCATAAAGTAAATCTTATCACAAAACCTGTGGCTTTACCTTTACAAGATAAAATGTGATAGTGTGGGGTGCGATTCAGAACGGAGATGACCAACTAATCCCTGGCATATTAACTTCACTTGATATCAATAAAAAGGCTTACAAATGCCTCAGACAGAACGTCTATAAAATATGCAGATTATTCCTGGTTTTCTTTTTCCGTCCCCATTATGATGTCACTTTTTATTGGGTTTGTTTGTTTTTTTTTTCTTCACAGTGCATCACCAACAGTGCCAGGCATATGAAAATTCAATCCTCGCTGCAGATGCCAGACCGGGTCCTGAATTTTATCAAGGATCACTTCCTGATGGATAGCGCGGTCCGGAGCCAGCCCTTGCTGCTGCAGACGCGAGTCCGGTACCAGCAAATCAGCGTGCAGCAGGTGGAGGGCCTGAAGAAGACCTACAATGTGCTCTTCCTGGGAACAGGTACCTGCCTTGCCATCCCTTCCAGATGGGCTCACCGGGCTGCAGCCCGGTCCTTCTGTTTCCCGACCCTGGTGTAATGTCACCTGCTACTGTGTCACCACCCTGCCCCGAGCAAATGACTCCCGGTGTCTGCATTTCCCAGAAGGGCGAGGTATTGCTTACCAGGTACTAGTGGAGTGAGGGATTGCTATCGGCCTTCCCACATTTTATTTTCCAATGCGTGCCAGTCAAAGAGCGCATATTCTAATGCACTATGAATCAAATCCATGGTGCATCGCTTCTTATACGGGGATTCTGGTGGCTGCCCCTTTTGTGCTGTCTGCTCTGTAATCTGCAGACTTATGCACCATTGCCAACTCTAAAGACTCGCGTGGCCCTGGTGATACCCGACTGGTTTGACGGTTGTGGCATCTGAGTGCAAAGGGCACTTAAACTCAGCAGCCCACATTCCTCCCTTGAGCTCTGGCTTTTGCATTTGGGTTTCCTGGTTCCAGTCCTGATCTTTTTTTTTCAGATGATGGCCGGCTGCACAAGGCAGTCATCGTAAACAGAAAGGTGCACATTATTGAAGAGATGAAGCTGTTCCAGGACAGACATCCTGTGCAAGACCTGCTGCTGAACCCTAGTCAGGTAATCCCTTCACCTCTACTGAAGATCAGTAAGGACCACGTGTACTAAAGGGCTTGGTACCTCTGGCTCTAAGTGTCTATGGTAAAAATCACAAACTAAAAGAGCTCGTGCCTGAAAAATCATTCTGGTTACAAACCCATAGAAATGTCACGATTTCTGAAATGCTGCCTTTGCCACCTGAATGGACACTGGGGGCCTCCTCCCAGATCTAGCTATTCATGCTACTCCAACCCCAATTCTTGAGAGCAACAAATGGGTAATCAAATTACCTACATCTCTAATCACATGTACACAGATAAATGTGATGCATACGCCATGGGAATATTCTGAAAAGGAAACCCGCTCGCACTGCTCGAGGACCGACGTTGCCTCGCTCTGGAGTATGGGATAGTTATTATGTTATAAGGGGCTGCCAAGGGTCAAAAAAATCCAGGGATGACCATGACCAGTTAAGCAGGTATGTTAGAACAGGTGGCACAAGCCAAAAGCTGCTAAAAGCAGATCTTGCCCTGCCGCCCATGCCTTCCTCGACCTGCCACTTCTCCATTCCCGGGCTCCGTCACTGGGCTGGAGCTGGCACTTGGGACACAGCGGCAGCACAGCTCTAGCTCTCCTGCGTCTGCTGCAGGAGTGGCCAGTCCTGGATTTGTCAGTAGGGCACCCATTATACTCGCACCTAGAGTGGCAAACATTTTGGGGGCAACGGCTTGGCTAAAATTTGCTTCCTTTCCTGTTCTGCTGAGTCTCATTCAGCCGAACCACCCTGTAACAGACCCTTACAGGAAGTGTGTGGGGGGCGGAGGGAGTTAGTGAAAGCACCAAAAGCGCCTAGGGGTGGCAAAATCCTAAATCCGTCCCTGTGAATGGCACAGCAGTGGCATAAGCAGGATGTAGCATCTCCCTTTCAACCACACAGGGAGACTGCTTCTGACATGCCCCGGTAAGAGACAGGCTTCTAGTGGGGCTCCTTATGTTGTGGGATGCCGGAGAAAGGATTGTAGTTGGAGTGGAGAGGACTGGGAATGGAGTTTGCAAGCCATGGTGGATGCTCCTTTCCTAGGCAGGGACAAGAGCCACTGCCTCCTGTTCCACATGAGGCCAGTCTCAAATTCTGCCAACGCTCTCTGCCCCCTACACACACATATATACACGTGACAGAAGATAAGGTAAGACATTTTCATTTGAATAAGACAGCAGAACGCTTTGTGCTAGCTCTGGATCTCTCCCTTGGCATCCTCGTGGATTTATATGATGAGATCATTGTGCAATTCTTCATTTTTTTTTCACCGCTTGCTTCTCTTTCCCCACAGGGTCTGCTCTATGCCTCCTCTTACTCTGCAGTTTGTTCAGGTGCCAGTCTCAAACTGCAGCATGTACAGGAGCTGTGGAGAATGCATCCTCTCCCGGGACCCGTACTGTGCCTGGAGTGGGAAGGTGTGCCGCAGCGTCTCTCCCTATGCAGAGGACCCAAACACCTCGTGAGTGCACCTCAGCTCAGCTCAGGCCTTGCTCTTCTCTGTCCCACTCTAGCCACTCCAGCTTTCCTCTTTTTTTTTAGGGCTGTCTTTTCCCTACTTCAGTTTTTTTTTTCTCTCTCATCCACTTGACTCTTCTTTCCTTACTTCTAGTAACTGCTATTTTCTTAAATATTGGGATCTCATTCAATTTTGTAAAACTTTCGAATCGGGGGGATACACAATTTTTGAAATTAAAAACCCCCCCAAACCTTCTGATTCTCTGTTCCTAGTGCCGGAGTTATCTGTTGGATTTTAATATCGCCCAGCTCCTTGGGGGGAGATGCATAGCAAGGATCTGCTGTCCACAGCTGGTACAGATCCTCATTCTGCTTGCAGTGTTACCCCCACACATAAGAGCACTACTTATCTAGTGCCTCGGGTGGTGCCTTATCCTGGCAGAACGCCATGAAAGGATTAACCTAGAACACCAAGAAGGCTATCGAACAAGCCTGGTTCCAGTCATCCGTGGTGGGTACGGTACCAACTGTGAGCAGCGGAGCTTTACAGCAGGGGATAAAGCACCTGTACCTCCCCGAGTCTCTGTGCTTTGTCCTTCCCCTCTCTGTCTTTTCTTCTCTTTCGCTCTCATACAGTCCCCTCCTCCTCTCCCCAGTGCATCCATTTTCTTTCTCCTTTCAGGCATTTGATCCAAGATATTGAGGAAGCTGATACAGAGAAATACTGCAAACAAGGAAACGTTTCACTGGCTAACCCCAGGGTTAACAGACCGACAGGTAAGTACTCGGGACCGAAATAATTGGGTGCTTTTTAGAGCAGAATGGAGAAAGCCAGTGTTGGGCTAACGGGGACAATAACAGGAGGTTTGGTGTGCCACATGAAGAGCTCTGCCAGTACCTTTGGGGGATGGAGGTCAGGTAGGAAGGACAAGCAGCATTCATGATCCTTGCTACCTGCGCTCCTCTGCACTTCATTACCGTGGCGTTGCGATATCCTCGTCCGATTTGGTAGGTTCTTCTCGACTGTATCCTAGAATAACAGCTCGGTTACCAGAGGCACGTTCTGATTGTTTCCATCTCTGTCCGTCTGTAGAGAACATGATGGCAGATAAGGACACTAAGCCCAGATTCATTCCTGGTGCAATGCCATGGACTTGTCAGGTTCAGGAACATCATAGCCACTTCAGGTTCCAGATTAAACCTTAATTTATACAGGAAGCAACGGCGTAAGTGCAGGTTATAATTCCTCATGGGAGACCACATGATAATAAATCACAGTTCACCTAATGGTTAGGCACAAGGTCAGAAAACATTTGAATGCCCAATCCCTCCTTTTTCGCCAGACATTAAAGGAAGGAGTTCTTTCTCTCAGATGCCTCCCACACATCTCAATAGCCTTCATGTTGTTGGGGGACAATGTCTCTGTTTCCAGCAACCTTTTTTTTCTAATCCCTGGAACCAGTTATGTTCCTCAGGGGCGGGACTCTATATAGATTTGGAATATCTTTTTATACTGCATATTGTGTTATTTCCCAAGTGCCTGGTAGTGGATGGTTTGTGTTGCCAGCATTTGTATATTATGTACATTGAAAGAATAACTGGAGAGGATGGGGGAGGAGGTGGGGGAAGGGAGAGGCAGTGTTTGGAGGGAGGAAGGTGGAGAGAGTATCCGGAGGGTGGGAAATTAGGGAGAAGAATGCCTTGGGAGGGATCCTGTAGGGACAGGAAAGGAGGAGTGTGAATGTCTGGAGAAGGGGATGAGGGAAGTGAATGGATGAATGGGCGAGGGAGGCAATAATGTCTGGAGGAGGAAGGGAAGGAGAGAATGCTGTGAAGGAAGAGAGATTTCCTAGAAAGAAGGAAGAAAAAAGGGAGGGGAAAGGAATGTCTGGAGAAGAGAGGTAATTCGGGAGGGAGAAGGGAAGATAATGCCCTGTAACTTGCCAGACCCCGGTTCTAGGTCCATCGGTGCCTTAGGCCTTACAATGCCCCAGCTGATCTGCAGAATTGCACCAGGAATGGAACTGAGCAGGCTAGATAGACCCAGCCTATGTCTGTACTACTAGATTTTTCTTTAAAAAATACAATAAAATATAAAGTGCATCATCTACTCAGAGCCCTCTATTTCAACTGTCTGGTGAAAGAATATTTTTCCCTGAAAATATCATCTGGCTGCTTTCCCTCTATCACTAAAAAGATTAATTTGTGACTTAGGAAACACTGAGCTGTCCTGAAGATTGTGTTGTAAGATTAAATTCCAAAGTAAATGCATCTTCTGGGATTAGGAGTGATTACTGGTCTCTTGGGCCCTGCTCGGTGGACCCTCAGGCATGTCACAACCAGGGTTCCTGGGATAATGGTCTTCAGTTGCATTTTCAAAACAGAAGGTTTTCCTTAACTTCTGGCCTTAAGCAGAGCAACCCATGTGCAAATAAGAAAAAGATGATGGTTTTCTATATCAAGACAGGTATCTAAGATTGATTATACAGTGTCCTTTTGTTGTCCCAGGTTTTCTATATCAAACACAGTAGTCTCCAAAATGAGTGGAAAAAGAACCACCCAATTGGGTTTAGATATTGGTATTACTATTCATCTGTATGCCCTACAATTAAAGTATACAGGTAAACCAAATCAATCAGAATAATGATATTCGCATTATAATATGTGCCTGTGTATTTTCTTCCCAGCAGAAGATACACAGTGTCAGAAGATCTGGCTTCCACCCAATGCAGTGCGAGCTCTTCCATGCAAACTTCTATCCAATTTGGCCTCAAGAAGATGGGTTCACAATGGGGAGAGGATCAACACATCCTACCTCGTGATGCCAGATGGAAATCTGATCTTGGTTGGCAGCCCAGACCGTCTTGGATCCTATGAATGCTGGTCAGTTGAGGAAGGCTTTCAGAAGCTAATGGCCAACTACTGCATGGAATCTGAAGAGACACTAAAGACTGCAACACTGAAGCTAGACACTGTGAAGGCAATTCCAGATGGTGCTTATGTCAATGAGATATTCATGAACACATCGAGGTCCATCTCGCCATCCGAGAGCCATGCAACAAAATTAACAGGCAAAACCTACTGGAATGAGTTTATGGTCATGAGCATCTTGTTCGGGGTTGCAGTCGTCATTCTTGGGCTCTTCCTGCTGTACAGACATCGGGATGGCATGAAATCTTTCCTCAAGCAGGGCGAATGCCCGGATGTACAGCATAAAAAGCCGCGGAAAGTTGGGAAGCCAGCGGAAAACCATCCTTTAACTGGCAACAATATCCCCAGTACATTGCCTGATCACAAGGGCTATCAGACTCTAAATGACAATTATATTATCAGCACTCCCGTGCACGATGCCTTGGTCAGTAGTAAAAGTTTTTCAGAGTCTGAAAAAAGACCCCTAAATATTAGGGACACACATGTTGAAGTTTCCCCCACATGCCAAAGACCTCGAGTGAGGCTGGGCTCAGAAATAAGAGATTCTGTGGTGTGAAAAGTCACTCTGACTGTATGTTTTAAAAAAAAACAAAAAATACTTGTCTGCCAACAAAATGAGATTTCTGCACTCTCTTGGGAAATATTTGTGTGTGTGTATGCATGCTACTTAACCCAGCCCGACATTGACACTACCAGTGGATGGACCAGTTGTAAACTTTCTCTACAAAGATTTGCAAACTCGATGAAACTGTATAAATACATAACTTATGTGTAGAGAGAGAGAGGAAGGGTTTTCCTTTTTTTTTTTCAGTCTTCACACTGAATGCTGGCAGACATTTGTTTCCATTATGGTAACTGGTTGTATTGACCAATCAGATACAGCACACGAGGCTCCTTGGCAGAAAGGATCAGCCATCCAACAGAGCTATGATGAACGTTTACTGGACTATTTCATCACACTGCTAGTCTGCTAAGTAAGACGGACCCTGAACGTTTTTACACCTGGCCCCTGCAATGCTCCATGTGGGACAGCATGTGGGGCAGTGTTTGCCCAGTAGGATCCCTTGCACGGAAAGGGCAGTTGTGTTCCCAGTACACTGTAGCCCCTACAAAGTGAGTAGATTTAGTCATGCATTTGGAGTAAATGGAAAGATCATATGAGCTGCACGACTGTACCAATCAGCCATGAAAATGTGTGAGTTTCTGGAAATGAAGAATTTGCTTTTAAATCACAGACATCAACAAAATGATCTCCACAGTATGCTCCTGAAAAAAAAACCACAATAGTGAGAGATGCAGTAGTTGAAAGATGCCTAAATTCTTGGGTGTTCATGCGTCTGCTTGAATCACTGGGTGGACTGGAAGACCCATGTGATTAAGGCTCAGATTGGGTAGAGTGAAAAACAGATGGAGCTCTACCAACCAAAAGTTTCTGTTGGACTACTGGTGCAGTTAATACAAACCCGCAGCTCATACTGGGTGACTGAACAGAACAGAGAGTTCTGCAGGCTGGCAGCTCAGGTCCGAAGTTTATGAATCTGGAGCTCGCATAACAATACACTAAAGACCATAACCTGGAGTGGTTTGTGATGCATGAGCTCAGCTGGGATTAGAGAGATCAGATCAAATAACAAAAGAAAAAGTGCTTTACATTTAAACTACGGTTACATCCAAGCACAATGGACATGGACCAACTGAAAATGTGTCTGTGTGCCAAAAATTTAATCACACAATAGCAGCGTTGGACCTTTTTAAAAAAAACAAACAAAAAACCTGAAAAAAATGTTTGCGTCTATACGCAGTAGTGTTTTTTTTTTTCATTTTTTTTAAGCACTGTTTATCATTTTTCTATTTTGTCTGTGATCACTTGTATGTTTCTTTTAAAGAATGTGAAAGCAGAGACTGTGAGGAATGCTAGCACTAGAACCAGCTGAATGCTGCCAGCGCATACCGAGGAGTGCCAGCTGTCCATAACAGGACTGCGTGCTGGAATAGCGGACAATGTTATGCGTGTCTTGTCAAGAGGTCTTAGGAGCTGCATGGTTTTCTAAGACTTTAGAGAAAAGAACAAAAAAGTGAAATGTTTAGATTCATTTTTGTAATATTTAACATGTAGAAGTTAAGTTCTTTGCGTTCCACTCTCCCTCACCAGTTCCTATACTTGTGGATGCTGTCAGAAACCTCCTAAATGTTTTTTTGGGTGAGGCACTGAAGTAACAGATGTTCCACTGCACTTCATTGGATTGACTTTTTCTTGGATCTACTCTGAAACTATAACCAGAGATTCCATGGTCCTGTTAAAAGAAGAGAGTGCATTTTGGGTGTGAGGCAGTAGCCGCCAATGTCTGATGGCCCCAGCTCTGCTTATTACTGTAACGGGATGAGTGTAAATGACAATGATTCAATGGTTTTGTGGGCACTCATTGGGGGAAAAGTGTAAGACGAGTAATGGACTGTGGGCCAGTGGTGCCAGTGGGCAGTACCACTTCAACTGCATCCTAGTGTGTTCTGGACTAACCCAGCTATGACTGGCAGGTTACCACAAGATTTTGATTTTAGAAGTGACGGGCTCTCCTACAACTTGCTTTCAGGAACCAGCTGCTCAGTTTACTGTCTTAATCACAAGGGCTGCTGGGATTATTTGCTTCCAGACAAGTCAATCCCAACCCAAACTTGGGAACGCAATCACCCGTATAAACGCTTGCTGCTGTCGCCGCTGCTCAACACAGCTGTGTCTTCTCGCCTTATGGACCGAATCTGCTGCCTCCGAAAGTCAGGGGCCTTCATTGGCACGGAAGGGCTTTGATTCCTTGTAGCCATGCACTTTTTTTTTTTTTCTCACTGAGAAATGTAATCACAACTGGAGCCCGAGAATGTAATTCCAACCGATCCTAAACCTAGCTCATCCATGCTTTAAGATGCCTGTAAGTTATCATCTCTGTTTCTGCTTTAGCTTTTCCGGTAACAGAGCAGATTTTTTTTAAAATTACTTAGTATTTCACAACATTCCTGGAAGGCAGCAGGCCTTGGAAAAATTTTAAAACTTTACGTAGATGTTGAGAATGGTAGCAAACTATCGCCTGACTCAGGTTCGTGGTGGGCAATTAAAGCATAGTTTGTTGTAATGAATCATACTGTAAAACCAGTTGGAATTCTAGGAAGACAAGGGTGAAATGTGGAATTAGCATGGCTGAGTTTCAGATGCTGCATCAGCATTTAAAAATCGGATGTTGATTTTGCTTCCTTAGAAGATGGATTTTTAGCATGTAATGATTATGGATCCAGGTGCCAATGGCTTAGAGCTCTGAGCTACTACCTCTCTGACTACATTTAACTTTATCTTGAAGCGTGGCTGGAATTAAAGTGGGGGGTGGTTTTGTTTTTTGATTGAGCAATGGTTTTCCTCCGCTGGCCCTCAATCAATATTTGTTTATATGCCAAAACCGGCACAAAGGTTTGTGCCAAGGAAGGTTTTGCGCTGGAGGGCCTCAGGACAGGAATTGAGAGGGGGAGTACAAATGTTAGCAGGGTGTACAAGCCCCAGGGCTAGAATGAAAAATCACATTGCAAGCCAGCAATGATGGTTTGCCGATTGACCTGGTTTTCTCCTGCTCCTTTGGGCTGCCAGTCCAATCGGAACAGGGCTGGGATCCAGTACCATGAGCCTTCATTCTCAACTAGCTGGGGACCTTTCCCTATTTTCTATATCATCTCCCATCTTGCTTTAGTGCAGTCATCACAGTGCCAGTCTTCGGATGGGGCCCACGGCTCCTTCCCTCTGGATTCCTGCAAGCATGGGACCTAACCTAAATCCACCGCTCCTTGGGCAGTGAATACCTCCGCTGCAGCTCTACCTGAGCGAGAAATGGAACCCAGATCCCTTCGTGTGGCACGGAGCCAGAAGGCCTGCCTCTTAATGAGCACAATTTACTATTTCACAATCAGGGGTATGAAACCCAAGTGGCATCTGTTATACACCACTACCCCCTCTCCATAGGGCTCTGCTCTTGAAAGTCAGGCTATTCCACTGCTATATTAAGATTTGTGACCAAGTATAATGTTTCTACTATCTCAGCTTTTTAACAGAGCAACTTCTGATAGCTGACAGAAACATTTGTGTATAATTAAGAGAAGAGGAAAATAGCCTTAAAATCCTCTCTAGAGTGCATTAGACTAAATGACCAAGAGGGAAGGAAGGCTATAGCAGAAAACAGTAATGCGTTAACCCCAAAGGAGGGGTTAGCCTCCATGTAGTCAAACATGATGCTAATCCACGCTGGAGCTTTCTGGCCTGCTCAGCTGCCGCCTTTAAATTTCTCCAGGCAAGTACAACAACAACACAAAAACAAAACTGCCCTCATGCCAAGGGAAAAACCAGTTACTCTGGTACAATCTGTCAGGAAAACAGCCTGTGGATATTGCTAAGTTAAAAAAAAAAAGATACTTTTATTAGGCATGATTATAGCTGTAGTCGCACAGAACAGAATGAATGGCTGCCCCCGTAAACCTTTAGTACAGACCCCTCAATAAGACCTCCATCCATACAAGAAACCAAATAACGAGCAATCTTAAATGCCACGGATTATTCAGATACTAGATGGCTGAAGCCAGTTATTGTAATCAGTGTTGCACAGTGGTAATAATAAAATTATAAAACAGCAACTAACCTCCAGCAACTGTAGCAATAATGTGCATTGTAACAAAGGCTTTCCTTCTCGCAGTAAAAGTGCAGTCCGTACTATTCATTTTGCTGTCAAAACAAAAAAAAAAGAAAATCTTGTCTTCATTCACAAGTAACTGAATACATTTTAGGGCCCAGATTAATTTAGGAAAGGGCATCCATTCTTTAGCACCGAGTCTAGAACAGATAAAGAGGAATTCTTCACATACAGTAGACTTGCGGCTTTAACAGGATAATTACATGGTGAGTGACAGAAGAGGGAGACCGATATGGCCCATCTAGTCTGCCCATTTGATTTTCATTTGGGTGGGTGTGAGTTCCCACATGCAACCCAACATTACTCTCTCCCCACATCTTTTAACTGACTCCCCACTCTTTCCTGCCACTCCATATCCACCCAAGCATGCCCAAAATCTGTTTATAGTGATATCTTCCACCATCTCTGCGAGTAGGCCTCATTCCATGTTAGAACCCAGCCTTCCATGCTCATTAAAGTTTGCATTTATCCATGGGCCCTCCATGCAGATCCCCCAATTATACTACTACTGTTTAGGATTGCAATCACCATTCGGTGCAGGTTACCTGAATGCCTTCCAGGAAGCACCAGGCATTGCCAATGCTGCTTTTGGGGTGTACCTGCTGCTCCATGCAGGTTACTTCCAATGCCTTCCCTGAAAGCCGAATGTTGTTGAGGACCATCCCTGCCATGTTTCCTTCCCATTGTCTTGCTATTAGGGATCTTCTGTGTACATCCCATGCTTTCTTGAATTCCATTACTGTTTTTGTCTGTACTTCATCTGAAAGGGCATTCCAGCACCCACCAGCTTTTCCATGAAAAAGTATTTTCTGATGTTACTCCTTAGCCTACCCCCTTTGGAGTTTCATATCATGACCCCCTAGTTCTACATTCTACAACTTCTTTTCAATTGAAAAAAGTTTGCTTCTTGTGCACGTATTTTTCAGCTATGTAAATGCATCTAACATACTCTGCTTGTCTCTCCTCCTGTCCACTGTGTACTGTTTAGGTCCTTAAGAACCATCTCACGTGGCTTTGGGTGCAGACCTTAAACCATTGAGGTTGTCTTTCTTTAAGCAGCCTCTAGCCCAGTGATGGCAAACTCCACTCCTCGAGTGCCACAGACAGGCCAGGTTTTCATGATATCCACAATGAATATGCATGATATAGATTTGCATACAATGGAGACCATGCATGCAAATCTTTCTTATGCATGTTCATTGTAGATCTCTTGACAACCAGGCCTGTTTGTGGCACTCGAGGACTGGAGCTCGCCATCACTGCTCTAGCCTCTCTCTATCCTTTCTGAGATACGGCCTCCAGAGATGAGCGCGATATTCTAGGTGAGGATTTGGTATTTTATTTAGCGTTTAAAACTGTTAGAAGATGGAGAATTTAATTTAACTGACTGGGCAAAGGAAATTGGTATTAGTACATAAAAACTGAAAATCTGCATCAGACTGGCTGCCTCACCCAGCATTTGGCCTCCAAAAGCGTAAACCAAGTGGGGCATAACGGCAAGGCTTTCTCCATCCGCTCATGCACCCTTCCAGTTTCTAGTAGATATGTTTCAGGGATACGATCAACCTACAGTGAAATCCCTGACTTGTGTAGAACAGCCTCTGGTAGACAATGGCAAGGAGGACAGAACACAAAATCTTATAGTGCCTAACTAGTTCTGTTTCCTTTTTCTTGAAAAATGGCAACTGTAAAAAGACTCTTCCCATTCTCGACTCTTCCCATCATCTCTCAGCTAGCCAGGAGAAGTGATACTAGAAATTTCATACATACAGAAAAGCTAAGTAGCATCTCCATTTTTTCACTATGAGAAAATGCTTAGAAGAGTTGGTGACTTAGTTCAGCGAGTCAGGAGTGCTTACAGGGTTTCAGTACCGTCTCTCCCTATGACCTTGGATGAATTTATTTTCCTGTGCAAGTTACCGAAGCCAATCTGGTTTCAGTTCATCGTGTAGAGGGTGCTCCCCTCCTGCTTTCCTGTATAGTATTGAAACGGAGGGTGGGGCCCATGTGCCGTGATAACCCAGAGCAGCCTCTCAAGCTCATTCCTGCATTTCAGTTCACCCAACTCTAACTCATCTACAACTTTTCAAAGCTTCCTTACAAACCTAGTAGCCACTTTGGTAATGTATCACGGCAAGTACACAATGCAAATTATTAACTTTCCCAGTCAATAAAATACCAAATAAATCTTAAGAAATGTTACAAGAGCCTGGCTTGGCGGTCAGTCTCCGTATTGTCTTAGGTCGAAAATCAGAAACGTTTTCCCTCCATTGCTGACTGCATGCTTGTAAATAGCCGTGTGTCTGTAAATGTCTAATCCAGCTATCTGTGCCAAAAAGCCGAGTCTGTGGTGCGAGTGATATCTGTGCTCCAGCCTCCCACTACCACTATCTCCCCACGCCCTTCCCAGTTTGGTTTCACACGCCTGGCTGGAGTGAGAGGCAAGCCGCAAACTATGTGAGATCACTCACTGTTGTAGGAAGTGTTTGACTTAAGATGACACATGGTGAATTTTTTTGTATAAAATGCACTTTACTTTTTTTTTAAAATAAAACGTTAAAAAGTTAAGATGTCTGTCTTTACTGCTACAACTAAAGGGACAAACAGGTAGACCTTACCTGAGAACACAGCGGAGGCCTCTTTCTAAATCACTTTTATGATTCTGGCCCAGTTCAAGGCTATTCTGAGTAGGATCAGTAATTCATGGTGTCAAAATAGTTACCGGTGAAGTCAAACAGGGTTAGCCATTGGATTAGCATTTAAATAGTGCTTAGACAGAGGTCCTGGCCAACTGGCTACTATTTTCTTCAGGCACTGCCAGTAACTACCTGCATCGCGATCCTTATCTTACCAGCAGTGCATTGCATCTGAAGTCCCAAACTGGTGTCTGAACTGATGCCATATTCCTTGTGGCGGAGATTCAGCAGCATTGTTGTGCTGAGGAATTTCCTTGTAATTTAGCTGGACAGGCTATGAATATCTACCCCACTATGTTCAGCCTTTTTCTTTTTTTAAATAAGACTGGGGAATTTTAAAAAAAGATTCTGCGGAAAAGTGTTTATAGATGGGTCAGGCAGAACAACACAGAAGCCACTGCTTTTATCTCCTATAGAATAACCCAGCTCTTCCTAAGCCTCTGCCAGACTGTGAAGACTAGGAACAGCTTCAACGCTATACTGACCATAAATGGCAGAACCATTACAGCACCATTCATTCAGCCACAGCTTCCCCACCCTGCCACGTCATTCCCAGGACAGAGGACACTGGAAGCACTTTGTGTAGAAAGTTGAGATTTTATTAGTCTGAGCCAGTAAGGCTACACAGAGTTTATGCTAAAGTAACTTTGGTTTTCAGCTGTGCAATCTACATGTAATGCATCTTCGCAACCAACATCATCTCATTTATCTACTGCCAGCCTAAGAAAAAAGTCATAACCCATCTTTGGCTGAAGCAGGAAGCCAGAATAAGAGCGGCAGGGGCAGAACAAACAGAGAAATCGAGGATGCGCTAGGGAGGCTCCAACTCATCCACAGAACGTGCAGCCAAGAGACACTCAGATCAGACAGCTCACTTCTTTTAGTAGCAAACAAATCATACAAAAGCTCTGTCTTGAAAAATACCAAAAATCTGTAGAAAAGAAAAATTGCTCCCATCTAGGTTTCTTGTTCCGTGAGCAGGAACGGTGCCGACAGTGGCTCTCCGCTCAGGCACGTCTCATTCAAAGCTTTCACTTTGTCTTGTTCTTCGCAGGATGCTCAGAGTCTGGCTATATATTAACCTCTTTTTTTTTTTTTTTTAACTTAATAAAACACTGCAAAGATTACACACACTTTTGAAATTCCCGTTACATTATTGCAGGCAAATGTTCAACCGTAAACAAGTGTGTGTGTGTGAAAACTGCATCCACTGAATCCAGAGCTGGTGTCGTCACACTGTACTCCAGGAACTACTCAACATTTCCAAAGGCATTCTTTACATTAAATATGTTTGTGTGCGAGAGCCATGGAAAGGCTGACTGCATGCGTGCAGCGGCAAGCGTTGTGGCCAATTATTTGTGCGACACAGGGAGGCTGGGTGTGACAGAGATCCATCTATACCCCCTTGTTAATGTGGGTCTATGTCCTTTTTAAAAGAACACAGATGGAAATGAACATGAACCTGCCTCCAGCACTCTGGGTAAGAAAAAACAGCTAAAACCACAAACCTTTTCAGGGCAGCAAGGAGACAATAAAGTGCACTTGAAGGTCTTAAGAAAATCACAGCCTGCCTCTTGCAGGAGTTAAGACTACTCTTATTGCTGTATTTTTTTCTTGCCAGTTTATAAATGGAAGTTAAGGAAAGGCAGATGGTGCCTTTTGCTTAGGACATGATCGTGTGTTCATTATAAATTCAGGAAGCTCCTATAGAAGGCCTGGCAGGACAGAACACGCATGTATCTTGACCGTCAGCCCACCAAGGTATCAGTCACAGATTTTTCTTTTTTGTTTTGTAAAACTAAAAATAGAAAAAGCAAACTCCATATCTACAAATATATTAAGTAATACAAAAAGGTGGTTAACTGTAGCGTCAGTTAATGGTGCAGCTGTTCTTTGTAACAAAGCTTAGTGCTCCTATAAAAAAAAAAAAAAAATCATGTATAGATTTATCAATTTCCAAAAGAAGGAATTGATCCCATTTATAATCATTTACCCCAAAATAGTTTTATTTGCATGTGAAAACCTGTATAAAGTGTCAGAAACGATGTTCAAAAACAAAGTCAAAATCCAGTGCAACTTGTATCCTGAAAAAGTTTATATACTCTGTCCCCTCTCTTGCCAGATAGCAAGAGAGGGGACAGTTCTCAGGGGAAACTGGCCTCTCCCCCCTCCTCGACTATCTACTGCCCCAGGTTCAACTAGGAGCTCACTAGCAGGGCTTGCTGAACTCTGCACAGAAAACCTAGGAGCCAGGTTCACAGCCCACTCAACTAGGAAAAAAAGCTGCTACAGTAGGAACCAAATCTTGCTTGACCCAGTAAAGAGCTAGTACCCTGTTGCCCTAGGAGCGAAGCTAAAGACATGCTCGAGTAGAAGATGCCGTAAGCTGAAGCCTGGGAGTTGGGATCCTAGTGCCTCACTCCTGAACCTCTATCAGCTGTTGGAGACAGAGAATACTGACAAATGACTGCTGTTGCCATCGGCTGGTAGGGTGGTGTAAACCCATGCGTCCAGGCTGTTCCAAAGATCAGGAAGAGTTTTTATACTTCTAGAGTCCACATCTTTTCAAGCAAACTATGCAGGTTGGTCTTCTAATGATTACTTCTTACACTCCTACAGTCTTTATAAAAAAAAAGACCCCAAAACCTCAAATCCAATCATTGGAGTGTACCGGGAAAAATCTGCTGCCACTGATCAATGTTCTGGCATTGCCAGCTTCAGAAAAAAGAGAAAGGCTCAGTTAATTTCATCCATCCAGACATACACATAGCTTCCCCAAGCAACATCCTCAAAGCTGCACCATCAACTAACACTTTACTTACCACCTCATTATACTGCTTAAACCTAAAGTTATATATATATCTATGTTAAAAGCACATTTGATCCCTGAACCATATCTGTGCAGATTTTACCTAACTTTCCTTCCATTTTTCAGGAAGGTGGAAGACTTCCAATGTGCAGAGTCACAAAAATTGCCATGAGAATGATTTTCAGCTGAGCATATTCCACTAATGCATGGAGAACAAATAATATCCAGGGTGTTTATGCAGAAAGTCGGCTGAGGTAGGGGGCAGGGTTTCTGAGGTGTTTACTCCAGCAGATCAAGATAGGAGATGAATTTCTGTACAGGGGGATGATGTCCACGCCCTCACAGCACGATCTTGAAAGAACTAGAAGAAAATAATCAGACATCACAACAGGCCCAGCTCTGTCTGTACCCCTAAAATAACAGGTTTGTTCCTTTCTAGAATACTGCAAGGATCAATGGGGGGGTAGTGTTCACAAAAAGGAGCCAGATCTGCTATATATGTAAACCATTGTGATCTACCTCTGGAATGACAGTATATAACAAAAAAAGCATAAATAAATAAAATATACAAACATATTCCCCATAAAGCAATGTGAGCAATAACATGCTTAGCAATTCTGGTTCTCTTGGATGTATTTAGCAAAGGTTGTGTTAATGCCAACATGATTCCAGTTTTCAGACAGCCTTTTGCCACTGAAAATACTGGGATATTTTCATTGATAAACAGAACCATTTTTACATTTACAGAACTTTGATAAACCCCTCTATTTCTGTTGTAGCTGTGTACATTAACCAGTCTAGGTGGAGGTGACTATTTCTTCCGGATCGCTTCGTTCCCAAGTCAGATAATTTATCAAGACTTGCATCTTAGTTACACATTTTGACAGCACTTCATTCTTTGGTAAGACAGTCCACCATGGATTGAATTGGCTAAAAAGGTACAGACACAGTTAATCTGCATTGTGTTATTGTTCTAAGGACATAATGGTTGCCTTGTCATCACTCATTTCCAATCCGACTAACCCATAACGTGCTGCCAGGATATGCTTTCCCCCAAGTCCTTGAACAAAGCTTAGCTAGGAGGAGACTGATGGCAACAAAGTGCATGACACATTATACATTTACACTTCCTGGAACAAGAATCCAGATTGCACAACTGTGTATTTAAAAGCTTTTTTAAAACAATAGTGTTAGTAAAACTCTTTTCTGCAATTCAATTGAAAGTTATTCTCGTTCTGATCACTGTGGGCAGTCTGAAATCTAAACTCATCTAGGGGCAGGATTTGAGAAGCCTCCTGCTGGTATCGTTGCCTTAAAGTAATGCGGACATTCTGTTGACTGCTCATTCTCAGCAGCTGCACGACTGATCTGAGAAACACCCGGAAAACCAAGGAGCCCGGAACCCCATCTCCTGCCCTGGCAAAGCCGGCTCCAAGCTAAGGATCGTCACAAACGTCAAAGGCATAGAGAGAAACCATTCTGCAGAAATGAAAGGGACTTTACAGAGCTGATAGAAGCAAGTCTGAGAAGACCCTCCCCCACCCTTCCAGAAATGCATGCATTGTTCCCTTAGTGTCTGGAGAAACACCTACCTGACAAAGTCAGGGGATCTGGAAATGATGTGCTGAAACTCGGAGAGGTTTATGGTCCCATCCTTGTCAATATCCGACTCCTCCAGTATCTGTCCAGGAACACAAGCACTGGAATATTGAAGTAAGGAGAGGAGCAATGCTCGGCCCTCTGACTAAGGCTGCGAGTTGTCTTACGATGAATACTGCCCTACCTTTACGCTGGTGTTAGTGGCTTCTCTGTCTACATACAGTGTGCACCTCACAGACAGACAGACAGACAATGTTACTCCCTGTGCCCTGCAGGAGATTCAGAACTAATAGCGATATTAAGTTCGGAGGTCCCAAAAATAAAAAATTAAAATTCTAAAAAAAAATTAAAAATCTGCCTGCGGGTTGGAAGACGGACGCTCAATTTTACCGTCGTCCGTTTTCCGAACCTGTGGCTGTCAGTGGGTTCGACAACCAACGCCAGTAAAATTAAGCCTCGGCTGTCAAACCCGCTGACAGCCGCCTCCTTATTACCGCAGGCCCTCATTTAAATACAGAATCACGCGCCCAGGAGAGTGGCTTGGGCGCACGTCGGGAGAGTGGGCGCTTCCTCGGAGCGCCAGCTCTCCCGCGAATTTTACTGAATCGGCCCGAATGTTAGGTTCTATCTTAGGAGTTACCACCCAGGAAAGAGATCTAGGCGTCATAGTGGATAATACATTGAAATAGCTCAATTTGTTGTGGAGGTAAAAAAAAAGAACAATTTTAGGAATTATTGGGAAGGGAATTGCAAATAAAATGGTGGATGTCATAATGCCTCTGTATCGCTCCCTGGTGAGACTACACCTTGAATACTGTGTGATTTCTGGTCACCGCATCTCAAAAAGATATAGTTGCACTAGAGAAAGTGCAGAGAAGGGCAACCAAAATGATAAAGGGGATGGAACAGCTCCCCTATGAGGAAAGACTAAACAGATTAGGACTTTTCAGCTTGGAGAAGAGACGGCTGAGGGGGGATATGATAGAGGTCTTCAAAATCATGAAAGGACTTGAACAGGTAAATGTAAATTGGTTATTTACTCTCTCAGACAATAAAAGGACTAGGGGCCCACTCCAGGAAGTTAGCAAGTAGCTCATTTAAAACAAATTGGAGAAAATTGTTTTTCACTCAACGCATATTTAAGCTCTGGAATTCATTGCCAAAGGACGTGGTTACGGCAGTTAGTGTAACTGGGTTTAAAAAAGGTTTGGATAAGTTCCTAGAGGAGAAGTCCATAATTAATCAATAAGGAATAGTAGCTTGGGATCTATTTAATGTTTGGGTATTTGCCAGGTACTTGTAGCCTGGATTGGCCACTGTTGGTAACAGGATGCTGGGCTTGATGGCCCCTTGGTCTGACACTGATTCTCAGGCCCTGCATCGATTTGCAGTCTCACTGCAGCTGCCTGAAGATCACCTCTGGATGTTGGCCCTTAACAGCTGTTCTGAAGTAGCGGCTGCTAGGCCCCTTCTTACTTGGTGGCTGAAGTGCTTACATTTTGAATGAGCTGATCCATTTCAGATTCACTCAGTTTTGTGTCTTCAGCATCTCCTGTCAAACAGTTCACCAAGTTTTCCAAATCACGTGTGTCCAAGGTCCCATCGTCATCAAAATCTATGAACAGAAGGCAAAAAAGGATCAGGAACGGTCTCAATCACTGGATAAACCACTTAGATACACATTTTTTTTTTTTACCAAAAATCCGAAAGGCATAGTGAGATTTGATCTCTGGAGAGGCAGAATCACTGAACACGCTGAGCATGTCGAGGAAATCCTCAAAGGACATGCTGTCGTCTTGGTACTCCGAGGTGGAAAAGACATGGCAGATCCTGTGTTGAAATGGGTTTGCCTGCACCAAAAAAATGAAAACATACATATTGTTAAGTTTCCCTTTGTAAGGGAAATCTTTTCCTGAAAGCTTTAGATATTTTATCCTAGCATCTGCCTGTCATGTGACACATGGCTACGAACTGGAAAAATCTGAAAGGTGCATTGGTAGCCATACTGAAAGCAGATCATCAACTTACGTTACAGCATTTTACTACTAATTCGGGAAAAAAAACAAAAGTGAAAGTACTGACTGGATTACTTAGCAAAATGGATTGAAAACCAATTCTGAGCGTGAATGCGGTACCACTGATTCAACAGAAGATATGTTGGGAACACCAACGCTGACTGCCCATTATAGCAACCTGCACACAGCCATGCAGTAGACTAGTGGAAATGTCTGGCAGCAGCCGCTACCATGCTGTAGAGCGGATTCCACATAAGCAATTCTGGTTACATCAGCAACCTCTCGAAATCTCGACCTGCCTCTACGCAAGTAACTTCCAGGATTTAACCGGCCACCTCCTGAGAACATTTTAACGTGGTCAAAGACTAGATCTCAATAGCTCCAGAGAGCAGAGAATGCTTACTTTCAGCTCAGGCAAGGTGAGAATCTTTGCTTTGGGGATCCTCACAGATAGGATGCTACTCCTCTCTTCCTTTGGCAACAGCTCAGCAAATTTTTTGTAGGCACTTTAAGAGAAAAAGATTCATTAAGCTGCTTGTGAAGCTGTAATACATTCCATAAAGCAACCGGGAACGAATGCAGGGCTCATGGGTGAGGATACTGCTCGGCAGCCTACAGAGAGGATCACGCACCACCATTTGCACTGACAAAGTCAGATCAGACATTGCTGGCTAAGAATCACAAGGGAGCAGAGGAGATGCCTTATCAGTACGTTTTATGCCAGCTTCACGGGACCTGACTTTTGGCCTCTAAATTGCTAGATTGCGACGGCAAGGTTTCCTCTAACTGCATCCTGTTGGCGACCTCCAGCGTTATCATCCATTTCAGAGAAAGAAGAAAAGAAGTTCCACATGGAAATAATGCGGCCTACTTTCTAGGATGTACAAAAAAATGCACAGCCCCTGGCAGGATTCCCTCGCGCCTCCCACACCCTCTGAAAATACTAAACACAAAAGGTTGTTAGGGGACACAGACAGACATGATGAGCTCCTAAGCCTTTGTCCCTTTCAAGAGGTAAAACAAAAATGCACTATACCCAGCCAAGTTAACAGGTAAAGCAAAACAGAAATGGCATAAGCTTTAATCTTGCTTTGAATGTGTGATTTCTGAGGACAGTGAAATGTAGAGGAGGATTACCTCTGCTGCATGTTGCTGTTACGCTCGCTCAAGCCTCACTTGCAATACCAAACGGCCCAGCTTATTGTACCATAAAGTGCCACAGTAGGGTACTGTATTGTGGGCAAGCTACCGATTACAGATAAGTCATGCTTCAACCCCATGACTGAACTGATCTGTTATTGTTGTACCTCAGTCCTGTTATGGCTGCAATCCACTTTGACGTGGCCAGAAGCAATGAAAGGTGGAACAGAAATCCAAACTTAAAAACTAATAAACTGCAGCTATGATCTTAGCCTCTGCAGCAGCATTCATGATCAGCGACAGATTGCTGTATCCCTGGAAGATGTCTCTTCTTTAGAGAAAGGGTGGTAGGGGGAGCAGATGCACACAGTTCTCAGAATTCAGAAAAGCATGGGATAAGCCTAGAAGAGTCTTAGCTGCAGGAAAGCGAAGGTAAAGCAGATCATTTAACATCTGATACTGCAACAGGAAGGGGACCTAGGCAAGCCAGATAGGTCTTGTGGTGCTTATCTACCATTATATTCTAGGTTTTTCCAGATTGATAGAGTCGCAGCTCCTTAAGATGTCATTTCACTGACAGCAAGTTAGTTATGTGGCTTACATTCCTTTAAGGAGCTTATCTTCAGTTTAACCAGTATGCAAATGTACTTGCCCCTTAGAACAAATACATGAAGAGATATCTGATAAATACTGGCCATGGATATATTGAAAACTAGACTGGTTTGCAGCCATCAAGGAGACTGATGGTGAGTACCCTGGGCTGGGGTAACTACATACTGGAGAACTGATCCAGTCGAACTGGCTTCTGAAAAACAAAAAAGCAATCTAGCAAGAGCAACATTTTGGGTGCTGGGATAGGGCCCTATATATGAAGGATTTTCCCCTTTAGTGCATAAATTCTCTTGTAAATTGAGAGCACAATGGTTCTGCTTTGAGATCACAGCATGGACACCAACAGCATTTTCAAGCAAAACAAAGGTAAGGTTAGGTTAGTAATCTTTACTAAAGTTTTTTGACAGCGCAAAAAGACATCTGATTAATTGTTTTTACTTTTTAAAAAGTGCATGTTTAAAGCAGAAGGGGAAATCTTTCAGGGACATACAGAGACTCGCATATCTTTTTTATTTTCACTTCTGAACGCTCAGTCCCCATATGACTACCTTAGTATTCTGGTTAAGCACAGAGCCATGAAAATTGAAGAACCTTAGAGTAACAAGGTGATAATAGCTAGAGAAGAGGACAGCTTGCTTCCCAGACGTGATAGAGCAGACAGATCCTTTGGAATTGTAAGCTTTGCCATATATATATATATATATATATGATAAACACTTGATCTTATTTCGTCTCTGTTCTATCCTTTTATTGCTTAAATAAGCTATCAAAGTCTTGGAATCGTAATCTCCCGAGTCAGCTTGTGGCGAATAAGCTCTGGGTTCAAGTTCCCAGAGGTAGTCCTGTGTGCGTGTGGGTGATAAGCCTCTCAAATAACTCTCAGTGTAGACCCCAGTGAGATTTGCCCTGGGTTTAAGCCCAGGCCAGAATGCACAGTCTGAACCCAGAACACAACTTCTTGCTCTCTGCGCTTTCCTTAACCTTTCTGTATTTATACCGTAAGCTCTTTAGGATAAAGATCATTTAGTACCTGCCACAAAGCCATGCAGTTTAAAAATATTATAAATGATGATAACCATGGATAAGAAAAGAAGTCAGTGTTAAAATACATCTTCAATGAAAATTAGAATAAAACCAAACCTCAATATACAATAAAGCAGCACAGGATTCCTCTAGAGTAGCAAATGAATGCTATAGCCAGAGAAGGTCTCTTTATACACCCTCAAGGGCCATAAACAGGTCAGGCTTTCAGGAGAGCCATACTGCAAATTTGTCATTGCTCTCAGTCTTCAAGGCATGCAAGGGACTGTCACTGCCAGTGATACAGGAAGTGGCCTTGAATGTGTGATGCCATCAATCTGCACAGAAGGCTGATCTGATAAATGGAAGCACTCTGTGGTGTACTGGATCTTTCCAAAACAGTCAGAAGAAGCCAGGGGTTCCCTAACCTGTCTTACCGACCCAATAACCAGTCAGGTTTTCACTGTATCCAAAATGAGAACAGGTGAGATATTTATAAACCCTGAAGATCTAATGTATGCAGATTTATCTCATGCATATTCATTGTGTATATCCTGAAAACCCAACTGACTGCGAGGTCAAAAATACAAGTTTAGGCACTGCTGGATAAGTACACCACAGTGTCCTGTAGTCCCCCTCAGGACAGAGCCATCTGGTGGACCATGGCAATCTGTAACCCCTGTACACTTTCACAGAGCAGCAGTCTGGCAAGTGACAACAGTATGACGTGGATAGGCACAAAAAAAAGAGTACATCTTATACTACTAAAATCGGGAAAACATCCAATGGTGACATCTAAATAAGCATTAAATAAACACTTTCAAACGCTTGGCACGTGAAACTAAATTACAGGGGATTTCTGAGGGAGTGACAGAAACCGTAAAACTTAATTAGTTGAGCGTATGGGCAGACTAGATAGGCCATATGGTCTTTTTCTGCAGTCATGCTTCTCTGTTTCTAACTTTTTAGAAGTAAAACAATTGATCAAGGGACTGGAGAAAACATTGCCTGATCATAACACAAAAATCACTCCAAGTGAATTACAAGTCACTTGAATCTTGTCTTGGTTTTTACTCTATACTCAGTCACAATGAAATGAATTTTTTTTTAATTGTACAAGCCAAAACACGTTCAAGGTCTGGAAAATGCAACGCTCTGTTTGAACCTTGCTCTGGTTAGTTGCAGCAGATCCCATTTCAGGAACACAGTGGTTTGTAAGTACCTCTCCCCCTCTTCTGTGCACCTTCTCAACATACCTCAGGTAGGCACCTCTCCAGGATATTGCTCCTGCTTCAGTTTTTCATTGGACCTGCTTGAATCTTGCCTTGATGTTTACTCTAAATTGTTTTTAAGTGACTTGTGTTTCACTTGAAGAGTGGGGTTTTTTTTTCTTTTTTTGGGATGTTACGATTAGGCAACGTTTCCTCTGGTCCCGTGATTATCTTGGGATCTGGATTTTCTATGAGCTAACCTTTTCTCACTTGTAAAAATGTAAATTGTTTCACTTGAAATGATTCATAAACACTTCGCAAGTGGCTATTGGGTTTATCTAATGCTTATTTAGATGTGACCATTGGACTTTTTCCTGATTTTAATAGTAAGACGTGTCTTGTGTCAACAAATCAAACAAACGCAGTATCATTAATTCACCAGAGAATGATGCTACAGCTGCCAGAACCCTCCACTCCTCATTTACTAAAGACTTTCAACCACAGATCACTCTCCACTTTAATTATGAGAAGGTGGGAACTACAGAAAGTACAGAAAGCCACAAACTGCCCCTAGCAGATGTCTGGAAATTTGAGAATACCAATGCAAGGGCATTCAGATTTGCATTGTCACCTAAACTACAGATAATGTCACCATACTCTCACTGTGCAGATGTCAACAAAGTGACTTTGCTTCAAAACCGTATTCCCTCTGTACTAATCCATTTGGCCTTCAGTAATCTTGAGATGGAATAATACAGCCAGACTTCTTAGCAATATCTGCCATTGGAAAACTAAAAAAAAAAAAAAAGGCACAAGCACATCCCTGAATGTATATCAACAAGATGAGGCAAGATATCTACAGTTGGCTGGCGCTCAGTTTTTCTCTGATTTACCATATTTTTAAATCAGGACTAAGCAGGTCTGGTCCTGGAGTGCCACCACAATGAATACCCGAGAGAGAGATTTTCATGCACTGCCTCTATCACATGCAAATATTTCTCATGCATATTCATCATCAACATCCAGAAAACCAGACCCGTTTGTGGCACTCCAGGACTGGAGTTACCTACCCCTGTGCTAGCAAATAAAGACCACTTGATCTACCCAGTCTGCCCATTTGCGACTGTCTACTGTACAGTTGCAGATCTTATTCAATCTCTGGTCTTCTCCCTCCCACCATAAAGGTCCCTTTAGGTCTCTCCCACATGTACGACTGAATTCTGCTGCTGTTTTAGTTCTTATAACCTTTGCTGGAACATTTTTTTTCTGTTAAGCAGGAAAACATGACGAGCGATGTTTAATTAAAACATTTGACAAAAGTGTATGCTTCGGAGCAGCAAATGAGGAAGTAGGACATATAAAGAAATAATCAGTCCAGAAGTGCCCTCATATTAATTCTTGCTTTCTTGTGCATTAGCCTCCAACTAGTTTCATGGAGGCTTTAGCATTGAAACATACAGCACTAAGCAGGGCAAGGTCAGTACTCACAGAAGGATCTCCTGCTTGGTCAGAAACGTCAGCTCCTAGTGGAAAAAAATGAAAGATGTAAACTTGCAGACAGAGAAAGTGAATTTAAATTTCATACTGGAAATGTATCTTCAGGAATTGTGACATACAGTAGCTCCTTCCCTGTTTAGCCTTTGTCATGTCCTGATCCCAATTGTAACTTTTTTTATACTTATCAGGTTACTCGCACAACTCTCTGATCTTCCCCACTATATATTCACATTACTTCGTTTCCCTGTGCTTACCCTAAACTTTTCATCTTTAGGAAAACACCACAAAAAAAAAAAAAGTACTGGATTGGGACCAGATTCTTTGCCTCTGGCCAATACTTCCCTTTATAGATATGATGGAGCAGCTCAAAAAGGTTTAGGAGGGCAACCCAAGAGGACATCAGCACTGCTTCTCACCAAACTTGATACTTTGATCAAGGTGTGGAACTGCACTGACCCTCCATGTGTCTGCCATGTTTCAGACTTACAGTGCTGGAACTGCAGTGCGAATAATGCAGCCACACTCCTACTGACACTCTACCATGACTATCAAAGGCTCACATGGTACAATCAGGGCAAAGCAACATGCCACTCCTAATTACCTGATAAGGTAGCTAATTAACAAACTACATATTTTTGCAATTAGTGTCTATGGAAAAAAATACAATTAACAGAACTGAAACACTCCCATGAGATTATGGTAAGGTTTATCCAGGACTCTTAGGTAAATCCGAGCTTTTGTGTTTAGACACAGTGCTTCATGTACTTTTTTTTTTTTTTGTGTCAAGTGATTAGGAAGCTTTTTTGGGAATAATGCGTTGCCTTGCTAAAATGGTTTGGAAATGCAGATTCAGCATTTACTCATGCTGTTTTCATTTACACTTCTAATCCAGTAGTGAACATGCATTTTCTCGAAACTCACTCTTGCTTGGGTTCACTCTAGATTAGTTCCACATGAATTCTGGAGTAACTAATCTCACTCAAAAATGCAGTTTTACGCCTAGATTAGTTTCTAGATTAGTGTTATTGTCAACCCCACCTTTAATTCTGGAGTAGTTCTACACTGTGGAATAGGGAACAAAGCCAGATTTAATACTTATCCAGGACAGAAGGGCTTGGGAGTGAGAAGTTACTAAATACAAGTTTCCTGATTAAACTTTACCATCTCATGTGAGTAACTGTGTTCAGCTGATAGGGTTTCAAGTTTTGTTAACTGTAACTAGCCCAGTGACTCTACTTGTATAAAGATGCTGTTGCAATGTATTCCTTTTCTTTGGGCTAACTATGATCTGCTATAAAAAGGAGCTTTATTTGAGTGTATTAGTCACTTTAAGCTAAATGTTGAAGGTTTAGTCAGGATCTATGGCAGAATTTTTCATCTGCTGTGCTGTCAGACCCGATCAGGCTGCCTTATCCGGACCAGTGCCTGGGCTCTGCTCTCAGCACTGCATAGACTTCTACCTTCTCCTGCATTTGTTTGTAGAGTAAGCTAGAGTCCAGAAAATTGGAGGTCTGCTCACAGCAAGGAACTGAAAAGAGAGGAAGAGTCAAGGCATGGTAAGGTGCAGGAGCATCTGCAAGGTGAGGAGCTAGGGCAGATAGTCCATAGACCAATGTTATAAGACAGCGGAGAGTGTAGCAGCAGGCTTTGCATAATCTGGGATCATACATGCCTTTTATTTTTTTATACTTTACACTTTCAGTATTTACATACAGAAGGCACGAAAGAAGAAAATACAAGACCCCTCTCTGCTTGACAGCAGAGCTAAATTGTGTCTGAAGCCCAAGGAGATTGTTACTGAAAAACCTGCTGAAGCTGTGGAGAACCCATAAATGTTCCTTGTACTTGATCCTACAGTAGCCGAGGAGCCAGTGGGAGAAAATTCACAGATAAATGGAGGACCAAAACCTATTGCAGTTATCTGCATGCCGTGTTCATGCATGTCTGTCTTTCTCTTTAAATGTGCATGCATGAATCTATTTGTGTAACCAAACCTGCTTAATGCAGGTAGTGTGAGAGAGCTGCTGGAGGCTCCTGCCACAACATTGGCTCATTAATTCATTTCAAAAGCCAACCCCTCTCCCTACCCTTTAAAAACTTGTAACATAAGAAATGCCATGCTGGGTCAGACCAAGGACCATCACTTTTAGCATCCTGGAAGAAGAGACTGCTAGTGCTTTCAGAGGTTCCCTAGCTCTTCTTGGCCATGAGTCCTCTCCATGACCGCACTGCCTGTTCTGCCCTGCCACGTGTGGTGTACCGCACGACATTTTTGTTATCGTTGGTGTGCTTGGGCTTGAAGCGGTTGGGGAACACTGATATAAGTAATGTTTTTATGGGGAGGTTTACTAAATCTGTGTTAGCAGATTTGCAAAAGCCTGCAAGTGCACAAGTCCTTTTAACACCATTAAAAACAGGTGTTTGGAGAGAAGAGGAGGTTTTGAGGGCAGGGCTGGAAACTATATTTATTTGTTGCAAGAATTTATGGACATAGTTTGTCATTCTACTAGCGGACAAGAAAGTCCGCTAGTAGAATGACACTAGCACACTGTTAAAAGTCAACAAAGAGCAGTTATCCCTCCTTTATTATTTTATTTTCTCATACCTAAAGATTAATTTAAGAGTACAGTATTCTCATATATGGATATCCTATTATTCATATAAATGGAATTTCCAATCCACAATCCAAATAGCGTATATTATTTGAATCATGTAACCGAAACTTTATTGGCACCTACTAGCTAATTTATAATCCTAACCAGACTTATTTATGTGCCTATCTGTAAACCGTTGTGATGGTATACTACTAAACGACGGTATAGAAAAGTTTTTAAATAAATAAATAAATACATTCTTCAACTCTGCATCAGTGTACATACGAACTTGTAGTCCCATACAATGCAACAGTGTGTTTTTGCAGTTAGGCACAATATAAAAAATGTAACTATTTCACTGGCTGGGTGAGAAACTAGTAACAAATTTCTTACATCTTTGTGACATGCAGAAGTAAATCATTTAAATTTGCAAAGTAATTTTTATAACAGCTGAATCTTCAATTGATTTGTGTTACCCTCCAAGATATCCTTAGAGAATTCTGTCTTGCTTCCCTTCATTTCTTTTAAAGTTTTCAGATTACTTGAAACAGACTTCTTAAAGCAGCATTTTAACATAATGAATCAAAGCCAAGTATAGAGAATTGTACTGTCCGATGTATAGTTTCAGAGAACTAGGCCAATAAATCAAGGAAGCAGTTTGTATTCTTTCTTTCTTTTCTTTTTTTTCTAGATGGGGGGTGGTTTTCTGGCATTTGGGACCATTCCTGCGTGTTACTGAGCGCTTGGGGATCTTGAATTAATCTGAACCAGAAAACTGCAGCGGTGTAAAAGTGCCACCGATGTCACTAAAATAATTGCTACTACCGATGTGCAAAAGTTCGAAGTACACACCATAAAACTTCTAGCAGGGCTCATTAGAGACTGCGTATGGGTTTCACGCGGAAAAAAAAAAAGCTTTTACTGCTCCATTAAACTATCTGTGCATTTCGACCAATACATAATTTATGAAAGTGGTCTATGCAGTTTATGAGAGGGAAAAGAGGGATACGGGTAGCTAATATTTCAATGCTAAGCCCTTCTCTACAATAAATACACTTCCTACAGTCTCTTGACTAGATTGTAAGCGCCATGGCGCAGGGATTTTTCTCTTATGTGTATCTGTACAGCGCTGCGTATCTCAGTAGCGCTTTAGAAATAATCAACAGTAGTAGCAGTAATAACTGCTGGCAACTGTGGGTTTAGTTCTGTTTGGGGTTTTTTTTTTTTTACCATCAAATCGTGTAGTAAAAAAAAGGAATATAGGTCACTCAGCTTTGAATGGAAGGCGATCGTGCTATTCTGATGCTGTGTCCTCATCATACAATCGCAAGTTCTAGAGCTCGGCTACCCTCCTGCTGGCTCCTTACCACCCTGTCCCCACTATTCCCACTTTAGCCGCCTATCTTCCTTCCCTAAGATCCGGACTCCGAAGGCGGAGAGCACCCCCCCCCCCCCCCCCGGGCATCCGGTACCTGATACTCGGACAGCAGGTCCTTGGACAGCAGGCTGCTGGTGCCCCCCATGGCCCAGCCTGGCACGAGACAAAACTTTCTGCCCCGGCGGGGGTACAAGGTCTGCAAACTCCGCGCAGAACTTTCCGCCCTTCCGCCTACGTCACCGTCTCCCCGGCAACGCGCTCCCCTGACAGCGGGTGCTATTTGCATATGGCTCCGAATCCCCCCCCCCCGCCGCTTGCTGCCCAGCTCTCGCATTTTCTCCCTTAACTTCTTAACAAGTTTGGGGTGAAGCGGGCAGGTGAAAACGCACAGACATCTGCGTCGGGTTTCATTTTAACTAGAACGCTCAAGATAAAAATAACAAAAACAAGAGAACCAGGAAATACTTAACAATGGAAGCGCGCAGGGATGCGGCTGTACGGCCCCCCTCCCCCCACCAGCTCGGGGGGCGCGAGGTAGAGCGAACCTTGCTCGGCGCGGGAGGGAGAGGGGGGGGGGGAGTTGTTCACAGGAGTCACAGTAAACCTCTCGGCGCCGTCTAGCGGCGCTGCAATACTCGCGGGCGTCGGGAGATACCATTCGGTGCGCTCCCTGCTGGGCGGGGGAGTTGTTCACAGGAGTCACAGTAAACCTCTCGGCGCCGTCTAGCGGCGCTGCAATACTCGCGGGCGTCGGGAGATACCATTCGGTGCGCCCTCCCCTCCGGCGCTGGAATGGGACTGGCTGCAAGTGCCGGGCCCGCAAAAGCCGGAAGTGGTGAGCTGTCTGCCTCTGCTTGCCGCCGCCGACGTCGGAGGTGCTGATTGCGGGGTTTTAATTCCCCTGCTGCTGGAACTAGAAGCGTCTCAGAGGCGAGGGACGGCTTCACAGTAGGGGTTTGCCTAGTAAAGGTAAGGATTGGGTTCGCACGAGGATAATTTTATTTAAAAAAAAACAAAAAAAACAAAACCGTTCTTGCGTGAGGGATGATTTGCCAACTCCTCCCGTCTGCAAACCCTCGCCACCAATCTCTTTGTCTCCCCCCACCCCATTTAATTTCCACCGTACTGTCGCTCCCCCTCTTCCCAGCAGACTCTCGCCTGCCACCCATCCCTACTAGTGACTCTCACCCAGCCCATTCCCACCAGGCTCTTTCTCTCTCCCTCCCGCCTCAGCCCATGCCACCCCTCTTTCCTCTAACCCATCCTCGTTTCCCTCCACAGCAGGGAAGGCAGAGGGATGATTCTCCCTGTTACTTTGGGAAAGTCATTTCACCCGCCATTGCCTCAGATACAAACCTAGGGTCCTATGTACTCAGCAATCTTCCCATAAAAACAAAATGTGAGAGAATCTTTAGATTGTAAGACCTCTGGGGATAGGGAAATGGTTATAGTACCAGAATGTAATTCACTTCAAAATAACATGAAAATTGGAATATACATTTTTTAAAAATCACTGTTTGCTCCAATTCAACCCTCCGCTCATCCTCTACCACTCTCTTGCCCATCCCCACCAGTCTCCATCTCCTCAACCCATCCCCACCAGTCTCTCTCTCTTCCTCACACACACACACACTGCTCCTCAGCCCAGCCCCACCAGTGTCTCCCTTCACTATTTATTTATTTTTAATTTTTATATACTTGTATAAAATACATATCGCACCGGTTTACATAGAACTGAACTGTCGCCTCAAGGGCGGAATACATTAAAACAGGTTGACAAAGAACACTACAGGCTAGTTCATCCCATTAGTCTCTCACACCTACATGCCCATCCCATTCCCACCACTCCCCCCCCCCCCCCCCCCCTCCTAAGCTTCCCCACCAGACCATCACCTCCAGTAAGTCTTTCACCTCCAAACTATTCCAAAAGTCCTGTTCTTTGTCTCTCTCCCACCAACAACTCTTCACCCGTTTTATCCCTACTAGGCCCTTTCTACTCACCTAGTCCAGCCCAGTCACCCACTTTGTCTCCTCTCTTTAGACTCTGGCTCGTTTCTGTTGCTGCTGCTCCTCCTCCTGGCCCTCCCTCACTTTTCTCTTCTTTCTTAGCTGCAGTGTGAACTTCTTTGGACCAGCAGCGATGGTACAAGTTCCCAGATGCAACTATGATCCTGGTCCCACTCGTTCCTTTCTGGGGACCATTTGCGGTTCACTCTGTTGGGGGTGCAGGCACCCTCACCCTTCTTTTGTTGCAGCAGTGGTGTACACTTCCTGGAGTGTGATTGGCCCTGTATTTCTTCAGGTGGCGATGTGGGGAGGGCAGTGGTAGTGCACACTCCTGGGGTTGTGATTATCCTGACTTTCTCTTCTGCTGAGAGTGAGGTGCTATTAAGAGCTCCTTAGCAGCCTTTTGCCTTTTTTTTTTTGTCACCAGACTCAATGTGCTCCATTCTGTTCCAGAAGATGGCCTCTGGCAGGCAGCCAAAAAGGTTCCATGTTGGTGACCCGGCTTGACCAGCACAAATGTATCAATGGATTCACAGCCTGTTACATCCTGCCTGGCTCTGTATCTCCCCTAACCTACACATCATCTGCAGACTGTGAATCTCTCCAGCCATGTCGGCATTCAAGAGTTTTTTGTTTTGTTTTTTGTTTTTTTTTAAATTGAACTGCAGGCTTGTTTGTATTTCTTCCTTGTAGATACAAATTTAAAAATTATATATTGGATTATCACTTTTATTTTTATTGAGTTTCTCAGTAGACAGTGAATCCAATGCATACTAATGCATTCTGTATCAAACTGATTACTCATACATCTTGACAAGACACTCTACACCTTAAACCCTTCTTTGTGAATGCTTTTCATTGGGTAAGTTGCTTTTATCTGTGCCCTTCTCTACTGCCAACTCCCAACGCCATGCTTTCCATCTTGCTGTGCCGTAGTCCTGGAATAGACTGCCTGAGTCGTCATGTATGTGTGCTTTCTGGCCTTATTAAAATCCAGTCTCCAAGCTCACCTTTGTGAATCCTAACCTCTTCTCGATAGTAAATGCATTTCTTGTACATTGTTTTTTGCCCTGTATTTTTCTCTTGACTAGTTTGTAAACTCCATGGAGCAGGGACTCGCTCTTATGGGTATCTGTACAGTGCTTAGTAGTAGTCATAGTACACAAGCTTGTGGGAGCAAATCCCTTGGACAATTGGATATATAAACTAGCTATATATGTCCAGTTAGATTTTTTTCTTCAACATTGATATTTCTGATGTAATCTTAATTGTAATACTCATTCATTTAATACATTTGCTATTGTGAGTTCTCAAAATGTTTATTATAAAAACTAAGAAAGTTTGCCGCTGGCAAGCGATGGTACCAAAAAGGATTTAAAGACTTGTATAAACTTGCTAGTGCTTATTCATCTTAAGTTAGAGTGAAGCATAACAGCACATCAAAGAGAGAAAATGTTCTTCTCTTGATATTTGACATTATTTTGCCACATGTTAAAACTACAGCTATAAGAAATTTAAATGAAGATAATTTGTTTGAGGAGAACTCTGGAATTCTGTGCATGCTCAATGCAGCCTGGCGTAGTTTTTGTGTGTTGCCTATCTGAAATTCATGCTTACAGTTTGATTCTCACAGGCTATACTATGCAATTCTTGTTTCAGATCAAGGGCAACGGGATGGGCATCCAGATGAGGACTGTAATGTGTTTCTAATATGGCAGCACCACTTGACATGAGAGAAGAACTGAAAAATGCCTCTGATTGTTCACCTCCGACATGGGAAGGCAGAACCCAAGCAAGGCCTATAAACAGAAAGTTGGACAGAAAAACGGAAAACAATGCAGAGCTTTTAAAAGGTTTCTGGGTGGAAGAATTTGTGTACTCCAAAGAAGAGTTTATTCTGCCAGGGTGTGAGTGGCAAGGATTTAAATGGGATGGGAGAGAAAAAACAACTCTCTCTAGGTTTGACTGGGCTCTCCAGTCTAAATGGAAAGAGAAGATGAGAAAGGGTTTGTTCCGCTATCCCCTGGAAAAGTTACAGACCTGTATCCTGCCTGGCTCCGTCCAATTTGTAGCCCAGCTTAACATCCAGAGAGGGACAGAGAGGAGGAAGCCACAGGACATTCAGAGTGTCGGGCAGAGGTTTGATCCTCAGCAATTTAACTTCAATAAAATCAAACCAGAGGAAATCTTACTCCAATTAAGCAGGGCATCAACAAGAAAAGAGCCAGGTCCTAATGCACATCATGAAATCCAAGATTCTGAGTTAGTGAGGAGCTGTTGCCAAAGCCGGGAGCTGTCACCCGAAAATCAGGGGGAGTTGCAAACTACGGAGAACAACAAGGGCTGGAGGTCAGGCACTACTTTAATGGTGATCAATGTGAGCCCCCTTGAGTTTGGGCATATTTTATTTATCCCAGACCCAGCCCTTTGTCTCCCTCAGATTCTGACTCCAGATCTCATCCAGTTGGGGATTGAATCAGTTCTCCTCAGCGCCCATAGAGGTTTTCGGGTTGGGTTTAACAGCTTAGGAGGATTTGCTTCGGTTAATCATTTACATCTTCATGGCTTTTACCTGGACCAGGAACTTCTCATTGAATCGGTGTGCAGTGAACCTTTGTGCCCAGACATCAACTTTCATCTCCTCTCAGATTTCCCTGCCCCTGGGTTCCTATTTTATTCAGATGGGCGGGATCTTGAAGCAGTTGCCAGGAACATATGCAAAGTGACAGACTACTTTGTGACAAAAGATATTGCACACAACGTGTTTGTCACTAGGGGGAGTCTGCCTGGAGATAAGGCTGACCCTAAATCCTGTGCCAGAATCCGGATCATCATCTGGGCTAGGAAGTCCTGCTTTGGTGCTAAGGAAGAATCTGCTTTTAATGTGGCACTTTGTGAACTGTCAGGACACTTACCCATCAAAACCATGGAGGATTTTCACAACATCACTGAAGCATCTGCCATTACAATAATTCAGAAGTATCTCCTACCAGACCTAGAGTTTTTGCAGCTCAAATCCCAACTGATAGCACTTTTAACAGTATAATTAAGAGTCTGTGTGCTCACACATTCCTGCTGCTATAACTTGACATAGGAGTTTCCAAGAATTGATGCTATATCTATTTATCTAGCTCAGGATAACTTGAAATAAGGATTTGGTGAAGGATTGTTTTGTCTTTTAACATGCAGAGGTACAGTTGGAGAGCAATTTATGAAAAGGTTTGCTCCAGTTTATGTCCATGGGAAAAATGTATAGTTAAGATTTCGGGGCAGTGATTTCAAGAGTTTTGATACGGAGATTTTCATTGATAATCTGGTGGAAACCTTGAGCAAAATTATGATATTTACCCCAAAGTGGGCTAAAACGTTTTATATGTACTGTAATGGTTAAGATGTAAACAAACCAATGTGAGGAAATAATTTAAATCCAAAAGTAGTATTTTTGATCCAGTGCAATCATGAGATTTCTAAATGTCAAGTTCGAAGTAACATCTCTATTAGTTTTATGCTGATATAATCACTGTAACGATTATAGAGTTCTTAAGCATTAAAGTCCCCCGACATGGGTATATATCAGTGGGCTATAAGCTTCTGCATGGTATCCGAGTGAAATCCCTCCCGAAGAAGCCGACTAGTGAAACATGGCCGTGTCCGGGGGACTTTAAGGCTTAAGAACTCTATAACCGTTTACAGTGATATCAGCATAAAACTAATAAAGAGGTGGTTTGACATTTTAGAAATCTCGTGATTGCACCAGATCATCAAAAATTATTACTTTTGGATTTAAACTATTTCCTCACATTTCTTTGTTTACATTTGCACTTTGGCGTGTGAGGCTTCTCCACTCTTGCTGTTACTACTGTAATGGTTAAGACTTGCTTATGAAGTTGGCAGTGAGGAACCAGTAGCTGATCAGTGGTGTCTAGATATTGGGCAATAAATTAGTAGAAATAAAACAAAACTTGTTTTTGACTGTGCTAATTCCAAGGGCATTTTATGGTGGACCTGTGCAGGAATACAGTCAAAACTGTGAAAGAAACCCTTTAGATCTTTTGTGGCCACATTTCCACCTGTTGATGAGACTAATGGTGATTGTTGTACATTGAGAGGTCTATATTCAGACACAGTCCAGATAGCAAAGTTAGCCAGATTCTCTTTTATATGAATATTAGAGTTAGCTGGTTAACTTAACCGATTAGCTCTTCCCAGTTACTCCCCTGGACTGCCCCTAACTTATCTGGCTAAATTCTAGCCCCCTAACTTCTTAGCCAGCTAGAATTTAGCCGGATGAAGGCTGAATATAGCCGGGTAAGCCATTTAGATGCATAACTATTACGTTATCCATCTAAATTGCTTTTGAATATGGACCTTGGCAAGTTTAATTTTTAATTTTATGTTCTTTTGTGACTGGAGAGCTATGTCAAAGTGAATTACAATAAGATTAGTAGAGCTGCTGCCAGTGGAGATACAGTTAAGGGCAGATTACAGTAGTTACAGACAGCTGAAAGTCTATGCATGATGTTGGGATAAGTAACAAGGGGATCAATGCATGTCCTTTGAGTATGACACATGGGGATGACAGCCATGTGACGTCCCATGTATGAAGTCAGCATAGACATTCTGCACAGCAGGCACAGGAATGTAGGAAGAGAATCCTGGGAGTAAGCCAAGGCTGGGGTTTGGAGCACCTTCCAGGATGGGCAAGGAGAGGGGCAACAGTGTTTAAAACAGAGGAGAATATAGTGGTTAAGAAAAAATGTCCTGCCCATTCTCCATTCTTTACACAGGCTGCCGATCCACTGGCATCTATGCTATAAGATAGTGATAGCATTTAATCTACACACAGATTCTGGTTTGCCCTGGATTAATGTAACTTTACGTATTTATGCTCCGCCAAGGTCACTACACTCTGCATGTCAGAATCTTCTGGAGATCCCAGCACCTTGCAAAGCACATTTGGATGAAATTCATGAGGGCATTTTCGATCACTGGCCCTGTTTAATGGAACTCTTTTCCAGCAAACATTTGCAGCATCAGGGAAATTAAAACATTCAAAAAGGCCCTTAAACTATACTTTTACAAGGAAGCTTTTGGGTCCATTACTAATTAGTCCTATAGAATAGTCTCTTAGGCAGTAAGATGGCAGCAGAGCTTAGTTCTCATTTTGCTTGTTTAATGTGTACTGTGTATGCACTCTTGTAACCCACCTGGAACTATTTGAAGAGTGCAGGCTAGAAATCTTTTAAATAAAAATAAAATAAACTGCCTCATGAACTGATGTGGACATTTCGAGTGGAGGAGAGATGAGATAGTAGTGGGAAGATGCAAGGATCAATAGCTTGGAGATGCCTCAAGGTATTGGTGGTGACTGGATGAGGCTGTGGGGGAAGGTGGTTTAGTGTGAAAGTTATCTGATGATGGTCTGAGAGGGGAAGATCTGAGGTGAAGTCAGAGACTGCAGTTGGAAGAAAGGACTTGGTCAAGGCACTGGCCATGCTTGTGAGTATGGGCAGTAGAGCAGAGATGGAGATCAAATGAGGAAGCTAAAGCAAAGAGTTCTGAGGCATAAAGAGTCAGAGAGACTGTCAGTGTGGAGGGATAAGGTGCCCAAGAATAAGGAAAAGGACAGATGGGCTAAGGAAGAAGAAAAGCCAGGAATCAAAGTCTGTGAGAAAGGAGGAGATGGATTTATCAGGGGGTTGATAAATGACAGCTTCCCAGAGAGGTAATAGAGTGAATAGGTGGATGATATAGGCCTCAAAGGAAGAGAGTGAGATTGAGGTGGATGGAAGGGTTGAAACCTACAGGAGGGCGACAGCAACAATCCAACACTGTAGTTTACTCTGCAAGCTTATGGAAGATAATCTCCATGACAGAGATCAGCAATGAAGTAGAGTCCTGGGGGGGGAACCAAGTCTCAGGCAAGACAAGATGAAGACTATGAGAGACAAAGAGGTCATGAATGTAGAGCAGGCATTCCACTGGGACCACGAGGAAGGGAATAGGGATAAGATTGGAGGGGTAGTAGGTTGATATGTACAGATGGGGTGAAAGTTGCTTTGGAGGGCCAGGATTAGTGCTGATATCTCCTGTTAGGAGGAGGAGCAAACTTCAGAAGAAGAGAGGTGGAGGGGTGGTGTCAGGGGGCATGGAGATGGCTGGATAAGAGGAAGAAAACTTTGACGCTCAAGACCAGTGAATGGTGCAGAATGGCAGTTGAGGTAAAGAATGAAGAGAAGGTGGAGAGTATCCTTGATGTTAGTAGTGGTTTGCAGCAGACTATCAGGAAGAGTGGATAAAGCAGACCTATAGGGAATAAAGAGAAGGAGAAATCTACTGGCCTGAGGTAGTGCTATGGCATGCGTCTTCTGGCTAGCTGGTAGAAGCACAAGTGAGCAGTATGCAGGGTGGGAGCAGCTGAGGCTTGAGAGGGGTTGTGCCGACTGCTGGAGTCGACCACTGCGGCAGCAAGGAGAAGTATGCAGATGTGCAACGATATCCCAGTGTCAGCTGCTCAAATAGTACTATAGTAACAAATGGCCCATCAGGTCTGCCCAGCAATATTTTTTCAGAGTTGCAAATGATTCTCTCTCTCTGCAGCAGGGCTTGAGTTGTGGGGGGAACTGCCTGGCACTGAGTTCCATCACTTCCTCAGATTTAAGAGGCAGAAGAGCAGGGGTTCCAGCTCCTCTCCTCTTACTGCGCAGAGAACAGGAGCGGAGAGGCTGTGATCCTGCAGCCTAAACACAAGCACAGAAAGGGGTGGAATCAGCACAAGTTTGAAACTTGTGAGCAGTAAAGCCACTCATCAAGGCTTCAACCCTGGCTGCTACGCCTTGGCTCACAAATTTTGTACCTGTGCTAATTCAGCCCCTTTTTTGAGTCTTATCCAGGGCTTACTTTCTGGCAGAATGACCCAAAACTATGTTCTGCCACCTTTTTTTTTTCTAGGGAGCAGAGCTGAAGGTTTAAATCAGGTATGTGTCAATGATAACATCTCTGCCTTGAGGAACATTAGAAGTGCTGTCCCTCAAGGTTCAGCACTATCAGCAATGCTGTTTAACCTATATCTCATTCCACTGTGCAGACTTCTTCATTCATGCTCACAACATTCAGTTCTATATACCAGTAAAAGATTCCATAACTGATACTTTGAACTATCTGAAAAATCTCTTTAGGTACTATTGACAAATGGCCATTTCATAATCTCTTAAGGCATTTGGTTTTTCCCTTTTGGGACAAGGTGTTTTCCTCCTACAGCAGCGATAACCTCTTGGTGTCCCTCATTTGATAGATGAATACTAATTCTTGGCTCTTCTCAATTTAGTCCTCCTCTTTCTAAAGGTTATAAAAAATGTGTATATGTGGCCTTATTGTTAACTTATTTTACTATTTTAAAACAGTGGCTACAGCCAGAGGTGCCATCTTTTACTGTCTGGCAGAATATTTTTTTATTCCGCTACCCTCCCCCCCCCCCCCTTCCAACCCCTCATTCCTACCCCCTCCCTCGGAATACCTTGTTACCCCAAAAAGCCAACAGTTTTTACCAGTTTTGACACGTTACTCCCCATGCTTAAGCTGTATCCAAGTTTTTCTCTCCCCCTCTTCTATGTAAGACAACTTTGTCACTGTTTTTTATGGTTTGCAATGTAAACCGGCGTGATAATTAACTCTGTTATTTGAACTTCGGTATAGAAAAGTTATAAATAAATAAATATTAGGGGAGAATGGATGCATATTGAAAGAGTAGGTGTTATCTTTATGCAACATCTGCTGCCTAAGGATGATTTTAAAACTGGGGCTATGCTCTTTATTAGCAAATGCCATCCAAGACTGGTTTCGATCTATAGGTTTCTCCACACTATGGCGTTTGACTGAGCGTTCTTTGGCTTAATTATTATTACCTTTTGTTTTAATGGAGAATGAATGTGGCTGTATGGGTGTCATGTATGTGCTGCTAGTATTGCTATATAGCAGGGATGACAAACTCCAGTTCTTGAGGGCCGCAAATAGGCCAGGTTTTCAGGATCTCCACCGTGAATATGCATGAGAAAGATCTGCATGCACTGCCTCCACATCTTAATCATACATGCTCATTGTGGATATCCGGAAAACCTGGCCTGCTTGCGGCCCTCGAGGACTGGAGTTCACCATCCCTGTTATATTTTGTTGTTGTTAAAATGGTTGTACTTTCGAGCTCCGTCTGTGAAAGTAGTTTCATATGTTGTACTGGTTAAATAACCTGTATTTGCGACTTCATTAATAATAATAAAGACCCTAACAGCTTGCAAATCCCCGCCAGCTTCTTTTAAAAATTAACCCAATCACGCACGCCCTGCTTTAGCGACGCTGCCCGAGAGGAGCGTCGCAACGTGCAGCCCCGCCTCCTACGTGCTGTCAATCAGAGGAAACGGAGGAGGCGTGACGCCGCCGAGTCTGCGCTTCGGCCCGCCTCCCCCGGCTCGGCGCACTGCGGCCTTTTCCTCCTTCCCGCCGGGGTCGCGCTGTCCCGTCTCCATGGTGACGGCAGAGCCAGCGTCCGGGCCTTGCGCGGGTCTGAAGCGTCGGAGATCGGCGGCAGGCGAGAGCCAGAGGTAGGAGGGCTCAGAGCGGGCACGGGTTCGTGGAGGGAACGATTAATGAGCTGGGTGTTGTATTAACAAGCGGGGGAAAGCTAGGCAAGGCAGGGGCAGCCCCAGGCTGTAGGACCGGAAGTGGCTGCGGAGCGTCCTTGACAACAGTTCTTAGTTACTGGCGTTATGTCAATAAGAGGTACTCCTTTTTTTTTTTTAACTGAGTTTGAGCCGTGGCTCTCGGCGTATTGGTGAGACTTGGCACGGTGCAGGATCTCCTGCTAACTCGTGCATGCTTCAGCGCGGATACTTTTACTTGCTAAAAACACTTGGCTAGTCACCTTCTTTTGTACTTCTGGTCTCTGAGCTATGTTGAAAACTTTTCAGGAACTTTGCTGCAGACTTGCCAGTACTGAAACCTAAGTTACAGCGAAGAAACAAGAGCACAATTAGAAATATTAATAGACATGTTTGAAAAAATCATAACACTGGCATCCTGACCTGTTACTAGTAACTTCTCCCGGACTTCCAAAGATGAAATCAAAGTCAGCCGTGGAGAAAAAAATTTCATAGTTTTTGATTTGCAAAATTATACCAAATACAACAATCCACTATACCCGAGCCAATTATCAAACTAATTGTTTTTCCAACTGCCTGCCTTGAATAAGTTAGAAAGTCTCTGTAACCCACCCTAAACTATGGAGGGCATGGGATAGAAATACTTTTGAATAACCTTGATGTTGCAGACATTTATTTATTTGGCTGCTGTGGTATAGCTATACCAGATTGTTGGCAATAATGGTATAAGACACGAGCGCTGCTGTGTTCAAGCAAGGATGCCCCTTCTTTCATAGCTAAACTCCAGCCCGCAGCATGCAGCTTCCAGAGGCAGAGGTGCTGTACCAAGTCACCCTCCCAAAGGTGAAACAGCACCTGCTTCATCTGCGCACTCCAGAGCGCCTTACCTGAAAGATGAATCGTGCCCTGGTCTCCCTCCCCTCAACAAAGTTCTTGCTGTTAGCAGCAATAGGCTGCTGTGGGAGTCTGTGCTGTTACATAGCTCGCCTTTCTCACAGTCCAGCAAAAGCTTGAGGTCAGGCACCACATTTTCCCACCTTTGGCTGTTTCAAACAAAGCAGTGAAGGTCAGGCAATGTTTTCACTTGGCTCTGTGCCCTGCAGTCTGGAGCAGCAGAATAATATAGTATTGTCCTTACCTTAATGCAGGAATTTTTCTATGTAATGGAAGTGGCAATTTTTAGCTTCCTGTCAGACATCATCTGCTAGAAAAGAGTGGAGCATGTGGTGTCTGATGACAAAAAGAATGGGCTGCTAAGTATTGTCTAGGACCTCATTCCCAGCAGAAGAGAAAGTCAGACTTATCACACCCCTTGGAGTGTGCACTGATTCTGTTCTCTCCTGCATCCAAAGGAAAGATAGGTGGGGCCATTCTCGCTGCTGAAAGTATGCACTACCATTGCCCTCCTGCCTCTCATCTGTAGGAAAGACGTGCAAGGCTAACACCCCAGGCGTGTACATCAGCCCTGCCCTCTCCACCTACCTGAAGGAAAGAAGTGTGGGGCCGAATATGTCCCCAGGGATGTGCACTGTGGATGGTCCCTGGAAAAAAAGTAAGAGTGGGGCCCTTCCATAGAAGCACCTGGGAACCTGCACCACTGCTGCCAACCCAAAGGAAGATTTCACTGCAACTGAGAAAGAGGAGAAGAGTGAGGGAGAGCCAGCAGCAGCAGCAGAAATCAGGTGATCCAGAGCCTAGAGAAGAGAGAGTATGGTGGAGCCATACTAGGTAGAGAGAGAGAGGTTGGGGGAGGGAGTTAGAGAAACAGTGGGAACAGACAGTGGTGGTGGGGGTCTGGGGAGAATAATGGTTGGAAGAGAGACTGATGAGGATGGGTTGGGGAAAGGGAGAGAGAGAGTCATGGAGATGATCTGGGAATAGGATGGTGCAGGAAAGAGAGATTGGTGATGGACTGGGGAGAGAATGGTGAGGATGGTTGATAGGGAAAGGGAGATTGTTGGGGATAAGCTGAGTGGAGAGTAGTGGGAAGAGGGAGAGACTGCTGGGGATTGGCTGGGAGAAAGAGTGGTGAGAGAGAGTTGCTAGGAAGAGAGAAACTGGTGGGAGAGAGTAGTGGGGCCCAGAGAGACTGGTGGGGATGAGCTAGAGGGAGGAGAGATTCTGAGGAAGGGAAGGGTTTGAGAAAGGCCTGTACCACTGAAGCAGAATGGAGAGCAGTTTGGATATTTTCCCGCTACTTCCCTCACTAACCCGATACCTTTTTTTAAGAAGATCATCCATTTGCAAGGTTTATCAGATCACAAACCTAGATCATATGAATAAGAACCTTAAAACAGGGATGTAAGTGGCAAAGTCCTGATTTAGAATCACACTCGAAATAACTTCTGCTCATGACAAAATCTCAGATTAAGGCTGGTTTACAAATGGGATCCTAAATGGCAATTTTTTTTTCATTTCTAGTTCGAAAGATTTTGCTTGTAATTTCTTTACAGTCCCAACCCCACCAGAAAAGTAACCAAGGAGAAGCAGCCTCATGCTGGAAGTTGGTAGAATACCAGGAGAAGACAAACCAAAAGAAAATAAAGGTAGAAGAATTTGTTACTATAGCTGTCCAAACTAGTGGAGGAGGCAAGGCTACAGGGGTGTCCCGGTATATTGACTTGTGTAGTTCTATTCTGTAGCTCACAGGAACTTACAGTGCTGGGGACAGTTCTACCATGGCAGTGTGGGAGCCTCCAGAGTGCAGGATAACCCTGGGAGGGAATGATCAAACAGGTCAGAATTTAGCTGGTTCATATTCAGATAGGTTTTCTATCTTTATTCTGTATCAATAACAACATTTTATGGCACCAGATCTTTCACTATACAGTTGCTGTGGCTCACTATCCGCTTTACCCAAATCTGAAAATTTGATGCCAATAGCACCTTTGCTTGAGCAGTACATTGAGAGCATAGAGAAGCAGAAAGCTTTATGAGGTGTGGGGTAACATTGATGGAAGCAATAATCAAACTGACTGCATTGGTGCAAACTCTGTTGGTAGTTTTTACCTGCAGGGTTTGCAGCAAGAGTCAAAGGGAAACTACCTGGATAATTTATTGCCCCTGGAAAATGTACCCGCAGAGATTTGTGCCTGCTTTTTCAGTGGGTCCTTTTTCCGGCCATTACTCACAGGCCGATGCAATACCGTATGCTGGCCACAGTGCACAGCTCAACATGCAATTGATGTGCGTCCATAATCCCCAATGCAAAATGGGGGTTATCGGGTCCAAAACATGCGTCCAATTGAGGGCATAGGTAATAGCACTCATCATATGTAAATTCATGTTGATGAGACACTTACCTATTTCCCCCAATGCAAAGAAAAATGTGCGCCCAACGCGCACATTTCTGAGGAGCCCAAAAAGTGTACAGAAAAGCAGAAAATACTGCTTTTCTGTACTTCCTCTGACTTAATATCATGGCAATATTAAGTAAGAGGAACTACAAAATTATTATGTCCTGAAAAAAAAAAATTTGAAAAATGGGTGCCGGTGGTCAGATTAGGAAAAGGGGTGCTCAATTAACGAGCGTCCATTTTCCTAATATAGGGCTGTGCACAGGTTAGGAAAATGGATGCTCTAAAATTGAGCGTCCGTTTTCCCAAGTGGCTGTCAGCTACCTCTCCCGGGCGCCCGCTGCCGAGGAGGCGCTAGGGGCGCGCAATTTCCCCTAGCGCCTCCTTTTCACTGCAGCAACCCATTTGCATTTTGTATTGGGTGCCCCAGAGAGGTGGATCGCTGTGCATTAAGGGGGCGGGGGCTCAATCATGAGCGCCCCTTTAACGCACGCCGATATTGCATTGGGCTGTTTGTGCATAGTTGTCTTCCTCTATTTAACCCTGCCTTCAGAAATGCCTCCAGTGTATGTGTGTAAAAGTATGCACTTTGCAGAACAATGTGTGTACATTTTGCCTATTTCCATGGCTTTAAACATTGCCTCCTAAAGAACTCGTAACACTTTGGATGTATGTAGTGCAAGATAGCACCTCTGAAGCGGCTGACCTGGCAGCACAATTCTGCTCTCTTGGCTGCACAAAAGCTTGCAAAGGGGTGAGAAGAGAAGGGACAGTGACAAGCTTCTGATGTGCAACCAGACCATCTTTCATTTCAATTTGGAGCCATTAATTCCCTCCAAAAATGCGCAAAAGTATCCAAAAATTCAGTGAGGATGAAAATGATTCTTTCCAAAGCTGCTTCTTTTTTTTTTTTTTTTTTTTTTTTAAATATCCAGAACCATAGATGGGTTACAGAGTTTGGATACATGGATTATTTTTCTTCCCTACAGTAACATTTTGCTGAAGCCATGACTTCTGAGGAAAGTATTCTGATGCTGAGCTTTGTCATTGGGAGGATAATTGTCAAAGGGACTTCTGCAGTGTTTTGTGCATAGTCCTGCCAGTCTGATACGTGGGGAAACTTTTATATGCAGGGGCGGAGTTGGGGAAGGTTTTGACTTAGGCCCATACTTTTGGATTTTAATAAGTTTGCAGGTAAATTTTCAGGACAAATTAGTGCGAATGATTTAGCAGGTGTTACTTGTACCGGGTAGATATTTTAGATAGTTTTCAAGGCGGAATCATGCACATAAGTGCTCTTTGAAACTTGCTGTTACTAACTTAGGTGCACATTTGCCAACTTTTTTGTGTGCAGTGTTGCAATATTACCCCCACAGTGACTTTACTAGAAGTTATAGGAGTGGCTGCTTCAGTTAGAGCTCCACCCCCCCCAGGAATATGAAATAAATGTTCAAAAGAAGGGGATAATAAAAGCAGTACAGTGGGAACCTTCCACTGGCAGATTAAGCATTTCATAATTAAATACAGGGGCTGTCATCATTTAAGGTTACTAGTTTTATGCCTCAGAAACTAACAAATCACAGCAATGCAAAGTAGCCCCTTTTGTACAGACAAGACAAAGAGAATTTCGTTTTAAAACATAAAACTATTTCCATATCCTTGATAGGTACAGAATGATAGATGAAACATCTTTGGTTAAGATGCAGTTGTCCCCTTCCGCCTCTGTGACTACCAGGCCGATTCAGAAAAACGCGTGGGAGAGCTGGCAAGCGCCCGCTCTCCCGGCGCGCACACAGGCCACTCTCCTGGGCGCGCGATTCAGGAGAGTGGCCTATGCAAATTAGGGCCCGCAGTAAAAGGAGGAGCTAGGGACACTATTGCGTCCCTAGCGCCTCCTTTTTGACAGGAGCGGCGGCTGTTAGCGGGTTTGACAGCCGACGCTCAATTTTGCCGGCGTCAGTTCTCAAACCCGTTGACAGCCACGGGTTCGGAAAATGGATGCCGGCAAAATTGAACGTCTGTCTTCCTGGCTGCGGGCCGATTTTTACTTTTTTTTTTTTTTACTTTTGGGGCCTCCGAGTTAATATCGCCATGATATTACTGTGCACTTCCCCGGCGCCGGCAGAAATTAACACCAGCCTTTGGGCAGGCTTTAATTTCTGAAAGTAAAATGTGCGGCTTGGCTGCACATTTTACTTTCTATACCGCGCGGGAATAACTAATAGGGCCATCAAAATGCATTTGCATGTTGCGGGCGCTATTAGTTTCGGAGGGGTTGGAAGCACGTTTTTTGACGCGCTGTTACCCCTTATTGAATAAGGGGTAAAGCTAGCGCATCAAACACGCGTCCAAATGCGGGTTAACAGTGCGCTCCGGTGTACTGTATCGGCCTGTATGACTGGAAAATATTATACGACTACACCTGAACACGACACCAAAATACATTGCTAACTCGTTAGCAAATGCTAAATAAATTACTTTATTTATTTAGATTTTTATATTCCGCTTTTCGCACTTCAAAGCGGATTATATTCAGGTACTATAGGTATTTCCTTATCCCCAGAGGGCTTACAATCTAATTTTACAATCTAAAATTAATGTGAGGATGAACAATACTGATAATCTGACTTTAAATTACAGTTTTTTTTATTTGCAAGGCACTTTTCACATAGTTCAAAGCAGTAGACATTTCACAGCTAAGAACAATAAAAGATACAATTACAAAGTTAATGTGCAGACATGCATCTTCAGAGCCTTTTGAAGATGATGTAAACATTTCTCAAAGAAATGTAAATTGTCTACAAAACAAATTGGCCAAATATTTTGACTACAAATGGAATGGAAATAATTTGACAATGGTTTTAGACGAGGCAGCTCAGACTGGAGGATCTGGAGGGAGGTGATGTAAGCCCACTAGAGAGACAAGGAGACGAAAGATCCAAAGGATTTCATTGGTGGAGCTTGGCCCATTATGGCCTTAGAAGAACCAATAGATGGTAGGAGGCTGAGGAGAACTTGAAAGTCTCATTGGCGGAGGTGAAGATGGGAGAAGTGACAAGGCTGCATGGGACTCACCAGAGAGCAATTATTGATTTTATTATTAGCCTTTTAATGGCACCCTTAAAAATGAACAGAATAGCAGCAGAGGTACCTAGAAGTCAAGAAACGGAATAATCAGGAATTGAGGGAGCAGATTAGATCCTCACTAGCACTGGTGGACAAAGACGCAGTGTTTGGGCATATGATCATATTGATTGTAGGCTTCATGAAGCAGGGACTGTCTCGTATGTGTAGCCATTCAGCACTGCATACATCTAGTAGCACAATAAAAATGGTCCTAATAGCAACAGTAAATACAGTACTTACATGTAATCCACTTTGAAGAGCTGGAAAAGTGGAATATTAATACATAAAAACATAATCAGTATATACTAACGTCCTTCAAAATTCAAAGATGTGCAAAAAATTGTGCTCGGTAGCAGATTTCTAATAGGATGGAACTGAATATCCACCGAGCTTGCTCCAATATATTTTCTACAAACAGGAGAAAAAAAAATGTTGCAGCCTGAATATATTCAGACTTTCATGCAATTTATGGTGGTCTGGAATCTTGGAGAGTGGTGACTGTAAGAAACTGCTGCGACATAGTGGGCTAAAATCAAAAGGCTGGTTATTATGGGAATTCACTGTAGCCCAGAATGTTGGAACTTCTTTTTAAGCTTAATCTCTTTATTTAGTGTTGGAACCTTTTTTTATAATTAACACTGTTATCATCTGTTAGCCCAGCTCTGAATTCACAATAGGGCATTTCTGCTTTTTTTCCCACATAATAATGAGTTCCTCTGCTCTGTACCTGCTTAGAGGTGTTTGATGACTTGAAGATGGAGTCAGGATGCAGTGATTCAGAGGATGACTCCGAGGAGGAAGAGGAGGAGGAGGAGGAGGAAGAAGTTTTAACTGAGGAATCGGGGACTGAAAGTATTGTAAGTTTGGATGAAGGATGTCGAAAGTTGTCTTTGGTGAGCATTTCTGGAATGGAGCAAGCCAGGTTGAGTGCAAAGCAGAAGCAAGAGACAGAGTCCATCTCTGGTGAAAAGAGCCAGGAAGGCATCAAGTCTCAGCCCATCATGTTAGAGCCCAAATTGGAGCGCATTAAAACCAAAGCAGAGCCTGAGACTGGCAGAAGGAGAAAAAGGAAAAGACGCAGGTACTAGACTGTTTGTTTTCTCCTGGTGCTTTCCATGCTCTGTGGCTCTAAAGCTGTTGGGTGGGCTCTCTTGGTTGCTCACAGAAGGCTTGTATTTGAGGTTCAAGGTAAAGTTCCACTAGGCATGCCAAGTGTATGGACTGCATCATTCAATTGCAGTTGTATCATTTAAAAAAATCCAGAATTTTAGGTTTTAAGAACCGCAGTACCTTCCACTAGCTGCAAAACTAAAATATAAAAGGGGGAATTTTCAAACTGATTGCATTAGGTACTTTTTGCCTGCTGACTTTGCACCAAATTTCAAAGTAGAAGAGTGTGGGTATTTTTATTTTGAAACTTGTTGTGGACAGAAAGTACTCATGGACATTTGCACCTTCTGCTTCATCCAGTCAGACCAGGCCAGACCAATGGGTTATGCATGCCAACCAGCAGATGGAGACAGACATCAACAGGCTTGCTGATGTCACTCCCTATATACCCCCATACTGACACCAGCCTGCCAGTGTTCTCTGTCTCCAGCAGATGGTAGGTAAGCATCCTGCGCTGTGGTCTGCGGCCTGGTAGGCTCAGCAGGAAATCTTGTGCTAGGCTCCTGAGATGATGGCTGTACACTCCTGCCCTCAGTTGAGCGGGGTTCTAGGACAATTATATCACAAGAGAAAAAGGGAAGAAAGGGACCGATTAGCTGTAGTGGTGACGGCCTCTGTTTCCTCCCACAATTGAGCAGCCTGAGTCCGGGCAGCTTCCAGAGAGCTTTGGTGGAGTTTTCTGTTGTCTGCCACAGTTTCCCTCCCCCCACACATCTTTGTCTCCTTGTCTGTCTCCTTCTGATCCTTCCTTTTGAGAGTGGCTGTAATTTTAATGCTTCTCCTGGTTGGGTGGCTCAGCAATAAAGATTATGAAACAAAATGGGGGGGATGGGGACATTTGTCAGAGGTTCAGATTGTAGCAGCAGGAGACCAGCTGTTAGGAGCTTCCCAGGGTCAGAGAGAACCTTCTACTGGGGTGAGTTATCTTTTAGAGGAATCTCACTCGGGCCGCATGTGTGGGTGGTAAATCTCGCCGATGACTGAAAGTGGCAAACACCCCCCCCCCAAAAAAAAAAAATGCTCTATGCAGGACCTGTACACTGAGGCAGGTGTAGGTTAGAAGCGGTCAGCAGCTCTGCAAAGACTGTGTGGTGGCTTGGGATGACCTCCAGAGTCACGAGTTTGTGTTAACAGGAGGGGGCACTGGAGTCTGGTAAGAATCTCCTGGCAGAGCAGGCTACTCCCATGGTGTCCTTTTATTTACTGGAAAGGGCAGCAGCCACATGGCAGCTGCAAAGCTATAAGGAAAATGGTGGGCTTTCTCAGGCGAGCTGAGGGTGTTTCTCCAACCGGGGCTGTGTCTGATGTGGTGGCTACTGCTGCAGTGCAGCTTCTGCCCGACCATGGGCTCTCGTCTCCCAGAAATTCAGTAAAGGCTTGCAAGCCTTTTGTTTGGCATGGGGCACTGCTTCAGAAGATGGGGCCTCAGCATGAATGGCAGCCATCTCAGACCATGCGGTTTGGAGGCTTTCTCCGTGTCCTCTCCGTTCAATCCAGAGTGAGATTCTAGCTAGCAGAACGGGCGGATTGCCTCTGGGTTTAGCACAGCTGAAGAGTTCTTTGCACTGCTGTTCTCCTCAGAGGATGAAGATTTTCTGCCTGGGCATGTGGCCATATTTAATTGGCAGAGGGCAGATATTTTAACTGAATTCTATACATCCACCTATTGGCCAGGAAAGAGTCCCTTTGGCTGAACAGCTATGGCCCATGGACCTGAACTCCTAGAGTTGTAGTCAACTCATTCAGTCCATTAAAAAAAAAAAAAAAAAAAGGATAAAAGATCCTGGAGCAAAACCTGTAAGCGAGTTCCACAGGCTGGCTACACCAAACAGGGATGGGTTTGGACACGAGGAGATTCACATTTCTGTAAAGCCCTGCGCCATTTAGATCCGCAGGCAGGCATTGATCAAACTTCTATGGAGGTGACTCCCATTTCTCTGGAGTCCTAACCTTGGTTTGGGCCTGCTGTAGTGGTCTAATTTATTATTGAGTGCATGTGGTAAGACATCTGCCCAGAAGTCCACTCCGGGTTTCTCTCTCCACTGGGATTGGATGAAAGAGAGGTTTTCAGTACATTTTGGTGTGGCCATGGTCTGTCCGTAAAGGAGGTCAGCAGCCTGTCGAATGTGGGCCTGGATGTGGTCTTGCTGATTTAGGGAATCCTTGTGGCTTCGCTGTCAGTTCGGTTGGCCTTGCACTTCAGGGACCACAAAGTTTGATCCCCACTGCTCCAGTCATATAACTGTGATGTCTGCTGAACTTAAGACTGTATATGGTTACCATATGACAGTAAGAATTTATTTTAAATCAAAAAATGCATCTGGTTACCAGCCTATGTCTCCTGGTCTAATTTGATTAGACCATGTCTTGGGTTCCAGTCCATGCGGTCCATGAAAGGAGGTAAAGATGGAGCCGTTGGTCCCAGTTCCTCTAGGATGGTGAAAGGAGGCCTTGGAGACTCTGTGCCTGGTGCCAGTTGGTGGCCATCTGTTTCTGCTTTATTTCCGAGAGGAGCCCAATTTCCAACCGAACGCTGGCTCCTGAAAACCTTGATTATGCTCTTGAATTCATTCGTCCTGTTTATGGCTCTTAATGGTTTCTCCTGAGCTCTTGGTCTTGAAAGGAGCAGCAGTAAAGTCTATTCTACAGACACTTCTCGGCTTGCAGGCTTTATTTCTGACATGGAAGGACCAGGAAGGGCTAGGGCGATGTTCGATGTAATTTGTGGTCCTGAAAAAATAAATAAAAGAGAGGATCATTTTGCCTGTCCTGGACTGGAAGGAGGGTACTTGATATCTTGCCCTCTTCAGGAAGGGCGCCTTAAGTTTGGTAATTATGCTGGTGAGAAAGGAGACATTCCCTGTACGTACCGGATCAGTCCAGACTCCTGGGTTCATACATCTGTGCCAGCAGGCGGAGACAGAGAAAGTAAAACTGCCACTGCTTTATAAATGCTGATGCCCCCTGCAGTTCCTCAGTATTTCTCTGTCTCCAGCAGTGCAGGACTGTTGCTTGAACCCTGCAGTTTGGTCTAGTATTTTTTTGTTGATTTTTTTTTTAAATTTTAAGTTGAGCCTTCCTCCCAGGGGTTCGGGGTTGCTCGTGAGGAGCCCTTACTCTGGTTGAGGTGGTGGGGGGGGGAAGGAGGTCGGTGACCCTTTTGTACGCCCATATCCCGAAGTAACCGTGAGGTGCACATCCTGTGGTCTGGATCCCTCCCTGTCACGAGTTGGCTCCCAAATTAGTTTCCTCACTTTCCTCTCCTGTTTAATTGTTTTTGCTGAATAGAGCTGGAGATCTCTCTTCAGTGTTAGGAGAGGAATCTCTCAGTGAGGCTGCTTTTAGTGCAGTAAAGTTTGTTTACAAAAAAAAAAAAAAGGGTCCGGTAGGCAGGAACAGGTAGGGGCTTGTGTCTGCTCCTACCAGCAACCCCCCACTCCCTTTGCTTCCGGAGCCTGGCTTGTCCCAGGGGGGATCACTGCCTGACTTGGTTCCCGGTCTGGGCATACAGAGGCTGTTGCAGGCAGGAGCTGCGCCCACTCGAGGGGTGCGGGTGCCCACAGAGGCACAGCAGGACGATCCCGACGGTCCAGGGAGAATACTGGACAGTACTGGGGCACCGGACCCGGTCGTGGTGGATGACAACCTGGGTGACGATTTGGACTCTGGACCTCTGGCAGAGGGGGATGATCCCAAGATCCTCAGGTTGTTCTGCAGAGACGAACTAGCACCACTCCTTCCTCAGGTCCTGGAGGAACTGGGGCTCCAGTCTCCGCCTGCTGATTCTCGTAAGGGCGGTGCAGATCCGGTTTTACAGGGCATGAGGTGTCCTTCCGCTGGATTCCCATACCATAAGTCCGTTCAGACATTGGTGGAGCAGGAATGGAATATGCCGGACGCGGGCTTGAGAGTCAGCAGGGCTATGGCTAAGCTGTATGCTTTGCCGGAACAGACCCTAGACTTGTTTGCCCTACCCAAGGTGGACGCCGCGGTCTCCACCGTGACAAAACAGACAAATATCCCGGTTACGGGGGCGACAACTCTGAAGGACGTTCAGGATCGCAAGCTAGAGATTCAACTCAAAAGGATTTTTGAGGTCTCTGCCCTTGGTCTTCGCGTGGCTATTTGTTCCAGCCTCATGCAGAGTCCATGCTTACGCTGGGTACAGCGTGCCCAGGAGGAGCAGACACTCATGGATGAGCAAGCTGCTCGCACAGACCGGTTGGAATCGGCGATAGCGTTTGTGGCCAATGCATTGTACGATGTGGTCCGGACGTCCTTCCGTATTATGGGGGCTGCGGTGTCGGCAACGCGCATGCTCTGGCTTTGTAACTGGTCTGCGGATATTTCGTCTACCCTTTAAGGGTCAGCTCCTGTTTGGTGAGGACTTGGATCACATTGTGCAGCAGCTGGCAGATGCTAAGGTGCCTCGCTTGCCAGAAGGCAGACCCCGGGGTAGGTGCAGTTTTCCCGCTCGGCAGCGTTTTCGGGACACTCGCAGGTCGCCAGCCGCAACCCGCGGGGGTGGCAGCACAGAGGAATTTCTCATCTAGAGGACAGTCCTGGGGGCAGCCCTCTCGAGGGGGCCATAGGCCCTTCAGGAACTCCAGCAATGCCGTTGCCTCCGGTCCCAAATCTGCGCAATAAAAGGAGGTCAGCCCACTCCACCGTTCTTTTGTAGGAGGTCGGCTAGCATTGTTTTATAGGGAGTGGGCCAAGATCACACAGGACCAGTGGGTACTAGGTGTGATAAGAGACGGTTACGCCTTAGATTTTGCTCGGCCCGTCCGCAACCATGCGGCTCGATTCAGAAACACAGGGCGGTACGGGAGACTCTGTCCAGGTTGCAGCGCCTGGGGGCCGTGGTGCCGGTGCCTCCAGAGGAACTTTGAACGGGGCGGTATTCGATTTACTTTGTAGTACCGAAGAAGGAGGGAACCTTTTGCCCCATTCTCGACTTGAAGCAGGTGAATGTGGCGTTGAGGGTTCCTTGTTTTTGGATGGAAGTGTTGCGCTCGATGATAGCAGCAGTGCACATCCAGGAGTTCCTGACGTCCCTAGATCTGATGGAAGCATATCTTCACATCCCTATTTCTTGGGACCATCAACGCTATCTGAGGTTCATGGTCTTGGGGCAGCACTTCCAGTTCCAGGCGCTCCCCTTCGGATTGGCCACTGCACCTCTGGTCTTTACCAAGATCATGGTGGTCATGGCAGCGGCGTTACGTTGGCAGGGGGTCCTTGTGCATCTCTATCTGGACGATTGGCTCATTCGGGCGAAGTCGGCAGCCAGTTGCCATACAGCAGTGCAAACGGTACTTCGGACCTTGTGATCATTAGGCTGGGTGGTGAATTTGGCGAAGAGCCACCTGGTACCATCACAGACTCTGGAGTATCTGGGAGTGTTCTTCGACACCAACAAGGGTAGAGTATTTCTGACGAACGAAAGGGCCCGCAAGCTACAATCACAGATTTGGCGATTGGCGCAATTGAGGATCCCCAGAGCTTGGGATGTGTTACAGGTCCTCGGTTTCATGACTTCCACCTTGGAGCTGGTGCTGTGGACCTTTGCTCATATGCATCTCCTGCAGCGAGCACTCCTGGGCCAGTGGAGTCCAGAGACCAAGGACAGTCTGTCGTGGTGGCTCCACCCTCCCAACCTCCTGAAAGGGATATCCTTGGAGATTCCGGATTGGGTGATACTGACCACGGATGTCAGTCTTTCTGGTTGGGGAGCAGATTGTCAGAGTCAAGCGGCTCGAGGCGTTTTGGTCTTTCAATCGGTTGGAGGCCAGGGCAGTGCGTTTGGCTTTGCTTGCCTTTCAGCCTTTGCTCCAAGGGCAGTCGGTGAAAGTGCTCTCAGATAATGTGACCACGGTAGCTTACATAAACAGCCAAGGGGGCACCAGGAGCCATGCTGTGTCACTGGAAATTCGGGTTTTGATACGGTGGGCAGAACAACATTTGCTCCAAATCTCGGCGTCTCATATTGCCGGAGTCGAGAATGTACAAGCCGATTATCTCAGTTGCACGCTTCTGGATCTGGGAGAGTGGGAGTTGTCAGAGGCGGGGATGCACCTCATTCTCAAGAAGTGGGGTTGTCCGCGGGTCGATCTGATGGCAACTTGTCACAATGCGAAGGCTCCTCGGTTTTTCAGCAGATGCAGAGATTACAGCGCCCAGGGCGTAGATGCTCTGGTCCTACCCTGGCATTGGGGGGGGGGGGGTTTGCTCTATGTGTTTCCTCCTTGGCCTCTGGTGGGCAAGATCCTATGGCGAACAGAGAGGCACCCAGCGGAGATGGTGCTTGTGGCCCTGGAGTGGCCACGCCGTCCTTGGTTTGCAGATCTGTTAAATCTAGTGGTCAAGGGTCCCTTACAACTCAGTCATCTCCCTGGTCTACTACATCAGGGTCCCGTATTTTCGGATCAGGCAGATCGCTTCTGTCTAGCGGCATGGCTTTTGAGAGGAGGCGTTTAAGGTCGAAAGGATACCCGGAGTCGGTGATTTCTACCCTCCTTCAGTCTAGGCGGAAGTCCACTTCAGTGGCGTACGTCCGAGTCTGGAAGATTTTTGAATCCTGGTGTCTGGCGAAGGGGATTCAGACCTTGCACACTTCCGTGGCACACATGTTATCTTTCTTCAGGATGGTTTGGTCAAGGGTCTTGCTTTCAACTCCCTTCAAGTTCATGTGGCGGCAATGGCCTCTTTGAGGGGAAACCTGGATGGCTATCGCTTGTCCTCTCATCCGGATGTGGTCCATTTTATTCAAGGGGTCAAGAATCTGTGTCCGCCGGTGAGGAAGGTTTGTCCTCCTTGGAACCTCAACCTGGTCCTTCGTGGCTTATATGAACCTCCCTTTGAACCCATACGTAGGGCTACGTTGAAGGATGTGACTTTGAAGGTGATCTTCTTGGTAGCCATTTGCTCTGCAAGGCGCATTTCAGAGTTACAGGCTTTGTCATGTCGTGATCCTTTTCTTAAGATATCGGATGGGGGCATGTCTTTACGGACAGTTCCATCCTTTCTCTCGAAAGTGATATCTTCATTTCATGTTAATCAGTCAGTGGAGCTGCCGGCTTTTTCAGACTTGTCTGATTTAGAACCAAATGCATGTGAGCTTCGGCTTTTAGATGTCCATAGAGCGTTTCTTCGCTATCTTAAGGTCACAAATAGTTTTTGGCGCTTGGACCATCTTTTCTTTCTCTGGAGTGGTCCGAAGAAAGGCCTTCAAGCTTCCAAAACCACTATTGCCAGGTGGCTTAAGGAAGCTATTGGATCAGCTTACATTCTCAAAGGTAAGCCAGTACTGGAGGGTTTGAGGGCTCATTCCACCCAGTCTCAGTCGGCCTCTTGGGCAGAGGCTCACTTGGTATTGCCATAAGAGATTTGTAGAGTGGCAACTTGGAAGTTGCTATATACTTTTGCAAGGCATTATCGCCTTGATGTGGCGGATCGGGAGTCTCGGTATTTTGGTGAAAGTGTGTTACGAGCGGGACTCTCCAGGTCCCACCCTGTCTAGGAAGCTTTGGTACATCCCAGGAGTCTGGACTGATCCGGGTATATACAAGGAAAAGAAAAATTGGTTCTTAACTGATAATTTTTGTTCCTGTAAGTACTAAAGATCAGTCCAGAGTCCCGCCCAGGGGTTAAGGAGGATGGAGAGTTGTCGCTTTTCTATTACATATTACAGTTATCGGAAGTATTTTTGTCAAGTTTTCTACGAAGTTTATATTTCAATGGGTTTTTTATGATGGTTTGTTTGCATTCAGCTTTGGTACAGATTAATACTGAGGACCTGCAGGGGGGCATCAGCATATATAAAGCAGTGGAAGTTTTACTTTCTCTGTCTCCGCCTGCTGGCATGGATGTATGAACCCAGGAGTCTGGACTGAACCTTGGTACTACAGGAACGAAAATTATCAGGTAAGAACCAAAGTTTTCTTTTCTGACCTCGTGGAAGCTTTTCTTTACATTTCAATTTGGAAAGATCATCAGCGCCTCCTGAGGTTTGCAGTGCTAAGTTGTCATTTTCAGTTTCAGGCTCCATTCTTGGTTACCACTAGACCTGAGAATTTTTCATCGGTGTTTGTGGTGGTGTCGGCAATGCTGCGCAAGGGGTTGATACACCTTTATCTGGATGTTTGGCTGTCACGAACAAAGTCCTTTCAAGAGAGCCTATCGGCTTCTCAGCGAGTGATCCAATTATTTTGGGATGTACTGACAGTTTTTTTCAAAAGAAAGTTTCAGCCATTTTAGTTGCTGAATTACTTGGGACTCTGTATCAAACTGAGATAAGCCAAGTAAGTCTAACGGGATAAGAATTTGGAAGATGTGGGGCCAGATCCAGTCATTGGGAACAGTTAAGGACCTGACGGTATGGCCCTGTTTACAGAAAGGAAAATTATGTTTCTTACCTGATAATTTTCGTTCCTGTAGTACCAAGGATCCTCTGACTCCATCTGCTGGAGGGGAGGCATAACCCAGCAGTCTGGACTGATCCTGGTACGTACAGGGAATGTTGGTTCAATGACCGCAGCCTTGAATCTGGTACCATGGGTGAGGGTGCATAGGAGTCCCCTTCAAGGGCCATGTTTTCCAGATGGAATATCCAGTCCCAAGTCTATTCTGTGAGACTGCCAATGCTGGGGTTGACAAGGCAAAGCTGGCAATGTCAGCTGGACAGCAGCAACTTGGAACGGGGAGTGGACTTGATGCTCTGGTCTGGATTATGGTGTCTACAGATGCCAGTGTGCTGACCTGGAAGGTAACGCATTGTCAGGAGTGCTTGGTGACAGTGGTCTTCTGAAGAGGCGAGTTAGTCCACCAGTCATTTGGAAGCCAGGTTGATTCGGTTGGCTCTTCTTCAGTTCATGCTTCGGTTAGTGGAGCAGGTGGTCGGAGTGATTTCCGATCTAGCAAGGGTGGTGGTAGTAAATCATCAAGGAGGATCCCAGAATCCTCAAGTCTCTTTAACATTGTGTATTCTTCTTTTTGGGCATAACAGGTGTGGGCATTATTAGAGTGGATTATTTCTATTGCAGTGTCATAGACCCAGGGAAAGGATCCCCCATGGGGGTTGTTTAGTGGGGTTCACCAGACTGGGATCTGAGGGCGAACAGCCAGAATGCAAAGTTGCGCACATTTTTCAGATGGAAGTGTGTCGCTGGTTCCATCAGGTTTAATGCCCTAGTTCACGAGTAACCCACGGAGGGAATGTTATATATTTTCTTCCTTGGCATTTGATATGCAGACTTTTTCAAAGATCGCGGAACATCCAGGGCTTGTACTACTGGTTACTCCGGACTGGTTCCGCCAGCCATCGTATATGGCTCTCTGGCATCTGCCATGAGACAATGCTCTAGAAATCTGTCTCCCAGGCAGTTACCTGCCAGAGTCTGATAATGCGCAAGGAACAGGGTCAGTTTTGTCTTTTGGTTTGGCTCTTGAGGGGGCATGATTACTGTAGAATGTTTGCTCCCAGGTCATGATGGCTTTGCTACTGAAAGCTAAGGAGTCCTCTGCTTATGTGTGGGATTGGAGAGTTTGCAAGAATTGGTGCTCTGGACATTAGTGTGCAGCTGGGGCCACACCTGTTCCATTAGCTTTGGCTCTTAATACCTTGAAGGTGCAGATAATGGCGCTCTATTTCTGTACGTGTCGTATTCACCACAGACTGCTTTCCTCTATTTTGGATGTCATTGGTTTTTAAGGACTGTTGAGCTTATTAGAGCTCTGCTCTGGATTCCGGTTTCGCCTTGAGACCTGAATTTAGTTTATATTCTTGGGGGGGGGGTCACAGTTTGCTCCCCTAGAGGCTACTCTTAAGGTTGTTCATGTTGACGATGGTCTTCTTAGTTACTAATTGTTTGACTGGGAAGGTATCTGGTCACAAAGGGAAGTTTCTAGATTTGTATAGTTCCCTCCTTCCTTCCGAAGGTTTTTTCAGATTTTAAAATTTTCCATTTGTTTTCCTTTATTAGGCAAGTGGATTCTGAAGACTGTGCTTTGTCCCTTGGATGTGAGGAGACATCTTTCTGATATTTCAAGGTCATGTGTGCCTTTATGTGCTCTGTTCATCTCTTTGTGATATATTGTGTAGCACGGAAGGGTATGACAGCCTCTGGAACTATGGTGGCACACTTTATAAAGGAGGCGATTACGGCGGTTTATGGGAATTCCAGCATCCTATTGGATTATTCCAAAAGGGTGCAGGAGGCTTCTTGGGCAGAGTTGCGGTTGGTGTCTCCTCTGCAGATCTGTAAGTGGCAACGTGGTCATTTTTTTGCATCCCTTTTTTAAGCCTCCCTGCCTGGAAGTCGGAGCTTGAGAGAAGTCCTCCTTTGCCTCAGTGGTGTTGCAAGAGGCTGGGGGCACCATCCTGCCCTATGAGGAAGTAGCTTGGGTACATCGCACTGGTCTGACTGGATGAAGAAGAAGGTGAAATGACTTCTTACTTGATAATTTCCTTTCCTTAGGTCAGTGCCCTCCCTACGCTGTTGGTATCCGGGAGAGTTGATACAGTCTGTGCCTTGCAGGGGAGTTTACATGCCGGCAGGTGTGCGGAGCTGTGGATCAGAATGAATGTTACACTTCGCTGCAGAATGAATGTTACACTTCGCTGCTAATAATAACATTAATAGCCACCTCTTACAATGTTATTTATACAATGCTATTTATACATATATATAATCATCTGATCTTCATTTTCCTTCTCACTCCAAGTTATTGATTTCCTTGTTATATGTAACTGCTTTTCTGCACTTTTGTTCAAATTGTAAAGTCTTATTATTATTGCACCCCTGTTTCTTGTGAACCAGCATGATGGGACTATCGTCCTGAATGTTGGTATATAAAAAAAACTTAAATAAATAAATAAATAGATGAGTTATTTCTGGTTTACTGTTAGGAATTTTTCCTTCGTTTCTGCTTCCTTGTTCTTCTGGAAGTCCACTGGTTGAAAAAAAAAGAATTAACTTGAATCTCTAATATAGTTGATAGCTGACAATATTGAACTTGTCTTCAGTTAGCTTTTTATAGAAATACTGGCAGGCTGGTGTTGTCACTCCTTATATATCTCAGTGCTATCAGCGAACCTGTTGATCTCTGTCTCCATCTGTCGGTTGGCATGAATAACCCACTGGTCTGACTGTATTAAAGGAAAGGAAATTATCAGTTAAGAAGTAATTTCACTTTAGTGTTTGGATGGAAAATAATGGACATCCCTTGGGAAGTTGCAAATGAAGGCTCATGATGAAATAATAGAAGAGGATTTTTAGCATCAAAACGAGAAGATGTTTATCCTCCTAGGAGGTTGACAGGTCCCGGTGGGACCATTCCTCCTGGTTGCAGGACAGGACGAGCAGGGCTTGGGGGACCCTAATTTGCTCACTAAATCACACCGGAGGTGAAAGCTGGTGGTCCAGTTCCCTCACCTACAGGAGGATTGAAGAAAGCCTCTGCCACCCTTCATGCAGGAAAGTGTTTTGTTATTTCGGTTATAAAGTTTATAACAGTGGGCCACATGCAAAAGAATTAAGACGTCTGCATGGCAGAAGAGCTTTGTTGCAGTATCTAGAAGTCACTAACAGTTTCAGATTGTCGGATCACCTTTTTTGTACTATGGAGTGGTGCGAAAAAGGGTCAGAAGGCATCGAAAGCCACGATTGCCCGTTGGTTGAAGGAGTCTATTGGATCCGCATACATCTGTCACAGTCGTCCTATCCCGGAGGGGTTTAAGGGCTCATTCAACTCGGTCACAGGTGGCCTCCTGGGCAGAATGTCAGCTAGTGCCACCGCAATAGATTTGCAGGGCGGCTCCTTGGAAGTCTTTACATACCTTTGCCAGACAATACCGATTGGACACCCCCGGGCCTTGGACGTCGGCAGTTTCGGTGAAAGTGTACTTTGAGCGGGACTCTCGCAGTGCCATCCTGGTTAGGGACGCTTTGGTACATCCCAGGAGTCTGGACTGATCTGGGTACGTACAGGGAAAGGAAAATTGGTTCTTACCTGCTAATTTTCCTTCCTGTAGTACACAGATCAGCTCAGCGTCCCACCCAGTGGGGGAGAGGAGATTTGGAGAGTCTGCTGAAACTGTTTACTATAATAATTCTGAAGAATGGCACAGGTTTCTGGCCAGTCCTTAAAATTTAAAGTTCCAGAATTGGTTATAGCTCTCAATTATAAAATTTCCTTTTCCCTCTGCTCATTTGGGGGATATTATAGTGTTAGTTTATTAGAAGTTTTTTGACTATTTTCTGCTTGGATACTTGCCCCCGGACCTCAGACAAGAAGCTTGCCCATCTGCTTTCAAAAAGAAACTTAAAACATGGCTATTCAGCCAAGCCTTCCCGGACACGTAATCTTCCTCACTTACATCCTCCCCCTCTCTAAAGTAAACCTTCCTTGCGGACACCATTGTCCGGTTTCTATCTACCTTGTTTTTATCCAGTTCTCATCTCATCCACTCTGAGATGATTTGTATTGAATTATCTTATAAGGTTTATGTTACGTTATGACCCGTTTTTCTGTTAATTGCCACCGCTGTTCTTTGTATCGCCCTGAGCGAATGTTACTGTTGCATTGTAAACCGTTGTGATATGTATATTTTACAGGAACATTGGTATAGAAAAGCTAAAAATAAATAAATAATATTGAGGGACTGCAGGTGGCACACCAGGTTATGAGGTGGTGTTTGTGAAACTTTCTCTGTCTCCATCTGCTGGAAGGGAGGTCTGATCTGATCTATGGTACTACAGAAACAAAAATTAGCAGGTAAGAACCAATTTTCCTTTTTCACAGCTTCCTTTGTAAAGTTGATTGATCTGTAAAATTGCTGCTTATATATTAGCCAGGAAAGGGAGCAATATATAAGCCTGTTCTCTAAAGGCTTTCTCCCATTCATTCTCTTTGTTAATAGCTGGAGGCAGGGAAATTTACTGAAGAGCATATTTCTTTGGTATCCTGTATGATTGGACAAGGGAGCTTTGCAAACGTTAATCAGATGTTCTCTCATTTTTCAATTTCAGGGCAATTGGTATAAATCTGACCAACTGCAAGTATGAAAGCGGTAAGGAAAAATTTGTCACGTATTCCATCTCATTGTTTTCCTCTTTTTTTTTTTTTCCACCTCTTTTTCTACCCCTGCCTTCTTTGATGGCAAATACAGGTTAACTGAACTCCCCTGCTGAGGGCTGGAAGGGAAGCTGAACCCTTTGGTTCTCTGTCCGGAAAAGGACACCACATTCTCCACATAAGTGCCAGATACATTGTCCCTGTGGTGTAGCTTTCCAAGGTTATACTTTGGAAAAAAATCTCTTTTCCATGCTCTGACTGCAAATTTACAGTCATCAGAGATGTGAGCTGCAGAAACAAGGCTGTAGGACTTGGAGTATTTTTTTTTTTGGGGGGGGGGGGGGGAGTGGGAAGGGAGAAGGCAACAACAAATATAGTGCTCACCTTTTATAAACCGCTGATCTCTATGGATCTCTGCTCCTTGTTACTCGTGTCCATGCAAGTTAATTAAAGGTCCTTTTCACAGCTGAAACTGATAGGCCGATGCAATAATCTGGGTGTTAAGAAACTGCGCTGGTTTTTAGCTCACAGTTTTAATTTTCAGATTCAAATTTTTTTTTTTAAACTCCCGGATGCAGTATGCTAATACCATGCAAATGCATCGGGATTTAAAAAAAAAAAAAAAAAAGTGCATTGAGTATAAAATGCGTGTTCGGCTCTGGGAGAAATGGACAGGCGCAGACCAGGCTTAGATAGAGACACTGTGGCCTGAGGCTGCCATGTCAAGCATATGGAGAGAAGAGACAGGGGGAATGGCTGGATGTAGGGAAGGAACCCGTGGGAAAGCTGCTGGAGGGAGAGAAGTGGCGGAGGGGCAACGAGAAAAGGAAAAGCTACTCGCAGAAGAACAAAGGTTAAACTGCACACTCTTTTTTTTTTTTTTTTTTTTTAAATATAATATAATAGCTTACATTAATCCCTACTCCTAAACAGTTGTTTTAAAATGCAACAAAATACAGCAGTTAAGCTTTATACCAGGCAAATTTGCTTAGCAATAGAAGCACTGACAGCAGGGTGGACTAATAGGTGGTCTGAAATGCTTTTGGTATGAACTCTATCCTGTTCATCTCCTGAGATTTGACTGTTTTGGGGTTTTTCTTTAGTGCGTCGTGCTGCCAAACTTTGTGGCTTAAAAGAAGTAGGGGATGAGGACGAGTGGACAGTTTATTGGACAGACTGCTCGGTCTCTTTGGAACGAGTTATGGACATGAAAAGATTTCAGGTAACGATTGCTACGAATGTTGCTCTGGAAGCCAGCATATGAAAGGAGGGTGCCTCTGCTTTTTGGAGAAAGTTGTGAAACCTGCAACCTTAGCAGCTATTGCTCCTCAGCTAGCACTCTCTCTCGGAGAACGCCTTACATGAAACGCCACTGCCCTTTCCTGCACCGGGTCCAGCTCAAATGCGTTTTATGATCACACAAAAAATCCTGACGTAATGAGAGCAATGTTCAGAGGGCCCGGCTGAAAACTGTACAGCCTGTGCACGGGATCAACAGTGCATGGGAGCCAGCAGCACGCGTGGTTATGCATTTTCAGAGCTATGCGCATTATATCCCCAGAAAAAGGAGGCACAAACCTCTGCATGTGCTTCTTCCCTCGGTAATGTGTTCACTTTCCCTTTTGAAAAGTGGTGCTAGATCTGCAGGACTTTGCAACAATCCAGAGTTTTGGAAATTGCCCCAACCTATATATGTTTTATCATTGTTCTTCCCTAAAAATCTCATTTGATTCCCTTTTGTTTTAGAAAATCAACCATTTCCCAGGGATGAATGAGATCTGCAGGAAGGACCTGCTGGCCCGAAACCTAAACCGGCTTCTAAAGCTCTTCCCCAAGGAATACAACATCTTCCCTCCTACTTGGTGCCTGCCAGCTGAGTAAGTGCTGTCCTTTGAGCAGAGCAGATCTTCTGCAATGGCCTGGGACGGGCTGCTGACTGCTGAGCCTCGCCAGCTTTAGATTATTTGAGTGAATGTAAAAAAGGAAATCAGTGCGGACTCTGATTCTAAACAAATGTAGAGCCTGCATGGTTTCCCTTTGAAAATTTACTGCCTTAAAGAATGCGTGTACACGTGGTGCATGCACTTTGCATCTCCTATGTGTGCTGGTGGCCAATCGGGGTAACAGAGCGTGTGTACATTTGAAACTTGAATGCACGCAAGCTGCTTTACTCCCCTGCCTAAATACAACCCCATTGCACCAAAGGTTCACGTAGAGGAGGGTGGGCCACTTTACCTGCGTTAATAATTGGCTTTCAAAGCTGATCTGTTTCTTTTTGCACGTCCTTATGAAGTCTCAGCTTTTATTACTTTGCTGTCATCTCAGATTGTTAATGCCTATTGTGCTAATTTCTTTTGGGGCCGGGGCATTGTTCTGAAGAGCTTACGTGGGTTATCCAGAACAGACATCTATGGATCCAGATCCAGCTTGCTGAAGAGATTCGCTGCTGGACATTTTTGTTCAGGAAGACATTTTTCTTTTTCTGTGGCCTGAAATTTATGAAGGCTGTACGCCATGAAGTAGTGGCAATTTAAATAATATTTTGTGGGTGAATTATTTTGTATGATAAGTGCTGTAATTGAAGCTCTATATAATTAATTTTTGAAAGGTTCATTTTATTTTGTGAGGCCTCGCACCTTTCCTCTCATCCGTTTCAGGGGCAGTTCATTCTTAAGAGTCCCCCATCCAGACCAATTTATATAAATAAAAATGAATTGTGAGGTTGAACAGTTCCTGCTTATCTCAGTGTGACTTACAGGAATCTTCAAACAAATGCAATTTCCTGGCAGCCACTGAAGGCTCCAGTTCAGATATTCATTCCCATAACGTTTATTTTATGTTTGCAGTTATGGAGATTTTCAGGCTCACTGTCGCGTGAGAAAGAACAAGACTTACATCTGTAAACCGGACAGTGGCTGCCAGGGGAGAGGTATTTTCATATCCCGCAATCCCAAAGATATCAAACATGGAGACCACATGATCTGCCAGCAGTATATTGCCAAGGTAACAATCCTAGAGGGGGCTGTCTCTCCAAGAGAGATGAAGTACTCCTCCAGCTGTCCCTTTTGGAAGGGGGGAGGTGGGCGGAGGGTTATTTATAACCTGCCAGAGACATCACTTCATATTTTTTTTTGCTTTCTCCCTAACAGTCCAACTTCTTGTCACTGATCCTGCAGTGGAGGAGTAGCCTAGTGGTTAGAGCGGAGTGGAGGAGTAGCCTAGTGGTTAGAACAGCAAGCTATGAACCAGGGAAGCCAGGGTTCATATCCCGATGCCATTCCTTGTGACCTTGGGCAAGTCACGTCACCCTCCATTGCCTCAGGTACAAACTTAGATTGTGAGCCCGCTGGGGACAGAGAAATACCTTAAGTACCTGAATATAATCTGCTGTGAAGGGCCTGAAAAAGTGGAATATAAATAAACATTACCATCACCGCAGAATCTGCTGCCGTGGAAATGATGGTAGTGTCATAAAATTTAATCTTACAACTTTATTGTGGGTCAAGTAGATGGAAAACTGGATTGTAAACGATAACTACATTAGCAATTACCAAAAATGATCAGGGGCATTGATATATACCCATGTATAAATGAGTTTAAAGTTGACTAGAATATAATGCTTAATCTCCATGTGAAAGTCATTGTTATACAAAATCTTTCACATTTAGATGCCAATTTTCAGCCTCCCTGCAGAGCTTGCAACCCCTGCCAGCCAATTTTCAAAGGAAGCCTTCCCGGGGAGTGAAAATTCCTTCCCAAGTAGGGTCCGCAGAGTCTGTATGTACATGCAGAGTTGTTGGGTGCACATTGCCTGCTGGGAAATACCTGTGGAGAGTTAAAAATAAACTCACTGCATATATTTTGTTGGTCCAGCCTTGGCCCCATCTCCAGGGCCTCCCCTTTCCCCTAGGTGGGAGGCAATTTTCAAAGGGACCTTCTCCACAAGGAAGCCCTTCTTTATGCACACAGAATCCCTTTGAAAATTGCTCCCTTAATGCATAGACTGTGGCCACCATGATCAAAGATCTTCTCTGGTAATTTGAAAGACTATCAAGAAAAGGTGCTTTTGCCCTGCCTCACCTTGTGTTTTACATCCTTAAACCATTCCCAGTCTTTTTGGTATATTGTTGAACTGCTAACAGTCATATAGCCAGTCAAATCAGTGCTATAAAAGAAGATTCAAAGTGGGTAACGAAGGAACCTGAAGACAGCAAAATATGTTGCATAGTGAACTAATCAGACATGAAGCCATTACTAAAATACAGACAAGCTTCAGGACGTTTGGCGGATCTGCTAACTTGGTCACGTTTACTGGCAGGAATCAGCAGAGAGGATATTATTATTGTGCAGTGTGAATGTATGTACTGTAGCAATGAATACGCATGTGAAAGCAGTCGGCATTCCACCGTAATGCACTTTCTAGTCGTGAAAGGATTGTCTTGCAAATTGTCACAAAGACTTTTTATTAACTAAATATCTTTAAAGGCTCTCGGGTGGAAGAGAAGTCTGTGAGGTCCTGTTTTGCTTCAGACTCACCCAGCTCTCTTCTGTTTTGTCACACAGCCATTTCTTATTGATGGATATAAATTTGACATGCGACTCTATGTCCTTGTCACGTCCTGTGAGCCTCTCAGGGTTTTTGTCTATCATGAAGGGCTGGCCCGGTTTGCGACCATGAGCTACTTGGAACCCAGCAATAGTAACCTGGTAAAGATTTGAAGTTTTACAGAACACATACATTCTTTGGGCATAAAGGGGCACATTTTCCGTAGCCCACCTAGGTACAAAGTTCACAAGTAGTTTTGTTCCCATGGATCTGGTAGGCAATTCTCAAAGAAAACTAGGGGCATAGCTTTTCTTTTGAAAATGTGCTTTTCTGTGTACCCAATAACTAAAGTACCCATGGAATGGGCACCTCCTTTTACTAGGGGGCAGAGGAAAGAGGGAACAGTAACTGTACAGATCTGAAAATCCTGTTCTGCCTGCACACTTTACTCTCCCACCCTAAACATACCCCTATGAGCAGCAATATTTAATGCAGCTAGGAAGCCGCATGTTCTGAACCCCACATGCTTTCAGCCGGACAGAGGAGGGCCGTTTACCTGGGTTAATCACTGTGAGCCTGAAATTCAAAAAGGGCTCAGTGCCTGATTTAAGGTACCTTAAATGGCTGAAAGCAGATGCCTAAATCAGGCTCCTAATTAAGGTACCTAAACTTAATCCCCCTACTAAGATTTTAGGGCTACATCAGAGTGGTCCTAAAGCTATCTGGGTAGCTTTACCTGGATGACATTAACCTGCATTCAAAATATAGTCAGTTAAGTACAAAAAATGCTTCTGGGCAAGCAGGCCAAATTTCCCATTCTCTCATCCCCAAAATAACTAAAAATGATATCAGTGCATAGCACCCAAAGCTCCCCTTCCCAAGTCCACAAAAAGAATTACAATAAGTTGTGGGCCATAGTTGCCCAAGGAGCCTCCCTATACAGCCCCTTCTGACCCATGGCCGATATTGAAAGTGCATGCGGGGTCCAGGCCCTCTCCTAACCCCCACCCCACCTGGAATTCCCCAAAACTCTCAAGGGTAGCAGGAGTGTGGCACACTTGTTCTGCTCCTGGTGGCCTCCAGCATGGCACTGACAGCATATTTATTTTATTTATTTATTTATAGATTCTTTTATACCGCGGTACGTATAGACATACATCACCTTGGTTTACAGAGAAACAATAAATTAGCAACAGGCTTTACATGTAACAGTTTAAAAAACAGTAAAACATTTAACAGCAACAGGCTTTACAGAAACAAGGGTTTTAAAGATAATATGCATACATCATTAAATATCAAACAAAATATAAATAACCATGTATTCGCAGGAGCAAATTAACTGTCAGCAGCGAGACCAATGTCACATTGAATACAATAGCCTAAATTGAGTAACAGTGGGGGGATATGGAATAGCAGAATGTAAATACAAAATGCGAGGAAAAGAACTTGGAGTCAGTGAGGAATAATAAGGGATAGCTGAATTTTTAGGTTAGATGAGATTCATAGAGTGAATGCTTGTTCAAACAACCATGTTTTAAGGTTTTGTTTGAAGGTTTTGTGACAGGATTCAAGACGCAGGTCCAACAGCATGTTTTTCCAGATTTTGATACCCACTATGGAGAATGATCGGTCTATGGTGGAAACGTGTTTGATGTGTTTTAGTGGATGGAGAGCTAATTTCGCTTGGTGAATATTTCTAATTCCCTGTACGTACCTGGATCAGTCCAGACCGTGGGTTATGTCCCCAATCCAGCAGATGGAGTCAGCCAAAACTTTGAGGGGGCGTCACCATAAGTAGAACTACCCCCTCTGCAGGAGTTCAGTATCTTCTGACTCCAGCAGATGCGAGTAGGGAATTTGGAGTGCTCCCAATTCAGCATAAGCTTTTAACTTTGTCTTTGGCTGCCCTTTCTTGGGCTATTGCCTATTTCTTTTGAATCAGGTTTGAATCAAGTTTGTTTTAAAAAAAAAAAAAAAGAAGACTGATTGAGTTAATTAATTGAGGGGTTCAACTTTGGGGAGGCGTGGCTTACCCTCTGTTTGTGTCTTCCTTGTTTTCTATGCTACAGACGGGGTAAGTTGGTGTTTCTTTTACCTTTCAGCTCCCCAAACTCCCCTGCTACCTCGCGGAGGCCGACAGCACCGGCCTCTCCGCGCTTGCCACATTGCCAGCGGCCATCTTGAGCGCCTCGTGGGCGGCTCGGAAAGGCAGGCAGGCAGGCTTTTTCTTCTTGACGGGTAGTGCGGCCAGGAGGGCCCCCCCGCGCCTTCTTATTCCTCACGTCGGCGGGCAGTGCAGGCCATCGGGCCCCCCCCGCGGCGGCGGCGTTTCGGCTCGCGGGACCCCGAGGCTCACTTTTTTATTCTTTTGGAGCACTTTCGTTTTTCGCGGTTTTTTTTTCGGCACTGCGATGCCGCGGCCGACGCGCTGCGCGGCTTGCGGCGAACCGGGGTCCCGCATCTCCAGGGAGGGCATCTGTGCCCGGTGTCTTCCCGGGGGGGAAGGCACCTCACAGCCCGTTGCCGATTTCTCTTTTCTAGCGCCTCTGCCAGGACGCCGGGGGCGGGCCCCTCCCACAGGCCTGGCGGGAACGGCGGCCATCTTGAGCGCTCGGCGCCCCGCGGCACCTCAGGAGAGAGCGAATGACAGGGAGTCGGAGCCGGACTCGCCCCCGACCTTGCTGCCGGAGCAGGGCCCGCAGGGGCAGGAGAGCGCGGACGTGCCCCCCTCCAGAGCCCCCGCGGCGAGACCGGGGTTTTCCCCGGAGTTCGTCCTTCTTATGCACACGGCATACCTGCAGGGTCTGGATACACCGGTGGACCCCCCCCCTGCCAAGATATGCCGGACCTCGCCTTCGGCTCAGGCCCCCCCCGTTGCGGCGGGAGCGGGGGCCCCTCGTCTTCCCGCACGTGCTCGGGTTCCGCCAGCGACAGGGGGAGCGGCGCCGGACCCAGTGGACCCTGACCCGGACTTCATGGATCTGGGACAAGGGGACGCCACGACGGAGGGGGACGATCCGCGTACGCTGCGCCTTTTCCAGAGGGAAGAGCTGGACGAGCTCATCCCACGCATCATTCAGGAGCTGGATCTGGATCCGCCGCCTGACCCGCCTGCCCCAGTAGCGCCGGCGGTGGTCACATCCTCAAAGAAAGGAGATCCAGTCCTGGCGGCCCTGCGCCCGAGGGCGCGGGCTTTCCCCATTCACGACTCGTTCCTGCAGCTCCTCACGAGGGAATGGGATACCCCCGAAGCGACTCTGAAAGTGGGTCGTGCCATGGAACGGCTGTACCCGCTACCTCAAGATTTCCTGGATCTCATCAAGGTTCCGAGAGTTGACTCTGCAGTCTCGGCGGTCACGAAGAGGACGACAATCCCGGTGACAGGGGGCACGGCCTTGCGGGATACACAAGATCGCAAATTGGAGATCTTCCTGAAAAGAGTCTTCGAGGTCTCCGCGCTGGGTATGAGAGCAGCGATGTGCAGTTCACTCGCCCAGCGGGCAAGCCTCCTGTGGGTTCAACAACTTCTCACCTCCCAGGATCTGCCAGCGGCGGAGGCCGCCCAGGCGGACAGGTTAGAAGCTGCAGTGGCGTACGGGGCGGATGCCTCGTATGACCTGTTCCGCGTCCAGGCAAGAGCTATGGTCTCGGTGGTGGCGGCCAGGCGGCTGCTGTGGCTTCGCAATTGGGCGGCAGATACGTCTTCCAAGTCGAGTCTGGGCTCCCTACCCTTCAAGGGTAAGTTCCTCTTTGGGGAGGATCTGGACCAGCTCATCAAGTCGCTGGGGGAAAATGCGGTTCACCGCCTCCCGGAGGATAGATATCGCCCTTCCCGGGCGTTTGCTTCGTCCCGGACTAGAGCCAGGGCGCAGCGGCGTTACAGGAACTACAGGCCGGGGGGCTCCAGGCCGCCCGCTTCCCGGTCCCAACCCTGGTCGCGCTCCTTTCGCGGCCGCAGGCCCGCGCGCCCCGCTCTCGGGACAGGTAACCCCTCCTCCAAGTCTTCACAATGATGCCAGGGTCGCCCACTCCACCGTCCCCAGGATCGGGGGGCGTCTGAAGTTTTTCTACAGGGAGTGGGCGCGGATTACCTCAGACCAGTGGGTCTTGGACACCGTAAAGCTGGGTTACGCGTTGGAATTTGTCCGGCCACCGAAGAGTCGCTTCGTATTTTCCCCTTGTGGCTCGGCCCTCAAGCGGCAGGCGGTGCAGTCAACGCTGAACAGGCTTCAGGAGATAGGCGCTATTGCGCCCGTGCCCTTCGGAGAGGTGGGCTTGGGCCACTATTCAATCTACTTCGTTGTGCCAAAGAAGGACGGGTCGTTTCGGCCCATTCTGGATCTCAAGGAGGTCAACAAGTCCCTCCGAGTGCTCCGTTTTCGCATGGAAACGCTGCGGTCGGTGATCGCAGCGGTGCATCGGGGGGAGTTCCTTGCCTCCTTGGACCTCACGGAGGCTTACTTACACATCCCCATTCGGCCGGATCATCACCGTCTTCTGCGATTCAAGATACTGGACCAGCACTTCCAGTTCATAGCTCTCCCGTTCGGACTGGCGACGGCACCACGCACCTTCACCAAGATTATGATAGTCGTGGCTGCGGCTCTCCGGAGGGAGGGTATCCTGGTTCATCCCTATCTGGACGATTGGCTCATTCGCGCGAAGTCGTTCACCCATGGCCAGGCGGCCGTGTCCAGGGTGCTACAGTTTCTGCATTCCCTGGGATGGGTGGTGAACTTCTCCAAGAGCTCCCTCGTACCCTCACAGCGCTTGGATTTCTTGGGGGCGACTTTCGACACCCGGCTGGGCAAAGTCTTCTTGCGACAGGACAAGGCGCTTTCTTTGCGGGATCACATACGACGATTCTCTGTGTTACCGGAACCCACCTCATGGGATTACCTGCAACTCCTGGGGGTGATGGGATCCACCATAGATATGGTCCCCTGGGCGTTTGCACATTTCCGGCCCTTGCAGTGGGCGCTCCTCTCCCGTTGGAAGCCGGTCTCGCAGGACTACCAGATGATTCTGCCACTTCCTCAGAAGGCCAGGGACAGTCTGGGCTGGTGGTTGGATCCGGCGAACCTAGCCCGAGGCGTGTCCCTCGACTTACCGGATTGGGTGGTGGTAACCACCGATGCCAGTCTAGCGGGCTGGGGCGCGGTCTGCGATCGCAGCGCCACGCAAGGAACGTGGTCGGCGGTGGAGGCGACGTGGTCCATCAACCGTCTGGAGACCAGGGCGGTCAGGCTCGCCCTGCGGCATTTTCTCCCGCTCCTCCGAAACCGCGAGGTCAGAGTGCTATCGGACAATGCGACCACCGTGGCCTACATCAATCGCCAAGGAGGCACGCGCAGTCCACAGGTCGCACTGGAAGCAGCGCTGCTCATGCAATGGGCGGAGCGTCATCTCGTCCGGCTGGCAGCGTCACACATCGCCGGGGTGGACAATGTTCAAGCGGACTTCCTCAGTCGTCAACGGCTGGATCCCGGGGAGTGGTCTCTGTCCGACGAGGCGACGCAGCTCCTCGTTCGTCGGTGGGGGGCCCCCCACCTAGATCTGATGGCATCCGCTCTAAACGCCAAGGCTCCCCGCTTCTTCAGCCGGCGAAGAGAACGCGGTGCCGAGGGGGTGGACGCCCTGGCACTCCCATGGCCGGCACATCTGCTGCTCTACGCTTTTCCGCCGTGGCCCCTAGTAGGACGGATGCTCCGCAGAATAGAAGGACATTCGGGGACTGTGATCTTCGTCGCCCCGGAATGGCCCAGGCGACCCTGGTTCGCGGACCTGCTGCAGCTGGTGGTCGACGGCCCGATCAGGCTGGGGCACATCCCCTTCCTCTTACACCAGGGCCCGGTATTTTTCGAGCAGGCAGAACTCTTCTGTCTTGCGGCCTGGCTTTTGAGAGGCGACGCCTCCGGCGCAGGGGGTACCCGGAGGCGGTAATATCAACGCTGCTGCGGGCGCGCAAGACGTCCACGTCGGTGGCCTACGTTCGCGTCTGGAAGGTGTTCGAGCGGTGGTGTGCCAGTCAGGACACTAGCCCCACAACGGCTTCGGTCCCTCAGATCCTTCAGTTCCTGCAAGACGGGGTGGACAAGGGACTAGCCTACAACTCGGTGAGAGTCCAAGTTGCCGCTCTTGGTTCGTTGTTGCGTGATGGGGGCTCTCTCTTGCAGCACGCGGACATTGCTCGGTTCCTCAAGGGTGTCAAGCACCTCCGGCCTCCGCTACGGGATCCTTGTCCCTCCTGGAGTCTCAACCTGGTGCTGCGAGCCCTGTCGGGGCCTCCGTTCGAACCTTTGCGCACCGCGACACTCAAGGATCTCACCTTCAAGGCGGTATTTCTGGTGGCAATCTGCTCCGCTCGGCGTATATCAGAGTTACAAGCGCTATCGTGCAGGGAACCCTACCTCCGGTTCTCCGACTCGGGAGTCTCGATCCGCACCGTCCCTTCCTTCCTACCGAAGGTGGTCTCTGCTTTTCATGTGAACCAGACGGTGGAGTTGCCGTCCTTCTCCGCCTCCGAGCCGAAGTCTCTCCGACTCTTGGATGTTCAACGCACACTGCGTATATACCTGGAGGCTACCAACGAGTTCCGGACTTCCGACCATCTATTTGTCCTTTGGTCCGGTCCGAAGAAAGGCTCCCAGGCCTCCAAGACAACCATTGCGAGATGGCTGAAGGCGGGTATTGCCGCTTCCTATGTTGGGGCGGGGCGGACGCCTCCGCCTGGCATTGTAGCGCATTCTACAAGGTCTCAGGCGGCCTCCTGGGCGGAGGCGCGCTCGGTCTCATCCCAGGAGATCTGTCGGGCGGCTACCTGGAAGTCGTTGCACACGTTCGCGAGGCATTACCGCCTACACCTCGCCTCTTCAGTCACGGGACATTTTGGTGAACAGGTTCTCCGAGCAGGCCTCGCAGGACCCCACCCGATTTAGGGAAGCTTGGGTACATCCCACGGTCTGGACTGATCCAGGTACGTACAGGGAAAAGAAAATTATTACTTACCTGCTAATTTTCGTTCCTGTAGTACCATGGATCAGTCCAGACGCCCACCGCTTTTGGGTTTTTCTACTCCTGCTTCATCTTGCTCGTGGGAACGGTAAGGGTTTCTGTACTTCACCACTTGTCCATTTTTCACTGTTGTCCCAGCATCAGCGCCTCACAAGTTGACGTGTTGTCTTTGTTGCCTCCTACCCGTTGTAGGACGCCCACTGTTAGTCTGTTATTACAGTTACATGGCTGGTTGTTGCCAATTTTCTATAAACTTGATTCAATGAGGGGGTTCGGGTTTTTCTACTCGGGCTTTGATATACTCGATACTGAACTCCTGCAGAGGGGGTAGTTCTACTTATGGTGACGCCCCCCTCAAAGTTTTGGCTGACTCCATCTGCTGGATTGGAGACATAACCCACGGTCTGGACTGATCCATGGTACTACAGGAACGAAAATTAGCAGGTAAGTAATAATTTTCTTTTGGTCTGTTGGAGGTGCGAAAAATGAGCTGATCAGAGAACCATTGCATCTCTTGGTTGTGAATTGATTTGTGGATGAGTGAGAGAACTTTAAAAGTAATTCTGAAGGATACGGGTAGCCAATGTAGGAACATGAGTGCTGGAGTAATATGTTCATGCCGTCGAGTATTAGTAATTAAACGAGCAGCGGCATTCTGCAACATCTGAAGAGGTTGAATTGTGCTTTTAGGGAGACCCAGTAGTAGTGCATTACAATAGTCAATCTTTGGTAGAATTGTTGCTTGTAACACAGTCCGGAAGTCCTGAGGATGTAATAACGGTTTAATTCTTTTCAATGTATGTAACTTGAAGAAGCCACTCTTGATTGTGGTTGAGATGAAATTGTTCAAAGTAAGGTGATTATCAATAATGACCCCAAGGCTGCAGACCTGCTTTAGCTTGGTATGGTCTGTTGTTGAGGAAGGATCATGTTGCGTGTTGGTTGAGGTGTTCTTGTGTGGTGTTATAATGAGTAGTTCAGTCTTGTTGGTGTTGATTGCAAGAAAGTTTTCCATGAGTAGATTTTTTTATTTCAGTAAGTGCTGATTCCCAGGTTTCCATGGCCTTAGCAAGTGAATCCTTGATTGAAATAATACCACCAGCACTGCCATTAAAGCAATAGTGGACGTTGCCTTCGGCTGATGCCCAACTGGTTTTTCTCTTCAGGAGGCAGGGAGTGAAGAGAGAGAAATGATGTTGTGTTCTGGCAGAGTCTCTTGTAAGGCTGCTCCAAAATCAGTTATAGTTATTGGCAAGTAAGGGGGGGTAGGGGATTGGGCCTGGATAACTTTAACCGAATGTATATCCAGAGGGAGACTTGTCCCACTGAATATCTGTCACTAGCTAGCCAGCTAACTTGTCTGCTCACCAGCTTACTAAATACGGACCTCCTTGTGATTTAAAGCACCTACATTTTGGCGTTCGGAGCTGACAAATTTTTAAATGGAAAAATCCAGACTCCTAACTGTTAAAATCATCTGCCTTTGACTTTTGAATATCGAGCTCTCTAGACCCAGGTAAATGGCTTTCAAAATGGTCCTCGCAAGACATTTAGTGCACCCCTCACTCTCTGCTTGTTTCTTTGGCCTTCACTTCTCCTTCATTTTCTTCTTCTCTTTCCCTGTCTACGTCAGGAATCATGATCTAGTTTCAGACAGTGGATCCTGGGGGCTGGAAAAGCCCGACAGAGAATTAGACTCTATTCTGCCAGTTTCTTAATTTTCATGGCAGCATGATTTGTCCAAAGAGTCATATCAAATCCTCACTGTAAGGTGGTACATAAGAGCTGCCATTAAAGTTATATTTTGCAGAACAGAAACACAATGTTGCGGACTCCTGTTAGGACACAGTGGTAGGGTGGTTTGGGATGTTTTTCGTGAAGCCGCATCCAAGTGCTATGATATCTTACACACAACTTCTTTCTCTTTCCAAAAGGATGAGATCTGCATGCATCTGACCAACTATGCTATCAACAAACACAATGAAAACTTCATCAGAGATGACACAACCGGCAGCAAAAGGTATCATGCTCAGTAATCCTGCAATCCCCTGGCAAATTCCGAGTGAGTGCTCATTAGCTTATCATGTAGCACTTACCATTCTGCTTTCTACTTCTGAAAATTTGCAGGGGAGATCCATGTGTTGGCCTCTCATTTTGCTTGGGCCTGTGGAAAAAGGGATCCCCAGACTGCTGTGACTCTTTTCTCCTCCAGCTGTAGGGAAGGGGACCCCATTGGCCATTGCAACTCTTGTCGTCTTCCCTCTTCTCCAGCCCCAGAGGAAGGTATCCCCAGACCACCATGAATGCTCTCTTCTTCCTTAGCTATTGGGTTGGGGGAAGGAGGAGGGGATTCCCAGCCCCTGGGAGAGGACATCACTAGCTGGTGAGAGTGTGGTGGTCATTTTAACAGGGCTGGCTGTAAAAGCTGCTGCAAAACTCATTTTTTATGTTTTATTTTAATTAAATGTGTAGTTTTTCCAAAACAATCTTTTTGGTGTTTATGCTTTCTAAAGACACCTGAACTCTGTGTCTAGGGCAACAGGAAGTGCCCCAAAATTGCATCCATTCAGGAATGGTAAACTCCTAATTAGTATGCAGATTATTTTGTTAGTGTTACATTTTATTTTAATCTCAGTATTTGGCTACATTTCTTTGGATAAGTCATTGAATTGTAATGACACAATAATAACCTCATTAGTCGTTCTCTCCCTCCCAAAACTTTCGTGCTACCCATATATCAGAAATGTGCTGCCAGTCTATGTAGTTGAAGAACTCAACTGTAACAAACACTGGGATCTGATGTGGATAAAAGGTGCTACATTAATGCAAGCTATTATTTGCGGGAGCAGCATTTTAATGATGATCAGTTTTCCACCCTCTGATGCTCATTTGTATGAACAAAGTCCCATTAGAAGCTTTCAGTACTACAGCTGGGTCACCTTATGTGGAATGCATCCAGTGCTGCTTCAATACTGGACTGGAAGTTTGGGATAGAAAGAACACTTAAAGTTTTTCAGATGCTTTTCACAGTCCCTTCTCGTCAGTTTTGCCAAACTGGCTTGGGTTGTCCAGGCTCTTCCTTGTGCAAGTAGATAAATAGGCAAGAGTCCAACCAACAACAATCAATAAATAATACCAAGAGGAAGGACAAACAGTTCACTAATGTTCTCTGAAGTTCAGAAACAACAATCTTTTAATTGTGTACGGGCAAGTCTGTCAGCATCATAACAAGTAACTTATAATAGTAGCTTCCCGATCCCCTGACATGGGCTGTGTTTCGAGAAAACTGTGTCAGGAGGGAACTCACAGTTAAAAAGACATTTGAAAGTAGGGGGTCAAAGAGTGTTAACAGTGGAATCCTTAAACAGACAGTTTCAAGGTGAACCCCTAAAGTATGTTCTTGTATGTAGAATTTCAAAGAACTCTTTTTAAGGGTATGTCAAGGATTACAGGCACGAGTGGTAGAGTCAGTGAAGGAATGCTAACAATGCTACTATTATGAGCTAATTTTTGTGATGCTGACACACTTGCCAAGAAGATTAAAAGATTGCTGTTTCTGAACTTCAAAGTGAACTGTTTGTCCTTCCTCTTGGTATTATTTATAGGCTCTATTATATGACACTAGCTCCAGGAACAACGCTGCAGCGTTTGACAGACGTGAGGCATGAAGGACAGCATTATGTTGAAAGCACCAGCCAATAATGTTTGTGTATCTCAGACAAGTCAGGATAGCCTTTTATCCTTCTAAGGTAGCCAAAAAGAGTTTGCATTGTAAATGGGTAATAATAAATGTGCCGTTTGTGTGTAAATGCTTTAAGATGTTAAGAGTATATGACACTATGAAGTCTATATTCAAAGCCTTCATGCAAGTAACTTTTCGAGCTCCGTGCACAAAAATGGAGCTTTCCATATTCTCCCCCCGCTGACCACAAACATTTTGTGCTCACAAAAAGGGGCATAAGTGGAGATGTTCCAGGAGCAGGGTGAACTTAAGCTGGTGAGCAGAAATATTTAGCTAAAGTTATGCATATAAGCTTGGTCAGAGAAATCGCAGTCCTAAACTTATCAGGGAAAGTTCTGCCATAATGTTATTCATGGATATTCAGCAGGCGCCTTCTGCGCTTAAGTCCTTCTAATTATCCTGGAACTGTTGGGTGCGGAACTTTACCAGAATAAGCTTGACACTCATTGGCTTACTCATTATTGACCTCTTTAATTGCTATTCCCTGTACGTACCCAGATCAGTCCAGGCTCTTGGGTTTTGCCTCCCTTCCAGGAGATGGAGACAGAAAACGTTTTAATGACACTGTAACTTAACCTCGTGTGCCACCTGCAGTCTGTCTCCAGCAGAAGGAAGGTGGTGCAAATCCTGCAGTCTGAGGAGAATTAAAAAAAAAAAAAAGAAAAAAAAAAAAAAGAGTAGTGTTAGGGTTACTTGCTACTTAGCCCTCCCTGAAGGTCGGTAGGTCCTGGAGGGGCCATCCTTTCAGGTGGAGGAATGGACGAGTGGGAGGGGTTGGAAACCCCTGGGTCTGCCCCTATCCTTCACCCGCTAAGGGGGGAGATAACTGGTGAGGCCAGTTCCCTCTCCTCCCTCCCTCAGGTGGACAGTCGGAGCTTGCAGCTGCAAGTATAAATTTTTATATAAAAAAAAAGAAAGACAGAGCTTCTCTGTTTGGTGTTTGTGCTGGTTGAGTGTGTTTGTTTTCTTGGCTTTCCGCAGGTCGTCAGGTGCACTGGAGGTCAGCTGTTAGTGGTGCAGTCAGCTCTGGGGATCGTTTGTAAAAAAAAAAAAAAAAAAAGCTCCTGAGCTTTTTTGCCGCCATGCCGTGCAGCGGGTGTGCTTGACTTGTGGGGGACACACGCACGCACCTCTCCCTTGCTGGCACTTGCTCCCGCTGCATCTCCAGAGCTGAAGGCAGTTCGGGGAGCGCGCAGGGGGCCTCGGACAGGCAGCGATCCTCCGCAGTTAGTGTGGGGGTGAACCAACCAGCCTGACAGTGCCATCACAATTTTGGTGGCCATTTTGCCAACCTTTGCTGCCATGACTGACAGGTTTGCAGGGACCCTGCCCTGCCCCCACCGCTATTGCCAGCTGATCGAAGGCCCACAGAGCCCCAGGGGTCCTGAGATCCTCTGTTGGGGATGAGGAGGAAGGACCTCCTGGAGCAGGATCCAGAAGAATCGGGATTTTTCCCCAAATTTTGTTTTGCTTACGCATAAAGCTTTTTTGGCGAAAAGGGCGGGAGGACCTGCAGGAACCAGCTGTGGCCAAGAGGCTGCGTTGGTCTCGATCTGGTGGGGCAACCAGAGTTCGGAGAGTGCTGGCTCGTCATTTGCCCCAGGGGAAGGCTGATGATAGCTCAGAGGCTGAGGATTCCCCAGTGGCGGATCCGTCTGGGGTAGATCCTCATTTGGACAGCACGGACCCAGATGAGGTATGGGATCAAGCACCCTCGGTAGAGGGGTATGATCCGAAAGTGGTCCGTCTTTTTCGCCGGGAGGATCTGTGGCCCTTAATACCATGTGTTCTTAATGAACTAGGTATTAAAGAGCCCCAAAACGGATTCAAACCATGAGGGAGTGAATCCAGTCATGTGGGGCCTGAGGGGGCTGACCAAAATGTTTCCTTTCCACAATTTAGTGAAGGAGTTAGTGCTTCGGGAGTGGGAGACTCCAGAAACAGGCTTGAAGGTTGGCAGAGTCATGGAGAAGTATCCTTTGCCTGAAGACACGTTGGATCTTTTGCAGATGCCGAAGATGGATGCTTTGGTTTCAGCTGTGATGAAGACAACGATTCCGCTAGTGGGTTTGGCCGCACTTAAGGATATGCAGGATAGGAAGTTGGAGGTGCATCTCAAGAAGATCTTTGAGGTGTTGGCACTGGCATTTGTGCTGCTGTGTGTAGCAGCTTTATGCTCTGGGCCAGGTTTCGCTGGGTGCAACAACTGCAGTCCGACAAGTCGTTATGTACCGAGGACGAGCAGCAGGCCGAGAGGCTAGAGGCCATTGTGGTCTACGGGGCGGATGCCTTCTATGACCTCTTCCGCACTTCCCCCTTATTTAGTGATGTCTGCAGTTTCTGCTAGAAGGCTTCTGTGATTAAGGAACTGGTCTGTGGATGTTTGGTCTAAGTCTCAGCTGGGATTGCTTCCGTTTAAGGGGAAGCTGCTTTTTGGAGAGGACATGGAGCAGCTTGTGAACCTTCTCGGAGAGACTAAAGGGCACAAGCTGCCAGAGGACAAGCTGAAGGTAGGCAGAGGCTTCTCTTTGACATCAGCTCATTTCCAGTCAAGCCGGCATCCACGTCAGTCTCGTCCTTCGGGTGGAGGTCAGAGATGAGGGGCTGGGAGGCAGCAGTCTTGGAATCGGTCCTTTCGAGACCGTAGACCAGTCAGAAATGGTTCTGATCAGGGATCCCCCGGTGCCAAGTCTTCCCAATGAAGCGAGGCTGGCCCACTCCTCTGTTCTACCCATCGGAGGTCAGTTAACATCCTTTCTCAAGGAGTGGGCCAAGATCACATCGGATCAGTGAGTCCTAAGTGTGATAGAACACGGTTACGCTTTAGAATTTGCCTGGCCATTAAAAGATTTGTTCTTAAGGTTCCCTTGCAGTTATGAACAGAAAAAATGAGTGGTTCGGGAAACTGTTAATCATTTTCATCTGTTGGGGGCCATCGTACCAGTATTGGTCGAGGAACTGGGATCCGGAAGGTATTCCATTTATTTTGTGGTCTTGAAGAAGGATGGGCCTTTCATCTGATTCTGGACTTAAAGAAGGTGGTTCTGGCACTCAAGGTACCTCATTTTCGGATGGAAACATTGAGGTTGGTGATTGCTGCAGTGCACAAAGGCGAGTTTTTGGCTTCTCTAGATTTGACCAAGGCCTATCTCCCATTCCAATTCGTTTGGACCATCAAAGTTTTCTCAGGTTCATGATCCTTGGAAATCATTTTCAGTTTTCTATCCTACCTTTTGGGTTGGCAACAGCTTCGAGGACCTTTACAAAGGTGATGGTAGTAATAGCAGCAGCTCTTCGCAGGAAGGGGTCTTGGTCCACCCATATTTGGACGACTGGTTGATTCGTGCAAAGTCAGAGGACCTTTGTCATTAGTCAATGACAGTAGTGCTGCAGTGATTATAGTCCCTAGGCTGAATTGTGAATTTCCTCAAGAGCCAATTGATGCCATCTCAAGATCTGGAGTTCCTGGAAGCACGCTTCAACACCAGGCTTGGGAGAGTTTTTCTTACCGAGGAACAGATTGTCAAGATCCAGGGACAAACTGGCAGATTGCTAAGTAGTGCGGTTCCCAGGGTCTGGGATTATCTGCAGGTTCTTGGGTCTATGGCTTTCACTTTGGAATTGGTCCCTTTGATGTTCGCTCATATGCGGTCTCTTCAGTCTGCCTTGCTCTCCAGGTGAAATCCAGTATCTGAGCAATTTCATCTATCGCTGCCTCTTATGGAAAGCGCCAGGTCGAGTCTGGATTGGTGGCTGTGTCGGGACATTTTCAGCTGTAGGATGGCCTTGGAGGTTCCAAGTTGGATAGAGGTCACAACTGACGCCAGCCTATCTGGTTGGGGGGGGCCATGTGTCAGGCTCAAGTGGCGCAGGGACACTGGTCTCCGGAGGAGATGTCATGGTCCATCAACCATCTAGAGATGAGAGAAGTGCATCTCATGTTGCAGGCCTTTTTGCCTCTTGTTCAGGGCAGACCAGTGAGAGTTTTATCGGACAGTGTGACAGTGATGGCTTACATCAACTGGTAGGACTGTTTCCAAGAGTCTGGCAGCGGCACAGGAGGCCTAAAAAATTAATCCAATGGGCAGAGCGCCACGTGGAGATGATGACAGCTTCCCACATAGCGGGGTTGGACAATGTCCAGGCGGATTTCCTCAGTCGCCAACAGTTGAATCCCGGGGAGTGGGAGTTGTCGGAGGAAGCCATGCTCCTGATTTGTCACAGGTGGGGAGTACCATGCATGGACCTCATGGCAACGTGCAACAATGCCAAGGCTCCGAGGTTCTTCAGTCGAAGAAGAGAGCAAGGAGCAGAAGGAGTCGATGCCTTGGTCCTCCCGTGGCCACAAGGAATTCTCTTGTATGTGTTCCCACTATGGCCGCTGGTGGGCAAGGTCTTACGAAGGATAGAGCTTCAATCAGGGCAGGTAATTCTGGTGGCACCGGAATAGCCTTGCTGGCCATGGTTCGGAGATTTGGTCAATCTCTCAGTGGATGGCCCGCTACATCTTGCTCATCTTCCCAACCTGCTGCGCCAAGGTCCTATGTTTTTGGATCAGGCGGGTCGCTTCTCTTTCGTGGTTTGGCTTTTGAGAGGAAGTGCCTGAGAGGAAAGGGGTATCTAGAGGATGTTGTTATCACTGTTACAAGCAAGGAAGAAGTCCACCTCTCTAGCATACATGCGGGTGTAGAAGGTGTTTGAGGTTTGGTGCAAGGAACATAGCTTGGATCCTCTTCAAGCATGGGTGGCCCACATTTTGTCCTTTTTGCAGCAAGATTTGGTAAAAGGTTTGGGTTTCAACTTGTTAAGAGTTCAGGTGGCTGCCTTGGGGTGCCTTAGGGGCAAGAGGCATGGTGTATCTCTGGCTGCGCATCCAGATGCGGTACATTTTTTATGAGGGGGTCAAACATTTGTGTCCCTGGTGCAAAAAGCATGTCCTCCATTGTGCCTAAACTTGGTTCTTAAAGCATTGTGTGGGGCACTGTTTGAACCGCTACGCAGGGCGACTTTGAAGGATCTTACTTTAAAAGTTGTTTTTCTGGTGGCAATTTGTTCGGCTAGATGAATTTCAGAAGTGTAAGCACTGTCATGTAGAAAGCCTTTCCTAAGGCAAACAGTAGTAAAATACAATTTAAATTAAAAATAAAATTTAAAAGTTTTAAAAACAAAGTAAACACATCATGAGCAGAAGAAAAAAATAGCATAAATGGGATGGTGTTATTAGTCGGTATAAGTTAAATTCCAGTATCTGGAAGTCACTAATAGTTTTGGAGTTTCCGATCATCTTTTCATTCTTTGGAGTGGTACAAAGAAAGGGCAGAAAGGTTTGAAAGCTACCATAGCACAGTGGCTGAAAGAGGCCATAGTTTCGGCATACATTTGCATGAGTCGGTCGGTGTCTTAGGGTCTGAAAGCTCACGCGACACGGTTGCAAGCGGCATCCTGGGCTGAATGTCAGTTAGTGTTGCCACAAGAGATTTGTAGGGCGGATACTTGGAAGTCTTTGCACACTTTCTCCAGACATTTATCATCTGGATGTCCAAGTGCCGGAGTCTAGAAGTTTTGGGGAAAGTGTACTTCGAGCGGGACTCTTGCAGTCCCACCCGGCTTAGGGAAGCTTTGGTACATCCCAGGAGTCTGGACTGATCTGAGTACGTACAGGGAAAGGAACATTGGTTCTTACCTGCTAATTTTCGTTCCTGTAGTACCACAGAGCAGTTCAGAGTCCCGCCCAGGTTTTGAGAGTCTGCTCGATCTGTGCTGTTTGTATATAATCTGAAGTATTTTTAATTGGATTTTCTGGCTTAGGTGATGGCTGTACATGCTGTATTATTTGGTTGTAAGGCTCGTTCAAATTTAGTGTTTTTCTCCTCCTCGTTCGGCGGGAGAAGAGGTATAGGTTACGTTTTGGAATTCTTTTCCATCTTGGCTTGGGTACAGGTCAGTACTGATGGACTGCAGGTGGCACGCCAGGTTAAGTGACAGTGTCAGTAAAACTTTCTCTGTTGCCATCTGCTGGAAGGGAGGTAAAACCCAGAAGTCAGGACTGATCTGTGGAACCACAGGAATGAAAATTAGCAGGTAAGAACCAATTTTCCTTTACTCATGTGCTGGCTTTAGTGAGGACACCAATTCAGAAACTATGGCATTCACTATAGCAAGGTGACCCAGGCCAAAGGTAGTGTTTAGAAGCAAAATAATTCTAGACATCTGAACAACCCAAATTTGGAAGCATCTGAAGTTTACTAGGAGAGTTTGGCCTGATGCAGGAGTGTTGTCATCAGTGGAGAGAAGTGCAGGACCTCCTCTGTCAGAGTTTAGGATTCAGATAGCTCAGAGTGTTTGTCTCTGAGGACAAGCAGGATTAATCAGCAGCACAAAAGAGGTGACATCACCCAAAGGTGCCGTCATCCAAAGATGTGGACACGGAGCATTCCCTAGAGAGTTCTGGAAATCTTAGATGGCTTTTTCAGCATGTATTGGATTTTCTGCTTAGCCATGGAAATGCAGGGCTCTCTCAGTGTTTTTAGCCACAGATGATATTGGCCATGCTTTTTTTTTTTCCTGTCAGAGAGAAAATATATTTTCTTCATGATTGGGCTTTCTTAGTTCCTTTTACTACTTTAGTCCTCTTAACATCTTGGTAATTTTTTTTGGCACCACCTTAATTTTATTTTCCTATTTTGATGCAGGCACTTGGCCCCAAGAATTTTTCTATTCCTGGTAAGAACTAGTACAATGACTTTAGTCAGCCTTTTTTTTCACCACAATTTCACCTTTTGGTTTTTCCACTTCTGTTTTTCTCACATTGTCTGAGAAGAAGGTCAGTGGTTTCAAATGTTGCCTGTGCTGCAATAATAACATGCCCATAATTGACCATCTCATGAACCTCATGAGCTGTCTGGGTCTACAGCATGATGTCCTTGATTGTGGCATCTGTTCAAAGATGTCACCCAGGGCCATCAGGCTTCAAAGATTACATCTCCTTGATGTCTTCAGCAAGTCCGATTCCCCCTCATTAACACTGAAGGACCCAGAATCCACACTGACTATTAGCAATCCTCCAGCACCAAGGGATGGAATATTTTTCTTTGAGGCATTCGAGCATTTATCTCCATCTGTGTATGAACCCTAAAGCAGAGAGATTATGGCTTCAGCAAGCCAAGCAGTTTCATTCAGAGATCAGCTTCGTCTCCCATAATGAGTCAACTGCAATGATCTCCCAGTTTCCATACCAAACATATGGTTAGCAGGAGAGCATGATCTCTCTCGGAGACCCCCTTCAGTTTTGGCCTCAGTAACGTTCAAGAAAGAATTGGACAAAAGATACTCAAGGTCTGCTCTCAGCACGTCAAAAATATGGAGGTGCCCACAGCAAGCACCTGGGCACCATCTATGGTATCAACAGAACTGATACTTGAATCCTTAATTGACCCTGATATCAGTGTCTCAACACTAAGATTCAAAATTTCTGTTGGATATGGCCAGCATCAGAGAGATTCCTCCCCTATGGTACTCCACCAGTTGACCCAGAGGCCAAAACAGTCATCACTTATGCCTGTTGAAGTTATTACTTTAGGGTTGGTGCCTTCCCAGACTTCAGTTACACTTATAATTCTTGACTCTGAGGAGTCCTGCTTACAGGTCTGAAGATTCTGGTTTCAGAATATTTACCAGACCTCCCATCAGACCTCTCTGTACACGCGAGGAATAGGTACCCTCCCGAGGATATACCTTATCCAGTTTTAATACAGAGCATAGACAAGACCATTCCCTTTAATTTAGTGTAAGGTGAACGTAGGGCACCTCTTTTTGGCATCCTCACAGTTGTGCCTCGCAGTGAAGAGAATCGCTTCTGAAATAAAATCAAGGAGGCAGTGGATCTGATTTAAGATCATTTTTCAAAAATTCAGATACCCCATGAAGACACCTCCAGTCCAGTCTCCACCTCCAAGAGGTGCCTGACAACCAGGTAGTTATGTTCCACCTAAACAAGCAGGGGCGAGAAGGTTCACTCATTCTTCGTGGGGAGGCTGTATTGAATTATTGAACCCCTACAAGTGATCCAACGATGGATCGGGAGGTGGCAAGAAGGACATTTTGTGAATATGAGACACTGAAATAGATTTATTTGTGACTGAACAGGAAGATCCTGACCTTCTTCTCCAGGAGATCAGGAGACAGATTAATGCCAGGTGCTTTCTCCCTACACTGGGGGACAGGTTTTCTGTATGTGCATCTTCCAGTTCCCATGGTTGTGAAGACCTTGATCAAACTCAGAAGAGACCAAATAACTATGGGACTCATAGCTCTTCCTTGGCTGAGACAAATTTGGTTTCCTTTCCTTCAGGAGTTATCCATCAGGAAACTAGTCAGGCTGGTGAATTTCCTCCTAAACATCCAAACTCTGGCTTTCATAGCCTGGATGCTGAGAGCAAAATGGTTTGTTCCTTTGGATTCTCCAATAAAGTGTCTCTGGTCCTTCTGGTTTCTAAAAGAAGGAATATATAAAACAATCTTATGGGTTTAGCTAGAGGAGGTTTGCCATCTGGTGTGAAAGCAGGGTCCTAGATCCTTTCTCTTGCCCACACAAAAACTGCTTGAATACTATCTACAGCTTTCAGATTATGACCTCAAAGCCAATTTTATTAGGGTACATCTCAGTGAAAGTGGTGCTTATCGCCAGCTGTAGAAGGGAATCTCGTTTCTGATCAGTTCTTAGTTGTCATATTTATGTAGGATGTGCTTAAATTGAAGCCTCCCATTAAGCGACCTACAGTTCATGGGCACCTCAGTGTGGTTTTGACTCATCTGATGAAAACCCTTTTTGAGCCTTTGAACTTTTAGAAGCTCAGGTGCCAGACTTGCAAGGTCTTATTTTTGGTGGCAGTCACTTCAGCCCACAGAGTCATTGAACTCCAGGCCCTAGTGACTTATTTACCATATACTAAGTTTCATCTTAATAAGATGGTGCTGTGCACTCATCCCAAGTTCCTGCCTAAAGTGATGTCACATTTCTACTTTAATCAGTCAAATTGTCCTACCAGGCTGCTACATACTCATACAGATGAACAAGCCTTGCATAGTTTGGATTGCAAAAGAACTGTTGCGTTTTATATGGAACAGATCAAAATCTATAGAAGGCCCACCCAACTCTTCATTTCTTTTGACCTCTAACAGGCCTGTAACCAATGGATAATTTCCAAAAAATGTCTAAAATATTAGACTTCAATAAGACGCTTGTCCGCACGTATTTCACACAAGGATATGACACAGAATTTAGTTAGAACAAATATAAATTTAATATTTCATATCCTTGGAAGACACAGATGCAAGACCTTCAATATAGGCAGAGCATTACTGTGTCTTACAGTCTCTTGTGAAAGCTGCATTATATAACTAGCAGATTGCATCTCATTTTGTTATGGCCATGCAGGTCTGACTCTAGAAGGGCATGTCAAGATTTATTATATTAGCGCTATGGCAGTATCCATGTCCTCTCTATGGTCAACTTCGATGGAAAAAATTTGTAAAGCTGCAACATGGTGTTCCATCCACACATTTACTTCTCAATACTGACTCCTGACGTGACAGTAGTTTTGGCCAATCTGTCTTCCAAAGTCTCTTCGAGTAGCAGAATCTAGCTTCATACCCACTAGGGCAGAGCTTCCCAAACCTGTCCTGGGGAGGGGGTCCCCAGGACAGGTTTGGGAAGCCCTGCACTAGGGCCTATTAAATTGTTTTTTGGTTGTCTTCCCAAGAAAATTGTTTAGTCTGACTGTTGGCAGCTTTGTTTCTAATACATAGTAACCTAGAGGGCAATAATGAAACACAGCTTTCCTCATGGAAATGGGCTGTTTGATAATTGCCCACCCATTAATGGGAGTAAAAGTACATGCATATGTCAACAAATATGCATACCTTTATCCGTGTACCTTTGTAGGTGCTCCTGGGATGGGAGCAGATGGGAGATGGAAACTATGCATGTAGTTTTGAATATTAAAAAAAATACAAAAGTATATAGTAGTAAACCCGTGTAGTATACCTGCTCTAAGAGCAGGTGTAAATTTGCAGGTACTTTTGAGGGGGGCAATAATTAAAACAAAACTATGTAGTTTTGCTTTGATTATTGCGGAAAATCTCATGGGTAAAACTACCCATTGGGTTTGCCATACCATAGGTAGTTTGATTATTGCCTCCAAGGTAACATAGTAGATGATGGAAGAAAGAGGTCATCCAGCCTTTCAGTTATTCTGTTCACACTGCTAAGGATATATCCCAGCTGCCAGCCGCAGAGTGTGGCCCCCTAGGTCTTCTGCATAGCCTGCCAGACAGACCTGGTTGCATGAATGCCTGTACACCAGTGTTTCCGCTATTGCAGAAGTTATTGCCTGCCAGAGAGGTGCAGCTGCCAGTTTGATTTTAACACCACAGCCAAAGCTAAAAAGCTGCCATTACTAGCAAGCCTCTTATATCCTCTGCATAGCCTGCCAAACAAACCCAGTTATGTGAGTCTGCATTACTATTAGCACCTCTTAACATCTCGTGTTAACTTATTTGCCATACGTTTGCTAGCCCCACCACCTGTTATTGGATCAAGTGCATATTGCACAATGAACACTTTAACACATCGTTAAGTCATGCTTTCTGTTATTTCCACTTTTAGTAACTAAGGATCCTCTGTGCTTATCCCATGCCCTCTTTATTGGAAGGCAACTCTTAGTTAGGGATTCCCACTTGTATGGCTGATTAATCCTGCTTGTCCTTGGAGAAAACAAAGTTGTTTACCTCTAATGGGTATTCTGCATGGAGAGCAGAATAATCAGCCACACATATCCACTATGCTTTCCTTCTGGATTTGGCTTGCTTTAAGCTATTATGTAGGACTGAAGAGGCCCGTGTGATGGTGACTGAGAAGGAAGTCCCACACATGCCAGGCAAAACCACCTAGGCTTTTCCCGTGCTATCTAGGAAATGCTCTGCATTAACTTCATCAGATGATGGCACCATTGGATGACGACACCCTACTTGTGTGATTGATTATCCTGCCATCCACAGAGGACACCAATTACAAGGAAGCAACTTTGTCTTCTTGAACAGGAAACTCTCCACCTTGAATGCCTGGATGAAGAAGAATTGCTACGAGACATCTAAAGTATGGGAGGAGATTGAGGATGTCATCATCAAAGCGCTTATTTCAGCCCACCCCACCTTGAAGCACAATTACCGTACTTGCTTTCCAAACCATGTGGCTGGCAATGCCTGCTTCGAGATTCTGGGATTTGACATCCTATTGGACAGGAAGCTCAAACCTTGGCTTCTGGAGGTGATATGAACATTTTATAATTTATTTCATGGATATATTGTGGAGTGCTTGAAGGTTTGCAGAAGTTCCTATTATTTGTTATATTGTAAGGCATAGTTTAGCATAAAAATAATTAGCATTATTTTTTAAATTGAGTCTTCTTATTATAAGGAACTTCAGCAAAGCATAGATGTATGCATGTATTGTGTAAGTCTCTCTATCTATTTATATTAAATAAGTACTGAGCAGGACAATTATAAGGTGAAAAAGATTGATCTGAAGGCTGAAAGGAGAGCATAGTGACCAACAGAAGTTGAAGGAAATATAGTTTTTTTTAGTTCACTCACTATCCTGAAGGAGCAGTCATTTTTCACATTAAAACAACGTTGTCAGTCTATATTTGCTTTATAAAATCCTCTGGAAAAACTCGGGGGAGCAGGGGGAAGAGGAATGATGATATAATGATGCTGCAGTAACTTATTTTCTCAGAGGGTAAAAGTTTATTTTGTTCTCACTCAGTTGACTTTCTACAAACCAGTCCAAAGTCTTGTTATCTACTGAAGATTTTCTAAAAATAAGAACAGAAGAAATGCCACCCTGGGTCAGATGAAAGGGCCATCAAGCCCAGCATCCTGTCTCTGGCAGGAGCCAATCCAGGACACAAGTACCTGTCAGGATCCCAAAGAATAGGTCCAATCCTTCCTATATTCTTCAAAATATTCAGTCACACTATCCAAATTCTTAGCTTCAACTATTGCTGCTTATTTTGGTTTGAACTGAGTAACTTTCAGGCTCAGCTGAATCTTCACTTTAACCATTTGGTCATGGGCAATTATTGCTGGGCTTGCTTTATAGGGAGGTGGGAAAAAAGGGGAGAAAATTTGTGGAATTATGCAGCCCTTAGAAGGACTAGAAGTCTCAAACATGGAGGAGGACAGACAAATGAAACACTTTCTATCTGGCTATATGCACACCTTTCACTTGACGACATGAACTTTGTAAGTGCAGGAGCAGACAAGGGACCAATTGAGAGAGTGCTCCAAAGAGTTTCAAGACCAAGATACTAGCACATGCTATTACAAACATTCAGATCAAGAACACACAGTGGAAATGCTATTATTACAGATGTAGGTATGTTATTATCTAGTACCTTTTGAACCATTCCTAACTTTGTAATGGCAGGTGAATCACTCCCCAAGTTTCACCACAGATTCCGATTTAGACCGAGAAGTGAAAGATGCCTTGCTGTTTGATACTTTTAACCTGATCAATCTCCGAGCCTGCGACAAAAGGAAGATGTTAGAAGAGGACAAACGGAGGGTCAAAGAGCGCCTATTCCAGCGCCACCCTCCACGAGAAACAAGGTACTATCCCTTCAATGCAACTGGGTCAGAATTAATGTAAAGAGGGTTGTTCTCCCATAGGCCTCAGATAATGTGGCCATCTGTTAACTAGAGTGGTCACATAAAGAATAGGGGTTTCTTTGTGAGATCACAAAGGCTGCTTCTTGTTCTTTAAAATAGGGAAGAGCATAAAAATAATTTCCCTGTGCGTACCCGGATCAATCCAGACAGTGAGTTGAGCCTCCTTTCCAGCAGATGGAGACAGAGAAAAACTCAAAGGGTATCCTAAATCAGGACAGAGCTCCCCCTGCGTCCCTTCAGTATTTCTCTGTCTCAAGCTGATGCAGATAGCAGAACCTGCGGTTCACATTCCTTTTCCCAGTTTTCTTGGTGTGAGGAAGTTCTTTTCTTCCTTCCTTCTATATTTCTAAGGGATCAAGCAAGTATCTGAAAATTTCAATCAGTTTTATTAAAAAAAATAAATAAATAAAATAAAGTTTGTTCATCAGGAGAATTCTGTCTCCTCGCTCTTACTTGGGCCTGGGGGGGGGGGGGGGGGGGTTCCCCTTGATTTCTTCAGCCTAGGACCCTTTTCCCGGTGACCTGTGTACATAATTTCTGTACTCAGGGCCAGGGCAACAAGAACACTTAGACTCAGCAATAGGTATAAAGTAAATTTTATTTGGCTTTAAAAGTGTTCCTGGGAGATGCTGTATATTGGGTGCCCTTTGTCTGTCAAAATAACCAGCATCTCATTGAATTCAGGAAATGATCCTTCTTTTATAGTTAAACATACAGTATTGCCGAAGTTTCTAGAATCAAGTGACTGCCCAAAGACTCATTTACAGAGACACATCATGCTGTAGTCATGACTGCCCTGACAGGTTTCCCTAGGTGTAGCTCATTTGCCCTCACTTTCCAGATACTCCTTCTGTTCTATAGATGATCTTGTCCAGTGAGGGTTCAACAGAATAGTGCCTGAAGCTACCGCTGTTGGTTTCTTCTGATCTTCCTTTGATCTTCTGTGTTGTGTAAACAGGTAGTAGGTCTGTGTTCTGAATAGACAGTAGGCCTGAATTCTGTTGCTGGTGCAAGAACTTTAATTAAAGCTGTAACCTCAGGGAATTCATGCTCCTGTCAGTAGAGATAGGCATCTGTGAGCCACAAGCTTGTATGTTGGTTTCATGAGAACCCAGCTTTCTTGTATTATGCTGTAAATATTGCCATTGATGTCCACCTGGCCTTTAATTATAGGCTTTGCAGAGCATACAAGTTTCCCAGATCTTCCACATTCTTGAGTCTGAGAGGGTCAGAAAGTCACTATATTTCAACAGTGTCAGTGTGAATCAGCCCTCTGAGGATTCTGGGACTGGCTGAATGAACCAAAATTATGAACCAGAGTTATGAATTATATCACCTGTTGCCTGGCTCCAGGGTGATACTGGTGGTCCAATCCCTCCCCCGCTGAGACCCCTGAGAAGTTACATGCCTCAGGTCTATTACTAACAGAGAGGTCAAAATTCCTCTGTTCCTTTAAGCACAAAAAAAAAAGTTACAGACTTTATTCTGAGTACCTTGGACAAGGGCCGGCAGCCTTCAGGGGAAGGAGTGGAGAGCAGGGTGTTTTGCTCTCTCTCCCACTCACAGCCAGGCACAGAAGGGCTTTGCCGTTTTCAGCGGCAGTTCTTTTTTCCCTCTCCCAACCCGTTCTTACGTTGCCACGATCTCCATTTCGTGTGGCATGCGGGGAGCCTGCCTTGCGGCTCTCCCGCGAGGGTGTTTGCGCTAATTGTTTGCCCGGCGGGGAGGGGCCCTCTTCGGCACCGGAGTAAACTGCTACCCGCGGTCGAGCCGGCAAGTGCACTGCTAGGCTGGCCCCGTCCCTACAAACCATGGGAACGGCGACCATTTTGTCTGCAGATCTTGCAGCTAATTCCTTGCTGGATGGGGGAAGAGATTCATTTTTTCATCAATTTCCCCCCCCCCCCCTCCCGGATTTAAGCCCCGTGGATCTTTCGGATGTAGTCCCTGACCCCCAGCACAATGTCCCGTTCCCCCCAATGCCAGGGAAGTCCTCAAGCATTTTTCTACGGATTTTGTCCTATTACACAATGCTTTCATCGCTAGTTTACTGCAGCAGGAGGAACCCCCCAAAGACCCCCCACCTGTAAGGGTTCCTACAGGCCCTCCACCTGCAAAGGTGCCTAAGGTATCTACAGAACAGGGACCCAAACTCACTAATTCTCAGGGGACGAATCTGGTTCGGACCATATGGGGGTACCAGACCCTCTGGATCCTGCTACTCGGCCACCTCAGCTTCCAGACTCCGATCCAGATGCAGGTTCTCTAAATCAGAATCCATCGGTCGAAGGGGCGACCCATGGGTTTTGCGCTTGTTCCAGCAGGAGGAGCTGGACCCGCTCATACCTTTTTGTTTTAGCCGAGCTGGGCATAGATGCCCCTCCAGAGGAAACCGCAAGTGCCTCAGTTTCCAGCAACGTAGACCCTGTCCTGGCTGGACTGAGAGCCCCCCCCCACGTACCTTCCCATTTCATCCTCTGCTAATGCAGTTACTACTCCGAGAATGGGAAGCTCCTGAATCCGGCTTACAGGTGGTGGGCAGAGCAATGGACAAGCTCTGTCCCCTTCCAGAACAATGTCTTGAGATGCTCAAGGTTCCTAAAGTGGACGCTTTGGTTGCCGCTGTCACAAAAAGAACCTCCATACCAGTGGTGGGAGCGACGGCTTTGAAGGATCTTTAGGATCGAAGTTGGAAGTGCATCTCAAAAGAATTTTTGAAGTTTTGGTGCGCGGCGTTCAGGCGACAGTCTGTAGCAGTCTTATGCAGCAGGCAAAGGTGGGTTCAACAATTACTCAGCACCCAGGACCTCCTGTCTGCAGAGGCAGAACAGGCAGAACGTCTGGAAGCTACGATTGCGTATGCTGTGGATGCTCTCTATGATCTCCTCAGGATGCTGGCTAGATCCATGATATTGGCGGTCTCAGCCAGGCGTCTCCTCTGGCTGCGAAATTGGGCAGCGGACACCTCTTCCAAATTGCAATTGGGCACTCTCCCCTTCAAGGGCAAGTTTCACTTCGGGGAGGACCTTAAACAGCTTATCAATTCTCTAGGGGACAACAAGGTTCATAAGCTTCCTGAGAACCGCCCTAAACCCTCCAGACCCTTTTTTCCTTTGCGCTCTCATTTCAGGGGGCAGTGCAGGTTCAACAGGTTGCGGGGGGCTCCATAAATAAACCCCTCCACAAGATCTCAATCATGTTCTCATTCCTTTCGTGGATGCCAACCATTCCAAGATGGAAACCCCCAAGGATCCGCCCCAGTCTTCCCAATGAGATGCGGCCAGCCCATTCCTCCGTTACCAACCTGGGAGGCCAACTCTCCCTTTTTCATGAGGAATGGGTCAAACTTACTTTGGATCGGTGGGTCCTCGAGGTAATAGAATGAGGCTATGCTTTAGAGTTTGCTCGGTCTCTTCCAGATCGCTACCTCATCTCTCCTTGCAGACCCCTGCGGAAGCAACATGTGGTGCGCCAAACTCTGGACAGGCTGCAGCAACTCTGAGCCATCGTGTCTGTCCCTCCCGAGGAGCAAGGGTTAGGCCAGTATTCCATTTACTTCGTGGTCCCCAAAAAGGATGGCTCCTTTCAAACGATTCTGGACCTCAAGAGATTCAACAAAGCGCTCAAGATTCCCCATTTTTGGATGGAGACCCTGCGATCAATCATAGCGGCGGTTCGATCTGGCGAATTCATAGCTTCTCTGGATTTGTGTTATGTTTTGTAGGGTTTGGGTGGACCCTTGGACACTGTGGCAGCTGACCACGCCCACAGGGGGAGGTCCTGTGAGGGGCCACAGGTCAGGCTCAGTTCCGGACACACAAATACAGATTATATCTTTTATTAGACAGTTTATGAAGCCACCAGAGGTGGCGGTAGTGAGTAGAAGATGGAGCCCGGCTGGGCTAGTATTCCTCAGGGTGCTGGAACAGCAGCTTCTCCGGTAGCAGTGCTGTAGGAAGAAGAACTGAGAAAATGAGTACACTGAGATATTCACAAAGTCCCCAGTATGGAGAAGCCTCGAGATGGGGAGAGCTGGCCCTCGAGCGAGTACCAGATCCTTGGGCACAGAGACTCGTTGGCAAGTACTCACGCAGCAGATCTCCATGGAAGATGGCACTGGTGCTGGAATGGAGGCAGGCCCTTGAGGAGCGAGTACCTGGTTCCAGGGAGCAGCTCTGAGGAGTAGATGGTAGTTGTACTTACAGATGGTGTCTGTAGCAAATTCTTCCAAATAGAAGAGGAGATGGACATAGGCAGCGAGTCAGGGAACATGGGCCCTCGAGGAGCGAGTACCGGTTCCTGGTAGCGACCTGAAAGAAGCAGAGAGGCCCCCGAGGAGCAGGTACCTTGTTAACAGCAAAGAGTCCAAATAGAAGTTGGAGGCAGAGTAGCTGGGTACGGAGAGCGAATCCCATCCATAGGAATTCCCTTGCTAACTCAAAGGCTAGTAATAAACAACAAGATTAAATATCCGGGCAGCGTGACGTCATCACAGGGGGATGCCCCTGAAGTTCGCGCCATAGAGGAAATAAGAATGAGGGCCGCATGGCGCGCGCCCGAAGGTAACTGAGGCGCATGGCGGGAGGCAGCGCCCAAGCCAGTCCGGGGACGCTGGAGAGGACGTCGGGCAGATGCTGCGGCAGCCAGATGTCCACAGGGAGCAGGAGGAGTCGCAGAAAAAGAAAGATAGGCGGAGTGAAGCAGTTGGGCCGCGACGGTTGCAACAATTTGACGGAGGCGTATCAACATATCCCGATCTGCCCGGAACATCAGAGGTACCTACGCTTCAACATCCTAGGGCATCATTATCAGTTTAGGGCTCTGCCGTTTGGACTAGTCACTGCCCCCTGCACATTTACAAAGGTAATGATGGTGGTGGCAGCCTCCCTACGACGGGAGGGTGTACTGGTAAATCCTTACCTAGATGACTGGCTCATTCGGGCGAAATCAGAAGCTCTCTGCAGGTGGCAGTCAACAAGGTTTTGTCTCTCCTCGGCTCATTCGGTTGGATAGTCAATTTCTCAAAGAGCAGCCTCAAGCCATCTCAAGTCCTGGAATTCTTAGGAGCACGTTTCGACACATGTGTGGAAGGTCTTCCTCCCTGAGAGCTGGGCGCTCAAGCTCAGAGTTCAAGTCCATCTATTATCTCTCTCCGTGCCCACAGCCTGGGACTACCTACAAGTCCTGGGTTCTATGGCTTCAACTATAGATTTGGTTCAATGGGCCTTCACACATATGCGTCCTTTACAGAAAGCCTTACTGTCCCACTGGATTCTGGTCTCTGAAGAGTTTCAGACGCCTTTACCGCTCTCGGATTTTGCCATCTCCAGCCTTCAGTGGTGGTTGTCGCTCGACAACCTGCTAAACGGGGTACACCTAGAAACTCCTTAGTGGATCATTGATGACTGATGCCAGTCTCACCGGCTGGGGAGCGGTTTGCCAGTCTTAGTCTAGACAAGGACAGTGGTCCCCACTCCAATCTCAATGGCATATCAATTGCACTGAAGACCGAGCTGTTCGCCTGGCGCCGAAGACATTCCTGCCCTTGATCCGTCACCAAGCGGTTCGGGTTCTCTCTCACAATGCCACTACAGTAGCCTACATCAATCGCCAGGATGAAACCAGAAGTCGCCTGGTAGCTCTGGAAGCAAGCAAGTTGTTCTCCTGGGCGGAACGCCATCTGACCCAGTTGGTAGCCTCCCACATTGCGGGATAGGAGAATGTTCAAGCCGATTTCTTGATTCGCCAACACCTAGACCCCAGAGAGTGGGAATTGTCCGAAGAGGCGATGGCTCTTCTCATTTGCAAGTGGGGGACTCCTTGCTTAGACTTAATGGCCACTCTGCAGAATGCCAAAGCTCCCAGATTCTTCAGTCGCAGAAGGGAGCACGGCTCGGAAGGGGTGGATGCTCTGGTGCTACCCTGGCCTCACGACATACTCCTCTACGTGTTCCCACCCTGGCCTCTGGTGGGGAAAGTACTCAGAAGAATAGAAATTCACAAGGGGCCAGTCATTCTTGTGGCACCAGAATGGCCCTGAAGTCCATGGTTCGCGGACCTGGTAAACCTTGCGACAGACGGTCCTCTTCGCCTTGGTCACCTCCCAAACCTCTTATGGCAAGATCCAGTATTTTTCAATCAGGTGGATAGCTTTTGTCTAGCGGCCTGGCTTTTGAGCGGTGGAGACTGAGGAAAAAAGGTTATAGAGAAGAGGTTATTTCCACTCTGCTGCGTGCGCGTAAGACTTCTACCTCTCTCACTTACATACAGGTTTGGAGAGTGTTTGAGACTATGTGTGCGGATTCTGGAATTGTGGCGTGCAAGGCCCCAGTTTCCCATGTTCTTTCTTTTCTACAGAATGGCCTTTCCAAAGGATTGTCTTTTAATTCTCTCCGGGTACAAGTCTTGGCTCTTGGTTCTCTCTTAGGGCGGGTCAATGGTTAAGCTTTGGCAGCCCACCCGAATGTCATTCGGTTCCTCAAAGGAGCGAAGCATTTGAACCCGCCTGCCTGGGCTACGTGTCCATCATAGAGCCTCAATCTGGTGCTTCGGGTCCTCTGCGAGGCGCCCTTCGAACCATTTAAACGAGCCACGCTCAAAGACCTGACTCTTAAGACAGTTTTTCTAGTCTCTATTTGCTCAGCCAGGAGAGTGTCTGAGCTCCTTGCAGGGAGCCATTTCTTCGTTTTTCTGATTCAGGTGTTTCACTCAAGACTGTACCATCCTTTTTACCCAAGGTGATTTCCTCTTTTCATTTAAATCAGTTGGTGGAGTTCCCTACCTTTTCTACAAGGACACTGAGACTACTCATGCCAGAGACCTAAGGCGCCTTGATGTGAAACGAGTCCTACTGAGATACTTAGAAGTCACGAATGAGTTCCGGATCTCAGATCATCTTTTTGTCTTGTGGAGCGGACCCAATAGGGGAAATAAAGCTTCTAAGGCTACCATCGCTCACTGGCTAAAGGAGGCGATTGCTTCGGCTTACATTTGTCGAGGCCGGCTGGTCCCAGAAGGTTTAAAAGCCCATTCACTCCGGTCGCAGGCTACCTCTTGGGCGGAAAGCCAGTTGGTCTCCCCACAAGAGATATGCAGAGCAGCTACTTGGAAATCTCTTCATACTTTTGCTCGTCATTATTGCCTAGATGTGCAGGCGCCAGTTTTGGTTCCTTCAGCAGACAGGTGCTTCGAGTGGGACTATCTCGGTCCCACCCTACTTAGGGAAGCTTTGGTACATCCCACTGTCTGGACTGATCTGGGTACGTACAGGGAAAGGAAAATTGGATCTTACCTGCTCATTTTCGTTCCTGTAGTACCACGGATCAGTCCAGATGCCCATCCTTAGTGGAGGGATTCTGACTCTTTCTTTTCAACAACCGCTCGAAGTTTTCTCATTCAAAGATATGACCGACTGACAAGGCACCGGAAGTATCTATTAAAGATATAAGAGCAATTACTTTGCATTTCTTCACATTTTCATTTACAATTTGGATGTTAAATATTGTTGCTTGCTTGATCTTATTCTAGCTGAGGTTACATTTTCTGTTTTGATAACGTTTATACTGAAGGGAAGCAGGGGGTGCACTGTCCTGATATAGGATACCCTTTGAGTTTTTCTCTGTCTCCATCTGCTGGAAAGGAGGCTCAACCCACTGTTTGGACTGATCCGTGGTTCTACAGGAATGAAAATTAGCAGGTAAGAACCAATTTTCCTATATCAGAGAGAGATAGAGGACTATAGAAAAAGGGAAGGATGAATGGTAGAGTCGGAAAAGGGAAAAATGGAGAAAGGGCAAAGAGACTTAACATGACACTGAAAGAGGGAGGGTGGACAAAAACATAGGAGTGTTGGAAAGAGGCAGGAAAAATTTGGCACCAGACTTCTTGTTCTTTGGTACCCAAACTACTAAATATTTCATGGGTACTGATTCAATGAGAAAGTCTGTTACCATTGATGGTCAGATTTACTAATATGAGGCAATAGAAATATCAGGAAACTCTCAATCCTAGTAACAAGGAACTACAGATTTTAGTTCTCTGGGTTTAGAATTTGTCCATTCAAAGGTGGTATCCACACATAGTGAGACAACAGTTCTAGAGACGATTGGGTTTGGCATGCAATCATTGCATATTATACGCTCAACCTAGAGTGGTCTGGTGGAGTGCACATGTGCGTGCCACTGAAAAGTGTATGTATGTTGCTCCAAACTTATATGCATATTCACTGAGCTAGGCACATAGCTCAAAATATACATGTCAATATATACATAAATGTTTAAATATGCATACAAATTCCAAGTTACACATATACTCCCCAGTGTAGAACCAGTGGACATGGAAACTGGTGGGCTAGAGAGAGGGGTAGGAATGTGCTACGGCAGGCTGGGCGGGGGTTGGTCTCAGGCCTGGCACACCCGGGTGTGCATACCGTGCATTTGCATGGGGTGGCAGGCCAGTGGCAGCAAGAGAGGTTGTGGGGCTGCCGGCAGAGCCTAACCCATTGGCAGCCAAAGAAGGAGAGAGACTGCAGGCCACCAGTGCTGAACCCATCAGCAGCTGAAAATGAGAGGCCCGGGTCTTCTGTTTGTGTGCCTGTGTGCGCACACACTGTACATAGCTTCCGCTGTCCCTTCCCCACTCAAGCAGGAAGGTCAGAAGGCCATAGTGGAGCTCATCCCACCATGGCCCGATGACAACAGGAGGCCATCTGTGTATGTGTGTGAGTGAGAGCCTGTGTGTGTGCATGTGTGTGTCTATATGAGATCCTATGTGTGTGTCTATATGAGAGCCTATGTGTGTGTGTATGTCTGTGTGAGAGCCTGTGTGTGTCTGTGAGAGCCTGTAAATGTGTCTGAGGGCCTGTGTGCTTGTGTTTTTGTGCATGTTTGTGTGCCTGTGAGAGTCCATGTGTCGCATAGAGGCTCTCACAAGCACAAACACACACTGTGTGGGTGGGTGTATCTGTGAGAGAGAGGGAGCCTGTGTATGTTAGAGAGAGAGAGTGTGAGAGAATGAATGTGTTATTGTGCATGTGTGTGAGAGAGAAGATAACATTTGTGCGGCCCTGCCTTCCCCAATCCATGACAATCTCAGGGTGACTGGAAATAAGAAGATCACAGGTATGGACAGTGCCGGTGTGAGGGTGTCCAGCCGCCCAGGGCGATGACGTCACATTCCTTCATATTCTCCCCCCTCCCCGAGTCACAGTGCCCGTGTCGCCAGAGCTCACTTACCTTGCAGACCGACACATCCCAACGCACGAGTCCTACAATTTCAAACCTGCCGCCCAACTCCTTTGCATTAAAACGAAAACTACCCTCACATCCAGCGATAGCGCCCTGCCCACTTCCGGTGCCCTAGGCGACTGCCTGGTCTGCCGAATGCTTTGGGAATGGAGAGCAGAAGATTTTTTTAATCCTTATTAGTTTTAATTATTGGGTGTAATTTGAGGATTCTGCTCTTTCAAAATATTTAATTTTGCGGGGAGGAATAGAACATTTTTTTAATTTTTGGAATTTTTATTCCTCAGATGTTTTGAAATATTGGTGTTTGTGAAATTTTGGATATTCTGTTCATTAACTGGTTTGAAATATGTATTCTTTTTATGAATATGAATTTACTATTATGATTTATATTTCTTAATTGTATTACTTAATGTTTTCTGAAGAATGGTAATGTTTCTGTTTTCCATTGTTGCTCTGCATACAGAGGTTGGCTTGTTGTAAGTTCCAGTTCGGTTCTTCTCAGCACGTTTTTGTTGATACTTTCTGATCTCTTTATTCTGTATTTGGTCGGGTCTCTCTGTGTTCTGTGACCGAGGTGAGGTATTTTGCTGGCATGTAATTTCTGTGTAGGGATCTATAGCAGCCTGGTTTCCTAATTAACAGTTTTACTGGTGTTCTAGGGCCTGGTGTAATATGTGCAGTGTTGCCTTTTCATAGATAAGAATGTTAGGGTTGCATAATTTGTGTGCGTCTGTAAAGGATGTGGGTGTGTGTGTGTGTAGAGGAAGGGGGGATGGTGAGTGTGCAACGCTGTAAGGTTTGCTTAGGATACCTCATATCCTTCCCTATCCATGGGTTCGAGGGGGGGGGGGAAGGTGTGTCGGTTTTTAAAAATATAGATTGTAGGACAGAACTGGGCTTTATTTGATGGGCCTGAGACAGACACTGAATGAGTTGGGGTGGGGGAAGCACAATAATTATTCACACAGAGCAGCAAAAAAGCTAGCACCAACCCTGGTTGGACTGATCTGCTGGTCGAGCTGGAGGGAGGTGGGGAAGAGAGATCTGTGCTTGAGCCGGGGAGGGGATTTGGAGTATGCTGGGGGTGGACTGGGGCAAGGGAGAGTTCTGGGCCCGGCCTCTGAGGGAGGGTCAGAGTTTGCTGGTGTTGGGCTGGGGAGAGGAGAAGAGTCCTGGGCTTAGGCTGGGAAGGGGAGAGGGGGTCATATTGTGCTGGGATCAGGCTGGGGAGGAGAGGAACTTCAGCTACTTTCTATCATGTTTTCTACCACGCTTCAATGCTTTTTAATTGCAGACGTGAGCAGCTAGAAAACAGCCAGGCTGCTTGGCTGGAAGAGGCAGAGAAATATGAGAACATCCACCTGGGAGGCTACCGTCGTATCTACCCAGGAGCCAAGACGGACAAATATGACAAGTTCTTTAAACACAATGGCTCCTTATTTCAGGAAACTGTGGCATCTCGGGCAAGAGAAGAGTGTGCCAGGTATGATCTACCTGTATTCTTTGTGTACAAAACTTTGTGACCAGAGAGAGAAAACATTAGAAAATGACAACAGATCTATCAGTTCTTCTTCTATGATTTGAAAATGAATAGAATTTGCAACCTGTACCCAGATTCTTTTTAAAAATCCATTACGAATGTTCTGCTCCCGTGTTCCTTGGGAACGATTAGAGTGCATGCAACTGTTCCAAATTCCGAATAAATTCTAAGGCATGGGGGAGCAGAGTAGGCAGACTTCCTGAAAATAAAAAAAAAGGTCTATTTAAGAGATTGGGGGATTTGCCAACTAGCTGCACTAGGACAAAGGCTGTGGGTACTTTTTACTCAACTCCAATTTTCAAAATGATTCCATTCGTGTACTTTTGCTTTGGAACTTGCCATGGGCATATAAAGTACTTGTGGACATCTGCAACAGCTTTTCATGTACACTCCAGGTGGAGTGTAGGAAACACCACCCTCGGATTGGCACAGGACAGCAAGATAAAGCTAGGGCTGGTCTTTGCCTAACCAGCCCCCTCCCCCACAGGTTGAGCCTTGGGTTCTGGGGGCCAGCAGGTCTCTGCGGCAGCAGGCCAATATGGTGAGTCTGGAGCAAGGCTTGGACAGGCTGGTAACACTGGAGCAAGGCTTGGGCAGGCGAGTAAGGCTGGAGCAAGGCTAGAGTGCAAATAAAGCTGTAACTGAGGCTTGGACAGAAACAGTGTGCAGGTAAAGCTGGAACTGAGGCTTGGACAGGAACAGACTAAGACAGGACAGGACGAGACATGGACAAGACAGAACATGGAACATACAGGTCCAAAGGCAGCAATACAGGAAACTTGTAGGAGCTAAAAAAGATAAGGCCCCAAGAGTGAGGCAAGGAGAGGCCTAGATAGGCCACAGAGCAAGGCAAGGCCTAGATAACCCAGAGGTCAGGGGAAGGTCTAGATAGGTCATAGAGCAAGGCAAGGAGCAAGAAGGCCCTTAAGCCACAAGGCAAAGCAAGGAGCAGGAAGGCTCTTAGGCCACAAGGCAAGAAAGGAGTGAGGCTGGGTGGCCACAAGGCAAGAATAGGAGTGAGAAGGCTGGATGGCCACAAGTCAAGACAAGAATAAGCCTGGGTGAGCTGCAAGGCAACAGTGGCTAGGGCAAAGAGCCAAGGGCGACTTGATGCGATAGCATTTGGGTTTGATAGGACAGGGTTATGTAGGGATGGAGTCTGGATGTGATGCAGGTAGGGAGGAGGAACTTGGCAGGGCAGGTGGCTAAGCTCACTGAGGGAGACTGGGAGGCTGTATCACAGTCTAAGTTCGATGAGTCATGAGGAGCTGACGGGGACAGTACAGGATGGAGTTTCGAGGAGACCTTTGCTGGTGGGGAGGTGTCATTGTCAGGGTAAGATGAAGCTGCGTAGCAGGTGAAATCACAACACATAGATTTGAACTTGTTGATTTCCTCCCCCGACCTAAACATTCCCCCAGGAATGCCAGCTCTAAATGCAGCTAGAAGTCCATATTCATAGTTCTAATTGCATTGAAGGAGAGTCATTTTCAGGCAAAAAAGGAAAATTGGTTCATACCTGCTAATTGTCATTCCTAGAATACCACGGACTCCAGACTCCTGGATTTATGCCTCCCTTCCAGCCGATGGAGACAGAGAAAATTTCACTGGCATTGGTATATAACACGGAGTGGCACCTGCAGTTGCTCAGTTGCTCAGTATTGACCTGTACCCAAGCCAAGATTATTCCTGCAGCAATCCTACTAAACATGCAAAACAATTTCCCACAAACGAGCAAGGGGAAAGATGGTAAACCCCGCCTTGAAAGAAAACTCTTTACTTCATAACGCCCAACCAGGGATCACACTTGAAATCTGAAGTAGCTCTGCAGCCTATATACAATAGAACCATGACAAAAGAATGAGTGGATTCTCCCACACACAAGACAGGACTCTGGACTGATCTGTGGTATTCCAGGAACGAAAATTAGCAGATAAGAACCGATTTTCCTTTCCTGTTCATACCCGGATCAGTCCAGACTCCTGGGATGCACTCAGGCTTCCCTAATTAGCATGGGGCTGCGAGAGTCCTGCTCGAAGAACACTCTCACAAAAGCCCATGGCCTCTGGAGACTGGACATCCAAACGATAGTGTCTGGCGAAAGTGTGCAACGACTTCCAAGTAGCTGTCTGACAAATTTCCTGCGGCATTCGGCCCAAGAAGTCGCCTGAAATGAATGAACCCTCAATCCCACCGGGACAGGGCACCCTTTACAGATATAAGACGAGCTTATTACCACCTTCAACCATCGTGCTATCATAGACTTTGAAGCCTTCTGCCCCTTCTTAGGACCACTCCACAACAGAAAAAGATAGTCTGTCACCCTGAAGATATTAGTAACTTTGAGGTAACGCAACCAAGCCTGTTTCACATCCAAGCATTGTTGGTCTTTAGCGTGCGGAGCTGACGTGTCCAAATCTGGAAAAACTGGAAGCTCCACGGTCTAGTTCAAATGAAACACTGACACCACCTTTGGGAGAAAAAAGGGAAGCATCCTCAAAGAAACCCTGGAATCCGAAATCCTCAGAAAAGGCTCTCTGCATGACAACGCTTGCAGTTCCGAAATCATTGTAGAAATCCTGAAAACATGGCCTGTTTGTGGCACTCGAGGACTGGAGTTCGCCATCACTGTCCTAGGATAAACCTCATTGGTGGTAGTAGAAATGCCAATGACCATTGATACTGAGGTGAAACAGAAATATGCCTCTAAGTAAATGTTTTCTTAGCAGTCGGTTGTGGCTTTCTTTCAGGACTGCCTTACTGCACTAGTTACCCTCTATCCTCAGCTGTAAAAATAGTGGACCCTCGTGCTGTGGCGTAGTTGACACAGCCTAGTAGGCAAACCTACTAGGCCCATGCCGACAGCTGGCGAACACACCCTGGGCTGGGACAAGACTGGAGTTTCACCTATACCAGTCTTGTTCCCTGCGGGTTGAGCCTTTGGATTTCAAGGGCTTGCATGACTTAGGCAAGGGTCCCCACAGGGCATATAGGATAAGAGAGACCAGGGCTGGGCCAAGGTCAGGACAAGCAGCTGTTAGAGAATTACTAGTAGTTAAGCAGAGGTCGAGGCGGGCAGCAAGCAAAATGTAGGCAAAGTCTGTAGCTAAGGTCAGTGACAGGTAGCAGACAGAAGAGTAGTAGGGGTCTGTAGCAGAGGTCAGTACTGAAGTAAAGCTGGATGCAGAATAGGCCGGAGGAACTGGACAAGGCAAGGTGGGCTAATCGAGGTGAGGCAAGGCAGGTTGGTCAAGGCAGGATCAGGAACTCAAGAGCTCACATACTGCAATCAAGCAGGAAGACCTGTTCCTGAGGCAAGGAAGGGAGCGAGGCTGGGGCCTTTATGTCTAGCTGATGTCATCAGAGTGCATCAGCCAGGCTGTTTCCCACTGCGGGGATTACAAAAGGCGCTGAGCTGCACTCGCGCATGCCTAGGGAAACATGAGGAGCAGGGGTGTTGGTGGCATCATGGTAGTGTTCTTGCCGCTTTGGAGGCAGTATATGGCCTGGGGTGAATGCTGCCGTTGCGGGACGACCCCGCGATCAGCAAACGTCACATCAGACACATGGTATTCCATGCAGAGCAAGTTTGATGCTGTTGCATTACTGTAGAATACTGTGCACTTTTGTACTTGATGGGCAGACTGAACCAACTGTATTTTGGCAGGCAGCAGTTGGAGGAGCTACGCTTGAAGCAGGAACACCGGGACATTCCTGCTGGAAAAAAAAGAAAGGAGATCAAGGAGAATTTGCAAGGAGAGTCTGCGGAGGAAAAGGCAGTAGTCCGCAAGGTGATGAAAAGGCCGCCAACTCGCAACACTTACATTAGAATCAGGAATCCAGACAGAAAGGTACTTCAGCCAGGCTTCTGCTACGTACGTGAGATGAGCACTTGATTTTGCTCATGATTTTATTTTTTGTAATTAAAAATGTTGGTTTTAGAATACAACCTAGTATATCATTATGTTTGCTCATACAGTAATACCCTCCTCTGACTTACCCCGTACCCTCTTTAAAGAGCCTAAACTCACCCGAAGCACAGCTGAGCTGGCAGAAGGACTCGCTCTTCTCCAAGGACAGCAGGATGTCCGTCCTCACACATGGGTGACATCATCGGATGGAACCCAGCACGGAACTTTGATCTCAAAGAATTCTAGAGCTTTCAAACATGTTCTACTGAGCATGTGCAGCTGTAGTTATCACCCTGCCCCCTAGGCAGAGTCCCCAAGTCCCTTTTTTTTCCGCAGAGCTGTGCAGTCATGGTATTCAGCTTTGTTCTCTCCTTACAGTTTTTGTTCTGATCTTTTTCTGGAGCTGCAGCTGTTTTTTCTATTTCTTTTATCTTGCGATAGTTTTCTTTTTCTTTTTCTCTTCCTGTCAGCTCTCTGCTAGCCACATGGCGGGCCTTAGTTACTGTGCAGCCTCGCAGAGTCTAATTCTGTTCCTTAGTAAATAAATACTGCACTTGCAGTTTAGTTTCTGTGTCCTCTCCTTGCTCTGTCTCTTTTTGTGCCTTTGTCTGGTGCTGGTAGGACAGAATGCAGTCCATGTATGATTCATGTAAGCCACTGAGCCTGGGGACTCGCCTGAGTTTTACCCGGGCAGGAATTCCATGTCATTTCACCAATCGATCGGCATAGATAGAGGCTTAGACAGTGAAAGGATCGAGGATCACACAGTTCATGTGTCTGTGTATGTGTAGGGGGGGGAGCTCATCCTCCCCACATTCTAAGGAATTAGTCTTCACGGGCAGGAGTCCTGGACGACATAGCTTCCCCTCCTGCTTGCCAGTGATGGCAGTGCAGTCTCCTGTGAGAGAGGGTGAGTAGGAGCCTGGGCAAGCATCATTGCTGCTGCACCTTTGGTGCCATGCCTGGTATCGGTTGCCCATGCACATATGTGACTAGTGCACCAATGATCTGACAAGTCAATGTCGGGACTGTGTCAAGGACTGGGACCACCTTTGGGCATCATGGTCACCCTTGATACCATTGAAGTGCTAGGGTGCTCTCGATACCATCAACACCCTATGGGCCATCGACTGTGGGCACTGTTGAATGCTGTGCATGCTGTCGATTCATGGTTCCGGGCCGTAGGCAAAGGAGGCGCCTTGGACGCCATCATACTCCCTGGGCTCTGGATGCATCGAAGGAAAGGTATCGACCTGAGCATCCTCGATGGCCATGGGCCTCGATGCACCGTGATAGTGGCACCAGCCAGCTATCGAGCGCCATGGTCATCCTTAAAGCCATTAGAGCCTCCCTCGATGCCATCGAGGTGTGGGGTCGCCCTCAAGGCCATTGAGGTGCAGGGCCACTCTCGAGGCCAGTGAGGTTCGGGGTCGCCCTTAACCGAACGCATGGAGGCTATCGGGCATGTTTGCCAGCAATGCAGTTTGTGGCTGCTCTCGATGATGTCAAGCACAATCACACCAGGGCGCCATCGAGTGCCTAGTCACCCTAGAGGCTATCAACTGCCAGAGTATGGAGGTCCCGAGAGCCCTCGAGCGCCATGGAAGCCCTCGACTGATAGGGGCTTTGGACGGGCTGCTGTAGAGCTGTTTAGTGCCAGGGTCGCCATTGACCCAAGGCACCCTGGAGCACTGAGGCATCCAGGATGCACCATGGCCCGGTGCCGTTGAGGCTATTAAGCTTTGGGGGCACCAGTGAGCCCCCTTGCTGGTGTCCGAAAGTGCACCAGGGGCATTGAGATATGCCATCGATGGTGTGTGACTGTCGGGTACCCGGAGCTGCCGTACAGTGCCAAACGTATTGGGTCGCAAGGTATGGACGCTGTCTCGGCTGGTGTCAGCCAGAGGCACTGGCATGGACGCCGTTGAGCCTGAAGCATCAACACCCTCAGATACATAGCTGAATTGAGGAGAACAGTGGAGGACACCAGTTGTAATCTTCTCCTTTGGACACTGAGGCGGCATGTCTGTTCCATGGGGCATTTGGTAGTGTGTCGTTGCCGCAGGGCCTCCATCTACGGGCACCGCGGGTGTCATCGATACCACTGAATCATTGACACCTTCATGCACCGATCTCCAATGTAGCCATCAACCTTCTGACATTTTTAGCGAGCCATCAGCCCCTTCGGGTGCTGTGTGCATCATGAGTGCCACCAGGCTGTTGCTGTCTGCAGTCGCCTGGGTCACCATCGATAGTCTGCATGCCATCAAGCATGCCGGGTGCCTGTGGTGCAGTTAAGCGCCAGAGCCCTGGGCGCAGTGTCATTGGTGCCATTGATGTTATCCATTGCTAGTGAGTGCCGAGGGCGCTATTGGCACCAGTGGACGCAGTCGGATGTTGCAGGGCATCACTGCAGAACACCATGGACATGTTTGATTGCCATGGGCTTCCCTTCTGCCATTATCTGGTGGAAAGGGAGGTGAGACATTCATGAGTCCGCTGTAAGGACTGCAATTAGCCTTTTGGAGCTTTGTCAGGTACTGTGGGTACTGTGGGGGCAACGCTGTCTATCACCAGGGACGGCCATAGTCATATCCCCAGTGGCACTGGGGATGCCGCGAATATACTGTATATGCTGACTCTATTAAGAGTTGATGTAACAGTGGAGTGCTTCACGCATTGTCGGGAATGGTAGGGGTTGTCTACTCTTCCAAGCACCTTAGGTTCTAGTGGGTGGCATTCTCTCAGCCTGAACTATGCCAGAGATAGTGGAATCACAGTCATCACGTCAAAGTATTAGCTTCCTCTTCCATTTCACATCTTTGGGTGCAATGGGACACTAGCGAGGAGGATGCCATCACATACTTTTGGTTTGCTTTTTCACAGTGTGCAGCCACCAACTCTAAAAGGTGGTATTCGGTCCATGCTGGGCCATGGGATTCTACCCATGGTTGCGGCGATGGGATGCATATGTGCACCACCGCTACATGAGTACTGGTCAGCATGCTTTAAAAGCTGAGGGCTCCAGTTACCCTCTAGTGTAGGTGGGTGGGTGTTTCCCTCATGGCGAGTACACCATGTTGTGCACCGCTGCCACAAATCTGACATAAGCCTGCGTCCCTGGTTCAACCACTAGGGGCGTGGATATCAGGAAGGTAGTGTCGGGAATCTTTCCTTCCCACAGAAGAGGGGTGTTTTTTTCAAACCCTCCCCTATTATGTTACATCCCATTCGGGGGGAAACCTCTGGGGCTCCATCCCCTACAGGTCAATCACCAGGCTGGAGTCTTAATTCTTTTGATTCAGGGCACCTCTTTGCAGGCCAAGACCTGTGGGTGTTGGGGAGTCAGCAGTGGTGGTTGTTGGACCATTCTCGCTGGTCCATGGATTACTGTAGTGTCCTACCTCTTGACTGGGTGGCCACCTCTGGCCAATTTGGTCACTTATGAACCTCAGTGATCAGTGACCATAACCCACTCTTCCCAGGAGAGTAGGAAGGATTTTCAAGATCAGGAGGCCTTGATTCCCATTGCTTTCCTGTCCTTTGGATAGGGGAGATATAACTTGGTTTCCAGAAGGGACCTTTATGGGTTTCCCCTGGGCTACCGGGTTGTCTGCCTGTACAGGGTGTGGCCCTCATTCCCCTTTCCTGAAAAAGGGATTTCATCACCTCTGTTGAGGGGTTGTTCTCTGTTCTCCGTGGGATCTGAGAGGAAGTAAGATGTTAGCATTTGTCCCTAGGTCATCCTGTGGTGCAGCATGTGTATTTCGTGAGGGAGTTATTCTGGATTTGGTCTCCCCTTCTGGGCCACTCCCTGGCAAAGATTAGGAGTTTTCCCACATGGGAATCATTACCTGTGAAGCACACTGTGCAGTGTTCATGGATGACCTTTCTTGGCTTTCTTGGCAGGACCCTACCTCAGTGGGGTGGGTTCTGGTCTAGTTACATCTCAGATGGCAGGTGTGCCTTTCACCCTCTTGCCACATCTGTGGCTGCGTGAGTTGCTGGATGACGGAACATGCAACAGAGGTGCTACACTTTTATTGCGGTGGCTTGTGAGCTACACTTCCCCTTTTTAGGGATAACCCTGCCTGTGGGCAGGGAAGCTCTGGTTCAGGCAACTGTTGTCCATCTCCTGGATCAAATGATTCCTTGGGGGGAAATATGTGTAATCTTGGCCTTGGGTATGATACCTACACTAGGTTGTTGGGCGGTCTGTTCTGAGATCAAACCAATCCTGCCCTGGCACCCTTCAGGTTGCCAGGTTGGTAAAAGAATCCTGTTTCTACAGGGAATTGCACTCGCAGCATCCCTGCTTTCTGTCCCGTGGTGGTTGTCGTCCCCAGGAGGTTGGCTCTCCGTTTTAGCTGTTCCTGTCATGCTGAGATGTCTATCCTGGGGAAGGGGTGGGTAAATTCCCTACTGCAATCAGCAGTGAGTTGTTGGTTGTTAAAACACAGCCTAACGCTTTTTCTTATTCTGGCAGCCCCGGGGTGTGCTTCATTGTGTTTTTCACTTCTTCCAACTTCCAGTCAGAGTGTTGGGGGGCGGGGAGAAAAGCTAGGGCATTCGTGATATATCTTAGTGTTTACCTGTGGGGATCAGTACTCACCTTTTCCCCTCTCCTTTTGCCAAGTTCTGGCCAGTGCTGCCTTTAACTTTTCATTCTTCACTGGGTTGACCAAAGTTTTCTCCTGCTCACCTGAGCTATCCTGTGAATTGGATGGATAGGTCTACCCTTGACATGGTGAGTATGGGTGAGTTTCAGTCCTAGCTTAACTCCCTACTTGGAAGTTTTTGAGCTGTCAATCCCATTCAGGGATTGCTTTGTATCCTCTCACACGCTTGACGCCTGTCCTGGGTAGTCAGATCTGTCTGGTATGTTGGCAAGTAAGGTCGGCCACAGACTTAGCCACTGTGCTGCTGCTTCTTCTTCCAAGTGTTGCTTGGATTTTTCTGCCCATTGTGCCTATTGGCCAATCATTGGGTATGCTTCTACAAAGGTATTCTGTCCTTCAGATGTTAGTGGCCCGCAGTTTCTTTCTGGAGGGTTTTCTGACCCAAGTGGGGGTTTTTTCGGGTGTCTTGTGCCACCGAAGGAAACTGTGCGGGTTTTCATTCAAGAGTTCTCCTCTTGGTTGATTCTGTAGGCCTTTTCCTATATAAAGAAGGAACTAGACTTACCTTGCGGTCAGGGTTCACTGATCCAAACCCTGGCTCTAATAGTCCCATGAGGCAAAGTATGCTTCTTGCTGAACTTCATCACCCTCCTGCCTTAGGCACCCCTGCTACGCATTGGGATATTTGTGTGTCGGTCTGTTCTATGGTTTTCTTTAGTAGAATCCAATTCTTTTCCCACCTAGACCTGTTTTGGGTCAGCTGCCTCTTAGGTTATGCTTTCAGCACTGTGGGATCCCCCTCTTTGTCCTGCTCAGGTAGCCTTTAGTTGGGGATTCACCCATGTGGTGAGGACTACCATCCTGCTTGTCCTCGGAGCAAGAAGAGTTACTTATCTGTAATCAGTGTTCTCCAAGCACAGCAGGGTGTTAGTCCTCACAAAACCCACCCACCTCCCCTGGAAGTTGGTTTCTCCATATATTAGCTATATCATGGACTGAAGGACTCTGCCTAGAGGGCAGGGTGATAACTACAGCTGCACATGCTCAGTAGGGCATGTTTGAAAGCTCTAGAATTCTTTGAGATCAAAGTTCTGTGCCGGGCTCCATCCGATGATGTCACCCATGTGTGAGGATGGACATCCTGCTGTACTCTGAGAACACTTGTTACAGGACTGACAATAAAGTTAGCTGCTGCTTCTGAGCAGGTGTAACTTTCTATCTGTACATTTAGAAGCACATTTTTGAAAATCAAAAGTATGCTTGTAAATGCTTTCCTTAAGAACATAAGAAGTTGCCATACTGGGTCAGATCAGTCCATCAAGCCCAGCATCCTGTTTCCAACAGTGGCCAATCCAAGTTACAAGTACCTGGAAACTACCCAAACATTAAATAGATCCCATGCTACTAATGCCAATAATAACAGTGGCTATTCCCTAAGTCAATTAATAGCAGTTTATGGACTCCACCTGCTGGACAGGGGACATAACCCACTGTCTGGACTGATCCTTGGTACTACAGGAACAAAAATTATCAGGTAAGAACTAATTTTCCTTTTATGGACTTCTCCAAAACTTATCCAAAAATATTTTAAACACAGCTACACTAACTGCCCTAACTAAATCCCCCTTGCACCAAACATGCCTACTGCGAGTGCAGGGGAAGGTATGTGTGTAATCCAGCTATGTGCATACTTTTTCCTGCACAAGCTGGATAATTTTCAAAAGCCGATTTGTATGCATTTATTGTAATTTAATATTATGCCTTTTTGCTTTACCCATTAGCATATTACAAGACCAATACTATAGAAAAATATACAGTCACATCTAGGGTGGCTGTTACATTATCTAACACACCAACGATGCTGTTATTGTGAACACTTATCTAATTGTTGTGGCAGCACAGAGAAGCACAGAATCCAGTTACGTGCTCCCCCTATACAGCATAGTCAGGAATCATTACTTAGTTCTATTTTAAGATGTTATACTAACAAGAAATGGAGATGTTTTATTTCACCTTAATGGTAGACAACAAACTCATTTTTATTTTGGAAGCTGGACAAAGTGGTGATTGACATCATGAAGCCCCTTGACATTGATGAAGAGGAGGAGACAGAGAGGGTCCGGGGCCTCTTGCAGCGAGAGAACCTTATCCGAGGATTGGGCATTGTGGAAAAGCTCTATCGATTGCTACGAGCTGTGAACTCCACGACCCCTAACTTCCAGGATCCTGAAAACTGCCTCTTAGAAAGACAAGCAAGAAACCAAGTAAGAAAGAGAAGATACTGCCGATTGAAAAAGAGATCTACTGTACAGTTTGGCTGAAAAAAAAAAAAGACTTTAAGTCCATTGAGTTCTGCCATCTTATACTTAATGAATAATCACTGTACAGTCAACCTATAATTTTTATGAGGTGCTCCATAGGATGACAAGTCCAGTACTATAAGTACTAATGTTATAAGATCATATTTCTTAATAAAAAGTATTTCTTGTCCCAGAACAGAGTAATCTGAGTAAGACAGTTAATATTTTCCCTGCTACATTCTTCATAATGGTGTACATCAGCAAGAACCTTTAGAAATTCATCCGTCCTGGTTCTCAACTGTTCACTGAGGTGGGGCAAGGATAGACTCATGAGCTGGGGGACTGTAAGATCTCTCATTTTCAGATGATTTTCATAGTTGTTGCATTTTCTCTTTTTACCTGCTTTTGGCCTGGATTCATCGAGTCATGAAGATTTTTCATGGGAGAGGGTCCCACTATTGCGGGGGGGGGGGGGGAGCTGCGATAGTGGGCCCATCCCCCAACAAAACACTGCGGTTGTATCGCCACATTGTTTTGTCTCATGGCAAAACAACACGGCATCAGACCCTTAAGCGTGACGGAAGCCCCCAAAGCATGAGGCGCCATTGCCTTAAAAGGCCACCCTAACTGAAAAAAAAATGTAGACAAAATGGTCACCTGTGTGCAGAGGTCAAATGGGACTCCCTTCCTCACCCTGGGGTTGCCACTGAAGGCGGCCCCGACAACCAAATGTAAAAAAAAAAAAAATAACGGTGGTTGTGCATTGATGCCCACCAACCCAATCACCAAGTAAGCCAAAGGACCCTCCTCCCTCAGCTTCCCATTAAACACAACATTAGTTATAGATACCCTCCCTAGATCTGACCCCCCAAATTAAGAAAAGACCTTGTTGATCTATAGTGTTCTCCCCTTTCACCCTTCCTTCTGGACCCTCCAAGTATTAAAGTATTAAAGACCCCCAACCCCTCTATTCCTGAAAATCTAGAAATTCCTCAAGTGAAAGAGCCCAGGATGACATTTTTTTTTGACAAAGGCGTCGACCTGATCTTGTCCCCATTCAAGGTCAGTTTGGCGCCATTTTGAAAAATGGTGTTAATCAGGCTTGGGGCTAGGGGATGCTCCGGGCCCTTTCACTTGAGGAATTTCTAGATTTTGAGATATGGGGAGCGGGTGTGGGCTGCACACCAGAAACCAATGAGTAATACTTGGAAGGTCTGGGGAGGAAGGGGGAAAAAGGACCACTAAAGACCAATGAGGTCTTTCTTAATTTTGAGGGTTGAGGGGTCGTGTCTGGGGTGGGGAAGGACCTTTGCTTCCTTGGTGATTTAGGTTGGGGGGAGGGGGAGGCATCTCTGCATGTCCACTGGCTATTATTTTTTTCCATTTGGTTGTCGGGGTCATCTAGAGTGGAAGCCCAAGGTGGGGGAAAGTCACATTTGATCGCTCCCACACACTTTTTATATTTCAGGCCAATTTTTGCAGTGGCTGGAGGCTCCCATGTTAAGAGTAATTTGTCCTCAAGAAGTGTTGTTAAATTAATGCGACTGACAACTTTCTTACCTGGCTGTGTTAATTTATTAACATCAGATTGCAAATCCCATGCAAATCAGTTCATTATAATAGGGGAGGGAATCTGGGCAGGGCTATGCAAAATATCACGTATATCGCCTCGATAGGGCTATATCACATGATAAACAGCATATATCACACAATATATGCTGTTTCTCTGAAAACCAGCAGGATGGCAGTCGTCACACATGGGTGACATCAATGGAGCCTAGCACAGAAAACTTATGTAAAAGTTTCTAGAATTTTGACTGAGTCTTATTGAGCATAGTCAGGCATATATTATACCACGCGTCCACGCTAGATACGCTCTAGTATCTTCTTTTCTGCGGAGCCTGTCATCGTGCAGTATTTTTTGTGATTTTTCACTGCCTTGCACAGTTGACGCGGGGTCCCCCTGGTTCTCCTATTAGCGACTTAGATAGTTTTTTTGACGTTTATCAGTAAGTTTATTTTCGTTGTTTATGCCCCTGGGGTGAAAGTGTGCTCAGTGCCCACTGGCCATCAACAGCTGCTGTCATCGATTTTGATCTTGTGTCCCTCTTATTTCGTGACATGTCCACTTTCGGTTTTAAGCGGTGCATCAGATGTACAAGGACCATGTTTATCACAGACCCCCATGATAGATGTGACCTCCACCTTGTGGCATCACACGACATCTGGGGTTGCAGCCCGGTGTACCAGGATGACCCCGAAGGGACATTTAAGCTCCAGCTCAACAAGATGGAGTGCCTCTTCAGGCTGTACAAGACCGATGCATTGGAGGCTTCGGCATTGAGGTACCTCAGAGCTGCACCAATGGATACCGAGCCATTGACATCAGCGGGGCTGTTGTTTCCGTCGAGGTCATTGGCTGAGAGGGGCATCAGAGTATGGCCATCGTTGGGCTCCTCTAGGTTGAGGATGTTGGGTTTGTAGGCCTCTCCCTTGGCATCGGGGAAGAACCAATCCAATCATTGAGGGAAGCCAAGGAAGCATTGGAATTGGTCCCTGTCAATGCACGGTGCCAGGCACGTGCTGTGATGCCAACGAGGTAACCCTGCAGCAAGGAGAGCCAGTCCTCCATCTATGCCAGAGGTGTGCCATGGACTCCATTCGTCCCAATGTCAGCCACCAATCCTCCTCTTAGTTCCAAAGAAGATCTGGTTACATCTCCTGAATTCCAGCCTGTTTTGGCAATAGCGATGTTCAAGGAGGAATTGGAGAGGCATGTGCAGCTGGCCATCAAGAAAGCAATGCATGGCCTCGGCTTTGCGGCACTGACACCGGCACAGTCACTCCTCAAGCTGCTGCTAGAATCCCTGCACACACTTATTGGCGTGTTACTGACCCAGCCAGCATCCGTTCCCGTGCAGCATTGATGCCCTGCAGGGCATCGCCACTACCACCTGCCAATCCAGTCATCGTTCCCAGCTCCTTGGAGGAGGAAGCTTCCCAATGCCGGAGAAGACACCGGGGTCTGGGCCACCCCATCCAGTTCTACCAGTGCCTACACCACTGATCTCTCATTGATGACAGTGAAGACAAGAACACCTGTGACCCTTGGGGGGATGACTCATCCGTGGCCTCTGATGACGCTTTGGATGGTCTCCCTTCAGATCTATCTCCTCTAGAGGATTGAAGGAAATCCCTGCCGGAGGACCTCTCTTTTGCAGGTTTTGTTCGATTGATGGTGGAGGCCAGCCTCTTTCAGTTGATGACTGAAAAGTATACCAAGCAAAAACTGCTAGATATTCTCCAGTTCATGGAGTCTCCCATGGAGATCATGGCAGGTCCCAGTGGGAACACCACCTCACGATGCCTCCCATTAACAGGAAGGCAGATGTGATATATCTCGTCCAAAAGGCTCTCGGATTCAATAAGCATCAGCTTTCCCATCATTTGGTGTCTTTAAATCTGCTCTCAAGAAGACCAAGCGCTCTAGAACCCATTCCTCTGTGCTCCCATGGAAAGATCACAGAGCGATGGATGCTCTTGGAAGGTGTTCCAGGGTGCTATGCATATTATCCGCATAGCTGCCTACATGATTTACATGATTTACAATATGGATTTACATGATTTACAATATGGATTTACAATATGGATTTACATGATTTACAATATGGATTCCGCAAGAACCACAGTACAGAAACCCTTCTCCTGCCACTCTCAGAATCAATACTACAAACCCTCGACACTGGACACTCTTACTTACTGGCTCTTCTTGACATTTCTTCTGCTTTTGACACTGTCAACCACAATACCCTCATTTCCCGCCTCTCGCAAATTGGCATCGCTGGCACTGCCCTTTGCTGGCTCCAATCTTTTCTGAAGGACAGGACATACAGTGTCAAAATTGACCGCCATGAGTCGAAACACAGAAAACTATTACAAGGCGTGCTGCAAGGATCCTCACTATCATCTACACTTTTCAACATAAACCTCACTCCCCTCTGTCGACATTTGGTGAAAATGGGTCTCCCACATTTCATATACGCAGATGATGTTCAGATCCTCATCCCCATCAATGATTCCTTACCTAATGCTCTGAAAATTTGGGATACGGCTCTTGTTGAAATAAAGAAACTATTTACCGAAAATTTCCTAGCAATAAACACTAACAAGACAGAGCTCCTCATCATCACTCCACAAAACAACATTTCATTTAACACTAACCTACATTCACCATCTGACACTCTCAATTTACAGCAAGTCCGCAGCCTCGGTGTTATCATTGACAATCATTTCTCCTTAAAGAAATTTATCTCTTCCACCATCAAAAATGGATTCTTTAAGCTGCATACTCTAAAAAGAATTAAACTGCTCCTACATCCACATGACTTCCGGACAGTCTTACAAGCTACAATATTGTCAAAACTGGACTACTGCAATTCCATCCTACTAAGTCTCCCTAAAAATTCACTACAACTATTACAGATACTACAAAATGCCGCTGCACGCTTACTCACCAATATTCACTGCCATGAACACATTACACCAGCTCTCCAATTCCTTCACTGGCTTCCTGTAGCATCTAGGATATTATTCAAAGTACTCACCCTCATTCATAAGTCTATCTATAACCAAGATATGCAATGGTTCTCTGATCAGTTTACATTCCGCACATCTAAGAGACCAATAAGAAAAATGCACCAAGCCAAACTCGTTTCTTCATCACTTAAACACATCAAACACGCTGCTACGAGAGACCGCTCATTCACGATTGCCGGAACCAACATCTGGAACAAAATGCCTACAGACCTGCGCCTAGAGCCCTGCCATAGGAAATTTAAACAGAACCTTAAAACCTGGCTGTTCAAACAAGCTTACACTCAATAATCATCTCCTCTTCAGAAATGCTGATCGCTTGTTCCACTCAAAATACTTTATCTGCCTTCAAATAGATATCTTGCTATAACTCCTGCTCATCTATTGTATCTAAATGTACACTCTACACCCACCCTTTGTAAAGTCTTTTTTTCGGATCCATATCCACACCCCATATTAATGAATTGCTCGTTGCTAAGTTTTATTTTACCTGTTTCTGATCTCCCTTCCTTATTAGGCATGCCTCAACTGTAAAATATGATTATCATTGGTTTAATAGTTTTGTTTTATGTGGTATTTATAATGTTTCCTCTTAATTTCATTTAATTGTAAAGCCTGTTGCTGATTTATTGTTCATTGTAAACCGAGGTGATGTTTTTAACGTGCCGCGGTATATAAAAAAATCCCTAAATAAAATAAATAAATGATTTATTTCTTTATTTAAAAATTTTTATATACTGCTTTTACAAACAAAGTTTAGTCAAAACGGTGTACAATATATCAGTCAAAAAAACTCAGAATATAAAGTAAAACTTAATTAAAAATTACAAAAAATATAATAATATAAATAAACAAACTAAAAACAAAACCATAATTATTAAAAAATGAATAATAATAATACTAATAGGGTGCCATATGATTAATGTATGAAGAGTAACTGATTGATTATTTAGTGGGTGTAATTTTGAATGCAATTTGAAAGAAGTGTGTTTTTAAAGATTTTTTAAAATTGTTTTGAGTTTGATATGGATCTTAATGAATCTGGTAGTGCGTTCCAAAGAGTTGGACCTGCTATTGAAAAGGCTCTTTTCCTAGTAATGTCAAGGTGTGCCTGTCGAGGTGATGGTACGTCTAGAAGGTTCTTATTCATTGATCTTAAATGTCTGGACGGTTTATATATTCGAAGGAGGGAACACAAGGTAGTAGAGTTAGAATTATGAGTTAGAATTGCTGAAAAGTCCTAACCTCTTTAGTCACTCCCCTATGAGGAAAGACTAAAGAGGTTAGGACTTTTCAGCTTGGAGAAGAGACGACTGAGAGGGGGATATGATAGAGGTGTTTAAAATCATGAGAGGTCTAGAACGGGTAGATGTGAATCGGTTATTTACTCTTTCGGATAGTAGAAAGACTAGGGGGCACTCCATGAAGTTAGCATGGGGCACATTTAAAACTAATCGGAGAAAGTTCTTTTTTACTCAACGCACAATTAAACTCTGGAATTTGTTGCCAGGGGATGTGGTTAGTGCAGTTAGTATAGCTGTGTTTAAAAAAAGATTGGATAAGTTCTTGGAGGAGAAGTCCATTACCTGCTATTTTCACTTAGAGAATAGCCACTGCCATTAGCAATGGTAACAATGAATAGACTTAGTTTTTGGGTATTTGCCAGGTTCTTATGGCCTGGATTGGCCACTGTTGGAAACAGGATGCTGGGCTTGATGGACCCTTGGTCTGACCCAGTATGGCATTTTCTTATGTTCTTATGTATAATGGTTAAGATTTTGAACTGTATTCTGTATTTGAAAGGTAGCCAGTGTAAAGACTGAAGTATTGGGGTAACATGAGCCAGAATACGTGGGACATCTGGAAACAGGTGCAGGATGTTGCTGAGCAACTGCCTCAGTAGCAGAAAGATACCCTCCTGTTACTGGTGCATAAGGTTCTGAAGTGCAGGAAACACAAGGTACGCTTAACCTATGATGATTTTGAGATGGCATTAAAGGTTTCTACAGCAGGAATTGGTACCCCCAGGCTCGCATGGCTGCGGGCCTCATATCTCAGACTAGAGGTATAGGAGCGACATGCTGTATATGGGAGAGAATCTCTTCGGAGATAAGGTCAAGGACAAGATGGCCCAAATCTGGGACCACCTTGAGACCTTCAACAGCTCTCCACTAGCACTGTGGACCCGCCCTCCTCATTCAGGTGGTAGTCAAGGTCTGGGTCTAGGAAGTCATCCTTTTGCCCGAAGAAGTACTATCCTCCACCTCCTCACGTCTGTCAGTCTCATCAGGGCTCTTGTGGCCGCTCCAGGCAACAAAGAGCCCCGAAGCCCCAGCCAGCGCCTCAGTCAACTCCAGAGATGGGATTTTGACTAGATTGTAGGGAACATAGCCCAGTCGCCCATGCCTGAGATGATGGATCTGCCAGTCGGGGGAAGGCTGCCAGTTCTTTGTGAACCAGTGGCCTGGTGTAACCTCAGATCAGTGGGTTCTTTCCATCATCTGCCAAGGGTACCGATTGAATTTATTGGATGCCCCGCCAAATTGTCCCCAGAGCCCGATATGGGGCTGGTAGTGGATCAGGAAGTACTAGTAGCAGAGCTCCCTCTTAATAGCCAGAGCAGGATTAAACTCCAGGTACTTTCTGATATCAAAGAAAACAGGGGGACTCCATCCCATCCTAGATATAAGGGCCTTGAACAAATGCATCAAAAAAGAAAAGTTCTAGATGGTTTCCCTGGGCACTCTGATCCCTTTCTTTCAAAAAGAGGACTGGCTATGCTCTTTGGCCCTGAAAGACACTTACACCCATATTGAGATCTTCCCAAGTCAGAGGAAGTATATTAGCTTCGTGATGGGAAAACAGCACTTCGAGTATCGTGTGCTGCCATTTTGGCTCTCGTCAGCCCCATATGTTTTTACAAAATGCCTGACTGAGGTGGTGGCTCAGACTGGGAGTTTGTTTTCCCATATCTGGTTGATTGGCTGGTTAAGAGCACCTCTAGTGCGGAGGCCAATAAGTTTATGCGCTCGACTATCCGGATGCTGGAAACACTAGGGTTCGTTTTAAACTACCTCAAATTCCACTTCAGCCAATCATCTCAATTGGTCTTTAGTGGAACCCTGCTAAACACTGTTCAGGCCAAGGCCTTCCTGCCTTGACATAGGGCCATTAACCTGATGATCATCATGGCAAGAATTCAACAGAGCTAGCAGGTGTCAGCTTGGCACATGTTGAGACTGTTGGGCCATATGACTGCGACAGTTCACATCACTCCATTGGCACTTTTACACATGCAAAAGGCTCAATGGACTCTGAGGTCGCAGTGGCGTCAGTCCTTATAGAACCTACTGGATTGTATCTGAATCACTTCATGTCTCTGGAACTCTTTGTCATGGTGGTGAGTAATTTCAAATCTGGAACTGGGGATCTCTTTCCAACATCCTCCTACCCAAATTATCCTAACCATGGATGCGTCCACCCTGGGTTGGGGAGCTCATGTAGATGAGCTCAGCACTCAAGAACATCTTTATCAAATCAATTTCCTGGAGCTCCAGGCAATCAGTACGCACTATGGGCTTTCAGAGATTGGCTGTCCAACAAAATTGTTCTGATCCAAGCTGACAACCAAGTGACAATGTGATATGTCAACATGCAGGGAGGTATGGGATCGTACCTCTTCTGCCAGAAAGCAATCCAGATCTGGTCATGGGCCCTTTCACATGGGATGGTGCTCAGGGCCATGTACCTGGCCAGAATGGAGAACATAATAGCAGACAGACTTGTGCCTTCAGACTCTATGATTGGTCTCCGGACCAAGGGGTCATGAATTGGATCTTCTGCCTCTGGAGAAGCCTGGATATGGATCTCTTTGCAGCACTTTGGAACAGGAAGGTTTCTCATTTATGCTTCCTGTACAGGACACGTGGCAAACCAGCCTCAGATGCCTTCATCCACCATTGAGGCGAGGGACTCCTGTATGCATATCCTCCAGCTCCAGGCCTTAGTGACCTATCCACCTTAAAAAAGAGAGACAAGAAGGGTAGTTTTAGGATTCCCTTTTTTCAGCCTCCCAGGGGGTTGTCAGGTCCTGGTGGGACCATCCCCCCTGGTTATAGAGCTTTGGAGCAGAGGGTTGAGGACCCTGTAACTGCCCACTGAGGGTGATACTGGGGGCCCGAGTAAGACCCTCAGTAAGACCTTTCACAGGTTTAAAAAAAAAAAAAGGTACTGATAAGGGGAATGGAACAACTCCCCTATGAGGAAAGACTAAAGAGGTTAGGACTTTCAGCTTGTAGAAGAGACGACTGAGGGGGGATATGATAGAGCAGCACTTTGGAACAGGAAGGTTCCTCATTTATGCTTCCTGTACAGGACACGTGGCAAACCAGCCTCAGATGCCTTCATCCACCATTGAGGCGAGGGACTCCTGTATGCATATCCTCCAGCTCTACTGGTAGCGAAGACTCTCTTGAAGCTTTGTGAAGACAAAGGGGCTATGATTCTCCTAGCCTCTCATTGGCTGAGACAGGTCTGATTTCCACTCCTCAGGGAGATGTCCATTCGGAAACTGATCAGATTGAGGACTTCCCCAGGTTTCATCTCACAGGATCGAATCAGGTTGAGACATCCCAACCTCTAGGCCCTGTTGCTCACAGCCTGGATGATGAGAGGTTAATACTGCAACCACTCAATCTTTGTGATTGAGTCTCGGGTCCTGGTGGCTTCCAGAAAGCCTTCCACTAGAAAGTCCTACGGACTGAAGAGGAGGTTTTTTGTGTGATGTGAGCAGAAAGCCCTAGATCCGTTTTCCTGCTCCCCATAAAAACTGCTTGATTGCTTTCTACACCTATCGGAAGCTGGCTTGAAGACCAACTCCATTAGAGTTCATCTAAGTGCAAGTGGCGCATACCACCATGGTGTAGCCCATCTCTGTACAACCTATAGTTTATTTATTTTATGCAGGGCCTGCTTCAGTTGAATTCTCCCCTAAGGTCTCCCGCTGTGTCTTGGAATCGCAACATGGTGTTAGCTAAACTGATGAAAGCTCCTTCTGTTATGCTCCGGCGGGATTGCAGTTTGGGGTTCATGTCAAGGCTCACTCTGTTCGAGCCATGGCAGCATCAGTGGCTCACTTGTGAGCAGTTCCCATGGAGGAGATCTGCAGAGCTGCAGTGTGGAGTTTTCTCCACACATTCACATTACATTATTGTTTGGATATAGATGGCTGACGTGACAGCAGGTTTGGCCAATCTTCCTTCGGAACTTGTTTGAGGTTAGAACCCAATTCTGTTTCCACCTAGAGCCCATTGTTTGTGTTCAGGCTGCCCTCTCCCCCCCCTCCCCCCCTCACCATTACCAACAAAATGGGTTATTGCTGTGCCTATTAGAACTTGTTTGTGTTTTGTGATCACCTTTAATGTTGGGAGGCAGCCTATAGCTAGGGATTCACCCATGTGTAAGGAGCCATCCTGCTTGTCCTTGGAAAAAGCAGAGTTACTTACCTGTAAGGTGTTTCCCAAAACCCACTCGCCACCCATGGAGTTGGGTTTTCACTACGTGGGTTTCTTCTTTATTATTTTCTTCTCTTGAATTCTGTATTATAAGACTGGAGGGGACCCCATGTGGGAACGTGGAATATTGCATGCTGGAGCATGCTCAAAATTCTAGAAACTTTGACATAAATTTTCCGTGCTGGGCTCCATCTGATGATTTCACCCATGTATGAGGACTGACATCCTGCTGTCCCCGAACACCTGTTAAAGGTAAGCAACTCTGCTTTAACGCGCATTAGAGTCCTACCGCAGCTTGACGCATCTCCCTGTTTATTTGCTGTTTTATTTTTAGCCTTTCAAACTTTTTCATAGTGTGTGCATTGGATCAAGTGCCAGGCCATCTGCTCTTCTTGAAGATAAATAGAGGCTGATTCTAATCTTGAAGCAAAGAAGTTCCAGAATACTTGCCATTTCATTTACCAATTGCTTAAGACTGCAGCTTTTACCAATTGTTTTGTACGTGGCAAGTGCAATTGTCCAAGCCATTTACACAGCTAAATAGCGATTTACCTGGCTAGAAGTGCTTTGCTGTATTTTTCCTCTTCAAATATGGTTAAAAGTATGCGCTGTGGTTCTTATTGCATGTCCTATTAGCTGCATTGTAAAAAGGCCATTCTGTGGATGTGTTTAGGTTGGGGGAAGGAAATAGTGCAAGTGCATTTGCTATTAACATGCACTCATTCTGTTTTGCCCTTCCTCCCCCCACAAATCGCAGGTGCGAGGCATGTGGACGCTTTTAACGCACATACTTTGCGCTTGGTGATCTTCAAAGAGAAATGACACGCATAAAGACTGCTTACTAAGATGGCAACTCCATGTGCTGTTTGGAAGGTGTTGCAACATTTGTAGAAAACGACTACTGCCTGTTGCAGTAAAACTGCACATGCAAGAGGACAACCTAACCTAGCTGACTTCTGACAGAGTTATGCAGAAGCACTGCTCTGAGAAATCTGTTAGAAGTAAATGGAAAGCTTTAAATGAATAAGAAGAAGCTTGAAACCTGGAGAGGAATGCAAGATGAGGTGTTTGTGGTTTGTTCCTACCACTGCCCTCTGTTTTCTGTCTCAGGCATGTCCGTATTCTGTTCAGTGCTGCCCTTCACCGCCTCCACTGGTCAGCTAGTTCACACTTGTCATCTTCCACTATGATTATTACAAAACCTAAACTTCATCCAACATCCAGGCCCCCCCTTCTATGTCTTATGACCAAGTTCTGGAATTGTCCACTTAGTCACCAGAATTTGAGGTTGTTGTCCAACACATCTGGCATCCCCAGGCTCATTAATGGTTGTGTTTTAACCATGCTCGCTCTGTGCAGCTTACCCTAGTCTTCTTGGAAGCTTGAAGCGGTAGCACCATTGCTATTAGGGTTGTAGTAATAAAGCTTCCTATGTATGGTTCAATTAGGTTTCACCTGCTAATTGGCTTTCTTTGAGTCCTGACAGACAGTAGCCTGTGGGATTCTTCTGCCACCAGCAGATGGGGGCAGAGTGCACAATCTTCCTCTCTGATGTCACTACCATAAAGGCTGGCCCAGCAGAGGGGAAATCAGTTGTCTTTTGCCAAAGTGTGGCTTGTTGCTTGTATTCTTATATCCCCTCTTTTTTTTTTTTTTTACTTTTCTGAAATTTTTTTTTATTTTAAGGAAACTTATTAGCTCGTTGCCTGACCTGCTCCTTTGTCTGTCTTGTCCTCCCCAGGGTGGCATTTTCCCTGGTATTATAGGATGCTGGTTCCCTACTTTCTGCAGTAAGGGATCCAGGACACATCACAAAACAAAAGCAATGGTAAGTGGAGAACAGCCTGCCTTCGCAATCAGCTGTGCTTCCTTGTTCTTTATGTTTTAACTTGCTTATCGAATTCTATCCCTTTATTCATGTGTCTGTTTATTCTTTTCTTATGGGCGGGATATAGACTGGTCTGTCAGGACTCCAGGAAAACCAATTAGCAGGTAAGAACTAATTGAGCCTTCCTCTTTGTCCTGCCAGACCAGTAACCTGTGGGATGTACCTAAGCTGTGCTTGCCCCGCGAGGGAACCCTAATGCTGCTTCCAAGTTTCCTCCCTTTCTTGAAGGTGTAATCTATAGTGTTTTGTAAAAGTGTGGACAGACGACCACATGGTCACCCTGCAAATGTCCCTAGGCGTAACTGCTCTGTATTCTGCCCAAGACGCTGCTTGAGCTCTCGTGGAATGCGTCCTTAAGAACATAAGATACACCATACTGGGTCAGCCTTAGGGTCCATCAAACCCAATATCCTATTTCCAACAGTGGTCAATCCAAGTCGCAAGTACCTGGCAAGTACCCAAACATTAGATAAATCACAAACTACTATTGCTTATTAATTACCGTAATAGCAGTTTATGAAATTTTCTTCTAGAACTTATCCAAACCTTTTTTAAACCCAGTTACACTAGCTACTGTAACCACATCCTCTGGCAATGAATTCCAGAGCTTAACTATGCTCACAGGGTGCATTAATGAGAAACGGCTTGTCATTCATTTTTGTTGCCATTAAATCCCACTGCGGGGCGCCCTATGCACCCGTTATGAGCCTGAACTCCTCCTCTGATAGCTTCCATTCTCCTGAGTCTAGCTTCCGATGACTGAGGAAATCTGCCTGGAAATTATCCACTCCTTCTCTGTGCACTGCAGAGAGATCAAAGAAATGCCTCTCTGCTAGGGCTGCGTTCATTGTGCCCTCCAGCTTGTTCACATAAGCCACTGTCCAAGCAGAACTGGATCGCTTTGTTCCCTTACTGGGACTGAAAATGGCCTAGGGCCAACCTGATTGCTCTTAACTCTTAAGTCGTTTGTGGAACTTACAAAGGACCTCTAAGCAGTTTAGCCCTGAGTGTGTGCTCCCCACCCCCGATGACTCATGACTGTGGTTACTATTGTCCACTGTGGGGATTCCAGAAGGGCTCCTCCGGAAAGGTTGTTCGAGTCTAGCCACCACCACAGACTGCCTGCTTCGGAACCACTGTGGCAGACTTTTGTCGTACTGCTGATTTTGTAGTGATCGGTTGTACAATAGGTGCACCTGATGAGGGCGCATGTGTGCTCTCGCCCATGGCACTACCATGATTACTGCTGCCATGGAGCCCAGGACCTGTAGATATCTTCACACGTATGGGAGTGGGGCTTGTGACAGGGCTTCACTTGCTCCTGCAACTTCCTTATCCTTCCGTCTGTCAGATACACTCTCCCTAACTTGGTGTTGAAAAGTATCCCTTAGTACACTAGCATCTGAGATGGCTGAAATTGGCTCTTTCCTTGTTCAATCACAAAAACCGCCCAAAGTACACTTAGTGTATTCCAGAAACCTTTTAGTGATAACACAAGCAAAGCTCAATTGGTTTCACTGGTATATTTTTCATGTCATTTCAAATAGCCACATTATAAATAAGTAATATATGATTTTACAATTGAATGTGGGACCCACACTCAGAGTTTGCATATCAATCAAACTCAAGGTTGGTAATAGGTCACTTTACTTTATTTTCAACGCCAACTTATTTTGTTGTTGTTTTGAATTTTTGTTAAAATATATATGCAAAAATCTTACTGTATGCTGACTAACTTCAATTTAAACACAAATTTCATTTGCATTTGGAAAGATATTCATCTTACTATATTTCATACAAGTCCCATCATTAAATGAATCCTCAGTTTAAATATCAATTTTCATTTGCAATTCAAAAGATACTCATCTCAATATATCAAGTCAAAGTCCCAAGTCTCGACACAATTGTGTTTCGAACCAACAGGTGCTGCTTCAGGGGAAATGCGTTCTCAAATCTTCACTCCGTTCCATCAGCAAGATTTCCAAACGGGTAATTCCATAACTTTCTCCCACGGTCTGGATTCAGACTCGCAATTCAAAAAACATGGCGGCCCTGTGGATCCTTTTATCTCTCTACCGGAAATGAAGCGTCATATCACACAGTCTTCCAATAGGTTGTCACTTCTCGACAAACAGAATCACCGAATGATCTCACCAAATGATAAAAACACAACCGCTGTATATCTCCAACAATGTTTACAATCAACTTCCTCTCTTTACACAGCAGAAACTTCCTTAAGAACCGTGAAACGATCCACTCAAATACTTCCTTCAAATTATGCAGTTCACAAATAGATCCATTCTTCTTAGCATTATAATCAAAGTCCTCCCTCACGTCCGGTTTTCCTTCGTTTGAGCAAAAGCAGTGTTTACAATCAACTTACTTTCTTTACACAGCAGAAACTTCCTTAGGAGCCATAAAATGATCAACTCGAATACTTCCTTCAAATTGAAGTTCAAATTGAAGTTCATCAGCATACAGCAAGATTTTTGCATATGTATTTTAACAAAAATTCAAAACAACAACAAAATAAGTTGGCGTTGAAAATAAAGTGACCTATTACCAACCTTGAGTTTGATTGATATACAAACTCTGTGAGTGTGGGTCTCACATTAAATTATAAAATCATATATTACTTATTTATAATGTGGCTATTTGAAATGACATGAAAAATACACCAGTGAAACCAATTTAGCTTTGCTTGTCTTTTCCTTGTTCACCATCCAGCCTAATTTTTCCAGGACATGAACTGTTCTCGCTATGGCCTGTAGGTCTTCCTGCAGGGAATCTTCTCTTATTAGCCAGCCTTCCAGGTAAGGGTGAGCTTTGACCCCTTCCTTTCAAAGGCCACCACTACTACCTTCACCTTTGTAAAGGTCCTTGGTGTCATGGCCAATCCAAAGGGGGAGTGCCCTGAACTGGTAATGCTGACCGGCTATCTCGAAGCGTTAAGTAACGCTGGCAATCTCTTCTGATGGGATGTGAAAATATGCTTCTGACAGATCCAAGGCTGCCAGGAATTTCCCTGTCCTTACAGCTGCCTTTACTGTAGGTAGTGATTCCATGCAGAAATGGGGAACTACCAAGGCCCTGTTTACTCGCTTTAAGTCAGTACTGGCCGAAAGCTTCCTTACTTCTTTGGTACTAGGAAATAAATGGAGTATACCCCCATGCCTTCTTGTCTAGGTGGTACTGGAATAATGGCCTGTAGTCGAACCAATCTATCTAATGTCTGCATGATTGACCGCGTCTCCCCTGCTTGCCTTGTATGGTTAGGAAATGAAGAAATCTTAATTCTGGGTGATATCCTTCGTTTATTATGTCTAGGACCCACTGGTCTTTTGTTATTTTGTCCCACTCCTGATAAAAGATCTGTAATCTGCCCCCTACCTGGGGAATCATGGAGCGGGCCTGCTCTCCTTCATTGTGCAGTTTTGTCACTAAGTGGGGCTCGGGAGTTTCCTTCCTTTGGAAATCTTCTATTCCCTGAAATGGCTGAGATCTGCCCGGGATCTTGACTGGGCGAGAGATCTGACATCTTCTGCCCCTCTGGCTGTACTCCCTGGACCACTGTCTCCAGTTGCCTCCTCTCCGGAAGCCTGTGGGCTTTTCTTCTGGTAACCTTTGGGACCTTGATCCTTTCTAGTCTTTGACCATCCTCTCTAGGTCTTCTCCAAACAGTAGCCTTCTCTTAAAGGGTAGCTTTCCTAACCTGGTCTTGAACGCTAAATCTGCCACCCAATTCTTTAGCCATAAAAGTCACCTAGCCATGACCTCTGTTGTTGCTAACTTTGCTGAAACTCTAATAAGGTCATACATAGTATCTGCTACAGAGACTGCCGCCGATTCCATTAGGGCCGGCCTCACCCTATCCTTCGAGGGTCCTGCATCTTTGGGACCCTGGATCTCTTGTTAAGACCAGATTAGAAGGGCCCTGGCTACATAACCTCCACAAATGGCTGCCTGGAGGGCCAGGGATGAAAGCTCAAAACCTTTCTTTCATAACATTTCCACTTTCCTGTCTTGAGGGACTTTCAGGTCCGCTCCACTTTCTACTGGTATAGTAGTTTGCTATTGCTGAGAATGCTGCATCTACTTTAGGCAGATCTAGAAGCCCGTCCTTATCCTGATGTTCTATTAGATATAGCAACTGCATAGTTCTATGGCTTTTAAGCCTAGACTCAGGGATTTCCCACTCCACTGTCAGCATATCCTGGATTGCTGAATGGATGGGAAAGGCTTTGCAAGTTTTCTTAATCCCTGTCAGAATGGGATTTCCCTTCATTCTAGCTGTGTATTTCCTCTTTCAGACTTAAGACCAGCGAGACTTTTGTAATTAGGGCCACCCCCCCCCCCCAACTCATCTGCCCTAAACAAATACACAGCTGAGTCCCTAGCCTCCAGATCTTCCTCCCCTAAATTCTCTTCCTGGGAAGAGCCCTCCTCCTCCTTGAACATCCCCTGGGGTTCCATCGCAGGACTCCAGTCTTTCCAGCCTTAAATTGGCTTGGACTTTTCCCCTGAAGGAGCCTAATTTTGCTTATCTTTCATTTGGAGATAGGCTTGGTGCATAGTCAGGGTGAAGTCCGAGGCAAAACTCTGACTCCTCCTCCCCCGGGGGCTCTGGTCGCTGACGCTGCTTGCCTGGGGCTGCCCTACCCTCCAAAGCTTTGGAGGAATACCTTGACCTCCCTGAAACTTGTTCCCCCGGCACGCGTTTCAAGTGGCCCAGCCCTGACCCCTTAATCCACTGGGGCCTGCTTTTTTTCCATCACAATTGCGGCAGAAAGAGCCAGCGATGCTAGGTACCCGCTGAGCCCTGCACCTGGCGCACGTCCTCCTCTTGTCCATGCCTGGGGCAGGTAGCAATGGTTCAGGCCGGGTTGTTTTGGTTTTTTTTTTTTTTTGTCACAGGCGATTTTCGTCGGGAAACCAGGAGACCAAAACAACTGGTTGTCCTGGGGATGGAAGATCGGCTCTACGGAGGTTGTCATGCTGCAGGGTCCCCACCCTGGCCTAGGACCTAGAGAAAGCTGTAGGAAAGGCTGTTGCCCTAGGGCCCTTCTTACCCTGCTGGACCAGCGACATCTGTGCTCCATCCCATCTGCTGGAGGCAGAGACTACTGACTTTCCCTCTGCTGGGCCAGCCTTTATGATAATGACGTCAGAGATGAAGCTTTTGCACTCTGCTCCCATCTGCTGGTGGGAGGGAGAATTCCACAGATTACTGGTCTGGCAGGACAAAGAGGAAATAGGGTTGTCAGAAATATTTCACTCACTAATGGAAAAACTTTCATACTCTCCTAATTTTGCTCCTAATGTGCTCTGTTAGAATAATATTCCACCGGTCTTTCTTGTTTCAGCCTCAACTTATGCAAGACTTGTTTATGTGCCAAGACAGTGAAGCTTTAAGGTCCCTTGCTCCAATATCCTTCTTGGGAGGGCAAACCACAGATCTGAGAATCCAAGCCAGGTCTCTTTCACTGGAAACCCAGGGCTGCATCTCTGGATTCTTGGACTTCAGTGGAAGGGTGATCCCCACTACACAATGTGTACTTCAGTGTTTCCCACAGAAAAAATGCTTAAGCTGGTCTGGAGGCCTGTACACAGGGACACCAGCAGCAGCAGCAGCAGGAATAAATGAGGCCAGGAAGCTAAAGATGGGAGTCCAGCAGTCATTTTCCAATGCCAAAAATAAGGCGCTTGTCAGTGAGTATGGACTTTTTTTTTAATACATATATGTAATTGTTTTGAGAAAAAATTTCCATTTACAAATGCAAGATGTTTGTCTCAACAAGAAATGTAGTCATAAAGGATTCTAATGAAAAAACTTGCTGGTTTATGTTGGGTCATTAAGATGAGGAAAGAGGAAATTAAGGAATAAAACGTATTGGTATAAACCAGTGGAGGAAAGCAAGTGAGAAGGAAAAAAAGGAAATAAAAGAGCTCGAAGCAAAGACCCTGAGTCTCAACCTTGTGAATAACAGCAACAAAAAAAGACAACATTCCATAATTACAAATTATTCAGAATAGTTGACCAGATATTATTGAAATTGTATATTAACCTCTTGTAGGATGCCACCTGTGCCATCTCTTTGCACCAGTCAATATAGCTTCCTCTGTATAAGTGGTTGCTTTCATGTCTCAGTGGATCGTCAGCAAACATGGGATACATTGATGCCAGTAGGAGATGCTTCCCTCCTGAGCTTGATCAGAGACTCAGTGCATTAATTCTGTCAGTGACGTCAAGAGCCATGAAAATGCCAAAGTGACACTGCCAACCTTGCCTCATCCAGTTGTTTTGAGCTTACCAAAATATTATTTAAGTTTGCCGGAATGGTATAAGAACCAGGTGATTTAACTTTCTTCCACATTTCCCTAATCATAGTGAGCGTGACTTCTGATCTAGATTGAGTTTTCCCATTTGCCATGTTACCATACAACACCCACGTGGATTTTATATCTCTAAAACATTCCTCTCTTGCAGAAGGCACTGGCAACAGGAAACTGTCTCAGGTGAATGGTGTGTTTTCTGGCTCTCTGAACATGTTTCCCCATGTTGGTAAAGCGCGAGCTCTCACTACAAATGGCTGCATCTTACCAGCTGTCACTGGGAGCCAGGTCATGCCTCCAGTACGGGAGCTGAGGATTACCTCTGTCTCTGCCCCCGTTTCTCAGCGCCTGGATCACATGAACCATCTCAATGCCCTGGATGTGCTCAATTTGAACCTCAGCAGGTAGTTTTCCTTTTTTCCCCCCCCCCCCCCTCTTGGATCCTCTGTGAGAAGAAAGAAAGGGTCTGGAGCTGCTCCTGTGGTGCTGACCTGCAGTGGAGAGTACTGGAAGACTGAAATGTACTGTATTTTTTCTATACTACTTTGTCTTGATAGCACAAAATGTATTTTACTGGTTGCATAAATGAATAATTTTATTTGACGTGGCAGCAATTAAAATGGTCAAATCCAAGTGAGGCTTACAGTGATCTTCTCCTCTGTCTTGTTAAATAGTTCAACCAGTTCCGTATTTCTCAGAATAAGTAAAAAAAATAAATAAATAAAATAAAAATTACTTTTAACATTCCTTTTTTAAAATACACTTTAAATATACCTGCTAGTGCACTTCTCAGATTTTTTCATTTTGAAGCCGTATTACATTTTTTGCATCCCATATTATGAAATCCTATTGGCTAAACAAAGAAGATGATGGCAGACAATGACCATGAGACCTAGCTTGCCTGCCCATTCCTGTTCCTACTCAGATCAGTTCTGACTCCTGGGTTTTGCCTCCCTGCCAGAGAAAAAAGTTTCACTGACACTGCCATATAACCTAGTGTACCACCTGCAGTCCCTCAGTATTTTTCTGTCTCTAGCAGATGGCAGAGGTGTAAAACCTGCAATCTGAAAAGAAAGGAAAAAAAAAAAAAAAGATTTTTGAGATGCCTGCATTGGGCATACGTGCTGTAGTTTGCAGTAATTTTATGCAACGAGTATGCTTATGCAGACAAAGGAGTCTACATTTGATCTGCAGCAAAGCAGGCGGAGCATCTAGAGGCAGCGAGAGCATATGTTGCAGATGCTTTATGTGATCTGATCAGAACTTCTTCCAGGATTAGGATTTCGGCTGTGTCAGCCAGGCAACTACTTTGGTTGAGGAGCTGGTTGGCGGCTGACTGGTCCAAGTCACAGTTGGGGACTTTACCATTCAAGGGCAAGATTCTGTTCAGAGAGGCCTTGGAAGAACTGGTAAACCATCTCGGAGTGTCCAAAGAGCATAAGTTGCCAGAGGACAAAACCTCAAGGTGGAAAGAAGTCGTTTCCTGTCTGTTTCTGTTTTCGGGTTAATAGGAGATTTAGACAGAATAGGGACCCTTAGGGGACTCAGAGGCAAGGCTCTGCCAAATTGGAACACGCTGGGCAGGGAACTGGTGGGGCCAAGTCCTCGCAATGAGGCGAGGCTGGTCCTGTTCCGGCTGTCGGGGGTCAACTGACTGTCTTTTATGGGTGGACCAGAATTACAATGGATCAGTGGGTCCTAAGTGTGATAAGAGATGGCTACGCATTAGAGTTTGCTCGACCGCTCAGAGAAACATACATTGTCTTCCCTTGCGCTCCACTCGCCAAGAAGGTGGCAGTACAGGGGACTGCGGACCGCTTGCAGCGCTCGGGTGCCATAGTTCCCACTCCTTCAGGAGAGCAGAGAAAAGGAAGGTATTCAGTTTATTTTGTGGTACTGAAAAAGGAAGGATCCTTCAGACTGATTTTAAATGTAAAGAAGGTAAATGTGGCTCTCAAGATTCTCTGTTTTTGAATGGAGACTGTGCTCAGTCATAGCAGCAGCGTGTAAAGCGGAGTTTCTGGCATCCCTAGACCTGACAGAGGTGTATCTGACCTGAGCACCAGAGGTTCCTATGGGTCATTATTTTCAGTTTTGTGCCCTTCCTTTTTGATTAGCGACAAACTTCTTGTACTTTCACCAAGGTAATGGTGGTGGCGGTCTTCTGAAGGGAGGACATACTAGTACATCCATATGTGAACAACTGGCTCATTCGGGCAAAGTCAGCAGATCTCATTCGACAGTCAGTACAACAGGTTCTGCAGAAGTTAAGATTTCTGGGCTGGGTGGTAAATCTAGCAAAAAGCATTCTCACACCTTCTTAAACCCTGGAATACTTAGGGGCCCGCTTTGACACCAGAGTGGGGAAGATGTTTCTCTCGAGGGAACAGATACTCAAACTGCAGACTCAAGTTCCCTGTCTTTTGGGGCTTTCGGTACCCAAGGTCTGGGACTACCTAAGAGTTCTGGGCTCTATGGCATCGACTCTGGAGTTGGTTCTTTGGGCATTTGCTCATAAACAGCCTCTGCAAAAGGCTCTTTTCCCAGTGGAACCTGTTATTTATTATTTTTACTTATTTATTATTATTTTTTATATACCAACATTTGATCTGAGATATCACATCAGTTTACATTCAGGTACTGTAGGTATTTCCCTATCCTCAGAGGGCTTACAAACTAAGTTTTTGTACCTGAGGCAATGGAGGGTAAAGTGACTTGTCCAAGGTCACAAGGAGCGACAGCAGGACTTGAACCCTGGTTTCCTGGTTCGTAGACCACTACTCAAACCACTAGGCTATTCCTCCTCCCCGGAGGAGTTTCATCTACCACTTCCACTCAGGGGGGCCGCCACATCCAGTCTTTCATGGTGGCTTGGTCGGGCCAATCTGAGTTGCGAAGTGGAGTTGGATGTTCTGAATTGGATGATAGTGATTACCGATGCCAGTCTTTCTGGTTGGGGAGCAGTGTGCTAAGATCAGTTGGTGCAGGGCCATTGAACGAAGGAGGAAGCATTGTGGTCTATCAGTTGTTAGAGACGGGAGTGGTATGTTTTGCGTTGCTTGCCTTTCTACCACGGTTATGCAGCTGGCCAGTACGAATTCTGCCGGACAATGCAACAATGGTGGCTTACATCAACTGGCAGGAAGGAACCAAGAGTCGAGCAGTGACTCAAGAGGCCCAGAAGTTGGTTTGCTGGGCGGTGCAATATCTGCCACTACTGGCGGCATCTCACATAGGGTGGACAACATACAGGCGGATTTTCTCAGTCAGCAACAGCTGGACCCCAGAGGCGATGCACCTCATTCAGATCAGATGGACAATGCCCGACATGGACTCAATGGTATCATGACAGAACACCAAGGTGCCTTGCTTTTACAGTCACAGGCAAGAAAGCAGGGTGGGATTCTTTATGTATTTCCTCCATGGCAACTAGTGAGCAAGGTACTACAAAGGATAAAGAAACATCTGGGTGAGGTGATTCTAGTAGCTCCAGAGTGGTCCAGAACTATGGGTCGCGGACCTGGTCAATCTGGCGGTAGGCAGGCCATTGAGGTTCGGTTATCTACTGAAGCTTCTTCGTCAGGTGGCTCACTTCTGTCTCACAGCTTGGCTTTTAAAAGGAAGCATCTGACATGGAAGGGTTATTTTGAAGATGTCATTACCACCTTGCTGCAGGCAAGAAGACCATCCACTTCCTTGGCCGATGTGAGGATTTGGAGGATTTTCGAATCCTGTTGTACTGATCAGGGAGTAAGGCCTATCCATGCTTCATTTGTACATATTTTGATTTTTCTACAGAAAGGATTAGTTATAGGACTAGCCTTTAACTTCCTTACAATGCAAATGGCTACTCTGGGCTGTCTTCTGGGCAAGGTGCAGGGAGTTGCCCTGGCCACGCATCCAGATATGGTTCGCTTTTTTCGGGGAGCAAAACATTTGTGTCCCTCAGTACAGAAGCTATGTCTATCCTGGAATCTTAATTTGGTTCTAAGGGAGATGTGCTCAGCTTCGTTTGAACCACTGAAGATGGCGACTATAAAGAATTTAACCCTGAAGGTAGTTTTTCTGGGGGCAATTTGTTCAGCCAGAAGAATTTTGGAACTTCAGGCATTGTCGTGTAGAGATCTCTTCTTACAGATTTCGGACTCTGCTATGTTGTTGTGCACAGTGCATTCTTTTCTTCCGAAGGTGGTTTTGGCATTCCATCTGAGTCCAATGGTGGAGCTTCCGGTTTTTCCTAATTTGATGCGTCCGTGCCTCACATGAGGGAACTTTGACTATTGGATGAGTGACGGGTGTTGTTGCAATATCTCAAGCTCACTAATAGTTTCTGGATGTTGGATCATCTTTTTATGCTTTGGAGTGGTCCAAGAAAAATGCATGAGATGTCCAAAGGGACTATTGCACATTGGCTGAAGGAAGCTATAGGCTCGGCTTACATCTGTTAGAGTCATTCTGTACCAGAGAGCTTACGGGCTCACTCGACATGCTCTCAGGTCACTCTAGGCCGAGTGACAACAAGTGTCGCTGCAAGAGATTAGTCAGGCGGCTACGTGTAAGACATTGCACACTTTCGCCAGGCATTATACTTGGATATCCAGGCTCCAGCTGCCAAGAGTTTTGGTGAGAGTGTTTTACGAGCAAGGCTATCACTGTCCCACCCTGTTTAGAGAAGCTTGGGTACATCTCAGGAGTCTGGACTAATCTGGGTATGAACAGGAAAAGAAAATTGGTTCTTACCTGCTAATTTTCGTTCCTGGAATACCACAGATCAGTCCAGAGTGCCATCCTTTTGGAAGAGTCCACTCGTACTGACAGTTTATATATAATGAAGAATTGTTGAGGGGGGTTCAATGATGTTCTCCTTTTGTTATTATTGAAAAGGATTTTCCATTTTGAGACTTCGCTTTTGCTCATTATGGGAATTGGGTCTGTTTAGTTAGTGTTTGCATATTATCATCTTGGCTTGGGTGCAAGTCAATACTGAGGGACTGCAGATGGCACACTAGATTATATGGCAATGTATGTGAAACGTTTTTCTCTGTCTCCATCTGCTGGCAGGGAAGCAAAACCTAGGAGTCTGGTCTGATTTGTGGTATTCCAGGAATGAAAGTTAGCAGGTAAGAACCAATTTTCCTTTCTCTTTTTCTATTGCAGTCCTGTAGATCCTATTTTAGCTCTGGTAGTACTCTTGCTTCCCCACCCCTAGAGATCTTCTGTGCTGGCCATGCTTTCTCAAGTTGTTACCATTTTTAATACCACCATCTTCTATGCATCCATCACCCTTTCTATGAAGAAATGCTTCCTTCATCTTCATCCAGTCAGACCAAGCCAGACAAATGGGTTATGCTCACCAACCAGCAGATGGAGACAGAGATCAACAGACTCACTGATGTCGCTTCTTATATGTATCTGTGCTGACATCAGCCTGCCAGTATTCTCTGTCTCCAGCAAGACGATAAGTAAGCATCCTGTGCTGTGGACTGAGAGCTGGTAGGCTGAAAAGGAAATGTTTGGAGGAGCTCCTGGGGCAAAAAACTAGCTCTCACTCCCTCAGTTATTATTAAAAAAAAAAGGTAATTCCTGCAATGATGAAAGCCTTGCACTCCCTCTCTCTGTTGAACAGGTCAGGACTAGGGGGCTTCCAGGGGATTTCTGGGTTGGGATCCTCTCCCTGCCCCATTCTTTCTCCTATTTTTTATTTGCTACAGTTTGACACCCCCCCCCCCCCCACTCATCCTCCTCTCTCTGCTATTCTTTGCCCCTTTAAATATTTTTGCTGTATTGGAGAGCCAGCTATAAAAGGTGAAAAAAAAAACCAGGATTGGAAAGAGCTGCTCAGCAGGTGAGGCTGCAGCATTGGAAGAGTTTACATTTGGACTTCAGGGAGCCTGCCTGAGCTTCGCTGCTAGGTGAGTCTTCAGAATTGAAGTTTATCTGGATGAACCGTGTATTTTTCACTAAGCAGGGCAGTGACGAAGCATGAGTAAAATGATGCTGGCAGCAGAATGTGGGAGAAAGACTTATGCTCTGTACCGCTTGGAATTTGAGAGAGACACAGGTGGGGAGCAGTTCCAAGCTGTGCCGCATGTGTGCTGCAATTTGAAGGGAGATTCACAGCCACGATTTTATGCTGGTGGGAAGGGCCTGAGTGGGGAATGCTGGTATGTTAAAGCTTCCCACAGGACCCCTGATTTCTGAAGAGGCTTCAGAGGCCACACGGCAGTGAAAGGGAATTTCGGTCCTTCACCCTTTAGCCATGAGCATCAAGAAACTTAGAAATAACGGCAGAAGAAGACCAAATGGCCCATCCAGTCTGCCCAGCAAGCTTTCACACTTGTTTTTTTCTCCTCTCTCATACTTATCTGTTACTCTTGGCATTTAGTAACCTTTTGGTTCTATTTCCCTTCCACCCCCGCCATTAATGTAGAGAGCAGTGCAGGAACTGCTTCTAAGTGAAGTATCTAGCTTATTTGGTTAGGGGTAGTAACCGCCGCAATAAGCAAGCTATTCCCACGCTTATTTGTTTACCCAACCTGTGCAATTTAGTCCTTTGGTTGTTATCTGAATATAAATCCACCTTTCTTCATTCCGCCCCCCCCTGCCGTTGAAGCAGAGAGCTACTCTGGCTATGTATTGAAAGTGAAGTATCAGGCTTAATTGATTCGGGGTAGTAACCGCTGTAACAAGCAAGTTACACCCATGCTTATTTGTTTACCCAGACATGTAATTCAGTCCTTGTTGGTTGTTGTCTGAATATAAAATCATCTTTTCTTCATTCCCCCCTGCCGTTGAAGCAGAGAGCTACTCTGGATATGTATTGAAAGTGAAGTATCAGGCTTGTTTGATTTGGGGTAGTAACCGCTGTAACAAGCAAGCTACTCCCCACTTTTTTGTGACTGCAAATCCTTTTATCCACATTTCCGCTTGCTGTTGAAGCATAGAGCACTGTCGTAGTCGCATTAACCGTGTATATCTATTGAATAAGGGTATTATCTCCAGGTATTAGCTGTCTTACCCACAAGCTACCCTCTCTTCATTCACATCCTCTAGACTTTATGGATCCACAGTATTTATCTCACTCCCCTTTGAAATCCTTCACAGTTTTGGTCTTCACCACTTCCTGCGGAAGGACGTTCCAGGCATCCACCACCCTCTCTTTGAAGAAATACTTCCTGACATTGGTTCTGAGTCTTCCTCCTTGGAGCTTCAAATCGTGACCCCTAGTTCTGCTGATTTTTTTCCAACGGGAAAGGTTTGTCGTCTTTGGATCATTAAAACCTTTCAAGTATCTGAAAGTCTGTATCATATCACCTCTGTTCCTCCTTTCCTCCAGGGTGTACTTATTTAGATTATTCAATCTCTCCTCATAAGTCATTTGATGAAGACCATCCACCTTTTTGGTTGCCCTTCTCTGGACCGCCTCTGTCTCTGTCCCTTTGGAGATACGGTCTCCAGAACTGAGCTCAGTACTCCAGGTGAGGCCTCACCAAGGACCTGTACAAGGGAATTATCACTTCCCTTTTCTTACTCGATATTCCTCTCTCTATGCAGCCCAGCATTCTTCTGGTTTTAGCTATCGCCTTGTCACAAGAGGGAAGGGCAACAGAGGTCTCTTGGCATGACATGTACTTCTGTATCAGTTATGCCAGCTTCGCATGCATTGGAGATCTCTTCTTTATCGACTGTGATTTCACAGGAGATTTTTAAGGGGTTGCAGTCATTTTGCACTGAGCAAGTAGCAATCCTAGGAGTAGCATCAGCTGTCCCATCGCCTTCAGGCTCTCAGGGCAAGAAGAGAGCCAGGGTAGAGGAGGAAAAGAGACTGGCAGATTGCCTCAGAGAAATATTGACGAGGATTTGGAAAGAGTGGGTTTCCTATTGAAGCAGAGGACAATATTTTTATGCTGCATCTTTTTCATAAAGACGAATTGGCTTCTCTGATTTTTCAGTCTCTGTGTACTTTACATATTCCAGAGAACAAGAAAGAGGAATCCCCTGTTTCCAAAGAAGATCCGATTATGGTTAGTTTAAGGAAGGCCTCTGAGTTCTTTCCTCTTCAAGCAATGCATATTTAATTGATTTAGAGTGGGTGACTCCTGAAGCTAATTTTAAAGGTGGCCACTGTCTTGCCAAACTGTATTCTTTGGATCCTCAGGTGAAAGAGAAGTTTTGTTTTCGTAGTGTGGACACTTTAAGCTGCTCAGTAACTAAGAGAACCACTATTCCAGTAGAAGGTGATACTGCTCATAAGGATTCTCAGGTCAGAAAGATAGAATCCATGCTTTTAAACAGGTCTTTGATGCTGTTAGCCTGGCTCTTTAGATTTCAGCTTGCTGTTACATTGTGGCGAGGTCAGGTTTGCATCTTGAGAAAAATATTCAGGAGGACTCAGAAGAGGAATCGTCACAGTTGGAGCCAAGGGTGGCATATTTAGCAGATGCCTCCTTTAATTTGGTTTGCTTCTTTACCAGAAAGTGGTATCCATAATAGAAACATAGAAATGATGGCAGAAGAAGACCAAACGGCCCATCCAGTCTGCCCAGCAAGCTACGCACTTTATCCATTTTTATTTCCCTTTTTCTCTCTCCCACCTGTTACTATTGGCTTCCAGTACCCTCCAGCCCTAATTCCCCTCGACCCCACCACCAATTTAGAGAGCAGCGCCGTATCTGCATCCAAGTGACATCCAGCTCAATTAGGGGCAGCAACTGCTGTAACAAGCAGGCCACACCCTTGCCCCATACTCTTACCCACCCCTGTTATTATTTTTTGTTTGTTTTTTTTATTTTTTTTGGAGATAGCAGCCCTCCATCCTTCCGCTCCGTGAAGGTGGAACAATGACTACTGGCCACTGGCATCCCGCTCCGTGAATGCCTCTGTGGCTACTGCCGCTCCGTGCAGTGTTTGAATGCCTCTGTGGCTACTGCCGCTCCGTGCAGTGTTTGAATGCCTCTGTGGCTACTGCTGCTCCGTGCAGTGTTTTGCTGCCTCCACTTTATTCACGCCCTCTAGACTTGATGGATCCACAGTGTTTATCCCACGCCCCTTTGAAGTCCTTCACAGTTTTGGACTTCACCACTTCCTCCGGAAGGGCATTCCAAGCATCCACCACCCTGGATGTCAGAGGCTTCTCTGGATGCTCAGCTAGTCTGCTGATTCTATCTCTAAACCTAATTTGATAAAATTGTCCTTTAAAAGACTTCTATTTGGGGAAGAGCTGGAGAAAATGGCAAAGGCCTAGGGGAAACAAGGTATTCAGGCTCCCAGAGGACAAAGTAAAGTTTCCTTCAAGGAACTTTCTATCCTACAATAGGTTTCAGGGTTGCAGGAAGTTCTGGCAGGGATGAGGGTATTTTGGACTAGAGTTTTTTCCAGGTACCAGTCCTTTCATTCTAAGAAATGAGTTAGAGGGCTCCTCAGAATCCAAATCCTCTGGAGCTACACAATGAATAATTGGGGGCCCTATCTCCGGTGCCAGAGATAGGCAGCCATCTATCTGTTTCATTGGAGATGGGCCCAAATCACATGGGACCAGTAGGTCCTGGACATAGTACAAGAAGATTATGCTTTAGAATTCTCTTGTCCCGTTTCTAATACTTTTATGCTTTCCCCCTGTTGTTTCTCCAACAAGAAAGCTGTAAAGGCAACTCTGGAGCAGCTTCTCCAGTTGAGGGCTGTGAGATCAGGAAGGATTAGGCCGCTACTCCATTTACTTCGTGGTTCAAAAGAAGAAGGGTTCCTTCCATTCCACTCTCGATCTGAAGCAGATCGAGTTCTTGAAGGTGACTCTGTTGCGTCCATCGGTCTTCGACGACTTCGTCCCGCCTACCTCTATCTACTTGCGGCTCCTCCCGCTCACCTTGGATTGATGGCCGCTGCGGCGTCTGCTTGCTGTTCTCTCCGGCGTCCCCAGACCGGCTTTGGTACTGCCTCCTGCCATTCTCCTTCAAGGTATCTCTAGGGCATGCGCGCGCACGCTGCCCTCATCTTTATGTCCACGTTGGCGCGAATCTCAGGGGCGTCCCCCTGTTCTGACGTCACAACTCCAGGGTATATCTGCCTACAGTATTTGCTAGCTTGTTGAGTTAGCAACAAGATTCGTACGGATGGGATTCGCTCTCCGTTCCTAAGCTACTCTGCCACTCCAGCTCTATCTGGAACTCTTACTACCCTTCGGGGTCTCTAACGGGGTACCCGCTCCTCGGGGGCCTCTCTGCTTCTTTCAGGTGCTATCAGGAAACCGGTACTCTCTCCTCGAGGGCCCATGTTCCCTGTGTCGTTGCCTGCTATTTCTACCCTTCTACTTGGAAGAACTAACTTACAGTCACCATCAGTGAGTACAGAAAACATCTCTCTCTACAGTACTGCTTCGCTGGAATTAGGTACTCGCTCCTCGAGGGCCTGCTCTCTGCTCCGGTGCCAGACCTCTCGTCTAGTGGAATCTCTGCTACTGCTAGTGAATACAACACCACTGAGTCTCGCTGCTCTAAGGGATCAGGTACTCGCTCCTTGAGGGCCTGCTCTCCCTGTCTTGGAGCTCTCCTATCTCTACTTGGAACTCTGAATGTTAATCTTATTGTGTGCTCATAACTCTGTCTCTTTCCACTACAGCACTGCTCTACAGAGGATTCGCTGTTCCAGCATTCTGTGAGAGACGCACCCAGCCGGGCTCTACAACCACTACTCACTACTGCCACCTCTGGTGGTTCCATAAACTGTTTAATAAAAGATTCAAATCTGTGTTTCTGTCCGGAGTTCAGCCTGACACTGTGGTCCCTCACAGGACTGCCCCCTCATGGGCGTGGTCAGCTGCCACAGTGTCCAAGGATCCACCCAAACACCATTAACCATAACAGACTCATTTCAGGATGGAGATCTTAAGGTCTTTGATTATAGCAATCCAAAAGGGAGAATTCTTGACATCTTTGAATTTAATGGAAGCTTATTTTCCCATTCCCATAAGGAAGGTTAATTAGTGTTTCCTTCATTTTGCGATGCTGGGTTGGCATTTTCAATTCCAAGCCTCCTACCCTTTGGGTTAGCAACAGCTCCAAGGACCTTTTTGAAGGTGAGGATGGTTGTAGTGGTAGCGTTGCACAAGGAAGGACTTTTGGCCCATCCTTATCTGTATAAGGATGTCTTGGGTTAGAGATCTTACTGTAGATTATCAGATTTAATCAACAATTTTACGATACGAATTCAGTGGTTTTAGGAAGCAAATTCAAGACACTTTTATGAGGTAGTCAGTTATTTTATTAGCAGCATACGAGAGAACAAGGATAATACGGTACAATTATTTCTTTGTTTGGTTTTGGTTTGTTACAATTTCAAAGTTAGTTTTAGTTTTAGTGGTGCAGTGTCTCCCCGTTCAGTTAAGGATCAATTATAAAATCGCTAGCTTAGTGCAAACATTTTGCAAACGCCTTACTATTCCTTGGATTGCTGCCATTTGAAGCCTTATCTCTAAAGCTCCTATTGGATGTCCCTTTGCTGCACCAAGTACAACTTAGTAAATTCCATAAACATGCTTTTTCTATTGCAGCGTCACATTACTGGAATCATTTACCCAAAGAACTTCGCTTAACTCAATTTTCCAAGCTATTTAGAAAACAATTAAAAACCTTTCTTTTTACCAGGCTTTTTCCTAAACGCCAATAGTCTTTCTTGACAATTTAGGTGAAGTTTATTTATGTTTTATCTAAATTAATGAGAATTTTAATGTTTATGTTTTTACTATAGTTATTGTTTTAATTGTATTTGCATTAATTTTTTCCTTTTTTTTTTTTTTTTTTATCAGACTGCTAAATGCTTGATTTTACGTGTTTGTTAATTTATGTATGCTCCATTGTGAGCCACTTAGGGTCCTTGACATAAGCGGCACAGAAATAAAGAATAACATATCATAAACATACGATAAGCAAAGAATATCTGCTATTTAAGCTTAACTTGCACTTAAAATTATGCAACTGCCATCTAGATAATCCCAGCTGTAAAGTAATTTGAACCAGTGTTCTTAGCCTTCAAAGTGACGTGTCAGTCCCGGGTCACTTCTGCAATGGCTTCTGTGTCTGATATCTAAGGGAATGGATCCATTTCCCTTTGTCCTGGATGACAGATAAAAAAACAGAAATCTCTTAGACGTCTGTGAGGTGTAACAGCAAAAAGGATAAAAATCACTAATTGACCAAATATACTTACAGGGTAAATCTGACAAACAGTTACTTGTGCTTTAATTAGCAACGGTACCGAGTAAATCTCAGTTTTAGCTTGCAAGTCACAATGGTAGTGACTGGCACAATCAGTTCTGGAAACACGGCTCTCAGACCACTTTCCAGAGGTCTGTGAAGGAATTCACAGTAAGAAAAACAGTTGGCCAAAGGTAAAATCTGCAGAACGTTTGTTTAAACAATGTCAGACATTCAAGATCATCTGTCTGAAGTTAAAGTTCATCTCTCTCTGTAACTCAGAGTCTCTTTTGGGTATTCAGCTCCATAGGGTTCAAACTCTTCTCCAGATTGGATGCTGCCACCTCCTATAGATACAGGATTGGTGGGATACAAATGATGTTATCTATGCCTCAGTGCCTAGGAATATTCTCAGACTCACTAGAGTTCATCAGCAAAACACAGGTGCTAGAACAATGCCTGCTTCATAGCTGGTTTCAAGCTAGAAACAACATTTTAACAAGGACATATTCTCAGTTCTGGCCCAAGGTTTCTTCTTCTCATTTGGGAGGTGTTGACAACTCTCTGATATGAGGAGACAAAACAGTCTCTTCTCCTCTGTGTGAAAAACAATCTTATAAAAATCTGCCAAAAATATCACATGGCCACAAAACTCCATTTTGTCTTGCTCTTCAGACCCTGCACTTTGGTTTATTCTGTGTCTAGTAACAGGCCTCTACGTTCATGGTGCACATCCTGTTTTAGGGTCACTCTCGTCTACCTTACATCTGGACAATTGATCGCTAAGGGCGAAATCGCATCAAAAGAGCTTCGAGGCCACCCAGAGGGTGGTTCAGTTTTGCAAGAATTGGGGTGGATAGTTGTTATCCCCAAAAGCAACCTTCAACCATCTCAGATGCTGGATTATCTGGATGCAAATTTTGACAAGCATAATGGCTGAGCTCATCTCACCAAACAAAGATCCAGAAGTTGTGACAATGATCTTGCAATGGTGATTGGATTGCAATCACTTGTGGCTGGAAGTGGATCTAGATACCTCAATCTGGGTGACAATGACATTGGATGCCAGTCTGTCAGGCTGGGGGATACACTGCCTGGAGAGTGTTCTCAGGGACAGTGAACGTCTGAAGTAGTAACTTGGCCATCAATTGGTTGGAGGCTAGAGCGATTCACTTAACTCTCCTGGAATTCACTCAATTAGTGGAATAGGCCGTCAGGATAATATCTGACAATGTCACAGCTGTGGCTTAAATAAATCATCAAGAAGGGACAAGAAGTCCTCAGGTGTCGTCAGAGACAGATTTACTCCTCACTTAGATGTAAAAGAATTTGAAGGCTCTGTTGGCATCACACATAGTGGGGGTGTACAATGTTGTGACTGGCTTGATTACCTCAGTCACAATGTAATCAACCCAGGGGAATGGTCTCTATCTCAACTGGTCTTTGATCAAATTGTCACCAAGTGGGGCTTGCTGGTGTTATGGTGACTGGCAAGAGTGCAAAGGTGCAAGGATTTTTCAGCTGGAAGAGAGATTCTCTTTCATCTAGAATTGATGCCTTGATTCAGGTCTGGCTCACAGGGACGGTGCTATATGTGTTTTCCTGTTGGCCCTTGCTAGGCAGAGTGCTTCAGAAGATTTTGGGACATCCAAGTCTGGTAATTTAAGTGCACCGGACTGGCCATGTTGTCCTTGGTATGTGGATCTCATGATCTCCAAAGTTTCCATCTCAGGCTTCTTCTTGGGCAGAACTGCACTTGATAACTCCTTTGGAGATCTGAAAGGCAGCAACTTGAGCTTCATCACATACCTTTTCTAAGCATTACTGCCTAGATGTGAGGTTCAAAGAAGAGACCTCCTTCACCTTGGCAGTCTTGCAAGGGGCTTGAGTAGTGCCCCACCCTATTCGGGAGTAGATTGGGTACATCACGTCTGGATTGGGCTGACTGGCTGAAGAGGAAGGTGAAATTACTTCTTACCAGATAATTTCCTTTCCTTAAGTCCATTCAGACCATACTTTGTTTATTCTCAGTATGTAAGAAGAAAGTCCGAAGAGTTAGAGATGTTAAATATATAGACTTCTCCACAGGTGAGTAATTACGAGTATACTATGAAACTTCTTTGCCTTAACTTCCTTATTCTTCTGGAAGTCCATTGGTTAAAAAAAAAAAGACAAAAGTTTATATTGTTGATTGATTGAAATTAAAATTATTCGCAGTTTAGCTTATTATAGAAATACTGACGGGCTAGTGTCAGCACAGATGTATATAAGGATTGAAATCAGTGAGCCTGTTGATCTGTCTCCATCTGCTGATCGCTGAGCAAAAGCCACTTACCTGGAGAGGTCTGACTGGACTTAAGGAAAGGAAGTTATCAGGTAAGAAGTAATTTCACCTTGTGTTATTTCTAAGACAAGTCCACCCATTTCATTGTCCCTTATTCTAGAATTTTTTTTCAATGAAAATAAATACTTCAGTATTTGAACATCTGAAGTATCTGAATGCCTTTATCATAGCCCCCCTCTCCTTTCTCAAAAACAAGACACTAGACAAGATTTCTAAGTGCTTCCATATAAATGCTAGAAGCATAAAAAATGGGAACTAGAGTTCCTAGTGTTGAATGAACATATTGATATAAAACTCATTTCAGAAACCTGATGGAAGAATGATGCCAACAGGACAATGTTAAGAAATGACACAATAAGGCATTCTCAATGAGGGAAGTAGTAGTGCTACATACTAAAGAATATAAACTAAAGAGAGAACATAGTCAAACAACTAACACACTCCAAATGAAAAAAAGAGCACAACAGATAGAAATACTCTGCTTAATTAAGAAGAGCATACATAGAGGTCGATATTCAGAAGGCTTTATCTGGCTAACTTTTGGAGTTAACCAAACAAAATCAGAGATTTGAATATTTTCCCCCGCTCCCTGGCCACATTTGGTTTGCTGCCCAGCCAAAGTTAGGTAGGTAAGTCGGGTCCTAAAGTTATCTGAGTATATTCAGCAGGAACGTCTAGCTAACGTTATCCAGGTACTGTTACCCAGAACTTTCCCACTTGTTGGCTTATTCATTATGGAGCTCATAATGTTGGGGCCTGTACTGTGAACCACTTTTCAGGATAGCAATGGTAATCTTGAAATGTGAAGGGAGACTAGAGGCACTAAAATGATAACATAAATAAATAAAAATAAAATAAAAATAATGAACAACTTGAGCTAGCCTCATATGTCCTTAGAAAATTTATCTTCAGGATCTGACACAGGGATAACGTTTATGGGACCTACAAATTACTAACTTTTGGAGCAACTAGCTCAGGAACGTATAAGAAATGAAACAGTTCTTAAATCAGTCCCAAGTAGGATGCTGGGCCTAGTTCAAGATGAGCTGCTGTACAACAGTGGCCAAATGTAGTCAAACTCAGTGTCCTTGCAGGAGGAAATAAGTACAAAAAAATCAATCTCACGAATATCTAATCTTAAAATGGGGAACTATGAAAAATGAATAAGCTAGTTAGAACTGAAAAGGTACAGCACTGAATAAAATATTCAACAAGTTGCATGAAATCGTTTTACCACAGTAGAGGCACCAATCAAAAAAGTCGTTAAAAAAAATAAGTCATGGTAGTCTAGCAGACTAGAAGAGGCTATTGGGCTTCCAAGCCTGGTTTCTGCTTCCCGGCCTAGGACAGTGCAGAGGAAGCACTTACAGCTCCCGTGGGAAAGAGTACCAGCTATTATGCAACAGCAACACTTACTGGCTGGCTGAAGCCTGGGGTCTGGAGGAAACAGTAGTCCTTACATTTTGATCAGAGGACTGTCATTGCAATGGGTTGGCTTACATGCAAGTGGGTGAAGACTCATGCCACCGTAGCCCCAGCAAGGATAGAGCTGGAAACCCAACGGGCAAGAAGTAGCATCCTGGCTAAAATAAATGTGGAAGTTTTGCCCAAATGAGGACATGAAAGGCCTACAAATTAAATCTTTGAGAGAGATGGAAGAAATCTAAATGCAAAATGAAAGGCTAGTTTAGTATGGATTATTAATGCAAATACCACACCATCTCTTGAGGTCATCCTCTAGACATTTAAATGTTTATTTGTTTGCATGGCTGTCAGGCATGTAAATGTCTCAAGCTTAATATTAAGGTCCACCTCATAGTGCTTCTGATGCACACTGCATCACTGTGGCAGCCCTCATGTCCTTCTGGAAATGTGACCTTCCAAACTGGATATAATACTCTAGATGAGGTCTCACCAGTGATTCATGCAAAGGGATATCACATTCATTTTTCTGCTAGTTATGCCTCTCCCCAAGGACCCTGGGATCCCACTGACTCTGATCATGACCTTGAAATAAGAGAGGATTACTCCTCCAGAAACCTCTCTCATTTGATGCTTATTGTTCCTTGTCTTATCATGTGGGTTGCTGAACTCCAAATGTACAATTGCACAAGTCTGTATTATTCCTCAAGTTTTATTAGATCACACCTCATTTTTACATTTCCTGTGGTGCATCAGCCCTTTTGCAGATGTTTGACATTTGCAAAAAAAAAAACCCCCAAAACCTTGCTTACTAGCCTAAGTACAAAATCACTTATGAAAATATTGAATAAAACTGATCCCTGTGGCACTCCATGGGTCACCCTTTTTTTTCCCTAAAGTGAATTCTGTTTACTATTATTCTCTGTTACCTGTCACTCAAGCAGTTTCTAACCCAGTTTACCACATTAGGATTAGCCCTCACACTATATGTTAATGAATCTCCTAAGAATAGTTTCAAAGGTCTTAAACTACTTTATTCAAACATTTTACTGAAATCTAAGTATACCACATACAGACTAACTGGCCACCTCCTCCCTGCTTGCACCTTTGTCAAATGGGACCATCTCTGCCTATCTCCTGCCTTTGGAACTAGTCCTGACTCCAAAGAATGACTGAACAAGATCATCAGTGGTGCTCCAAGCACCTCTGACAAGTCCTCAGTTGTATCCAGTCTTGCTCTGCCACCATATCCATTTTGGGGTAAACTATCATTCCTGAACATACCCAGATCAGTCCAGACCAGTGGGTTAAGCATCCCCACCAGCCGATGGAGTCAGAGAAACAAAACTTTGAGGCACTGCCTCTTAACCGAGAGTGCCACCTGCAGTCTCTCAGTATTTCTCTGACTCCAGCAGGTAGAGGTGCATACCTGCAGTCTAGGTGTTAGTTAAAAAAAAACAAACCAAAAAAACCATTATAATTTAGAGTAATTAGTGGTAGGCGACAGAACAGCTCCCTGAGGGGTTAGGCACCTTCTTGGGCCATCCCTCAGTTGGAGCCGGGCGACCAAGGGGGTTGGACGCCCCTGCTTGGGTTTAGCCCGCAACGTTCCAGAGGGCCTGATAGCCAGAGGCTCTGGTTCCCTCGGCCCTCCGTACCTGCTCTCTCGGACACCACCGTTCCTGTGGGGAAGATTCCCTTCTGGGGAGAGAATAAAGTTTAAAAAAAAGAGAAGCTGCTCGGCTCTACAGAGACAGCCTCCCTCAGGTGTTCGAGGTCAACCGGTGGTGAGCTTAGTCAGCGGCTGCTGACAACCAGTGTGGGGGAGAGTAGGGGAGCTTGGTGCTCGTCGGCGGCCCTCAGCAACGCAGAGTTTTTGGGTCCGTCTCGTGACTGGAGGAATTTGGGCCTTTTCCTTCCTCGGCGGGGTCATCTGGGTAGTGTTTGCAGTCCTCCCGCGGGATCCTTGTGGTCAGGGGTTCCCCAGTGGTAGGTCTTGGCGCTTTATTTTTGGAGCTGCGTGTGTGCCATAGCAGGAGTTGGCCGCGTGTCCCGCGCTCCTCCATCATGGCGCCCAAGTCCAAAATGGCTGCTTGCTGCGTGTGTGGCGCACTTTCGGGCTGTCTGGACTCCCACTCCCTCTGTCCCGTATGCAAATTGGGTCAGGAGGGAACCTCGTCAGGTTGTCGACCGGTGACCCATGGCTTGTGATCTGCTTTTCCGGCGCCTCCTCCCATGGTGGAAAGCCCTCTGGACAGCCCAGAGAATTTGCGTGATTCTCCTCCTCCTCCCCTCTCCCCAATGGTACTGGGAGCTCTGGGCGGGGAGGATGGCCCTGGGCGGCCTGCCTCCCTTGGGGGGAGGATGACCCAGGGGAGTTTTCCCCGGATTTTGTGCTCCTGCTACACAGAGTATATGTGGCCAGGAAGGCTGGGGCAAAAAGGCTCGCTGGGAGAGTTGTGAAGACCGCTGCTTCTGAGCCCAAAATGTCTTCCCGGGGTGCTGGGGACCTGCTACAGCATGTGAGCCTCAGGTGGGATTCTCTTTTCTCCTCCTTCGGGGTGGGAGACGATGGTGATGCAGCAGCGCCGCAGGGGGACCCATCTGGCCCTCAGGGAGACCCGGATGCAAAGGATGCAGCTCCTGTTCCCGATTCAGCAGATGACCCCAAGGATGATGATCCGGACGACTTCCCGACTCCTCTTTAAACGGGAGGAATTATGCCCCTTAATCCCCCAGGTTCTGGAGGAGTTGGGGGTAAAGGTATCTCAGGATGAATCAGATAATGAGGGAGTGAATCCAGTTCTCGGTGGTCTTCGGGGGCCGACGACTGCCTTTCCTTTGCCAAAAAAGATCCGGAAGTTGGTGACCCTGGAGTGGGACTTCCCAGATGTGGGTCTAAAAGTGGGCAGAGCAATGGCCAAGCTTTATCCCTTGATGGAGGAGACACTGGATCTTCTGAGATTCCAAAGGTTTCAGCGGTCACGAAGAAAACCACGATTCCAATTGCGGGGGCTGCAGCTCTGAAGGATGTGCAGGACCATAAACTAGAGCTCCAGCTCAAGCGGATGTTTGAGGTCTCGGCGTTGAGTCTGTGTGTGGCTGGGTGTGCTAGCTTGATGCAGAGAGCCTGTCTCTGCTGGGTACAGAAGACCCTCTGGGTTACGCCTTCTGGTGGTGATGAGTCCTGGCAGGCTGCTTGTCTTGAGGCGGGTATCGCTTATCTGGTGAACGAGCACTATGATTTGGTGCAGGCATCTGCACGTACCATGGTTTCTTCCATGGCGGCCTGTAGGCTCTTGTGGTTCAGAAATTGCTCAGTGGATTTGTCCTCCAAAGCTTAGCTGTGTAACCTCCCCTTTAAAGGGAAGTTGCTATTTGGAGAAGATCTGGACCAGCTGGTGAAGCTGTTAGGAGAGTCCAGGGCAATAGGCTGCTAGAAGATAGGAAGCCAGACAAGGTGGTTTTCCTGTCTCGGGCACGTTTCCGGGATTCGTGTCATTTCTGCACCACCAAATTGGCTTTGGCGGCTGCAAAGCAGGGCTCGGGGCAGCAGCAGTCCTTTCTTGGTACTCGCTGTAGGAGACAGATTGTCCAACTTTTACAAAGAGTGGGAAAAGATTACCTCGGACCATTGGGTCTTGCAGGTAATAAAGGAAGGCTACGCACTAGAGGTTTTCTGACCCAATAGGTAGGCATTTGTGGAGTCCCGCATCACCTCTCGCAGCAAGCAGGAGGCGGTGTCAAGGTCCCTATGATGTTTGCTCTCCTTAGAGGCCATTATTCCTATGTCGTCTCTGGTTCCAAAGAAGGAAGGTATCTTTTGGCCCATACTTGACGTGCAGAAGGTAAATCAATTCCTTCAAGTCCCGTGCTTCCGCATGGAAATCCTGCGCATGGTAGTGGCCGTAGTATGCAAGGGAGAGTTCTTGACCTCCATGGATCTCATGGAGGCATATTTGCACATTCCCATTTGACCAGAGCAGTAAAGGTTCCTTCATTTCATGGTACTGGGACAACATTTTCAGTTCCAAGCCCTTCACTTTGGTCTGGCGACGGCACCCTGCACTTTCACCAAGGTGATGGTGGTAGTTGCGGCAGCTCTTCGCAAAGAGGGAATTCTGGTTCATCCTTACCTGGACGACTGGTTGATTCAAGCGAAGTCGAAGGAGGAATGCGAGCGGTTCCTGCAGAGGGTCATGAGCACTCTTCATACCTTGGGTTTGGTTATCAATCTCCAGAAGAGTCACCTGGAGCCTACCCAGTCCTTGGTGTACCTGGGAGCCCTGTTTGACACCCACAAGGGCAAAGTATTCCCTACGACAGACAGGGTAGTGAAATTGCAGTACCAAGTGAAGCGTCTGTGCCATCTGGCAATCCTGATGGTTTGGGACTATCTGAAAGTCTTGGGATCCATGGCATCCACATTAGAGTTGGTGCCTTGGGCCTTTGCTCACCTGCGATCCCTTCAGTGTGCACTGTTGTCCAGGTGGAATCCTTCATCAGAGCGGTACCATCTCCCTTTGCCCCTATCCCGAGGGTCCAGATCCAGTCTCTTCTGGTGGCTATCTCATCCGAATTTGGATAAAGGTGTGGACCTGGAGCCTCCGGATTGGGTGATGGTTTCCACAGATGCCAGTCTCACCGGCTGGGGAGCAGTGTGCTTTGGTTGGTCTGCTCAAGGTCTCTGGGTAGTGGAGGAGAAAGCTTGGTCCATCAACCGGCTCGAGACGCCAGCGGTTCATCAAGCTATTCGGGCCTTCCTTCCCCTGGTCCAGGGATGAGTAGTTCCGGTATTTCAGACAATGCCACGATGGTGGCTACATCAACCGATAGGGCGGAACAAGGAGACCTGCCGAAGCTCTGGAGGTGCGATATCTCGAAGGTCTCGCAGCTTCACATTTCGCCAGGGTCGACAACGTGCAAGCGGATTTTCTCAGCAGGCAACAACTGGATCCTGGAGAGTGGGAATTGTCTCTCGAGGCGTGGCATCGTATCTGTGCCAGGGGGGAAACCCCCTAACTGGACCTGATGGCAACTCGGGCCAACACCAAGACAGAGAGGTTTTTCAGCTGCAGAAAAGAAGTCTGCTCGATGGGCCTGGATGCTCTGGTGTGCCCATGGCCAACGGGCATCCTACTGTATGTCTTCCCTCCATGTCCTCTCATAAGAAGGATCCTTCAGCCCATAGAGTCACATCCCAACTCTGTGATTCTCATGGTGCAAGAGTGGCCGTGGTGCCTATGGTTCGCGGACCTAGTTCGGCTCATGGTGAACGGTCCTCTTCATCTGGCCCATTTCCCAGGATTACTACATCAGGGCCCCATCTTCTCGGATCAGGAGGATCACTTCTGTCTTGCGGCCTGGTGTTTGAGAGGTGGAGACTCCATTTGAAAGGATACTCTGAGCAGGTCAGTTCCACTCTCCTGCAAGTTAGGAGACTGGCTACGTCTATGGCGTATATTAGGGTATGGAGAGTGTTTGAAAACTGGTGTCAACTACATGCATTAGATCCCCTGGCGGCAGAGGTTTCTCATGTCTTGGATTTCCTGCAACAGGGACTGGTTTCTGGGTTGGTCGTACAACTCACTGCAAGTACAAGTCACTGCCTTGGGGGCACTCAAGGGCAAGCATCATGGCCATACGCTTGCTGCCCATCCCGAATTTACCCAGTTTTTGAAAGGGGTTAAATGTCTGTGCTCCCCGGTGCGAAAGGTTTGCCAAATTGGAATCTGAATCTAGTTCTTAGAGTGCTTTGCGGGGCTCCATTTGAGCCATTGAAGAGAGTGACCCTTAAGGATTTGATGCTGAAGACGGTTTTTCTAGTAGTCATTTGCTCATCCAGACGGATTTCTGAGTAGCAGGCCCTGTCTTGTAGGGATCCATTTTTGCGGATTTATAGTGATAGGGTGTCGTTGCACATTCTGCCTTCCTTTGTGCCTAAGGTGGTGTCGTCCTTCCATGTTAATCAGACAGTGGATTTGCCGGGGTTTCCAAACTGGTCGAAAGATTCCCCTAGGGATAGGGAGTTACATCTTTTGGATGTGTGTAGGACTCTCTTGTGTACCTGGAAGTCACTAATTTCTTTCGTCGATCTGATCAACTTTTTGTGCTATTCGGTGGAGTGTGAAAAGTGGATAAGGCCTCTAAGGCTACCATCTCTCGTTGGCTTAGGGAGGCGATCACTTCAGCATACATTTGCAAGGGTTGACTGATTCTGGTGGACTTGCGGGCTCATTCCACTCAGGCGCAAGCTACGTCCTGGGCTGATTGTCAGCTTCTTTTGCCACAGGAGATTTGTAGGGCCGCTGTAGGTCCTCACTTCACATGTTCACCCAAAATTATCGTCTAGATGTGAGGGAACAGGATGAGTCCTCATTTGGTGAGTGTCCTGCGCGCGTGCCTTTCAAGATTCCCTCCCAGCATAGGGGGTTTGGGTACATTCCACTGATCTGGGTATGTTCAGGAAAGGAAAATTGGTTCTTACCTGCTAATTTTCATTCCTGTAATACCACAGATCAGTCTAGAGGCCCTCCCCGTTTTGACTCCGAAAGCCTGAAATTCCTGTCGATTGTTGGGATGCTGCGAGGCAGAATAATTTTTTAATGGGTTTCTTTCAAGCAGGCCCCGCGGTGTCCCACATCTTAGTTGTATATAGTTGTGGTGGTGGTTGCACACCTTTACAGTTTATTGTTAGAGGGGGGCTTCCATCCCTTCAGCCCGGTTGCCTATTCTAAGGGATCATATTTATCTTGGCTTGGGTACAGGTCAATACTGAGAGACTGCAGGTGGCACTCTCGGTTAAGTAGCAGTGCCTCAAAGTTTTGTTTCTCTGACTCCATCTGCTGGTTGGGGATGCATAACCCACTGGTCTGGACTGATCTGTGGTATAACAGGAATGAAAATTAGCAGGTAAGAACCAATTTTCCTATCTTCACATGTAATTCAGGGATTGTACGTGAGCAGGTGGCAGGTATTTCACAATGTGCATGATTTTACCTGCCATAAAAAAAAAAGTGACATCCCTGTGGGCATTTTTAGATTGAGTGAATAGACTACGCAGGTAGAATTAAATTTTCAAAGGTATGTGCGGTTTTTTCCTAAGCCACTCACAGAAAGAGCAGATGCAAAGTAATCGGGCAGTTTTGCTCCCACCTACCTTTCAGCGATTTTTCAAAAAATAAATTATCCAGGTAATGTCTCTTTGAAAATTCGCTAGAAAGTACACGTCCTTCTGCCACAAGGCAGTTGGCTGAAAGTTGGGCTGTTTTGCTGACTCCATCTAAACTTTTTTTCTGTAAAGGAACTGGGGTCTATGTGTCTGCCGTTTATAACTGTGCTCTCCATCCAGCTTCTCCCTCAATGATTAGAGAGAGATCTCAGAATACTGCACATGCACTAAGCAGGAACCGAGACAGAATCATGGCAGGCCAGACTTTGGTGGAACTGACTGGGAAAAATCACTGTCAAGTAAAACAAATAGCAAAAGGAAAGAAACACAGAAATCTGCTGCCAGGAGGGAAGAGCTTTCTGGATGTGTGTGTTTGCTGCTTTGATAATCTGAATCCTTTTTTTCTGCAACTTTCAGAGAATTACACTTAACCTCTAATTGTTTGAAAATGTATTTCTGAAGCTGACGATTGTTCAATGTGTAGCCCAGAAGAGGTCATTAAAGTCATTGTTACTATTTATTCATGCATTTCTTTAACTGTTTTATCCAAAGTATATGTCAGAAGGGGGTGGTGTTTTTCTGGAACTAACTAGATTTTTGTTTTTGCAACATAAACGTCAAGCCATTAGTGACACATTTACAGTACCCCATGCAATCTTTTGATCTAGTCTATTGTACATGTATCAATCTCATGAACTAGAACAATGGTTTAATTTGGGGTTCCCAAATATGTTCTGGTGACCCCAGTATATGCAAATATATCCCATATAAATTCACTGTGGATATTCTGGAAACCTGGCTAGCTCTTGGTGAACAGAAAAGCAAAATGTGCAAAGGACAATCACTTTATAATAAACGGTTGAGACTAATAACCTTCCAGCTTCCCAATGGCCTTTGTTTTGACTACATGTTCCCAAACACATGTACTTTAGTTCAATGTATGCATTCCTTATTGCAGAATTATTATCTATATTGGCTCATCAACTCATATGGTTTCATTTGGTGGTTCTAGTTGTATTATGGTATTTTCTGGGAAATGTAGATGTTTGAATATCACAACCACCATAAAAATAATCTATTTTTCTGTGGTACTAGAAGCAAAGGCTCTCAGTGCCAAATATATCCTGCCTTGGAGCTGAGTTTACCCACAGCAGACACTTTAGGCAAAATATATTCACACACCCAGCCTAATTCATCAGGGTCCTTTCCTATAGAAACAGAATGAGAAAACAGCCTTTACGGCTGAGTTCTTCATTCTGGAAACCACATTAACTATTTTGCTTTTCATAGTTTGACCATTGCTTTCACACGCCACCTGCAATAAATAATTTACACTCTCCTGATCGCATCCTTGTCTTTTCTCGCACTGTGCTGCTGAATTTGATAGCTTTTTTTTTGTCCCATTAAAAACTTTAAAAAGCCCTAATCAGTGAACCTGTATCTCTTTCAGAAAGTGGACCTGAACATTTCATTAAAATTGTTTCACCTGACAACACCCAGAAGACTAATTCTTTACCACAAGCTGAGAGCAGTGCTAAAAAAGAGACAAGAATGTCTCTCTTCAGGAAGCCAAACGTTAAGCAAGAGACCAAAGACACAGAAACAGAATAAAAGCCAGGGATGCCCGCCTCAATGACACATCAGAAATAGCAAAAGGGAGAAGACAGAGAGACTGCAGCTTGGAAGGACAGGCACTAATTAATTATTCTCACACCCTAATGAATGTATTAACGCGTCACATTTTGAGAAATGAGCCAGATGAACCTAGAAATTATTTTCCTGCCGGGTACTAGTATGGAATTGTATTAATTGGATTCATTTTTTATGCTACTGCACGTTATCCTTGTTCTTTGTAGTTTTAAACACCCCCTGTCAATAGCACTACAGATAATCATTTTCAGTACTGTGAAATCTTTTCAGGATATTATACTGAGAAATTGTAAAATAAAGATATTGGACATTTTATGTTTGTTTCTTTGTTTAAATCTGTGGGCTTTGCTGTGGGTTAAGGTGCAGTGACCGTACTGTAACTGATTGTTTCAGGTTTCTCAGTCTGTCAAAATCTAAAGTACTTCAGAGGAAAGAAAATTCCACACTGTTGACGTTTTCAAAAAATACTAATGAGTGCAAGCGGAAAATAAGGCCTTCAATTGTTCCATCTCAGAGACAGAGCAAATTAGGCCATTAAGGTTCAAACGGTATATAGTTTATTTCAGGGGGTGACAGGAATGCAGATTATAAAAGCTAAGCGGGCCCCACAGATCTATACATAGGCGTTCTCATGAGCACAAGAAAATTGGAAGGAAGTGGTATAAAGAAATTCCAAAACAACAATTTTCAAGTCAGAGTTTTCAAGTATCCATCTATTTCTTATGTGCAGACTTTAAATATTGCAGAAGTGCCTGGTCGATACAATTTTCTGCTCAGAGGGGATTCTAGTCCCCATAACATTAGTTTCTGGAATTGCATTTAGCATCAAAGAAAACTTACTCCATAACAGTGGATCACACCAAATTTAAAAGAAAAAAATTGTTATTACTCAAAGTCAACATTTTGATCAATATTTGGAACCTTTCTCTAGGGTACCAAATGTAATCATAGTGTCTGGTAGTTATATACAAACTTTCCCATAAAGCCTTCAAAAAAATCACACCATGATCTCATCACTAATGGACGGCACTCTTGTGTTATCTAGTCATAGACAGCAAATGAAGAAAATTTCAAATGTTGCCTACACAGAGCTCTTTAATGATAGCACACAAACGTGATTATTTGTATGGATACCTTGCATGTTGTTATTGAGGAGGCTGGCAACTACAGACCGGTTAGCCTCACTTCGGTGGTGGGAAAAGTAATGGAGTCACTGCTGAAAGAGAGAATAGTGAACTATCTACAGTCCGGAGAATTGATGGACCAGAGGCAACATGGATTCACCAGGGGAAGATCCTGTCAGACAAATCTGATTGACTTTTTTGACTGGGTAACCAAGGAATTGGATCGAGGAAGAGCGCTCGATATCATATACTTGGATTTCAGCAAAGCTTTTGATACGGTTCCGCACAGGAGACTGGTGAATAAAACGAGAAGCTTAGGAGTGAGTGCCGAGGTGGTGACCTGGATTGCAAATTGGTTGACGGACAGAAGACAATGTGTAATGGTAAATGGAACCTTCTCTGAAGAGAGAGCGGTTTTAAGTGGTGTACCGCAAGGATCGGTGTTGGGACCGGTCCTGTTCAATATCTTTGTGAGTGACATTGCGGACGGGATAGAAGGTAAGGTTTGTCTTTTTGCGGATGACACTAAGATCTGCAACAGAGTGGACACGCCGGAAGGAGTGGAGAGAATGAGAAGAGAATGAGAAGAGTGGTCGAAGATATGGCAGCTGAGATTCAATGCCAAGAAGTGCAAAGTCATGCATATGGGGAGTGGAAATCCGAATGAACTGTATTCGATGGGGGGGGAAAGGCTGATGTGCACGGAGCAGGAGAGGGACCTTGGGGTGATAGTGTCTAATGATATGAAGTCTGCGAAACAATGCGACAAGGCGATAGCAAAAGCCAGAAGAATGCTGGGCTGCATAGAGAGAGGAATATCGAGTAAGAAAAGGGAAGTGATTATTCCCTTGTACAGGTCCTTGGTGAGGCCTCACCTGGAGTACTGTGTTCAGTTCTGGAGACCGTATCTACAAAAAGACAAAGACAAGATGGAAGCGGTACAGAGAAGGGCGACCAGGAAGGTGGAGGATCTTCATCGGATGACGTACGAGGAGAGATTGAAGAATCTAAATATGTACACCCTGGAGGAAAGGAGGAGCAGAGGTGATATGATACAGACTTTCAGATACTTGAAAGGCTTTAATGATCCAAAGACAACGACAAACCTTTTCCGTAGGAAAAAAATCAGCAGAACCAGGGGTCACGATTTGAAGCTCCAGGGAGGAAGATTCAGAACCAACGTCAGGAAGTATTTCTTCACGGAGAGGGTGGTGGATGCCTGGAATGCCCTTCCAGAGGAAGTGGTGAAGACCAGAACTGTGAAGGACTTCAAAGGGGCATGGGATAAACACTGTGGATCCATAAATTCAAGAGGCCGCCAATGAAGAGTGGGGGACTCACCAGAATGATGGCTACTGCCTGGAAACAATACCCTTAGGGGGTAATTTTCAAAAGGAGTTACATGCGTAAATATAGCTACTATTGTAGCAATTTTCAAAAGCCATTTACTCAAGTAAAGTGCACTTATGTGAGTAAATCCTATAGACAAGTCAATGGCATATATTGTAGCAATTTTCAAAAACCCACTTACTCAAGTAAAGTGAATTTACTCCAGTAAACCTGGTTTTTACTTGAGTAAATGCTTTTTAAAATCAGGCCCTAATTCAATAAACATATACATGGTTACTGTGACTCCAACATCACTCTAAGCTTCAACAGCAAGAGGAAATATGAAAAAAAGGATTTGCACTCACAAAGAGGGGAGTAGCTGGCTTGTTACGGCGGTTACTACCCCAAACCAAATAAGCCTGATACTTCACTTTCAATGCATATCCAGCATAGCTCTCTGCTTCAACGGCAGGGCTGAAGAAAAAAGGGTTCACGCTCACAAAGCGGGGAGTAGCTGGCTTGTTACGGCGGTTACTACCCCAAACCAAATGTGCCTGAAACTTCACTTTCGATGCATATCCAGCATGGCTCTCTGCTTCAACGGCATGGGAGAAAGACTGATACATCACGCATTTCCAGCATAGCTCTCTGCTTCAACGGCAGGGGAAAAGAAAAACAACCAATAAGGGCTGTATAACATAGTCTGGGTAAAACAAATAAGCATGGGTGTAGCTTGCTTATTGCGGCGGTTACTACCCCTAACTAATCAAGCTAGACATTTCACTTGGATGCAGCTCCATCACTGCTCTCTACATTAATGGTGGGGGTGGAAGGGAAATAGAACCAAGAGCTAAGAGAAACAGATAAGTATGAGAGAAAAAATGTGGGAAGCTTGCTGGGCAGACTGGATGGGCCGTTTGGTCTTCTTCTGCCGTCATTTCTATGTTTCTATGAAGTGCTCCCTGCAGGTAATCCTGGAAATCTGCCTGAGTTAAGAATGATGTCCATTTGAGATGATGTCATCGTGGTGTGGTTTTCAAGTGCTTTATGGGCACTGTGCTTAATATGTTTGGTAACCTTCAGAATGATTCAAGTATCGAAGGAAATGTTGATCTATAGTCATATTTTTCTTTCCTTTATATCCAGTATGCACTTCTGTACATTTTATAGCAGGCCTTGAGTCTTAAGCAAACATTTTTTCTTTAAATTTCTGTTTTTTCCTGCGACTTCTTGTCTCCCTCTCCCTTAGTTCCCCATCACTCTTCCCTCTTCCTCCTGAGCCTCCTCTCTTTTCTCCTTTGTGCTTCTGTCTCTTTGTATTTTTCCCCATGAGCCTCTGTATGCTTTTGTCTCTAGCCTCTCCTCCACTGTACCTTTTGTCCCCCTTCCCTCCGTAACCATATGCCCCTCTCTTTCTATACCCTCCTCCACTGTACCATCTTATTTCCCTGCTCTTCTTGCCCCAAACCCGCTCTCTACCTATCTCCTCCCCTCTATACTTCTATCTCTTTCCTCCATTGTACCTGTTGTCTTTCAACCCATGTGTCCCCTCTATTTCTCTCCTCTCCTGTACAATATTTTAACTTACTCTCCTCTCCCTTCCCTATAGCCTGTCTGCCCTCCCACTATACCCTTTCACCTCTCTTCCTTCTTCCCTCCATGCACCCTTCCTATCTCTCTTCTACTGCACCATCTTGGCTCTTACGCCATACCTTTTTCTTCCCCTCCTCCGTCTCCTTCACTGCTCAGAAAGTTCCCAGTCTAGTACAATCTGGGAAGGAACAGAGCTGAGAGAGTCCTTGCTGCTGAAAAAATGCAGGAGCCATGGAAAGCTGCATCGGAGAGCTGTGTTGGGCCTTGCCTCCTTTCCCATGACATCAAATCACAACAGGGGAAAGCAGAAGAATGATGATAATGGAGAAATTAGTTTTTACCTCAATATTTCATTTTCTCCAGTCCAGCCAAACCAGTCCAAATACATAGATTATGCCTCCCAAGCAGAAGATGAATACAACGACTATTAGGTTTCCTGCTATTACCCATATTGTCTCCTATCCTGATCTTAGCCTGCCAGTATCCTCTGTATCAACTCTCCTTTCCCCAATCAAAAGGCTTCCAAGAGAGAAGTTTATAGAAACAACAACAGCAGAAAATGAATTCAAAATTTCATAAATACAGATAGAAAATTTACCACTGACCATGATAAACATGAAGATTAAATAATTCTTTAATATATGAACCAGCTGAAATCACATTTGGCAGAACAGGGAGGGTCCTGGACTTGTCTCGCTGGACTCAAGGAAAGGAAATAATCAGGTAAGAACAGATTTCTCCTTCCTCTTCATAGAGCCAGACCAGTCCAGCCGCATGAGATCTACCCAAGCTAATTCTTAAGCAGATGGGATACTGCCAAATCCATTCTCCAAACTTCCAAGCCAAGAGAAGCTTCTTTGGAGTGAACATCTAGGAGATAATGCTTTGAAAATAAATGAAAGAAGATCAGGTTGCTGCCTTACACATTTCCAACAGCAAAACTAAATGGAATTCTGTCTACAAAGCCACCTGCGCTCTACTGGAGTGTGCCCTCAAAGTCGTAAGCATCAACATTCCTCTATGTATGTATGCCACTCCTATTACCTCCATAATCTAGAGTGCCAGCGAAGACTTTGAAGCCACTTCACTCTTCCTAGGCACCCTGGACAGGAGAAATAGATGATCTGACTTCCTGGAATAATTGGAGATCTTCAAATATCCCAAAAGAATTCTCATAGAAACATAGAAACATAGAAATGACGGCAGAAGAAGACCAAATGGCCCATCCAGTCTGCCCAGCAAGCTTCACACATTTTCTCTCTCATACTTATCTGTTTCTCTTAGCTCTTGGTTCTATTTCCCTTCCACCCCCACCTTTAATGTAGAGAGCAGTGATGGAGCTGCATCCAAGTGAAATATCTTGTGAAATATCCAAGTGAAATATCATCTCTGAACAACGAAGCTGATCATACCCTTTTCCACATAAATCCTTATGGAACAAGGGAAGACCGCCAGCTGACCAAGATGAAAGGACGAAACCACCTTCAGAAAAAAATAAGGAACTGTATGAATCTTTACCATTTCATTAGAAAAATACAAACATGATTCTCTGCATGAAAGTGTTTGCAATTTTGAAATCCTCCTAGCGAAACAAATGGCCACTAAAAATATGACCTTAAGAGTGAGAAGCTTAATTGAAATCTCTTTTAAAGGCTCAAAGGGAGGACCCAGATAAGTCAAAACCATATTGGGTCCCTCACCAGAGGTCTTATGTGTTTCACTCCCTTAAGGAAATGTGACATATCCGGATGGGAAGACAAAGGCCTACCTAAAATAAAGCCTCTGTATCAGGCAACAGCCACTACCATGCCTTTAACAAATGTAGAGCCAAACCTTTATCAATCCATCCTGCAAAAATTGCAGAATACATGGTACCAAAGCCCTTCTAGCTGAAACTTCTCTATTGCACCAATTTTCAAAATTTCATCACACCATCATGTTTGCCTACAAGAGAAGACCTGCTCCTTGCCTGAAGTGGATCCCTAAAGGCTAGAGGATAGAAATGAGGAAAAGAGCACATGGGGTAACTTGCTGGTGCGGCGGTTATTACCCTTAACCAATAAGCCTTCGTACTGTTCATGCAACTCCATCATTGCTCTCTGCTTCAACAGCAGTGGGAAAAGGGGAACTGGATTCAGACAGCAACCACCAAGGGCCCTGACGTTTATGGTTTGGGGAACTAATAAGCGTGGGGGTAACTTGCTTATGCGGCTTTTACTACCCTTAATCAATAAGCCTGATGCTTTTGATGCAACTCCAACATTGCTCTCTGTTTTCATGGCAAGGGTTAAGGGAAATTGGATTCAAACAGCATCCAAGGGAGGACCCTGACTTTTACAGTCTGGGAAACTGACAGTGCAGCACCAGTTACTGGCATAAGCTTGCTGGGCAGACTGGGTTGATCATTTGGTCCTTTTCTGCCATCATTTCTATGTTTCTGTGAAGTGCGTACAAAATCAAAGGATGTATCTGCCGAAAAGGCAGCCCCCGGGTCCATCTGAGTCGGTTCCTCCAGTAAGTCAGGGCCTTCCAAAGAAATCTCCCGCATGCGCTGGGCTAACCCGCTGCCACCTGAAGAGCCGTACTAGAAGCCTCCAAGGCTTGCTTCAGCACCGCCTCTATCTTCTTGCGCCCCCCCCCTCCACTAGAATAGTGGCCCACTTTGTGACTGCACAAAACAGAGCATCCACCTTAGGCAATCTCTCTTCCCTGAGCTAAAAGAGAGTACAGCTTTGCCAGAGACTGCCTGACCAGGAAACTGGTTTCAGGTGGAAGCCTGTTCCAGATCTATCAAATCCTTGCCCTGATTTGTGTAAAAGAGAAGCTTTTGAGTGCTAGTCATAATGGGGTCCTCAGCAGAACTGGGACTTTTCTCAACCTTATCTTCAGCAATCTTCAACACTCGCAAAGAATAAGAAATCAGCATAGAAAGCTCCTCCTTGTGAAACAATCACATCATAGAAGGGCCTTCTTTCTTTGCCAGGGGGACACCCACGCTGCCGCTCTCCTTCAACACCCTACAGTTTGTGAACTCCTCCCCGTATCCTCTTCTTCACCCCTTCTCCCTCTTTTCCCCCCTGAACCCACAGAACTAATACCTTGAGGGGAAGGCAACAGAGCAGAGCTTTGCCCTGTACAAAATGCTTGGCGCATGCCCTTCAGAAAGTCTGGAGAGACTGGAGCTCAAAACTAAAGAGGGGATGAACTTGGAGAAAATTGTAAAGGAAGCGAACTCTTTAAAGGCACCAGCGAATGCAGTCCCTGAGGGATCTGCCCCGGCCTCCTGGCTTGCAGGAACCAAGGGTGGAGGCCCCGGGGCAGGCTCCTCTCTGCTGCAGATCCAACATGGCCACCGGTCCAGCCACAGGAGCAAGCACGCCAGCAGGAACCGGCCGAGCTGTCGACCCTGCCGATTCGGTGACCCCCGACCCCCACCCCCACCAAGCAGCCATTTGACCCCCACTGCCCAATCTTCTCCTGTGCAGACCAGCGGCAAAGAGAACCTCCCCCCGCATAAAGAACACAGCAAAGTCTTTTTCCTGTGCTTTAACGGAGCTGACACTGCTTCTCTGACTTGCTGCCAGAACGAATCCGGCCAAGAAGTAATAACTCTCTGCAGCCCTACAGAAGCAAACGGTCCTGCCAACTCCTTCAGGCACTGCAATTCAGCCAACTCTTGTTCCTTTTTTATTTTTTTAACTTTATAAAATGAACAAAAATGTCTGGCCAAGGGAGAAGCAGCCCTCAAATCTATTCTTCTCTCCCCATGTTGTTTTATTTGAGGTTTTTTTGCTAGATAGAATGAAAAGGGGAAGGTAGAGGCACAAACTACATTAAGTTTAAAGCCCTAATTCCAAGAAAGTGGAAACCTCCTAGTCCAGGGCTACGCTTGACCGAGGGAAGAAGTTCAAAACTTTCACCTCAGGAGTTGCCCAACCAATTTCTTAAGACTTTTTCAAGCAGCCCAATCAGGCCTCAGTACCCAGCACAGGATGCTCGCCTACCATCTGCTGGAGACGGAAAACAGTGACCAGCACGGGAGCCGACGGGGGGGGGGGGGGATGTCAGTAAACCTGTTAGTCTCTGGCTCCATCTGCTGCTTGGTGAGCAGAACCCATGCGTCTGGACAGGTCTGGCAGGATGAAGAGGACTTCATTATTTCAAACTTCTGGGCCCTTGTCTGGAAAGCTCATTTCAGTATTGACGAGACTTGCAGCCTTGATTCTATTGCAAAACATCCATCACAAAAGAATAGAAGTCAAATGATGTAATAATGGTTTTCTTGACAGGCTTATACTGCACACAGCTATAAGCGTTCACAGGGATACAATGTATATTTTATCTCCGGTTTGGAGCACAGATTAAAAATTACACATATTCATCAATGATAAATGCTAGTTAACACAGGCTACTCCTAGGGGACTCATTCTGATCCAAGCTACTGAATTAATTATGTGAAATAAAATGGAAAACACAATAAGTGAAGTAACAAAATTTGGTGTAGACTGTATTTGTCAACTGGAATAATAAATTAACATCATAGAAATTGACAAGAGCATAGATCAGAACTATAGTAGGGTGACTGCATTTTAAAGCTAGCAATGCCATCGGTATTCTGTTCCCTGGAAGAGCAGAGGATTCTGGTTTTAGTTTCATGGATGACATACGAAGCTTCCATTTCCACATACGGTTCAAGCTCCTCTTACTTACAAGAGCCTTCACTCTGCAGCTTCTCAATATCTCATCTCCCAATGAATGCTGCTCATCATCAAACAATCTCTACTCTCCATGCCCTTCCTCCCTACTGCCAACTCCCCATGCAGTGCTTTCCACCTGGCTGCACCGCATGCTTGGAACAGACTTCCTAAGCTGGTGCATCCTGCTCCCTCTCTGACCTTATTCAAATCTAGTAAAAAGAAGCCACCTTTTCAAGGCTGCTTTTACATCTTAACCCCTGATTATCCTGCTCACATTTTAGCCATTTTCTTAATAAAGGAAATTCCCAAAGTCTCTTTTGCTCTGTATGTGTTTTTGTTTGTGCAACACTGTTTACATCAAATAGAGTTGTAGAAGTGATAAGCAGTTAGTAGTATTTTGAAAGAGAATCACTCCTAACAGCAGGCCTGTATTTGCCTAGGGTGGCAAAAATCGGGGGGGGGGGGGGGGGGGGAAGCAGGTTGGCTGACGATTTAATGCCTTCTGGCTGTGCTGAATCTCAGAGAATAGCTCTCTTCTTCCTGATCCAGTTTCTCCCTTCCGAGGCAGCATGCTGGGAACAGGACGGGAGAGGAGTGAGCAAAGGGGGTGCTGAATAGGGAACACTGGGGGCAAGAAGAGAGGCTGGGGGATGAGAGGGGGTCAGCTGGGAGGGGAGGGGGCATTGTGTATAAGAAAGAGAAGGGATTGGTGCCAGTGTGTGTGTGTGTCATATTGAGAGGTTAGAAACGAGATGTAAGAGGGAGCAGGATCAGAGCGTAGCACCTGCCTCCTCTCCTCTCCACCCTCCTCTCAACTGCAATTCCGGTTCTCTCTTCATCTGAAATTCTGTTCCCCACATCCTGGAACCTCCCTTCCTTCCAGATCCTGGAACCCACCCAATATATCTTTTTCCTCCTCCCAGAACCTTCCTCTCCTTTTATCCCATCCCAGTGTCCTGATTTCCCCCCTTTCCTCGATCTTCCCCATTTCCATCCTCCCCATCCTGACCTTTCTACTTCTCCACAATTCCCACTTCTCTTTCTTTTTCATATTCCTCCCTCCTGCCCACAATCCTTTCACTTTCTTCTCACCCCATTCCTAATCCTTCTCCCTGATCATCCCTATACTGATACTTAAGATCCCTTTTCCTCACCTTGGAACAACGTTTTTAGGCTGGAGACAGACACACAGACTCCAGCCTTTTGTCTTACAGACTGTAGCTTTATTTGCATCAATCAGCAGACATAAAAGCAGACTGCTTACCTTCTAGTACTGTACTCACACCATTAGCTCCTACCAGAGAGGATTCAGGAGCTGGCTTCTCCTGGGGATTTGGGGCCCTCTGTTCCCAGCTTGGCTCTGCCTCATTCTGACTACAGAGGCCTCTCCCTCCATGAGGTTTAAGGTGGGTAGGCTAGATGCCCGGTCCCATACAGGTTAAAGGGGGGGGGGGGGGGGTAGCACTATTCATTTTCACTCACCCAATAAAAAAAAAAAAATTATATAGACACAAGCCAAGATTGAAAAATACTTAAATTTTATAATAAAACATAAAAGATAAAAAAAAAAAAAAAAAAAGCTCCAGGAACTCTTCTGTCAACGTCAAGCGTTCAGTATTGTAAACCTCTGAATAAAAGGTTTGGTGAATTCACATGTAATGATTGCCTGTTTTGGCAACGTTCCCGCTAATTTTTCACCAACATGATTTTGTATGCATGCATATCTTGAAGGCATACAAGCGCAGCCTTCTGCACTATGAAGTAACGAATATCAAAATAATAAACATATTTCATGCCGTAGCATTTCTTAGCAAATGAGTTATTATGAATTGTCTTCATCTTTATAATTTATGGTGCGCATTTGTCGTATGGATCAGGGCGATTTATCTCCCTAGCATTACTTCCTCTCCCGCCAGCCCCAGTGTCCTACTCTGCTTTCGTTTTCCCAATCTCCGGGCACCGCACTGGGGTTCTGAAGAAGCAGCAGCAGCACGAAAGGGGGGCGGGACAATCAGGGAATGTAATCCCTTCCCCGTAAGCCACGCCCCCTTTCCAACCAGACTCCTCCCAACAACTCAGCCCAGAGCTTCGACCAATCGAGCGTAGAGTACGAGACCCGCTCAGTCGATCGGCCTAGCTCGTGTGCGTGCGTGCGCGCGCAGGGAGCGAGAGCAGGATGGCGGGCGCGTCTTTCTTTCCGCGGCTCCGAGCCGCTCTCCTCTCTCCCTGGAGGAAGGGGATTCTTTCAGTATTAAGGCCCAGTTCCTCACTCCTGGGCGGCGGCGGCGGCGGCGGCGGCGGCGGCTCCCGCTCTCAGGATGATTCTGAGCTGGACCTGGACCTGGATACGGAAACGGATACGAATTCGCTGGACCTGAGAAGGTAACGGAAAGAGAGAGATCTGTTTAGAAAGAAACGTCCCTTGAGGTTTGGGGGGGGGGCGGGGCGTGAGCTTGGGTCTGTGCCATTTTGTTTTTTATTGCCTGTCGTGAGTTTAGGGGTGCAGTGCTGCACATTTGGTAAGAAATGGGAATCAGTGTAAACTAGGATGGGACATGGGAGTCAGTCATCTGGTCATACAAATTCAGGAAAACGCGGAAAACTTGGCTTTTCCACCAGGCATTTCCTGACTAGTTCCCTTTAACCACTGCCACCTTCGCCTCCTCACGTTAATATGTAAATATCTTTAACCCTTTAGTTTCAATTTTTCAGGCTCACATATAGAGCTGCCTCCTTCTAGCTTCAGCACCTTTGTTGCAACTTGTTACTCTTGTTGCTCCCCTTTCCCCCATCCCTGTTTTTTGTATTTTCCACCTTTTTGTTCAGATGTAAACCGATATGATGTGCCCTCTAATGTCGCTATAAAAAAAGCTGTTAAATAAATAAATATTGCTAGGTTTAGTTGATGCATTTGGTGACTCTTAATTTTGCTCCCTTTGTATTCCATGGCACGAACTCTCCTGTAGTTCTCTCTCACTCTGCCTTCAGCCTGTCTGCCTCTACCAGTCCTAACCAGAGACCTAATCCCCAGATTTACCAGCACTCCTAGACGCATGTGCATCATTCAACCTGTTACTTTCACTTCATATATTATGGAGGACAATTTGTCTCAGCATGAAAATGTGTTTACACCAATCATGGTTTATACTCTCAAGTCATGTTTTTTTGCACATAAAGCATACTTTACACACAGAAGACACAGTGTGTAGAAAGCATGTTTTATGCATACTAAGCTTGTCTTCTCTGCACATTTGTGAGTTTATGCAAGTTTTTTTTTAACTACTGATACATTAGCATAGCATTAACTTACAAGCATAGGGAGTTAAGTTATTTTTTATCAGGCACCCAGGTTAAACGCACAGTTTATTACATAGGTCCTATAAGGGCTGATGCAGTAAAGTGTGCTCAGGCCGAGCGCACTGTTAGCCCCCATTTGGACTCGCGTTTTCAGCTTGCTATTTTTACCCCTTATACAATAAGGGGTAATAGTGCGTGGGAAAACGTGCGTCCAACACCCCCGAAACTAATAGCGCCTGCTACATGCAAATGCATGTTGATGGGCCTATTAGTTATTCCTGCGCGATTCAGAAAGTAAAGCCTGCCCAAAGGCAGGAGTTAATTTTGGCCGGCACCGGGAAAGTGTACAGAAAAGCAGAAAAAACTGCTTTTCTGTAACCCTCCAACTTAATATCATAGCGATATTAAGTCGGAGGCCCAAAAGATAAAAAATCTGCCCGCGGGTTGGAAGACGGACGCTCAATTTTGCCAGCGTCCGTTTTCCGAACCCATGGCTGTCAGTGGGTTTGACAACCGACGCCGGTAAAATTAAGCGTCGGCTGTCAAACCCGCTGACAGCCACCGCTTCTGTCAAAAAGGAGGTGCTAGGGACGCACTAGTGTCCCTTAGCGCCTCCTTTTACCGCGGGCCCAAATTTGCATACCTGGGCTTCCTGAATCATGCGCCCAGGAGAGTGGCCTGGGCATGTGCCCGCTCTCCCGCGAAGTTTTCTGTATCGGCTCGATAGTAACTAAGGCACTCTCATTTTGAAGACAGAATCTGAAAAGGGATTCAGAATGGACTTGAGTGTCTGTCCCAGGTATATTTGCATATTGTTCCCATGCCATCTGCATAAATACAAACTTCCATTATGAGACCTTTATAGATCATATCTGTTAAATGCGATTACTCTTTGCTAGTGTTCCAGTTTTCACTCCCCATAAGCAAGGATTTCTGTTCATAAAAGTTGTGCACCTAATTTATGTTTTGTGAGCACAGTTTGTTTTTTTTTACACAAATGCATATAACAGTGTGCACCAAATATGAGTTAAGCATGCCCACCTCTCTGCACTGGGGAGTAATTGCTAATGCTGTAATTAACATGGAATTTGAATGGAGGAGTGCTAAACTGTGTGCACACAGTTTTACTTGTGGTTGTCCACTAAACTTTGTTGCATTGGAAGTGAAGTTGTAAGCACAAAAATGTGTGCACTGCTGAGTGCAGCTTAGTACATTGGGGCCAATGGAAGGATGTTGTTTACTTGGATAAATAAGCTCCTTCTGTAGTCTAACCTACACTGTGCCATGCGGAATATAGGCAGGTATGAAGCATACCATATGCCATTTTCAAGTACACCTCTAATTCTCTTTCTTGACTCTTAGTGTGATGAAACGACAGAGGAAGGCAATTTTGTACCAACAATTGAAGAGAGAGATGGAGCCTCGTGGTCCCCCAGAGAGAAGTCTCACTACGGCTGCTATGGATCAAATCAGGTGAAAAAATATAGGAGGGAAAGAAGGGACAAAGCAAATTTTTATTCTCCCTGAACATCAGCTATCATATGTCCATGAAAAAAAATCACTTTTCAATCATCCTTGGCAGATCTTTTAATATTTATTGTAAGTTAAGATAATTAATGCAAGTTACAGAAGTTTGTACCCATGTTAACATTCTGCAAAAATACACAAGGCCAATATTAATGCTTTATCAATCACTTAATTTGACTTAGTTTTCAAGCTCTTGAAGGTGACTGTAGAAACAAGTTAAAAAGAAACTGAGATCAGATATTTCATCTGGGTTCTGAAAGCCTTTCTTTCAGATGACATTTAAGTTCCTTTTTCAATGAGTTTTCAAGAATTATTGCTTCTGTTCTTAGGGTTGCCAGTTTCATGGTCCATGGCTAGTTTAGTTATGGCTAATTTAGAGCCATTTGGAAGCCGTATGCTTACGTTAACCAATTCTGTGACCAGTTTAGCTATGGATAATCTTGTATGCATGCCCATTTACTTGTTGGATGAGAGAAAATGCATGCGGATTGATTTATGTACTTGAAGTACCAGTTTCGGTGTTCCTAGGTGGTGATGTTGGGGATAGTTTGTTCAAGCGTTAATTATCCTGCACCGTATGATAATATGTAGTTAAAGTAATCAGTGTACCCGATGTACATAAGGTTATTCTCTCAGGTCAGTGGCTGTTTTAGTTATGGATAATTTTGTCTTATTGAGTACATTTGGTGTCATTTTATTATGATGTTCTTCGGACTGTTTATTATATTTGGTGATATTGATTATTGCATAATTTACCTCGTTTTATTTACTGAGTACCTGTGATGTTGCTTTAGATAGTACAATTTTATTGTACATTATCTAGAGCCTTAAGATGGACGATTTTAACAAATACAAATGTAAATATACATTTGACAAATTACATCACGTGTTGATTTTATCTTAACAAGGATCATCATCTTTGAACAAATACTTATTTTCTTTTGTACTTTCTGGAAAGTGATAAAGGAAGGTTTTATTACACTGAAAAATAATTGAATTGAAGCCCCTCCCTTTAAAAGTTCAGCCTTTGGTTTGTTCTTTAGGTATACTCTAAATGTATTTTGTTGCTGTTGTTGTACCAGGCACTTAAACAAGGAGTTTCCAGAGGAGTGGACAGTCTGTCGTTTAGCAGAAGGATTTAATGTCAGTTCCGATGTCATCAGAAGGGTTTTAAGGAGCAAATTTTCTCCATCACTGAAGCAAAGAATGAAGCAAGATGCAAAGGTAGCAGCCAACCTGGAAAGTCGGCGGTTTCCACAGCACATAACCAAGGACACTGTGCAGCCAAAAATCCAGGCTGGTTGCCAGCCACACACTCGTCTACCATCGGGGAAACCGAAGCAGCAGCTGAAACAAATAAGTGATGGTTATACAACCCAGGGCAGTCTGTCACCAAATACATTACAACTCCAACCCAGCACTTTTTCCATGGCAGTAACAAAAAATAGTTCTACACTTAGGAAACAGAATCTAGAGAGACAAACAAGCATCCACCAGCAGTCAAGGGCAGACTTTGTGCCTGCAGCACCACTGCCTTTAACAAACACAGAGGAAACGTTGTCCCCTGGTGGAGAACAGATGGCTCCCATGGAAGAGGAATGGAATGGAGAGCTACTGAGTGAAGAAGAGTTGGAGAGATTAGAAGAATGTGGACAGGAAAATAGAATGAAAGTTGTACAGAAGGGCATGGAGTTCTTTGACAGTGATGGAAATTTTCTGTACAGGATTTGATCTGCTGCGAGGCCTTGGTAGCTCAAACTTTGTTCTACAAGATTAAAAAAAAACTGGACTGGATTGAAAATGCACTGTTCATCACCCTCAGTGAGGTAAGGGACATGGTGGTGGAAGTGTATAAATTTTGTAGGAATAAATAAATATTTAGTTTTTATACGTAAATATATTTGCTTTTGGCATTTTTTTTTTTTGTGTGAGTTTTGTTAATCTCTATAATACTGTATTGGATAAAGTTATTTGCCAACACTCACAAAGCGGGTCAGTGGGAGAAGTGGGATTTGAGCCCTTCAGTCTGCTGCTCTACTAATTGGGACTCTTTCTGTTTTCTTGCTGGAACCACAAAGCGGATAACAAACTAACAAAACTGATATAAACAATACAATAATTTAAGTGTCCTCTCCTCCAGGACAGTTGGTCACTTAAAAAGCGCAAAATAAGTGACCCAAAAATGTTTGCTTGAAATATCAAGCCTTCACTTTCTCCTGAAGGATGGATATTGAGGTTCCATATGGATGTCAGGTGCAACAGAGCTCCACAAAATTAGGGCAAACCAAATAAAGGCAGGTTGGATGATCTCCAGTTTCCCTGTACATCCCCGGATCAGCCCAGACTCCTGGGTTTTACCTCCCCTCCAGCAGGTGGAGACAGAGAAATTTTTGTGGACTCTGTCATATACCACTGAGATGCCACCTAGAGTCTGTCGGTATTTCTCTGTCTCCAGCAGGTGGAAGAGGTGCTCTCCTTTAGTCTGGTAGCTTGTGCAGGATTTAGGAATTGGATATTGGTTTGAAAGTCTGGAAGTCCTTATTGTAAAAAAGAGAGACAAGAAGGGTAGTTTTAGGATTCCCTTTTTTCAGCCTCCCAAGGGGTTGTCAGGTCCTGTTGGGACCATCCCCCCTGGTTATAGAGCTTTGGAGCAGAGGGTTGAGGACCCTGTAATTGCCCACTGAGGGTGATACTGGGGGCCCGTGTAAGACCCTCAGTAAGACCTTTCACAGGTTTAAAAAAAAAGGTACTGATAAGGGGAATGGAACAACTCCCCTATGAGGAAAGACTAAAGAGGTTGGGACTTTTCAGCTTGGAGAAGAAGCGGCTGAGGGGGGATATGATAGAGGTGTTTAAAATCATGAGAGGTCTAGAACGGGTAGATGTGAATCCGTTATTTACTCTTTCGGATAATAGAAAGACTAGGGGGCACTCCATGAAGTTAGCATGGGGCACATTTAAAACTAATCGGAGAAAGTTCTTTTTTACTCAACGCACAATTAAACTCTGGAATTTGTTGCCAGAGGATGTGGTTAGTGCAGTTAGTATAGCGGTGTTTAAAAAAGGATTGGATAAGTTCTTGGAGGAGAAGTCCATTACCTGCTATTAAGTTCACTTAGAGAATAGCCACTGCCATTAGGAATGGTAACATGGAATAGACTTAGTTTTTGGTTAATTGCCAGGTTCTTGTGGCCTGGATTGGCCACTGTTGGAAAGAGGATGCTGGGCTTGATGGACCCTTGGTCTGACCCAGTATGGCATTTTCTTATGATAGATAAAAGAAAGAGCTCCAAAACAGGGGCTAAATAAAAGAAACCGGTAACCGCAGGGTGAGCTGTCGCATCTGCTGGAGACAGACAAATACTGAAGGGTTGCAGGGTAGGCTCTGTCCTGATATAGGATACCCTTACAGGTTTGGTTTGTCTCCATCTGCTGGACAGGAGGCTCAGCCCATGGTCTGGACTGATCTGGGTACGTACAGGGAATGCCAGAATGTCTTTGTGTGTTTTAAGGTGGTGAGAGTAGGGTTTCACTATCTAATTGTCTAACTTGTGAATAATTTCCATGACTTCTTTAGAGGACTTTGTCCCTATTATCCAGAAGTGTGAAAATGAAATGCAGGAGTGGATGAAGTTATCTATCTCCTGAGCAAGAATGATCAATCTGCTTAAGACAGAATGAAGAATCTAACATATCCATGCAACATTCTGCTTAAAATATTTGCAGAAGTGCATGGTGCAATGTGCATCTTTATTTGGAGTAACTAAGTAAGAACATAAGAGGTCGTATTGGGATAGAACAAAGGCCATCATCTCCAACCACCTGTCTCTAACAGTGGCTAATCCGGGTTAGCAACAATACCTGGCAGATCCCAAAGAGTAGTTCATTCTTTGTTGCTTACTTTCAGGCATAAACACTGGAAATGAAACAAAGGAAACATTGATGCTCCTGTTGACTGGGGATATGGAGAAAGGCTTCCATTAGATCGAGAGACATGAGAAATTCCCCTCTCTGTACAGCCATAATTGCGGAGCATAAAGTTTCCATTCTGAAGTGAGTAATATACCAATTGACTCTCTTCAGATCTAGGATCGGTTGGAAGGAGCCCTCTTCCTTCTTGGGAATGATAAAATAAATCTAGCAGCCTTCACTGCCACTCTCTTTGCTAGTGAGTTGCAGGGAGAGAGCATAAAGGCATCCAGAGGACTCTGGAGAAATTCTACAGCATAGCTATCTCTTATCACATCCAGGTCCCACTGATCAGTCCTAATCTGGGCCCACCTTTGATAAAAATGAGAGGTGACCTAGCTCCGGATGCTCTGGGCCTGAAGCCCCGCATCCTTACATGGCTTCTTAGGCTGAAAGGACTTCCGAAGGGTCACAACCTTTGTGTCAGGACAAAACTGATGGGAATCCCTAGAGCGGGCTTTTGCCCCAAAAGATGGTGATGCCACTTTCGGGTCTTCTGGCGATTGCAGAATTTTGGATTCACTCCATCTATCCACCATCTTCTCCAAATTACTCCTAAAAAAAGAGAGAACCCCTAAAAGGTAACCTTGTCAAGCTTGACTTAGAAGTAGTACCTGCCACAACAGGTGCCTTGCCTCTATTACTGAAGCTATGCCGCTAATGGCCATATGCACCAAGTCACAGCCTGCCTCAGCTAGAAATGTGGCTCCTGGTTCCAACAGTGGTCCACTATTGGCTTCCCTCCTTGAGTACTGCCTCATAAGTCTTGATGCCTGGCCAAGCTTAAACAGCAATCCCCACGAGGAAGATGCTTGTCTATCATTTACTGGAGACAGAGAATACTGACTGGCTGATGTCAGGGCAGGACTATGTCAGTAACATCAGCAAGTCAATTTTTCTCCGTGTCCATCAGCTGCTAGGAGTGCAAGTCTCAAAATCTCATCAGCTGGGACCAGAGGATCCTGGCACACGCCACCTGGGTGCACAGGCAGTATCTTAGCACTTTACCCAGGACACAGTATTTTAAGGTTACTCAGTCATATATTTGCATTTCTTATGGAGTAAACGGAACTGCTATGAAATTTATTTATTTATTTATTTTTGGTTTTTATATACCGATCTTCCTGCATTAAATACAAATCAAACCGGTTTACAAGGAACAAGAAAACCGCCTGTACGGCGATACATAGAACTAAGAACATACATTGTAACAGGGCAAACACAGTTAAAATTTAAAATTTAACTGAACAGAGAAAAAAATATTTACAATGCATAGTCATAAATGTCCTAAAGCATTCAAAGAGAAAAATGTGATTAGTTAAAATGCAGATTCTGGAAATGCAAGGTTGAATAACCATGTTTTTAATTTTTTTTTGAAGGATATTGGGCAAGGATCTTGTCTAAGGTCCGATGGGAGATTGTTCCATTGAGTGGGTCCTGAGATAGAGAAGGCTCTGATCTTTAGTGATGTTTTTGCTTGAGGTACGAAGAGAGTGCCTTGATAAGCTCTTCTCATTGGCCTAGTGGGATTATTAGGGCGAACTTGGTGAGTTAAATCGATTGGGGCAAGATTGTGAACAGATTTGTGCATGATGGTCAGCACTTTGTATCGGATTCTATATTTGATAGGGAGCCAGTGAAGGTTGTAGAGAATGGGAGTGATATGGTCCCTCTTTTTGGAATTGGTTAGAATCCTGGCGGCTGAATTCTGTAACATCTGAAGAGGCTTAGTGGTAATAGCCGGGAGCCCAAGTAATAATGAGTTACAGTAATCAATTTTTGTGAGTATGATTGCTTGTAGAACCAGACTGAAATCATAAAAGTGCAAGAGAGGTTTAAGCTTCTTAAGGACCTGTAGTTTAAAGAAGCACTCCTTTGTTGTATTGTTGACAAACCTTTTGAAGTTCAACTGGTTGTCCAGGAGAGTGCCTAGATCTCTTACGTGAGAGGTTTTTTTGATGTTATCTAGTTTTGTTGAAGGGAAGTTAGGAAGAGATTGGTTGTCAACTTGAGGTTGATCATCTTGGTGAAAAACTGTCTCCCTGGCCATGAGGTTTTCATCTTGAGAGATGATTATGAATTCAGTTTTGTCTTTGTTGATAACTAGGTTAAGCTGGAAAAGGAGTGAACTGATTTCCTTAAAGCAATTATCCCAAAACATAAGGGATTTTAGTAACGATTCCTTGATTGGAATGAGAATTTGGATATCATCCGCATAGATGTAATGCTTGATTTTTAACTTGGTAAGGAGGAAGCAGAGCGGAAGCAGATAAATGTTGAAAAGTGTTGGTGAAAGGGCGGAGCCTTGTGGGACACCCAAGTTGGATCTAATTGGATGTGATTGTTTATTGTTGATTTTAACTTTGAAAGATCTATTGCTAAGGAAAGAACGGAACCAGTCAAGGGCAGAACCAGCAATACCAATATCTTTGAGTCGGTCTAGCATAATTGAGTGGTTGACCATATCAAAGGCAGCCGAAAGATCAAGGAGGATCAGTAGGTGTGATTGTTTATCTGAGTTTACAATAATGTAGTCCGTAAGAGATATCAAAAGTGATTCTGTATTACGATATTTACGGAAACCATATTGTGAAGCTGCTAGGATATTATGTTCCTCCAGAAATTCAGTGAGTTGTTTATTCACAATTTTCTCCAAGATCTTAGCGATGAATGGAAGATTGGCGATGGGTCGAAAATTTGCTGGGTCTGACGTTGATAAGTTGGGTTTCTTTAGGAGAGGTTTCAGGATGGCTTGTTTTAGAGAATCAGGAACTAATCCTTGGGTTAACGAACAATTGATGATTTTTGCAATAGGCTTAGCAATTGTATTTGGTATTGAGATTAGAAGGTTTGCAGGAATGGAGTCTAGGGGATGTGAAGAAGGTTTGAGTTTTTTAAAAATATTTTCCACTTCTAGGGAAGAAGTGGTCTCAAAAGAGTCTAATTTTGTGGTCTGCTGAGGAATAGGTGTATTATGCAGGGGGAAAAGGGGATTAGAAGACGTAAACCTTTTGGTAAGATTGATAATTTTGTTTTCGAAGGTGGTAGCCAGTTCTGTAGCTTTCATGAGAGCCTGGTCGTCTGGGATGGATGGAGGAAGGGGTTTGGTGAGGGCAGAGATGTATGAAAAAAGAGCTTTGGAATCGAATATGAAGTGGTGAATTTTTTTTGCGAAAAATTCTTTCTTAGTTTTGAAAATGGTGTTCCTGTAGATATTAAGGGTGGATTTGTAGCTTGCTAAAGTAGAGGTGGTAGGAATTTTACACCATATATGTTCTTTATTTCTGAGGCATATTTTGATCACTTTTAGTTCAGGGGTGAACCAGGGTTTTCTGTTATCTTGGGCCTTATGAATCATCTTTGTAGTAAGGGGGCAGGTTTGGTCTGCGACTTTATTTATGATAGAATGCCAGGAGTTGAAGGCAGAGTTTGCATCTGAGAGGTCCAGCTGAAATAGTTCTTTATCCAGGTGATTAGTAAGTATTTCTGATGAGCATGGTTTTCTGAAATGAAGGGTGGTATCTGTCTTGAGAACTGTAGAGATGATTTGGTGATCTGACCAAGGAACTGGAGTACAAGTCTGGTCTGAAGAAATAGAGATACCTTCGTTGATGAAGATCAGGTCCAGAGAGTGGCCAGCTTTATGAGTTGCATTTTTAATGATCTGATTGAAGCCCATGTTATGAAAAGAAGATAAGAGAGTTTCACAGTTGGAGGAGCGTGTGGCCAGGTCTACGTGAAGATTGAAGTCTCCCAAAAGTACTGCAGGAGAATCATAGTTGATGTGTTTGGCAATGTATTCAATGAGAGGGGATGGATCGGTTTCAAGGATACCAGGTGGAGCATAGATAAGGCATATTTGTAGTTCTTTAGATTTGAAGTATGCACATTCTATATTAGAAATTACACTTGAATGTTGCAGAGTTAATTTAAGGCCTTTCTTAGCTGCAAGTAAGAGTCCTCCTCCTCTTTTTTTAGGTCTGGGGATCGAGAAGAAGTCGTAAGTTTGTGTGGGCAGTTGATTAATAATTACAGAAATGAAAAAATGTAATCCACCAGCAGCTCTATCACGCGAACACGCATCCCATTATAGTAAAAATAAGTGCAGGCCTCTTACTTTTCAGAGAAAAATGAGCAAACTGGTAGTGTGAGTTTGTGAGGCTAGGAGTATGTCAAATGATAATTCTGAATGCATACATGAATCCATAACCTTTATTCACAATAAATACCACATTCCCTGTATGTACCCAGATCAGTCCAGACAGCTGGGTTTTGCCTCCGCTCCAGCAGATGGAGACAGCGAAAAACTTTGAGAGCGCCCTCTCTTAACCTGGTGTGGCACCTGCTGCTCCTCACTATTTCTCTGGTCCTCAGCAGATGGAGGTGGTGCAAAAGCTGTGGTTCTGAGCCAAGCTTTAAAAAAAAAACAAAAAAAACACAATTTAGTATATTCTTCAGTCCACATACTAGGCAAAAATTGCTCTGTAATATTAAACAGATCCAATAGAAATGGGCACAGGTATTTAATAGCAACCCCTAAGCCTACCTTGGGATTTTTAAGTAGGAGTGGTGGGTTAGGAAGTTTTAATTTAAAATATTTATATCTCCTGCAAACCCTGCCCCATGTCCAATGTACACATAAACCAAGGTAGAGAGGTAATGGGGAAGAGAAGAGGACAATAGGCCTAATTGCAGAAGTCTGGTAGAATGCAGCAGTGAAGCACTACTTCGGCCAGCAACGCTTACTCTGATGCCTTACATTTTCCTACCACATAAATCTAAACAATAGCTGTAAGTAATACAGCTAAAGGACTGCATGGGTATAATATATATATATATATATATATATATATATAGTGCATATGCATACTTCAGTTGCTCCCTATTTGTGCTTATATTGTTTAGATTTGTCCATAATCTAGCTGATCAACATGTTGAAATCCTACGTAAGACAGTAGCTGCTGAAAGGTGAGAGTGTCCCCAGGGTTTCTCTCTCTCAATGCCCAGGCCAGTGGATTGCACAGAATTCAAAGTGGCACGCCTCGTTCCATGAAGAGCTGGTCCAGCTTTTCCTCCAATACTGGGCTTGTCCCTCGTAGACCCTTCACCACCTGTGATGCCCAAACGAAGTACTCTTGGACCCGCTTCTTTGTCCAGCCTATCACAGAGAAGGAACACAGTCAGCATATCCTCCATAAAGACACATGCCCATCATACTATATAGAGATCAATAAGATCATGCCATTTCAACCAAACTGAGAACACATGTGATGTTTAACAAAATCTACAGATGTTTAGTAGAAAAATAAATTATTTTTCTGAAATATCAGGTAACCTTGAATCATGTTCACAGCTCAGTTTTTGCTCCTTACTATTCAGAAACATCACTATCCTGTGTGCCAGAAGTCTGTAATAACTTCTGAAAAACCCTCATTATTTGTAACCTCAGGCACAAAAATACAACAGGCAAAAGACAAATCAATTTTACTCTGCTCCTGATCTTAAATAAGTGAGACCTAGAAATGTATTAATAAAATCCACCAAATGAGGTCTGTAACTTAAATGCTCACATTTTAAAATACATGTACATATTTACAACCACGTATGGTCTAATAAAACAAACGAACATGGACACAATACACACATGACCAAAGATGATATGTGCTGATAAGAATACATAGTAATACAAGAAACTGCAAGTCTTGTAATGCATGTAGGTAAACATATGCAGAGACAATGCCATACAAAGGAAAATTAGTTTACCACCTGATAATTTTCGTTCTTGTAGTACCACGGATGAGTCCAGACTCTTGGGTTTTGGCCCGCCCCAGCACATGGAGACAGAAGTTTTCAAAACAAAATTCCGCCTTCTATAGGATGGTGCCACCTACAGTCCGGCAGTATTACTCAATGTCAAAGCAGAATGGCTCTCAAAAAACCACCATAACTATGTACAATAACCCTTCAAAAAGAAATAAATCGGTTCACTTAACCCTCCTAGGAACTGAACCTGTAGAACCACTTGAGGCGGTCAATCCAATTTCTGCAGATCTGAAAACAAAATCAATCAATAAGTGAGCGGACTCTCCCTTACTTCCATGCGCTCCCCGGGCGGGACTCTGGACTGATTCGTGGTACTACAGGAACGAAAATTATCAGGTAAGAAACCAATTTTCCTTTCCCTGTACATACCCAGATCAGACCAGACTCCTGGGATTGTACCAGAGCTTTCTTACCTGGGATGGGATCTGGAGAGGCCCACTCTAAGCACTGCTTCTCCAAAGCCTCCTTCACCCGGTGCCTGGCAAAGGTATGCAAAGGCTTCCACGTGGCTGCCCTGCAGATCTCCTGCGGTGAGACCATTTGACCCTCCGCCCAAGAAGCCGCCTGCGAACGGGTAGAATGAGCCCGAAGACCAACGGTACAGGCTTACCACACATTAAATATGCTGAGCCTATAGCCTCTTTCAACCAGCACGAAATCGTAGCTTTAAATGCCATACTTCCTCGTTTCGGATCAGCCAGAGCACAAAAAGATGGTCCGTCACATGAAAAGCGTTAGTATCGTCCAGATAACGCAACAACGCCCGAACATCCAGCTTCCGTAAGTCTTTAGACATAGGGTCTGACCGGTCCAAAACGGGAAACGATGGAAGCTCCACTGACTGATTCACGTGAAAAGCAGATGCCACCTTCGGAAGAAAGGAAGGAACTGTCCGCAAGGACACACCAGAATCCGAAATTCTCAGAAACGGCTCCCTACAGGATACAGCCTGGAGCTCCGATACCCTGCGAGCAGATGTGATGGCAATAAGGAAAATCACCTTTAACGTGAGATCCTTTATTGTAGCCGTTTTCAGAGGCTCAAAGGGCGCCGTACACAGAGCTGAGAGAGCCAAGTTCAGATTCCAAGAAGGACAAGGGTGCCTGATCAGGGGACGTAAATGCTTTGCCCCCTTTAGGAAACGAGCCACATCGGGGTGAGCAGCCAATGCCACGCATTGAATGGAACCACACAAACAACCAAGAGCTGCCACCTGAACCCTCAGGGAACTACACGACAAGCCCTTGGCGAGTCCGGATTGTAAGAAACCTAAAATATCCGACACCGAAGACAGAGTAGGAACAATCTCCCGGTCCATGCACCAAGATTTAAAGATTCTCCACACACGCACATACAAGAGGTTGGTGGATGTCTTGCAAGACTGGAGAAGTGTTGCCACCACAGCGTTCGAATACCCTTTGCTCCTCAGGCGGCGCCTCTCAAAAACCATGCTGCTAGACAAAAGTGATCAACCTCTTCCAAACACACGGGCTCTTGATAGAGAAGGTCCGGGAGCAGTGGCAACCGCAGGGGACCTGCCACTGCCAGACTGACCAGGTCCGCAAATCAAGGCCGTCTCGGCCACTCTGGAGCTACGAGGATGACTTCTGCTGGGTGTATCTCCACTCTCCTGAGCACTTTGCCTATCAGCGGTCAAGGCGGGAAGATGTACAGCAGCACATCGCCGGCCAGGGCATCTAGCCCTTCTGCTCCTGTTTCTCTGCGGCAACCAAAGAAGCACAGAGCCTTGGCGTTCTGAAACGTTGTCATGAGATCCATGCGGGGTACGCCCCGAACTCCCATTCCCCGGGATAGAGGTGTTGCAGACTGCGAAAATCCGCCTGAACGTTGTCGACTCCTGCTATGTGAGACGCTGCAATACTTACTAAATGCTTCTCTGCCCAGTTGATCAGCTGCCGGGCTTCCGTGGCCACTGGCTGGCTCTTGGTTCCCCCTTGGCGATTGATATAAGCCACCGGTGTGGCATTGTCAGAAAGAATTCTGACTGACTTAACTCTAACCACGCTGCCCTGGTTTCCAGATGATTGATCGACCACAGATTCTTCCTGGGACCATTGTCCCTGTATGACTTCCTCAGGTAAACTGCTCCCCAACTGGAGAGGCTGGCATCTGTGGTCATCACTGTCCATTCGGGCACCTCCAGGGGAACTCCTCAGGATAAGTTGTCCGAGATAAGCCACCAATCGAGACTGGAGCGCGCCGTATGAGGGAGAGGGAGAGGTAAATGAAACTGTTTGAAGCTGGGCTGCCCTGGTGAGCAAATGCAGGCGATCGAACCCTGCTCACTACCTTCCCTGAAGCAAAGCAGGGGTAAAATTAAGGCTGTCTTGCTGCCAAAATTGTTCTGTATTTATTTCATTTTTTTTTTTTAAAGGAATTGCCGGGGAATGAGCTTCCCTGCTAGGAGACCCGGGGAATTAAATGTCTCAGGTTCAAAGCAGCCAGAGAGGGGGAGTGACTGGACCACCAGTATCGCCCCAATCAGTGAAAGTAAACAGTTGGTTTTTTTTTTGGTTTGGTTTTTTTAAGTTTTGCAAAGATAGGTAATATTTGCTTGATCTTGCCAACTATGAGGAGAAAATACCCACAGGGAAATGGAAACTAAGGAAGAAAGGGAACCGCAGGTTCAGCTGCCTGCATCTGCTGGAGACAGAGAAATACTGAAGGGATGCAGGGTGGGCTCTGTCCTGATATAGGATACCCTTTCAGTTTTTGTCTGTCTCCATCTGCTGGACAGGAGGCTCAACCCACGGTCTGGACTGATCCAGGTACGTACAGGGAAGTCCCTGTCCACTCATTAGACACCTTCCAATTTAACTGTTCTTCTTGGCTCCAACTCTTTCATGTCCATTTCCTGAGGCTGATATCCACCAGATAATCAGAGTTCAGGGAAACAAAAGTTGCAATCCAAATGTTCCCCTCTTACAGGATGCAAGGTTGCTGCCTCCCAAATGAATCCGAATGAGATGGGGAGCAGGGTGTAGTTCTCCCCTCTACATTAAAAGTTGGTTTCAGTAAATCCCAGCTCATTGTGTAAATTCCCATCCAGCATACAGTTCTAATCCTAAAAGCTCTTACCATTTTCTCTCTACAGTCATGGCCATGACCACAGATCCAAATACCATTTTCTGGCCTGCAATATTCTGCTCAGGCTGTACTCCTGTCACCATCTAGCCATTGCACTGGCTTGGCCAATCTCTGTGCAACAGTAGCCCACTATACCAACCTGGCTACCTCCATGGCCTATGTGATCCTAGGTCATGTCTACATTTTTTTGCAACTCTGCATTTATCTCATTCCTTCTTCCCATATAAAGGTTTTAAGGAGCTGGGGTATCAAAGGTCTTTTGCATCCACACAAAATGAGAGGAAATTCTGTACCTGTTGGGGTGCAGCGGTTAAGATCTCGGAGGTTGTACAGCTTGTCAGCTAATTTCACAAGCCTGGCACCCTGGCTGCAGTGTCGGGCATGTTCAATCTGCAAACGTTTTCTCTCCCTCTTTGGTAAAGTCTTGTCATCCGTCACTTCCTCTACCATCTGCCGGATCTCCTTGCCAAACTTCTCCTCAATCTCTAAAAATGTGGTGTCTGTATCTTCTACTGTGTCATGAAGTAGAGCTGCCTGAATGAAGAGGGAAAAAAAAAACCTCACATCTTCCTTTAAGGTCTCTAAAGAACAAAGGGGAAATTTTACAACTGTGCTTTATCTTTTATAAAGAAACAAGGCCTTGAATTTATCTGCTTAGATTAACACAAAATAATCTTGCCTTGATGACAACTTTAAAAAAAAAAAAAGTTCTGTTTACGGTACACTGCACTTTAAACATTTACTTGGCGAGTAGTAGTGCTCAAAAAGAGCTCAAAACATGGATATTCAGCCAAACGTTCAAAGATGCTATTGGTTAATATCGCATAACTTATCTAATTCATAACTTTTCAGTTATGCAATTTCACTCCTAAGGCCATTACATAGACCATTCGCATACTGGTTCACTTCTGAAAGTCTAATTGAACATTTCATAGGCTCGTCCACCTCATAGTCATAGCTCAACCACTGATTTATTCTGTTTATAAAAGTTGATGTCAAATGTATTTCATAGTTATTGGTTAAACTACTGTTAATCGTAAGATATTGTATCTGTGTACTGTATATAAATGTAGATGTCAAAAGTACTAAATAGTTAATGGATAAGCTACTGTTAATTGTACGAAGTTGTTGTATATGTAAACCGGAGTGAAGGCAGCTAGCTATCCTTCGGTATATAAAAACAAACAAACAAAGTTGACCCTTAGCAAAATTACACTTTTTCCTAGCGTGTAGTCAGATGGACTCAGGACCAGTGGGGTTTATGCTCCCCCAGCCGGCAGATGCAAATAATCTGTCACAGTATATATAACCCTGCAGTGACCCCAGCCTGCCAGTATTCTCCATCTCCCTATGGAGATTGCTTCAAGCTTTTTGGAAGGAGAAATTTGAAATTCTAACTTAAGGAAAAGAAAGCCCTGCTCTTCTGCGGTGATACCTAAAAGGTCCCTCCCCTAGTTGAGAATTCCTGAGGTGGTTTCCGTGGTCCCTCAGAGCTGTGCCTTGGTCCAGTAGCTGGGTTTCCCGGCCTGGACTTAGCTGCTAGTTCAGCTGAAAGGCAGTGGGTGGAGGCCGAGTGCAGCGCTGATGGCAGATGCCCTCTCCCCCTGCAGTCAGAGACCGATTCTGTACTCAGTCAGTAAGCACTGGGCTCAGGTAAGGTTTAAAAAAAGAAAAAAATTTAAAAAAAGGTTTTAATCTGAATCAGAGGTAGAGAGTTTCAGGACATCCTCCGGTCTCTGTTCTCAGCGTGCCACGCCAACGTTCATTCCCGCTCCCGCTGGGCAGCCGGGCGGATTGATCGCCCCCCCCCCCCCCCCCCGGTGGGCTAGGTCCCACACTTTTAGGCTTTATTCTTGCACACCGCGTGGTAGGCTGCGAAGGCGTTTTTTTGCGCGCTCTTGTGCACGTTAACTCATCCCTTACTTCCTGACCCAAGATTAATGATCTTTTACAGAGCTGCAGAGAAGCACATCCCCCGATACAACTAATAATTAGCTGCTTCTTGCTTGTGATATAGCGCTGCAAAGCAAGTGAAAAACAGTTCTCAGGACTGGGGGGGGGGGAGCAGACAGATGTAGATTAGTTTTGTGAAAAAAGTATTTGGTATTGCTACATGTGCTGCAGTTTCCTTGGGGTGGAAGATTCACAGCAGACCGGAAGGGAAGGACAGAGAAGTGTTCTGCAATCCTGAGCTGCACCACATAAGGAACCTATCGCATTGCATTGTTGTTATTAGTCCTGCTACATTTCCTCCTGCATTACTTTCATAACCAAGAACATATAATAAATATGAATTGGCCTGGGATCTACAGTCCTGGTGACTCGACGTGCGAGGGTTGTGTGTACCACATTCTGTCTGAGTGGCAATCTGCGGGATTCCAGCCTTCCACGTTCTCGTGTGTCTTTGCCACCCCCACCTTCACAGTGTGCCAAGGAACACCTACAAAGCTCATGTGTCCGAGTTTGTCGCACAACTTTACCTGCAGCACTGCAGTATCTGTCACGCCAGCCTCGTGAGACAAAATCCTAGCAACACCTAAAGTAAAGGAAACAAACAGTATTTTCCTCAGGAACTAGAAAGACAGATCATCCCAACCTGCAATATATATGGTCCGTTTCAGCTTTCTGTCAATTCTCCTGCCTGACTACACTGAAACGGAAATACAGAATGCCAAATATTTATTCATCGATCAAATTCTTATACCCCTTTTCCAATCAAGCTCAGAGCAGTAAATATAGCAAATGCAGGATCAAGAGCATTTTGCAGCAACTGACTTTGGTCAGATTTATTTTGGGAAGTATCAACAGATGGAACATAAGAAGTGCAAGGCCAGGTCGGGGGGCCATGTGGAGGGTCCTGGGTTCAATTCCCAGATCAGGTTTTCTACTTCTTGAGATTGGCAGGGGCTGGGGATGCTGGGATTGGGAAATTAGTCATTGCACAATGGCAACAACTGGTGGCTGGATTTAAGACCCATGATTGCAGGAATCCTGAAGCATGGATTGGTTTAAAGTTAATTGGGAAGGGATATAAAAGAAAAAAAAAAAGGAAAAATTCTTGAGGTAGTTGCAAATTAAGGCTTATGGTACCAGATCCCAGCCCTGGTTCTGACCAAGCTGGAAGCCCAAAGGAGGAGGAGGAGGAAACTGTTGATCAAAAATTTCCAAAAGCTTCTGTCTTCAGCCACTGTATTATCATCTGCCTACTCACAAGAACAAAAGGTAAACTCCCACTGAGAGTATACACGTGTGCCAATGGCATTCCTGTAGACCCAGCAGTAGCTGTTTGACTGGTGTGAAACTCGGCTATTGCAACCACCACACAGCATCTCAAATCACACCAAAGCAGTTGCATGTTTTCAGTACAGATGCATTGTGCTTAGCGGTGTGTAGATTCTGGCACAAGCAAATCTTATATTTTAACAGGACTGGAAAGGACTACTATTTTAGGATACATGAGAGGCTTAATAATTAAGAAGATTTTGAAGCCTCTGAAACATTGAGCCGGCTTTGGGACAAACAGCTGACAGACACACAGCATACTATTTCATTGTTACACAGTAGGGCAGACACTAGATATTCCACTCTTAATACAGTCGAGATCCTCAACAAATAAGTGCACTACTAAGGATCATATGACCTAGGATTATAATCCTAAACACCCGCTTTGTATTTAAACCATATGTCAAATGAAGTCCAGCATTTCATTTTATGATGGTCATATAATACATTAACATTTATTTAGCTAAACTGTGAAGTAAAACAAAAGGTTGAACATCCCTGGCTTCACCGAGCTTAGTCTAGGTATGTTCAGACTGAGCCAGGCCTGTTTTCAAAGTTTCCACCTTAGGAACCTCTTGTAACCCTGTTGCTTGCACAAGAGGCTTACAGAAGGAAACAAAATAAACATCATAGACACTCACACTGCTAGTTTTACTCCTGGGGGAATTCTGCACACAAAAACTGAAAATTCTGCAAACTTTATATTGGTCAAAATAACACAATTTACATGACAGTCTTTAAGTAATTACATTTTTAATTATTACAGAAAAAATTACTTATTCTGAGCAGAATATCCCTAGAAATTCACTGTAAGAGTGTCCCTTCTGTAGGAGTTCTGAATCCTGCCTAGCACCAGACATCCAGCAGCGGCGTTGGCTGGAAATTCCTGTTTAACTGAGCCAGCACTGAACTGTACTGCCATCTTGTGGGCCTTTTTAATCATGTACTGTATTAATAAGATGCTTGCAGCTGTAACCTGCCTGCCTTAAGTTTCGTTTTTGTTACATACCAGTTAGTTTCATTTCTGCTTTCTGACGTGTGATATACTCTGACTAAGCTATGCCTCTTTACCAGCATTACTGTATAAAAGTCAGCTCCCTCGGGGGAGTGGCATGCAGTTTTTCTGAGCACCAGCCAGGACTGCATCATTGCTAGCAAATAAAGTCTATCTTTTACGGACCAGTTATCTGGGGTCTTTGTTCTGACGGTAACACTTCCACATACACACACCCTCACTCTCTCACACCCACATCCTCACACAGGCTACCTATGTCTCTCTCACGCAGCCCTTCACACAGGCTCTGTCTCATACATACACAATCCCTTCACACAGGCTAGCACCCTCACATACACACGATCTCACAATCTCTCACACACATACACACTCCTTCACAATCTCCTCATATAGGCTCCCTCTCTGAAACCCACACTCAAGCATCCCCCCCCCTCTTACCAACCAGGCTGTCTCTCACCTTCCCCCACACCCCCTTTCCTCATATAGGCTCCCTCTCTCTGGAACCCACACAAGCATCCCCCCACCCACCCTCTCTTACCTCCCCTGCTCTGTCACCATCCCCTCTCTGACACATATTCTCTCTCACCGGCATGCCGGGGTCTCCTCTGTTATTCTCTGCGCAGAGGGGGAATTTCTGCACAAATTCTGCGTTCCGCAGTAGTGCTTTAGTTTAGCTTATTCTCACGTCTCCCATGTTCTCTGACCTTGAACCTGTTAACGCAATGTCACACTTCACCCCCCAGCCCTCATTTTCCTTGTAACCACTAACAAAGAGGCACATGGGTTCCGCGAGTGTCAGCCACGCTGCCTAAGTATCCGGCCTGGCTCTGCACTTCCGGGAAAGGCGCGTTTTACCGATCGGGTGGTTAATGTAAGGGGTGCCCTCGGGGTCCTTTCGTCGCTGGCTTCGATGCTTCTTGGCAGCGAAGTCGGCGGCCTCCAGCAGCCGGGCAGCCTCGGAGCTCATCGCCGGGAGCAGGAAAGGAAGGGGGGGCGCCGGTCGCAACGACAGCGCGAAAGCGCCCGCAGAGTCCGGACACGGACAGCGCCCTCTGCCGGCGCAGCGGCGCCACTGCCAGACTCCGAGCACTCGCGTTTGAAAATCAGCTCTGCTGTGGCTTAATTCATAAATACCAAAAGCACGTTTACGCAGGCGTAGCTTCCTCCCAGAGCCGGAGGAACTACTAGGCGAGCTAGGGCGCCACCAGTCGTGGCCATTTCAGGCGGCAGAATTTAAAAAGTGCCCGCCTCACCCTGCTGTCCCTCCCCCCCGTCGTGTCACCTTCCCGACGCCCCCCTGGTGGTCCAGCTGAGGGCCCGGGAACGACCTGCCACTAACCAAAACGGCGCCGGTGGCCTTTAGCCCCTACCATGTGACAGGGGAGAACCAATGGCACCGGTAGCCTCTGTCACATGGTAGGGGCTGAAGGCCACCGGCGCCATTTTGATTAGTGGCAGCCGCCGAACCGGCGGCGGTGGATCGCTGCCGGGCTCCCCGCTGGACCAGGTGTTTTGTGAGTGTTTTTTGGGGGTGGAGGGGGCGAGTGGGGTAGCGGCAGCATGTGGTCCCTGCCCCTGGAGTCGGGGCAAGGCTGAAGGTGCCAAGGGCGCCCAATCCCCTTGCACCGGCCCTGAAGAGGCGGCATGGGGTGTTCAAATTTCCATTCCGACATCTCATTTCCCTTTTCCCACCTCCCCCAAGGTTGCTCTTGTTCAGCTGTGGGAAGAAGGTTTCCGAAGACAAGAGCAATGGGGGAGGGGCGCTCTGGCAAGTAGGTGCAGGGCAGCTGTGTTCTGAGGACCTTTATCACTCTCATCCTCCTGCGTCGGGGGCGCTTGGAGACTAGAGGGTGAGTGCAGGAGTTCTGCGAAGGCAGGTCCTGGGTGGATTCCCTGCAGCACATGCTTGCTGGATGGACCACATGCTGGGTGTCGCTCTGCAGCTGATGTGGACCTTTCTGTGCTCTGTGGCAGAGCTGGATGCAACTGCATCTCCTAGCACAATTCAGACTTTGCACTGGGGCGAGTCGAAAGGGCATGAATTGCCCAAGGATAAACAAAAAAAAAAAAAAAAGGGAAAGAGAAACTTCCTGGACCAGGGTCTGGTAAATCACGGTCCTTTTTTTATATATATATTTTATTAAATTTTTCATATACATACAACATGAACAAATGCAATACATAACACAGTCATGAATATTAAACAATGCTTTGAACACAAACAAAAATGTCACTTCTTGTTCTTCAGTGGCAATATTTAACAATGAGAAATCCCTGTCCCTATCTCACCCCTCCCCCATCCCGCAATTACACCCAGATAGTGTCCATCCTCTGGAACTTGCTCTATGGATAGTCTTCACAATCTGGCTTTGCTGCAAGATGTCACAAAAGTTCACTGGTAATTTAGTACAATCAGAAAATCCTAGAATTTCAAGTCCACTGTAGTCAATGGTACTTTCAGAATGATAACTGTAACAGAAAGCATTAGTACTACTCAAGTGTAAGAGGTAAACAGGGTATCACCTTCTAATAATGGTTGTATATTGCTCCCATATTATTCCTTAAATCGCTTGGAGATATATCTATGTTCTTGAATTTAAAAGAAGATATTGAAAGGATTTGCAGAGCGGCTACTTGGAAATCTTTACACACTTTTGCTAAGCATTACCATTTGTAAGTCCGTGCTCTGGATGGCGACTGTTTTGGCAGTAGTGTTCTTCGAGCAGGACTCTCCAGGTCCCACCCCATTTAGGGCAGCTTAGGTAATTCCCAGCGTTCTGGACTGATCCTGGAATGTACAGGGAAAGGAAAATTGGGTTCTTACCTGCTAATTTTCGTTCCTGTAGTACCAAGGATCAGTCTAGACGCCCGCCCATGGAATCTGGAGAGTCCGTTTGCTATTGTTTTTTTATTCTGCAGAATATTCTCAAGTGGGCAGCATTTACGTTGCATATGGAAGTACTCCCTCCATGTACATAAGTTCCCGAAGTTATGCAGTTTCTTTCATTAGGTGGTTTGATATAGCCATTGGTTCTTATGTTAAGGTTATGATATGTTTCATTCTGCTATGGTATGGATTATACCGAAGGATCGCAGGTGACACACCAGGGTAAGAGGGGGGGTGCCTTTCAGTTTTTTTTCTCTGACTCCATCTGTGGAAAGAGAGACACAACCCAGCGGTCTGGACTGGTACTACAGGAACGAAAATTAGCAGGTAAGACTCAATTTTCCTTTCCTCTTGCTATGGATCCCCGCTTGGGGAAGCTCACCAACTAGCACAAGAAGGCCTCCTCCCATCCCTCCCCCCCCCCCCCCCCCCCCCCACACCTTAACAACTTGAATTCAAAAGTGAAAAATTAAGCATTAGCACTCGAAACCAGCATTTTATACTGAAATATGAACATTAAACCTTCAGCATGAACCCTTTGTTTAATCCACAACTCAAACCTGTGGTTTTGCGATCTTTGTATGTGTGTCCTCATAGGCTTGATTATTGTTCCTTATGCAGGATTCAAACAGATCAATTCAGAGTCAGCCCTGATCTGACAGACCTTCTTGGGGTGGCATCATTTTGTTATTTGGGCGTCGCTTGAGCCGTTCAACCCTCTGCCATTTAGGAACTGTGGCTGCCCGAAATTTAGGAGCTGCTTCAGGAGGTGCAGGGAGCACGAGTGCTAGGCCTGCGTCTTGAAAGGCTACGATGGCGTCCGTCATATTCTTCAGCCGGTAGGTTTTGCCTTCATGTTGAAACGACAGAGCAAACGGGAAGTTCCAGCAATACTTTATCTCTGCACGTCGTAGAGATTGTTACTGGTCTTAGCTCGTACCTCTTTTTTAGAGTACTCGTGGCAAGATCTTGATATACAGCTACTTCCAGGTTGTTCCATGCCCAGGACCTTTTCTTGTGCGCTATTGCTAAAATTCGCTCCTTCTGATTAAAGCTATGGAAGTTGAGGATAATGTCCTGGGTTATGTTTTCGCTGCGGTCCCCTAAAGCCCGGTGCGCGCGGTCGAATTTAATACTGGTGGTTTCAGTTTCTCCTCGCTGTTCGCTCCCAGATGGTAGTTGTGATAGAAGGAACGTGCAGAAGGCTTTTGCGGTGGCCATGCTGTCTGCATATTCTGCAGTTTCAGGAATCCCTCTGAACCGGATATTGTGGCGCTGCGACCTAGTCTCTAGGTCTTCTAGTTTCTCTGCAAGCGTGGTAGTCTCGATTTTATTTTGTGCCAGTTCTGTTATTGCTGAGTCCTGATCATCAATTCGCAGATCCAGTTCATCGACCCTGTGCCCCTAGGGCTAGAAAGCCATCCCGGAGCTTGGAGAACGATGCCAGCAGTTCTTCTTTATGCGTTTTTATTTCGGATTTGAGTTCTGTAAACCATTCTCTCATAATTGACTTTGTGGGTAAGTCGGCTAGAGTCGGTACAAAGACCGTTGTCGCTTGTGGTGAGAGTATTGGGGCTTCAGTCTCCGCCTCTTCCCCCTCTCCCGCCATGCAGTCAGTGATATCAGGTCCTGCTTTTTTTGATTCCACTGCCATTTGTTATGGTTTGGGTGGATTCTCGGGTACTGTTGAGGTGACCACGCCCACAGGGAGGAGCCCTGTGGGGAGCCACAGTACTAGGCTAGACTCGGACACACAAACACAGAGATTGCCTTTTATTATACAGCTGATGTATTCCACCAGAGGTGGCAGTAGTGAGGTAATCCAGAGATAGCAGTCCAGGGATCCTCAGCAGAGGAGACCCTTGCCACAGTGGTAGTATAGGGAAATCCGGTTGTAGGTTCCCAGCGTAGCAGAACTGTAGATGAGACAGACTGGCAAAGTTAGATTACTCACAATAGTTGGTAGCTGTATGATTAGTGATTCCAGCAGGCCAAAGTAGATGGTTCCAGGCACTGAGGCAGGGAGAGCAGGCTCTCGAGGAGCAAGTACCTGATCCCAGTAAGGCACCTGAAAGGAAGCAAAGGGCCCCCGAGGAGCGGGTACCCAGGTTAGAGAAATTACCCCAAAGGGCAGAGAGAGCTTCCAGCGGCAGCAAGGAAGCGGCAGAGTAGCTCAGACCAGAGCAGATCTAGTCCTTGCTAACTCAACGAGCTAGCAAACAAGGGCAGGCTAAATACCCGGATGGCGTGACGTCACTTGAGGGGGACGCCCCCGAGGTTCCCGCCATGACGTGGATAAGAACATGGGTGGCGTGCGCACGCGCACCCTAGGAGGACCTCAGGAGAAACATGGCGTGAGGCTTTGCCATAGCTGTTCTGGGGACGCCGGAGAGAGCGGCTTGCAAATGCGGCAGTGGCCATCTTCCCAAGGCTAGTGGGGAGAGCAGAGAAAAAGGTGAGGCACAAGGGTTGAAGCCATCTGAGACCGACGGATGCAACACCATTCTGGTGAAGGAAAACTTTTGCAAATCGCTTTTTTTCCTTGTAGTCATCAGTCCGGTTTGTTGAGGAGTTCAAGCTTAGTTTGACACTCGTTAGGGTTCGCGTTGCGTGCTGATTCGAGTGATTTATGCGAGGGGTTGTAGGAGCCAAAAGTTTAAGCGGCCATCTTGCCTGGTGGCGCTGAAGTTGCAGTCATAGGTCTGCCAGTTATGGCAGCTTTTGGTACCCAGAGTCTTGGATTATTTGCAAGATCTGAGTTCTGTGCATCTACGCTAGATCTAGGTTCCTGGGCATTTGCACAGATGAGGACTCTTCAGAAAGCACTTCTCTCCCAAAGGAACCCTCGGTGCTACCACTGCATGGGGGCAATTTAGGTTCAGTCTCTCCTGATGACTTTCTCTAGCCAATTGGAGCTGGGTGTAGACCTGGAGATCTCAGGCTAAATGGTAGTGACCATTGATGCCAGACTGAAAGGCTACGGAGCCATTTGCAAAGATCAAGTGGCACAGGGCCGGTGTTCAACGAAGGAGGTGTTGTGGTATATCGCCTTTTGCAAACAGAAACAATTTGCAATTGCTTACTCTTCTTTCTTACATGGTTGCGTGATCAAATGATGAGTCCTATCAGACAGTATGACAATGATAGCTTAGGTTAAGTGACAAAGGGAGTCTCATGGTGTCTCGAGAAACCTAGAAGCTTTTTCCATTGCGTGGAACATCATCGGATGGATCTAGCGGCATCTCATGTTGTCAGCATGGAGAACATTCAGGCAGACATTCTAATTCGATAGGTGCTGGATCCTGAAGACTGGGAGCTAGCAGAAGAGGCAATGGTGCTCATTTGCTCCAGGGAGGGGTATTCTACACCTGGACTTAATGGCATTGAAGCAGAAAGCCAAAGTGTCCCTCTTTTTCATTTGTAGGCGGAAGGTTGGAGCAAAGGAACTCGTTGCACTAGTTCTCCCATGGTCTCGTGGGATTCTGCAGTACATCTTTCCTCCTTGACCATTAATAGGAAGGATGTTAAGGCATACTGAGACACACACAGCAAGAGTGATCCTTATAGCTCTGGAGTGGCCGCATCACCTGTGGTTTGCAGACTTGGTAAATCTGTTGGTGGATGGTCTTCTAAGGCTCGGGCATCTTCCCAAGTTGCTCCTTCAAGGACCAATCTTCTTGGATAAGGTGGCTTACTTTTGTCTTGTGGCTTGGCTTTTGAAAGGAGCTGTATACGATTGAGAGGCTATTCAGAGGAAGTGCTTACCACCTTGTTGCAAGCTAGGAGACCTCCCACTTCTCTGGCTTATGTTAGGATGTGGAAGGGGGATGAGACATGGTGCCTCGGAGAGGGTGTTGCGCCATTTCGACCACCGGTGTCTCATGTTCTGACCTTTATGTAGAATGGTCTCACGAACGGGATTGCATTCAATTTCCTAAGAGTCCAGGTGGCAGGTTTGAGCTTTTTCAGAGGTAAGGCACATGAGAACCATTTTTCTTCGTGTTTTAATGTCAAGTGGAGTGATGATGATACTTCAGGACGTTACATGCTCAAATTCAATTTCTATTCTTCTAAAGTACATTTATTCTGTGATAATATCATGAGTATTGAGTTTACTATTCAATTACAATATCAATGAAGATCAACAAGTGAGGTGATATAATTGAGTATATTTAGATCATATTGTGGATCCTTCAACAGTGTTTAATTTGCGTATTATTTTTGGTTTATGAACCTATTGGGGGCATATATAAAATATAATACAAATATGTTTTGTTTTAAGGGAGGTACAGACCACACATTGGGCTCGCTCAAAGTTATCCAGTATAATTGTGGTAATGTGCATACAGTTGGTTTAATTTAAGTGTCATAAGGTCAATTTGCATAGGCACTGGGTGCTTTGTCATCTTACAGCCTTACAGAGATTGAACAACAGTGGTGGTGGTAGTTGGAATGCTTGGTCTATACAAAACCAGTTGGAAAATTTGTTTTATAATGGTGAAGACGATACTGATCAAACAAGGGGATTTCATTTTACCAGTCCAAGAAGGTTGTTACAATTTGAGGATTGTGCTGTAAACATGGTGGCTGTGTGCAGCTGATTTATTTTCTAACCATGTGAGATTCCATTTGGAAATGCATGGTTGTGAGTGTCCATTTCTAGTTTTGAGAGCCTCTAGATATTCATTTTGAGTCCCAGAATAATTAGTTTCTATGTTCAGTGCCGGCTCTGGTCCTAGCTTGCTTGGAGTTTTAAGATGTCATTTTCTGTCCGTTAACCCATTCTGTATTTGATGATGTTTCTGAGCTTAATGATGCTATGCTGTGGTTTATTTTACGATTATGCTCTTTTATGATTAACACTAAAGATCTTACAGGTTGCTGTAGGCTGGGGAAGAGCTGACAGCAAGTTCAAGAGCTTTGCACGATGAGAAAGCAACATTCTTGCCAGATATTGGGATGGGGGGATTCTACTTGCTGAATCAGCACAAGGGTGTGTTATATCAGAGGGAATCTGTGTCTGTGTCAAGGGAGCAAGTGTGTGTGTGTGTATCTGTGTGAGTGTGTGTGCCAATAAAGTTTCCAGATTCTGAAAATCTCTTTGCGATAGTGTGTGTATGTGTGTCTGTGTGTCTGTCTGTCTGTATGACAGGCATTATTGCTCCTGAAATAGTCCAATAGATCAAGGAATTAAAAAATAAAAAAAGGAAGCAAACTGCCTTCTGTTGTTTGCCACCACCCTTGTCTTGCTCTGAGCAGTGATTAAGAACATAAGAATATAAGAAAATGCCATACTGGGTCAGACCAATGGTCCATCAAGCCCAGCATCCTGTTTCCAACAGTGGCCAATCCACATCCATTATTTATTATTCTTCCTGGTGTCTACATGTTTATTCAAAAAATGCAGTCTTGGTAAAGAAACATTGAACTTTTTCAAAAAGGCTATCCCAGACGAGAGATTAAGGTCTGTACTGTGATCCTCTGAAGGTGGAGCTCACAAACCTGACACTTTTTTTTTTTTTGTTTTTCAGCTTTCTGCAAGGGTGTCATCAGTATTAAAGTTTCAAGATGGCGTTTTCTGACAGGAGGGATGCCCCTGAACTCCCTGACTTTGCACTCCTGAAAAGACTGGCACGAGACCAGCTGATCTATCTACTAGAACAGGTCAGAAATCTGGTCTGTGCTAGGAAAAATGTCAGCATTATATTTTTTCTTTTGCTTGTTGCACCTGGAGCTTGAGCAGATCTAATAAGAGTATAGTGCTTCATGAGATATGACAGACTGTTTATTAGGGGGCTAGCAGCTGTGATTCAGGAAGTGCACATGGAATAGGACCAGCAGATACCCACAAAACATTTGTGGGGCAGTGATGACTGCATCCCCCACCCCCATCTCTGCTTTATCCCAGCATTCTCATCTGCAATTACTTGTATCCTGCTTCCTCCAACGTTCTGGACGGGTTACAAAATCTAGCATTAACAAAATTCAAAAAGAGATACGACAGTAAAATAGTCATAGGCTGCAAAGTATGGCTGAACCTTATTTTGGAAATGCTTGGATGAATAAATCTGTTTTTAATGTTTACTTGAATTCTTTCTGATTTGAGAGAGATCTTATGTTGAGTGGGGCAGAATTCCAGATTTTTGGGCCTACAATAGGAAAAACTCTCTCCTGAGGGATGGCAAGTCGGGTGTTTTGCTGCTGGAATGTCAAGAAGCACTTCATTGGTCTGACCCAGCATGGCAATTTCTTATGTTCTTATTGGATGACCTAAGGTTTCTTGTTGGCGTGAGGAGATGTAAAGTAGCATTCATCCAAGGACTGAAAATGAGGTTGTGGACTCTGGTTAAAATCTTGTACATTATTTGTCTTGCCCCGGGTAGCTAGTGAAGAGCTTCTGGAGTAGGTGTGATGTTTTCCTGGATTCTTGTATTTGTGAGAAGCCTGGCAGCAGAGTTTTGTTCTAGTTGTAAGGATCTGAATGTACTCTGAGGAAGGCCAACTTAAGGGGAGTTATAGTATTCAATACCTGTCAGAAATGAACCCTGTAAGACAGTCAGGAAGTCATCAATGTTGAGAAGAGCTTTGATGTGTCGCAGCTTTCTAAAATTGGCATAGGTTGTCTGGATTACAGATTTGATCTGTGGTTTTAAAGATAGTGCTGGATCAAGATTGACTCCAAGTCTGCATGCAGTTTGTGAGATGGGGATGAGTTGATTGTCAAAGAGAAGGGTAGGTGGATTCTGGTATTTCAGTCTTTATAATGTTCAGTGACTGTTTAAGTGATAGCCAGGCCTTAATGGTGGAGAGATGCAGTGACTAGGTGTTCTTTAGTGGGAAGAAAAACTGGATGTCATCTGCATAGAATCTGTATGACACACCCAATGTAGAGAGTAGGGAACAGAGAGGAGTTGGGTAAATATTGAAGAAAGTGCTTATCCCTCCCCCTCCCCCAGCCTGACCTGAGTGCTCCTTACTTTTGTTTGTCCTACCCTTTTATGCCCAGGAGTTCCTCTGTCTCTGCTCTCACAGCCCCAGTACTTACTGTACCTGCCTCCGGTCCTACAATGGAAGCTTTTTACAACTTACCACTATTGTTTATTTAAAAGTGTGTCCTTCTAAATAGCTAATCTTAATGTCGGACCAAGTGAAAGTCTTTCTGGCAGGACGCTAATTATAAAAATCATCTATTTCCCAGCCTGAAAATGCTGTTCCTTAACTACTGTGTGCATCCAAGGAGGCCAGCAGTAGGAGCAGTGACATCCGTTCATTCTCCTGCTTCAGTAGCGTGAGGGATGAACTGATGTCACAGTTGCTACTGCTGCTCAGCACAAGATGTCTCAGCAGTTAAGTAACGGAGTTCTTATTAAAGTTTGGCAAGCTACCATTCAGACAGGGAGCTTGTCCTGGGGATACTATAAGGCTTCCTTTTAAAAGGTCATTCCTGTTCGTACCCCGGATCTGTCCAGACGAGTGGGGTTTATGCATCCCTACCAGCAGATGAAGGCAGAGAACAAAACCTTTGAGGCACTGCTACATAACCGAGAGAGCCACCTGCAGTCCCTCAGTATTTCTCTGTCTCCAGCAGATGGTAGAGGTGCAAACCTGCAGTCTGATAGTTTAAAAAAAAAAAAGAGAGAGAGAGATTAGTCTAGTGTTAAGCAGAAGATAGAAGATCTGAAGGATGGAGCTCCCAGAGGTGTTAGGTTCCTTCGTGGGCCTTCCCTTTGGTTGAGCAGAGCAAGCAGGGGGTTAGATATCTCCAACCAGACTTGACCCTGGATTACAGGGGAAGGGAAAGCCAGGGGTCACTCCCCGTGAGGGCTTCCCACCCAAGCTGGCCTGCAGCGTCTTAGAGCCCCAGAATCAGGAGAGTATGCCTTCGGGTGTTTTTTTCTGAGGGGCTGGGGAGGCTGTGTGCTTTTTAGGGCTGCTAGTTGGTACGTTCTCCCCGTCGTGAGGCTGCGTCAGCTCAGCATCGGAGTGAGGAGGGATTCGCGTAGCTCCTGCTGTCCGTTCAGCACCCGGGACAGCGGTGGCTTTATTATTTCTCCTGCTCGGTTTATTTTTAGCTGCGAGTTGCACTGTGCGCAGCATCCGTCTCCCGCTGAGCACGGGAAATCCTGTCGGGGCTGCGATGGGGAGGCGCTCTCACCTCAGTGCGGCCCATCTCTGCCCTGCCTTTGTCTCTGGAGGCGAGGGAGCCTAGACAGGTTTCTAGGGGTAGATGCTGCACTCGGGCTGCAGGCCCTGTGCAGGGAGGCCCCCCGGAGGGTCAAAGAGACAGCCATCTTGGCTGCACATGGCAGGAGTCTTGCTATGGATGAGGAAGGCAGGGACTCCCCTCCCCCAGGATTTTGTTTTGCTGATGCATGAGGCCTATTTCACCAGGCAGGAGCTGGTGGCTAAGCGGCCAGCGTCTCGGCTGGCTCGGGGCGAGGCTAGAAGCACCTCAGAGGAAAGAAGGCATTTTGCGCCTGTTGGGTCTAGATTGATCTTTCAGTGACTGTTTTCTCCGAGGATTCTGATGGCACTGATCCGCTGGGCAAGGATCCGCAGGACCCGCAAATGGACCAGGGTGCTGATCAGGGCGCGGATCCGTGAGCTGGGCTGCTGGGGGTCCCGGATGCAGATGAGGTCCCTCTGGCAGAAGGGGATGACCCTAGGGTGGTTAGGTTATTCCAAGGGACGAATTGCAGCCTCATCCCTCAAGTTCTGGAAGAACTGGGGATCAAGGTGGCGCAAGAGGACTCTGACATGGAAGGGGTAAACTGGTGTTGGAGGATCTGCGTGGACTGCCGAGGACATTCCGGTTGCCAAAGCAGGTGAAGAAGCTAATTGACTGGGAGTGGGATTCCCTGGAAGCGGGATTAAAGGTGGCCATGGTTATGGCCAAGTTGTACTCCCTGCTGGAGAGCACCTTGGAGCTGTAAAAGCTGCTGAAGGCGGATGCAGCAGTGTTGGCGGTGACGAAGAAAATGACCATTCCCGTGGTAGGGTCGGCGTCCTTGAAGGATGTCCAGGACCAGAAGCTGGAGATAATGTTGAAGAGGCTGTTTGAGATCTCGGCTCTGAGCTTTAGGGCTGCAGTCTGCATTAGTCTTATGCAGAGGGCTTGTTTGTGCCTGGTGCAGAAGGCATAGGAGAAGGCCTGAAGAACCCTGGTGGATGCTGGCCAGGATGCTCGGTTGGAAGTGGAAGTGGCTTATGTGGCAGATGCCCTCTATGATATGCTTCGCACTTTGGCTAGGAATATGGTGTCCATGGTGGCCACGTGAAAGCTTCTGTGGCTACGCAGTTGGTCAGTGGATGTTTGGTCGAAGGCACAGCTTGTTAATCTCCCTTTTAAAGGACAATTGTTGTTTGGAGAAGACCTTTAAAAACTGATGAAGCATTTGGCAGAGTCTAAAGGGAATAGGTTTCCCGAGGATAAGAAGGGCATTAAGACCTTCCCACCTCGCTGTCACTTCTGCAATATAAGGAATTTCGCGCCAGTAGACATTCTTCCAGCTCTTCGCAGAAGCAAGGTTCAGAAAGACAGCAGTCCTTTCGAAGGACCCGTAGACTGGCCAGAGAAGGTTCTGGACAGGGCTCTGGATGTGCGAAGTCCGCCCAATGAAGGCAGGCTGGTCCACTCCTCCCTCATGACCTTCAGAGGACGGTTATTCTGTTTTTACGAGGAGTGGACCAGAATCACTTCGGATCAGTGGGTGCTGGAAGTAATAAGGGACGGCTATGCATTAGAATATTCTCGGCCCCTTGAAGATGCTTTCATAGTGTCCCATTGTGATTCACCCAGAAAACGGGCAGTGGTGTGGGACACTCTGCTGTGACTGCAGCAATTAGAGGCCATTCTCTCAGTGCCACATGAAGAGCACGGTCGGGGAAGGTATTCCGTGTACTTCATGGTTGCCAAGAAGGAGGGCTCATTTTGGCCCATTCTGGATCTACAAAGAGTCAGTGCGGCATTGCGGGTGCCACACTTTCAGATGGAGACCTTGCGTACAGTGATTGCGGCAAAGTGCAAGGGGGAATTTCTGGCCTCCCTGGTTTGATGGAGGACTTATCTTCATATTCCCATCAGAGCAGACCATCGGAGGTTCCTGCGCTAGGATCTGATGCTAGGATAGTATTTTCAGTTTTGAGTTCTTCCCTTCGGGCTGGCTATGGCACCAAGGACATTCACAAAGGTGCTGGTAGTGGTGGCAGTGGCCCTCAGAAGGGAGGGGACTCTGATCCATCCGTACCTCGATGATTAGCTTATTCAGGCAAAGTCAGAGGTGGAGTGTCTCTGCTCCATTTGGCAAGTGACGGAACACCCGGAGTCCCTGTGCTGGGTGATAAACTTGGTGAAGAGCCAGCTGATACCATCCCAGTCCTTGAATTATCTGGGAGCGAGATTCGACACCCGGATGGGCAGAGTTTTTCTTACCTTGCATCCTCCAGTTCGTAGAATTTGTCCATCTTGGAATCTTAATTTGGTTCTGCGAGTACTGTGTGGTCCTCCTTTCTAGCCTTTACGCAGGGCTTCCTTGAAGGATCGTACCCTGAAGGCAATTTTTCTGGTGGCGATTTGTTCGGCGAGATGGATTTCTGAGCTCCAAGCCTTATCGTGCAGAGAGCCTTTTTTGCAAATTTCTGATGATGGGGTCTGGAGGTTTGCCCAAGGTAGTTTCGACATTTCATTTTAGCCAGACGGTAGAGTTGCTGGGATTTTCTCATCTGACCACCAGTTCTCCCCGTGCGAGGGAACTTCATCTTTTAGAAGTGCATCTGGTTCTCCTAAGATATCTCAAGATGACTAATGGTTTTCGGACCGCAGACTATCTTTTTGTGTTATTCAATGGACCAAAGAAGGGGTTGCAAGACGACAAAGAGTACAATTTCTCATTGGTTGAAGGAGGCATTGTTTTGGCCGATATTGGTAAAGGTCGGTCGGTTCCTGAGGGGGATTGCGGACACATTCCACTAGGGCTCAGGCCGCCTTTTGGGTGGAGCGTCAGCTGGTGTCTCTGCAGGAGATTTGTTGGGCAGCAACGTGGTCCTCTTTGCACACTTTCGCTAGACATTACTGTTTGGATGTCAGGGCCCCAGAGGAGGGCGCCTTTGGGGAAGGTGTACTGAGTGCAGGTCTTTTGGGATCCCATCCAGTGTAAAGGGTCCTGGGTACATCCCACTTGTCTAGACTGATCTGGGGTATGAACAGAAAAGGAAAATTGGTTCTTACCTGATAATTTTCGTTCCTGGAATACCAAAGATCAGTCCAGACTCCCGGCCCATTATGATTATTTTCAAAAAACCTCTTCTGATTTTGGATACAGGATTTAAATTTGTTCTGCAGAATATAATTGTATATAGTTTTTTGATTGTTGGAGATTCAAGATCCCATAGTTCAGGGGTCAGTTTGGTTGGGAGTTCCAACTTGCTCCCCAGCTCTTTTAGAGGAAGAGATCCTGGAGGTTTGGAGGTTGAAAACTTGCCTTGGGTACAGGTCAATACTGAGGGACTGCAGATGGCGCACACTCTGTTATGTAGCAGTGCCTCAAAGGTTTTGTACTCGTCCTCCATCTGCTGGTAGGGATGCATAAATCCACTTGTCTGGACTGATCTGTGGTATTCCAGGAACGAAAATTAGCAGGTAATGATGTTTTGGACTTTTGATATGCCTTAGCCTACCATGCATATGCCTCTGCTTTCGATGATTTGGATCTTTCATCACTGCAGTCTATGACCAGAATATGTCTTATGCAATTTTCCTATACAACTCTTAAAAAGGCACACAGGGCAGTGGTGTGCCCTGTGATGACTCATACAAAAGAAACTTGGGAGTGGGAAATACTGTAATTGGTCACCCAACATCTTATCAGAGCCCATTTAACTCATCTCTTTGTAATTTGCTCAGTTTATTTTCAAAATCAGACTGGGGGAAATAGCTTTAATTTCTTGTGCTCCTCCCTCCCCATTGTCGAGTCACTGCAGATTTAAGTTTTGTCGCATGTAGAAGGCACTGTTACTTTAACTTTTCCAAAATAATTAATCCCTTAAGCAAATGTGGGGTCCTCACTGAAACCTCCTGAAAATAACTTATTGTTATTGATGTATGGTCATTTTTGTACCTTTGTAAGTTGGTTTATTTTTTATTTTTTTTGTTAATATGCCTTTATGTCTTTCAATTTTGTCGATTTTTGTCTTGAAATGATTCATATTGAGGTTTTTTTGTTTTAAATACTCTGCGATGTTGTATTGTTCTTCACTCAGAGTATTTTTATGTTGAGCAGGTTATAACTGTCATCAAACTTCAAATGACCCAACAATTATTAACTGTAGCACAAGATTCATCAGCTGGACAGGGTTGTATAGGGAGGGATAAGCATAAATTCCCAGTAACATGTGTGACTTTTCTTGTAGCTCCCTGGAAAAAAGGACTTGTTCATTGAGCCGGACTTGATGAGCCCGTTGGACCGCATTGCAAATGTCTCCATTCTCAAGGTACTTGAAAGATCCCTGTAGTTTGTGAATAGAGTACTGATACCTCGCAGGGAAGATGTGGTGGTGGGCAGACTGTATGGATCACAGTCTTTATCTGCAGAAAGCTCATAGCAGAATCCCTCACGTTGGTTCCACACGAGAAGCACAACCCCTCCACCAAATACAGAATAAGCAGTCACAAACTATAGTTATTTATTTATTTGTTTGTTTGTTTGTTTTATATACCGACATTCGATATGGAATATCACATCGGTTTACAGAGTAACTCATGGAATAATATGACAACGGTGTCTTATTATTTTTACATAGTAACAGAATGGCTTAATTAACAATTTGGAACTCTCGTTTGATATACAATGTAACAGAGTAACTTATTTAACAATTTGGAAACTATAAAGAGTAACTTATTTAACAAGTTGGAAACTATAAAGAAACTATAAACTATAAAGAGAAATATTCAGACGAAAATTGAATTCTTGACTGCTCCACTCTGCCCTCCCTCCCATCCTGTTCCCTGCAGGAAGGGAGGAGGTTGGGAGAAGCAATAGGAGGGATGGAGCTGGAGTAGGAAGCAGAGTGGCTCTTCCTTGCTCTGCTCTGTACTCTGTGTGCTCCAAGCTCACCTCTCCCCTGCTGTTTCAGGCACATTGCCTAGGAAGGGAGGGGCTAGAACAGGGAACCGAGGGCTTGTTCTCTGCTGCCTGAGATTACGGACACTGGCCAGTAGTCCTTGGGCAGAGCAAAACTGGTGCTGCTCCCAAAATTGCTGCACTTTAAGCTTAGCCCGTGCCTGCCTCATTGCCTAATGGAGGAGCACCCTGGTTAGATAAACGCTGCCCCCACTTTGTAGTGGGCGGATTCCGATGCAGTGAGTCTTTTAATCTAAAGAAATGTAATTTTCATTACTTTTGGACCATTGCAATTTAGGTACAATGTTTAACTTTGGGACACCAATAGACAGTTGGGAATTAGTTATCTTTTTGATAGATTTGCTTATTCTGAATTCTTTTCCTTCGTTTCCATGGTTATAAAGCCTAGCACCTGGCCTTCCACCTTTTTCCTATGCGCAGGTGTTTAAGTACAAGAGCCTATAGCTCTGACTTTTTTGAAAGACTTGAATTGAAATAAGATTTTCTTATGAGTTTTTTCCTCTATATATCTTTCAGCGCTTTGTGCGCAGTCTTTTTTTTTTTTTTTAATATATATAAATTTTGAATTAAAAGAAAAGTCTCTGATGCATGATGTTAGTGAACTTTTGTTTCACGTCTTGCTTTGTTTTGTTTTTGTTTTTTTAATTATTTTAATGTTTCCATTCGGAAGTAAAGCTGAATCCTAGTCTGGTTGATGACTTCTTTCATTTAATATATTTTCTTAATCATTATTTCAGCCCTAGCTCCTTTTGGGGACTTTTTCTGTTTATTGCCTGATGTTTCTAACATTTCTGTCTCTCACAACTTCTCTATCGCTCATCCCTCAAAACTCTTGCATTATGCTGGTGTGTTTGGATATTTTGAACACATTCAGCTCCCTTGATTTTTTTCTCTCTCGGATCTCTTGTTCTGATTCCCTGACCCGGCACCATAAGGTTATGAACAGTGAGAATTGTTTCTGTCAGAATTCTTGTAGGCCTTCACATCATATCTGCCCAGTATTTTCTGGGTTCTTTGTAGTGGTTTGTGCTTTCTAAAAATAGGACATGATCAAACCGTTTAGTCCAATGTCAGCCCTCAAATCTCAAAACAGGTTTTCCTCCTGTAAAACTGCTTCTTAAAAAGATGTACATAAATCAAAGTTTGTCAGGTTAAAGTGACGTTCTGTGTACTCTCTCTTAGCAACATGAAGTGGACAAACTTTACAAACTGGAGAATAAACCAGTTTACAGCAACAGTGACCAGTGAGTTGACTTTAAAGTTGTTCTTTTCCTTTTTACATGACCTCAGAGGTAAATCTTCTTTTTTTTAATTTATAAGCATGGATTTGAATTTTAGATTAATGACTTGCCTTTTCAGATCTGAGCTCAAGGCATGTTTATATTCAGCTGCAAGCCACCCCCATGCCTCTTCTCTTCATTCACATCCTCTAGACTTTATGGATCCACAGTGTTTATCCCACGCCCCTTTGAAATCCTTCACAAAGCGAGAGTAAAACACAGGCATGGCTATAGCAAGGAGCAAAGAAACTTGAGGATGAGGCGGGGAGGTGTGAGTAAGAGAGGGTTATATTGGGCTGGCCTTACTGTGTCATGCAGCCTTTAAGGTGGAGACTAGAGCAGGACGTAGTGCGGCCCATTGAGGGCCCCTGCTGGTAGAGGTCCCGCCTAGCAGCCAATATCGTTAAAGTGTCTGTTTGTACATGAGTCTGTTTGTACATGAGACCTTGGTACATGAGGCATGTACCAAGGTCACAAGAAGCGTCAGTGGGAGAAATGGGATTTGAATCCTGACGTTCCCTGGTTCGTAGCCCACTAAGTTATTCCTCTACTTGCTCTAACTTTCTGTGGTGCTGCTCATAATTTTAGTAATAAACAAAGCCTTGGGTCAGTTCTTATTTATACCCCTCGTAAGTCCAGGCACATGGGTTTTTCATCCTTGCCAGAAGATGGAGACAGAGAAGGAAAGCTTTATGTACACTGCATTACATAGGTTAACGTGCCACTTTGCAGTCCCTCAGTATTTTTCTGTCTCCAGCAAATGGCAGAGGTGCAAAACCTGCAGTTGCCTGGATTGCTGGACAAATGGCTGCTAGGAGTGGGCAGGTCCCTGGTGGGGGCTGTCCTGATCGAGCAGGGGATTGGTGGCCCTTTTTGGTGCTCTAGTCCTTGGCGGAGGAGGGGCTGAAAGCCAACCAGTTTTTCTTTGCTCTGAGGCACAGAAATCCATCGCATTCACATATAAGCATGGGAGCCCTGGCACCTGTTAGTTTATAGTACGTATGCTTATTCAGTGCAGCCACTCCTAATATGATTAGAATGGGTCCTCTTGACCTTTCACATTCTGGTTGCAGGTGATCATCATTTGTGATAGCCGTTTTGTTTTTATTTACTTGCCAAACCTACATAAAAGCCCATGAACAGGGGCCAGCTCTGGGGCTCAGCCTGTAGCACTGCATTGTGGGAGGGGGTGTAGGTTTGGATCCTTCGTCTGTCGGGGGCTGGTTGGGTGTGGGCATGCTGTGGAGGTCCAGAAAGGAAAGACTACTGCTGACCAAAGATTAGTGCTGAGGGTATCCCTTGGAGTTTGCACCCTGATGCCTGTCGTGTGGGGAGCAGTAGAGACCACTGGATGAGAAAAGGGGAAAAAGGGATATAAAACAGCCTATAAAAAGCAAAGGAAGAAGCTGATGTGGGAGCTCTAGCCCTTACATTTTCCAGGGGCACTTGGTCCCTGCGAGCTTGCATTGCATGAAAGTTCTTGGCACTAATCTCTTTGGCTTTCTTGTTTTCAGGTTGTGCTTTTTGATCAGGCCACGGATTAGGCACGTGAAGTACATTGCTGGTGAGTTGAAGATTTTAACAAACCTCATGGCAGCAAAGGGAATGGGGGGTTGCTGGGTACCTGTGCCTTGCATCTGGCTGAGCATATTTTACTTTTAAAGGTGGAGGAGAGTTTTATTTCCAGATGCTACCCAGTCAAAAATAACCCCTAACCGCCCGGCTCCTCCGCCGCCGAGCCTGTCGGATAACCAAGAGTCAGTCTTGCACCCTGCCCTTCCATTAAATTCTTATTAAAGTTTAGAAGCACGTCACTGCTTAGACTCTGATGCAGTGGAGCTCTCTTAGGCTAAAGGTCTCTGGCTCAAGCGAGTTTTAACTTTTGGATATCCAACATCTACTTGCAGTTTTATAATTGGTCACCATTTCTGGAGGTCAAACACTACAGTTGCAAATTGTTGAGAAAATATTGATAATTTTAGAAATTAATTATAATGCTCCTTCATTAGAACAGACGCTCTTCTATCAAGCCTTGATTTTAATAAGCAGAAGTCTTGTCTCTCAAAGATCATTTTGTAGTGTGTTAGCATAGTTAAGTTCTGCCATTTGCTTACCACTGAAAAAATGCATTGGTTCTCTTTAAGTTTTGTGTATAGATGGAATATTGGACTTCCTGCCCCTTCCAGTTCTGGAGTATCTGGGGGTTCTGATGCCCTAAACAATGTAATTGTTCCGTGAGCTAAAAATCTCTGTTCTCAATAAACCCACAACTACATTTCACCCTTACCAACGTGCTCCACTGCAAAGGCAAGGGTCGCGTTAGCCATTTTGGGAGTATAAATGTAATTTATCAGTAAATTGAAAAGCATCCATTTAAATAGGTGAATGCTGGAGAGTCTAACTTGAAAGTTGAAAGTGTCCTAGTTGTAACGATGAACTAATAAAATTGGGAGTTAAGTTTTACCAGGTTTGGTGCTGCCCCTGCTTCTCTCCTCTCCCTCAGGCATGACTTAGTCTCTTCTTCCCTAATTTTCCCTAACTTTCTTCTTTTAAGGTATTGTCAATGCAGATAAAGCAGCCAGGAAGACTCGGAAGTATAAAATAATCTTTAGCCCTCAAAAGGTGAGTTTTTTGTAAGAGCACATATGGTTAGCTCTTACCTGCAAACATTTATTTTGTAAAGTTCTCATTATGTGTACTCGACCTCGCTTGCTGTGTTTCCACACACTGGTGCAGAGAAACTAATAAAAAAAAATTCCCATTCTCTGTCATCTGGAAGCAGGGACAGAAGACTGCGGGATCAGCTCAGGAATCAGAACGGAGCTGGAATTTCTGCATTCCACCCCAGAGCCCCTTTTACTGTATTATCTCCACCAAAGTAGATTATGACTTGTACAAAGCAAACAAGAAGTGTGAGAAGTTTGCTGCCATACGGACGCAACCTAAATTAAACGCTGGAATTTGTTGCCAGAGGATGTGGTTAATGCAGTTAGTGTAGCTGGGTTTAAAAAAGGTTTGGATAAGTTCTTGGAGGAGAAGTCCATTAATGGCTATTAATCAAATTTACTTAGGGAATAGCCACGGCTATTAATTGCATCAGTAACGTGGGATCTTCTTAGTGTTTGGGTACTTGCCAGGTTCTTCTGGCCTGGATTGGCCACTGTTGGAAACAGGATGCTGGGCTTGATGGACCCTTGGTCTGACCCAGTGTGGCATGTTCTTATGTTCTTAAACATTCTCAAGTGTTTTTAACCTATAAAGCAGAACTGTAGGAAGGACACGAGCGTACCTTTTCAAATAAAAGTACTGATTGAGAAGGCTAAGACGCTAGTGTCTCGTGGAATACTAACCCCCAGCTCTCCTGTGTCTCAGCTCTACACTTGTGACATGGTGCTGGAAGAAGAGGGAATCTTTGGAGGTAAGTAAGGATTTGCTCAGCGATTCTTAATATAAAATAGTGCAGGCGTTGGCAACCCCCAGCCCTGGTGCCAGAGTGCAGAAAACATTTGTCGCAGTACCTGCTTCCCCCACACCTCATGCTCAGAGCCAAAGAGCACTGCTTTAAGGGGGCATTGTCTGGCCCTGCCCTGTGCCAGTATCACATGCTTCTCTGGCTTCCAGCACCTGGATACAGTGCTTCCGGGCCAGCCCTGGCAGGAGCTGCCTTTCCAGAGCCTCAATAGTGTCTTAAAAAGCAGGGAAGGAAGGTGGACAGAGAAAGACCCCTGCCCCGAGGGTGAAAGGGAAAGATCACTAGAAGACCCCAACCTGACAACCACTACTGCTGTTGGATTCCTGCATCCTGAGAGACGGAAGCTGTGAGGTAGATACTGATTGTGAACAGACAGAGAGCACCAGATGCGTAAGGGCTCTGAGAGACCAGGAGTGAGCTAAAACTCAAATCCACTTTCCTCCTCCTTCCCGATCCCCTCAGGTTTAGTTGGTCCAGAATTAACATCTGACCAGTAAAGGTTCTGCTGAAACATTCCTGATCCCTGCAATGATACAGGGGGGGAAAAAAAAGGAGAATTTATATTTTTACTCTTCCTGATCTGGCAATGATCCTAATGTTGCTGAGAACCCTCCCAGTCTCAAGAAAGGACGGTGCTTAGCTCCTGGTCCAGACTTTTACCCTATGATCTTAGGCAAAAAGAGGCTGAGGAGCGAGCAGGAGCTGTCTGTGCCTTACAAGACTTTTCACTGAATATACTGAATGGCGTCACGTCCTCTGTGCCACTGCTGGTAAAGTGCTTATGGAAGGGAGGGTATTTTAGTTTACCAGGCTCTGGTGTGTTAGATAAATACTGCATGTGAGGTTGGTTTATTTTACCGCGCTGCGTTGCAATCTCATTTCCATCTCCATTCTCCTCTAATCCTAGACGTGGTATGTGATGAGTGGTATTTCTACCTGCTTCCTCTGGATGATGACATCATCAGCATGGAGCTGCCCGAGTTTTACCGGGACTACTTCCTGGTGAGGAATCTGCTGTCGCCTCGTAAGAGGACGTTTCCCAAATGCATCCGCGCTGCCGACTCTTTGCAAAAGGGATCCCCACGCAATATAGTAACAAAGTAATGACGGCAGAAAAGGGTTTTCCAGCCCACAGTCACGTTCTCACTTTTTTTGTTCTAGTTTAAAAAAAAAAAAAAGAGAGAAATAATTGTGGCGATACCTTGCAGAGAATCTCCCTCCTCCCGCCTCTGACCCTGCTGGGATTCAGTGGCATGAGGGAGGGCAGTCCTGGACAGGGCACAGAGGTACAATGCAGCTGAAAATAACGTGGCCCCATTGTCTCTTCTGCCGCTCCTACCACCATTACCACTGTGGCTCCACTAAGGCGAAGCGATGGCAGTATGGCATCCCCTCCCCCCCCCCTAAAAAAAAAAGAGAAACCAGCCACATTGCCCACCATTCCTCCTGCCATTGTACCCCCTGCCTCTGGAGGAGAAAAGGAAAAAAAAACCTTGAACCGTGTTGCCTCCTCTGCCGCCGTTCTGTCTGCCATTACCACCACCCACCCTTGCCAAGGGAAAAACAGTTGCAGTGCAGACCGGGGACCCTGAAACAGAAACAAAAAATCAGAAGAGCCAGGTATGCTGGTTGGGGGAGGTATGGAGGTGGGGGCCCCCTGCCTGAAGATGCCAGGCCTTGCCGGTGGGAGAAGAGTCACTGAACCCCCTACCACTGCAGAGCTCCACCAGCAGGGTGGCCAGGTCCTGCCAGCCTAAGGAACAGTGAGTGAGGAAAGGGGAACGAATGAGAGGGCGAGGGTAAGAAACGGGAGGAGTGAGTGAGAGAGGCCTGAATGAGAGGGGGGAGGTGGGTGAGAGCAGGGAGAGGAGTGTGAGGAGTAAGAGGAAAAAGGGGTGAGGGGAGGGACGTAGAGCGCAAACATGCATAGAGGGGTGCACTAGCCTGGCATTCCTTCACCCTCCCATGCCCTGGGTGGGGAGGGGGGGGGGATGCTGAGGAAGGGCAGAGGCAGAGGGTAGGATTCTTGCGGGAATGGCAGGGTTGTCAATTTCCTAAAAATATTTGTACGGACATCCTGTGTCTGTGGGAACCTTCCTTCTTCCTTCCGCAGCATTTCAGAGCTCTGAAAAGGGAATTCCCCTCCCTCGTCTAATCAAAGGAGACCTCCCCACACCCCTCTACCCACAACCCTCTTGGTTATTTGAAATTAGGAGAAACAACTGTATATTTCTCTCTCCCACCATCGCTTCAACAAAAATGGTTTCTTTGCAGCTCCCTCGCACTGCTCTAAGATCATGGGTTTGAGCTGGTGAGAGACACACGGTCAGCCAGGTCCGTTCTGTGCCCGAGCCCCTCCAGAGCTACAGACTTGGACCCAGCTCGCCGGTGTGATAGCCATGAGGCCAGCACAAGAAATCTGCCTTTAATTTTGTACCGTTCTTATTTGAATTTCTTTGTAATTGCACAGGAGGGGGACCAGCGATGGATCAGCACTGTGGCAAAAGCTCTGCACGTATTCAATTCTCTCTTTGGACCGTTTGTGAAGACTTATGGGATCGGGAGGTGTGCTAAGGTACAGCCTGTGAGCACAAGGCTTTCAGTGGTGCAGGGTATCCTTGTCTAGTGAACTCTGGGTACTTGGATGAAATTTTATCCTGGCTGAAAGTGTGAAGGGTCGACTCCAACTCTATCTCCTTGGCACCTGCTAGGCTGGAGCAAGCCGTCGCTTCAGTCACGTCAATCCTTGCGCTGGCTGTGGAAGGAGGGTGGTGAGACTTGGTTCAGCGGTTCACAACCTCTTTTTCCCTGACACCCACACTAGATCCAAGGCGGCTGCTTTGAGCATTTTGGAAAGCAGAATATAAATAAATTTGGATTGAATTAGAGAGTCAGTGGATTCACTTGGGTACCATGAAAATATCAGAAAGCTCACCAATAACTGTGCATTTTCCATTCACTAGTGAAAAAGGTAGTGTGAACGCTGTATTTGTCCATTCGAATGGATTCTTTATTGACTTGAGGAAGGCAGCATAGTCCTTGCTAGGCAAAAATGTATTAAGTTAGTGCAATAAAAATATATCATCTGCATCTTATTTACTGACCCTTCTTTCTTCCTGTGGATTTCAGATGATGACACAACCAGAGCTGACAGTTTTCATTAGCTTTAGAAATCTTAATATGCCTCAGCCTGGCTGTCCTGATCTTTAGTCTTGTGACCCACTGAAAGTCTTCTGGGAGTAACCCCAAAGCTCAGAGCAAGATATCTAATGTTCGGAGCCAGTTCTCATCTCTTGAAATATTCCTGCTCAACTAGGATATTTGCTGATCCAGTAAACTTGCTTTTAGCAGGAATATTAATCTCCATCCCCTCTCCTAAGAGTAAAAAGTGAGGACTAGCATGCCTTCCTCACAGTGCTACCAACTCTTAGGATGTAGCGCTCTGCCCTGTGGCACAGGGGACTCTGATTCAAGTGTGCTGTCCTTTGGGGACGGCTGAGGTCAGGTGATGCGTTCAGTCCTGGGCAGGCGTGGAAGATGGGTGCCACTACTATAGCACACTCTGCCAGCCAAAGGAGCCGAGCTGAGAATAAGTCTCAGAGCAGATCTCTCTCTAGTCCTGACCAGCCAGGGTACTTGAGTTGCCCAAACATATCATCTGGGGTCAGGAAGGGTTAAACACCCCCATGCAATCTCTGCCTCTTCCAGAGTGAAAAGGTACTCCAGTCACATCTGAAGCTGGAAACGCTGCCTCTGTTTCCATAAAGGAAAATGTTCCTGCTTTTGGGAAAGAGAGAGAGCTCTGATGCTTCTGGTTTTCTCGTCACCTTTTCTTTCTTTCTTTCTTTCTTTTCTTCTTTAATTAATGCTGTCGCCCTTGAGTTGATTGCATTACAGATGGTAACTCTTGAAGCCTTCCTTGTCTTCAATTGTATTTTTTTAAGACCTCGATTATAATTGTAATCATGAAAGTTATGCTGTTGCTAGTTCATTTCAGTCTGAATAAAAATCTGAAATGTGAAAAACAGATAGATATATATCCAGAATCTCGTTTCTGTTTTCAGTGCCCACCAGGGCCTCAATTTTCTATAAAAGTAAAACATAGTTTGCTGCATCAAGTGTTCTGCTGAGCAGAGGGATCAGTATTAAGATGGGGATAACATGGAGCCTCTTGCCAGAGGTAACAGGGAGGCGATACGGAATCTGCCTGTACGGTAGGCGTTAATATGCCTCTAGCTAGGGGTTTCGTGCCCATGAGAAGATTGGGATTTACGCACTAAGAGGATCAGATGGAGTCTTGGTTGGACGCAGCCTTACCAGCAGGAAGCGCAAGGTGTAACCGAAAAGCAGAATTTCTCATTCCGTGCAGTGGCGGCCCAATAGGCTTGAGAGTGATTGACTAGTTTCTTTTGTTTGGTTATAGATGGTGCATGAAGTGTGGAAGGAACTGGAGGATGAAAATGAAGGTGACCGCAAGGAGAAGAAGCCAGAAGTTGGGCACATCTTTTTGATTGACAGAGGTAGTTTTTAAATGTTTCTGGTCCGGTTGTACAAATCTGTAAAAGACGAGAACTTGCGCCTGAATTCCTCTGGACATGTGAATCAAGGGGCAAGGCAGGGCAATATACTTTATGGGCCAAGTGACTAGGTCAGGCAGCAGCGGTACAGCCCAAGAAAAGTCTGTTGGATAGGCTGCGAGTGAGCTATAAAGGAGGTTGGCAGATGATAATGAACTGGTGGCCAGCATTTGCCATGGTGGTGATGGAAGGGGGTTTCTCCCTCTAGCATCCATGATGAGATACTGGTTTTGTAGGAAGAGAGGGGGCAGCGCTGAACAGTTTTATCATTGGAGAAATCCAAAATGTCTTCATGTATTATCTCTGGAAACATCTACTGCTATAAATTAGTGCTGTATGCCTTGGATATCAGAGCTGCTTAACATTTTACAGCAACTGTTTGGAGGTGAAAGAGTTCAACAATGTTGTCATTTAATGCTGCCTCCAAGTTTTGATAAACAAAAACTCAGAGAAAGCTCAGGGCCAACAGTAAAGGGATTAAGTTTTGGGTTTGAATTACTAGTTCCGCATTGATGGTGGTGAAATGTGATATAACTAATATGTTTGTGTGTTCATCAACCTTGGGATGTGCTTGCACCCCACCCTGAGGTGCTCTGAAAAGGTGTCCTGTAACTAGACTGGATAATAAAATACATTGAAAGATACCCCTTTTAATATTTGTATCCTCTTTCTTTGAAGATGTGGATTATGTTACGCCCCTGTGCTCACAGGTCGTATATGAGGGATTAGTGGATGATATTTTCCGTATCAAATGTGGTAAGTTTTTGGCATTCTTAGATTCTCTTCCTTTTCTTCCCTGATGCCGTCTCTTTGTGCCCAAGTCTGTGGTGGGATTTTCTGCCGTTTTCTTCCTGGATGATCAGTTACCCATGACGAGCTTGGGGCTGTAAGACTGAGCTTACTGTTTTTCCTTCTGCTCCTCCCTCTCCTTCCTTCCGTCACGTCTGTGTCCTCTTGATTCTACCCTCCCCTCAGCACGTGGTCCCGTCACGATAGTCTGCTGGATCCTCCTCACGTCTGCTGTCTCCTCGTTGTGTGTTCCTGGAGCATGCTTTTATCCTTTCCAGCCTGACTACTGGACCTCGCTCTTGTTAGGACTGACTCTTCTGAGACCTCTGTTGACGGATTCTTTTCAGAGCCTTAGTTCTCCCTGTTCTCACTGTCCTTGTCCTCACTCCCTCCTGTTTTCATCATGGCAGCCCACAATGTCTCACACTTTCAGGGCACACTGCTTCTTACATTAACTTGGGCTCATCTTTCTCTCCCGTGATTCTGATTTTTAGCACTTGGAATAATCTCCCTTTCACAGCAACCTCTGTACTTTTTTAGGCTTATCTTAAATTTATCTCTTCTCCGTGTCCTTGTCCTAGTCCCATTCTTCTCTCTAGCCTGCTTTGTGTATTTAAAAGATGTATAGTTTTATTTTCCTTTTGTTAAAGGTTTTGTACAGTGTGCCATAAGAGTACAATATTATTAATAGTATCATTTGTTGCAATGCATACATTAATGGTTTTGTGAATTTAAGCCAGTCCCTTGGTTCAGCCATTTGAATATTCTTCAGCTACTGCCTGTTTAGCTGAACCGTCAAGATGCTTCTCTTATGTTTTTATCTCACCTTGGCTGTTCACGAACCAAAAGGAAGAGAGAGACTCAAGATTCAGTCTGTCCTAAACTTATTCTCTTTTATTTCATTATATAGTACAAGAAAGAACAAGAGGCAATACATTGTTTAGTCTGGGGAAGGCAGTCCGGCATGTACAGAGTACAGCACAAAGGCAGTCCAAAGCACTTCCTACTGACTACCTTTTTATCTCTCTCTTATACACTTTTCCTACTGTAGCTGTGTGCAAAACGTTTGATTTTTGCATTTCTGTTGCTAAGACATTGCTCTGTTCTCTTATCTGCCTCTCTTTCTATCTCACCCACATCCTCTGATTCCCCTTCTGCGCATTCACCAACCAAGCACTCATGTGTCCTCCGAATACAGCGACTTTCCCATGGCTGTGTCTGCAAGATACCCTGTTAGCACCTTCAAGTTAGACAGGGCACAAGTTAACAATTCTTTTGGAGCTGGCTAGGCTCAAAGACTGTTAGCCAATAAGCCAATAGCCCCAGTATTGCTGAGAATATTGCTGACTCTCTACAATATCTGTAAAGTGCTGTACATGAGTTAATGTCTATTGCTGAATTTCTTCTCCCTGAGGGACTGGGGACCTTGTAGGATCTCTGTATATAACTTGGCTATTCAGGAAGTACTACTAGAAATTCCTGCTTCTCGGCTTGCAGGAAAAGGCCATGCTTTGCATTGTAATGCCGGATGACGATGGATGGACTACAAGTGTTTCTGGCAGGGCTTAGCCAAACATTAGTCCATACTTGCTTCTTGGCTTAACCACCAGTGTATCACCCTATCAGGCAGGAGATCTTGAGTTTAGGGGAAAATCACTCTTCCTGTTTCTTGGGATTTGCAGGAATTGTAATGCAGAAGGGGCTTAAAAATGAAAATGCATCTGCTGAGCATCTTCAGTATCACCCATTGCCATGGAGATTATGTAATATGGGAGGGGGAACATAAGGTCCGGGTCCTATATAAACTTCCCTTGGTTTGCTGGTCTCATCCTGTGGCAGCACGAGTAGAGGTTCAGGTGACGTCGAGCACCGCATTAACACTTCTCTGTCAATGTTACAGTTGTGGTTAGAGGAACTGGGCTCCATATCCAGCTACAAACTTACAGCTCCCTGCTAGAGTTTACATTTAGAGAGATCAAAAACAAATATAGAAGAAAAGAGAATTATTCTAACTGTTCAAATTGTTTTCAACAGGAAGTGTAGAATTTGGTCCTGATGTCACGTCTTCTGATAAGAGCATAAAAGTTCTGCTAAACGCTCAGGATAAGGTGCGTTGCTATATATATATTTGTTTTTTTCGGTGTGGCAGGTACCGCCTATACATTTAGACTTCCACTTCAGTCAGCACCGGAGCTGGAATCTGGCACCAGCTGAGGATTTGTCCCCTATTTTATTATTCCCCCCCCCCCCCCCCCCCCACCTCCCTCATCAACCACAGTCATTTCCAGAACCAGCCTAATACGGACCCTAAGTCTGGCCACTGGGGATCGTGAATGCTGTAATAGTGCTTATATAGTACTGCTACTGCACATACATAGTGCTGGAAATGGTGATAAGTATTTGGGTATGATAAGTCCCTGCCCAAGGGAGCTTATAATCTCAGTGGGAGCTTAGAAAATGAGCAATAGTTGCTTGCCCAAAGTCACAAGGATTATCAGTGGGAGAAGCAGCATTCCAGGCCGACGACCTGGGAATCTAACTTGGGTCCTCTGATTGACAGCACTCAGCAGATGCTACCAGGCCACCCCTACCTTTCTCAGTTTTAAGACTAAAACCTGAAAGCTGCATTGTTTCTAAAAACGAAGAGGTCCAAACTCAGTAAACAGACAAATTAGCCAGATAACGTTTCTGGGATATTAAATATCTCCTTGGTGATAACATGCAGCTTCACATCTCACAGAGACTCCTGCACTACAAAACTGAACATTTCTTACATTTGTCCATACTAAGGTGATTCAGTGCCACTTTTTTTTACAATGAGTTGTGTTGGATTCCGAGGAAGATATTTGAACTCCTGGCTGTGCATGTTCTCTCTTCTTCCAGGTTTTTAATGAAATACGAAATGAACATTTTTCCAATGTCTTTGGCTTCCTGAGTCAGAAGGCCAGAAACTTGCAGATACAGTACGATGTAAGTGATTCAAATGCGCAGATGCTGTATTCTCATTGACTAGAGAATTACTGAAGCTGTGTGCAGACGGTCTTAACCTTTTCAGGTTGGTTAACTGAGCCTCCAGCCCATGCCTGGAAGGGACGGAGTACTTGCTGTATACTGCATTAGCTCTGGTGAGGAAGAAGTTATTTCAGTCGCTGAGTCTCTCCTGTTGTGTATCATCTTTGCCATTTGAGAGAGAAAATGTCAACTTTTATCTGTCATCCATTTCTAGACCTTCCTTGCCTCACTGTATCCTTCTGTTGTCTACATAGAATAAAACAGCTCTTGCCTACAAAAAAGGATACATGGCAACATCCAAAAACCAGTAGGAGAACATTTCAACCTTCCAGGACATTGTCTAACTGACCCTAAGGTTGCCATGTTACTACAGATAAGCTCCAAAGGGTGAAACTGCTGAATTAGATCTTGTCAGCATAGATCTGAACAGGGACAATGGTTTCATGGTGTGAACTGATGTACCTGTGCATAGATTTATCTTGTCAATGGTTTCTCTTACCCATTGCAGGTGTTAATTATCTTAACTATGCTGAAATTATGATTTCCCTTCCATGTATTCTCCCCTCCATCATGTTCGCCATCTTTATGTATAAATACACTTCATGCATCTGACAAAGTGCACCCTTTTCTTCTAAAGCTCATGGCTGAATAAATCTGTTAGCTTGTAAGATGCCACCAGCTTTTGTCATAGGACATGCATGCACTGGTTTTAAGTATTTTCTTATGCCAACTAGATTGCCTTGACTCTACCTTAAAGGAAATTTAAAGCAGAATTAGAGTTTAGGGCATCATTCTATAACTGCAAAAATGTATCCTTCAGTGAATCAGCGTCAACTTGTGAATGTTTAATTTAGTGAGGCCTAAACCTTGGGTGTGGAGCCACTAATGAATCCCTAAAGACTTGCAAGTGACCCCCTTTGCAGTTACTGGGCCAGGAAATTCAGAAGTGCAAAGCAGGACAGCAAGATGCCAGTGTGGGAGGTTTATTTTAAAGGTATAACTGCATACTCTGAAAAACAATGCATTTAATTCAGCTTTTGAGGGCAGTTTAGTTTCTGGTGGGTCCAATGACTTTGTTGTAACTTGAGAGTGGATCTCAAATGAAGATGTTTAACACCTACTCTAAAGACCCAAAAATGTTGCAAGTGAAAAAAACACAAATATATATAAGACTTGCTAAATGGAATTTCTCTAAGGATGAATTAGTCAACCTTCATACGATACCAAATGAAAAATGGTTATCGTGCAGTTAAGCTCTTGTAATTCAGGAGCTTTGTAAATCATTAGGTGACTAGATATTGTGCAATTTCAGTCCAGGAACACTTAATCCTTGGATACAATTTCAATTTCAGTCCAGGAACAATTAATCCTCGGATACAATTTCAATCCAGGAAAATGAATCCTTGGATGTGGTACTTGTAATGTAGTACTTATGGTACTTATCTTTAAATCCACTTTCAATGTTGGTTATCGCTGTCCGACATCACGAGGTTTCGGGGTGAGTAACCCCTTCTTCAAGGACACAGCGTTGGATGAAGTGGTCAGTTTGAATGAAGTGGTCAGTGATGTAAAATTTGCAGTAATCGTGGTGTCCGGAATGTTACTGACAACCACGAAAGGGCGATGCGAAAAGCTATCGCTTTTGGATTGCAAGTACTTGTAGGAGTCGTGGTATCCGGGAGAGGTTCGTCTTCTGACAGCCATGAACAAGCGATGCTGAAATCTGTCGAATTTCGAATGCCAAACTGGCTAACGGCGTTGTGCAACGGTGTTGCACAACATAGAATCCCGCTAGTACAGGATTCCACCTTGCACAACGCCGTTAGCTGGTTTGGCATTCGAAATTCGACAGCTTTCAGCATCGCTTGTTCGTGGCTGTCAGAAGACGAACCTCTCCCGGACACCACGACTCCTACAAGTACTTGCAATCCAAAAGCGATGGCTTTTCGCATCGCCCTTTCGTGGTTGTCAGTAACATTCCGGACACCACGATTACTGCAAATTTTACATCACTGACCATTTCATTCAAACTGTCCACTTCATCCAGCGCTGTGTCCTTGAAGAAGGGGTTACTCACCCTGAAACCTCGCGATGTCGGACAACGATAACCATCATTGAATACTGTGTACAATTCTGGTCGCCGCATCTCAAAAAAGATATAATTGCGATGGAGAAGGTACAGAGAAGGGCTACCAAAATGATAAGGGGAATGGAACAGCTTCCCTATGAGGAAAGACTAAAGAGGTTAGGACTTTTCAGCTTGGAGAAGAGACGGTTGAGGGGGGATATGATAGAGGTGTTTAAAATCATGAGAGGTCTAGAACGGGTAGATGTGAATCGGTTTTTTACTCTTTCGGATAATAGAAAGACTAGAGGGCACTCCATGAAGTTAGCATGTGGCACATTTAAAACTAATCGGAGAAAGTTCTTTTTCACTCAACGCACAATTAAACTCTGGAATTTGTTGCCAGAAGATGTGGTTAGTGCAGTTAGTATAGCTGTGTTTAAAAAAGGATTGGATAAGTTCTTGGAGGAGAAGTCCATTACCTGCTATTAATTAAGTTGACTTAGATAATAACCACTGCTATTACTAGCAACTGTAACATGGAATAGACTTAGTTTTTGGGGTACTTGCCAGGTTCTTATGGCCTGGATTGGCCACTGTTGGAAACAGGATGCTGGGCTTGATGGACTCTTGGTCTGACCCAGTATGGCTTGTTCTTATGTTCTTAAGTACCATAAGTACTACATTACAAGTACCACATCCAAGGATTAATTTTCCTGGATTGAAATTTTATCCGAGGATTAATTGTTCCTGGACTGAAATTGCACAATATCTAGTCACCTAATGATTGACAAAGCTCCTGAATTCAAGAGCTTATCTGCACGATAACCATTTTTCATTTGGTATCGTATGAAGGTTGACTAATTCATCCTTGGAGAAATTCCATTTAGCAAGTCTTATAACACCTACTCTATGCATTTAGGACACTGGGAGTTACATCACTTACAGGCCCATACAATAAGAAGCACAGGAGAATGGATGCTCTGTGCTGAATGCCCGCTCTCTCAACGCGCGCCCAGCCACCTCTCCTGGGCGCGCAGTCCTGTATTTAAATGAGGGGTCATTCTAAAAAGGAGGAGCTATGGACAATAGCATGTCCCTAGTGCCTGCTTATTAGTGGAAACCCAGGAGAGGTGGCTGTTTGCGGATTTGGTAAACCAATGCTCGTAAAATTGTCTTTAGCGCCTCCTTTTTTATTATTTTTTAATTTTTTTATTTATGTGCTCTTATATACCGTTGTTTGGAACTGGCCTTCACAATGGTTTACAGATGAAACAACGATACATATAACTTTATATCGGGGACTATATATAGCGTTTAACAGAGAAACATATAACGTTTAACATAATATTAACGGTTATCATGAAAGTTTAACGAGAGTATACAGATTAACGATGGTGTGGTGTAGAAGTATATATGGTTACAGATTAAGATCTGTGTAGTGGGTTACTTTTGAGATGTAAGGGAGATTACAAAGGAATGGGGTGGTGGTAAGTTCAATAGATGGTGGTTGATCGAGTATTGGTTGCTTGATATTCTGTGAACAGTGTAGTTTTGATGTGATTCTGTTGTTGCGTGGTGTGAGAGAGATGGGTGCTGACTGTGCACATTTTTTTCATTTATCCAATGCCCTCTCTGTAGGCTTGTTGAAATAGCCACGTTTTGAGGTGTTTTCTGAATACTTTTGTGTCACTCTGTAGTCATAGGTTTTCTGGAAGTTTGTTCGTTCCAAAGGGTTGGGCCTGCCATTTAGAAGGCTCTTGCACGAGTTGTGGTGAGTTTGGCTGCTGTAACTGGGGGAATTTCTAGTAGAGCTTTGTTTGCTGATCTAGTGTTTTGTCATGGTATGTGTGTATGTATAGTGTCGTTTAGCCATTTGATTTCTTTCTGGTATATGGTTTTATGTATCATGGTTAGTGCTTTGAATTCAATCCTTTTGTCTATGGGGAGCCAGTGCAGTGCTTTTAAGATGGGAGCGATGTGTTCTTTTCTTTTGTTACTGGCAAGGACTCTGGCTGCCGCGTTTTGTAGGACTTGGAGTGGTCGAGTGGTAGCTTTGGGTAAGCCTAGCATTAGGGGGTTATAATAGTCTAGGCTTGTCAGGATTAGTGATTGTAGGATGGTTCTGAAATCATTGTGATTTAGCAGGGTTTCAGTCGTTTTAGTATTAGCAATTTGTGGAAGCCTTCTTTGTTCTTTGCAGTTATGTGATTTTTGAGGTTTAGTTCTATGTCAATCCAGATTCCAAGGTTCTTCACTTTGTCGTTGAGTATGATGTTAGTGTTGTCGATTAGGATAGTGTTGAGTGTGTTAGTTATTGGAATTTTTCTTTGGAGGAGAAATGCATTCTGTTTTGCTCATGTTGAGGCAGAGTTTCAATTGATTTAGAAGATTCTTAATGTTTTTTAGGTATGAGGCTGCGAGGTTGAGTGCGTTCTCGATTGTGTCTGTTATTGGTAAGATGAGTTGTATGTCATTGGCATATATGAAGTCTGTGATGCCGAGGCTGGATAGGAGTTGGCTTAATGGGAGAAGGTAGATGTTGAATAGAATAGATAGTGATGATCCTTGTGGTACTCCTGTTTCTAGTGGTGTTAGATCTGATTTGGAATTGTTAATTTTAACCTGGAATGTTCAGTTGTGTAGGAAGGATCTGAACCAGTTTAGAATTGTCGTGGTTAATCCAATTTCTTCTAGACTGCATATTAGGCATTTATGGTCGACTGTGTCGAAGGCCGCCGATAGGTCAAGCAGTATGAGTAGGTAGCTCTGGCCGTTTTCGAAGCCTCTTAAGACTGTGTTGGCCAAGTTAAGCAGTAGCGTCTCTGTGCTGAGGTGCTTCCTGAAGCCGTGTTGGGTTGGGTAGAGAATGTTATTCAGTTCCAGGTGTTCGTTGAGTTGTTTTAGTACTGCTTTTTTGGTTAGTTTGGCAATGAGAGAAAGATTGGATATTGGTCGATAGTTTATTTAAAATTTATTTATTTATTTATTTATTTAAAAAGTCTTCTATACCGATGTTAGTCGAAACATCACCTCTGTTTACATGTTATTAGGATCTGTGGGGTCTAAATTCTTTTTCTTTAGTATGGGTTTTATTATAGCGATTTTCAGGCAGTCTGGTAGGGCTCCTTCTTCTAATGATTTGTTTATGATGGTGATTACTGGTGTGATGGTGTGGGATATTTCTTTAAGGGTGAGTATTGGTATTTTGTTGAGGTCATGGTTTGCGGGGTTTAGGGATTTAATCAGTTTTTCTGTTTCTGTGGTTGATACATCTTCGAAGGTGGTCCATGGGGTTATGATTTTTCTGATTAAGATTGTGTTTTGAGGTGGGATTTTGTTCATGGAGTCGGTTATTTTCTGGATTTTGTTTTTGAAGAATGTGGCTAGATCTTGGTATAAATTCAGGTTTGTGTGGATGGTTGTTAAGAACATAAGAACATAAGAAATTGCCATGCTGGATCAGACCAAGGGTCCATCAAGCCCAGCATCCTGTTTCCAACAGACGCCAAACCAGGCCACAAGAACCTGGCAGTTACCCAAACACTAAGACGATCTCATGCTACTTTTGCATAGGCTCGGCGACGCGCAGCCTCTCACCTTACTCAGAATATACTCTGCCCACTTTTTCCCAACACCTCTCTCTCACCAGGGCGAGAGGATTTTCCACTCCTTGGACTGTAAGAGTGCACTTGCATTCTATCTAGACCGCACTACGCTCCATAGGAATTACACCTAACTCTTTCCTTCTTTGGCAAAAGACAAGCTGCGAGTTCTGGTGGGCAAACAGACCCTTTCCTCTTGGTTGGCGGACTGTATCTCGTTTTGCTACCAGCAAGCAGGCATTCCACTACAAGACTGTGTGAAAGCACACTCTGTTGGGGCTGTGGCAACATCAGTGGCTCACCTTCGGTCTGTGCCATTTGTTGATATTTGTAAGGCCGCGACCTGGAGCTCTTTCCATACCTTCGCAGCCCATTATTGCTTAGATAAGGCTGGTAGACAAGGCTGTTCTACGCAACTTGTTTTCGGTTTAATTACCCAACATCCTTCCACCAACCCGTTCAGGATTTCAGGATGCCCTCCTACCCCTGTTGGGGTAGGAGGGCATCCTGTTGGGTTCATGTCAGCGATTAGGTTGCTCACAATGTTGAAGAGGATCTTTGGGTTGCGGGAGCAGTTTTGTATTTTTTTGCTGTGATATTATTTTTTGGTTGTGTTAATTAGGTTTTTGGAGTAGGCCAAATGATTGCAGTAGTATGTTAAGTTTGGTGTGGATTTATCCTTGCGCCAGGCCTTTTCTTTTTTCCTGAGGGTAGTTTTGGTTTCTTTCAGTTGTTTGTTGTACCATGGGTTGGCGTTTTTTATTTTTGATTTGTTAATGGTTTTGTTTTTTTCGGGGTTGATAGTGTTGGCAATTTTTTTCTGTGATTTGTTACCATGACTGGGTTGCATTATTGATATTGTTAAGGATTATGTTTAATTGTTGTGTGAGTTGTTGTTGTAGTGGTTCTAGGAGAAAAGGTGGTCTGAAGTTGAAGCAGGTTTTGATGGTTTCTTTTGAAATAGATCTTAATTGAAGAGCTGTCTGACCTTGTAATAGGTAGTGGTCATATGAATGATAAAAAAAATACAATATACAATACAAAAGTACCAATAACAATAACGAATAAGTACTCCAAGAATTCTCAGAATATAATAAATCAAGGAAATAAAGCTATCTTTCATTCTTAAAAATTACCCATAAATTATCACTTACCCAGGCCTAAATCGCCAAACCCAAAGGTACCTTTCTTAACTGATGAACAGGAAAAAATCCTCAACAAATGCATCCTATAATTAATAGTAGGGATGTGCATTCGTTTCATTCGTTTAATTCGTTTCATATGTCTCCCATTATATGCCAATTAGATGTGCATTCGTTTCATATGTTTCATACATTTCATATTACATGCTTGTATAGGAAACGTATGAAACAAATGCACATCCCTAGTTAATAGAATTACTAGCAAAATACTTCACTAAATATCTAGGTTTTGGCCTTTTTTTTGGAAGGACAGATATTCTGTCTCCTGTTCTAGCTGTACAGGTGCCTTACACTTGACCCCACCAGTTTTATTGTTGCCAATGCTGGCACATTGAAAGGACCAAAGTGCCCTTGCAGGGGTGTAATAGAAGAGCAAATTAGCCACATATCTAGGTTTCCATTGATTTAGGAATTTCAACACAAAGCACAGAATTTCAAAGATGATTCTGCTTTTAACAGGTAAGCGATGAACTTCCAAATTTATATTCTGCATTTTTTCAAATAATGCAAGGAAAAAGATTACAGTTAAGAAAATACAAGAACATAAATGCTCCCTAAGCAGCTCAACTCTGTTAAAGTATAAAATACTTCTCTTGTGTTCTTTACTTCTTTCACAGAAACGTCGTGGAATGGATATTAAACAAATGAAGACTTTTGTGTCGCAAGAGCTGAAGGGCTTGAAACAGGAACACCGCCTGCTTAGCTTGCGTGAGGACCAGGCCAAATGCTTCCAGTATAAGAGGGGCTCGTTGGTGTAGAATGAGCTAGACATTGTTATCCAGTGCGATTTCACTGAGAGAGAAACAATATGCTTTTGTGCTCATCCATTACCCACATTTCACTCTTCACAGATGCAGTCAAACCTTTCTAACTTGATAATAACATGGGATACATTTTCCAAAAAGGTCCAGAGTGCCTAATTTAGTTGGTCAGGTTTTGGCCAAGTAAATTACCCTATTTTTCGCTCCATAAGACGCACTTTTTTCCCCCCAAAAGTGGGGAGAAAATGTCTGTGCTTCTTATGGAGCAAATATAAAAAATAAAAAAAAAACTAACTACAACCCATGCCAAAAGTCCCTAGTGGTCCAGCGGGGGTCCGGGAGCAATCTCCTGCACTTGGGCCGTCGTCTGCCAGTAATCAAAATGGCGCCGACAGCCCTTTGCCCTTACTATGTCACAGGGGCCGATCAATGGCCATTTTGATTACTGGCAGCCGACGGCCCTTTGCCCTTACTATGTCACAGGGGCTACTGGTGCCAGCTCTTCGGCAGGAAGGTGTCCTGGTGCACCCATATCTGGACTGGTTGATTCGAGCAAAGTCAAAGGACCTTTGTCATCCGGAGATGGCTATAGTGCTGCTGCAGCGATTACTGTCCCTGGGTTGTGAATTTTCCCAAGAGCCAACTGGTGCCATCTCAAGTTCTGGAATTCCTGGGAGCATGCTTCGACATCAGGCTCGGGAGAGTTTTTCTAACCGAGGAGCGGATTGTCAAGATCCAGGGACAGATTGGCAGATTGCTAAACTATGCGGTTCCCAGGTCTGGGATTATCTGCAGGTTCTTGTGTCTATGGCTTCCACTTTGGAATTGGTCCCTTGGATGCGGCCACTTCAGTCGGCCTTGCTGTCCAGATGGAACCTGCTATCGGAAAAATTTCATCTACCGCTGCCTCTTACGAAAAGCGCCAAGTTGAGTCTAGATTGGTGGCTGTGTTGGGACAGTTTGGGCCGTGGGATGGCCTTGGACATCCCAAGTTCGATAGTGGCTACAACTGATGCCAGCCTCTCTGGTTGGGGGGCTGTGTGTCAGACTCAAGTGGTGCAGGGGCACTGGTCTTCAGAGGAGATGTCATGGTCCATCAACCGTCTAGAGACGAGAGCAGTGTGTCTAACGTTGCAGGTCTTATTTCCTCTTGTGCAGGGCAGGCCAGTGAGAGTTTTATTGGACAATGTGATGACAGTGCTTACATCAACCGGCAGGGAATTACCAGGAGTCAAGCAGTGGAGTAAGAGGCCCAGGCGTTAGTCCACTGGGCAGAGCGCCATTTGGAGATGTTGGCAACTTCCCACATAGCGGGGTTGGACAATGTGCAGGTGGACTTCCTCAGTCGTCAGCAGTTGGATCCCGGGGAGTGGGAGTTATCAGAGGAAGCCATGCTCCTGATTCGTTGCCAGTGGGGAGTGAGTCCCTTACATCGATCTCATGGCCACACGGAAGAATGCCAAGGCTCCACAGTTCTTCAGTTGAAGAAGGGAGCATGGGCAGAAGGAGTCGATGCTTTAGTCCACCCATGGCCACAGGGAATTCTCCTTTATGTGTTCCCGCTATGGGCGGGAACACATAAAGGATCTCTGTTCTTCACAAGGCCTTGCGAAGAATAGAGATTCATCCAAGGCAAGTAGTTCTGATGGCGCCGAAATGGCCTTGTCGGCTGTGATTTGTGGATTTTTTTTTTAATTATCTCTTTATTAAATTTTCATGAATAAACCTAAGCATTATGACATGCCATGAATTTCCAGGCAGGATACATACACTTTTCAGAAACAAAAGAAGAAACAAAGATAAAACATTGAGAAAATTATTAAAGGTTTTACTTAAGCAAAATAAGAAAAAAATAATTAATATTATAGTTATAAATTTTCTCTATTTCTTGCCTAAATTTACTATGCAATTTGGAGAAAACAAAAAATGAAATATAGGAGCAAATTTACTAATCTCAATTATAAAAATAGCTGAAAGAAGAGAGAACATAAGAACATAAACTGCCATGCTGGGTCAGACCAAGGATTCATCAAGCCCAGCATCCTGTTTCCAACAGAGGCCAAACCAGGCCACAAGAGTAGTGAGGTCATCTAATTTATACCGGTATTACTAGGCTGATCAGCTCTAGATTCACTTTTTGAATTCAAGAAAATTTCCAATTGGTCTGGCTCCATAAATACATATCTATTATTTTCAAAGTTGAGTACACATTTATAGGGAAACCTTATCATTATTTTCGCACCCAATTGATGAGCTCTAGGGCAAAGAGTCATAAATTTCTTTCTTCGCATTTGCGTTGATCTCATAATGTCTGGATACATCCATATTTTCCCACCGAGGTAGAGCTTATTTCTGTTTCGGAAATAACTCTTTAATACCATGTCCCTTTCAGCAGGTATTGTGAACTTCACTAGCAAAACACCTCTCTTTTCTATTTGTTCTTCTTGTGTTGATTCAAGAAATCCTGATAGATCTTCAAGTGGGGATAATGACTCCAGACTCCGACCTCGAACTTCACTGTCCCCTGTCTCTCCACCACTTCTCTGTACTGGCCCAGATAGGTAATCGTGGGCATTTCACCACTGGTAATAGACGCTATTTCCTGAAAAAACTTTTTAAGCTGTTCCTTGGGGGAGATTAATTTGCATTTGGGAAAGTTAATTATTCTTAGATTATTATATCTAAGGTTATTTACCAAACTTTCCAGTCTTTTATCTAACCTAGAATCCCCCTAAATCAAGCCCATTTGAATTAATGATCTGATTGATTTGTTCATCCATTTAATGAATTTTGGTCGAATTTGCTAACACAACGGGATTCACCGTATTAAATTGTTCTTGAAAACCTTTAATTGTTAACCGTCAAGGAAATTATTGCTTTTTCAAGCAAAGAAATACCATTCCACAAAGTATCTAAGGTAACTATTTCAGGCTTATTTAAAAGTTTTATCTCTGATAGATTTACCGTTGTGGTTCACATTATATTCTCCAATTCAGTCTGATCTGTCTGGCTCACTCCCAAGGCGGTAGTCAATGGCAGCGAGCTTCCCCCACCGCTCAACGCGCCGATGTTCAGCTCTCTCAAGGCAATTAAGTCCCATCGCCTTGGGCTTGCCCCATCGCGCCTGCAGCTGAGCCTGCCTCGAACATTTCCTCCATTTGGTGCATCATTGGCATCAAGGATTCCACTGGCTCTAGTGCTCCAACATGGCCATGGTGGGAAGGAGTATCCAGCACTCCAGGGCCCAAAGATGTCTCGTCGAGAAGCACGGAGGTTTGCTCCTCCTCCCGTGCTACCGCTGACTCTTCTGGAGAATCCCCCACTGCGGAAAAGAACTCCAGGATCTTCGTTTGAACTGGGGTAGGCTTCGGGGGGGGGGGGGGGTTTCGAAGTTCCCTCCCTTACCTTCTCCTTCCTTTCAGTATGAGGCATTGTAGTTTTGAGGCAATCGGGAAACTAACAACGCTAGTCCGGGAGCACGTCTCGAGATTCGCGGATTTAGTCATTCTTGCAGTGGACGGCTCACTACATCTGGCTCATCTCCTTAGCCTACTGTGCCAGGGACCCATATTTTTGGATCAGGCGGATCACGTTTCTCGCTCGTCTTGGCTTGCGAGGAGGTGCCTGAGAGAAAAGGGTTATCCGGATGATGTTACTACTTTGTTACAAGCAAGAAAGAAATCCATCTCCTTTGCATATGTGCAGGTGTGGAAGGTGTTTGAGATTTGGTGCAAGGAGCACAGTGTGGATCCGATTTGAGGTTCTGTGGCCCACATTTTGTCCTTTTTTGCAGAAGGGCTTGGTGAAAGGTTTGGCTTTCAGCTCTTTAAGGGTCCAGGTGGCCGCCTTGGGGTGCCTTAGAGGCAAGATGCATGAGTTGCCTCTGGCTGTGCATCCGATTTGGTATGTTTTCTGCAAGGTGTGAAAAATTTGCATCCACTAGTGCAGAAAGTGTGTTACCCTTGGCACCTAAACTTAGTTCTTAAAGCGATCTGTGGGGCACCGTTTGGGCCGCTGCACAGGACGACTTTGAAGGATCACTTTAAAGGTCGTTTTTCGGGTGGCAAGTTGTTCGGCTAGATGGATTTAGGAGCTACAAGCCCTTTCATGTAGAGATGCTTTCCTAAAGATTTTGCATTCGGGCGTCTCATTGCGTGCGTTGCCTTCTTTTCTTCCAAAGGTAGTTTCGTCCTTTCACTTGAATCAGTCTGTGGAGTTACCAGCCTTTCCAAATCTGGATAGGACAGATACTTTGGAAAAGGAGTTGAGGTGTCTGGATGTAAAGCGAGCACTGTTGCGGTATTGGAATGTCACTAATAGCTTTAGAGTGTCTGTCTGATCATCTTTTCGTTCTCGTGAGTGGTGCAAAGAAAGGGCAGAAGGCCTCAAAAGCAACCATAACGCGGTGGTTGAAGGAGGCCATGGTTTTGGCATACATTTGTAAGGTACGGTCAGTGCCTTAGGGTCTGAGAGCTCACTCGACTCTGTTGCAAGTGACATCCTGGGTTGAATGTCAGTGTCACCGCAAGAGATTTGTAGGGCGGCTACTTGGAAGTCATTGCACACTTTTTCCTGGACATCCAGGCACCAGAGTCTAGGAACTTTGGGGAAAGTGTACTTTGAGCGGGACTCTTGCAGTTCCACCCGGCTTAGGGAAGCTTTGGTACATCCCAGGAGTCTGGACTGATCTGGGTAGGTACAGGGAAAGGAAAAATGGTTCTTACCTACTAATTTTCATTCCTGTAGTGCCACAGATCAGTCCAGAGTCCTGCTCTGGTTTGGAGAGTCCATTCAATCTGTGGGTTGGGTTTTTTTTGGGTATAGGTTGAAAGATTTTCAGTTGGGTTTATCTGACTCAGGTGATGGTTGTACATTCTGACTTGTATGGTTATAAGGCTCATTCAGATTAAGTGGTTCCATTTCCTCCTCCTCGTTTGGGAGATGTTTGATAAGTTACATTGTGTTTTGGGATAGTTTTCCATTTTGGCTTGGGTACAGATCAATACTGATGGACTGCAGGTGGCACACCAGGTTAAGTGACAGTGTCAGTAAAACTTTCTCTGTCTCCATCTGCTGGAAGGGAGGCAAAATCCATGAGTCTGGACTGATCTGTGGTACTACAGGAATAAAAATTAGCAGTTAAGAACCAATTTTCCTATATTCTGCAAAATCCACATCCTTCAGTGCGGATAACAGTATAAACATTCATAATACATACAACACAAACAACCCATAAAATCACTAAATAAAAACTAAAACCCACACAAAATTGTGACTTTGTAACACACACTCTTAAATGCTGATTATCTCCTGGATTTGGTTTTGTAGATATTGGAGCCTGTGAGTCCATCATGAAGAAGAAAACAAAACAGGATTTTCAAGAACTTATCAAAACAGAACACTGTGAGTAATAGCCCTGAAAATACTCGTGAGGCGCGGGGTATCCCACTTGTCCATATGCCATGTTTACTTTTTAATTGCCTCTTGTGATATACCAGTTTAATTTTAAATTTCAGTCCATCCGTAAAGCTGAGTTATCTTTTGTCCCAGTTTAGCTGGTCCATGCCCCACATAAAGAAGGAAAAGTGGTTTTTTTTTTAACTCTAGTACACATCAGCTACAGAGCTCATGGGGCTGGGGACCATGGCCAGGATTGCGTGGCTGCCCTGCTTTCTTTCCTCTGGGTCTGAGAGTTTGTTCTCTGTCGTATGGCTATATAATTCATTATGACTACAAAGATGAAGAGTCGCTGCTATTTGGTAAAGAGGATTAGGAGTTTTCTCTTTCAGTCGGGCTGATACAGTAAGGAGCGGTAGGAAGAGCTGCGTTAGTGCCGGGCGCACCCGCGTTTGCCGCACGCACAGTCCGGCTCACCTACCGCTCGATACTGTATTTAAATAGCTTGCAAATGCAAGCCGCGTCCAAGAAGCGTCCGTGAGGCCTTAGGCCCGCGCAACCCAGGATACTGTATAGGCGCTTTATACAGCGCCTATACAGTATCCTGGGTGCGCTGGTACCTGTCATTTCAAATGACATTTGAAATCCCCTCGCGACCCGACACGCAAAGTTAAACTTACTTTTCCCGCAGCCCTCCCCCGGAGACGGACCGCGGCCCCCCTGCCTCCTAGGGGCTGCCCCCTGCCTCCCGGGGGCAGCCGGCGGCGAAAGCGGCCCCCGCCGCCGGCGAAGACGGATGCCTGCACGGGCCCTCTCCCACAATCGCTCCCGGGCGGCTTCCTTACCAAAGCGCGGCCTCTCCTCCACAGCTTCTCCGCCGTGACGTCCATTCGGGCCCCCGAGCCAGCAAAGCACACGAACGGGCATACGCCGTGACGTCACGCACGCACGTTCGGCGCTTTGCTGGCTTGGGGGCCCGAATGGACGTCATGGCGGAAGGGAGCGATCGTGGGAGAGGGCCCGTGGGAGCCTGGGAGCGATCGTGGGAGAGGGCCCGTGCAGGCATCCGTCTTCGCCGGCTGCCCCCGGGAGGCAGGGGGTCGCAGTCTGTCTCCGGGGGAGGGCTGCGGGAAAAGTAAGTTTAACTTTGCGTGTCGGGTCGCGAGGGGATCGCTGCCGGCTGCTTGAGCGCCCAAATTTCGCTTTTTTCGCTTTTCGTTGCTTCGGGAGGAGGGTAGAGAGGACTGGGCTGCCCCGGAGACCGGCACCCATGGACCGCGGCCAGGGCAGGTGAGCGAGGGCTGGGGGAAAGTTTGCCGCCTACACTTACCCCTGCCTCTGACGCAGGGGTAGGGGTAGGCGGTAAATTAGCAGGTTAAACGCGCGGCTAAACTGCAGGTTAAAAAGGCGATAGTCGGGGCGCGCGTTACTGTATGGGAGGGAATAGCTAATCCGATCGTTTACATCTCATATACATGCCGCGGGTGGAAGGGGTTACTCGTTGATTTAAAAAGGCGGTAAGGATGGGTTAAAGGGGATAGTGAATCGCGGGTTGGACTAACGCGGCCAAATTGTGAGTAAAAGGCGGGTTAGAAGCAGGGTAACCGCGGCCGCACTTTACTGTATTGGCCTGATTCAAGCTGGCTTCAGTTCTTGGTGGTTTTTCCCCTCCCCCTTCTTGTTCCCAAAGCTCTCCTGGAAGGTTTTGATATTCGAGAAAGCATCAGCTTTATAGAAGAACACATTGACAGGCAGGTGAGTGCCTCAGCATGTCCGTTAGTTACAGTGGGATGGACGAGCGCCTGAGAAGAGGCAGTCTGGGCTCTGGCATCTGGCATGTGGGTTTGTTGGACTCTTTAGTGAGGAAGCCTGCACCGAGCATGTGTCTGCATGGCTGAGGAAGAAAGCCCCAGGGATTATAGGGTAACAATCTTTTTGTTCTTGCCTGCAGAGATTGGACTGGCGATGTGTTGTTCATCTTTAGGGACCTTCGTTTTCAATTTTTACTTTATTTTTCCTGGGAATTTATCAGTGCTGCTTATAACAAGCAAAAAATGGGAGAAAATCAGTGAGAGAAAAAAAAAAGTCACATTTTTTATATAACAAACATTGATAAATTCCCAGGAAAAAGAAAATAAAACCCGAAGACGAAAGTCCCTTTTCATCTTGCAGGAATTCTGAGCCGGAAAGATGGAAGGAGCTGTAGTTTGACCTGGGTTTGACTGTGCAACGTGGAGAGGAAGGAATCGTGACCGAGATTCTTGTCCTTAGTTCAACGGCCCCTGCCTTGTTCTTGCCACTCCCAGCTCGAGTGTTAAAAGAGTTTCTTCTAAATTTGGATTTTCTTTTAGGGATCTGCTAAAACAAATCCATGCATTACACCCTAGGGCTTCTGAGTTTAGGTTTCCATCCATAAATCCCTATAAAACACCCTTGATGCAAAAATGATAAAACAGACATTTATTAGATAAACCCTGGAAAAATACCACTTCCCTCGTACTCTCTCACCCGTCTTTTGCCCACCCTGGATCCAGCCTTTTCCCACACTAACAGCTGCTCAGAAAATGAAAATTAGCAAGTAAGGAATCATTTTCTTATAGTATCTGTGCCATAAAAACATAGATTTAGTTTTGTGGTCCCCCCACAAAGACCCCTTTAATTAACTGGAAAATAAACACCTAAATTTACATACTTTTTAAATACCTAAATCAGAAGCCCTAGTTATAATCCCATGAAAGAGACTAAAAGAATCTACACCCCCATCCCCGACATGAACAACAGTTTTGCTTACGCTTTACGTGACTCTCAAATGTTTCTTCTCGTAAACCCTTCGGGACCAGTATTGAAACGCTACTTAGCCGGAGAAGTAAGGTTTATCTGGCTAAATGGTAGCCGCTGAATATCCAGCTCTGTTCAGCAGGCACCACATATCCGGCTAAGTAGGTAACTGGATAGTCAATGGGCAGGGAATGGGCTGCGCTACTCATTCGCTTATCTTGACTGGATAAGTGCCTATATTTAGTCTTATCCAGTTAAGTTCAACATGCCCAAAAGCACGTTTAAAGTTATCCAGACATAACTTATCGGATAACTAGAGCTTGTCCGGTTATATTTAGCAGCATACTCGTGTTCCTGAATATCCTTTCTAAGTTATCCGGATAAGTAATATCCAGATAACCTTTGCATATTGATATATTTGAATATTGGACCCTTTGAGATTTAGGAGATTTCCCTAGGAGTTGGGTGTTTATTTATTTAATCGTGCATGATTGTCTGCCTTTGCCTGAACTTCAAGGCAAATTACAATTCAAATCAATGAAAAATACTATGGCTATAGTCCAGATTATATACATAAGAAATGTAATATATCCAACCCCCAATTCCAGTATAACCTCAGTTCTTTCTTTTACCCAGCACATCCAGCAATCCATGACAGTTTCTCTCCTGTTTAACTAGTTACTGGGTTTGGGGCCTTCTGGGCAGCAGTTGAAGGTTGAGGTGTCAAAGAACAAACATGCAGACGTTTTCCTTCCTAGGTTGCTCCTCTCGAGAGCCTGCGCTTGCTGTGTCTGCTTTCCATCACGGAAAATGGTGAGTTTCCCTTTCACTGTGCTCATGCAGCGTGTCGGCATCTCCTTTTCCTAGGGTCTGGTCACGGTATCATGGGGAGCCTTCCTTATAGCGCTGTGCACTGGGTGATCCCCGTTTGTACACTAAGGCATCTTCTGCATTCTGCTACGTACAGTGCAAAGAGAATCGCTGCTTCGTAGTGTTGCGTTCTGTTCAGTGAATAGTAGTGCTCTGCGCAGTAGGAATTCCACTTGGAGGAGCCTCCCTTTATAACACTGCATGCTGTATGGTGAAGATGCCCGTTTTGTGTAATGCAGTTCTTTCTTTCGTAGGACTGTGTGAAGTCTGTGGGGAATGAGGAATCCATGTTTCGTAGCACAGCATTTGCCTGTTGTACTATTATAGGCTGGGGATCTAACTTTAGTTGCATAGCACATACAGGATCACCTTTATCAAACTTGAATTCTACACAGTTTATCTCTGTCATAGCACTGCACATATGGGGAAATCAGCTGGCACGCAACAAATACATTTTTCTTTCAATGACAGAAATAGACTGATGATTTAAAACTTCCATACGTTTATGAATCAGAAAATCAGTTTTCAGGTTTGTTAGCTTAACATATATTTTGCTTCCATCACAGTTAACTGCATGATGCATTTACTGATAAAAGCCCAGTTACCCGATAGACTGGAAGCTGGCCTGTCTTTTTCTGAGTTTGATTTTTGTCCGAAGTGGTCAGTTGCAGGATATAACTCTGGTGTTCTCTTGCCACTGGAGAATAAAATGCCAAATGCCTCATTGTCTGTAGATCTGCTACCTGGCTGTTATTACCTGGTTTTCCCCCATTGCTGAAGGATGATGCAAGCAGACTCTGCCATTGGCTCAGGTTTCAAATCAAAGTCTGCCCTAATGAGTGGGGGAGCAAGCTCAAAGGTTTATCATGGCTTAACAAATGCAATAAAACCTTTCAAACATACCACATGAATATTCATAGTACCATATTGACCCCATAAATCAGAGGCCGAGGAAAACAATTTCGTTCTATTTTTTTTTGTTGCCTTTATGATGCTAAGCCAGAAAGCTGTGTAAAATATATTAAAACGGTAAACCTTGACATTCTGAAAATAGAAAATACCCACTGCTATTACTAGCAATGGTAACATGGAATAGACTTAGTGTTTGGGTACTTGCCAGGTTCTTATGGCCTGGATTGGCCACTGTTGGAAACAGGATGCTGGGCTTGATGGACCCTTGATCTGACCCAGTATGGCATGTTCTTATGCTCTAAGTTGCATGGTTTGGTGAAAATTAGAGCCCAGTCTGAACAGCTACTTGAAAGGCAGAACTATTATACAAAATGTAACAGCCGTTTGGTTTTTTTTCTTCTCATACACTCCAATAACAGTACCACATGATTTTCCAAAGCAGAAGGAAACTCTGGCAAACAAGAAGGATGCTTTAAACAAAAAAAAAAGACATATGCGCTCTCCCCTCTCTCCAGTCCTGCTGGGGTGCCTCTGCCTTCTCTCCCCCTGCCCTCTCTGCCGAGGTGCTGTTGCATTCTCCTTTTGCCATTCCCCCTTTCTGGGCTTGTCTGTGTGCTGCTGCCTCCTGCACTCCAGGCTCAACAGTTCATCAACTCGGCACTCCCAATTGCAAAATGTTCAAAAATATTCGTCTTATAATTGAGCCAATGCATTCAGAAACGAAGATGCAAAATGTCTGAAACTACACACAAGTTACAATGGAAATGCCTATTTCCTGTTCATACCCCAGACAAGTGGGTTTTGCATCCCTACCAGCCGATGGCGGTAGAGAATAAAAACTTTTCAGGCACTGCTACATAACCGAGAGAGCCACCTGCAGTCCCTCAGTATTTCTCTGTCTCTAGCAGATGGCAGAGATGCAAACCTGCAGTCTGAGAGTAATTAAAAAAAAAATAATAATGAAAGATATAAAAGAGCTTTAGAGGAGGGTGCTCCCTGAGGCATTGGGCACCTTCATGGGCCATCCCTCAGGTAGAGCCGGACAAGCAGGGGGTTAATGATGATTCCTGTCTGGTCTCTGCCTGCTGCATCCGGAGGGATTGATAGTAAGGGGTCTGGCTCCCTCTTCTCCATCTGTGGTCTCCTCCCCAGTGCCTTCGTCAGGATTGTTTGTTAAGGGTTTTCTCCTGAAAAGGGAGCTGTGCTTTTAAATTGTGTTTAAAAAAAAAAAATCAAAGGAAGTACCAATTTTTAAACTATATGGGGGAGCAAATCCACTTGCTTATTGCATGACCCAAAGGCCATAACAGTGTTTGTATAAAATAGTATCTAGTAGAATGTCTGTTTTTAAAATGAATATTTATATATTTTATACTTCCGATAGGTTTGATAACCAAAGATTACCGCTCTTTGAAGACTCAGTATCTACAGGTGAATGTAAGGTCATGGCGTTGATGTTGAGTATGGGCTGAAGGTTATCCATCCTTTTCTGTGACTGCTCACTAATTCCCTACCTGTCCTTGGTGGGTGGTGAATCAGGGCACCCGCCCTGGGCCTAGTGCTTTGGGGAGGTCCCCACACTCTTTCATCCTCTCCCACCTCTCTCTTGCCGGCAGGAGGAGAGCAGCACTTCTTTAACTGTATCTGCTGCCGCCTCTGCTAACTTCAGCTTGGCCTGCATAGGACAGGCAGTTCCAACAAAACTATGGGGCCCTGGGTGGGTCAAACTTCAGACCTAAGCAAGCAGAGAGGAGGTGGATGCAGATGATGATAAGCACCATTCTCCTCCTGCCAGCGAGCGAGCGGGAGGGGGAGAAGTATTGTGCTGACACAGAGGAGGGGAAGGGTGGGGGTTGGTTGGGAGAGGGCGATCCGCATTCTCTTTCCTGCCTGTTTTTTTCTTCATGTCCATCAAAGGTTGAATGGGAGAGTCTGTAGGGACTGAAATAGATAGATCACAAAGCTGATCTCCATTCTTGTTGTGCTCCTGTTGCTTCACCCTTGTAGATCAGGAGCAGCTGTCAGCTTTTGAATAACCTTGTTATTCGAGGTGCAAATGAGACCAGCTAGAGTTAGGGAGAAGTTTTAGAGTTGACCTGTTAGTGGATGTTGATAGCTGTGACCTGTACCCACAGATTACTGAGGGTTAATTCTCACTGTATTGCAGTAGCTGGAGAGCAAGAGAAGACAGATTAATCCTAACCTTCCTCTTACACTGAGATAACCAGGGGCGGATTGGCCTATCGGGGGATCAGGCATCTCCCGGTGGGCCGGTCGCTCCAGTCACGTGGTCTGCTGTGCACGGCCGTGTCTGAGCCGCGCTCGGCAGACCACGTGATGTGTCCTGGTTTGGCCTGGGCGGCGAATCCCCGGGCTGGTCATCCTCGGGAATCCGCCGCTGGAGATAACAGCAGGGATGGGGGGGACAGCTATGACTTGTGTGACGAGATCTCTAATCTTTCTTTCCCATAGAGTTATGGGCCGGAGCATCTCTTGACCCTGGCCAATCTGAAAAGGGTTGGCTTACTGACAGAACAGGTGCCTGGAGAGACTCTGACCGCTGTTGAGAGTAAGATGAGCAAATTGGTCACAGACAGAGCAGCAGGTAAGAGAAAGAGTTGCTGCAAGGTATCTGTGCCAGAAAATAATGAATGGCAATTTAGGGAGACCAAGAATGGTATTAGTTTATGATTCCTTTCTGTTTCCTATCATGATTAATACATTATCACAGCTGTCTCGTGGGGGCAGTATTCATCTTCAGATTTTTTTTTTATTTCCAAACACAGAAGCAAAAATCAATAACCAATTAAAAATGTTAATAAGGGTCATACTCCGATTAGCCCACTCACTTCCCATACCCCAAAGCATGCACACTCAGCAGCAGGTACACCGGTTTTCATAGTTGAACGTACACCCAAAAGTTTTGCTTTGAAAATTATTCCACTGAAACTACCCGCATAAAGTTACTTGCTAAGTTGGGCAGGGTACATTTTTGGGGGGCAATTCTATATGCATGTGTTTGAAAATGTAAAAGTATGTGCCTAAGTGTAACCCCCACCTCCTCTAGGAATGACCGCTTCTGCTCAGTCTGAACAAACCTGCGTGCATACGGGAAGATTAGAAACATTTAAAACCTCTCTATAGCAAAGGCATACAATTATAGACAGGAATTCCTAACACAGAATATCGCATGGCTGCCTCTGAGAGAAGCAGAGTCCTACAGGGCTCTCGTCAGCACTCTGAGCTAAAGGGACGTATCATTCATTTGTCCAGCCGTCTGATATAAAACGAGATGTGTGAATGCCCAGGACGTGTATCTGGTTGATGGGCTGGGCTACTAAGGGGCCGATGCAATATTAAATGCGGAAAGCGGGCGCTGACTTTTCACCGCCCGCTTTCTTAACGTGTGCATGGCGCCCGCAAGGGGGGCACCATGCAATAAACAAATTAGGGGGGTCGCGACCTTGGCGCCTCCTTGCTAACGCGACCCCCGCGGTTACCGGCGGTCTCCTGGCTATGAACACTGACGTCGATAAACTCGGCGTCTGTTTTCATAATGAAAACCGACGCCGAGCATATCGGCGTTGGTCTTCAGTGCGGCAGCTGAGGTTTTGGGGTTTTTTTCTAACTTTTAAAAACGTACAGAAAAGCAGTTTTTTTTCTGCTTTTCTGTACTTTTTTTCAGTGAGCTCAGCTATTAACGCCTGCCTGGAGCTGAGCACATTCAGCGATAAATGTGCGTCTGAGACGCACATTTATTTTTTTGCATTTGGAGTGATTGAGTAATAGCCTCATTAACATGCATTTGCATGTGATGAGCGCTAACTCATTCACTCCGCGTCAGACGTGCGTTAAATAGGCGCTAATCCCCCTATTGCATTAGGGGGTGGATTAGCACCTATTTAACCCGCGTCCGACTGGGGGTTATACAGTGCGCTCAGCCCCTAAGGTCAGAGGAGCATAGATGGCCCAGAAATCTGAGTGGTGGGTTTCAGCATTTGGAGGCATTGCAATGGGACAAGAGAACACCACTGCTGTGCTTCATCAGGACTATGTTTTAGATCGAAGATGGGGTGTGGGAGTATGTAACGGCTTCTTACAGTGCAGAGTACCAAATTATGTCCCTTTCCATTTCTAGGGAAGCTAAGTGATGCTTTTTCATCTCTAGCCAGGAAGAGTAATTTCCGAGGACTAAGCAAAAAGCTTGCTTTGGTATGTGCTTGCCCTTTATACACCTATTACAAAGAGAAACACAGACTGTAATAGCAGAAAAGACGGTGCATTTTCTCTGTAACTCTGTGTCCTCTGTGTTTGTCCCACACTTTCTTAAATTCTGACGCTATTTTGCCTCCACCACTTCCTCTGCAAGGTTGTTCCATGCATCTACCATTCTTTGAAGAAATATGTCATTTTATTGTTTTTGAGTCTATTCCCTGAGATTTCACTGAGAAATGCTCAGACCTTTGAGGTATCTGAGCAGAGAAGTGTTAACTCAGTAGGCAGCCTGCAGGGATGTGGATGCAAGCTTGTTTTCAAAGGGATGCAAGCTTGTTTTCAAAGGGAAAAGTCCATGTAGAGTGATCATGTTTCCCCAGTTCTGATGGGTTTACATTGGTTGCCGGTTCAGTTCCGTATACAATACAAGTGCCTAACTTTAATACATAAAGCAATATATGGCACGAATTCGGAATGGCTGAATGCCTCCTTACGTATCCATGTCCCATCACGAAATTTGAGGTCCCTTGGGCAGGCCTTGTTGACCATTCCATCGCCCAAGCTGGCTCACCTTAGTTCAGTGAGAGAGAGGTCCTTATCTTTAGCAGGGCCAAAAATGTGGAATTCCTTACCCGCTGAGATTCGGACAGAGGAGGACATTAACAGCTTTAGGAAGCAGATAAAAACCTGGCTATTCGAACAGGCTTTTAGCCTGAATAGTTGACCCCGTTTTCCATAGTAGTACAGAGACACTAGGAGAGGAGGGAGAGGAGAGTCTAAGAGGGAAGGAGGGGAGATGGGTGGGTGGAGGGGAGGAGGGTAGATGGATGGGTGGAGGGAAGGGGGGTACCTGGGAAGATGTGGCAGAATTGTTGGGATTTGAAAGGGTTTAGTTTAATATATTTTTAGTCAGTTAGCTTTTGGTTTTAATGTATTTTAGTCATGTACCATGTTTTGTTTTTAGTATATATGTGTTTGAAGGTTGCTACTGCAACTTCAATCAATGTAAACCGCCTTGAAATGAACTTGAAAGCCGGTATATAAGATTGAATAAATAAATAAATAAATAACAAGGCATGCAGTAGCATTCAGGTAGGAATGAACACTAGAGAAGAAAGTGTTCAGTATTTTGGCATTTTCTTTGTCATCCTTCACATTCCTCCCTTTCATCTCTGAGTTATAATCTCATCCCTACACTACTTCCTTTCATTAACATATCTAAAGTCAGTCTTGTCACCTTATTTTACTGCGTTTGGGCCTTTGCTGTCCTGACTGCCTTCCCTGCATTCCTCAGCTATTCTAGAAATGTGTCCGTCACCTCTTTTTTTCTAAGAACTGTTGTATCTTTTTCAGCTACCTTTTTTAAAAAAAACAAATTTGTCCTTTTTTTTCCTCTTTAATTTCCTAACCTAGGGCTTGATTTGTTAAAGGGTTTTTCCTATTTTGTCTATGAGAAAATGCTTAGTACGTCTGACCCATAGTACCTGATGTGCCACCTCCGACAGGTTTGGGCCTCCACTAAGTGAATAGAGGCTGAATATCTGCTGCTGTAAGAAGGGATGGTCAGCTGCTATTCATGCAGATTTGAAACACTTCAAAGCGTGTTCAGAAAGGTGTAAAAAAAAAAAATGTACCATGCAGAGGAGAAAGAGCCAACCTTTGCTCTGCACCTCTGGACTCTGCTCTGCCTCCAGTCTCACCTTCCAAGGGTTATTCAGCCACCTAGACAAGCAGCATTTCTACATGTCTCCAAATAGATTTGCTTCTGCTTAGAGCATTCTTGAACTGACAATTAGAAATATCATTAAAGCTGTGCTGAGAATCCCTTGTAAAAAACGAAATATTTCTCTCCTGCATATGAAGAAGTGTTATCTAAGCAGAAAAAAAAGTAATTGGAAGCCATACCCAGACAAATGGGTGGATTGGGAGATCCAAGAGAGAGGGAGGGTGAGGGTGCTGATCAAGGCTTACAAGTGTGAGGCCTTCATCTGTTATAATGCATGTTTGTTTATCTTTCTTGACTACAGATTCCTCATGTGGATGGAGAATACGATTTAAAGGTCCCTCGAGACATGGCATATATCTTCAGTGGCGCTTACATCCCTCTAAGCTGCAAAATTATTGAACAGGTGACTGTCTCAGTAGGAGCCAACACAATGGAAATCAATGTTCCAAGCAGAGCACAAAGATTTATTATGCTCCAAATGCACCGAGCTGTGAATTAGTAGCACAAAGAACTCATTTGAAAGTAAATAGTAATCCACACAGTTCAGTGTTGTTCAAGGAAGAATAAATGAGGCCTTATTTGGATGCTTATGCAGATTTGTTCTCAAAGGAATATGTGCTTTCAACTTTGGTTACAAAATGGATCACCTCAGAACAATGGAAGTTTCACTGGAACACTAGCCCGGGAACATCGCCAGTGGTGGTATCAGTAGTTGGGCTATTAGTAAATATGCTACATTTAGAAAAGCTAGGCTATTAGAAAATGCCCTACACTTAAAGCCAGTTTTCTGTCATGAAAATCAAGCCTTTATAAGTGCCTAAGACTGATTATACAGCAGTGGTCTCTTAGTATACTATTGTTTTGGATGTTCAAAGATCCCTTAGATTTTGCCCAATTCTGTAAACCTGTGCTGGGGGTTCCTTTGTATGGCCTTTCAACTCATTATGACCTGCTTATAAGAACAGATCAAAAATTCATCTACCCTCTCCTGTTTCCTGTTATATTCCTATATAAATAGCAATAATAATATTCTTAGCTATAATAAGATTATTTCTTTAGCAACAATAAAATAGATAACAACAGAGCATAACATAAAATATCAATAGTAATAAAGAGCATATTGAACAGAGCTCTAAGCTATGTAGAAATCGGTGGCAAATTATTTCCCTGAGAAAATCAGCTCTAGAAGGCGACCACTGCAGGCAGAATCTCTAGGCTATCGAAGAGTTAACTAAAGACAGAATCTCTAGGCAAATGAAGTAACTGCACGGGAACAGGAATCGGGAAAACCAGCTTTGGGAAGTGCTTCACCTGACCAACTGTGTCTTCAGTTTCCAGGGCCAGTCTACACTTCATTTCCTATCATTTGTCTCCAACCTTTATACAGGCTGGGCAAGTCACTCTGGTCCTAGCATTCTGCCCTTCTCGCATTACAAAGTCTTTGTGCCACTATCCCTGCTCTTCCCCTCTTATTGGTTGTGACACGCAATGACGTCTCCTTTTCCGGAGAACTGTTTTGTGTGCATATCTTTGGCATGGTCTCCCAGCAGCAGTAGCATGCACTCTAGATCTAAAAAAAAAAGCCTGAACACATTTTCTCGCACACCTTGTGATTTATAATTGCATTTTGATTTTGTGTCGTGCTTTCATATGAGGTACTTCAAAATGCTTTACAATTGCTGAGATGGAATAAAGGATGGACTGGAGAAATGCAACATTCCGCCACTACGTATGGACAGCTAGCAGAATTGTGATAACAAAAATAAGAGAGGACTTGTTTAAATAACATTTTCTGAAGAAAAATGTTGACATTTTCTAGCTCAAAAATCGAAGAACAATCCAATAGGGTCATTCATCAAAATGAGTTATGGCATTAATGGATGCATTATGAGCAATAACGCACGTCGCGAATGCACATTTTTTGGAGGGGCGGGGTCAGGGAAGAGTTTGAGCGGGATTTAGTAAAATGAGGGGCAATATTGTACCATGCGAGAACGATGGAAATGACTATACTTTTTGGCGTTGGGCTGTGCGATATGCCCGAATTTGCCATAATGCAATTAGCGATAAATTATTTGAATTGCATTTTGGCCATTTCTGGGCTTGAGAGGGGCGAGGAGTGCAGTAGAAAGAGAGAGAGAGCACTACTGGGGAGGGCCTCACAGTGTGCAGCTATTTATATCTCATAGGAGGGCCATCTAATAGGTTGAGGTGAGGTGTTGGTGGTGGTTTAGGAGCTAGTAGATTGTGATATACAATCAACACAGTACACCTTGGTGAAGATTTGACATCATTTGGAATGAGGAAAGTCTCACAAAGATGAAATTTCTACTATGTTCTCTCATTCTAGCTTGATGAACACTTCAGGGTACCATCAAGCTAGGATAAGATAACATAGTACAAAACTTCATCTTTGTGAGACTTTCCTCAAGCCAAATGATGTCAAATCTTCACCAAGGTGTACTGTACTTTTTTACGTCTCACTCTACATGCGAAACTGGCCCCTAAACCACCACCAACACCTCACCTCGACCTATTAGATGGCCCTCCTATAGAGAGATAAATACTTCACTAATATGAGGGCCTTGTAGATAGGCTCTCTCTCTCTGAGACCATCAGATGATCAGTCAATTGACTCCCTAATTTCAGAAGGATTTCTGCTTTCAGAGCATATTATTTCACTGCTGCAAGTACAGAAACACTGGAAATTCTCCTTTCAGGTTCTGGATCGCAAGGCCTGGACAGGGATGGAAGAGGTGGTTCGTCTACTCAACGGAAATGAGTTTGCTGGTGAGTTCTGTAGATGTGCATTGATGCTTGCCTGTGTATACACACGTACGCATGCTATGTATTTTCTAGTGTATGCAGCGATCTTTACTATGTTGTGGAAAAAAATGACTTTCAGGGAAGAAAATGCTTGGCAGTGTGTTCGTGTGTATAAAATATATAATTATTATATGGCTACACTGTGTGTAGTTCAGGGGTCAGCAGCCTTTCAAAAGTGGCATGCCAAGATTTAATATAAGGGAGCAGCAGTTCCAGACCTCAGGTGCCGCAAGCAGATCAAGTTTTCCGGATATGCAGTTAATATACATGAGATGGATTTGCATGCAGTGTAAGTAGTGCATGCAGATGCATCTCATTTGTATTCACGTTGTTAAAAAAGAGGTTGGACTTAAAATGTTTGCAAGATAAGCAGGTTTGTTAGGGGGAGGAATGTTGATTATACCCGGGTTCAATCCCCGGCATCTCCACCAGGAATCAAGCAGTATGTGGGAAGAACCCATGGTGGAGAATTACTAACAGCAGTACTTGAACCTTTACCTAAACAAATGATTGATTCCTGGACATAACAACGTCCATTTATGGATCTGTGTGCCAGGGATACTTTTTTAATGTTAGTAATATTCCTACTAGAATTTTAGCAGCTTTGCTAATAAAAAAAAATGCAGATCTTATTTAGCCTTATTTTTTCGTTTAATTGCTGCTTTTCAATAACTTGTAGTGATTTACACAAAAACAGATTGTAAATGCAAGAGGAAAAAAATCGGTGTTGGTCAGATTTTTACATAAGAACTCGAATATTAATTTTAATTTACAGCAATTTTAAGTTAAAATTAATATTTGAGTCATGTAAAAATCTGACTGAAACTAATATCTTTTTCCTCCTATAAAAAGAAAATGAGCAGGGAAAATGTATTTAGCAGCTGCGTCGATGTTTGTCCCATAAAACCTCAGCCACCACAGCATGATATGCCTTTAATCTAATTTCTGCTGCAACATTGCAGTTTTCTAAAGCAAAAAGACTGTCACTTGTGAGACGTTATGATATCGCCACACCATGCAAGAAGAGAAACGAGTTGAGCCTTAGCATTTTATTTTAAACCTCAGAATATTCCTTAGTTGCCAACAGGGGCGTAGCCAGAACTGATGTTTTCACAAGGCCAAAGATTAATATCCCCAGCAGTATTTCTCAACTTAACTACTACTCCTCATCCCCAGGAGTCTGCCTATCTCTCGTGTCCCTCTTAACCCTCCATGCCCTACCTGGCCTATGACCTAGCAGTCTTCTCCGCCTTTTAACCCTCCAGTACCCATGCCCCACTGTTCCCAGCAGTCTAGTCTCAGACTCAAACCCTCTTCTTTAGCAGCCTCTCTGTTATTGAACAGTAGAGGCCCCTCTGTCTGTCCGTCCAAGTCCTGGTTAACGTCTACATCCTCCTCTTCCAGAGTCTCCGCTGGCCATGGCCCCCTGAAATGCTCAAGTGAGCAGTCTATCTGCTGCCGCTTTTCTCTGGCTTTGGCTGCATGGCACCAGCTCTTAATCTGCTTTCTCTCCAGCCCCATGCATTTGCAACGCTGAGACTATCCAATTGACCCCATATTGATGCTGCCTCCTTTTGATTTGGTTTTGTATGGCAATACTGCTGAGGCCACTTTCTGGCTCCTGTCATTGGCCCCATGCTGCAGCTGTTTCTGTCTCCTTGTCATTGACTCTAAGGGAATTATCACTACTGCCATGAGTTCGTCACAGCTGGCATGAAACCGGGTCAAGGGGAGGGTCTGAGTCTGGGAGACAGGCAGTGGAGATAGCCTGGGTGAACACTATGAGGCTTGGAGACAGCAGTGGTCAAAGACAGCACTCATCTCTTGCTTCACTCCCATATTGCCAGTACTGAGCTGACACACGTGCCTGCCAATGAAAATTGTTGCTGGCCCCTGGTATAGGGATATATACACACACATACAGTATGTTTGTGGATACTAGAGTTCCTGAAAAAGTAGTGTCTTGTGTAGGATACACTTATCAACAATTCACATATCTGCTTCCAGTGTGTTAATGCTCCTGTGTTAATGTCAGATCCCATTTCTGAGGGCATTTCCACGTCTGACTTCCAGCGACTCATCTTAGTTGTTTTTCTTGGAGGCTGCACATTTTCAGAGATCTCGGCTCTCCGATTCTTGGGAAAAGCAAAAGGTAGGAAATGCAATACCTGGAGAATGGGAGAAACTGGGATTGCCAGATCTTATGGTTACTCAGTTCACATGCCTTGGGTCACTTAATTGTGTATTCAGGAGGAGTAAGGTGTTTTACTAAGGAGCTTGAAACTAATTACAGGGAGAAAGGGAAGCTCTGAAACATAGTTATACACTGTGCCTCACCTGCGAATGTTTCCGTCTCAGAACCTTACTTTGTCTATATAAATGAGGACATCACCAGGCAGTGTACAGTTATGTGTTTATAAGATTTTAATGCTGCAAAATCTTAGGCCTGATTGTCTGCTTTTAGCCCCATTAACTAATTTTTATTTTCTTTTTTAATCATTGTCTTACTTTATGAAATGCCCCAAGTCTCTTGTTCTGTAAGTTTGTCTTATTAGATTGTAAGTTGTATTGGGAAGGAACTGTCTTTTTTTTTTTGTGTGTGGTGTTTTTACAGTGCTACGTATGTCATGTAGCACTCTAGAAATGTTAAGTTGTGGTAAACAAACAAGCAGAAGTATCCTATCAGTTCCAGCTGAAATTCCAGAAGTGTGAGCTTCTACAGAGAAGTGCAGCAATAATATTAGAGAACTCGGCACAAATTTAATGCCCATAAATTTTCAAATAATTTTTATTCACACCAAATTTTTAATATGTTTTTAACTAGAACCTACATGTGCTAACAAATTTCATACATTAAAAATTTCATACAGATATCTATCTATCTTTTTCAGTATAATTGTTATATGTTGGGCATGTTAACATTGTGTGGTATAGGGATATATTTAAATTGTTTATTACATGCCTTATAGGCATTGGGGTGATTTTACATGAATGAATGGTATGAATGGTTAGAGTGTTATAGAGTGTTAATGCGTCGTTGATGGTTTTTAATGTATGAAATTTGTTAGCACGTGTAGGTTCTAGTTAAAAACATATTAAAAATTTGGTGTGAATAAAAATTATTTGAAAATTTATGGGCATTAAATTTGTGCCGAGTTCTCTGTTTTCGAGTTTTGCGTTTACAGTTAGCAACAGAGTAGTGCGTACGGTATATTATTACAGCAATAATATTAGGCATCTGGCAGTATAAATATCTTTGTAGTAGCAAACAGCCATACCAGTTGGGATTTCTGTAAACCGAACTTCCTCACACTGATATGCATCATTTCTGTGGCCATTTTATTTTTAAGGAGCACAAAGTATACTACTAGTCTTGTGAATTTATCATTTCACAGTAGTGTTATACAATATACATTGCGAACATTAATAACATTGCCCTTATAGGACAAGTTTGTATATGCAGCCAAGGATCCTTTTAATTCTATCAGTGTGTAAACTCAATGTATGTGTCTTAATAGTAACAGAGAGCAAACCGTGCTCACCACTGTCCCATGTATTCAAAAAATAGCCACATGATCAGAGATTTGTTAAAATGAAAATATAGTGGAAATGTCCATATTCTAATCAAAGCACTCTCCCACACTTTAACCTCCTAGCTACGTTTTATTTGATTCCACTTGTTGGTTGGTTATAGTTATCAGCAGTCAACATGCATGCAATAAGTTTTTGGTGATATGTCATTGTGGGATAGATTTTGGGAATTAGCTGGCTAGACTTGTGCTTTTGAAATTTTTGCCACTACTAAGCAATTAAATAGAGCCATGATTATTCATTAGGTGGTTACGTTTATCTGCTCAAAACGTGGGAGTTCCTGGAGTTGTGGCTGAGTTGGTGGTGGTACTTGGTCGGCTAGTGCGAATATTTACCACTAGCTGGCTAAGTTAGGCAGCTACCCCTGTTCCCTGTACGTATCCGGATCAGTCCAGACTCCTGGTGTTTTGCCCCCCCTCTAGCAGATGGAGACAGACGTTTACCAACCAAAACTCCGCCTACAGTCCGGCAATATTCTTCTGTCTCCTAGCAGGTGGAGGAGGTGCAAAACCTACAGTCTGTGCTGGATCCTAAGTTTTAGGTGGTAGATAGTGTTAAAAAAAAAAAAGAGGGATATAGGAAAAAGGTTAGGGTAGGGACCGCGGAGGCTTGCCTGCTGGTCCCTACGTCAGCCTCCCAGAAGGTTGTGAGGTCCTGAGGGGACCATCCTTTCTTGTTCTAAGGCCGCTGATGAGTGGGGGAGCCCCACGCTCCAGCACACCATCAACGCTAGGGGGGACACCGGGGTGCCCGGCTGGACCCGGACCCAAGGGATCGGTAAAGTTTTGGAAAAAAAAAAAAAAAGTTTTGTTTGCCTATTTGCTTGTAGCTTTCTCTTTGGGGAGGTCCGGGCGCTGATTCGCCGATTCGGGGGCTTGTTTCCTTTAATTTTCTTTATTTTTTCTCTCCCTCTCCCTCCCTCCAAAGCCGCGATGGGCAGCGTGTCGGGCCTGCGGCGGCGCGGCTGTCCAGGGACAGCTTGTGTTCCTCCTGTGTGTGTGTGTGGGGGGGGGTTTCGGCGATCCAACTAGGGACCCGGGGGGCAAAGCAGTCTCGCGCCAAGTCCGCGGTGAGCAGAGCGACGGTTTGCGCCGGCCCGCCTCCGGGGCACCCGGTAATGGGCGCCATTTTGACTCCTCGGGGGTCCGAGTCGAACACGGTGCTGGTGGATTGGGGGGGAGGACGACCATCCTCCGCGATTGTCCCCGCAGCGCATGGTCTCCGTGGGGGACACTCCTGCCTGGCCAGTGGGTCCCAGTGGCAGTAGGCCTTCTGAGGGGGATGAGGATGGAGCATCCTCGGACTCATCCTTTGGGTCCGAGTTTGTCCTCCTCATGCACAAAGCATTTAAGGCCCGGAGGCTAGCCAGGAAGAGGCCCCAGGAGACCGCTGCTCTGTGCTCGGGGCCTAGAGCGGGTAAGCAGTCGAGGTCCGCCTCGAGCTAGAGGGCCCGGCCAGATCCCGGCCCCTTCGTGCCCCGGCTGTCAGGGGTGATCCGGACTCCACTACGGAGTCAGATGAGCCGGAGGGGCACGCAGGGGATCAGCACGTCCCGTCCCAGCCTCTGAGGGGGGGGTGTCGATGGGAATGCGGAGATCAGGGGGCCACGGGTTCCCGAGTTTCCCACGGGACAGAGGGGGATGACCCGAAGGCGATGAGGTTGTTCAGAAAGGATGAGCTGGGGCCCCTTATCCCAGAAATCCTGGGAGAATTGGAAATTCAATTACCACAGGAGGAGTCCTGGCTCAGTGTGACGGATCCGGTCATCTTGGGACTTCAGAGTCCTCCTTCAGCCTTCCCATTACATTTTTCTGCTTCAGATCTGATTTTTAAGGAATGGGATATGTCTGATTTAGGGCTGAAGGTGGCGAAGGCGATGGATAAGCTATATCCTTTGCTGGAAGACACCCTGGAGATGTTACGTATGCCAAAGATAGATTCGGCAGTAGCGGCGGTCACGACGAAGACCACCATTCCGGTCACCGGGGGCACCACACTCAAGAACTTACAGGACAGGAAGTTGGAGATTCAGCTCAAGAGGATCTTCGAGGTCTCAGCGTTAGGTATGCGCGCGGCCATTTGCAGTAATTTTTCCTTACGGGCTGGCCTTCGTTGGGCGCAACAACTTCTGGCCAATGAGTCTCTGTCACCTGAGGAGGCATGTCAGGCTGGGCGTTTGGAAGCAGTCATTGTCTATAGTTCTGACGCCTTTTATGACCTGCTTCGCACTTCAGCCAGGACAATAGTGTCCGCGGTGGCGGCGCATCGTCTGCTGTGGCTCCGTCATTGGGCGGCGGATGTGACTTCTAAGCCCCGCTGGGGTTCGTTGCCCTTTAAGGGTAGACTATTATTTGGCAAGGAGTTAGAAGATCTGATTGAGTCCTTGGGAGTGAATAAGGTGCATCGGCTTCCAGAAGATAGACCAAGGACCAGGGGCGTTGCAGCTTCTTGTTCTCGCTTTCGAGGCGGTCGTCGTTCTAGAACCTCTTGGGGCTCGGCGTCTTCCTTTCGGCATAGCGCAAACCGGCAACAGGCTTATTTGCAGTCCTTTCATGGGCGCCGTTTCGGTCGTCCGAGAGCCGGTCAGAGCGTGCAGGGGGGTAAGCCTGCACAATGATGTGCGGCCGGTCCACTCCTTGGTACCCAGAATCGGCGGAAGGTTGAGTCGGTTTTACGAGGCGTGGACCAGGATCACGTCGGATCACTGGGTCCTGGTGGTGATAAGGCACGGTTACGAGTTAGATTTTTTACACCGGCCGCGTCAGTGCTTCCTGGTGTCGCCTTGCGCTTTTTTCAGAAAAGCGTCTGGCAGTAAGGACGACACTGGGGCGGCTCCGAGATCTTGGCGCGATCGTTCCGGTTCCACCCAACAAGCTCCGCAGGAGCCGCTATTTCCATTTACTTCGTAGTGCCGAAGAAAGAAGGAACCTTTCGCCCTATACTCGACCTAAAAATTGTCAACAGATGCCTGCGAATCCCGCGGTTTCGGATGGAAACCTTGCAGTCTGTGATCGCTTCCGAGAGGCTGGGGGAGTTTCTGGCCTCCCTGGACCTCACGGAAGCATATCTACACATAGGCATATGGGCAGAGCACCAGCAGTTTCTCCGGTTCGCAGTGCTGGGGCAGCATTTTCAGTTTCAGGCGCTCCCATTCGGCCTGGCAACGGCTCCCTGAACGTTCACCAAGATCATGGTAGTGGTAGCGGCCCAGCTGCGACAGGAAGCGTTGTTGGTACACCCCTATCTGGACGATTGGTTGATTCGGGCCAAGTCAGAGACCCTATGTCAGGCAGCGATTCAGCAAGTGCTCCAATTGTTGCGTTCTCTCGGTTGGATAGTAAATGTAGCCAAGAGTCATCTGGTGCCGTCGCAGTCACTGGAGTTTTTGGGTGCGTTGTTCAACACCTGCCAGGGCACGGTGTCTCTCACAAAGGAACGCATATTCAAGTTGCAGAGGCAGGTTCGAAAATTGTTATCCAATCCACTACCCATCGTCTGGGACTATTTACAAGTGTTGGGATCAGTGACTTCCACACTGGAATTGGTTCCTTGGGCATTCGTGCCTTGGGCAGTCAGTGTTGCTCTCCCGTTGGAACCCAGTGTCAGAGGACTTTCGTCTGCCGTTACCCCTGACTTAGGTGGCCAGGGACAGCATGGATTGGTGATTGTCTCCGGCCAACTTGAGTCGAGGAGTCCACTGGAGATTCCGTCGTGGACAGTGGGGTCACTATGGACGACAGCCTTTACGGTTGGGGAGCGGTCTGCCTGCACAGGTCGATGCAGGGACAATGGTCCCCACAGGAGGCGTCTTGGTCCATAAATCGCCTGGAGACCAGGGCGGTCCGGCTGGCTCTGTTGGAGTTCCTTCCGCTCATCCGAGGTCAGTCCATCAGGATCTTATCGGACAATGCGACCATGGTGGCTTACATCAATCGTCAGGGGGGAACCAGGAGTCAGCCTGTGGCAGCCAAAGCTCGACTACTGATTGCATGGGCCGAAAAACATCTGAGCAGCTTGGCAGCCTCCCACATAGCCGGGGTAGAGAATTTTCAAGCGGATTTTCTCAGCCACAATTGGCTGGATCCCTGAGAGTGGGAGCTCGCGGGAGATGCGTTTCAGCTCATTTGTGCTCGGTGGGGCACACCCACAGTCGACCTAATGGCAACCTTCAAGAATGCGAAAGCTCCTCGATTTTTTGCTCGGTGCCGAGAGACGGCGGCGGAGGGAGTGGACGCTCTGGCGGTGCCATGGCCAACAGATGTGTTCCCTCCGTGGCCGCTCATAGGTCGAGTGTTGCGGCGGATCGAGGCACACTCGGCGGCCGTAGTGATGGTCGCTCCCGAATGGCCACGACATCCGTGGTTCGCGGATCTGCTGAATTTGGCGGTGGAGGAACCCTTGCGCTTTCCGCATCTACCAGACCTGCTGCATCAGGGTCCTGTTTGTTTCGACCAGGTAGATCACTTTTATCTAGCGGCATGGCTTTTGAGAGGCAGCAGTTGAGGTCCAAGGGTTATGCGGAGGCAGCAGTGACCACCCTGCTGAAGTCTCAAAAGGTTTCTATGTCCTTATCTTATATGAGAGTTTGGAAGGTGTTTGACTCCTGGTGTCTGGCTCGTGGCGTGGTTCCTACCTGGGCGGCTGTGTCTGATATCCTTCTTTTCCTACAAGAGGGCTTGTCTAAGGGCCTGTCGTGTAGTTCGTTGCGGGTACAAGTAGCGGCACTGGGTTCCTTGCGCGGGAAAATTCAAGGTGCATCGTTGGCAGCACACCCGGATGTAGTGCGTTTTCTTAGGGGGGCGAAGCATCTACGTCTGCCGTTTCGACGACCATGTCCGTCCTGGAATTTGAACATAGTCCTGAAGGCTTTGTGTGCAGCCCCTTTTGAGCCTATTCGCAAGGTCACCTTAAATGATTTAACTCTGAAAGTAGTGTTTTTGGTGGCTAATTGTCTCGGCGGATTTCAGAGCTGCAGGCTTTATCGTGCCGTGAGCCTTTCTTAAGAATTTCAGAGTCGGGGGTGTCTTTGCGTACGGTTTCTTCCTTTTTGTCCAAGGTAGTTTCTTCATTTCACGTGAACCAGACGATCGAGCTGCCATCATTTGTACAAGTGGATGGTTCGGATCCTTTGGCTAAGGATCTCTGGAAATTGGATGTACGGCGAACGCTATTTGGAAGTGACCAATGCGTTCCGGGTGTCTGACCATCTTTTCGTCCTTTGGAGTGGTCCCAGAAGAGGTAATGCTGCTTCTAAGACTACTATTGCTCATTGGCTGAAGGAGACCATAAGCTCGGCGTACCTCGTACAGGGCGGTCTCTACCTTTGAGTCTTTGGGCTCATTCTACTCGTTCTCAAGCCACATCCTGGGCTGAATGTCACCATATTTCTACGGAGGAGATTTGTCGGGCAGCGACCTGGAAGTCTTTACATACGTTTGCTAGACATTATCGTCTGGATGTCAAGGCTCCGGGTCATGCGGGATTTGGAGAAGGAGTGCTCAGAGCGGGCTTCTCCGGATCCCATCCCAAGTAAGGTAAGCTCTGGTAGATCCCAGGAGTCTGGACTGATCCGGGTACGTGCAGGGAAAAGAAAATTAGGTTCTTACCTTTGATAATTTTCGTTCCTGTAGTACCACCGATCAGTCCAGAGTCCCGCCCTGTTGTGTTGCTGATACCGGGAGAGGCAGTGGGTTGCAAGTGTGAGCTTGTGTTTTCAGCCAGAATGTGATGCCATAGTTTGATATCTCGGGTTCGGTTCCCAGTTGGGAGGTTGTGAACAGGTATCGATGTTATTTGTACTATAGTTAGTTGGAAGTATTTGATTGTTTCTTCTGCTTTGACATTAAGTAATACTGCCAGACTGTAGGTGGCACCAGCCTAGTTATAGGTGGAGTTTTGGTTGGTAAACTTCTGTCTCCATCTGCTAGAGGGGGGGCAAAACCCCAGGAGTCTGGACTGATTCGTGGTACTACAGGAACGAAAATTATCAAAGGTAAGAACCTAATTTTCTTTTCACAGGCGTAGCTGGCTTTAATCAAGTCGACCATGTTATAGCTAGCTAGATTTAGGTCAGTTTTTAGCTTCACTAGCCACAGAGCAGCTTTTGAAAATTTGCCCCTAAAAGTATTGGGTTTAGTAAGAATTTGTGGCCCCTGAACCTTCAAGGGCTTCTGTTTTCTATTTTTCTTTATCATTCTCTCTCTCTCTCTCTCTCTGTGATACTAGGTTACAGGTTTATTTTCCTGACCACAGCAATCACTAACAGTGCCCGGATGCTAGAGGCCATGGTGGAGACCAGCCTGAACGTTTGACTAAACCAGACTGAATGTTTCTTGGACTTCTGAGATTCTTTATAAGGCTGTCTGTGCTGGCTGATGGGAACGGAGATCATTGTGCTGGAGTCGTCATCTCCAGCAGAAGAGAAATCTTTGATGAATTTAACTTCCGGCTTCAGGTGTGAAACCAGAACTTCACCAAAAAGGGATTCATAGACTTGGTACCCACTTCAGGAGAGTCTGCTCTTGTGCATGTGTGAACTTCAGTGCTGTCAACTGATTCCGCCTTGGAGGGGAATTGTTAATAAGGGTTCAATTTAGGTCCATGACTAAGGCCCAGACACATCTATTTTGTAAATCATTTTGGAAGGAAAATCCTTTTATGTGATTTTTTTCATAGAAAGAATTATCAGCGCAAAGCACATGGCTGCTTTGCTAACCTCTACGTGCCACTTTTTATCCAGGCTGCCTCTTATTGTACTACAGCTCGTGAGTGACATAAGATTTTTTTTATGTATTTTCTTTTTTACCCTTAATTTTGATTTCTAATGCTCATCTACAATGATTTTGTCTTTACCCTAGTTGGCAGAGGGTTCCTGGCATCTCTCCCTTATTAAACCTTGGAGCAGCAACGCAGTAGATCATTAGCCTGGAATCTTCCCTCCCTGCTATTCATACTTGACTCTCTAGTACCAGCCAAGCAAATTAAATATTCTAAAGCACGTGTTCTTATTTATTTTATGTTTTCATCCTGTTGTGCTGCCTGGGACTAGTGTATTTTTCCCTCTTGCTGTTTTCTGTGGTCCTTTTTAATCAAGGCTAAAGAAAATGGCTAGTCTTGAACAGGCTATGTACAACATGGCGGCGGCAGTATCATTCTTCATCTCATGCCTCTGGGGTTGTTTCCTTCTAGTCACGCTGCATTGGAATGGAAGGTCAGGATTTGAAACTTTGCTCAAATTCACAGCTGCTGTTGTCACCATTTTGGAAAAAGGAAGATGACTACTGGTTTAGGTATATATTTTCAGATATGTCCTATTGCCCTACAGACTGTCATGTTTTCAGGATTGTCATAATGAATATGCCTGAAATATATCTGCAAACAGTGGAGACCCTGCATATACAAATTTATCTTGTGCATCTTTATTGTGGATATTCTGGAAATCCGATTGGTTGTGGGGTCAATAGGACATATTTGGGAAATCCTGTAATAATACAAAGTTGGCTTGTTGCAGCCTGTGTTCTTTTGCTAGTGTGCATCAGTGAACAAAAACTGTGGCACATATGAATGTACAGGGAATAAAATGCATTTGTGACTATTAGCTAAAGTTGTGAAAGAGTGCTACTTGACCTCTTTTTCTTGACGAAGCATAAGTTGTTTAGCTTCTATGTCCATCATCTCCTATCAGTGAATAAAACAAGAACTAGAATTAAAAAAAAAGGAAAACCATTATGAATGGCTCGTACTTCTACCTCAGGTTTCAGCTTTTAGTGTCATCAAAATCAATGAGAGCCAAATACCTGGGAAAGGCGAAGAACGAGCACTGCAACCAAACTCCTGATCCTGGGTTACTTCTCACAGTTTCTTGCTTAAGCAAGCCTTTCTAAAAGCATCCAAGATAACTGTATGTGTACTTGATCCTGGGGTTTATATTTTTAGCTCTCACAATTGGAGTAAATAATCACTTTGCATCAGCAATGCAGGCACGTTTGCAGGAAAATGCTGTCATATATAGCCTGTGATGGTGTGGTGGAGTCAGTGCGCTGCTCTTTCTCCAGGTTGATGAGAAAACTTACAGAATAGCTTCAGCGAGAAATATGTAAAGCAGCCCTTCAGCATCATAGACCCGTATTCAGTAAGATTTCTTCCCGCTTGCCTTTTCTTAATGCATATGACCATCTGTTTTTTTGTTACAGTATTTTTAAAAAGTCAGTTTGTAGGGGTTTTCAGTTCTGGTCTTTGAGACCCCCAAACAGGTCTAGTTTTCAGGGTAACCGAGCTGTGCAAATTAGCCTTGTTTGTAGACCATATGTATTCTCATACATCTGCTAAATGTTCATTGTGGTTATCCTGCAAACCAGACCTGTTTGCCATCATCGCTGAGAACCCCCATTCTAATTACTACATAGCGTTAGCATATGTGAAAGTTTTATAGCATTGGATCCAAACCTGTTATCAGGGACCCTTGTTGGTTGGATTTTCAGGATATCTACCAAGACTCTGCATAAGATATTTCTATGCCTTTGTCCATTGTATGAAAATAAGTTGCATGCATGCTTCTTGGCAAACCGCAGGCACACCAACCAAACAGTTTGTGCCTCCATCTGTTGATATTCCACTCCAGCACCCTTGCACCATCAACTCCTGACAGTGAGCTCTCTAATCCCGGAAACTCTCATCTTCATTACTACCAACAAATCCGGTGTCATCAGGGAAATTCCTTTTCTGAAATAGTCCACATGCAACCACCAATTCAACTGGAATTTCATCTTTAATGGAAGTAGCAGCTTCGCCGCATAATTCTGTGACTGCGGACTCCATTGGGAGAGTAAGGTGCACTGAAGAGGGCGTATATGTGCCCTCGTCCAGGGAACTACTAATGTGGCAGCCTTCAACCCCAGGACCTGTAGATAAGACCACATGGTCAGATGAACAGAATTCCATAGGGATTGGACTCGTAGCATCAATGAGGGGATCTGAGACTCTGGCCAAAACACTCTGCCCAGCTTTCGACTGAATCAAACCTCAAGATACTCTAGGGTCTGAGATGGCTACAAATTGCTCTTAGCCAGATTCACCACCACTCTAGATCCTATAGCAAGGAAATCACCCTCTGGGAAACACAAAGACTCTCTTCCAGTGTCTTAGCTCGAATCAACCAGTCATGAACTAGAATGCCCTCCTTGCGAAGGGTTGTTTCTACCACTACCATAACTTTGGAAAGGGTCCTGGTGCTGTGGCTAGTCCAAAAGGTAAGGCCTGAAACTGGTAATGACGATCCAGAATAGCAAATCGGAGGAACCACTAATGCGCTGTAGGAATATGCACATATGCCTCAGTCAGATCCAGAGAGGTGAAGTACTTCCCCGCTTGAACTGCCAAAATGACAAAGTGCAACATTTCCATCCTGAAATGTGTATGTCAGTTGACGCCCTTGAGATCCAGTATGGGCCGAAATAACCCTTCTTTCTTGGGTATGACAAAATTAATGGAATATTGGCCCGTCTTTTGCTGCGATTCTGAAAAGGGGATCACCACTTTCAGAATCAGCCGTTGTAATGTCGCTTCCACTTCTACTCTCTTCTGAGGGGAGTTCCATGAAAAGACCACAAAGGCATCCTGAGGAAATCGAAGAAATGCTAGAGCACAGCCGTTCTAACCACTTTGATAACCCATTGATCCGAAGTAATCTGGGCCCACCTGTAATAAAAGCAGGATAAGAACATAAGAAAATGTCATACTGGGTCAGACCAAGGGTCCATCAAGCCCAGCATCCTGTTTCCAACAGTGGCCAATCCAGGCCATAAGAACCTGGCAAGTACCCAAAAACTAAGTCTATTCCATGTTACCATTGCTAATGGCAGTGGCTATTCTCTAAGTGAACTTAATAGCAGGTAATGGACTTCTTTTCCAAGAACTTATCCAATCCTTTTTTAAACACAGCTATACTAACTGCACTAACCACATCTTCTGGCAACAAATTCCAGAGTTTAATTGTGCGTCGAGTAAAAAAGAACTTTCTCCGATTAGTTTTAAATGTGCCCCATGCTAACTTCATGGAGTGCCCCCTAGTCTTTCTACTATCCGAAAGAGTAAATAACTGATTCACATCTACCCGTTCTAGACCTCTCTTAATTTTAAACATCTCTATCATAACCCCTTCAGACGTCTCTTCTCCAAGTTAAAAAGTCCTAACCTCTTTAGTCTTTCCTCATAGGGGAGCTGTTCCATTCCCCTTATCATTTTTGGTAACTCTTCTCTGTACCTTCTCCATCGCAATTATATCTTTTTTGAGATGCGGCGACCAGATACTTGATAACTGTCTTCTGCACCACCAAGAAAGCCCGCAAACCTTCATAGGGAAGACTGAGAGGCTCCGGCTCCAGAGCCTGTATCCTTCTGAGGAACTCGGGGGTGAAAGGACTGAGATCTACGGAGGGACGGATCTCTGGGAAGAACCTACCCTATAAGGCTGAAAACACCAATAGTCTTGAGAGTGGCCACTTGCTCGATAAGTCTGAGAAACTGGTTTCTTATCTTCTGGTAAATGCGAGACCTGGGTCTCTTCCTATTTACTTGCCATTTTTACCATAGTAATGATGGCAGAAAAAGACCAAAATGGTCCATCTAGTCTGCCCAGCAAGCTTCCCAAGGTAGTAACTTCCACTCCATGCAGCTTACCCCCATGTTTCTCTTAAGGGTAATAACTGCTGCTCCATACTAGTTACGCTTTTTTTTTTATTTATTCCCATCCTCTAGCCTTTTAGGGATCCACAATCTTTATCCCACACCCCTTTGAAATCCTTCACAGTTTTAGTCTTCACTACTTTCTCCAGCAGGGCATTCCAGGCATCTACCGCCCTCTCAGTGAAGAAATATTTCCTGACATTTGTTATATGTTTTCCTCCCTGGAGTTTTAAATCATGACCTCTAGTTCTACTAAGGAACGAATACCAACAAAATTAAAAACCTAACACTAAACCAGACTAAAGGTTTTGCACCTCCACCATCGGCTGGAGACAGAAAAATACGGACAGACTCTAGGTGGCACCTCAGAGGTATAGGACGGAGTCCATTAAAACTTCTCTGTCTCCATCTGCTGGAAGGGAGGCAAAACCCAGGAGTCTGGACTGATCCAGGTACATACAGGGAAAACCCTAATTCTGAAGAACTTGCTGCCTGCTCCATTTCCTGTTTGTCTTGCATCACCCTCGTACAGGAAGTGTTAAAACAGGAGAACTACAAAGCAAACTGTAGATAACCTGTTAATTCTGAAAAACAGCTCCCTTATTGTGAGTGAGAAAATGTATCCTGTTTCGTTAAGCTCAGCTCAAACTAGCTGTGCTGACAAATAAGTGACAGTGGTATGTCAAGTACTTAAGACTCAATCTACCGTTCCAAGAGACAGGTAGAGAGCTGAATCCATTTGAGTGGCAAGTTACTCTGCAGGAGAACCAAGTCAGAGGTGCATGGCCATTAATTTACTCAGTAAATCTGAGAGCAGTAGTATACAAACTGTACCAAATGTACAATTTGGATTAAACAATTAGAAATAGAAAATTTTGAGGTGGGTGTTAACCAACTATCCTCATGGTAGTTGGAGGCAGAGAACACTGGCATATAGGATTCTAATGATATATGTAGAGATAATGTGTAAAAAAACAAAACAAAAAAAGAAAACCACCACCACATTTTATTTATTTATTTCAAATTTTTTTATATATACCGGCATTCGAGACAGCAGTCATCTATAAAATGTATGTTTTATAGTTATGTTTATAGTTCTTGTTGTAAATATTTGACTTATTAATATTATACTGTTTAATGTATTCACCTGGTTACATGTAAGGGCTCCACCCAAAAAACTTAATTGTATTCCGCTGTTATATGTAAGGGCTCCGCCCAATAGTTCTTGTTTTTTGTGAACCGATGCGATGTGCGAACGGACATCGGTATAGAAGAGACTTTAAATAAATAAATAAATAAACCCAGCTATTTGATGAGGGGGAACATACACACATATTCTTGTCGGGTGAGCAGAAGCACAAGGAAATACATGGACGTGTAGTTTCATTTCCTTGAGAAAAGCAGCACTTCATCTTTGTGCTTGCAATAGGGTTCAGCATGCACTCAGTTTATCCCTTATGGACTTGTTGGCCATCCTATCTGGCAGTTAGCAAGATGAGGTTTGTATGGTTCCCTATTCCAAGAGCTACCCTGTTCATTTACATTCAGAGTGGAAACTGTTACACTCACAATACTGACGATCTTAGTGGTGGGGAGGGGGGGCAGGTGCATAGTTGGGGAGGTGAGAAGAGATGGAAGGAAGGTGTTAAGTAGATTCTATTAGATGGGAAAGGCTAAGTAATGGAGACTACATTAATACCTCTTTCTCACAGATAGAATAAAAAAAGACTAAGGATTTTCTTTTAATTTTCAAATAGTTACCTGAAAAAGCTGCTTCAAACTAATATATTTTAGGAATTTATAGCAATCCCTTTTAATGCTACTGTGTCCAAAGTATGTTATTCCTCCAGTGCTCCTTTCCAAACACTGAGCATCAGAAGCTTGGTTTTCAATTACCTGAAAATCTGTAAATGAAAAGAAATGCCCTGGGAGATGTTCCTCACTCAGCCGAACAATTGACTCCTGGAATTTAAATCACAGCCTATTGACTGCACTCTCACACCCTTGCCCTAGATGCTGCGGCCACACCCATGTCTACAAGCCTGATTTACTCAAATTGTTAAAGAAAGACAGAAAATGACTTCTAGCTCAGAAGGCTGCATTTAATGCTGTCCTCTACTGTTTACCCAAAAGGCAAGTGGCTGCAGAGCAGGGCCCCTGGGCTTGGCATCCTCTCAGGCTGTTGCATATTGAAACGAGCTTTAAAAAAAACGGTAGTGGGCAGCCAAAGCCAAGACACTGAACAAGTCTGCAGCTTTTATTCATAACTCTTTGTATCTTTTATTTTGGTTCTAGGGCCAGCACTAGCACTTGCTGACCAATTTCAAAATGGACAACAAATGCTACTCTACGCCCAGAGAGCTGAAAGCGGTTTTGCTGGATGACAACTGGATTTACGGACCAAAGTGGCTTCAAAACTAGCCAAGAGTCACACAAAATTCTATCCCGGGCTGCTCATAAATTAACGCCCACTCTGATCTAGACGTTCTTGTGCTGCTGCTCATGTACGCCCTACCGCAAGCAACCCCGCCCAATCGCCAGTGGGCTGGCTAACGAACAGCTCTGCGGCGCCCATATCCTCCCGTTTCTCTCACAGAAGCCTCACCAGATGAACAGGCCAGCCCTCCCCTCCCGTGTCTTCCAGGTTCCCGCGCCTGCCGGGGAAGCTGCGGCGCAGCGACGCACGCGCACAGCACCCGCCCGGGCCGGCAAGTAGCCAGCTTCAAGCTCAGCAGATTTCAAGCTCCACGCGACCGAGTGGCGCAACTGTAGGGTGTGCGAGGATCAATGTTGTCGCAAGCAGGAGGGGGAAGAAAACGCATCCTAGCTTGCTAATTGGCGGTGCACACGAACCCGCCCCCCCCAAAAAAAAATAAAGCTCCCTTCACCCCCCCCCCCCCCCCCATGCAATTCAAAAATAGCTCAATAGGAAACCCCTAGCCTTGGTAACGCTCGACGGAAGAGTCGTTGGTCTGGTGCTCGTGACGTCATGACGCCGACCAATAGGGAAGCCGTTTGATATTTTGCTGCAGAATTTGAAAACGTCTTGGAGGCGAACGGTTTGCTGGTGTGAGAGAGAGAGAGGGGGAGGTGGTCGTGTGGCTTCGGCGGGCTGTGTTTTGGACTTTGAGGAGCAGGACGGAACTGTTTGATAAGGGGGGGGAGAAGAATAACTGGGCATTGTCGTTATGAGGAAAAGGTAAGGGAGGGGGCGCGCGTGTCCCTCAGTATAATGCTGTCCACTCCGGCTTCTCCGAAGCTTTCTTTTCGCTTCTTGGGACGGCTGGGAACCTCTTCTGCCTGGCTTACTCTTTCACTGATGGGATTGATTGGGAGTTTATTTCTAGCAGTTTGAAATTCCTACATTAAAGCTGGGTTTTATTAATTGTGGGGCGAGGGAACCAAATCCCTCCACTATCATATGCTACCTCGAAGATTGAGAGGGGACGTTTGTGGTGTTCTTACAGAATCTGTTGCTATTAAGTACCTCTGATCTGTTTGCTCAATTTTGAAATCTTACTTTAAGAAGTTCGATGTTTGCTTTAAGTTCGTTGTCCCACGTTCAGTGCCTGCTTTCTAAAACGATCTCTTCCTTCCTCCAGCCAGATACACCCAACTCTCGCCGTGTTATATCCCTTGTCTTGCTAGCCCGCGGTTGGTGATAGTCCTAAAACTCTTTAGTTCTTTCCTTGGTTTTATAACGACAACATAGAGCTTCATCAAAGAAGCTGACAAAACAAAATTAAACTTCAGGAAACGTGGGGGGGGGGGGGGGGGTATAACAAATGTAGTGTTTCTCCGTATGGCTTTATATATGCTATTTGTTAGAGACAGTCTATTAAAATGATTTCTGCTTGCAAAACGCTCTAAACAAGGCAGTCGTAGCTAATTCAGTGTCCAGTGCGTTTAAAGATGTTCTGCCATGTGTCGGAGAGGGTTTAGGGCCCTTATGTTCTTATAGGCGCCTTGTAAAACTGCAGGTACACCTTATTTGGCTCACAGAAGAAGCTGGTCGTGTTTGCTATCGTCTCTGGATTGGGTTACATTGAATGAACTAATACTGAGGATTTTTTTTTTTGTGTGTGAAAATAAAAAACAATCGCACGTTGTTTTCTGCCTCCCTAAGCTGCTTTGAAACTTAAAAAGGGAAGGGGATCTACAGAATTAACTTTACTTACCAGGTAGAGTCAAGCTGAAGTAGTAAGTTACCGTATAGTATGTGTGGTGTCCAATGTTGAAAAGGTCAGGCAGAGCCAGTCCTGCTTTTATTCTCTTCCCATCCACAGACCTGTATTTCCAGTTTCTTTCAGAAATGCTGCTCCTTTTGACTTGGAGCTATCTGATCACCCTATATAATTTTGTATCTGTATTGAGTGCATAGTAATAACTTTAGCATTATTCACTTTCCATACATTTTATTACCCCCTAATTAGAAGCAGTGCTTGCTAACATGTTTTAAACTTGTTCTAATTCAACACTTTTTTTTGTCATATGCATCCAGGCGTGGCCCAGTGGTTAGAGTGAACTGAGAGCTAGGGCTGCTTCCCTGATGGTTTATTTTATTTTTTTTGTGACCTTGAGCAAGTTGCTTTATCCTCCCTTGCCTCAGGTATCATTTAGATTGTAAGACTCTTGAGGAGAAGGGAGCAGGGACCTACTCACTGTACCTGAATTGTAACTTGTCTTGACTATAGGCTTGGAAAGGGGAGTAATTTAAAAATGCATATATATTTGCCAATCCCAAGAATAAGCAGTGGATTTCTGCAACACTCTTAAAAATTAATGGACATGTCCTCCAGGAACTTGTCCAAATCTTTTTTTTTTTTTTTTTTTTTTTTTTTTTTTTTAAATGCTCCTATACTAATAGTTTTCACTACATCCTCTGGCAATGAATTCCAGAGCTTAATTATGCATTGAGTATAAAAATATTTTCTCACATTTTAAATGTTACTCAATGTCATTGTGTGTCCCCTGGTCTCTGTACTTTTCGAAAGAGTAAATAACTGATTAACATTTACTTGTTCCATTCCACTTTATTTTATAGACCCCCCCCTATCATCTCCCCTCAGCCATCTCTTCTCCAAGCTGAAGGGTCCTAACCTCTTTAGCCTTTCTTCATAAGGGGATTGTTTCCATCCCTTTTTATCATCTTGGTTGCCCTTCTCATTACCTTTTCTAATTCTGCTATATCTTTCTTGAGATGCACACAATACTCAAGATGAGGTCACACCATAGAGCGATACTGAGGCATTATGATGTTCTTTTCCTAATAATCTCTAGGGTTCTATTTGCTTTCTTGGCTGGCTGCTGCACATTGAGCAAAAGATTTCAACATTTTCCTGCTTGATGATGCCTAATGTAGAAACCTTGAATTTTGTAGCTATAATTTGGGTTACTCTTCCCTAAATGCATCATTTTGCACTTGTCTAATTTCATTTGCTATTTGCATGCCCAGTCTCCTAGTTTTGCAATGTTCTCTTGCAATTTCTCACAATCCTCTTGTGATTTAACAACTTTGAATAATTTTTATCATTGGCAAATTTGATCCCCTTGCTTCCCATTTCCAGGTCATTAATAAATATATTAAAAGGCATTGGTCCCAGAACAGATCCCATGGGGTATTCCACTATTTACCATTTTCCATTGGGAAAACTTAGCATTTAGCCCTACTGTTTTCTATCTTTTAACCAGTTGGTAATCCACAATAGGACACTGCCACCTGTCTCATTTTATTTGTTTTTGTGTACCGACATTCGATTGAGATCACATGGTTCACATAAAAACTGAACAGTAAAGACAGGGGTTGCTTATTTTTACAGTATAACTTAGAACAGTTAACAAGAAATATATAATGCATGTGACCAGGAGAATTAGTGGCATGCAGGATGTAAACATAGCTAAGGAACAGATTACATTCATGGTTTAGAATAGATTAATAAGAGCTGTTTTAACAGGGTGCAAGGGTAACTTGGAGTAAAGAGGTTATGTGCATGACAACTTGAATGCAAATAAACTAGAACAGAGGAATAAGGGATTGGCTGGGGGGAGGGGGTCTTGGGGTTTTATAGGTTGGGTTTGAAGAGTAGGGGTGGAGGGAATGCTTTCACTTGCGGGCATTGGCTAGGGCCGAGGGGTGTATTCTTGAATATCTGGGATTGTAAGGGGGGGGGGGGTTGGACTAGGTTTCTGGTGGGGGTTTTTTTTTGTGTTTTTTTAGGTTTGAGTGGAGGGTTCCATTCTAAGCTAGGATGGAAGGGCATTCCATAGTGTGGGGCTGGCTACTGATATGGTGCATTTTCTGATTGAGGTGAGGTGTACTGCTTTGGGAGGTGGGATGGCGAGGAGTCCAGATTCAGCGGATCGGAAGCTTCTTTGTGAGGTGTATGGGAGGAGAGCTGTGCTTAGCCAGTCCAACTTGTTGAGCATTTTTTTGTATTGCACTCTATAACTGATGGGTAACCAGTGAAGGTCTTTGAGGATGGGGGTGATGTCACATCTTCTGATGTTTGCGATGGATCTGGCAGCTGTGTTTTGTGGTATCTGTAGGGGTTTGAGGGTGGAGGCAGGGAGGCCAAGGAGGAGAGAGTTGTAGTAGTCTAGCTTGGAAAAGAGGAGAGTTTGAGGACTGGTCGCCTTGGACAAGTGGCCGCTCTTGAGACTACCAGCATTTTCCCTTATAGGGGATGTTTTTCCCAAAGATTCTGTCCCTTCTGCAGATCTGTCCTTTCTAGGCCTTCCTGAAAGGCTTGAAAGGATGCAGGCTCTGGAAGTGGAGCCCCTCGATCTTTGAAATGAATATTTGTGGGCTCACCTGTTTGTTGCAGGAGATAGGTGGGCGCTTATCTTGTTTTTGTCACAGGTGGATCCAGTTTTACTTCGGATCAGTGGGTCCTTGAAGTGGTTTGGGACAGTTATGCTCTATAATTTGTTCTCATTCCTCTGGATGCCTTTATATCATCTCTATGCAACTCCCTTCAGAAGAGGGTAGCAGTGGAAGCTACGTTGCAAAGGCTGTTAGACCTGAAAGCTGTGATTCCCGTTCCCAAATTGCAGCAAAATACAGGGCGTATTTCCATTTATTTTGTCATGCCCAAGAATAAAGGGTCCTTTTGACTCATACTGGATCTCAAGGGAGTCAATTGTCATTTGCAAGTCACTCATTTCAGGATGGAAACTGCGTTCTATCATAATGGCAGCAGAAGCTGGAGACACCTGATGTCTCTGGATCTCTGAGGCATATCTGCATATTCCCATTTGTCAGGAGCAGCAACAGTTCCTACAGTTTACCATTCTGAATCGTTATTACCTGTTTCAGGCCTTGCCTTTCGGGCTGGCCACTGCACCCAGGACACGGGCAACAATAGCCTGTTGGGTTAAAGATGTCATTACAGTCGCCTATGTGGCTGCTGAAGTTGCTTTGCTGAAATAGGTTAGACCATTCCATGAGGGCTTGGGCAGTTTTGTGGGTGGAACTTCATTTGTCGCCTGCCGAGATTTCTGAGCGACAACATGGTCATCTTTGCACACCTTTTCCAAGCTTTACTGCACTATCAATTTGATTAGCTTCCCTAAATTCTCTTACCATTTCATTATCTGCCTCATTGTTGGCCAGGTGGAAGATAGGTGTATACTATTGTTATTCTCATCCCAAACACACACAGAATTTCTACCCATAAAGATTCAATTGTACATTTTAGTCTCTTGCAGGATCTTTATCCTGTTGCGCTCTGTGCCTCCCTGCCACCAAGTTGCTCCTCTCTTATTGCAACATAATTTGGTATAGCACTATCCCACTGGTATCTTCTGATTTCATTCACTGCTATATATTCTAACTCTCCCATCTTACTTTTAGCATACAGATACTTCAAAGTGTTGTTTTTTGCTTGTTTTAACATTCTGCTTTTCATTTGACAGAGATAAATAGGATTATCCCAGGACAAGCAGGATGCTAGTCCTCACATATGGGTGACATTGGTAATGGAGCCCTATATACGGAAAAACTTCTGTCAAAGTTTCCATAAACTTTTGACTGGCACAGAGTTCCCTCTGAGCATGCTCAGCATGCTATGATATTCTCTGCCACAGGGGTCTCCCTTCAGTCATGTTTTTTCCGCGGAGCCGTTAGCCTCGCGGTTAATTTGGAGTCCTGTGGTGATTTTCACCACACTTCAAAAAAAATTGTTAAATTATAAGAAAAGCTTCTTGCCGCAAGGGTCTCCTTCATATTACCATATTTTTCTAATTTTTCATCTGTTCCGTGCCGGTTTTTTTCTTGCCAGAGTCGTCGACTGCTATCCGACTAATATGGCTTCAGGCTTCAAAAAATGCCCAAATTGTTGCAGAGCAATGTTTATAACGGACCCACACTACGAGTGTGTGCTCTGTCTCGGCGGGAACCATGATGTCCAGTCCTGCCCCCAGTGCGCAGAAATGACATCGAAGGGACGTCAACTCCGGATGGAAAAGATGGAGCAACTCTTTCAAATTCAGTTGCTCCCTTCAGCATCGACGTCCGCGCAATCGTCTCCGGGAGCGATTCGCAAAGTTCTAAAAACACGAGTCCCTGGTGAGGCTGGAGATGCTTCCGTACCCTCCCCCTCGCCATCTTTGAAAGCATCAACGTCTGGCACAGACAAATCCAAGGTAAGGCATCGTCACCGAAGGCCGCATGGCTCTGGCATCGACCCGCCACACCATCGATGGAATTGGCTTCGCCATCTAAGAAACCTCGGCTGGATGTGGCATCTCCGAGGCCTTCGACTCCACGGCGATCCCCACCGACATAGGTGCAGGGAACCGTACCTCCCCAGGGCTCTGTGGAGGTACTGGCATCGCCGCCCCCCCCCCCCCCCCCCCCCCCCCCCCCCCCCCCCAGAGCTGCTCTGATTGCATTAGCTATGCAGGCGGAACTGGACGGATACATCCGCCAGGCGGTCCGAGATGCACTCCTCGACGCCATGCCGATACCGGATCCACTTCCGAGGCCAGTGCCATCGCCAGTTCTTCCATCGACAGTTCCGATACCGGTGTCACCGTCTATTCCGTCACAGATGCCATCGGTACCGGTTCAGATTCCAGTATCAGTTCCATCGATGAATCCGCCGATGCAGACCCCAGACGTATCCATTTTTTGCACCTCTGGAGAAATTGAACACTCTAATCGATGCTATCCCTAGAAAAACTCAGGACATCGATAAAACTCCGATTCCAGAACCCATGCCGGGTCCTTCAGGGATTCCAAGACTGATTCCTTCACGGTCTCCTTTATTTCCCTCGCTGCCTAAGTCTCAGCCATTGATACCTTCAAGACCAAGACCTACCGGTCATTCACAAGACACCTGGACAGACACAGATACAGATGTCTCCACGGATGAGGAGATGCTCTCGGAACCTTCTCCTCCAGAAGGACACAGAAAATCCCCTCCAGAGGACTGGTCATTCTCCAGTTTTGTGAAAGAAATGGCGGAGACCATCCCATTCCAGCTCTAATCGAAATTAGATGCCAGACAAAAAACACTTGAAGTGCTACAATTTTGTAGACCGGCCAAAGGAAATCTTGGCTGTACCAGTTCATGAGGTGCTCCAGGAACTGATGTGCAGGTTATGGGAACATCCTGGCTCCACTCCTGTGGTTAACAAGAGATCGGATGCCACATACCTGGTTCAATCAATCCCAGGTTTCCAAAAGACTCAGCTACGTGGTAGTAGAGTCGGCGGAAAAGAAAGCAGAGTGTAAAAACACACTCTTCGATACCACCAGGGAAAGATAAGATTCCTTGATAATCTAGGCCGAAAAATGTTTCAGGGATCTATGCTGGTCTCTAGAATTGCTGCTAACCAGCTCTTCATGACTCAATACCAGCGTAATCTCTGGAAGCAAGTACAAGAGCTTACACAGACACTCTGAGCAATTCCAGGATCTTTTCTCTCAGCTGATACATAAAGGCCTAGAAGCGGGCAAGCACAAGGTCCGTGCGGCGTATGATAGTTTTGAAACCGCATCTCGACTATCAGCCACAGGTATCACAGCTCGTCGTTGGGCTTGGCTTAAGGCCTCTGACTTAAGACTGGAGGTGCAGGAGAGACTGGCCGACCTCCCTTGTGTCGGGGACAACCTTTTCAGAGACAAAGTGAAGGAAGCAGTTGCCGTTTTAAAAGAACACACGGAAACTCTGAAACAGCTCTCCTTAATTCCTCAAGAAACCCAACCTTCTTCCAGGAGGCTGCCCAGGAGGGATACAAGATGCCCATCCAGACCTCAACCCCCTCCTCAGACTGCTTCCACATCAGGGTTTTGAGATACTATCAGAGAACAGAAGCCTTTCCTCCAATCCAGTCCCACTCTTACCGGTAGGAGGTCTGATTGCTTTCTTTCATCACAGCTGGACCTCCATAAGCACAGACCACTGGGTACTTTCCATTACATCTCAAGGGTACCGCTTGGATTTTCTCACTGTGCCAAATGACACTCCTCCCATCTCGTCTTGGACAGTAAACAATCATTCCACACTCCTAAAAACAGAATTATCCACCCTTCTCAGAGCCAGGGCCATAGAACCAGTTCCCCGGCCTCAGCAGGGCAGAGGATTCTACTCCCGATATTTCCTCATTCCAAAGAAAACAGGAGGCCTACATCCCATCCTAGACCTCAGAAATCTCAACAAATTTCTGAAAGGAAAAATTCAGGATGGTATCATTGGGCACCATGTTACCTCTACTTCAAAAGAGAGATTGGCTCTGTTCTCTGGATCTTCAAGACGCCTACGCTCACATTCCCATTTTTCCTCCTCATCGCAAATACCTACGATTTCTGGTCGGCCAACATTTTCAATACCGGGTGCTTCCATTCGGCCTCGCCTCAGCACCCAGAGTATTCACAAAGTGCCTAGCAGTGGCCCACCTTCACAAACAGGGAGTGCATGTGTTTCCTTTATCTCGATGATTGGCTCATCAAGAGTCGAATGAAAGAAGGAGCTCTCAATTCCCTCGAGCTCACAATCAACTTACTTCATTCCCTGGGGTTTCTCATCAATTACCAGAAATCCCATTTCACACCATCTCACCTGTTACAATTCATCTGTGCAGATTTAAACACCGTCTTAGCAAAAGCTTTTCTTCCAAGAGACCGTGCGCAGACACTCGTTCTCCTGGCAAACTCTCTCCGAATTCAATCGCAGGTCACAGCTCGTCAGTGCCTCACCCTCCTCGGTCACATGGCCTCTACAGTTCACGTCACTCCTCTGGCCAGACTGGCCATGCAACTAATGCAATGGTCTCTCAAAACACAATGGATTCAAGCCATTCAGCCACTGTCTTCTCAAATTCATGTAACTCAGGAACTGTTCTTCCCTCCTCTGGTGGACATCAATGAACAACTTGCTCAGAGGTCTACCTTTCCAGGAACAGATTTCGCAAGTACCACTAACTACAGATGCATCCACCTTGGGCTGGGGTGCGCACATATGTCATCTGCAGACTCAAGGGACGTGGACAAAGCACGAAGCCACATTTCAGATAAACTTCCTAGAGCTTCGAGCTATAAGTTATGTGCTGCATGCGTTCAAGGACTGCCTTTCACACAAGACTGTTCTCATACAAACAGACCACACAGTAGCCATGTGGTACATCAAGCAAGGGGGGGACAGGCTCGTATCTCCTTTGCCAAGAAGCAGCACAGATTTGGGACTGGGCCCTAGCACATTCAATACTCTTACGGGCCACTTATCTAGCAGGCATTCACAACATAGTAGCCGATTGCTTCAGTCGTCAGTTCCAACCACACGCGTGGTCCTTGGATCCAGCAATAGCAACCAGGCTCTTTCAATGTTGAGGTCAACCAACAATAGATCTCTTTGCATCACATCTGAACTACAAAGTGAACAATTACTGTTCCCTGTTCAAGCAGAAAAACAGCTTGCCCAAGGACGCCTTTGCTCGCCATTGGAATTCAGGCCTGCTATATGCGTATCCTCCTCTACCGCTCATAACCATGACACTAGTAAAACTACAACAGGACATGGGGTCCATGATACTCATACGTATTGGCCTCGACCGGTATGGTTTCCCACACTACTCGACCTGTCAGTCAGGGATCCCATTTGTCTGGGAGTAGCTCCCACACTCATAACTCAGGATCAGGGTCGATTGCGCCATCCCAACCTCCAATCACTTGCCCTGACAGCTTGGATGTTGAAAGCTTAATTTTAAAACCACTCTCTTTCAACCCATATCTCTCAAGTGCTTATAGCTTCACGTAAGCCCTCCACACAACAGAACTATGCTACCAAATGGAAAAGATTTACCTTGTGGTGCAAGCAAAACAATGCTGATCCTTTCACTTGCACCACTTCTTCTCTACTAGATTTATATTATCTTTCAGAATCTGGTCTCCAGACTTCATCTGTAAGAGTACACTTAAGTGCAATCTCAGCTTACCATAAACTGGGAGATGCACCTATCTCTACACAACCTCTCGTCAGTAGATTTATGAGAGGTTTAACTCAACTTAAACCACCAGTTCGACCCCCAATCACACAATGGGACCTGAACGTGGTATTAACCAGACTCATGCGTTCTTCATTCAAACCCATAGATACCTGTGATCTTAAATTTCTCACATGGAAGTCTATCTTCCTCATAGCCATTACATCAGCTAGAAGGATTAGTGAGTTACAAGCACTTGTCACATACAAACCTTATACAAAGTTTCTACATGACAGAGTGGTACTCCGTATGCATCCAAAATTCCTTCCCAAGGTAGTTACGGAATTCCACTTGAACCAATCCATAGTCTTACCCATATTCTTTCCAAAGCCTCATTCTCACCAAGGAGAACGGGCTTTACATACTTTAGACTGTAAGCGTGCATTATCTTTCTACTTAAAAAGCTCTGCAGTCCACAGGAAATCCAATCAACTTTTTGTCTCTTATGACCCAAACAAGCCAGGTAAAGCAGTGGGTAAACAAACTCTGTCCAACTGGCTAGCAGATTGCATACAGTTTTGCTATGAAAAAGCAGGCCTTCCTCTCCAAGGGTGAGTAAAGGCACATTCAGTAAGAGCAATGTCAACTTCAGTAGCACACTTTCGTTCTGTGCCAATTCTTGACATCTGTAAAGCAGCAACATGGAGTTCTCTTCATACCTTTGCAGCTCATTACTGTTTGGACAAAGAAGGTCGACAAGATTCTGCCTATGGACAATCTGTCTTAAAGAACCTGTTTCCAGTTTATTTAACAGTTTTTCTATACAGACATTAAAGTACACATCATATCGGTTTACATAATAACAAAAAAGGTAGAAAATACAAATAACAGGGGGAGGGGGAGAACTGGGGGTCGGAAGGGCTGACCCCAAAAATTAGAAAGGAAGGAAAGAAGTTTAAACCCAACTCCTACATCCAACCTGCTGTGATCTTCGGCTGACTCATTCCATCAACAAGACTGCAATGTTGCTTCATTACGAAATGACTCGGCCTCTAGCTTGCTACTCAACCATATGTGAGGACTAATATCCTGCTTGTCCTGGGATAAAGCAAAATTGCTTACCTTGTAATAGGTGTTATCCCAGGACAGCAGGATGTAGTCCTCACAAAACCCACCCGCCACCCCGTGGGTCAGATACGTTTTTTAAACCGAGCTGTCCCTTGCAGCGGTCCGGCCGGGGCGAGAGAACAGGGCTCCCCGGTATCACCCCGGCTGGGCTGTAAGCTAACCCAGGATCCGCGACCCGTAGCCCAGCAAGTGCTCTACCAGGAGGGATGGTCCCTTCAGGACCTAGGAATCTCCTGGGAGCAAACGACCCAGCCACGAGGCATGCCGGCGAACACGCGGCGAAACAGAGAGCCACGCGAATAAACAGGTAAGATTAAGGCGACCGACCTCCCCCCGCCAGCAGCGCTGCCCCCCCCGGAGCCGACACGAAGGAACAGAGCCGGAAACAAAATCAACAACTTTTTTTTTTTTTTTTTTTTTTTTACAAAAACCTGTCACTATCCATCGTCCTGGAGCCCTAATCCAGCAGGGGTGAGTGAACCGGGCTCCCCGGTGTCACCCCAGACACTGCTACTCGCGTAGCCGGGTCCTCGACCCTAGCAGCGGCCTCAACCGTGGGGGGTAGTCCCCTCAGGACCTCTCAACCCCCCTGGGAGGCAGGGCGGACGGGACGTCAGTGACAATTTACAATGCAAAATTCCCAAAAGAAAACTATAGCCTAAACTGGCCTAAAACCACGCAAAAGAACCAACCCTGACGGAGTACCAGAACCAGGGCAGGCAGGAGCTGTGACCGCACCTGCACCATCTATTGGAGACAGAGTAAGACTGAGGGGCTGTGATTGGCACAGGGGCATATATGGCTCCACCCACAAGTTTTAGTCTGTCTCAATCTACTGGTGTGGAGTCACAACCCAAGTGTCCTGGACTGATCCTGGTACGTACAGGGAACATTGCAGAGAATGCTATCCTGTGGTTCTGGATTTCAGCTTTCTACCTAAGCTTAAATTTGACTTCCAGAACTTCCCTCCCACATTTTCCTATGTTAGTACCCACATGTACCATGACAGCTGGCTCCTCCCCAACACTGTCTAAAATCTTATCTAGGTGCTGCATCAGATAGGCATGTCACCAAACGATCTTCACTCCCACCAGACACCCAGCTATCTATATTCCTAATCGAATCACCAGCTATGATGTCCAACCTAACCCTTCCCTCCTGGGCAATAGCCCTGGGAAACACATTCTTGATGCAAAAGGACAATTCATCGCCTGGAGAGCAGGTTACTAGTTGCATCCAGGTTGATGCTTTCAGACCAGGAGATCTTCCTCCAAGGCAGCACCAGGGTTGCTAGACTGGAGTTAGGACTCGGCTACTATGTCCCTGAAGGTCTTATCTATATGTCTGCCTCCGCTCCTCCAGGTCTGCCACTCTAACTTCCGGAGATCAGTTAAAAAAAAAAAAAAAAAAATCATACATGTGACACTCGATGCAAAAGACTGGAAGGCCCCCCTCTTGCTGCTGGTCTGCTGCCTTCATCTTAAATTTGTTCATTTCCTAGTTACGTTCAAGTTATTATGGGAGTTGTAATACATACAATAGTCCTTTCAATTTACCAGATAAATAATGAATACACTAATACATTTAAAGTGCCTCCTGCCTATAAATCAAAGGTTGAGCAAGGGGTGGAAGGGAAGGAAAACCACACACACAACTTAGCTAATCAGAAGCAGGAAAAAGCTATTTAATACAGATGGACAATTCCCCTACTTTAGTTAGTGTCCTTTAGCTAATCATGCTCCGCGCCATTAATACCTATATCATTTTTTTTTTTTTACACCCCCAAATAATTAAATCTTATCTTGATCTCTCCAAACAACCCTACCCTACAAGGGGCCACTTTTATCACAACACAGAGGACTGAATTTTTCCTCATTTGCCCTCGACTGCCAGTAAACGTTACTCCACCTCCAGAGCTGGAGTTAAATTTTTTGGCATAAGGGTGTGGTGGGCTCCCAACCTTTGAGCATGCTTTCCTGATTCAGGTGGCAATACCTAATGTATTCATTTGCATGCAATGTGAGCTAGCCAATACTCTTTGGTTAAGACGTGTGTTATGGATGTGCTATTCTGCTTACCATATTGGATTGCTATAATTGAATGCACAAAAATCTTGTCCAACCATGAGTAAAGCTGTGTGCTAGGCTGGGCTCACTTTATTGCATTGGTCTGTAAGTTTGTACAAGGTCACAAGTAGTGCCCATGAGATTTGAACCCTGCCTTCCCTGATGCTCAGTCTGTTAATTTAACCATTAGACTACTTATCTCACCCCACGTTATCTTATGCATCTATTTTGAGTTTTTCATGTACATGAAAAGGACACCAAATGGAAATGTGTGAAAATGAGATGTTCTCCAGCACTGTAAAGTGTGGAGTAAAGAGCGTGCACAAAAACATTGGAAAAGAAGAAAACACAGACAGTTCTACTAAACAAATTCATATATTTGAGGTTCTATTGGAAAACTATATCTTTCCTGATGACCCTTAAATATACGAATTGGTTCATATAGTAGAACAGTCTGTCACACATTCCTCTTTTCTAAGGTCTAAAAAGCAACTTTTTTCTTTATCAAATTGTTACCAGCTTGGGAGCTTTATATTACAGATTATATTCTATTCATTGTTCCCTCTTCAAGAGACTCTAGAAATGTAACTGGTGAACATGAGATCTAAGTGACTGTGAGGCTGATCTATTACCTTTAAACTGTACCTAAGCTAGTGATTCAAATATTAGTACTTAATTATTTGAGGAAGTGATATATAATATCTTCTATTGTCTTATCAGCTCTTGGAAGAAGTGATCTAAATTTTGTGTTCTGTGCGGGGATTTTTTTTTTTTTTTTGTTGGAGACTACCTTTAACTTTGGCTATGTTCTAAACTTTTTGCATGGCTGATAGAGCACAACTTTCGATGTAACTGCGTATAATCTGCCAGTCAGATTTATTTATGAGAATTTCTAGTCAGTTTCTTGCAAGTAACTAATACTCTAAAATTGAATCTAGTCAATCATACTTTTATTTATTTATTTTTTGCCATAGAAAGCAAGGCTAAAAGTTTTGCACGTATATTTGATAGCATTTACACTTTTGCTCCCTCAGTGAGTTGCTGGCTACGGAGTCCGTAGCATGCTTAAATCAAGCACTCTCCCGTTTGCGTGTTATCTGGGAAGAGATAGGAATACCAGAGGACCAACGCTTACTAAGAACGCAGGCGGTCAAGAAGCACATCAAAGTGAGTATACCCTGTAAGCCCTTTTAGCCTACAGCAAGATAATGCAGTAGTTATGGGAGAAAAAAGGGAATACTTTGGAAATCATACATGAGAGGTTTCTGATACCTTGGGAAGAAAGAAACTGGATGGCTCAAGAGAATTGTTGCAGTGTTACATAACCTGTCATGGGTTCAAATCCAACTCAGACTGGTAGGGATGTAAGGTGGCCTGTGTGAAATGAGTTGGTCTAAGTCTTTTCAGGGGCCAAAGCAGAAGCATTTACATAAGTCCTGGTCAGATCTCTGCTTAAGAAATGTGAATTATTCTGTACACCTTGTTACTTGTGATGAGGATAATAGCTTTGAGTGAGATGGCATTCATGCTGGCATAAATATTTCACTTTCTCTCAAGAAAAAGGTGGTTACTTGTGAAGTGTAGGAACATGTTCTCAGTATCAGCTAGTGGGAGCTTGATGTGTGGGATCATGTTCAATGGAAATTTGCTCATAATATACTGGACCCAAATGCAAGCCAACTGATGGGAGCTTATTGTTCCAGAGAAGCTGCTGTTTTTAGCTAGAAGGTAGTATAAAATGGAATTCCTGTACGTACCCGGATCAGTCCAGACAGTGGGTTGAGCCTCCTTTCCAGCAGGTGGAGACAGACTAAAACTTGAAGGATGCCCTATATCAAGACAGAGCCTATCCTCTAACCCTCCAGTATTCGTCTGTCTCCAGCAGGTGCAGCATCTCCCCTTCGGTTCTCTGCTGTAGGCTAGTCAGCCTTTTTTCTTCTTTCTTTGCTAGGCTCAAGCAAGTATTTCTTGTCAAAAAAAACCAAACTAGAAGGGAGTTTTGCCGCCTTTTAGTGATTTTTTTTTTTTTTTTTTTTCTGTTTCTGTATGGGAGATGGTGCAGTCTCCCAGCTCTTGCCCGGCTCAGGGGGGCTTTGCCCCTTTTGCAGGAGGGGGTTCCCTGCATAGCCTGAGTCCGTGGATGCTTCCAGGTGTGGGGACCGAAGCTCTCCGGGCCTCGTCCCCCCCCCCCCAATCTGGCTTCCGAGAGGGTTTTGAACCCGCTGCTGCGCTCAGTAAAAAAAAAAAAAAAAAAAAAATGTATATAAGTTGCAGGTACTCACCTACCTCTAACTTATTGGCAGCAGTTGATTAGCTTTTTCCATTTTTTTCTGGTCAGAGTAGGCCTAGAACCGGCAGCCAGACAAGCAGAAGGCAGCAGGTTTCCCTCCTGCTGTGCAGGCTGTCAAGCTTTTTTTTTTTTTCAGCTTTTTTTTCTTCAGCCGCGGCTTAGCTATGTCCTGCAAGGCAGCCTGCCTTTCCCTGTACGTACCAGGATCAGTCCAGACAGTGGGTTATGTCCCCCAGTCCAGCAGATGGAGTGAGAACAGACTTCGAGGGGGCGTACCCATATATACCAGAACCCCCTCTGCTGGAGTTCAGTATCTTCTGACTCCAGCAGATGAGTAGGGGAATCTGTGCTTCCCCCAGTTCTAGCAGAAGTTCCTTTTTCTGTCTTCTGTGTTCTTTTTCTTAGCTTGTCTTTAACTTTCTGCTATTTTGGATCAAGTTTGGTTAAAAAAAAAAAAAGTCTCAATTTTTGGGGAGGCGTGGCTTCTCTCTTGCCTTGTTTTCTCTTTCTCTTTGGGCTCCCGCAGGGTAAGTTTGGTTGTGTTTTTATTATGGTTTTGTTCTAGCTTTGTTTCCTTGCGGCTGTACTTTTATTTCAGCTCCTTCTCGCCTGTGCCTTGTGGAAGCCGGTGGTGCCGGCCTCTCCACGACAGTTTTTCCCCTGTGGCCCGATTCGAGTGCATCGAGGATCGCGGGGCTGGGAGGGAGTTTTCTCCCGCGCGGGTAGCGCAGGCCACCCGGGCCCCCCCGCGGCTTTTTGGCGACTTTGAACCGGCGGTTTGTGTGGGCAGCCAGTGCCCCCCGCGGCGGATCGCATTGTTTTTCGGCCCCCCCCCCCCCCGAGGCTTTATCGCGTCAGGGCCTCTGCAATGCTTGTCGTCCCCCCCCCCCCCCCCTGTTTCCACTGGGAGTTTGTTAGAGGCAGGGACAGTGGCAATCTTGAGGTACAGTGAAGAGGCTCCTGCATTCGGTCCTATGCGGCTTAGATCGGCTGGCCCTGTCTTTCGTGGGTGTGATATATATATTATTTTTATTTATGTGCTGCAGCAGTCTGAACAGACCGAATCTGGCTATGGTTCTATTTTGAGAGCTCTGTACATATTCCCTCCAGGATCAACTGCTATTGGCGTGGGCGACTTGAGGGATTGTATGTGGCACCTTTCTACTCCAAAAGAAAACATTGGATCCTAAGTTGCCTCTGTACTAACAGTTTTCTTGTCCTGAAGTTTTGGGGGGTTTTGGGCCCTAAGTACAGTACACCTACCTTAGATTCTAGCACGCTGCATTTAAAAAAAAAAAAAAGAGAGAAATTGAGGGTTGGCTGACTTGCAGCCAATTTGGACTCTGTCCCAATGATAATATTCCCAAGGGCTTCAGATTGACATGGTTTGAGAGAGTGGTAGGGAGATTTGGCGTTCTCAGGGTCTCTACTGGACAGAACTTCATCATGTACACTCCTTCAGGGAAGTGGTTTCCCCTGTGGTTCAGTGGAGAATCAGATTGTAGGAGCATTTCAAATATTCCCCGGTTCGACTGTGTTCTGTATTTGAGGTGCCCTATATGATTTTTTTCACGTAGCTAAGCATCTGAATTAGCCATGCTGTCTGGGTACGTGTTCCGTGCCACTAGGTGGTGGAGCTCTCTACGTCTAGTAAAAGTCTTTCAGCTAGGAGCTCCCTCCTGCATGTTGCCAGTATTGTCTCAGGCTCCTCAGTCAGTTTTTTTTCCATGCAACCTTTTAGCCTCGTGGTGCTCCTCTCTCCTGAGAGAAACTGAAAATTGTGGAGGAAAAAAGTTTCAAAAATTTGACAAGTTAAAGGAAAGATCACAAAACAGCAGTTTTTAACATCTGAGATCTGATCGATGCCTCATCCAGGCTTTAAATTTTGCTCATGTGGCAAAATTGTCTGCCACAGATGGCCATTCATCTTGTTACCTCTGTCTTGGACCTCTTCATGATCAGAAGAACTGTGTGGACTGCGGACATATGCCCCACGATCTCAGAGCGCTGCAAAGATTCAAGACTTGCAGTCCAGAGCTTCAGGCTCTTAAGCCACTTCTGAAGCCTGTTAGCTCCTCTCCAGGTCCTAAGTGAAGACAGAAGGACCTCTCATCGAGGACAGCTGCTTCAGTCGAGCACCCCCCCAAAGGTCAGAACATCCTCCTGTGACCAATAGCCAAGAATCGGTTCAAGGAATGGGGATGCGTCGGTGGCATCGCGGCCGCATGCTTCACAGACGCATTAGACTACATTGCTCTAGAGATAAGAGAGCCAATGCCATATTGAAGGGTGGTCTTACCGACGCGTCGAAGCATTGATGCAAACCTCATATTGCATCGACCCGATGTGACATTGACGCAGAGAAGATATTGCGACGCAATCTGCTTCAAGCGACGCATCTGCGACACAACTCACTCTTGTCAACGCACTGGGGTTCCCCAGATGCAGTCGACTCCAAACTTCCAAAGAAACATCATTCTGGGCATAAAGGAAAGAAACCAGTTTCAACACCCTTGCCGATGGAATCTGAGGTCGAGTTATCACCAATACGCCTTTCGGACACATCACTATCTTCTGGAGGATCATCTTCTGCTTCTGTATCATCCATTGGTGCATAGATTCCAGGAAATGTTGCGCCTTCACAACCACCATAAAGGCCTGCACCATCTCAACAACAATCTACGTCGGCATTTTTTATTTTTATTTATTATTTTTATATACCGACATTCGATCTCAATCGAGATCACACCGGTTTACATTCAGGTACTGTAGGTATTTTTCTATCCCCCAGAGGGGCTTACAGTCTGTTTGTACCTGAGGCAATGGAGGGTAAAGTGACTTACCCAAGGTCACAAGGAGCGACAGCAGGACCTGAACATTAGGCATTAACGACACAAGAAGTGTTTCAAATCACCACCATTCTTAATTGTTACAGTCAGTAACATAGACAGTACCACCTACTGGTCTTCCACAACAATCACTATCTTTTCCGGAAGATCCAGCATTACCTGGTATGGCACCAAAACGCCTCCCACCTTCCCACTTATAAATTATAGAAGACATTTTGGATTCAGAGACTACCTCAAACTCCTCAACTGGTTACCCCTCTGATCCGCCAGACTTACCTCCACAACCTTCTTCCCCTCTGGAGGACCTCTCATATTCTCAATTTATTGAGAAGGTTGGTCAGATATTGAATGTTGAAACCAAGAGTATCCCGGATCCCTGACAACAAATGTTGGGCATCCTGAAAATATTTGATGATCCCAATGAGCCAGTGGCTTTGCCACAACACCAAGTTTTAACAACCTTAATGGAAAAAGCATGGGATATTCCTTTATCCACCCCCCTCCCCCAACATCTCGGAAAGTGGATATCAAATACCGGATGAAGGATTCATGCTGCAGTTGAACTTCCACATCAATCAGTCGTGGCTGAATCTGCAATGCAGAAAGCTCGGAAAGCAAAGATACATTCTAACACTCCTCCAACTAAGGAAAATAAATCCCTAGATGAATTTGCCAAGAAGTTCTTCCAATCCACAATGCTCAATGCCAGGATACAAAATCATCAGTTTTTTATATAGCCCAATACTTATTTGAGAGCCTACAGGCACTAAAACCACACCTGCAACAGGCATCCCCAGATGACACATAACCCTTCTTCCAAGTTATAATATGGAATAGGTAAAGACATCTTTTAAGATCGGTGCATGAGGGCTTCGATATATCAGCTAAATCTTCAGCAAATGCCTTAGCAGCATGATGTGTTGCATGGTTACGCTCTAGTGCTATTCATGATGACGTCCACGACAAGCTCGCTAATTTACATTGTCGCCCGGATAATTTGTTTGGAGACCAGTTTACAACTACTGTTACAAAGCTTAAAGAACAAAACGGCGGTCCTTTCTTTAACAGCACCTCAGCATTTCACCACAACTCGACGTCAATACACTGCTCCTGCTCCTTACAGGAAACAATCTTTCAAATCTTATAAACCATAAACGTATTATCCACCAAGGCAACAACCATATCAACCAACAGCATCTCATCAGCATGCAAGAAATCCCCGTCAACCTAGACAACAACCTGATACTCAGCCAGAAAAACCCACATCAGGTTTTTAAAGGTGGTTCTGCCGCCACCACCAGTGGGGAGATTATCCAATTTTCTTCCAGCTTGGTCTAAAATAACATCGGATCAATGGGTACTATCCATAATACAACACAGATATTCTCTCCATTTCTCCTCACTTCCCACCCTTCCACACAGAATCCATCAAAAAGCTTTCAAATCTCATCTTCTGCAAGAAATACAACTTCTCTTACAAAACCTAATTCCCAAGAAATCAGGAGGTTTACGGACAATCTTAGACCTCTGCCAACTCAAATTTCTTCAAACAGAGAAATTCAAAATGACTTCTCTCAAATCCATTCTCCCTTTTTTCAGCCCAAGGAATTGGATGTGTTCACTGGACTTGAAAGATGCTTATGCACACATACCGATGCATCCCAATTCCAGATGTTACCTATGTTTCCAGATGGAAGATCAACACTTCCAATACAAAGTCCTTCTATTTGGCCTTTCCTCTGCACCCCTTCGACTACAAGGGGTGCAGATATTCCCTTATCTAGATGACTGGTTGATAGTAGCAGGCAATCAAGCACTATTACGAAACAATTCCGTGCCTAGACAATCTAGGTCTTCTCATCAACTACAAAAAAATCAAATCTAGAACCCACTCGGACTTTACAGTTCATAGGAGCCCTCATAGACACAGTCCAAGACAGGGCATTCCTGCTGCATCCGAGAGCGTTAACTCTCTCCACGTTAGCTACAACTCTTCTTTGCACTGCGACTATACCAGTGTGCCAGGTCCTCGCTGTTCTTGGATATATGGCTGCATCCATTTATGTAGTTCCAAATACGCAATTCAATATGCGCCGCCTCCAATGGGGGTTGAAGCATCAATGGGACTAATTTCTCCAACCATTGTTGCCACCCCCCCAAAATCTCATTAACCAACAGCATGAAACAGGATCTGGAGTGGTGGATACTCCCAAAAACCCTGCAAGCGGGCTCCCCCTTACACCCAATACGACATCAGATCATACTAACCAGATGCATCCCCCACAGAATGGGGAGCACACTTAAGACCACTGACCCTGTGTTTGTAAGTGGTTTTATACGAACAGACACTGCAGATAAACATTCTGGAACCACGAGCGGTACGTTACGCCCTTCGATCCTTTGAAAACTTCCTTCGGGAAAGAATTGCAATGATTCACATGAACAATCAAGTTACAATGTCTTACATCAACAAAGAAGGAGGGTCTGGTTCATGGAACCTCTGCAAGGAAACTGTTCAGATTCTGGAATGGGCCCATTGCAGGCTCATGTCCCTACAGGCGACTTACCTATCAGGCATTCACAATTCAATAGCAGGCAGACTCAGCAGGATTTTTCACCCCCACAAATGGGAGCTAAACCCAGAAGTGACCAGCCACATATTCTTGGTCTGGGGTCTCCCAGCCATAGATCTTTGTAACAGAAGTCAACACAAAACTAAAGACCTCTTGCTCAGTTTACCCGAGCCCACACAGACTCGGTCCAGATGCCTTTTTAATCAGTTGGACACACGATCCATTGTATGCATTTCCTCCAATACCTCTCTTAGCTCGAATGATTCGGAGCTGTATCGAAGACCAAGCGGATCTAATACTCATAGCACTGGCATGGCCAAGACAACCATGGTACAGCTACCTCCTACGCCTATCAATCTGCAATCCAATGCCTCTGGGGGACAGCGATCGCCTTCTTACACAGGACAACTGATCACAGCTACATCCCCTTCACTCTTCCCTTCACCTCATGGCATGGCGATTGAGAGGCTCACATACCAACATTTGAACATCTCTCCTGCTCTCCAGGACACATTACTATCCTCGAGGAAACTTTCCACAAGGCTCAATTTCCAAAGAAAATGGAATCTCTATAACTCCTGGTGCTTATCCACAGGAACAAACCCATTCACTTGTTCACCAGAACAACTTCTTTCGTACCTTCATCTTCTATACAGTGACTGACTTGCCACTTCCTCTTTAAGGGTACATTTAAGCATTATTGCAGCTTACCACATTCCTCTTAATGGAGAGCCTCTTTCATGTCATTCTTTAGTTTTGAGATTCATGAAAGGAGTACTGCGCCTACGTCCACCTTTACAGAAACCACCAGTGCCGTGGGATATTAACACAGTTCTCAAACAGCTCATGCTTCCACCGTTCGAACCTTTAGAAACTTGTCACCTTCTGTACCTTTGTGGAAGGTACTCTTTTTGGTGGCATTAACTTCAGCAAGACGGATAAGTGAACTATAAGCCCTGGTTCACTACCCTCCTTATCTTCAATTTCACCATGACAAAGTGACCTTATGGATACACCTGAAACTTCTTCCAAAGGTGATCTCCAGTTTCCATATTAACCAGAATATCACCTTACCTACATTTCATCCAAAACCTCATCACAATGATTATTTATTATTTTTTATATAACTGACATTCGATCTGAGATCACATCTGTTTACATTCAGGTACTGTAGGTATTTCCCTGTCTCCAGAGGGCTTACAATCTAAGTTTTTTTTGTACCTGAGGCAATGGAGGGTAAAGTGACTTGCACAAGGAGTGACAGCGGAACTCCGACCCTGGTCTCCTGGTTCATAGCTCACTGCTCTAACCACTAGGCTATTCCTCCCTGATATGATATGGAAACTACATATTCTAGACTGTAAACTTGCACTGGCTTACTACAAACAGCGCACAGATTCTCCCACTAGGCCATCCCAACTGTTCATTTCCTTCAATCCAAATTCACAAGGAAGGCCAGTAACAAAAAGAACCTTATCCACATGGATATCCAACTGCATCCAGTTTTGCTATACTCAACTATCACAGACGTTACCTGCAACGCCTAAAGCACATCAGGTACAAGCAATAGCCAACCTCCATGAAGTACCAATCATAGATATCTGTAAAGTGGCGACATGGTCCTCGTTACACACTTTCACATCCCACTATTGTTTAGATAAACAAGCAGTGGATGACGCATTAATGGGACGGACTATCCTTCAGAAGAGCACAAGTTCCACTAAACTGAAGCCTTCATAGGAACTGTCCGCCATTACCTATAGTATTTAGCAAATCAAGCACTATGAACATAACACAAATGCTCAATACTTCAGCTGGGGACTCCCAGACAGCATGGCTAATTCAGATGCCTATCTACAAGAAAAGAGCAAGTTTGCTTACCATAAATGGTGTTTTCCATAGATAAATGAATTAGCCATGCTGGCCCGCCCACCTCCCCAGACAGTTCTAACCTAACTTGCTTGTTTTGATACAGCCTGAGGCAATACTGGCAACATGCAGGAGGGAGCTCCTAGCTGATAGATTTTACTAGACTTGGAGAGAGCTCCGCCAACTAGTGGCACGGAAGACATACCCAGACAGCATGGCTAATTCATCTGCTATCTATGGAAAACACAGTTTACGGTAAGCAAACTTGGCTCTTTTTTCCTTTAGGGGCAGCTCTTGGGAGTAACTCTATCTTCCACACTCCCTTGGTGGAGCCATAAGGGACAGTTTGTCATACTGGCTTTCCTAGTTCCTGTGTGCATTGCATCCTGAAGAATCTGGGGGGGAGATGTGTTTTAATACTAGAAAAGAAATCACTGATCAGTTCTTTTGGTCAAAGATGGGTAAGAATGACAACTCGGGTTCTGAAGTTTCCTGTACCTCACAGTAGTTTTGGGAGTCCATCCTCTAATACTAGAGAGAGGCTGATGTCTGTCAATTTTAATGAAGGTGGACCCATATCACTTCAGACCAATGGGTCCTGAAAGTAGTGAGAGACTCTATGCCCTGGAATTTTTATGGTTACCTATGGATGCTTTTATGTGTTTTTGGGTTTTTTTTCTCCTCCATGCAAATCTACAGTGAAAAGAGCGGCTGTACAAGTCACTTTGCAACGGCTGATAGACTTGAAGGCTGTAGTTCTAGTTTCAAAGGAGCAGGAAGGTACTGCTCGTTCCATTTATTTTGTGGTTACCAAAAAAGTTCTTTCTGCTGCATTGTGGATCTGAAGGGAATAAACAAGTTCTTGCGCATGACCTACTTTAGAATGGCAACCTTGCAATCTGTGATTATGGTGATGCAGTAGGGAATGTTTCTAATAGGCCTACATTTGATCAAGGAACATCTGCCCATCCCCATCTGGGAGGAGCATCAGAGACTCTTGAGATTTGTGGTGCTAGGTCAGCATTACCAGTTAGGCTTGGCTGTTCAATTTGACTAAGGTGCCAAGAACCATTTTCCAAGGTAATGTTAGTAACCGCCACCCTGTGCAAAGAAGGCATATTAGACCGTTAATATCTGGGCGACTGGTTGATCAGGGCCATGTCTGTCAGAAAGCCAGGTAGTGTCTTGCAGGGTGGTTCAAATGCTACGGGAGCTAGGTTGAGTAGTGAATCTAGCCAAGATCAGTCAACAGCCGACAGTGTTTGGGAATCCGGTGGTAGTCTTTCTCCCCCCCCCCCCCCCACACACACACAAAAACATATCCACAAGATCTGGAGGCAGATGCAGACCCTGAGAGCGACCGTCCATCTGTTATGGGCCTGTCCACAGACATGGGGTTCTATGGTGGTGACATTGGATGTGGCTGAGTGAGGGCACATATGCTTCCACTTCAGAGGATATTGGCTTAGTGGAATCCAGTTTTGGGAGTACATGCTATGGATGGCCTTTTAGTTGGAGATGAAGCAGAAGTTGCTTTGGTGGATGCAGAAACATCTCCCTAAGGGGTGGATTTAGTGATTCCTGATTGGATAGTGGTCCATTCAGATGCAAAAGTCCAGGGCTGCAGAGCCCACTGGCAGGAACTAGTGGCATAGGGGAAGTGGTCTCATGGAGATGGGGTGGTTCTTCAATCAACTGGAAGCTGGTGCGATTTGGTTGGCATTCTTGAAGTTTGGAGGCCAATTGAGCAGAAGAGCAGTAAGATGTTGGACAACACCATGATGGTGTCATGAATAAGTCAAGGGGGACCCAGGGTCAACCAGTTTCTATGGAAATGGTCAAATTGCTGCCATGGATGGAACAGCATCTTTAGGCACTCTCTGCCTCACATCACAGAGGTGGACAGTATTCATGTGGATTATCTCAGTTGTCGCACCTTAGACCCAAGAGAATGGGAACTAGCAAATGAGGCCTTTAAACTCATTTTCTCTGTGGGGTCAGCCTTTCTTGAACCTGATGGTGTGCAGTGGTTTTACAGTCTTAAAAGGGGCTCTCAAGCCTCTCTGGATTGATTTTGATCTTGTTCAGACCTGGCCACAAGATCAGTTGCTTTTCGTATTTCCCTCCTGGCCAATGATTGACAGGTTGCTACAGAGAATTGAGGTATCTAAGATTAGTTCTTCTGATGGCCCCAGATTGGCTGCGCAGGCCATTTGGATCTCCAGCGTTCGATAGTTGGCAGGCCATTGTGATTGCCAATGCGAAAGGAACTCTTGCTTCAGGGGCTGATTCTTCACAAAAATCTGGATTAGTTTCGTCTTATGGTTTAGCCCTTGAGAGTGCTAGACTGTTGAAATACAATTATTCTTCAGCGGTGGAGAACACCTTTGTTATGAACTCAAAGTTTCTACGACGTTAACTTATGTAAGAGTTTGGAGAATTTTTGAGAATTGGTGCATGGAGCTGTAGTGTTGCCCCTACAGGGCAGTGGTGCCCTTAATTTTGGACTTTCTACAGGTTAAGGATATGCTGAATATTAATCAGCTCTTAATATGCTGAAGGTACAGGTTACAGCTTTGGCTTGTTATAGGGATGAGTTCAAGGTAGTTCTCTCTTTGCACCCAGACATTATTAGGTTTTTGAGAGATTAAACATTCAATTTGTGAATCCCTGTGCTGCTCTGGGATCTTAATCTGGTCTTGACCTTTTTGGAAGGTCCCACCTTTCTTTCTCTGCAACAGCTTCCCTGGCATTTACTAACTTTGAAGACTGTTCTGGTCAGCATATGTTCAGCAAGGAGGATTTCGAAATTGCAGGCTCTTTCTTGTCCAGAGTCTTTCTTGTTTGGTTATCCAGGACAGAGTGCAGCTTACGACTGTACCTTTCTTGCCAAGTTGTCCTTAACTTTTCAACTCTGTGTCCTTTTTCTTACTGACTTTGACTTGGTCTGAGGATGAGCAAGAATTTGGGGTCTTGCATCCCTTGGATGTAAGGTGGCATCTGTGGCACTATCTTAAGGTTGCCAGTCTTTTCCGGAAAAAATGTTGAAGGTGGAAGTTGTTTCACAAGTCAGTGGCACATTGGATTAGGTAGGTAATAACGGTGGCCTATGCGCCTGCATAGAAGTTCTTGCCCAGGCAAATTAGAGCGCATTCTATTAAAGTGCAAGCAGCTTCCTGGGCTGAGTTGAAGTTGCTATCTCCATCAGAGATCTGAATAGCAACAATAGTCTTCCTTGCTTACCTTCTCCCGACATTATCGTTTGGATGTTCCAAGTCAGGAGTATGTATTCTTTGCAAGGGCAGCCTCCCACCCTTCTAGGGAGTAACTTTGGTACACTCCACTTGTGTGGACTGGCCTACCTGGATGAAGAGGAAGGTGAAATTTAATTCTTACCTGATAATTTCCTTTCCTCTAGGTCAGGTAGGCCAGTCCACACTCCCATCCTGGGCTCTACTGCTTTGACTTTTTTTTTTTTCCCCCCTCCCCCAAGAACATTACCAAAGATAGGAATCAGAAGCAGATAAATTCTTGACTGGTGAGGATCCTGGTAAGTGAGGACCTAATTTTTCATACGCTACTGCAGTTCCTTTAGAGTCCAGTGCTTCTTGGTTGTCTGAAAAGGAAAAAAAAGACATTGTTAAAGTTTTTGTTAAATTGTCCACAGTTGGCTTTTGCAGCAATACTGGCAAGACTGATGTCTGGGCAGGACTATATGAAGTGATATCAGCAAGTCAGTTTGATCTCAGTTTCCATCTGTTTGGAGTGTATAACCCATTTGTGTGGACTTACCTGCCTAGAGGAAAGGAAATTATCAGGCAAGAATTAATTTCACCTTAGGGTATGTATTAGTCCAGAAACTGGGATATAATCGTCCCTTACTTATTTGGAAGAAACGGATTACTTTCTAATGGAATTATGATCTCTTAAATGTGGTCACTTGTACTGTTAATATACATGCTTTTAAACCTTTTTTCTGCTTTTTCAGGAACTCCTGGACATGATGATAGCAGAGGAGGAGAGTCTGAAAGCGCGCCTCTTAAACAGCATTGATCTTTGCCGCAAGGAATTAAACACTCTTTGTCAAGAACTTAATTTGACTTCGTTTGAAGTAAGTTATGCATAATCTAACCATTTTTATATAAGGTTTTGCTTTTTATCTATTTAAATACCTGTTTATTCTATGTATTAACCTTTTTCTCTGAAGCTGTCTTGTTTTTCAAATGTCTATGTATCTGTTTGTCATTGAATACAATGGCATTGTCTACCTGATTTCACAGAATCTTTGGTGCAGACTATCCTAACCACTTGCAAGTTAGTTTGTTGGTTCAGCTTCTATGCAAATAAAATAAAATGGATTTGGGCTGCAATAGGAGGCAAGAATTGCTATGGAATGTGATGTGGTGTGTAATAGGTTAATTGTAAAGAAATGTGATGTGCTTTATTTAGGAACAAGAGGAGAGCACAATCCTAAAACTAGAGAAGGATTTGCGCACTCGTGTAGAAGTCTTATTAAAACAGAAGAAGGAGAGAAAGCAGGAGCTGCAAACTTTGAAAGAACAAGACCAAGACTTTTGTGATATTCTTTGCACAACACCTTACTATATTGATAGTGAGTCTGTACCAAGTCTAGAGGAACTAGATCAATTCAGACTGCATTTGGCTGCACTAACTGCTGAAAAGGTACTTTGCATAATTTAAAACTGATTCTAGAGTGCTTCCACACTGATTATGTGGATTTTTAACCTGGTTGCTGTTATATAGAAACCAAATGGCCTACAGTTTGCTCAGTAGTTCTGACCCACATTGTAAAAGATATATCCAAGCTACTAGCCATAGAAGCTTTACATCTAGAATCTGTCCTTGAGTGTGTTGAGTAGATGAGCATACACATTCTCATATTTAATTCAACTCTTAGTACCCATCTCAATTCCCCTCCCTTCTTGTCTTACTGTCGTGTTTGAGATGCCGTATCTAAATCAAACAATTGCTAAGTCTTCAATCCCAGAGTATTGACCACAATCTGAACAGGAAACGTGAACTTAATTTGCCAGGGGACCTCCTGTTATACTCTCATCTTTGCTAATAATGTTAATGTAGCTTTTCACTGAACATTATCATTCACATCTCACTACCAAATTTGAATAAATGTATTGTGTATTTCCTCTGGGACTGATCTGACATTACTTTTCTGTTCATAGGATCGCAGAAAAGCAGAATTTGTGAGCACCAGAAGAGAGATCATTTTGTATATGGAAGAACTGGATCGTGTTCCTGATACAAGCTTTGAGCAAGAAATTATGTATGAGGATGAGGAAGCCTTTTGTTTATCGAAAGAAAACATTGATGCTCTTAAACAGTTGTTACATCAGGTATAGAAGCATTTTGTTTGTCAATATGTGAAACTGAGGTTTGGCTTGGGATTCACAATCATGGTGTTGGTCACAAACATTCTACGATTTCCTTAATATATGTTCAGTATGCATATTCATATATCCAAGCTGATTCACAAATTTATCCTGACAGGCTGACCTATTTATTCTGAGACTATGGACCAGTATTGCTGGCTTTGGTAAAGCTTTTTCCACGTTTACAGATGTGTGTGGGGTGCGGGTGTGTTTGGTTTTTTTTCCCTCACAATATACTTCTTTGAGTTTTCAACTCATAAGAACATAAGAAATTGCCATGCTGGGTCAGACCAAGGGTCCATCAAGTCCAGCATCCTGTTTCCAACAGAGGCCAAAACCAGGCCACAAGAACCTGGCAATTACCCAAACACTAAGAAGAACCCATGCTACTGATGCAATTAATAACAGTGGCTATTCCCTAAGTATAATTGATTAATAGCCATTAATGGACTTCTCCTCCAAGAACTTATCCAAACCTTTTTTAAACCCAGCTACACTAACTGCACTAATCACCTCCTCTGGCAACAAATTCCAGAGCTTTATTGTGCGTTGAGTGAAAGAATTTTCTCCGATTAGTCTTAAATGTGTTACTTGCTAACTTCATGGAATGCCCCCTAGTCCTTCTATTATTTGAAAGCGTAAATAACTGAGTCACATCTACTCGTTCAAGACTTCTCATGATCTTAAAGACCTCTATCCTATCCCCCTCAGCCGTCTCTTCTCCAAGCTGAACAGCCCTAACCTCTTCAGCCTTTCCTCATAGAGGAGCTGTTCCATCCCCTTTATCATTTTGGTTGCTCTTCTCTGTACCTTCTCCATCTCAATTATCTTTTTTGAGATGCAGCGACCAGAATTGTACACAGTATTCAAGGTGCGGTCTCACCATGGAGCGATTATAGATGCATTGACATTTTCTGTTCTATTAACCATTCCCTTCCTAATAATTCCTAACATTGTTAGCTTTTTTGAATGCCGCAGCACACTGAGCCGACTATTTTAAAGTATTATCCACCATGATGCCTAGATCTTTTCCTGGGTGGTAGCTCCTAATATGGAACCTAATATCGTGTAACTACAGCAAGGGTTATTTTTCCCTATATGCAACACCTTGCACTTGCCCACATTAAATTTCATCTGCCATTTGGATGCCCAATCTTCCAGTCTTGCAAGGTCCTCCTGTAATGTATCACAATCTGTGATTTAAGTATTCTGGATAATTTTGTATCATCCACAAATTTGATAACCTCAATCGTCGTATTCCTTTCCAGATAATTTATATATATATTGAAAAGCACCGGTCCAAGTACAGATCCCTGAGGCACTCCACTGTTTACCCTTTTCCACTGAGAAAATTGACCATTTCATCCTACTGTTTCCTATCTTTTAACCAGTTTGTAATCCACGAAAGGACATTGCCTCCTATCCCATGACTTTTTTTTTTTAGTTTCTTAGAAGCCTCTCATGAGGGACTTTGTCAGATGCCTTCTGAAAATCCAAATACACTACATCTACCGCTTCACCTTTATCCACATGTTTATTAACCCCTTCAAAAAAATGAAGCAAATTTGTTAGGCAAGACTTCCCTTGGGTAAATCTATGACTGTGTTCCATTAAATCATATCTCTCTATATGCTCCACGATTTTGATCTTGAGAATAGTTTCCATTATTTTTCCCGGCACTGAAGTCAGGCTCACTGGTCTATAGTTATCGGGATCGCACCTAGAGCCTTTTTAAAATATTGGGGTTACTTTGGCCACCCTCCAGTCTTCAGGTACAAGGGATGATTTTAATGATAGGTTATAAATTTTAACTAATAGATCAGAAATTTCATTTCTGAGTTCCTTCAGTACCCTAGAATGCATACCATCTGGTCCAGGTGATTTGCCATTCTTTAGTTTGTCAATCTGGCCTACTACATCTTCCAAGTTCACAGTGATTTCGTTCAGTTCGTCTGACCCATCACCCCTGAAAACCATCTCCAGAACTGGTATCTCCCCAACATCCTCATTAGTAAACACGGAAGCAAAGAATTCATTTAGTCTTTCTGCAATGGCCTTATCTTCCCTAAGAGCCCCTTTAACCCTTCGGTCATCTAATGGTCCAACCGACTCCCTCGCACGTTTCTTGCTTTGGATATATTTTAAAATGTTTTTATGAGTTTTTGCCTCTATGGCCAACTTCATTTCAAATTCTCTCTTCGCCTGTCTTATCAAATTTTTGCACTTAACTTGACAATGCTTATGTTTTATCCTATTTTCTTCAGATGGATCCTTCTTCCAATTTTTGAAGGATGTTTTTTGGCTAAAATAGCCTCTTTCACCTCACCTTTTAACCATGACTGTAATCGTTTAGCCTTCCTTCCACCTTTCTTAATGCGAGGAATACATATGGACTGCGCCTCTAGGATTGTATTTTTAAACAATGTCCAAGCCTGTTGAACACTTTTTTAACCTTTGCAGCTGCACCTTTCAGTTTTTTCTATTTTCCTTATTTAATCAAAGTTTCCCTTTTGAAAGTCTAGTGTTAGAGCTGCAGGTTTACTTATTGTCCCCCTTCCAGTTATTAGCTTAAATTTGATCATGTTATGATCACTGTTACCAAGAGGCCCCACCACCGTTACCTCTCTCACCAAATCCTGCGTTCCACTAAGAATTAAATCTAAAATAGCTCCCTCTCTTGTTGGTTCCTGAACCAATTGCTCCATGAAGCAGTAATTTATTACATCCAGAAACTTTGTCCCTAGCAAGTCCTGATGTTATATTTACCCAGTCAATATTGGGATAAGCCTGACGTTATGACATATAACGTCAGGCTTGCTGACACCTTCTTAGGATAATATTGCGATTTCCACAATTTGTTGTTGTTAGATTATTGTTGTGGTTATCCACCAACTCCTTCTTTGTGTGGCAATTGAAATCTCCCATTATTATTGCACTGCCAAATTGGTTTGCTTCCCTGATTTCTCTTAGCATTTCATCATCTGTCTGACCATTTTGTCCAGGTGGATGGTAGTATAATCCTATCACTATACTCTTACCCAACACACATGGGATTTCTACCCGCTCTTCCACCGGCCCCTCCAGATCCAACCTTGCTGGTACCCTATGCACCCCCACCCTAAAAACTGCACACCACACTTCCACCAGAGAACGGGCTTTCTCCATTGCTGGCCCTTCCCTATGGAATACCCTGCCCACCGATCTCTGCCTAGAACCTAGTCTGCACAAATTTAAAAAAGGACTCAAAACATGGCTTTTTAAATTGGCATATCCAGATGTTGACCAAACATAGCTTAGACCACTAAACTCTTAGCCCACTCATTTTCTCCTCCTCCCCTCACAGTTGACCAATCTCAGCTTTGACCACTAATCACCTAGCCCACTCTTTCTCCTCCCTCCAGCTATCCTGGCCTCCATCTTTTCTCGCCCCTCCATCAATGGTTTTGTACTCCTCCAGTTAACCTGTATATTTATTGTTTTTAGTTTTAATGTGCATTCTTTACAGTTCCTATCAGTTTCTTTTCCCTATCCTTCTTTCTGCTGTCCTCTCTCTTCCTTTCGCCACTGCTCCCCCTTCCCCCTCCCTGTTATAATGTATTTTCACTCTTTTGTTTAAGCAGTTGTAATGTGAACCGGCATGATATTACGAATGTCGGTATATAAAATAAATATGATTCTACTGAGCATTTAATTTTTTGTATGATCTTTATTCTGTTGGACTCTATACTCTCCTGGACATAAAAGTGCCATGCCCCCACCAAGTTGATCCTCCCTATCATTGCAATATAATTTGTACCCCGATATAGCACTGTCCCATTGGTTATCCTCCTTCCAACCAAGTTTGTGATGCCAATTATGTCAATCTCATCATTTGCTGCTAACACACTCTAACTCTCCCATCTTACTACTTAGACTTCTGGCATTGGCATGCAGACATTTCAAAGTGTGTTTTTGTTTGTTTTTAACAACCTGCTTTTCAGTTGTTTGGGATAATTTGGAAATCATTAGCTTTGATTTTTTTACATATAGGCATATGGACTGTTTGCTTTTAATGGAATCTCTGTTGGGATGCCCTAACTCTCCTATTTCATTAGTATCCTTCAAGGATACATTTCTCCGAACCATGCACTGCTGAGTGACTGTCTGCTTTCCCTCTTGTTCTAGTTTAAAAGCTGCTCTATCTCCTTTTTGAAAGTTAGTGCCGGCAGCTTGGTTCCACTCTGGTTAAGGTGGAGCCCATCCTTTCGGAAAAGTCTCCCCAAAAGTTTCCCCAGTTCCTTACAAAGCTGAATCCCTCTTCCCTGCACCATGGTCTCATCCACGCATTGGAACTCTGGAGCTCTGCCTGCCTCTGGGGACCTGCACTTGGAACAGGAAGCATTTCAGAATGCCACCCTGGAGGTTCTGGATTTCAGCTTCCTACCTAAAATCCTAAATTTGGCTTCCAGAACCTCTCTCCCACATTTTCCTATGTCATTGGTGCCCACATGTACCACGACAGCTGGCTCCTCCCCAGCACGGTCTATAATCCTATCTAGGGGATGCGTGAGGTCTGCCACCTTTGCACCAGGCGGTCCTGCTATCTCGATTTCTAATAATCGAATCACCAACTATGATGGCCAGCCTAACCCTTCCCTCCTGGGCAGTAGTCCTGGGAGACTTGTCCTCGGTGCGAGACAACAATACATCACTTGGAGAGCAGGTGATGTTCTCCTACTGGGAGACCTTTCTGATCCAAGGCAGCACTGGGGCTGCCAGACTGGATTTAGGACTTGGCTACTATGTCCCTGAAGGTCTCATCAATGTACCTCTCATGCCCAGATTGGAACCTCCTATTTTCACCATCCTGAAAACATGTCCATATTTTCGGATTGGGAGGATCAATTTTGTCTCAAGGCTTGGCTTTTGAGAGGTGGTGCCTGCACATGAAGGGATATTCAGAACCAGTAATTACTACCCTTCTACAGGCAAGATGGCCTGCTACTTCCATGGCATACGTCAGGGGTTGGAAGTTTTTTGAAACCTGGTGTCTATAACAATGTCTGGATCCTCTTTCGGTGACATTTCCACATTTTGGCTTTTCTGCAGCAGGGCTTGTCCAAGGGTTTGGCCTATAGTTCACTTCTTGTCCAGGTTTCTGCCTTGGGTTGTCTCTCGGGCATGGTGCAGGTATGTCTTTGGCCTCCCATCTTGATATAAGATTTCTAAAGGAGGTGAGGCATGTACAACCTCCAGTTTGGAAGACATGCCCAGATTGGAACCTCAAGTTAGTCTTGCGGGTTCTATGTGAGGCATCCTCTGAGCCTTTAGGACAAGCTTCATTGAAAGATCTTGTGTTGAAGGCGGTGTTTGGTTGCGATTTGCTCATCCAGACAGGTTTCAGAGCTTCATGCTGTCGCGATCCCTTTTTGCATATTATTGACAGGGTTTCCTTGCATATGGTACTTTCACTTTTGCCGAAAGTGGGTTCCTGCCTTCCATATGAATCAACCAGTTGAATTAGAGGTTTCCAGAATGGTCTAGGGATTCCACGGAGGGTAGAGATCTCCATCTTTTGGATGTCACACTCTATTACATTATTTGAAAGTCACTAATTCCTTTCAGCTATCGGACCATCTCTTTTTTGTGGTGTTCAGTGATGCGAAGAAAGAGAGCTTCCAAAGCTACCTTGGCTCGTTCGTTGAAAGAGGATATTTGTTCAGCCTATATTTTAAGGGTTGCGCCATTCTAAAGGGATTGAAAGCGCATGCAGCCTCTTGGGCGGAGTGTCAACTGGTGTCTCCCCAAGAGATCTATAGGGCCATGGTGTGGTCCTCACGTCATACTTGCACCATGTATTACTGATTAGATGTTTGGATGCAAGAGGTTACGACTTTCAGTGAAAGTTTGAGAATGGGTATTTCAGGATCCCGCCTGGTGTAGGGTGGTTTTGGTACATCCCGCTTGTCTGGACTGATCTGGGTATGTTCAGGAAAGGAAAGCTGGTTCTTACCTGCTAATTTTTGCTACTGTAATACCACAGATCAGAGACCTGTCCCACTATTAATGCCGAAAGACTGATTTTTTTTTTTTCTCTTTTCCCTGTTTTGGAGCATCTTATGTTTGAGTTAGGTGGTTGACAAACTAATTTTGATACTGGAGTTTTGTAGGTCTCCAGTTTAGGGGGATCCAACCCTGGATTTTTTTCGGTTCTCCCTGGCACGGGTAATGTCTAATCTCGGCTTGGGTACAGTCAATTCTGAGGGAATGCAGGGGGCGCACTTGGTTTCGTAGCAGTGCCTCTGTTTTGTTCTCTACCTCCATCTGCCGGTAAGGATGCAAAACCCACTTGTCTTGACTGATCTGTGTTTTACAGGGATGAAATTAGCAGGTAAGAACCAATTTTCCTTTATTTACCTATTCCATACCACTCATGTTTTTTATATATTTGTTATATTCCCTGACAAACTTCAGTAGTATATTGCCAGTTTGTCTTGATTTTACATGTTACATAATCCTAATTGTTTATATGTGACTTTGGTTGTGAGGAGTTTTTGGTTTTTTTTGGTTGCTTTTAGTTGGAAGAACAAATATCTAAGAATGAAGCATTATGCACAGAACTGCGCTCAAAGATCTCTGCACTCTGGGACAGACTACAGATAACAAATGTAGAGCGCGATGACTTTAACTTCTACACGACAGGATCTAAACCCCAAACAATAAAAGCAGTAAGTTAGGGGGTTTTTCTCTAATTTTTTTCTTCAATCCTACATTTTGCAGTATTTGGAATGCACATGATGACTAACCTTACATTCTATACATTAAAGTCTGAGCAGTGATTTAATATCATAGTGTTGCTGAGATATATAGATCCAGTGACTGACAGTGATAGCATTTTTTTTTTAACAATCTTGCATCTTGCCTTGAAAACAGGTAGTCATTTGTGCTGGCAAATGTCATTGACTTTTCTGTTATCTCTGTATAAATTCCTACTCCATTTGAGGCTGAAAAAAGTTAAATTGTACTCCATGTAGTTGTTGGCAATTCTGTGAGAATGTGATTAACAATCTCTAGCCCAGCTTTACAATGCATCATGTTTCTTGTATTAAGGCAGGTAATTTACTCATCTTTCGATCTGCAGTTACAGGCTGAAGTGAAACGTTTGGATGAATTAAAGCTTCAGAACATTAAAGAAGTTATTGAAGCAATCCGAAAAGAGTTTACCTATTACTGGGATAAATGCTTCTACAATGATGAACAGAGAAAAGCTTTTGCTCCTTTCTATGATGGTTTGTATTTGATTCCAGCACTAGTTTTGTTGTGTACATGCTTTCGTATCTTAATTTGAACATGCTTTCTATGCTTGACTTTAAAGATCTTGTGTTATATTTACCGAGGAAGATTTAAATGTATACCTTCATCTGCACTTCTACCAATAGATAGAGACAGAGTAAAACTGACTTGCTAACATATAGCCCTGCCCTGACAGCCTGCCAGTATTATGTCTCCAGCAGATGGTGGACATGACATATCTCCCTAGCTGGAATTGCTTGTGAAAAAAAAGAAAAAGATAAGAAACATAAAATGCCATACTGGGTCAGACCAAGGGTCCATCAAGCCCAGCATCCCGTTTCCAACAGTGGCCAATCCAGGCCATAAGAACCTGGCAAGTACCCATGAAGTGTTTGAGCTCCCAAAGTGACACCTGACTGGTTCCTCCCTCAGTTGAGCGGTTTAAGATATGAGGTCTGGCCAGGCTTAGACTTAGACAAGGGAAAGCTTGGTGGTGAAGGCTTGTGCCCTTTTCCCCCAAACTCAATGACCCCATTGTGCTCAGGTAAAGATAGGAGGGAAGTGTTAGAGCTGCCTCCTTTTCCTTACAGGGTCGTGTTCTCCCTCAACCTGCATGGGACAGAGGGTTGAGCAGCTTTTGCTAAGCCTTGCATCACTGGCTCATTCAGTCAGCTGTGTGGTAGGCTGCGCAGGGCATTCTCTCCCCCCACCTCCCCGCTCAGGTGGGGTGCACGTGTACTCACAGCATGGCAGTGTCTTAATGTAGGCGCACGTGTGTGCATAAAGTGACCTAGGTTTGAGAATGTAATTCGCCAACACCTGGATGCCGTTTGTATGTGTAGGCCTGCTTGAGGCCACTTGGAAAAAGTAATGGTGCCAATGACTGTCTAAGCGCCTTTCTAGTTTTGCAGCTTGCCATATAAGGGCAATCCAGACATCGCTGTCTCTTCATCTGTCAGCATTGTCTGGAGGCTTAAGTGATTTGCCTGCTCTGGATATTGTAGAGGTTGGGTCATCCCCTTAGCTGACTATTGGCTTAGAGAGGAGACAATATGGCGGACAGTTCCCCCTCGTCTCTTTTTCCTGATGGGTGAGACTTCCTTGGGGGAGGGATCAGAGAATATATTTGTACCTTTGGGACCTGGGTATGGCTTCATCCTTCTGGGTGGCTTTTCCAGGGCTTTAGAGGCCTTTCTGAAAGGGTATCCTGTGAAAACAAAGCAGCCCAGTAAGAAGGGATCATGTCAGCAGGCATCCTGCTTGCTGTCCCTGGAGATGTTGAGGAGGATGTGAATAATGACCCATCAGATGATTCTGGTGGGTACTCTATTTCGTACCTCTGGAAGAGGGAGAAATTCCACCTGACTTGGAACCACATAGGGCTATGTTCCATTTTTGTTTCCCTCACAAAGACAAGTTGCCAAGTCTGTTGTCTCAGACCTTGAAAGCACTTGGTGTAGACAGGGGTGACAATACAGGATTATAAAAATATCCCATATACACCTTGTGCAATGCATCCTATTTCCCACTCCTGGAGCCAACACAAGTTGATTGATTTTGAGTGGAACACTCTGGAAGCAAGTTTTAAAGGAGAGGTGCTCTTTGCATTTATACCCCTTGGATCCGAAAGCAAGGGAGCAGTTGATGCCTTGGTATGCACTGTTAAATGAACCACCATTCCTGAACATACCCAGATCAGTCCAGAGAAGTGGTTTATGTATCCCTACCAGCAGGTGGAGTCACTCAGACAGGTGTTTGAAGCTATGGCAATGAATTTGCAGATCACTTACTACCTGTTGTCTCGGGCAGGGTTGCGTCTGTCTCAGGAGACTCAAGCAGTGGGGTCTGATAGTGGGCCGGTAATGGAACCCGGAGCCGCATGCTTAGCTAATGCAGACTGTGACTTGGTGTGAATGGCTTCTAGAGGTGTGGTTTCCATGATGGCAGCTAGTTGCCAGTAGTGGCTGTGTAACCGATCAGCGGACGTTATTTCCAAGTCTAGTTTGACAAGGTTACCTTTTTAAGGTTCTCGCTTGTCTGGCAGTGAGTTGGGGGGGGGGGGGGAGATAGCGAATAAATGGGGCGAATCCAAAATTCCATGATTGCCAGAAGACAGGAAAGCGGTGGCATGTTCTTTGGGGGCAAAATCCCACTCCAAGGATTCCATTTGTTTCATCCTAAGAGGAGCAACTACTCAAGTCTCGTCTTTTTGGAAGATCTGTCCTTATGGGCTAAGAAGCTTCATAAGGACAGGCTCTGGATCTGGAGCTTCTTTCTTTACAAAGAAAAGGTGTAAGGGCTCACTTACTGAATCAGGAGATAGCCCCATCTCACTTTCATCAAAGATGGGCCCAGATTACAATGGATTAGTGGGTCCTGGAGGTGGTAGGGGGACAGCTATGTTCTAGAATTTCTCCAAATTCCTCCAAATGCATTTATGATCTCTCCAAGCAACTGCCTATTGAAGAAATCTGCAGCGGCTGTAACTTAAGAAGGCTGATTGATCTGAAAGCTATAATTCCAGTCCCCAGATCGCAAGAAAATGAGGCGCTATTCCATTTATTTTGTTCCCATCCTGGCTCTGAAGGGAGTCTGTCCTCATTTGCGGGTGACTCACTTCAGGATGGAAACTCCATGCGCCATAATTATGACAGTACTGAAAGGGGAATTTATCTCTTGATCTGATGAACGCCTATTTGCATATTTCCATTCGGGAACATTTCTTCATTTTGCCGATCTAGGGCATCACTTTCTGTTTCGGGCCCTACCCTTCGGACTGGCTATTGTGCCCAGGACCTTCTCCAAGGTCATGGTGGTAGTAGTAGCAGCAGCATCTGCACAAGGAGGGCATTCTAGTCCACCAGTATCTGTTGATTCGGATCAAGAGAACAGAAGAGTCAGGCGTCTCACAAAGTGATCTCCTTGCTTCGAAGTAGGCTAGGTGATGACCTTAGCCAAGAGCGGTTTACAGCAGATTCAGACTTTAGAATACTTGGCATGCAATTCGATATGGAGCAAGGCAGAGTTCTCCTGCTAGAGAATTGCATTCAGAAGTTGGTGATTCAAGTTCAGTCCTTGAGGACTGTTCTTCCAACAGTGTTGTCTTATTTGCAAATTCTGGAGTCTATGGTGACAATGTTTGAGGTAGTACCCTGGGCGATGTCACGGTTGTGGCCACTGCAGTGTATGTTGCTCTCCTGGTGAATCCACAGTCACAGGAGTTCACCGTGAGACTCCACTTGCCATTAGAGATGAGTGAACAGTTTTTTTTTTTACAAGCGGATCACCTCAAGAAAGGAGTGCCCTTGGAGACACCATTCTGATTGGTGCTCATGACAGATGCAAGCCTTTTGGATTGGGAGGGCTCGCTGTCAAGTAGATGGTATAAGGTCAATGGAATGCCAAGGAACAGCAACGGACCATCAATCCAATTGGAAGCGCTTATAGTTTGCTGAGTGGTGAGAATGTCTGACAGTGCAACAATGTTTGCCTTCATAAATCAGAGCGGAACCAGAAGCCAGCAGATGTTGATGGAGAGAGATGCGCTCATGGTCTCAGCAGAGCAACATCTTCAGGAGAGATCTGCTTCCCACGTTGCAGGGAAGGACAATGTGCGGGCAGACTTTCTCAGCAGACAAGTCTTGGACCCAGGAGCGTGGGAGCTGGCGGACAAGGCCTTTTGACTCAGTGGCTCGATGGAGTCGGCCTTATCTGGACTTAATAGCAAGCTCCAATAACAAAGTATCATGGCTCTACAGGTCACAGAAGAGATAAGAATGCTAGGAATCGATGCTCTCATCCAGGTGTGGCTGCAGAGTAGGATTTTATATGCCTTCCTGCCCTGGCCAATGATCAAAGTAATTTGAAAGACTGAAAGTCATACACAGACTGTACTTCTAGTGGTTCCAGATTGGCCTTGGAGGCCATGGTATGCTGATCTTCAGCAGTCCTCTCACTGCCACTCAGGAAGAATGTGTTGCACATTATCAGCCCCTGATGTGGTGATCTCTTTTGTTTTACAGTTTCCCTCTTGAGAGGGCTTTGCTGCTAAAGCGTGGTTATTCTTCAGTGGTGATTTTCCCCATTTCGCATCAGGAAGCTTTCTACCTCTCTGGCTTCTATTGGGGTTTGGAGAGTGTTCGAGAGTTGGTGTGGTGTGAGGTTATCACCCTCTTAAAGTAGAAATTCCACTAATATTGGAGTTTTTACAAGACAGTTTGGTTAATGCTTGGTCATGAACACTCTGAAGGGACTTGTAGCAGCTCTTACTTGCTATAGGGAGCGGATCAATGATAGATCCTTGTCTTCCCATCAGATGTTTCCAGGTTTTTGAAGGAAGACCAGCATCTACTTTCTCCCTTGTGTCTACTGGTGCCTCTTTGGGACCTTATTCTGGTTTTGCGTGTTTTGGCAGGTCCTATGTTTTGGCTATTATGTGATCTCTCATTGCAGCTGCTCACTTTAAACATTTTTTTTTTCTGGTGGTGAACTGTTTGGCAAGGTGGATTTCTGAGTTACAGGCTCTTTCTTGCCATGAGCCATTTCTGCAGATAACTCTGGGGGAGGGGGAGTATGCAGCTTAAGACTATCTCTTACTGAAGGTGGTTTTTTTGAATTTTATTTGAATTTGTTTATTTCCTTACCCAGATAGATAAGCGGGATGATTGGTTGTTTGCCTGCTTTGGATGTCATGTGTCATCTGGTGTGGTACTTGAAGGTTATTAGCTCCCTGGTGTGCTAACCCATTTTTCATCTGGTCAAGAAGAGTCTGGTGGTGGCTTAACAAAAACAGTCTGTAGAAAGGTATATGCCTGGAGTTCCTGACATGGACAATAGTGACAACAGATGTCATCTTAAGAGACTGGGGGACTTATTTTTGCAACTAGGTGGCAGAAGGCATATGGTCAGACAGGAAGCAAGTTAATCCATCAAGAGTTTGGAAACCAGAGCCATTTGCCTAACTCTCTGGCCGCCTTCCCACTGATTCATGGACTGGCAGTCAGTTTTATCTGACTGTGTTATAGTAATGGCATGTGTGAACTAACAAGGGGCACCAATAGCGGTCTCTTGAGCAACACGCTATCATGATGGAATGGGCTTGAAAACCCTTAATAGCACCATCAACTACTGACGCAGCCGGAAAGGGCAATGTCAGGCAGTCTTCCTTGATTGGCATTTGTTGGATCCGGGGAATGGGAATTGAGTGAGATGGCTTTCCAGTTAATGATCAACTGTTGGGGAGCCCCACAAGCTGATCTCGTGGTGGCAACGCAGAATTCCAAATATGGGATTTTCAGTCAGAGATAGACTGTATGGAAATAGACACCCTAATTCAACAGTGCCCAGAACACCATTTCTGTGAATGTGCTAGTCACTCATTGGAAGAATGCTAAGAATAGTCATTTATCTTTTGGTTTTAATGGCAGTTTCTCATTGGGCAGAGACCATGACGTTCTAATGTGGCTCAGAGGAAGATCCTCTATGGTTGCTGACAAGGACCAGTTACAAAAGGACTCTATCTTCATGAAGACCTAGCTCAATTCTAGCTTATCTTTTGGCCATTGAAAGGGTTCACTTTAGGCAAGAGGTCTACCAACCCCAGTGATTTTGAACATCTGGAGTAGCAGGCTGTAAACCAGGGAAGCAAGGGTTCAAATGCTCCTGTTCTTTGTGACCTTGAACAAATTACTTCATTCTCCAATGCCTCACTTACAAACTGCAAGTCCTCTGGGGATAAGGAAATACCTACATTCCCTGTACATACCTGGATCAGCCCAGACTGCTGGGTTATGCCTCCCTTCCAGCAGATGGAGACAGAAAAACTTGGAGGACACCCCTGTAAATAGGATGCGCCACCTGCAGCACCATCAGTATTTCTCTGTCTCCAGCAGATGAAGGTGGCAGAACCTGCAGTCCTGGCTAATTCTCTCTAAACAAGAAAAAAAAACTTATTTATATTCTTTTTTTATACCGAAGTATAGCTGAATGCCTTCACTCCGGTTTACAGTGTAACAAATTCATACAATGAACAGGTTATAAATTATAACACAATACAAAGAAATATATGTAACATCTCGGCAAAGGCAGAGTATAACATGTTAGAATGAGACAACGTAAGGCTTAATTTAGAATAAACTTGTTAAAGAAGTATTTGGGTTCAAGATGAAGGTTGATATTGGTATATATAGGTCATATCAGTCAGTGTATGACTGTCTAAACAACCATGTTTTTAGTTCTTTTTTGAATGTTTTGGAGTCTTTGATGGAACTTAGGTATCCTGGGATAGAGTTCCATTCTATTGGTCCAGCTATAGAGAAGGCTCTATGTCTAGTAGAGGATAGTTTTGCAGATGAGAGAGGAGGAATGAATAGCTGTAATTTGTCAGAAGATCTTGAAGAGCGGGGTGACTTGTGATTTGCAATCATGTTGTCCAGAGATGAATTGTTGTCTTTGTAAATTTCGTTATGTAGTATGGTTAAGGATTTGTATTTGATTCTTTGTGAAATTGGTAACCAATGGAGGTTTTTTAGGGTTGGGGAGATGTGATCAAACTTCCTTTTTCCGGTGAGCACTCGTGCAGCAGCATTTTGAAGTAATTGTAGTGATTTTAGGGAGGATTTAGGTAGTCCTAAGAAAATTGCGTTGCAATAATCTAGGCTTGAGAAAATGAGGGTCTGAAGAATTGTTCTGAAGTCATTCAGGTACAGTAATGGTTTGAGATGTTTGAGGATCTGGAGTTTATGAAAGCCTTCTCTCGTTTTTATAGCTATGCAATTCTTAAGGCTCAGGTCATAATCAATCCAGATACCAAGATCCTTTATTGGATTTTTTCATTTGAATGTTGGAGTTGTCGATTTTAATGTAAGGAATTTGAGAGGAATGAGTTGAGAAGTTTCTTTTTATTAAGATCCATTCGGTTTTGTTCATATTTAAACATAGTTTTAGTTGGTTGAGGAAAGTTTTGATTGAATTGAGGTATTTTACTGTGAGATATATAGCTTCTTCAATGGTAGATGTTATGGGGATGAGTAGTTGAATATCGTCAGCATAAAGAAAGAAGGTGATGCCAAGATTGGAGATGAAGTGACAGAGTGGTAGAAGAGAAATATTAGAGGATGGCAGATAAGGCGGATCCTTGTGGCACTCCTGTATTTAGAGGGTAGGGATCAGATGAGAAGTTATTAAAGGTGACTTTGAAAAACCTGTCTTAGAAATGAAGTAAACCAATCAAGGGTATTTCCAGTAAGACCTATGTTGGCAAGGCTTGATATTAGTAAATTGTGATCTACTGTATCGAAGGCAGCAGATCGAGCATAATTAGTAAGTGGTTCAGATTGTTATCAAAGCCTCTTATTAATTTGTTAGGTTTAACAGAAGGGTTTCAGTGCTGCGGTTCTTTCTGAAGCCATGTTGAGCGGGGTGAAGTATGTTTTCAAGATGTTCATTTAGTTGAAGCAAAGCAGTTTTCTCAATTTAGCAAGTAAAGGAAGGTTTGAGACAGGACGATAGTTATTTAGATCATTGGGATCTATGTTCTTTTTCTTTGGGATAGGAGTAATAGCTGCAGTTTTCAGATTAGATGGGAGAAGACCCTCTTCAAGTGATTTGTTTATAATTGAGGCTAGTATAGGAGAAATAATATGTGAAATTTCCTTTAGAATTCGGGTAGGTATAGAATCTAGTTCATGTCGGGCTGGGTTTATTTTTAGAAGCAACTTTTATAATTTAATGCTGGAAATTGGCTCAAATTTCGACCAGGAAGTTGATGGAGAAGTATTGTAAGGGATCTTAAAAGAAGGAGTGTTAAAGGAGTCTGAGATTTTGTCAATTTTGTTTTTAAAGAACTTTGCTAGGTCTTGGCTCAGGTTGTTAGCTTGAAGCTCCGAAATTCTGCAAGCGGAACAGATACACACCAGGAATACTGTCCTAAGTGAGGTCCTTGAGGGTAGCTCTCTTCAGAAGTTCAAACGGTGGACCGCCTAGAATTCGAAGGACCTAAATTGCATATCGGTAGCTTCACATGCTTTACTCCCTTTAATGACAGGACTATGTCGGGGTGCGATGAAAGAGTAGTTCCATCCTGATGATGGAGATCACCGAGGGCTGCTACCTGTACTTTGAGGGAATTGTAGGCTAATCCCATCTCCAGACCTTGCTGCAACAAAGAAGATCTGGGGTATTGTCGCATGACATGGAGAAAGTTGTGTGGACTGGCACCAAGACTCAAAAACTGTCCAGACCTGGACATAGTTCATGGAGGTGGAAAACTTCCTAGCCTTGAGAAGAGTGGAGATAACAGCCTCTGGGTACCCTCCTCTTCTCAGCCGGCGCCGCTCAAAAGCCAGGCCACTAGACAGAAGCGATCTCCCTGGTCGAAAAATACTGGGCCCTGTCGGAGAAGGTTCGGCAGATGTCTGTCGAAGCGGGTCATCCACCACAAGGGTTGACCAAGTCTGCAAACAACCTGCTGGAGTCTGAGAAATACTGAAGGTTTACAGAGGGTGCACCAGTTATCAGGGACTGCCCTCTCAGTTTTTGCTCTGACTCCATCTTCTGGAATTTGGGACATACCAGGATCAGTCCACACCATGGGTTATGTACAGGAAACAGGCTGATCATTTGGAGGGGCGGTAGCGTATGGGGCAGATGCCTTGTAAGATCTTCGCGTACTATGGCTTCTGCGGTGTCAGCCCACAGGCTTGGCTCCGTAATTGATCGGCTGATGTTTCCTCCAAGTCGCAGCTGGGTGCTTTTCAGTTTCGGGGGAAATTACTTTTTGGAGATGATTTAGAGCAGCTCATTAAGTCCTTGGGGGACAATAAAGTGTACAAGCTCCTAGAGGATAGACCAAAAGCTTCCAGAGGTTTCGGCCCTTCCCAGTCAAGTTTTCAGGGGCAGCACCGTTTTCACCAGTCTAAGCCGGCTCTGGCCAAAGACAAGTCGTCCAGCAGGTCGCAGATCTGGTCTCATTCCTTTCGTGGCCGTAGACCTGCCCGAGATGGTGCCACAGGGTGACGGGAGTCAGTCCTCCCAATGAAATAATGCCGGCCCACTCCCCTGTTACGGTCGTTGGGGGGGGGGGGGGGGGTTGGCCCTGTTTTACGAGGAGTGGGTCAAAATAACATCAGACCATTGGGTTGTAAACCTTATAGAACACTGCTACGCCTTAGATTTTGCTTGCCCCTTACGCGATCTATTTCTGATGTCTCCCTGTGGGTCTCTGGAGAAAAGGTTGTGGGACCTCGAGGCGGTTGTTCCATTTCCTCTGAACGAACTTCGAACCGGCAGGTATTAAATTTATTTTCTGGTTCCGAAGAAGGAAGGGTCCTTCCATCCGATTTTTAGATCTCAACAAGGTCAACAGAGCTCTGAATACCCAGTTTTCATATGTAGACGCTACGTTCCGTAATCACCTCTGTCAGAGCAGGGGAGTTGCGTCCCTCGATTTGACGGAAGCATACCTACACATTGCAATTTGGAAGGACCATCAGCAGTATCTCCAGTTTATTATCCTCAGCAAGCATTACCAGTTTCAGCATCCTTCCCAAGAACGGTGCCAAGGATTCGCCCGTGGAGTGGATATAGATTCCAAAAGATTACAGGTAAACTGCTGTCCAGTCCCTAGATTAGGGCATCTATATTTTTAGTGGGGTTCAGTGTTTAGTTGAGTATAATTATGGTTATCCTTTTCAATTTTTTTAATCAAGTTTTTTCAAAACTATATCCACAGTGGCTTTTGACGAGAATACTGAAGGGCTGAGGTCACTGCAGGGGTGTATGTAGGGTGACGTCAGCTTTGAAACCTGACTCAGTCTCTGCTGGCAGGGGAGCATAACCCATTGGTCCTGAGTCCATATGTCTACACTAAGGAAAAAAAAAAATCTAATTTCTTTATTGGTAAGATGCATTTATTTTTTGTGTGCACTGTAGTGTATTAGCATTTGCTCTTTCACTGTGCATGTCGATGGGTAGACATCATGCTCTTAACTATAGCTCCCTCTTGTGCCACCAGTGAAACTGTGATATGTAAAAAGTTTACAAAGCTACCGTATTTTTTGCTCCATAAGACGCACCTAGGATTCAGAGGGGGAAAATTAAAAAAAAAAAAAAAATTGTGCTAAACCTGCTCTGTCCTCGGGCATCTGTGCGTCTTATGGAGCAAATTAGGGGAGTGCATAACATTTTTTTCTCCCCATTTTGTTTTCGGGTCTGGGGAGGGCCATTTCGGTCCATTACCCAGATCAGAAAACCTTTGTCTTTCTATTTCTGTGGGGAACCCCCAACCCCCCCCCCCCCCCCCCCCCCCCCAAGATCTGCCAAAAGACCCTGGTGGTCCAGCAGGGGTCCGGGAGCGATCACTTGGACTTGGGCCGTCAGCTGCCAGTAATCAAAATGGCGTGGACTGCCCTTTGCCCTTTGCCCTTACTATGTCACTGGGGCTGACCAATGGCATCGGAGGGTGACATTGGAATGGGCATGCTCAAGAAAGAAGATGCTGCTGCGGTAGTTGAACTGGCCTGCAGTTTCCAAGTTGAAGGGGGGGCAAAGGGGAACTTGAGAGAGCAGGGGTTGGGGGAGAGGAGAAAGAAAGTGGGATAGTTAGCCTGTGAAGGGGAAAAGGAATGTTCTGGGATTGGTCTGCAGATTGGTGGTGGGGAGGGGGTAGCACCTAATATTTAGTGAATTTCCATTGTTCTCAGCTATAATCTTTGTCCACAGAGGAGTATTCAGAAGAACTTCTGTATCTTCATGACATGGAACTTGTGCGTTTAAAACAGTGCTATGAAACTCACAAAGAGCTATTTGAATCTGTGCAGAAATGGGAGGAGAACTGGAAATTGTACTTGGAGTTTGAGGTAACCAGTAGTAATTTTCTGCCAAGTTGCTGACATGTAATGGTTTTAAGCTTCCTTTTTTCAGTTGCAGCTGGAGTAGAAGGTAAAGGCAGCTGCTGGCCCTGACCTTAAAAAAAAACCAAAAAAAAAAAACCTGAAGATAACCTAGAAGAATATATAAAAAAGTCTTACTAAATATTGCAAATGTCTGAGCTTAGCCAAACAATAGGCCTATTAATATTTATCATGTAAGTGATGCATTCAGCCTCTAGATCACAATATCAACCCATTTTGTAGTAACTTCACAAAGACTTCTTGATCAAATTAATGGAAATGTTTGCTAGGAGGGTTTTTTAGGTTGTATAGTGCCACAGGAGAATGCTGACTGAAAGCTGTAGGTGGTAACAATACAGTGGTGATACAAAGCAAACAGTTTGAACAGATATGTTGTTGGAATGTTCAGTGCAGTTGAACATAACCCAGCTGCTAGTTGACCGTCTTTAACAACCCCCAAAAACTTTTGTGACAATGGCACTCTAATCAGAAGTAGAGAATCTGCGAAGTGTTGAAAGCTCCTTTCCTAAGTCGGTAGAATCTTAAACAAATTCTAGCTTGCACTCAAGTTCAAGGTGAAGTATATAAAATATACATAACTTAAAATACATATCAGACAAAACATCTGTAGACTTCATATATTCACCTTTACTGTAGTTTACATTACAAATTGTACAGAGAACTTTTGCCAGAAGCTCATGAGAACAGATACATTTTAAGCTTTCTTAAAGAACTATGCACAAGCCAGTGTTCTCAAGTTTCTGGCAGAGAATTCCAAAATATTTGGGCCTGCTACAGAAAATGCCCTTTGTCTAGTAAGATTTAGTTGAGCTTCTTTAGGGATTGGGATCTCCAGCAAATTTGTTAGCGCATCGTAAAGTACGCACGTTTTTAAACCTACACGACCACAATAGCCCAGGGGGTAGTATCACTGTACAGTAATGTATGAATAAGTCTCTAACTTTTTTTTTATACCACACCTGCCATTTAATTGGGAGCCAGTGCAATGAGGGAAGAACTGGAATAATGTGGTTCCCTGTACATACCAGGATCAGTCCAGACTGTGGGTTATGTCCCCCTTCCAGCAGATGGAGTCAGAGCAAAGACTGAGGGCGGTCCCTCATGACTGGTGCACCCTCTGTAAACCTTCAGTATTTCTCTGACTCCAGCAGATTTGGGTTGCACATTCGGTTCTCCCATTTTATCTCTGTGAGAATAGTCTTTGATTTATTTCTCCTGTTTTCTTAACACTTTTTACTTGGATGGCTCTTATTTAAAAAAATAAAAAATAAAAGCAAAGGCTTTTCATTGTAGCTTTGCTCTACTTTCTATGGGTTGTCCTGCAGGCTTGCAGGCAGAGCTTTCATTCAGTGGCAGACCTGTCATCTTTTTTTTTTTTTTTAATTTATTGCTGTATCGTTTTGGGGGTAAGCTTGTTAACTTTCCTTTTACAGGGCTGTCATTTGCTGCCTTTAGGGGGTGAAGTTGGTGGTCCAACCTCTCCCCCTTGATATCTACCCGCTGCCCAGAGATGTCGTTTCCTCAGGGCAGCCCCTAAGCTTCAGAGACGCGACATCCCTCTGGCTTGAAAGAAAAAAAAACCAAAAAACAGAACGGGTCGTTAAAAGTTCATAAGGCAGTGCAGGACTTTGATTTCGTTCCTGCTATCGAAGGTTTTTGGAGGTCTGGGTTCCAAGCCCATCTTGACTTGCCTCCATGCCGCGGTTGACGCGATGCAGTACCTGCGGGGAGCCCGGATCGCGGCTCTCCCGGGAAGGCCTGTGCGCTCTGTGCCTCCTCAGTGGGGAGGGCACCTCGAGCCTTAGAGGGCGGTCTGTTTCGCGCGCTAGGCTCTGAGGAACCCGTTCCCGTCTAACACGGGAACGACGGCCATCTTGGATCCACTACTTGCTGCTCCAGCACTGCCTCCCGGGGATTCAGACCCAGACGGACCTCATTCTCCTCCGCTTCTCTTCCCGGCACACCTCCCCGGTGCAGAGCCGCCCTCAGAAAACCCTCCGGCCATCCCTCCCCTGGAGCCTTTTTCCACAGAATTTATTCTGCTGATGCATGGGGCTTATTTGGCAAGGCTCAGCCAGCACCAGGATGCGGTTTTGGCTCCTCATCCCCCTAAAGTGGTCAGTCTGGGGGAACTCCCGGACGTGGCAGGGGGGGCCTCTGGGATCGGTACCGTCACGGCCCGGTACAGCACCAGTATTTCTGGCCCTGCCATTCCAGTGTCCCCTGCCATTTGCCCATCCCAACCGGTCCTGACCTGACGCCCTCGGCGCAAGTCGAAGGGTAACATCCTCGGGTTCTACGCCTTTTCCAGAGCGATGAGATGGTTAAGCTTATCTCACATGTCCTGGCCGGATTAGATATTGAGGCCCCCCCAGGAGACTCCTACCGCCAGCACTGCAACCGAAGAGGGGGGGCTCCTGTCCTACCAGGGCTCAAGCCACCTTTGAAGACTTTCCTTTTCGTCCTATGCTCCTCCAATTGCTGTCCAGGGAGTGGGAGACTCCGGAGGCCTCTGCAGGTTGTCAGAGTGATGGACAGAATGTATCCACTCCCCGAGGAGTCCCTGGAACTACTTAAGCTACCGAAGGTGGATGCGTCTGTATCCTCAGTCACGGCTAGGACACCTATTCCTGTGACTGGAGGAGCAGCCCTCAGGGATTTGCAGGACCGCAAACTTGAGGTATATTTGAAGAGCGTGTTTGAGGCGTCCGCCTTGGGAGTTCAGACTGCTGTTTGTAGCTCCCTGATGCAGCGTGCATGACTCCGGTGGGTCCAACAACTACTCGGGATTCAGGACCTGCCTCCAAGGGAGGCACAACAGGCAGAAAGGCTAAAAGCCATCATAGCGTATGACGTGGACACACTGTATGATCTTCTCCGGGTACTGGCCAGATCTATGGTTTCCATAGTCTCAGCTCAGCACCTCCTCTGGCTCAGGACCTGGTCCGTGGATTCCTCCTCCTAGTCTCAACTAGTCTTCCTTCCCATCAAGGGTAAGTTATTTGAAAAGGAGATGGAGCAACTTATTACGTCGCTCGGGGAGCATAAGGTACTTAAGTTACCGGAAGATCGTCCTCTGAGATCCAGAACGTACAGCTCTGCACTGAACCATTTCAGAGGACAACTGCGCTTCCGCCAGGTGCGGCCAGCGTCCCACAGGCCTCCCTCGTCTAGATTGCAGTCCTGGTCTCATTCCTTTCGGGGATGAAGATCAGCCCAAGACACTCTCTCCCATGGGACTGCCACTGTGAAACATTGCCGGCCCACTCTTCGATTCCCCGGATAGGAGGTCACCTGTCGCTCTTCTATGAGGAGTGGGTCACAATCGCCTCAGACCAGGGCATTCTGGATATTTCAGCGCAGTTACGCTTTAGAATTTGCTCGACCCTCTCAGAGACAGGTTTGTCTTTTCTCCGTGCGGACTAAGGAAACTGGGCGCAATACGTCAGACGCTAGACCGCCTCCTGGATCTGGGAGCCATTCTTCCGGTGCCACTTCCGGAACAAGGACTTTGCCATTATTCAGTCTACTTCGTAGCCCACAAGCAATAAGGCTCCTTCCGGCCGATTCTGGATCTCAAGATGGTCAACAGGACGCTCAAGATACCACACTTCAGGATGGAAACTCTGCGCTTGGGGATTGCTGCGGTGCATGGGGGAGAGTTCCTGGCGTCCTTGGACTTGACGGAGGCTTATCTCCATACCTACAGTACCTGAATGTAAACCGATGTGATATCTAAGATCGAATGTTGGTATATACAAAAAAAAAAATAATTAATTAAAAAAATATCCCCATCCTGAAGGAGCATCAGCGCCTCCTTCGCTTCAAGATTTTGGGGCAGCACTTCCAGTTCCAGGCCCTGCCATTTGACCTGGCAACCGCTCATCGCAGTAGTAGTAGTGGTGGTGGCGGCCCTGAGGAAGGAACAGATCCTGGTCCCTCGACTTCCTGGGAGCTCATTTCGACATCAAAAGGCACAGGCTCTCTTCGTCTGGAGCAGGCCCAATCGCTCCTTGCACAGGTTCAGCGTTTCGGGACCTCTGACTTCCCACAGCCTGGGACTATCTCAAGTTGCTAGGTTCCATGGCCTCCACAACAGATGTGCCTTGGGCCTTTGCCCACATGCGTCCCTTACAAAGAGCATTACTCTCCCGTTGGAAGCCGGTTGAGGTTCCACAATGGGTACTCGTTACAGGCGCCAACCTTACCGGCTGGGGGCCAGCATGTGGTCTGCACTTGACGCAGGGTCAGTGGACACCAGAACAGGCAACTAGAGACGAGCCGTCCGTCTTGCGCTGCAGCATTTTCTGCCCCTAGCGCAAGGCCGAGCAGTCCAGATCCTCTCCATCACCACGACTGTGGCGTACATCAATCGTCAGGGGGGAACAAGAAGTCTCTCTCCATGTGACTCGGGAGACTAACAAGCTGATGCCATGGGTGGAACTCCACCTGTCTCAACTGGTGGCGTCCCACATTGCAGGGATGGACAATTTTCAGGTGGCTTTTTTAAGTCGCCAGTGCTTAGATCCCGGAGAATGGTAACTGTCCCAGGAGACAGTGGCACTGCTCGTCACACAATGGGGGACTCTCCATCTGGATCTAATGGCCATGCAACGGAACGCAAAGGCTCCGTGCTTTTTCAGCTGCAGAAGGCATCAATGCCCTAGCCCTCCCGTGGCCAAGGAACATCCTACGTGCCATGTTTCCGCCTTAGTCCCTGGTGGTAAGAGTGCTCCGAAGAATAGAGGGTCACCAGGGGCCCATGATCCTCGTGGCTCCGGTGTGGCCTCGTCGTCTGTGGTTCTCAGGCTTAGTCAACCTAGCGGTAGACTGTCTGCTGCGCCTAGGGCATCTGTCGAATCTCCTACAGTAGGGACCAGTATTTTTCGACCAGGTAGACTGCTTCTGTCTAGCGGCCTGGCTTTTGGAACGGCGCCGGCTGAGGAGACTAAGGTATCCAGCAGCGGTTATCTCCACTCTTCTCAAGGCTGGGAAGCCTTCCACCTCCAGGTCCTATGTCCGAGCTTGGAAAGTGTTTGAGGCTTGCTGCCAGTCCTCACGTCCCTCTCCACGGCATGCGACCATAGCCCAGATCTTGTCATTCTTACAGCGAGGGCTGGAGAGGGGATTAGCCTACAATTTTCTCAGAGTTCAGGTAGCAGACTTAGGTGCTCTAGTTCATCATCGGGATGGCCGCCCTCTTGCGACACACCCGGATGTGGTCCGGTTCTTGAAGGGAGTAAAGCATGTGAAACACTGATTCGCAATTTATGCCCCTCTGAGTTTTGATTTTGATCCTTTGTATTCTTGGCGGGCTGCCCTTTCAACCGCTGTAGAGCACTACCCTCAAGGACCTGACTCTTGAGACAGTTTTCCTTGGTTGCCATGTGTTCCGCTCACAGAATCTCAGAGCTGCAGGCTTTGTCATGTAGTGAGCCTTATCTCCGCTCTACAGATTCCGGAGTATCCTCAGGTTTCGTACCATCTTTCCTTCCAAAGGTGGTCTTGTCTTTTCATTTGAATCAGTTGGTGGAACTACCATCATTCCAGGATGAGGATTCCAAGAAGCTCAGGCACCTAGATGTCAAGCGAATCCTCCTTCGATTTCTGGAGGTTACTTACGACTTCTGCTTAGCAGATCATTTTTGTCTTCTGGAGTGGTCCCAAGAAGGGGAACTAGGCTTCAGTGACCACCGTTGCCCGATGGATGAAGGAAGCAATCTCTACCGTGTACATTGGCACGGGGCATTAGCCCCCAGACGGTATTAAAGCTAATTCTTTTCAAGCTCAAGCAGTCTCTCTGCAGGAATTTTGCCAAACGGCCTCTTGGAAGTCTTTGCGCACTTTTGCGCATCACTATCGCTTGAATCTGCAATTGACGACCTCTGGTTCTTTTGGGGCTCAGGGCATTTGAGCTGGGATATGTGACCCACCCTATTTAAGGGAAGCTTTGGTACATCCCACAGTCTGGACTGATCCTGGTACGTACAGGGAAAAGAGAATTTCCTTACCTGCTAATTTTCGTTCCTGTAGTACCATGGATCAATCCAGATGCCCACCCTAAGGATTTTGTGGGGTTTTTTCTTTGGGTTAATCCTTCAGCTCGACTGTGTAATCATTTCAGGACCTGTTTGGGAATGACAGAGTTCACATTGCAAGTTTGCCTATTCAGATTTACAGTTTGATGTTCAATTTAGTTGATATTCATTTTTGTATTGATCCATCCAAGGGGTTTTTCTTTGTTGCTTGGATATTCTTAATACTGAAGGTTTACAGAGGGCGCACCAGTCATGAGGAACTGTCCTCTGTCTTTGCTGTGACTCCATCTGCTGGAAGGGGGACATAACCCACGGTCTGGACTGATCCATGGTACTACAGTAACGAAAATTAGCAGGTAGGGAAATAATTTTCTCTTACACATTTGTACGGTTGTCAAGATCTTGGCACTCTCATTCGGGATGATTTGTAAAGCTCAGATGATACTTCCTGGCAAACCCATATAGAGCGAATTGACAATAGTCCAGTCAGCACCTATGCTTGACAAACGGTTCTGAAATATTGTGGTTCCAATAAGAGCTTTAATTACCTAAGCAGACACATAATCAATTAAATCATTCTATATATTATTTGAGAATGAAATCATGTAATGTCAATTATACCCTAACTTCTTGATTATCTGGGCAATGGGGATGTGATCATTGAATTCAAAAGCTAGTGGAGTTATAGCAAGTAGCTACTCAAAATAATTCTGGACATTTAACATTGGTTTGTGAAACAACCACTTTACTGTTCTCAAACAGATACTAGATCAAAAATATTTGTCTAGAATGAGTTATAGTTAACAAAATGTAATGTTGGCATAAACCTTATAGGTTACACTGAGGCATGCAAATACTTTACAAAGTGGGATAAATATAAATATTGGAGGATTGCCAATAAGACAGAACCTTGAACGCTGGAAACTACATTGCCTGTTCTGATTTGCTGGACTTGGTTAGATAGTATGTAAACCAATTGAGTACTGCGCCTAATAACAGCATACAGTTATTTGCTAGGAGGACTTTGATCATATCAAACGCAGCTGATATGTCTAGAAGGACCATTACATAGGTGATCCCACCATTGAAACTAGGATATAAAGCTGCTTTTGAAACAGCAAGAGAAACATTTTTGTTTTGTCTTTTGAAGAATCTTTGCTTGTAGTTCAGGTCTTTTTTTTTTTTTTGTAATAAGCTATGCAATGGGCAGAATTATGCATGCTATTAGATTTGTGCCATTTTTGCATTATGGCATTATCCTGAAATAGCAAAGGTCTTAAGTGAGAATTTTTTAAAAGGGGAAATCCTTCTGAATTTCATAGGTTGCACTATAAAATCCTCAAATGTTGCTTGCATGTATTGTTTAGAAAAGTATTGGGGTTTTTTTGTCTTTTTTTTTTTTTTGTTCAAATTTATTGCACTCTTTGCTTTTGTGATTCTTCAGAGAAAAGCATCAGATCCAAATAGATTCACAAACAGAGGAGGAAATCTTTTGAAAGAAGAGAAGCAGAGAGCAAAACTTCAGAAAACATTACCAAAGGTATATATTGCCGCAAGAGACTCCAGCTGCTGTCTGGGGTGTGGAAAAGTTCAGTAGGAAACCCAGGCTTGTAAGTTTTTACACCATAGTGCATTTCCTGTTCATACCTGGGATCAGTCCAGACAAGTGGGTTTATACATCCCTACCAGCAGATGGAGACAGAGAACAAAACTTTGAGGCACTGCTACATACTGAGTGCGCCACCTGCAACCCCTCAATATTTTTGTCTCCAGCAGATGGCAAACCTGCATTCCCTGTATGTATCCGGATCAGTCCAGACCCTGGGTTATCTCCCCCTTCCAGCAGATGGAGTCAGAGCAAAAATCTGAGAGGCCACCCGTATATAAGTATGCTCCCTCTCTGCAGTCCCTCAGTATTTCCTCTGACTCAGCAAATGATGGTTGCACCTGCAGTTTCCCCTTTTGGTGTGAGAAGAATTTTTTCTTTTCTGGCTGTTCCTCTCTACTGTGGATGGATGTTTGAAATCTCTGCCTTAAGCCTGAGAGCAGCGATTTGTGCCGGCAAGATGCAGAGGGCCTGTTTTGTGCTGGGTTCAGAAGGCTCAGACACAGGCTTCGTCTGAGGTGTTTAGCATCATACAGTCTGCGCGGCTGACAGCTGGGATGGCTTATGTGGCAGATGTGCTCTACGACTTGGTTCGTACCTCAGTCAAGGGGTATTGCCTCCGCAGTGGCAGCCAGTAGGCTTTACGGCTGCGCTATTGGTCACCGGGCATGTGGTCCTAGTTACGTAATCTCCCCTTTAGGGGCCAGCTACTCTTTGGAAAGGATTTGGATCAGTTGAGGGAGAATTTGGGAGTGTCCAAAGGAAATAAGCTGCTGGAAGATAGAAGTGGCAAAAGTTTTTCCTCCCAGGCTCGCTTTTGGGATGCAAGGCGGTTTCGTTCCGGCATGAGTTTCTCTGCATCGGGAACGAGGTGGAGTTATGGCAAGCAGCAGTCCTTTCAAGGGATCCGCGGATCTGCCAGAATCTGTGCCATTCAGCGGACCGGCAGTGAATAGTCGTCCCTTTTTTTTTTTCGAGGAATGGTTCAAGTTTACCACGGATCAATGGATTCTGGAGGTGGTAAGAGAGGGTTACACGTTAGAATTTTTGTACCGACAGCGTGATCTTTCTAGTCAGACTGCTTGTCTTGAAGCAAATGAAGCAGTAAAGGTGACTCTACAGAGGTTACTAACACTGGACACCGTATTTCCAGTCTCTCTGGCCAAACAGGGTCAGGGGAGGTACTCAACTAATTTTGTGGTTCCCAAGGAGGAAAGCTCCTTTCGGCCCAGTCTGGATCTACAAAAGGTGTAACCTTACAGGTTTTGCATTTTACAAATGGAGATGTTGTGCTCAGTGATAGCTGTTCACAAAAAAAAAAAAAAAGTTTTTTTGGTGTCATTGGTCCTCAGAGGCCTACCTCCATATTCCATTTTCAACAGGACCTCCTGTTGAGCCTCCAGAGCTACCGCCTGCTCGCAGACGTTTGATGTGAGACACTGTTGCATTGTCTGAGAAGATTCTCACCATGTGACCTTCACCAAGGGTAGAAAGGCCTCAAGGGCTCTGCATGCTGCCCTTGTCTCTAGACAACTGATCAACCAGGCTGTCTTCGTTGATGACCGGAGCCCTTGTGCAATCCACCCCAATATACTGTTTCCTAACCCCTGAGTGGTCACTACTACCCAATCTGGGGTCTCCAGATCCTCTCCCTACTCCAAACTGGAACAAGAGAGCCCCCCACGAGAGACTGGATCTGGATTCTCCCTGAAGAGGCAAGGGTAGACAAAACTCCTCTGACACCAGATTCCTGTGTGGGCAGAGAAACATCTGGTGAGAATTAGCTGCTTCTCATGTGACTGGGGTGGACAATCCACAGGCAGACTTCCTCAACAGGCAGCATCTGGACCCAGGGGAGTGGGAGTTGGAGGAAGTCTTCGCCTTGCTGCAGGCAAGGTGGGGGAAACCAGTGGTAGACCTCAATGGCGACTCCAGCAAACTTAAAAACAGATCTGTTTTTCAGTTGCAGAAGAAAGGTCGGATCAGAGGGCATTGTTGTAGTTCAACCATGGCCGACACTTTAGTTGCTGTATGTGTTCCCACCATGGCCCCTCATAGGTCGATGCTGCAGTGCATTGAGCTTCAATTGGGCAAGGTGATTCGGGTGGCTGCATTGGCTTTGGTTTGCAAACTTGCTGTGCCTAGCAGTGGATGGGTCCTGTTTAGCTTGGCTCATCTTTGAGTTGTAACATCAGGGACATGTAATTTCAGACTGGGGGGATCGCTTCTGTCTAGTGGCTTGGCTTTGAGAGGCGGCAACTTTGTTTTGAAAGGTTATTCTGAGTCTGTGATTGTTTCAGGCAAGGAGACCTTCCACTCTAAGGGCTATGGTCTGGGTGTGAAGTGATTTTCAAAACTTGGTGTTTGCAGAACAGGGTGCAACCTTTAAAAGTGTACATTCTGCAGATCTTGGCCACTCCCTTTTTTTTTTTTTTTTTTTTTTTTTTTTTTTTTTTTTAAGCTTGGTGTGGCTAAGGGGCTGGCCTATAATTCTTTTCGGGTCCATGTAGCCTTGGGTTCCCTTTGAGGTAGAATTCAGGGAAGACCGTTGGCGTCTCATGCAGATATGGTTAGTTTCCAAAAAAAGGGGCAAAACATCTGCATCCTCTGGTGCGGAAGGTCTTTTCGACATGGAATCTGAATTTGGTTCTTTGGGTACTGTGTGGTCCTCCCTTTGAGCCAACGCATAGGGTGTCATTGAAGTACCCCTGAAGACTGTTTTCCTGGTTTCCATCTGTTCGGCTGCAGAAGCATCCGAGCTGCAAGCATGGTCATGTAGGGACCCTTTCCTGCATTTTTTCGGAGGATGGGTTTTCTTTACACACGGTTCCTTCCTTTTTACCTAAGGTGGTGGTCTTCTTTCATCTTAACCAGGTTGTAGACTACCAGTTTTTCTGAATTTGACAGCCGATACTCCGTTGGCAAGGGAGCTTCACTTATTGCATGTGTGACAAATGCCTTTCGGAGATCTGGTCTTCTGTTTCTCCTGATTAGTGATGCAAGGTTGGGTAATAAGGCTTCCAAGGGTACTATTGCATGATGGTTGAAGGAGACAATAGCTTTAGCTTACATCTGTAAGGGCCAGCCAGTGCCGGAGGGGTTGAGGGCACATGCCACTAGAGCACAGGCAACTTAGTGGTTGGAGGGGGGGGGAGTGTCAACTTCTTTCTTCGCAGATTTTTCATGTGGCTACGTGGCCTTCCCTTCACACTTTTACCAAACATTACCGTTTAGATGTGCAAGCCTCAGAAGGGGCAACGTTTGGGGAGAGTGTGTTGCACACGGGTCTTTAGAGTTCTCACCCAGAATAGAGGGATTTGGGTACATCCTACTTGTCTGGACTGATCCGGGGTACGAAGAGGAAAGGAAAATTAGCAGGCGAGATCCAATTTTCATTCTTGAAGTACCACGGATCAGTCCAGAAAACTGTCCCCATCTGTCAAGACTTCCTCACTGGCTGAGCTGGCGCTTGCTTTTCTCAGATTAATGAAAAGTATACTTAGCTTAATAGTCCTTTGTGTTAAATCAAGGGGGCCTAGTTTGCAGGGGGCTCTAACTTTAAGTCTGTTTGCCCAAGTTTTATTGGTTTGTTAAGGTAGACATTTTGGCTTGGATACAGATCAATACTGAGGGACTGCAGGTGGCACACTGTTATGTAGCAGTGCCTCAAAGTTTTGTTCTGCCTCCTGCTGATAGGGATGATAGGGATGCATAAACCCACTTGATGGACTGATCCATGGTACTTCAGGAACAAAAATTAGCAGGTAAGTACCAATTTTCCTATCTGTATAGTGAAATCATTCAGTGCTGCAATGTCCTACAGTTGCATAGATGTCAAAACTAGCTCATCCCAGTACAGATCTGGAGGCTTTTCCTTGCAATACTACATTATAGGAACTGGAGCACTTAATTTCTGTGACTATCTTGGATGTAGACAGAAGCAATTACATCTGTTAATAAACAACTGTAAAGATACTCATTCTGTCAGGATTCTGTTTTCATTCTTTTTCAAGTAGTCTTGTTAGTGACATCTTCAACTGTCCCTACTATAGAATAGGGAACACTTGAGTTGCAGATTCTAGATTAAATTTGTATGTATAGGTTTGAGACCTTAAAATGCCTAATGCATTTGGTGGAAGTAACACTATATTTGAAAAAATATCATAAAAATTTTCTTGAATTAATCAAAATTGGACTGATTATATAAGACCCTACTGGTCCCTTTTGAACATTGTTCTAAACCTAAAGGGTGGTATGATGGTCCTACTAAGTCAATTCTTATTGGTAGTTATTTGATCAATCTGTTTTTAATACATGTTTGTTTTTGAATAGTTTTTGTTTTGCTACATATATTGGGCTCTTTTGATTGTGATGCAGAATGTTGGCAGCAATAAATTAATGTTTGTTTTATCTTTTGTGGCTGAAGCTGGAAGAGGAATTGAAAGTCCGTATTGAGGCATGGGAACAACAAAATGGCAATGAGTTTCTTGTAAACGGGCAGAAGTTCATGAATTACGTGAGTGAACAGTGGGAGCTGCATCATCAAGAGAAAGAAAAGGAGAAACAAGAGAGAGTAAGTTTTGGACACTGGGAAAGTTTGAGTTGCGAACTTTGATTTCTGTGTTCATGGGCTACATTTGTTGGCAGTAGAAGCAAGAATTTTACTTTGCTATTCGGTTCTTTTTTGGAATTTATGGGCAAAGCAAAAATTTAAAATTTAAGCAACTGAGTTGAGTGTAGCTTTTCCCTTGTGATTGGTATCTGTGATCTGAGTTGGGTGCAGCCTTGTTCTTTAGGCAGGTCATTAGTGTGAGAGATCATAGAAAATCTTTTCAAAAAAAGAATATCAAAAATAGATTTTTTGGTGCTGTTCTGATTAGTGTATTTGTTTTGAATAATGCATTGATTAGTCTTTGAGTGGTAGTGTAGATCAAAACAAATAGATATAGAAGGGACTACACATCACCTTCCAGACTTGTAAAGAAGCATAATTTTTTATTTTGATACAAACTTCCTGCAATATGAAGGAGCCCAGATTTCATACATGTGTTTCTAGGAAGGGGATAGGCATGTGTATTTTAGAAGCCTAAAGAACTCAAGTAACTGTTAAAATTGTTCTTCAAAAGAAAATTATTCCTTACCTGCTAATTTTCGTTCCTTTAGTACCATGGATCAGTCCAGTTGGTGGGTTATGTCCCCCATCCAGCAGATGGAGTCAGAACAAAGCTTCAGGGAGTGCTGCCTCATAAACCAGTGCACCCTCTGTGAGTCCTCAGTATAGAGAATATCAAAGCCATAGACAGAGAAGGATGGATCAAGCTAAGCCACCACAGATGGCTATGAATAAAAATATATAGAACAGATACCAAAAAACTAGTGCCAAAAAGTGAACTTGCAAAAAGAACTGTGAAAAACAGCCCCTTAAACATAGAGGTTAACACCTGAATAGCTTAAATAGATTAGCGAAGTCAGAAGGGAAGTCGAGCAGTAAACCCCAATCTCCAAAATTCTTAGGGAGGGCGTCTGGACTGATCCATGGTACTACAGGAAGGAAAATTAGCAGGTAAGGAATAATTTTCTTTTCCCTGTATGTACCAGGATCGGTCCAGACGGGATGTACCAAAGCTTCCCTACATAGGGTGGGCCCCTGAAAGTCCTGCTCGAATGACACTGTCGCCAAAGTAGCCGGAAGTCGGCGACTGGAGATGTAAGCGATAGTGCCTTTCAAATGTATGCAATGATTTCCAGGTTGCCGCACGGCAGATCTCCTGAGAGGAGAGACAGCCTGGCTTTCCGCCCAGGACGCCGCCTGTGATCGAAGAGAATGTGCTTTGACCCCCAGAGGGGGGATTTCTACCCGCTCCTTGAGCCATCGGGCGATCGTTGTCTTCGTTGCCTTGTAGCCTTTCTTTGGGCCAGACCAGAGGACAAACAAATGGTCTGAAAGACGAAAATCATTGTTGACCTCCAGGTAACTAATCAGTATGCGCTTTAACATCACGTTTTCGGAGATCCCGTGAATCATCGTTAGAGAAGGATGGAAGTTCTACCATCTGATTCAGATGAAATGCAGAAACCACCTTGGGCAGGAACAAGGGAACTGTGCGCAAGGAAACCCCAGAGTCAGTAAAATGGCGGTAAGGCTCCCTGCATGACAGCACTTGTAGTTCAGAGACCCGGCGGGCAGAACAAATGGCCACCAGAAAGACAGTCTTGAGAGTGAGGTCCTTAAGAGTGGAGTAGCGCAGAAGTTCGAAGGGAGGGCTGCCCAAAATCCTGAGAACTAAGTTGAGGTTCCAGGAGGGACAAGGGTTCTGGACTGGGGGCCTCAGGTGTTTTACACCTTTGAGGAACCGGTCGATGTCAGGGTGAGAGGAAAGCAGAAGATGTTCTGCAGGTGGACCAGGGATCCGAGAGCAGAGACTTGGACCCTCAAGGAGTTTTAAGCGAGGCCCTTCTCACAGGACAAGCAGGATGGTTGTCCTCACAAATGGGTGACATCGAGGATGGAGCCCAACCACGGAAAACTTCTGTCAAAGTTTCAGGAACTTTGACTGGCCCCTACTGGGCATGCCCAGCACGGCACCAACCCTGCAGCCAGCAGGGGTCTCCCTTCAGTCTTCTTTTTTCTGCGCAGCAGTAGCCACGCGGTAGAAGAGCTCTTAACCACGTTCCTGACAGGAATTTAAAAAAACTTAATTTTGAAGAAAATTTGCCCCACAGGGGTCTCCCTTCGACAAATTTTTGGTCCGCGGAACTTTGGTAAGTTTTTGCTGTCGTTTGGTCGACTTTCGTCGAGTTTGGCCCTTGAGGCCCGTTGGTACTCGACAGTCCCGCGGCTAAATTTTTGGCCTTTTGCCATGGCGTCAGGGTTCCGTCGGTGTCTGGACTGTACCCGAACTATGTCAATCACAGACCCTCATAGAGTCTGTGTTTTGTGTTTAGGGAGCGAGCATGATGTTCTGACTTGCACCAAATGTGCCCTAATGACACCAAAGGGTCGCAAGGCCAGAATGGAGAAGATGGGGCTCCTCTTCCGAGCTCGTACCCCAACGCCATAGATTGTATCGACGTCATCGGAACCGGCACCGAGGTCTCATCGACAACCCTTCGGTGACCGTCCGCCATCGATGACTTCGCGGCCATCTACTCCCGTTCCTTCCCCTGATGCTCGAGGGGATCGGAAAGAAAAACATCGCCATTGACGTCATAAGTCTCGGCCCGTTGAGGAATCGACGTCATCGACCTCAGCACCGACCGAGCCACCGCCAAAAGTCTCGATCAGAAGTGGCACCGTCCACTACTGTTTCGCAGGCACCGAGGCAACCCTCACCCCCTCAGGGTTTGGGAGCCGTGATCCCACCAGTGACGGTGGTCCCTCCGGCTCAGCCTCAGCCTCCCTCTCCCGTCGAGCCGGGTCTTGTTACCCCTGGTCTCTGGGCAGAACTGGACCGGCTGGTCCAGGAGGCCATCGACAAGGTGATGCTACGGTTCCAGACTCCTCCGGCACAGAGAGTGGAACCGGTCACCGAGCCGATTGCAGCAGCACTGGCACCGCTGCTACACCGCATGGAGGTGCTTATGACAGCCCTTCCACCGGTGATACCTCAGTCATCGACACCGGTAAGACCGCTGTCACCGACAGGTCTTTCCTCAAGCGGAGAAACACCGTATCGAATTCCCCCTTCGGGAATTGTTCAATCGATGCCAGGTCGTCCCTCGCCACCGATTTCTTCTTCGGGGGCGATACGCACCTCTGCTCCACCGATGTTTTCGATGCCGACACCGATTCCATCGAGACCGACACCAGTTCCCTCGATGCCTATACCGGCACCGATTCCTTCGAGGATTTTCTCGATGTTTCGGAACCTCAGCCTGGGCCTTCAGGTGTTCAGCCCCCTCGAGGTCCTGCAGGTCATCATCCAGACCCCTATGATACTTGGGGTGATACCTCTACTGACACCGATGATTTGCCTTCACCTCCCTCTCCTGCGGAGAGTAGAAAGCCTTCACCTCCCTCTCCTGCGGAGAGTAGAAAGCGTTCTCCCCCTGAGGACCTCTTTCATAAATTTTGTGAAGGAAATGTCAGAGTTGGTCCCATTCCATCTTCAATCTGAACAAGATGACAGGCACCAGATGATGGAATTACTCCAATTTTTGGATGCCCCAAAAGTCATCACTTCTATTCCCATTCACCAGGTTTTTCTAGACCTTCTTAAAAAGAATTGGGAATCTCCCGGATCTGTTTCCCCGGTCAACAAAAAAGCTGACTCTACATATCTTGTACAGTCAGCACCTGGGTTTCAAAAACCTCAGTTAGACCATCATTCAGTAGTCGTAGAATCAGCTCAAAAGAAAGCTAAGCGGCTAAAGCCACACTTTCATTCCTCCTACTAAGGAAAACAAATTCCTAGATAGTATAGGTAGGAAGGTATATCATGGAGCTATGCTGATTTCCAGAATAGCTTCTTATCAACTTTATATGACTCAATATAATAGGGTCATTCTGAAACAGATGCAGGAATATACTGATGCCTTGCCTGAGCAGTTCCAGCCACAACTTCAATCCCTTCTAAATAAAGGGTTTGAAGCTGGGAAGCATGAAATTCGAACAGCCTATGACATCTTTGATGCTTCCACTAGAATTTCTGCTACGGCCATCTCTGCCAGACGTTGGGCTTGGCTTAAATCATCTGACCTTCGTCCAGAAGTTCAGGACAGGCTCTCTGATTTACCCTGCCTAGGGGATAATTTGTTTGGTGAGCAAATTCAACAAATTGTTGCTGAATTGAAGGATCATCATGAGACACTAAAACAGCTCTCATCCATTCCTCCTGATTTGCCTTCCAAACAACCATTTAGGAAAGACTCCAAAAAGTCTTTCTTTAGGCCACAAAAGTATTATCCCCCATCAACAAAACCTAGGCCTGCACGGTCTTACCATAAGACTCAGCCTCGCCAGGCCCGTAAACAAAAACCTGCAGCAGCTCCACAACCGGGCCCTGCGGCGGGTTTTTGACTTTCACTTAGAGCAGTTGCCAAACCCCTCTTCCAGCCATACCGATAGGAGGGCGGCTGTGCCACTTCCTAGAAAAGTGGCATCAAATCACCACAGATCAATGGGTGATAGCAATCATTGCACAGGGTTATCATCTCAACTTCCTATCCCTTCCTGCCGACTCCCCACCTTTGCAGGCGTGGAGACTCACCGATCACTCTGTACTTTTAGAGCAGGAAGTTTCTCTTCTCCTACAGTCCAACGCTATAGAACCCGTTCCTCCCTTACAGCAAGGTCTCGGGTTCTATTCCAGGTACTTCCTGATACCAAAAAAGTCAGGGGGACTTCGTCCAATCCTGGACCTACAGGCCCTGAACAAGTACCTTTCCAAGGAGAAGTTCAAGATGGTAACCCTGGGCTCATTGCTCCCTCTGCTGCAAAGAGGGGATTGGCTATGCTCTCTAGACCTGAAAGACACATATACCCACATTGCGATCACAGAATCTCATCGCAAATACCTACGTTTTCTAGCAGGCCGAAACCACTACCAATACCGTGTACTACCTTTCGGCCTGGCGTCCGCACCACGAGTCTTTACCAAATGCCTTGTGGTGGTAGCAGCATTCCTCAGGAAGGAAGGTGTCCACGTCTACCCCTACCTGGACGATTGGTTAATCAGGGCCCCAACCCAGCAAATAGCTCGGTCTTCCCTGACTCTAACAATTCAAACTCTGCTCTCTCTAGGTTTTCTTGTCAATTACGAGAAATCCTACTTAGTCCCATCTCAGACCTTATCCTTCATTGGGGCAGACTTGGACACCTTACAGGCAAAAGCCTTCCTTCCTCATCAACGGGCAAAGACTCTAGTGTCCCTAGCTCACCAACTGCAGTCTCAACAAACGTCAATAGCTCGCCAATTCCTAGTTCTACTGGGACATATGGCCTCCTCGGTTCATGTGACTCCCATGGCCCGCCTGGCCATGAGGGTCATGCAATGGACTCTGAAATCCCAATGGATCCAAGCTGTTCAGCCTCTGTCCTCCATTGTTCGCATCACCGATGCACTCAGTCTGTCTCTTCCCTGGTGGACCAATCAAGTCAACCTCCTACAGGGTTTGCCTTTTCTTCCACCAGATCCTCAGTTAATCCTCACCACCGACGCTTCCAACATCGGTTGGGGAGCCCATGTAAACAATCTACAAACTCAAGGATTCTGGTCACCAGAGGAAACCAAACACCAGATAAATTTCCTGGAGCTGCGAGCGATCCGCTACACTCTCAGGACTTTTCAAGATTGCCTCTCGAATCACACAATCTTAATTCAGACGGACAACCAGGTGGCCATGTGGTACATAAACAAGCAGGGAGGCACAGGCTCCTTCCTTCTGTGTCAGGAAGCTGTGCAGATTTGGGCGGAACCCCTCTCCCGCTCCATGTACCTCAGGGCCACTTACCTGCCGGGAGTAGACAATGTATTGGCAGACAGGCTGAGCCGTGTCTTCCAACCACACGAATGGTCTCTCAATCCTTTGGTAGCGACCTCTCTGTTTCACAAGTGGGGTTATCCCCACATAGACCTCTTTGCGTCCCCTCAGAACCACAAAGTGGACAATTACTGCTCTCTCATTCGGAGCCAGCACTCTCGGCCCAGGGATGCATTCTCTCTCACCTGGACAACCGGTCTGCTCTATGCATTCCCTCCACTTCCTCTTCTGTCGAAGACTCTCGTGAAGCTGCGTCAGGACAGGGGAACCATGATCCTCATAGCGCCGCAGTGTGGTTTCCCATACTCTGGGATCTCTCCATCCGCAGGCACATTCCCCTGGGAAAGGACCCGCATCTGCTCACTCAAAACGACGGATGCCTCCTCCATCCCAACCTCCAAGCCTTGTCCCTGACTGCATGGATGTTGAAAGGTTAGTCCTTCAACCATTCAACCTTTCAGATTCAGTTTCTCGTGTCCTGATAGCTTCACGGAAGCCTTCCACAAGGAAATCTTACTCATACAAATGGAAACGGTACACATCATGGTGCACTTCTCAGTCCCTTGATCCCCTTTCCTGTCCAGTTTCTAAATTCTTGGACTATCTCTGGAATCTATCAGAATCGGGTCTAAAGACCTCTTCCATTAGAATGCATGTCAGTGCGGTAGCCGCCTTCCATAAAGGTATCGGGGGTGTCCCTATCTCAGTACAACCCCTGGTAACCCGTTTTCTTAAAAGCTTGCTCCATTTGAAGCCACCTTTACGCCCTCCGGCCCCATCTTGGGACCTTAATCTGGTTCTTGGTCACCTTATTAAACCACCTTTCGAACCTCTGCACTCCTGTGACCTAAAATATCTCACATGGAAAGTGTTATTCCTTTTGGCTATCACTTCAGCTTGCAGGGTTAGTGAATTACAGGCCCTAGTTACCTATCCGCCTTACACTAAACTCCTGCAGGACCGGGCGGTGCTCCGCACTCACCCTAAATTTTTACCTAAGGTAGTTTCGGAGTTTCATATCAATCAATCCATCATACTACCTATCTTCTTTCCCAGGCCCCACTCGATACTCTAAGGCCGCGGTAGAAACAGTGCGGCAGTGTCAGGCGCACCGCACGCACAGTTCTCTTCACCTACCGCTCGATACTCTCTTCAAACTGCATGCAAATGCATGCCGCGGCTGCGAAGCCTTAGGCAAGCGTTAGGCCCGCGCAATCCATTTTACTGTATAGAGCGCCTATATAGTATCCTGGGTTCGCAGGCCTAACGCTTCACGGCCGCGCTGGTATCTGTCATTTCAAATGACCGCAGAGAGGTAACATTCCTCTGCTGGCACGCTTGTTAATTCAGGGTCGGAGTTTGGAAGCAGAGGCCTTTTCCCGCTGCCCGTGGCACTGTCTGGGTTTCCTCATGGCTCCCCCTCTCTCCTCCTCTTGCTCTCATGCCGAGCGCGCTTCAATGCTCAGCGTGCGGGGAGCCGGGATCGAGGCTCTCCCGTGAGAGGATATGTACGAGGTGCCTCCCTGGTGGGGAGTGCACCTCGCAGCCGGCGGGACGGCCTCCATCGCGCGATCAAGCTTGCCTTCACAATCAGGGGCCGGCTCAGATTCCGCTTCGTGCGGGATCGATGGCCATTTTGGTCCCAGAGCCAGCCATGCCGTTGCCTGCGGGGGAAGAGCTGGAGGATTTTTGGGCATACAACCACCGGTTTTAACACTGATTCAGCCTGGGACTCCTGTCTTGCCCCCCCCCCCCCCCCCCCCCCCCCCCCCCCCCCCCCCCCCCCCCCCGGGTCCTCCGCCGTTTACCACAGACTTTGTGCTACTTATGCACAACGCTTATCTGGCAAGAATGACCAGCCTCTGGATCCCACGACAGGACCCCTGCCTCCCAAAGTTCCCAGGGCAGCTGATACCCCTGAGGGAGCCCAGGACCCGGTGTGGGGGGGGAGGGGGCGAACTAGGGGCCCCTCAAGGGACCTCCGGGGTGCGTCTCGCACTTCCCCCTGCGGGGGGGCGGCTGACCCAGCCCCAGATCCTGGACTAGATTATCCCCTGCTTGGCCTGGATGACCCACTGCTCGCTGCACAGATGGACGGGGACGACCCGAGGGTGCTACGGATTTTCCAGAGGGACGAGTTTAACGCTCTCATTCCACATATCCTTCAAGAGTTAGACATCGAGGCTCCCCGGGATCCACCGGGACCCTCTACCTCGGGAAAGAAGGGGGACCCAGTACTGGCGGGTCTACGCCCTCCGTCAAGGGTCTTCCCTACCCATCCTACCTTCCTGCAACTGTTAGCTAGAGAATGGGATGCGTCCGAAGCCTCACTGAAGGTCAGCTGGGCGATGGATAAGCTATACCCTCTCCCCGAGGACTTCTTGGATCTTCTTAAGGTTCCGAAGGTAGACGCCGCAGTCTCAGCTGTCACAAAGCATACGACTATTCCGGTCACAGGAGGCACGGCCCTGCGGGATCTGCAGGACAGGAAGCTGGAAGTTACCTCAAAAGGGTATTTGAGGTTTCCACACTGGGTGTCGAGCAGCCATCTGTAGCTCGCTCGCGCAAAGAGCAGGGCTTCCAAACTCCGACCCTGAATTAACAAGCGTGCCAGCAGAGGAATGTTACCTCTCTGCGGTCATTTGAAATGACAGATACCAGCGCGGCCGTGAAGCGTTAGGCCTGCGAACCCAGGATACTATATAGGCGCTCTATACAGTAAAATGGATTGCGCGGGCCTAACGCTTGCCTAAGGCTTCGCAGCCGCGGCATGCATTTGCATGCAGTTTGAAGAGAGTATCGAGCGGTAGGTGAAGAGAACTGTGCGTGCGGTGCGCCTGACACTGCCGCACTGTTTCTACCGCGGCCTTAGAGTATCGATCTGTAAGTGATAGTGACCACAGATGCTAGTCTGAGTCTGGGGCAGATGGACTAAGGGCTGTGGTTGCTAGCAGAAGCAGCCTGGTCAATCAATCATCAGTAAATGAGGATGCTTCCTACCGCAGATCCGGGGATGAGTGGTGAGTTTTCTTGGATAATGCACCAACTGTGGTATGGGTGGGATGAGAAGAGCTGCAGGGTGGCTTTGGAGGCCCAGGACCATTTGGACAGAGCAGTTTTTGGAGGGGATAGTGGCCTCGCATTTAGCCGGCATGGACAATGTACAGGTGGATTTTCTCAGACAACAGATGAACCCAGAAAAATGGGAGTTATCAGCCAGAGGCCTTGGACCTCCTATGGGCAAATGTCGGGGTGTGGAACGTTTGAGTCCTGATTGTGTGAAGGAAGATCTGGAACCATTGCAGGTGGATATTCCTCACATTTTGGCCTTTTTAAAACTGGGCTCCACAAAGGGACTGGCCTACAATTTGCTGCGAGCGCAAGAAGCGGTCTTAGGTTGTCTGAGGTAAACTGCGAGGGAGACTATTGACGTCTCACCTGGATGTACTGCATTTTCTGAAAGGGATCAAGCATCTGAGACAGTGAGCGTGGGATGTATCCAGTGTGGGGTTTGAACTTGGTTGTGCGAGTGCTCTGTGATCCTCCGTTTGAGCCAATGTGTAAAGGGTGTCCCTAAAGGACCTCACCTTGAAGGTGGTGGTTCTGGTGGCAATTTGTCCAACCAGGCGGACTTCAGAGCTGCAAGCCTTGTCCTGTAGGGAGCCTTTCCTGCAAATTACTGATGCTAGGGTATCTTTGCATATGGTACCCTCTTCCCTTTTTTTTTTTTTCTTTTTTTGCTGAAGGTTGTTTCCATGTTCCACCTTAACCAGATGGAGCTGCCAGCTTTTTGGAACTGATCTTAAGGAGCTTCCCTTATTGGATGTTAGTCTGATTCTGTTGCACTATCTGAAGGTTAACAGTTTTGGCGGTCGGATCTTTGTTGTCTTTAGTTGAGCAAAGAAGAATTAAGGTATCAAAAGCCACGCTTGCTCATTGATTGAAGGAAGCTATCTTTTCGACCTATATTTTCAAGGGCTGAAAGGTTTCAGAGGATTTGCGGGCACATTCTACTAGGGCACAGGCAGCCTCCTGGGCAGTGTCAGTTGGTGTCACCACAGGAGACATGTAGAGCAACAATGTCGTCTTCACTTCACGCTTTCATCTGGTATTACTGGTTGGGTGTTCAGGTGACAGAGGGAGTGATGTTTGTGTGTTGAGTGGATCTTTCAGGGGCCTGCCCATTGTAAGGGAGCTTGGGTACAACCCACTTGTCTGGACTGATCTGGGGTATATACGGAAAAGGAAAATTGGTTCTTACCTGCTAATTTTTATTCCTGGAATACCACAGATCAGTCCAGAAGCCTATGTCCCCTATGTTCGAAAGACTGTTAAAGCTTCGACTGAAATTTGTGTATATTTCGAACTTGTAGGGTTGAAAGGTTTTTCAGTTCCTTTGTTGGATGTGGGGTCTTCAGTTCAGGGGGTTCTAATCTTGGGTTCTCTGTTTGCCCTAGAAAGGGGAAGTTGGTTTGAGTTGAGTTCTCTGTTCTCGCTTGGGTACAGGTCAATACTGAGGGACTGCAGGTGGCATTCTCGGTTATGTAGCAGTGCCTGAAAAGTTTTTATTCTCTACCGCCATCTGCTTAAAAACATACCAACTATGAGAACTTTTCTGATATATATAGGCTTTGGAGTGGCCTGCACAGAGCAGCAAAACCCACTTGTCTGTCACAGCAAATTAGCAGTAAAGGATAGTAGTAACTGCTGCTCTGTGCAGGCCACTCCAAAGCCTATATATATCAGAAAAGTTCTCATAGTTGGTATGTTTTTAAGATAAGGGGGCTTAGTTTGCAGGGGGCTCCAACTTTGTCTCTGTTCACCCAAGGTTTATTGGGGTTTTGTTAAGGTAGACATCTTGGCTTGGGTACAGGTCAATACTAAGGGACTACTGGTGGCACTCTTGGTTATGTAGCGGTGCCCAGGGGCAGATTCCTGATGACGACTGGCCCGGGGATTCGTCGCCCAGGCCGCCCCAGGAGATACCACGTGGTCTGCCGAGAACAGCTCTGTCACAGCAGCGCTCAGCAGACCACGTGACTAGAGCGACCGGCTCACTGGGGATGCCCGATTCCCTCCAATAGGGCAATCTGCCCCCTGGCGGTGCCTCTGTTTTGTTCTCTGCCTCCATCTGCTGGTAGGGATGCATAAACCCACTCGTCTGGACTGATTGATCTGTGGTATTTCAGGAATGATAATTAGCAGGTAAGAACCAATTTGCCTTTAGTCTTCAACCAGTCTGCATAATGTTAGCCAAGGTGTATGGAGTTGGGTTGTATAGGAAGTGTCTCTGATACAAACTTTATTAGTGGGGTTTTTGTTTTCATATATTACTGATGTGCTTATATAAAGGAGGAACAGCATAGTAGAATGAGATGACATAATAGCTCTTTCCAAATAGCCTAGATCTGTTCTGCTAGCAGCTGGTGCTATAACCTTATGTGGTTCAGACTGATTAAAGACTAACAGAAAAGAATTAATGGGCAAGAGTCCACACTTTTATATAATGTCTTAACTTAATATAATCTTTTTATATAAATGTCTCAACACAATATATACTTTCATATAAACTTTCTTCTGACATCAAATTGATCTCTGTCCTGTGTGAAAGTGAGTAAACTGTATATTTACACAAACATAAATATTATGCAGCAAATGAAGAAAAGTCGGCAGACTGAGGAAGAAATGTTCTTTGGTAGTGTTCCAAAAACACCAGGCAAACGGAGAATCCTAGGACAGACTACTCCTAGCAAAGTACGCAAGGTAAGTAATTATATGAATATACTTTAAGGTGTATGCTGAACTTGAGGTCAGATATCTAAATACAAGATTCTCAGCATTGATAAGTAATGCCATTCCTTTTGATGGTCAAGTTTTTGTTTTTAAATAGAAAACAGTAACGAATAATGACCAATAAAGATCAATTGGTCTATTTAGTCTTCCCGGTTGTCATTTATAGGAAATATACTGTAAATTTTATCCATTTAATTTACCTTGGTGATCTTAAATTTACTGTAATTACGTCAATTAACTAATACATTAGTTTGCATGTGTAGTTAACCCCTTGCCTCCCAGAGGTCATACTATTTAATTTCCCTGCTTTTTCCCTTCAGATTAATACTACCTCGATTTCAAGTGGCAGTTCCAACAGCACAATTCGTTCTGCCGTCGGTGGCATACTCTGTCACTCCCCTGTATCCCACCTACCACCTTTGGGAGGCAAGGTCAGTGTCAAATGCATGGTATGCATGACATTTGTGTTGGAGGAATTTTTTTTCTTTTGTCTTTTTTTTTTTTTTTTTTTGTGAATGCCATCACAGTACTAACCCACAATTATTCAAGGATGAGATTCTCAATTTCTTAAAAAAACAAAAATTTTAACTCCTTCATATCTGATCTTGGAAGGTAGTGCACAAGGGTTATGTTTCGGTTTTTTTTTTTTACCTATGTAGTACCTGAAACTAAGCAAGTGCCTGTAACGAGCCCCAAGAATAACACTGAATTTGGAGACAGTTATGAGGCTTAATTATTCCTACTTTGTAGTGACTTCTTCCAGATGCACTTTGAACTTAATAACATAATAAATTGCCATGCTGGGTCAGACCAAGGGTCAATCAAGCCCAGCATCCTGTTTCCAACAGAGGCCAAACCAAGCCACAAGAACCTGGCAATTACCCAAACACTAAGAAGATCCCATGCTACTGATGCAATTTATAGCAGTGGCTATTCCCTAAGTAAATTTGATTAATAGCCGTTAATGGACTTCTCCTCCAAGAACTTATCCAAACCTTTTATGAACCCAGCTACACACCTACTGCACTAACCACATCCTCTGGCAACAAATTCCAGAGCTTTATCCCAGGACAAGCAGGATGCTAGTCCTCACATATGGGTGACGTCGCTGACTGAACCCTAATCCGGAAAACTTTGTCAAAGTTTCTAGAAACTTTTGACTGGCATCCTGAGCCTACTGAGCATGCCATGATCCCTTGAGCCACAGGGGTCTCCCTTCAGTCTTCTTTTTTCCGCGAAGCCGTTAGCCTCGCGGTTCTAGGAGTCCTATGTGGTGGATTTCACCATACAAAAGTTTATCAAACCCCGGTAAAAACTTTTGACACCGTAGGGGTCTCCCTTTTTTTCCATCGCGGTAAATCTTCATTTTTTCCCGTCTGTTCCGAAACCGTTTAACAGTGCCTGAAAGTAGTCTATGGCTGTCCAACTCTCATAATGGCTACGGGTTTTAAAAAATGCCCGATTTGTTGCCGCACCATGTCATTACGGACCCACACTTAGAGTGTGTACTCTGCCTCGGCGAGGGACACAACGTCACGACGTGCCCAAGATGTGCCGAGATGACGCCAAAAGGCAGAAGACTACGGATGGAGAAAATGGAGCATTTGTTCCATCTCCAATTAATGCCTTCAACATAGAGGTCCACACAGTCGTCTCCGGCTGGAGCGATTAGTAAGGTCGTCCTCAAAAAAACCGGAGACCGGATGAAGCAGGGGATCAGCCGTCACCAATGCCTTCAAAGTCTTCGATAAAATCGACGTCTGTCATCGAGAAGGGCGTCTAGCAGAAGCATAGTCATCTGCATCGGAGGCCTCATGATCCCGAAAGCAATCCGATAACCGGAGCTCCATCGACGGATCCCGAATCAGCGCCGAAGAAACCTCTGAGAGGACGCTTCACAGAGGCCTTCCACTCCAAGGTGATCCCCACCGATATCTGTACCGGGAACCGTACCTCCACAGGGCCCTGCGGAGGTACCAGTATCTCCTTCACTGCCTCCCCCCATAGCTGCTCTGGTCTCACCAGCTATGCGGGCGGAACTGGACGGTTACATCCGCCAGGCAGTTAGAGATGCGCTCCTCTATATGCCTCCGATGCCAGCAGAGTCCGCCATCGAGGCCAGCACCATCGCCGATACCGGTTCCACTTCATCACCGTTATTTGTAACTTTTTATTTTGTATTTTAATTATTTGTATTTTATTTTTATTTGTAACTTTTTTACATGGTTTGGTTCGATGTAAACCGGTGTAATAAGAATCTTTGTCTTGAACGTCGTTATAGTAAAAAGATGTAAATAAATTGCAGGTGCCCATACCGATGCCATTAAGACTCCGTCTGTTCCGCCAATGCCAGATGTATCCTTTTTTGCGCCAATTTTAGCAAAATTGGACACTCTCTCATCAGTGCCATCCCGGTAAAATCTCCAGTTATCGATGCCAGCACCAAGGGAAGAGGACATAGAAAAAGAAATACTGATGCCTGAACCACTCATAGGCCCATCGGGAATTACACGTCCACGACCAGCATTTTCTCCACTATTTCCGTCGAAACCCCTGGAAAAACCATAGATGCCAACTATACCCATACCATCAACACCTCGCCCACATACACCAGATACCTGGGATGATCCCAATACCGATACCTCTTCAGAGAAGTCCTCTCAAAACCTTCTCCTCCAGAGGAAAGAAGAAAATCCCCTCCAGAGGACCTTTCCTTCTCAAATTTTATCAAAGATATAGCTGACACCATCCCCTTCCAGCTTGAATCTGAAGAGGACACCAGACAAAAAACCCTGGAAGTGTTATAGTTCGTGGACCCACCTAAAGAGCTGTTAGCAATTCCAGTTCACGAAGTCCTTGTTGATTTGCAACACAGACTATGGGAGCATCCCTGTACCATGCCACCGGTGAATAAAAGGACTGATGCCACATATCTAGTCCAACACATCCCAGGTTTCCAAAAGACTCAATTACCTCATCAATCAGTAGTAGTTGAGTCAGCTCAAAAGAAATCCAAACTAATAAAGCCTCATTCATCTAATTCGCCGGGTAAGGACAATAGATTCTTGGATAACATAGGCAGGAAAATGTTTCAAGGATCCATGTTAGTTTCCAGAATTGCGTCCCTACCAGGAGGTGGTTATGGTGTAGTTGGGGGACATGTGGAGCCTATGTATCTTCATGACAATTTATGTATCGGAGAGTGGCAATATTAGCATAATTTATGGAATCAAATTCAAGAACTCTCTGAAACTCTCCCCCAGCAATTCCAAGATTCTTTCACTTCCATAATACATAAGGGCTTGGAAGCTGGGAAACATGAAGTTCATGCAGCTTACGATAGTTTTGAGACTGCATCAAGAATGTCGGCCACGGGTATAAGTGCCCGTAGATGGGCCTGGCTCAAGGCCTCTGACCTGAGACCGGAAGTACAGGAGAAACTGGCTGATCTCCCTTGTGTAGGGGACAATCTCTTTGGAGATAAAATAAAGGAGGCAGTTCTCTGCACTTCAGGAGTCTCAAACATCATCAAGAAGACTCCCAAGGAAAGAATCTAAATGGCCATACTACAGGCCAAGGCGTTACTATCCACCTCCTGCCTGTGGAAGATCATCTAGGCCACCTCAAAGAACGCGGACCCGGCAACCTAGAGCTCAACCCCTTCCACAAACAGGGTCAACTTTGGGATTTTGAAATGACATCAGAGAACGGAAGCTGTTTACCAATCCGACCCCCAAATTTGCCAGTTGGAGGTCGGATCATGTTTTTCCAACACAATTGGTCATGCATCAACTCGGAACAATGTGTACTATCCATAACATCTCAAGGGTATCACCTGGACTTCCTCACTGTACCAAACGGTACTCCACCCACCTAGTCTTGGACAATAAACAACCAGGGCCATGGAACCAGTTCCCCGACCTCAGCAGGGCAGAGGATTCTACTCCCGTTATTTCCTCATTCCAAAGAAAATAGGAGGCCTATGTCCCATATTGGGCCTCCGGAATCTCAACAAATTCCTGAAAGAAAAATTCAAGATGGTGTCATTGGGCACCATGCTATCTCTACTTCAAAAAGGAGATTGGCTCTGTTCTCTGGATCTTCAAGACACGCTCACATTCCAATATTCCCTTATCGCAATTATCTGCAATTCCTAGTAGGAACTCAACATTACCAATACAAGGCGCTACCATTCGATCTTGCCTCAGCACCTCGAGTGTTCACAAAGTGCCTAGCTGTGGCAACTGCCCACTTGCACAAGGAAGGCGTGCATGTGTTTCCTTACCTGGACGATTGGCTCATCAGAAGCCAAACAAGACAAGGAGCTCTCAACTCTCTCAAGCTCACAATAACTCTACTCCATTCGTTGGGATTCCTCATCAACTACCAGAAATCCCACTTTAATTGTAACAGGTGAGATGGTGTAATCAGAGCAGAATTAAATACCATAACATCAAAAGCTTTCCTTCCAAAAGACCGTGCACAGACACTCACCTCGTTAGCAGGCTCTCTCCACGCACGCAAATAACAGCTCATCAATGTCTCACTCTTTTGGGTCACATGGCCTCCACAGTTCACATCACTCCTATGGCCAGATTAGCTATGAGAGTCACTCAATGGACACTCAGAAGGCAGTGGATACAAGCCATTCAACCACTGTCTTATCCAATTCAAGTAACTCAACTACAGTCCTCGCTCCTATGGTGGACAAACATGGACAACTTGCTCACAGGCCTACCTTTCCAACAACCAATTATGCAAGTGACGTTAACTACAGATGCAGCCACCTTAGGGTGGGGAGCACACATTGGACATCTCCAAACTCAAGGTACTTGGATGAAACTCGAAGCCACATTTCAGAAAAATTTCCTAGAGCTTCGAGCTATATGTTATGTGCTGCATGCATTCAAGGACTGCCTTTCCCACAAGACTGTTCTGATACAGACAGACAACACAATAGCCATGTGGTACATCAACAAACGGGGAGGTACAGGCTCGTATCTCCTTTGTCAAGAAGCAGCACAGATTTGGGACTGGGCCCTAACACACTCAATGCTTCTACGGGCCACTTATCTAGCAGGCATTCACAACGTAGTGGCGGATTGCCTCAGTCGTCAGTTCCAACCCCACGAGTGGTCTCTGGATCCAGAAGTGGCGACCAAGATCTTTCAACGTTGGGGCCAACCAACAATAGATCTCTTTGCATCACAACTGAACTACAAAGTGAACAATTATTATTCCCTGTTCAAGCAGAGAAACCGCTTACCCAGGGACGCCTTTGCTTGCCACTGGAACTCAGGTCTTCTATACGCGTATCCCCCGATGCCGCTAATAACCAAAACTCTAGTGAAGCTACAACAGGACAAAGGGTCCATGATACTCATAGCCCCGTATTGGCCTCGACAAGTATGGTTCCCCATACCTCTAGACCTCTCGATCAGAGACCCAATTCGCCTGGGCATAGTACCCACTCTCATAACTCGGGGTCGGGGCAGGTTGTATCATCCCAACCTTCAATCCCTATCCCTCACGGGATGGATGTTGAAAGCTTGATTCTACAACCTCTCAATCTTTCAACTAATGTCTCTCAAGTGCTTGTAGCTTCACGTAAACCCTCCACACGAAAACTATCGTGCTAAATGGAACAGGTTTACCACGTGGTGCGCACAAAACAGTGACTTTTTTTTTCCTGCACTATATCTTTATTAGACGATCTATGGCACCTCTCAGACCCTGGTCTACAGACCTCATCTGTAAGAGTACACTTAAGTGCAATCTCAGCTTATCACAATACTGTCGGAGATGCACCAATATCAGTGCAATCCCTCGTTAGTAGATTTGAGAAGTTTAATTCAACTTAAACCCCCACACCAACCACCGGTCACAGGATGGGACTTAAATGTAGTCTTAACGAGGCTCATGCGTTCTCCTTTTGAACCCATGAATTCCTGTGGTGATAAATTTCTCACTTGGAAGACTATTTTCTTAATAGCCATCACATCTGCGAGAAGGGTTAGCGAGTTACAAGCACTTGTCACATACTCACCCTACACAAAATTCCTACATGATCGGGTGGTACTCCGTACACACCCAAAATTTCTCCCCAAGGTAGTCATGGAATTCCACTTGAATCAATCAATCATCTTGCCTACTTTCTTCCCAAAACCACACACTCATCAAGGAGAGAGGGCTTTACACACCTTGGACTGTAAACGTGCGCTTGCATACTATTTAGATCGTACTTCGGCCCATAGGAAATCCACCGAGCTCTTTGTTTCTTTTGATCCAAACAAGCCTGGAAAAGCGGTGGGCAAGCAAACTCTATCTAATTTGCTTGCAGATTGCATACAATTTTGTTATGAAAAAGCAGGCCTTCCTCTCCAGGGGAGAGTAAAGGCTCACTCAGTAAGAGTTCAGTGCCAATAGCTGACATATGTAAAGCCGCAACATGGAGTTCCCTTCACACCTTTGCGGCTCATTACTGTCTCGACAAGGAAGGACGACAAGATTCAGCCTATGGACAATCTGTCTTAAAGAACTTGTTTCCAGTATAATCCCAACTCCTTCCACATCCAACCTTTCGTGATTTCAGGCTGCCTCATCTTTCTCAAAGTACACCAGTTGTGCCTGTTGCACAAGTTGTATGCTATTGGTCCAATACAAGGATGACTCAGCCTGTAGCTCTCTAATCACCCATGTGAGGACTAGCATCCTGCTTGTCCTGGGATAAAGTAAAATTGCTTACCTTGTAATAGGTGTTATCCCAGGACAGCAGGATGTAGTCCTCACGAAACCCACCCACCACCCCACGGAGTTGGGTCCGATAAGTTTTATTTTTGCTAACACTCATTGCTACAAATGAGACTGAAGGGAGACCCCTGTGGCTCGAGGGATCATGGCATGCTGGGCATGCTCAGTAGGCTCAGGTTGCCAGTCAAAAGTTTCTAGAAACTTTGACAAAGTTTTCCGGAATAGGGCTCCCTCAGTGACATCACCCATATGTGAGGACAACATCCTGCTGTCCTGGGATAACACCTATTATAAGGTAAGCAATTTTTCTTTATTGTGCATTGAGTGAAAGAATTTTCTTCGATTAGTCTTAAATGTGCTATTTGCTAACTTCATGGAATGCCCCTAGTCCTTCTATTATTCGAAAGTGTAAATAACAAATTCACATCTACTTGTTCAAGACCTCATGATTTTAAAGTCCTCTTATCATATCCCCCCTCAGCCGTCTCTTCTCCAAGCTGAACAGCCTTAACCTCTTCAGCCTTTCCTCATAGGGGAGCTGTTCCATCCCCTTTATCATTTTGTTGCCCTTCTCTGTACCTTCTCCATCGCAACTATATCTTTTTTGAGATACTGTGTACAATTCTGGTCGCCGCATTCAAGGTATGGTCTCACCATGGAGCAATATAGAGGCATTATGACATTTTCCGTTTTATTAACTATTCCCTTCCTAATTCCTAACGTTCTGTTTGCTTTTTTGACTGCTGCAGCACACTGAGCTGACTATTTCAATGTATTATCCACTATGATGCCTAGATCTCTTTCCTGGGTGGTAGCTCCTAATATGGAACCTAACATCGTGTAACTACAGCAAGGGTTATTTTTCCCTATTATGCAACACTTTGCACTTGTCCACATTAAATTTCAATCTTCCAGTCTTGCAAGGTCCTACTGAAATGTATCACAATCCGTTTGAGATTTCGCTACTCTGATTAATTTTGTATCATCCGCAAATTTGCATGTTATGGAGGCAGTGCATGCAAATTTTCTCATATGCATATTCATTGTGGATATCCTGAAAACCCGACTGGCTGGTGGGCCCCCAGGATAGGGTTGGGGACCACTGTGCTAGAGGGGGGAGGGGCAAAACCCAGGAGTCTGGACTGATCCGTGGTGGTACAGGAACGAAAATTCAGGTAAGAACCAATTTTCTTTTAGAAGACTCTCTCTGAAGTGTCAAGTTGAGCCGGGTAAGCAGGGGATTGGTAGCCCTTCAACAGCTTTATCCTGTAGCAGATCCAGAGGTCTGACAGCCAGGGGTCCTGATTCCTTCTTATCCCCTGAAGGCTCCTTCCCAGAGGTGTTGCCAGGAGCAGGGACGTATTCCTTTTTTTGCTTGAATTTCTTCCTTTGCTGTGGCTGCTGTTTCTTTAAAAAAAAAAAAAAATAAAAAATTACATTTTTCTTCCAGCAGCAACCACTTGGGCTCTTCCTGGTTTGATCATTGGGGCAGGCCTGGGCTGGGGAAGGGAGCAGTGTACTCCTCTGTTCATGGCTTCGGACTGCTCGGGGAGCTGGAGGCTGTGTTGCGCAGTGTTCCCCTCTTCTTCTCCCGTGTGCTGCAATTGCACGATGAGCAGGCCCGGCCACATGGAGTCAAGATGGATCGGACAACGATTTCCCAGCACAGGAAAGCGTCTGACTATTCAGGGAGACGGAGGCTGCATTGGGCAGTGTTCCCCTTCTCTTTTGCGTGCCGCAATTGTGCAGCTTTTGTTCCTCTGCAGCAGGCCCAGCCAAGTGGAGACAATATGGTGCTGACGGCAATTTCCCAGGGCAGGAAAGCTGGTCAAGCCAATGGCCTGGCTCAGAGACAGCTAAATGCAGCGGCAATATACTGTGATTTGTTTCTGGAGGGAGGTAATGAGACTGGTAGGAGAGCCACAGGTTCCCAAGGCCCTGTCAGAATCAATACTGGAAGCCTAAACAGCCTGTCAGGCAGGAGAAGAGCTAGAGCTCGGAAGGTGACCGACTCCTTTCCCCATTTGACTCTGGAGATCCCGGGGGGGGAGGGGGGCGGTTGCGAGCTCTGGGCTGGACAGTGGAGATAATGATATGGAGTTTTCCCTCCGTATTTGGCTTGCTTATGCATAAGGTCTTTTTAGCCAGGAAAAGAACTGGCTGAGAGAGCATTTGTCAGCTGCAAAGATGCTGAGGGATTCTGGCCAGGGGGTCAGGGGACCAGCTTTGCCGGCTGGGCCTGGCAGCTCGGATGATTCGGACTTGGATGACCCAGAAGATGGTCTGGGGGTTGGTCTGGGGGTGGATCAGGATGACCCAGCAGATATAATGGCGTTTGCATGGACCATCTGTGGCTAGCATGCTGAAGTGTACTGTGTTGAGGATTGTGCCAGCAAAATCCATCAGTCTCCCACATTGAAGCACCCAGAGACCAATGCACAGGGCCTCCTGATGCAAGGCATGTCAAGGTACCTGAAGCTGATGCATTTTCAAACTGTCAAAGTAACCGTACTCAATGCATGTGACATCCAAGCGTTCAAAGCCTGCAGTCCTGGCACAACTGATGCATGGTGCATTGCACATTTCTTCCTTGAAGCCCTCAACACCAATTCCCTTGATCATAAGCAGTTGAAGCATTCATCACGCAATGATAGTTCTCAAGGCAATCAACACTGTGTTCAATTCATTCATAGCATTTTATACCCTCTTCGAATCTGGGAAACTCTAAGCATTCTAGTGCTTTGTCTCATAGCAGTTCTCACAGGGATTCCTGATCTGGAACCGCCACCTCTGCAAAATGCACTTCCATGGGCTCTAAGGGTTTTTGGAACTTGCTCAATCCTCAAAAGATGGCAATGCCAGTCGAGGCTATACTTCACGCTGCCCAACTTTTGTTAGGACTACTGGTGATCTCTTATGCCTCTCGCTCCTGATAACCAGGGTGCTTCCAGTGTTGCACCTATTGAGCCAGGATTTTTGCAAAGTGCCAAATCCTATCTGCTCCATTTTTTTTTCCTTTTTAAAACACGAGCCTCAATCATGGAATTTGAGGACGTGCCTCCATTGCATCATCCATTGACCAGATGGCAGATTCCATCCGTTCTTATTTCTTCCCAGTCCTGGGAGCCAGATGAGTCTTCAACTTATTTTCTCCACCTTTAGTCAGGTAGCAGTTGTGGTGTCCCTGATATCTCTTAAGAGACTGGTGCTTCTTCCCAGATGACTCATCCTTATCAGTTATAGCAGCATCTTCCTGATCAGCAAGTGCTACTCATTTCTTTGCCACCTCTGAGGCACTACCCATAGTCTTATTTGGAACATTCCAACATCAGTCAGGAATCCCCTTGGAGATCTAAAGAAGGCTTGATAGGAATGTCATCAGACCCTCCCCAATCGCTTCCTGAGTATTCTTTCCTGCTAGAAGATATGACTTGTTCCTGGAAAAGATGGGAATGGAGGTAGATATCAAGGCTGCGGATCCATGGGCACAGGTCATGGGCCTATTGCAGATATTAAACATTCTTTTGGGCACTCTGGCTGTTCCCTCTCATCTAGTGTTGGAGTCCATCCAATCACAGAAATGGGAGACACCAATCTCTGGGCCTATGGCAGCAAGAAAATTAGATGTCAAGTACCATATGTAAGTCACTGACCCTTGGGGTAGTCCAATTGCCACACCAACTGGTGGTTGTAGAATCTGTACGGAAGGCAAAAAAGATGAGAATATTCTAATTGAGCCCTAGGAAAGCATTATCACCTCCAATTTTTTGCCAAGAAGGTTGCTCACAACTCATGTCGGACACAAAACAGTTCTACGTGTACAAAAATTAAAACCCTTTATCTGTGTTTCTGAAATACCTCGCGTGAAAAGTGATCTTCCTTATGGCGGTCTCCTCTGACCATAAGCTCTGTTTCACTAACCTCCATATCAATTTTTCACAGCAGGGTGCTTCTTCGCACTCACCCCAAGTTCCTGCCTAACATAGTATCTTTGTACTACTTGAACTAGTTCAAGTTTTGCTGACTTTCTTTCCATGTCCTCATGCACATGAGGGTGAAACATCTCCATTCTCTGAACTGCAAGAGGACTCTGACATTGCCGAACTTCTCAGTTGTTTTTCTTATGACCCAAACAATACTGCTTTGACAGCACACACGATTTCAGCCTGTATTCAGCATTTCTGCTCCGCAGTATAACTTGACTTTTCCAACCCTGTCAGAGCCATGGCAACTTCTGCAGCCCATTTACAGAATGCCACAAAGGGAGAGATCTGCAAAGCTGACAGTCTTCGGTATACACGTTCACTCCCACTACTGTCTGGATGGTCACTTGACAGCTGCTGGTGGATTTGGTCAAGCAGTTCTGCAAAGCTCAATGTCAGTGGGTTCTAGTTTGCAAAACAAAATGTTAAATGAAGCTGCAACCCTCAGCTTGGGACTCCCCACTGGTCTTGGCTTATTAGCCTGCTTATTGACAGAAAGTTTACAGTAAGCAAACAGTTTTCTGTTGATAACAGGATGAATTAGCCATGAAATACCCTCCCTAGAGAGTAGATTTCTTGGCTTTCTAGCTATGTGAGACTGAGACTTGTTAGGCAACACCCACATGGGAACTCCCATATATGCTTGGGGAGAGAAGTGCATTCAGAACCGTTGGATGTCACCTACTGGTAATGACTAATTAATTTTTGCTCTCTACGGAAAAGTTTACAGTAAGGAAGCTTGCTCTACTTTGCCTCCATCTGCTGATAGAGGGAAATAAGTCACTTGTCTGGACTGGTGTTGCAGGACTAAAGAAACAAAATAACAAGCAAGACTTAAATTTGTTCTTATTAAATTTGTTCTTATGTAAGCTGCAGGAAATGGGAGTGCAGGGTTTTTGTTGGGTGGGAAGGGCAGAGAAGTGAGCAACTTAATCTGGATACAACAAATCCTAGCCAGTGTTATAAACTTTCATATTATATTAAATGAGTTTGCCTTTAATTCCATACTACCAGCTGGGAGCTGCAAACTTTTATTCTCATGGCCAGATTAGGTTGAATAACTTAATTTTTATTGGTGGGAGAGGGACTGTGCCAAATACTTCTCCTAAGGTAGTGGCATCCAGCTCAATACTTGAAACCTAGCTAAAAGGTTTTGTTTTTCTGGATATCCTCAATTGAATTATAATTGTATATGTCCAGTCTCTGATGTATGAAATATATTTTCCCTCTTCGTTGTGAATTTCCTGAAAACCAAACTTATTGACTTGGGCCTATAGTTAGGTTCAAACTATGCCCTGTGGCAGTACCTACTGATTGTCCATAATTAGTGGCATTAAAAATGACTAGTCAAGGATCTGTAACCTGGAGGTTGCTGCAGTACATGTAAATAAGAGTATGCAATTGAAGGAAAATGATAGATGAGCCTGATGGTTTCTTAATTAGTGAAAAACGATGTACAGAGCCTTGCAGTATCGGCAATAGTGTTAACTTTTTCTGTCTTCTTTCTGTAGCCTGGACAGATTGTTCGAACGCCTTCTCGTGTGATAAAGACACCCAGGAAGGGACAGCTGGAGAGCAACAAAGAGAACATGTCACAGTTAAATGGAACCGCCCTGAGTGGTGGGTGCCTCCAAACAGCCCCTTCCCAGTGTAACCTGGCCATTAATCCTGTTGCCAGCACCTATTCTGAGTTTGCGGTAATTCACTTTTTCTAAAAACATCTACCAATCTCTGGGCAGCACACAGTCAGGGAGTGCATGGGGTGAAACTCTTATGTTGTAAAAATCTATTGTGGTAGCAATAATTAAAATGGTATTATGGAAATACTTGGTTGACATACAACCAGGTATTTCTAAGCACAGCCACTATTTACAAAGTGCACTTGACTGGGTTATTCACATTTTCTCTTATTTATAAATTTACTTGTTGCTTATTGAAATTTCTAAGCGATTTAGAAATGCTCGTTTATAGATTTGTCATCTTTTTGTCAATCAAAAAAACAATCAATTGCGTACACAGAACATACCACTGTCCGACTGGCTGTTTATTACCGAAAGAACTGAGACCTACTAAGGACTACTTGTTAAATACCAAAAGCCTGCTCAAATAAGAATGCCTTCACCATTTTTCTAAAGGTTGTTAATGCTGGTTCGCTCTTTATTTGAAACGGAAGAGCATTTCAGAGGGTTGGTCCCTGAGTGTAAAACAAGCATTCTCTTGACTAATCTAGGCAAACTAGTTTAAATGAAGGGATATTGAAAAGCATTTGAGAAGCTGAAGGCAAGGTTTGCACTGGGCAATATAGTTTTAAAGCTGCATTTACGTTACATGGGGCAATGCCTTTGATTCCTTTAAAACCCTAGTTAGTATCTTGAATGTTTTCGAACAAATGGGTAACCAATGATTGACCAGATAAGGTGTGATGTGGTGAAAGGTTGGAATTCACTCAATTCTTATAGCTGAATTCTGAATATATTGCAGGGCTCGGAAGATGTTTTGAGGTAGGCCTAAGTAGAGTGAATTACAGTAATCCACTGCTGACATCACAAGGGAATGAATGACTGTTTTCAAATCTGCATCTTTGTGAAACGGTCGTATTAACATTTGTAACTTGAAATGAGTGTGACTACTTTTTAAATTTGTGGATGAAGGGTTAATCTCATGTCCATAACTAATTATTCCTAGATTTCTTCTGTTTTTCTTTTCAAAACATTTTGAGCCCAAATTAAAATTGAGTTTTACATTTAGGAGATATCCACTGCCTGGCTACTTAACAGTGAATCTGGGTGCCATTTAAAACTTCAGTTGGCATATAAAATAGAAATTATATTCTCTTCTTACAGAATTGTATGGTTCCCTTTCTTCCTGCCTGATTTGCTCAAAAATCATTATTTAGCAAGAACTTGTATTCAAATTCTCCAAAAGGTTTTTTTTGGCTGGCCTGGTAGCTCAGTGACAAGTGCTGGGCACAGCCAAAGAAAGGTCCCTGATCTGATTCCTGGATCAGGTCTTCTGTACCCTGGGTTGATTGGGATTGCCACAGAGGTAGTGTTTATAATCCCTGGGAGGAAAGGGATTATTAAACTGTTGGGGATGACACCCTGTAGTCAGATTTAGAGCCCATGATGCAGGGTTCCAGAAGAAGCCATGGTGTGTGACTCCCAGCCTCAGGGCTGTTGCTGCAGTAACTAGAATAGAAACAAAGGGGTCTATTTAAGGCTACCAAATTTGATAAATGTCAGCTATCCCACCAATCTATGGAGGTCAAATCCACTCTTGAGAGCCAAGCGTTCCTGGGTGCCAAGGAATGGGTCCCTGGGGAAGGAGCACAGAGCGATTGGACACTTTTCCAGGAGCCATGCTCATTGCCCACACAGCCTGCTGTCAACTCTATATGAGCCGGTACTCGCAGCACGTCTAGAAGCAGGTAGAGAAGGTAGCTGAACTGCCTCAACAGCAGCAGGACACCCTCATGTTGCTAGTGCATAAGGAGCTGGAGTATGGAAAACATGAGGTCCGAGCAACCTATGATGTTTTTGAGACATTGAGGATTTCTGCAGCAGGAATTGGTGCCTGCAGAATAACATGGCTGCAGGCCTTGGATCTCTGACAGGAGGTACAGGAACAACTCACTGATGTGCTGTGTACCAGGGAGAATCTCTGAGAGAGGGTGAGGGACGTGGTGGCCCAGCTCTGGGACCACCATTACCATGCAACCCGAGGCATTGTCCCAACCCATCAACCAGGCCCCACCGCCGGACACCCACCGAGCCGGACCGAGACTTCGCCCCTCTCACCTCTTGCGCCAAGAGACAGATCCTTGGAGGCCGCGCTGCTGCCCCCCAGCCTGACAAGGCCGCGATTGGGCCCGCATGGGGAAACAACCTCTGAGCCGACCCCCGGCCCGACGGGACAGTGATTGGGCCTGTGCCCATTTGACTGCCTGCCTCCATAGAAAAGATCCCGGCTCTGACCAAGGCATCATCGAGGTGCGCAGAGGGACAAGATTTAAACCATGATGGTGAGCCGTAGGTGCTGCGCACCGAAGGAGCGCGACTAAGGGGCCTGCCCCTTAATGCACCCCTTTGTGTCTCCGCCCCCATCCTCAGAAAATATCGATGGACAGCACGCACAATAAGTCTACCAGCACTGCCTCAACGTCCACAGCTATCAACACACCTTGTACTTACTAATACTCTCCCGTGCGTTGCATCTGAGCACCACCCAACCGCTCCTTGCTGCTGGTGCAGACCCGCTGGGGTCCAGGAGCCAACAGCCGCCGCTATCACCACCCAAAATTCTACATGACCTACCAACCGACGTCACGCGCTCCTGCCACTGGACTAGACTGAGGACTTCACCCCGTTGACACCCTCCAAGCCCCGGTGAGCCCACAAAAAGCAGACACAGACTCAGGCCTGCCCCATTGTGCGCCCCTTCATGCACCCTGCAGCACAACCCCCACAATGGAGACCAACTACAATCCTCAACCACCCTACTGCACCTGCATCACACACAATAGATAGAACCTACCTCTACGCCGCCGATGCCTCTCAAACATCCCCACAAACCCAAATACCCACATGGCAGCACTATGAATCCTATCACTCTTCCTGAAACGCCCAACCTGTCACCAAGAAAATTCCTATACTGGACAACCACCCAGACATCCTCTTCATCACAGTCATGGCTCAAAAACTCCGACACCACACTAATAAACCAACTCTCTCATTCAACATATCTTCTCATTCCCTAGACCAAAAAAAAAAAAGTGGCCTAGTCCTCCTAGCCTTAAAAAAAAAAAAAAAAAAAACTCAAACTCACTCACCATCCCATAAACTTACCTCCAGCCCTGGAAATAGGCCTCTTTAAAACAAAAAAAACCCCTTCAAATCATGCTGCTATACTCTCCGAACAAATTAACATAGACATACCTGCAATTATCTTAGGAGACTTCAACCTCCACATGGATGCCACTCCCCTCCTGCCCCCATGCAAACTCCTTATGGACACCATGACAGCAATTGGATTCAAACAAATCATCAACTCACCAACCCAGAGATCAGGCCACACCCTCGACCTCATATTTATCAACAACAAAGTATCAAGCACCAACAGTCCACCCACAGCAACCAGCATTCCCCGGTCTAATCACAAACTTATTCAGGGCACACTCCAACTGTAAACCAACCTCAGAGAAACCCAAAATACCAAAAAATTCATCCAATTCCGTGAACAATGCTCCAGCGAAGACCTAACAGAAACCCTCCACAACGCCCTAAAATCCCTAGATCTCAACGATGAAAACATCACCAACTCCGAAATCGCAAAATCTAAATGCCCAATCATCACAAAAGAAATCAATACTGACAAAACCCCACAAAACACCATGGTACAAACCAGAACTGAAAAACACCAAGCGACTACTCATACAAGTAGAGAAAAAATGGAGAAAACACCCAACCCTACACTACATATACAGAACAGACACCGACAAAGCCAAACGAGAATATTACGCAAAGAAAATCCACGACCACCAGTTTAACCCCAGAGCCCTATTTGACATTGTATCCAAACTGACGCAACTAATCCACCACCCACCCAATACGGAAAGCCCACAAAAGACATGTGAAACACTTGCCCAGTTCTTCACCGATAAAATCAGAAACTTAATAGCATCAACTCCCCAAACAAACAAGGAAATGCTTAACCATCTGCCCACAGCAGCCTCCACATGGACCAACTTCGTGCTCATAGTCTCAACTGAAGTTAAAAAAAAAAAAAAAAAAAATTATACAAAAAATAAACCCAGCCTCCCACCCACTTGACCCCATCCCAGTCAAAACCCTAAAACGAATCCCAGAAGCCATAGCCAAACAATTGCAGACAAAAAACCTCAATTGGATCCCTCCGACCCACCAAATTACTGACCCATCTCAAATCTGTCCTTCATAGTGAAGATCCTGGAAACTCGCAAACCAACTCTCCAAATACCTGGAAACCCACAAAATACTATACCCCACTCAACATGGCTTCAGGAAGTCACACAGCACTAAAACACTCCTACTACCCCTTGCAGACACAGCATTCAGAGGTCTAGACGCCGGTCACTCCTACCTACTGATACTCCTGGACATTTCGGCCGCCTTCGATACCATCAACCACGACATCCTATTAGCTCGACTAAGGGAGATTGGACTAGGTGACACCACCTTAAAATGGTTCACCTCCTACCTATCAAACAAAACATACAAAGTAAGAATAAATACCAGCGAATCAAGACAATTTCCCCTCCCACACGGCGTACCACAAGGATCATCACTCTCCTCCACCCTTTTCAATATTTACATGCTCCCCCTCTGCAAACTCCTCTCCAGCCTGAACCTCTCCTTCTACGTCTACGCAGATGACGTACAAATTCTCCTCCCCATGAAGGAAAACATCCAAAGCACTCTACTTCAATGGAAGTCCACGCAACCCAAATAAAACAAACTCCTTACTCGGATATCACTCTCACTCAACCACATGAAAACCGAAATACTATTCATAACAAACAAACCCTCCACAAAGAACACCCATGACCTCCCGAGCACACAAACAATCAATTCATATCCACGGTAAAATACCTAGGAATCACTCTAGACTCTGAACTTAACCTAAAAAAACACATTAATGTAACAATAAAAGAGAGCTATTTCAAACTACAAGTCCTCAAAAAAAAAAAACAAAAAAAAAAAAAACTCAAACCCCTCCTCTTCAAACAAGACTACCGGACAGTACTGCAATTACTCATACTCTGCAAGCTGGACTACTGCAACTCTCCTCCTCGGACTCCCAGCATCCACCCTCAAACCTCTTCAATACTGCAAAATGCAGCAGCCAGATCTCTCTCAAACGCTCCACCCTCAAAGACCTCCACTGGCTCCCCATAACCTATAGAATACAATACAAAGCCCTAACCCTTTTGCATAAGACCAACAATGAGAAGAACGAATGGCTAAAGGACACCCTCCACACCCACAAATCCCAAAGAGACCTCCAATCTAAGAACACCGGCCTGCTGGCAATCCCATCCGCCAAATTGGCCCATCGTACTGCAACCAGGGAACGCACCATCTCAATAGTTGGCCCCTCAATATGGAACAAGCTACCCACACAACTCAGATTAGAACCCTCAACCCAATCCTTTAAGAAAACTCTACAAACCTGGCTATTCCAGAAAGTCTTCCAACCCATGCACAAATAACACCACATGATCACCCTATCTCCCCCCCCCCCCCCCCATTCGCCCGATGTAAGTCAAGCATATTCCATCTGTTAAGTTAGTTTCTATGTAAATCAAACTTAAATTCCAATTTAAGTTTCTATGTTAAAATGTGATAATAATGACACTGTCATATTATACCGTGAGTTATTTCTGTAAACTGATGTGATATGCCAAATTGAATGTCAGTATAAAAAAGACAAAATCATAAGACCCTGCAAGAACTCTCCACCAGCACTCTGGACCAGTCTTCCTCTAGGAGGTTGGAGAGATCAGGGTAGAGGAAGTTTTTTTTTCTTTCGCCAGAGGAAATACTATCCTCCATCCCCTTGCTCCCATCAACAGCATTGGGGCTCCCACAGCCATCCCAGGCAGCAGAGAGCCCCTAAGCCCCAGCCAGTGCCTTAGTCAACTCCAGGGACGGGTTTTTGACTTGGTCATAGGAAGTGTTAGGCCGGTTGCCTGTACCTGGGACACTGGACCTTCCGGTAGGGGGCTGAATACAATGTTTTGTGAACCAGTGTCCCAGTATAATCTTAGATTGGTGGATTCTCTCCATTGCCCACCAAGGGTACCAATTGAACCCATTGGATGTCCTGCCAAGTTGCCCTCCGAGCCCATTTTGGGGGCCAGTAGCACATCAGAGGTACTTCTCCCTCTTAACGGCCAGAGCAGTCAAGACTGTTTACCAAGGCAAAGAGGGTGGGGATTTTACTCCAGGTACTTCATGATTCCAAAGAAAACAAGGACTTATCCCATCCTAGACCTACAGGCCTTGAACAAATTTGTGAAAAATTCAAGATGGTTTCCCTGGGCACCTTGATTTCCCTTTTGCAAAAAGAGGACAGGCTTTGCTCCCTTGATCTAAACACTTACATTCATATTGAGATCTTACCCAGTTACAGGAAGTATCTCCAATTTTGTGGTGGGAAAACAGCACTTCAGTACCAGGTGTTGCCATTCGGGCTAGTGTAAGCTCCACAGCCTTTACAAAATGCCTAGCTGTGGTGATGGTGCATGTTTTCCCAAAACTAGATGATTGGTCAAGAGCACATCTCAGGCAGGGGCATCTACCCAAAGTCCCATCTCAGCCTGTCAACTCAATTGGACTTCATAACCCTGCTAGACACGGCTGAGGCTAAGGCTGGCCTTCCTCATCAAAGGGCTATCACTTTGTCGAACATCGCATCAGGGATTCAGCAGAGCCAGCAGGTGTTAGCCTAGCACATGTTGAGACTGTTGGCCCTTATGGCCGCAACAATCTGTGTCACTCCCTTGACACGATTACATATGTGCAGAGCCCAATGTAACCTGAGATTGCAGTGGCGCCAGGCCATGCAGAACCTCCAGGATTGCATCAAAATCACCTCACCCCTTCAGGAGTCGTCGTCCTGGTGGCAGGTTCTTTTAAATCTGAAATGGGGAATATCTTTTCGGAGCCCTCCTACCCAAACTGTCCTAACTACAGATGAAGCCACCCTGGTCTGGAGAGCTCAGGTAGATTGGCTCAGCTCCCAGTGCCTCTGGTCTGCTCAAGAAAGCTGTTAAATCAACTTCCTGGAGCTTTGAGCAATTGGGTATACGCTATGGGCTTTCAGAGATCGGCTGTCCAACAAAGTTGTCCTGATCCAGACTGACAACCAGGTAGTGATAGGATATGTGATAGGATAAGGTACGGGATTGTACCTTCTGTGTCAAGAAGCAGTCCAGATCTGCTTGTGGGCCCTGTCCCAGGGGATGGTGCTCAGAGCCATGTACCTGGCCCAATGGAGAATGTGGTAGCAGACAGACTGAATCGTGCCTTCACGAGTGGTCCCTGGACCAGGCGATTGCGAATCAGATATTCCACCTCTGGGGGAGCCCGGACAGGGATCTATTCACATCCCCTTGCAACAGGAAGGTACCCCAGTTCTGCTCCCTGTAAAGGTCAGACGGCAAACCAGTCTTGGACACAGTTGGCTGACATTGGAGCAAGGATCTTCTGAACACACATCCTCAGAGTCCCTTAGTGGTGCTGACTTTTGAAGCTTCATGAGGACAAAGGGACTATGATAGTCATAGCCCCTTATTAGCTGAGATAGGTCTGGTTTCCATTCCTTTGGTCTCCAGGTTAACAACTCTCAATCAGTCTGGGGACTTCCCCAGATCTCATCATGTAAGATTAAGGCAGATTGCAACATCCCAATCTTCAGGCCCTGGTGAGCTCAGCTTGGATGTTGAAAGATTAGTTCTGCATCTCTGAGGATGTCTCTCTGGACCTGGTGTCTTCTAGAAAGCCTTTCACTAGAAAGTCCTACTGAATGAAGTGGATGCTTTCCATGTGGTGTGAGCAGATCCATTCTCCTGCCCCAAACAAACTGCTTGATTACCTTATACACCTGTTGGGAGGCTGGTGGAAAAACCAACTCTATTAGCGTTCATCTCTGCAATTGGCGCATACCACCAGGATAGTTGTACGTGTTATGCTAGACCTTCAATTGAAGCCTCCCCTAAGGCCGCCTCCTGTGTCTTTGGACCTCAACGTGGTGTTAGGTCAGCTGATAAAAGCTCCTTTTGAGCTGCTGTGCTCCTGTGACCTAAAGATCCTGACCTGGAAGGTCATATGTTTGGTGGTAGTTACCTGAGCATGCAGGGTCAGCGAGCTCCAGGCCTTATTGACTTATTTATTTATTTGGCACTTTTATATACCGATATTCTTGTAAACAAGTTACAAATCACCTCGGTTTACATTTTAACAATAACCTTTGCACAAGGATACATTACATAGAACAGGGAACAGACTTATCCACCTTACACAAGTTTCATCATGACAGGGTGGTTTGCGCATGCACCCTTAGTTCCCATCTAAGGTGCTGGTGAACTTCCATCTTAACCAGTCTGTCTTCCTGTCAACGTTCTTTCACAGGGCCCATTTGTACCAAGGCGAGCAAACCCAGCACAGTTTGGACAGCAAGTGAACATTAGGTTTCTATCTGGAGCAGACAGAAGCCCATAGACAGTCCACCCAACTATCGAGCCGATACAGTAAAAAACACGGGAGAGCAGGCGAGCGCCCGCTCTCCTGTGCGCGATATAGTAAATAAATTTATTTACATTAGGCCCAGCGATAAAAAGAGGCACTAGGGACACTAGCGCTTCCCTAGCGCCTCTTTTCAGACAGGAGTGGCAGCTGTCAGCGGGTTTGACAGCCGACGCTCAATTTTGCCAGCGTCTGTTCTTGAGCCCGCTGACAGCCACGGGTTCGGAAATCAGACGCCGGCAAAATTGAGCGTCCGGTTTTCAACCTGCGAACCGTGGGCCTATTTCAACTTTTTTACTTTTTTAAACTTTCGGGACCTCTGACTTAATATCGCCATGATATTAAGTCAGAGGTTAGGGTAGGCGCTAATTTCTGAAAGTAAAATGTGCGGCTTGGCTGCACATTTTACTTAGTGAATTGCGCGAGAATACCTAATAGGGCCATCAACATGCATTTGCAATTTGCATGTTGCGGGCGCTATTAGGTTCGGGGGGGGGGGGGGGGGGGTTGGACGAGCTATTAACCCTTACTGAATAAGGGGTAAGTTAGTGCGTCAAACGCGCGTCCAAATGCTGGCTAACAGTGTGCTCCATCGGAGCGCACTGTACTGTATCGGCCTGTTTCTGGGGTAGAACCTAATTTGGGTAGCGTGGACCCTGATAACGTTCGGGATCAAGCATCCTCGGCTGGTCCCCTTTTGTGTCCTAAATGAACTGGGTATTAGAGTCCTAGGCTGATTTGGACCACGAGGGAGTGGATCCAGTCATATGGGGATTGAGAGGGCCTGCGAAGGCAGTCCCCTTCCACAAGTCTGTGAAGGAATTCGCGTTTTGGGAGTGGGAGATTCCAAATATAGGTTTGAAGGTTGGCAGATCCATGGATAAGCTGTATCCATTGCTGGAAGACACTTTGGGTCTTTTGCGGATGCCAAAAGTGGATGCTTCAGTTTCAGCAGTGATGAAGACAATTCTGGTTGCAGGATAGGAAGTTGGAGGTATACTTAAGATCTTTTAGGTATCTGTGATAGGTATTCACGCTGCTGCATGTAGCAATTTTATGCTCTGGGCTGGATTGCGCTGGGTACAGCAATTGCAATCCGATAAGTCATTATTCCCGGAGGGGACAAAGCAGGCCGAGACACTGGAGGTCGTGGTGGCCTACAGTGCAGATGCCTTATATGATCTCATATGCACTTCCTCTCGATCTATGATGTCAAATCTCCGCTAGAAGGCTTCTGTGGTTAAGTAACTGGTCTGTGGATGTTTGCTCTCTCAGCTGGGATTGCTTCCTTTTAAGGGGAAGCTGCTTTTTGGTGAGGACTTTAAGGAACTTGTGAAGCTTCTTAGAGACCAAAAGGGACAAGCCGAAGGTCGGCAGAGGTTTCTCTTTGGCATGGGCTCATTTCTGGTTGAAGCGACGTTCCCAGCAGTCTTGTCCTTCAGGAGGAGGTCAGAGACAAGGTGCCAGGAGGCAGTAGTCTTGGAATAAGTCCTTTCAATGCTGTAGACAATCAGAAAAGGTATCTGTCAGGGATCCTCCATTTCCAAGTCCTCCCAATGAAGCGAGGCCAGCCCGCTCTTCTATTCTAAGAATCGGAGGTCATTTAACATTTTTTCTTGGAGTGGGCCAAGGTCAGATCAGTGGGTCTTAAATGTAATAGAGCACATTTACACTTTAGAATTTGCACGTCTATTAAAGGATTTGTTTGTAAAGTCCTCTTGCACTTATGAGCAGAAAAGACATGTGGTTTGAGAAACTCAGTCAACTACATCTGTTGGGGGCCACCATCCCAATACCAGTCGAGGAGCAGGGAACAGGAAGGTATTCATTTATTTTGTGGTCCCAAAGAAGGATGGTGCTTTTTGCCCAATTCTGGATTCAAAGAAGGTGTATGTGGTGCTCAAGGTACCTCATTTTCAGATGGAAATGTTGAAGTCCGTGATCGTTGCAGTGCACAAAAATGATTTTTTGGCTTCTCTAGATTTGACTAAGGCATATTTCCACATTCCAATTCACCCGGATCATCAAAAGTTTCTCAGGTTCATGATTCTCGGAGATCATTTTCAGTTTTACAGACCTTTATAAAGGTGATGGTCACAGTGGCAGTAGTTTGGTAGGAGGGCGTCCTCGTTCACCCATATTTGAATGACTGATTCACACAAAGTCAGAGGACCTTTGTCATTGGGTAGTTGCAGTAGTGCTGCAGTGCTTACAGTCCCTGGGCATGGATGAGACCTTGCACAAGAGCCAGCTGGTGCTGTTTTAAGTTCTGGAATTCATGGGAGCGTTCTTAAACACCAGTCTCTGGAGTCTTTCTTACTGAGGAGTGGATCATCAAGATCATGAGACAGATTGGCAGGTTGCTAAGCAGGGAGGTTCCCAGGGTGTGGGATTATCTGCAATTTCTTGGTTCTATGGCTTCTGCTTTGGAATTAGTCCCTTGGCATTCATTCATATGCGATCAGTCGGCCTTGCTCTCCAGGTGGAGCCTAGTATCTGAGCAATTTCATCTACCGCTGCCTCATATGGAAAGCGCCAGGTCGAGTCTGGAGTGGTGGCTGTATCAGGACAATTTGGGCTGCAGGAGGCCTTGGAGGTCCTGAATTGGATTGTAGTCATAACAGATGCCAGCCTCTACGGTTGGGGGGCTGTGTCAGGCTCAAGTTCCGCAGGGGCACTGGTCTACAAAGGGACATCATGGTCCATCAACTGTCTAGAGGCTATAGCGGTGCAGTGCATCTAGCATTGCAGGCCTTCCTCTTGTTCAGGGCAGGCCAGTGAGTTTTGTCAAACAATGCGACATTGGCTTACATCAACCGGCAGGGTGGTACCAAGAGTTGGGCAGTGGCACAGGAGGCCCACGAGTTAGTCCACTGGGCAGAGCGCCGTCTGGAGACACTGGCAGCTTCCCACATAGCAGGGTGCAGGTGGATTTCCTCAGCAGCAGCTGGACCCTGGGAAATGGGAGTTGTCATAGGAAGCCATGCTCCTGATTTGTCACAGGTGGGGAGGCCCTTGCATGGATTTCATGGCAATGTTGAAGAATGCCAAGTCTCCGCGGTTCTTCAGCCGAAGAAGGGAGCATGAGGCAGAAGGAGTCGACGTCGAAGGATCTTACTTTAAAGATTGTTTTTCTTGTGGCAATTTGTTCGGCTAGGAAGATTTTGGAGCTATAAAAGCCCTTTCTGGTAGAGATCCTTTCCTAAAGTTTCCAGATTAGGTGGTCTCGTTGTGTACGGTGCCTTCCTTTTTTCCGAAGGTTGTTTTGTCCTTTCCCTTGATTCAGTCCATGGAGTTACCAGCCTTTCCAAATTTGGATAGGACAGTTGCATTGGATAAGGAGTTGAGGTGTCTAGATATGAAACGAGCACAGTTGTGGTATCTGGAGGTCACTAATAGCTATGGAGTGTCCGATCATATTTTCATTCTCTTGAGAAGTGCAAAGAAGGCAGAAGGCTTCAAAATCGACCATAGTGCAGTGGTTGAAGGAGGCCATGGTTTTGGCAATCACTTTTGTATAGGACTGTCAGTGCCTCAGGGTCTGAGCTCACTTGACTCTGTCGTAAGTGGTATCCTGGGCTGAATGTCAGTGTCACCACAAGAGAGTTTGAAGGACAGCTACTTGGAAGTCATTGCATACTTTTTTTTTCCAAGTATTATCATCTGGATATACAGACGCCAGAGTCTATGAACTTTGAAAGCATGCCTGGAACATGACTCTTGTAGTCCCACCTGGTTTAGGGAATCTTAGGTACATCCCAGGAATCTGGACTGATCTGGGTATGTACAGGGAAAATAAAATTGGTTCTTACCTGCTAATTTTTGTTCTTATAGTACCACAGATCAGTCCAGAGTCCTGCCTGGGTTTGGAAAGTCCGCTCAATCTGTGGTTTTTTGTAATTAAGCTGAAGGATTTTCAACTGGGTTTTTCTGGCTAAGGTGATGGTTGTGCATTCTGCCTTCTATGGTTATAAGGGTTGTTTAGATTAAGCGGTTCCTTTTTTCCTCCTGCTCGTTCGGTGGGAGATGTTTGTTTAAGTTACATTGTGTTTTGGGATAGTTTTCCATTTTGGCTTGGATACAGATAAATACTGAGGGACTGCAGGTAGCACACCAGGTTAAGTACAGTGTCAGTAAAACTTTATCTCCATCTGCTGGAAGGGAGGCAAAACCCAGGAGTCTGCGCTGATCTGTGGTGGTACAGGAACGAAAATTAGCAGGTAAGAATCAACTTTCCTATGTCCTCTGTCTGGTCTCCTGACACCCATGTGTGAGGACTAACCTGCTGTCCTTGGAGAACACCTGTTACAGGTAAGCAACTCTGCTTTATCCCTAAGTCCTTTCTTTGATCACTTTTTGAAATCATATTTTAAATTTGAATGCTTGAGCTTTTACAAACATTTCCTTCCAAAGGCACCCGCTCTCTTCCTGAGCCAGCCCGATTCTACCCCTCAGCCTTTTAAACTTTTTAAAGTCTAAGTAGGGCCTGGGGAAGAATGACAGGATTTTTGTTTAAATCTCTTTTCTTCTGGCAGTTTTGATTTTGTTTTTTTTACATATAAAAGGACCCAGGACTGAAGGGCCAGTATTTGCTTTGTTCCACATTGCTGTGAGACTGAAGTCTGTAATCTTCTGGCAGGTTGTAGAATGTACCCAGCAGTAAAAACCTCATGGTGCAGAGCCGGGGGGGAGGGTATGTGCTTTTGTGTAAATATAAAATCTTTATCACTGCTTCCCATAGTGTCCTTTTGGCTGTTTCATTTCAGTTAAATGTACTTAAGGAAATACTGTAAGTACACTTTTCAGTGTTAATACTATATTAATGCTTTGAAATGTTGAGGATACTTTCTGATAAGGTTGGAGCAGATCTCTGTTTTGCTGTGGCTAAGAACTTTACTCTTAGCTGTTTGTATTATCTGCCAGCTGAGAGAGTACATGCCAGCATAGTGTCTGGTAATCTCGCTGCTGGTTTCTCACATGTCCTTTAGTTTTAGGATTACTTTCTCAAATGGCATCTTAATCTTGTATTCACAAGAAATTGACTAAAATTAGTATCTACAGCTCATATAGATTCTATTTATTTGCATAATCTAATATTCCACAACTTCATGTGATTTTTCTTTATAACATGAAGATGCCGTTTTTCCCATGACATTTTTTTTATTAGAGATTTTTGACCAAATCTCCTCAGATTAAAAAAACTTAATTCTTAGAAATTTAGTTAGAAACTGGGGCACGTGTTCCCCACCATTCTGAAATCTTGTACTGATTTTCATGTACTTTTTTTCAAACTATCTTCAGTTCAGCAAGTATTGCTTTCCAAGGCAGCTGAAATTTGTATTTGCCATTCTTCTGTGACTAGTTAACATACAGTGGTGGCGGGGGTGTGGGGTTTTTGGTTTTTTTTTTAACCCATCAGTTTTCTCCATCTCCTTTTTACTTCCAGGGCTATGAGCTGCCATAAGCCTTCACTTGCAGTTACCTGGGATTATTCTCCTGAGTTATATCCCCTCACAAATTGAGACAATCCTCAGTAAGGAGACCTTGCACCAGGGCTCCTTCCAGGAATCTAAATCTGGTCACTAGGTGGTAGTGGGCAATGTCTGTCTCCCTATGCACAGGAGCTGTGAATGCAGACTCCACCCCTGACCTGGGAAATGGAAGATCTGAGCCAGGATCAAATCTAGGTCCCTCCGTATGGTAGTCAGCCCCCCAGGGTCCAGTGCACGGCAGTGGCACTGCGCAGTACTGATGCTACTTTTTTGCAACCAACTGGGAAACGTTTTCCTGTGATCACTGTAAAGCTTATGGAAGCTGCTTGGTGTTCTGTAGCGTAGTTTGGGAACCTGACTGTGTGTTGCACTTTTTATATTGCACTTGACATTTTGCTGATTATTTGGTATAGAACTTTATAGACATTTTAATTCTGTTTCATTATCTTTATCTGCTATGATACTAAACCAACCATCTTTTCCTACTTCTAGCCTTCAAAGCTTTTTTTTTCTTCTTTGACTCTTTCCTCCTGCTTCTTTGAACTTCCAGTTCACTCAGAGCCAAGGCTGAGATTGGTGCCATGATTTGTAATTACCTAGAGACTTCCTGCTATTTTATCTCTTCCTTCCCCCCCCCCAAAGCATCCCTATTCTGGTTATTGCAGTGATGGTCTTGTGTGAAGGACCATGCACCAGAATTCCTTCCAGAATTCAGCAGTCAATTACAACTGCCCCTTCCATATCAGCTCCAGCCTACCCATAGGCAGAAGACCCAACTCTGACAAACCAGAAACCAGCACTTGAATCACTCATGGTCCAAAATGTACATTTCCTATTTGGAAATGGAATTAAGAGAAGGGGAGGACATAAAACAGGGCTTCTCAAACCTGCCCTGTGGATGCCACTGCCAGAATGAGTTAAATTTGCATTCCATGGAGACTAATATCCAAATTTCTCATGCATATTCATTGTGGATATCCTGAAAACCTGACTGGCTCTAGTGTTCCATGATTGGGCTCCATCCTGATGTCACCCATATGTGAGGACTAACATCCTATTACAGGTAAGCAACTCTATCTTCCGCTTGTGGGGAAACCTGGAGGTGGATATGTGTGCTATGCCTTGGAACAAGAAAGTTCCTCAGTTCTGCTCCCTGTTCAGGTCATATGGCAACCAGCCTCAGATGTCTTTGCCCACTCTTGGGGCATAACTTCTGTATGTGTATCCTCAAATACCACTTTCTATGTATGTACCCGGATCAGTCCAGACTGTAGGTTGAGCCTTCTTTCCAGCAGGTGGAGACAGACTAAGACTTGAAGGATGCCCTATATCAAGACAGAGCCTATCCTCTAACCCTTCAGTATTCGTCTGTCTCCAGCAGGTGTAGCATCTCCCCTTCGGTTCTCTGCTGTAGGCTAGTCAGCCTTTTCTTCTGTCTTTTGCTAGGCTCAAGCAAGTATTTCTTTTGGTTCTCGCTTGTTTTAAAAAAAAAAAAAAAAAAAAAAAAAACAGAAAGGGAAGTTTGTCCTTTTAGTGATTTTTCCTTTTTCTGTGTGGGAGACTGTTCCGTCTCCCAGCTCTTGCCTGGCTCAGGGGGGCTTTGCCCCTTTTGCAGGAGGGGGTTCCCTGCATAGCCTGAGTCCGTGGACGCTTCCAGGTGTGGGGACCGAGGCTCTCGGGGTCTCGTTCCCCCCCTCTGGCTGCCGAGAGGGTTTTTGAACCCGCTGCTGCGCTCAGTAAAAAAAAAAAAAAGTTTTAAACTTTAAATAAGTTGCAGGTACTCACCTACCTCTAACTTATTTGCAGCAGTTGACCAGCATTTTTTTATTTTTCTGGTCATAGCAGGCCTAGAACCGGCAGCCAGACAGGCAAGAGGTAGCAGGTTTCCCTCCTGCTCTCTCTGGCCCTGCAGGCTGTCAATCAAAGCTTTTTTTCTACTTTTTTTTCTTCAGCCGCTGCTCTGCTCTGCCCCGGCAGGCAGCCTGCCTCTTTTCTGCAGCCCCCTTCGAGTTTTTTTTAAGGGGCTTTTTCTATGCCTCCTTGCCGGGTGGGAAAGGTCCCTCCTCGGCAGGGATGGCAAATTTAGCTTGGGGATCGAGTCCCCAGAGCTTGGCTAGGCCTTTCCCGGGTCGGGAACGGCCGCCATCTTGGATTTTTTAACTGCTTGTTTTCGGAGCTCCCTGGGGCTGAGGGGCCGGTTTGTTTGCAGCTACCCCCTGATTTGAGCCCCCCCCCCCCCCAGGAAGGGATTTTTGGGGTCGTTTTTTTTTTCTGTTTTTCCCTCCTCCTGTGCAAATTTCTTTTCTTTTAGGTCCCCCCCTTGCCTCCCCCCAGGGACAAATCAATTTAAAAAAAATTGAATTACATCAGTAAACTAAAATTCCCTTTTCGCGATTTTCCAACTTCAGGGTAGCCCCTCGTACGGGTCCTTCCTTTTTCGTGAAGTTTCGTCTAACTTTTGTCCTTCGGTCGGCGGAGCTCCCCACTTTCTCCTGCGTCTGGTGACGGTCCCCTTTATCTTGGTGCCATACGGGTCTCCGTCACCTCGCTTCCATATGAGTTCTCTTACTCTATTTCATGGTCCCCAATGGCTTTCGTGCATCTGTCCATCTTTCTTTTCCCTTGATTGGGTCCAATCAGGGTAAGCCGGCTTCTGAGTCCACTATAGCGCACTAGTTGCAGGAAGTGATCTCTCGGTTGTTCTTTGTCATGGCCTGGCGGTTCCCCGAGGGTCTTCAGACTCATTCTTTGTGTTCTCGAGCTCCTTCTTGGGCGAACATTCTTTTGTTCTCTCCGTGGACGATTTGCACAGTTCATACTTGGGCGTCCTTATCTCTTTTCGCTCGACACTATCGCCTAGATGTGTAAGCTCTGCTTCGATTCTTTTGGGCTACCAGTGCTTCGAGTGGGACTGTCTTGATCCCACCCGTTTTAGGGAAGCTTTGGTACATCCCACAGTCTGGACTGATCTGGGTACATACAGGGAAAGGAAAATTAGTTCTTACCTGTTAATTTTCGGTCCTGTAGTACCACGGATCAGTCCAGACGCCCTTCCCTGTTTGTCTTTTTCTGTCCTCTCGAAGCTGTTGTTTTCTTGCAGTTCTGCAGAGTCTATCTCGTTTTTGTACAAAAATACTGAGCAAAAACACTGGAAGCCTTGGTTGTTCTCATGCCAAGAATATGCAAGAGCGGGTAGTTAGACCATGTTCCTTACATTTTTCTACAGTTGCTCCATTTGAGCTTTATGGTTACTTGCTTGATCCTACTTGGTGGTCTTGTTTTCTGCTTTGACATACGTTATACTGAAGGGTTAGAGGATAGGCTCTGTCCTGATATAGGGCATCCTTCAAGTCTTAGTCTGTCTCCACCTGCTGGAAAGGAGTCTCAACCCACAGTCTGGACTGATCCGTGATACTACAGGAACGAAAATTAACAGGTAAGAACTAATTTTCCTCCTTTGAAGCTTCGCAAGGACATGGGAACTATTATTCTCATAGACATCTCCGGAAGGCATGGAAACCAGATTTCTCTCAGCCAATAGGCTATTAGGAAATATATCAGGCTAGGGAATTCCACAATTCTCATTGCCCAGGATTGGAGCAGATTGCAGTATCCCACCCTCCAGGCCCTATCACTTACAGCCTGGATGTTGATAGGTTGATCCTTTAACCACTAGATATCGTGGAGGATGAAGCTTGAGTCCATGTAGCTTCCAGAAAGCCTTCCTCTAGAAAGTACTAGGCTCTGAAGTGGAAGAAGTTTTCTGTGTGGCATGAGTGAAAAGCCTTAGATCTTTTCTCCTGCTTGACTACCTTCTAAAGACCAACTCAAGGTTCACTTGAGTGCACTTGGTGCATATCACCTTGGTGTAGAGGGTAAGCCCATCTCTGTACAGCCTATAGTTGTCTGATTCATGCAAGATCTGCTTCAGTTGAAGCCTTCTCTAATGCCTCCTGCTGTGTCCTGGGACCTTAACATGATTTTAGCTTAGCTGATGAAAATGCCTTTCAAGCTTGTGTGACCTGAGATACCTGATCTGGAAGGTCATATTTTTGGTGGTCAATGAGCTACAGGCCTTAGTGACTTATCCATCTTCCACTGTTTGTTTTTTGGGTTTTGTTTTTTTTCCATGATAGTGTGCGTGCACAGTACCACCCTAAGTTCCTGCCTAAGGTGGTGTCAGGCTTCCATCTTAACCAGTCCATCTGGAGCAGACAACCCATAGACAGTCTACCCAACTATTTATTTTGATCAGAACAAGTTGGGGATTGCTGTTGCCAAGCAGATGTTTTCCATTTGGCTAGCAGACTGCATCTCCTTCTGTTATACCCAGGTGGGACTGTATCTTTTGGATCATGTCAAGACTCATTCTGTTTGAGCCATGTCAGTGTTGATAGCCCACTTACGAGCAGTTCCCATGAAGGAGACCTGCAGGGCTCCAATATGGAGTTTCAGCCACTCATTCACATCTCATTACTGTCTGGATAAGAATGGCTGCAACTGTGGGTTTGACTAATATGTTCTTAGGAATTTAAGGTGTAGTACACAACTCTAGTACTCCCTCCTAGGGCTCTTTCATTTTGTTCAGGCTGCCTCCCTCCTGTTACCAGCAGAACATTGTTCTTGCTGTACCCATTGTCATTTTTGTTGCGGTCCCTGAAACCAGAAAGGGGACCCTATAGCTAGGGATTCACCTATGTTTGAGGACTGGCATTCTGTTTGCCTATGGAGAAAGTTACTTACCTATAACAGGTGCTCTCTGAAGATAGCAGGATGTGAGTCTGCACAAAACCTGCCTGCCACCCTGCGGAGTTAGGTTTCCACTTTGTGGGTTTTGTTCTTATTTTATTTTAATCCTCAACTCTGTTATAAGACTGGGGGGACCCTGCATGAATGTGTGATTATAATTTATGCTTGAGCATGCTCAGAAGCTCAGTCAAGTTCTAGAAACTTTGACATAAGTTTTCCACGTTGGGCTCCATAGGAGCATGTGAGCACTGCAATCCTGCTAGTCTCAGAGAACACCTGTTACAGGTAAGCAAATCTGCTTTATCCTCTGTAGTAGTGATTCTGTTAATCTGAGCACAGAGGTCAGATTAACCAATCTGTAATTCCTAGCCTCCTTCTTACTCCACTTTTATAAATAGGATCCACATCTGCCAGTCTCCAATCCTCGAACTACTTCTGACTCAGATGTCCTGGCAGCTCCACCGGCTGACCTTTTCAATGCTTCAAAGTTCCCTTAGTACTCTCAGATGTGTTCCATCTGACACCATTGCCTTATCTACTTGTTCTGAAAATCGATTGAGGTTTAATTCATTTCTCTGAGGACAAGCAGGATGGTAGTCCTCACACATAGGTGATATCAAATGAAGCCTCAATGCAGAAAACTTATGTCAAAGTTTCTAGAACTTTGACTAGACACACTGAGCATACCCAGTATGTCCTATACCATGCATCCATGTGGAGTCCCTCTCCAGTGTCTTTTTTCATGAAGCTGTAAGTCTCCTAGTGTGAGCTCACGTTTGACTGTTTTTGGCCTTGTGGAATCCTTTTTTCAGGTTTTATGTGTTTTGTTGCTAGGCCCCCCCCCCCCCCCCCCCCCTCGGTGCCTTCCCGTAGTGTTCCTTGTCAGAGTTTTCAGCTATTCTGGTAAGTTTCCAAGTCACCATCATTTTTGGTTTGTGCCCCTTTTGTTTCGTCTGACATGGCCATGTCCGGTTTATATCTATGCACCTGGTGCCTTAGGATCATATCCATTACTGATCTGCAAGAGATGTATCCTTGGCCTGGGTGCATCACATGATATCCAGGGTTGCTATTTTTGCGCCCAGATGACCCCAAAGAGATGTCTGCTTCGAAGTCTGAGCCATTGGCACCAAAGGATCAAACTGTACCGATGAACACAGCCATCAACGGTGGGACCATCATTGCTGCTGAAGACCAATCACCATATATGTCCTCCAGGCCGATGAAATCTGGTTCCTTGTTATCGGCCTCTGCGTCGGAGAAAGGCCGAGCGTTGAGGGAAGCTGAAGAAGAATCGGCACCAGTCCCTGTTGATGCCTTGCCTGGCACCAAGATGCACCGGCTCATGCTGTAAGGCCCCTGAAACAACCCCATGGCAAGGAGTGAGTCCAATGCCGGAAGGTCTACAATTTTCTCCATTGGTCCTGATGCCAGTCACTGATACACCTCAGGGGTCTGAAGATCTGTCCACCTCTCCTTCCTCCCAGTTCGTGTTGGCCTAAACAATGTTTGAGGAGGAGCTGGAGCAGAGTCCAGCTAGCGGTGGAGTGAGTGTTGCAGGACTTTAGTCCTACAGCACTGGACCCGGTGCCACCCATCCTCGTACCACTACTGGAGAAGCTCAACATGCTCATCTGTAGGTTAGACACATCTGGTGTCAGCAGGGCCAGCAGAGACACTGAGACCTGCAGTCCTCCCATCCAGTTTTACTGGTGCCTGCACCTCTGGACGAAGGCCACGCATCTAGGAACCCATTCCCTGTAGCTTACAGTGAGGATGAGGACCCCATGACTCCTGGGGCGATGATGCTTTGGAGACCTCGGAGGGTCTCCCATCAGACCTTTCTCCTCCAGAGGAGCGAAGGAAGTCTCTGCTTGAGGACTTGACCTTCGCCAGGATTCGTGAGGGTGATGGCAGAAGCCATCCCATTTCAATTAACTGAGGATGCCAGGCAAAAAATGCTTGAGATCCTCCAGTTCTTGGAGTCTAAGGAGATCGTGGTGGTCCCAGTGCATGAGATCCTTAAGGAGCTACTGCTGAGGATATGGGAACACCCCTTCACAGTGCCTCTCAGAAGGCAGACTGTGGGTCTACCTCGTCCAGAAGGTTGTCGGATTCAATAAGCATCAGCTGCCCCACCAGTCTGTGCTGGTCTCATCTGCTCTCAAGAGGGCTAAGCGTTCTCAGACTCATTCCTTAATGCCCCAAGGAAAGACCTCAGTGTGGTGGACACTCTTGGGAGGATGGTGTTTGAAGGCACATGCTCATTGCCTGCATTGCTGCCTACCAGCTCTACATGAGCCAGTAGACTCATGGGACATCTGGAAGTAGGTATAGGAGGTGGCTGAGCAGTTGCCTTAACAGCAGGACACCCTCATGTCACTGGTGCATAAGTCTGGAGTGCGGAAAACACAAGGTCAGAGCAGCTTACAATGTTTTCCAGACAGCATAGAGAGTCTCTTCAATGAGAATTGGTACCTGCTTACCTGTAACAGGTCTTCTCTGAGGATAGCAGGATGTTAGTCCTCATGAAACCCATTTGCTACCCTGCGGAGTTGGGTTTCTCCTATTTTTTTTGCTTTAATTATAATTCTGTTACAAGGCTGGAGAGGGCTCCCCGCCTGGATACGGGATATAGGGCATGCTGGGTATGCTCCATGTGCCTAGTCAAAGTTCTAGAAACTTTGACATAAGCCTTCTGTTTCTGCATCGGGGATCCAGTGTGGAATAACTCCCTGCTGTGCTCAGAACACCTGTTACAGGTAAGCAACTCTGCTTTCTATTCGTATTTGTGTTCATTTTATTTCATCCTGCTCCAGGTCCTTCTAGTGAACTCCAAACAAATATTTAAGTAATTTTTTTTCCCTCCTCAGGCACTACATATTCCTCCCCTTACCTCTGAGTCTCACACTGCTGCTTTTGCACTTCCTTCTATCACTAACTTAATCTAATGTTTTCAGTGTACTCTATTACAGCAAATTCAGACATAAGATGTTTATCTTTCTATTGATCTACTTAAATGCATTAATTTCTTTCAGAATTGTGCTTTTTTTTCTTTCTTGTCTGGTTTTTCTGTCTTCCATCCTATCTTCATTATGCAGAACAGGTGCTCCAGCAGACCAAATGATCAGCAAATCATTAACAGGGATTGGTAGATGCTTTAGTCCACTTTAGACACTGGCCATTATGACAGCTCATGAATTAAACTTACAGGTGTCTAATGTGATCATGAATTTTCAAGATGGCTTTTATTTTACATGTTGTATAATGTTAATAGCTGCAATGTCTTTTGATGCATCGGTTCAAGTTTTTCTAGTTAGAAAATGACAAGTGAAATTCTATTCTGTGAATACTGTGGTATAGTACCAGTTTGTGTTCTACTTTTTACTGCATTGTTGCCTGCAGCCTTTATGCTGAGTGGAATGAAACACACTCTAATTTGAAGATTAAGTTCCTCTTCGTAAGAAAATCATCTCAAATCTTTTATGCTTTGTTTGAAACTGGATTCTGAAGTCCTGTTTCAAATAAACCCCAGCAAATCCTCTTTCTTTTTTTTTTTTTAATTCTGTTTATTATTTTCAAAAAGAGAGCTTACAATGCATATACAATACATCTTAATAATATAATCAAATGAATGAAATATTTATCAAAGTAACATTTTACACAGGAAAGTTGTTAACACCTTCATAAGACTATGTTAAGGAAATAGAAGTTTTATTCCTCTTTAATCGAACGGTCTATAGGAAAAAACAAATATCTTATAGTATGCATTATTAATCCCTTAAAATTTCTCTATACCGGACATTATACTGTAAGAAGATCCTTCAACCCTTCCGGGTCTGTAAAACAAATAGTTATTACCATTCAGTTTTACAATACATTTACACGGGTATTTTAAATTAAAATATCCACCCTTTTCCAAAACTTTTCCCCTATACTGTAAAAATGTTTTCCTTCTTATTTAAGTTGTTTTTATCAAGCCTGGAAATATCCATACTTTATCACCATAAAAGGTTTTTAACCTGTTCTGAAAAAAGGATCTCATAACAAAATCTTTATCTGTAGAAAATGCCAACTGGACTAACAATGTCCCCCTAGATTTAACTATTATCTCGTCCTGTGATTTTTGCAGGAGATCTGACACATCTATGGAATTGCTAATAACTTCTCGTTCTTTACAATCTTCTGATTTCTGATCCTGATCTACTTTATTTCTTCTTCCTCCTAAATAAAATGCCTTTATAATAACAGGCAGACAGTTCTCAGACATTTTTAATATCTGTATCAAATAAGTCCTAAATAATTCAATTGGATTTATTTTTTTTTTATTATGGGAAAGTAATTAACTCTAATATTTAACTATCTCACTGTGTTTTCTAAGATTTCTAATCTTTTATTCACGTCTTCCCCTGATGCTTGTTGATTTTGAATTTTTTCTATTTGCAATACTTTTTTTTTTCTAATATGTTCACTTCCTTTTTCTGCTTTTCCAATTCAGCAGTATTAGATACAGGTGAGGTAGATGTCTGCATTACAACTTCAGTTAGTTTATTAATTGATGTATCTAATTTAACCATGCAATTCCACAATGTTTCTAAAGTAATACATGCCTGTTTTTTAAAGCTTTCTCTGTATCAATAACTACTTTGATGTTCTCTTTCTTTTCTTTAGCCGACTTACAATTTTTTGGTGTACTAAACTCCTTAGGGGAACTTTGCAGTATACTCAGTTGAGGACTTTCATAATATTTCTGGTTCAATTCCTGTAAGCCCTTTAACTGAACGGAACTATCCTCTACTTCCGGAGAGTTTAATATTTCCTCCTGCGTAACCCCTGTCTGTACCAGGGTTGTTACACCCTCTCTACCAGGGGGAGATGGTGATGCCGGAGCCCTGGGCTTAATGATACCTCTATGACCTGAGGAGAGGCACCCCGTTCCTGTATCTCTCCTTAAACGGTCAGCCCACATGGGGGAATTTGGGGATCAAGCCATTCCAAAACAGTTTTTTGCCCAACCTCTACATTTGCCATATCACTAGAAGGCCTTAACTTGATCTTCCTTTTAGTGTGTGGCATAAATGAAATAAAATATATTAACACTAGGAGCTCAAAATGTTATTGGAAGATGCATAAAACAATATTTCAAGAGAAAATACTTCTTGGAGATAGAACTACAAGCATCAATACTTATCAAGAAAACTAAGCGAGGTCCAGCAAATCTGGCAAAGCCCTGCTTAACCGCGCGCCCGTTTAGCACGCGTGGCTTCAGCAGCATGCCGGCTCTGCGCGCTGAAATTTATACAGGAGAGTCCGGGTCCCGCCTCCTCCCGGAAGCAGGAAGCGCCCCTCGTCCAGCAACAGCGGGATGGTAAATAAAAAGTTCCGTTGGGGCAAGCCTCTGCTTACCCCCGGGCTTCGCTGTTCACGGGTAATGTAGATGCTTGCTTTCACCTCCCACCTCCAAATCCTTTCTTATATGAAAAGGAGATGCCAGGTGTGAATTACAGTATCTTTAATCATTTATAGCTAGTGCAAGAGTATTTGGCACTCTAGGTGACCCTTCAGTTATGCACCCCCGACTTACTTATTTGCGGCAGCTCCACCACAGCACTCTTCTTTGGCAGTATTGGCTTCCTCCCTCTGGTTGGATTTTGCTGCTGCCAAAATTTTGGCATTCTAGGCGATCACCTAGTTTGCCTAATGGAAGCACCGGCCCTGCTCATCTCCCCAACATGGTAGAGTGCAAATGAGGAAGATGACAAACCCTGTTGTGCATAAGGAGAGAGGTCCTACAAGTGATTTCCCTTTTGTGGCTGGTAGCTGAGGTATATTTCTGCAGTGTAAATTGCCATTAGTATCTGGGGAGTTGGGGGTAGGCAGCAAGGGAGACCCTTTGCCTCCTACCACTTCCTTTCCTTGTACAGTTGTGCTCATAATTTTACACACCCATGGCAGAATTTGCAAGATGTGTAGCATTTTAAGAAAACATGAGTGATCAGACAAAACACATCTGTTTTTGTTTCAAATTGGCTATTCTGTGGTGCATAATAGTTGAATCATTAAACCATAGTAATACAGGAAATAAAATGGTCCTGTTCAAATTTTGCATACCCTTAGTTCTTAATGTCGTGTATTGCGCCCCCCCACCACCACCACCTTTGCATCAGTGATGGCTTGCAGTCTTTTGTGAATGAGACCTTTTATGTGGCAAAAAGCCTCCAAAGCCTGTAAATGCTATCTAGCATGAACTGCATGTTTGGAGAGAACTGAAAAGCGGCTCAGTGATGTTGCGGTCAGGAGACTGTGGTGGCCACTCCAGAACCTTCACTTTCTTCTGCTGCAGCCACTGAAGGGTTGACTTGGCCTGTTTTGGATCAGTCGTGTTGGAAAGTCCAAGTGCTCCCCATACACAGCTTCCTGGCTGCTGAATGCAAATTCTCCAATATTTTTTTTTTATAAGCTGCCGCATTCATCCTGCCATCAGTTTTGACTTAATTCTCTGCTGTTTTGAGGGGAGGGGGGTAATAGCGGCAGAGGGATCTCCACTGCCATGCTAACGGTAGAGATGTGTTTCTCTTCAGAGCATTTTTGGTTGTGACCATAAAGTTCAGTTTGTCTCATCACTCCATATTTTGTTCCAGAAATTTTGAGGATCACTAAGGCGTAACTGGGTATTTGCCCCCCAAAAACACAAAAAGAAAGAGGGAACAGAAAAATTATGCAAATAGTCTTTGTGGCTGAATACACACTCATATCAGTACATTGACTCCTGTTGAGTCACACCATATGTAATAAATGCAGCCGAACAACTAAAACTTAAAAAACGGTTAGCCATGTATTCTCAAAATTTGTCATGCCACAATGTCACAGCCACCTGAAAAAGAATCTCAACCCTCAGTTAAAACAGCAAAAATAAAATGAGCAAACACCTCCAAAGTTAGTCCATATCTTCACTCTGGAATATGCAAATTGCAGTCATCTCATATTTCCTCACTGTACTGAAACTCGTTCAGGTAAACTCTAGCTGTATACGACAAAAGGGAAGGGAGAGGAGTGTAAAATAGGGAGCTTGATGGGGCTGTTTATATTTCTGTTCAAAAAAATTTCCAATATGGGGGTTCTCTATCTGAACATTTTATAATCATTGTATTTATCCTGCTGTTACCATTTGAGGTTTGTTTAGAAACTATCTTTTTCTTTCTACATATTCATTATATTTATCTCTTAAAACTTTTGTAATACGACTAGGGAAATTCGATATGAGCTGGAATGTTTCTGGAATGGGCTTCCCAATTAAATGGGAAAAAGTCATCGCACATTAAAAGGTCTAAGGGGGAAATTGGTTTTCTCCAAGAGACCCATATGTCTGATAAAGAACATGGCAAATTACTTAAAGGTTATTCCCAAGTTTTTTTTATTCTTCTGGCACCAATCAAAAAAAAAAAGGGGGTGGAGATATTGACTCTTAACCAGGTCTCTCTTTTTCCTTTCAAGATTCGTGGAAAGATTTGCATGGGAGGATTATGGTAAAAGGCACCCTTTTTGAGAAGGGGCTGATATTGATTCCCATTTATGCTCCCAATCAATATAATCGCTTCTTTTTTATGAATATTGTGACAGTTACTCTTCACTAGAAGGTGGAGCTATGATCTTAGGGGGAGATCTTAATTGTTTTGGATCCAGATCTGGACAGATGTTCAGCCACAAAATTGTCTAAATTGCAGAAACATAAGTGAGTTCAATTCCTTTGCGATACTGTGTTCCTTTTGGATATTTGGCGAATTCTATATCCGGAGGAGCGCAATTTCACGCATTATGCAAAGGCTCTGAGTCGCTTTTCAATGTCGTCATTTCGTCAGATTGGAAATAGATTATTTCAGACCACTGTCCAGTTCTTTGCCGTAGGATAGTACTGACAGGGCCTTCTGGTCTATTTCAGTGGTGCATGCCGGAATGGTTAAGTCTAGATTCTGAATTTTAAAAAAGTTTCCTGCTCGATTCGAGTGAACTTAATTTTTTGGTCAGAAGGCCATAGACTGCTGTCCGGCCTTCATTATGACCACGGGCTTCAAAAAATGCCCGAACTGCACTCGCACAATATCGATCACTGACCCGCACGTCGAGTGTTTTGTGCCTAGGGCAGTCGCATGATGTTTCTTCCTTCCCACAGTGTGTGGAGATGACCGCCAAGAGCAGAAAGGCCTGACAGGAAAAAATGGAACATCATTTCCATACACTACTTATGCGTCAACATCGACCCAATCGTCTCCAGCTAGAGTGTCAAAACTATTAGTTATTCGTAAATGTCGCACAGATGGCTCCAGAGACAGACTATCCCCGACTCAGTCTGCAGCACTGGTAAAATCGACATCCGGGCTTGAAAAAGCCACGGAACATAGACAAAAGCATCATCGACTTTGACGCCAGAGGCCTTACTATTACCAAGAGAACCATCACCAAAAAGATCTAGTCTACAAGGACTGTCGAGGCCTACTACTCCAAGGCATTCCCCACCTCCAAAGGTGCCGGGCATAGAGCCACCACAGGGCCCTGTGGAAGAGCCGATGACGCCTTCTCTGCCACCACCTATAGCTGCTCTGACTTCACCAGCTATAAGGGAGGAACTGGACGGATTTATCTGCCAGGCAGTGAGAGAAGCTCTCGGAGATCTTTGTCCATCGACACCTCTGGAGCCGGTGCTGGCTCCGATGCCGATACTGGATTTGTCAATATTCCAGCCACTGATGTCGAAGCTTGATGCCCTGATCAGAGCTCTTCCAGTGCAGCCTGTCACTCCTATTCCAGTCGTTGACTATGATGCTTCTGGTACTTCTCCATCGTCTGAACCTCAGCCAGGACACTCGAGACTCTCCTGACGAAGAATTCCGGTCTCTCCGTAGATACCATTCTTTTCACCACAAAAACCATCGATGCCATTGAGACCATGTTTCTCCTCCAAAGCATACTCCATCGGATTCTTGGGAAGATAGAGACACAGACACATCTTCAGATGACTTCATGTCTGAACCGTCCCCTCCTGAAGACAGAAAAGTCACCCCCCCCCCCCCCCCCCAGAGGATCTGTCTTTTACCACTTTTGTAAAAGAGATGGCTGACACTATTCCCTTTAAACCAGACAACAGACCTTAGAGGTTCCACAGTTTGTAGACCCTCCTAAGGAAGTACTAGCAATTCAGATATGAGGTCCTAGTAGAACTACAGCACAGATTATGGGAACACCCATGCTCAGTTCCACTGGTAAATAAAAGGATGGATATCACCTATCTGGTGCAGCACATCCCCGGCTATCAGAGGGCCCAACTTCCACATCAATCTGTGGTGGTGGAATCTGCTCAGAAAAAATCAGAGTATACCCTCATTCATAGACTCCACCAAGAAAAGAACAAAAGTTCTTGGACACTCTGGGCAGGAAAGTCTTTCAAGGCTCGATGCTTACTTCCAGAATAGTCATATCAACTTTATATGATGCAATATCAGCACAACCTCTGGAAGCAGATGCAACAACTAGCTGAGACTCTGCCTCAACAGTATCAGGACTCAGCTAATGACATTATCCACAAAGGTTTGGAAGCAGGCAAGCATGAGGTCCGTGCTGCCTATGGCAGTTTTGAAACCTCTTCATGAGTAGCGGCAACTGGTATCTGTGCACGTCGTTGGGCCTGGCTCAAGGCTTCAGACCTCAGGCCTGAAGTTCAAGAAAAGCTGGTAGATTTACCTTGTGTGGGCAATAAACTTTTTGGAACAAGAACAGTAGCCCAACTTAAAGAGCACTGTGAAACTCTGCATCAACTATCTATCCCACAAAATGCTTCACCTGCCTCACGCCGCATGGCACAAAAGGATACCAGAAAAGCCTACTATAGGCCATGTAGGTACTATCCACCAGCACCCCGTGGTAGAGCATCAAGACCACTGCAAAGATCCCAGCCTAGACAACACAGGGCTTCTAGGCCTCAACCTCCTCATCAAACAAGCCCAGTATCAGGCTTTTGAAAAACAGCCAGAGGACAACAGCCACCAACCCCAAACCAATCATACCAGTGGGAGGTTGAGTCTCTTTCACACCCATTGGTCAAATATCACAACAGATCAATGGGTACTATCAATTATAACACAAGGTTACCAACTGAATTTTCTCAAGTACCAAAAGACTCTCCATCAAAGTCTCTTTGGATACACAAGGATCATATCTCTTCTGCAAGCAGAATTATCCACCCTTCTGGGAGCCAGGGCTGTGGAACCGATTCCCCGACCTCAGCAGGGCAGAGGATTCTACTTCTGTTTCCTAATTCCAAAGAAGGGATGGACCCAAAAAACAAAATAGGCAATGTAAAAAAAAGCCATTATTGTAGTGGAGACTTTTTTTTTTTTTAAATCACTGTCCGACTCTGGCCGAGTTTCGCTGTTCATGTAACAGCTGCCTCAGGGGCTTAGGCTCTCATGTGAACTTAGGACCATTGAGGAACCATCCAGCTTATAAATCAATATTTAAAAATGATCCGCAGTGGGAGCATATCTTGGTTGCTATGAATAAATTATAATCTCATAGACTCCATTCGTCTAATGGTGCCTTCACTCCACCAACCAGAGACCACAATCCAGAGTCTGGCAGTGATTTAAAAAAAAGTCTCCACTAAATAAAGATTGAAAAAAACTTTGGCATCTAATCCTCTTGTTTTCCTCATTCCAAAGAAAACAGGAGGCCTATGTCCCATCCTAGACCTCCGAAATCTCAACAAATTTCTACAGAAAGAAGTTCAGAATGGTCTCTTTGGGCACCATGCTTCCCCTTCTTCAAACAGGCTCTGTTCTCTGGATCTACAGGACGCTTACGCTCACATTCCAATATTCCGGCCTCATCGCAAGTTTCTGCGTTTCATGGTGGGTCATCAGCATTACCAATACTGGGTCCTGCCATTCGGATTTGCCTCAGCACCCAGAGTGTTCACAAAGTGCCTAGCAGTAGCACATTTGCACAAGGAAAGTGTGCATGTTTTTCCGTACCTGGATGACTGGCTCATCAGAAGCCAATCTCAGCAAGGAGCTCTCACCTCTCTCAGGCTCACAATCAATCTGGTCCATTCGCTGGAGTTTCTAATCAACTACCAGAAATCCCACCTCATCCCATATCGCCTACTGCAATTCATCGGAGCAGAGTTGGATACCGTAATATCAAGAGCCTTCCTCCCAAAAGTCCGGGCAGAGACACTCCCCTCATTACACTTTGCGCTTAAAGAAACCAGCGACAGCACATCAGTTTCTAACTCTACTCACCCACATGGCCTTCATAGTTATGTCACTCCTATGGCCCGATCAGCCATGAGAATAACCCAATGGATTTTAAGATCACAGTGGATACAAGCCAGTCAACCGCTGTCGTCCCCAGTTCAAATAATCCACCAGCTACGTTCATCTCTCCTATGATAGGCGAAAAAGGACAACTTGCACAAAGGCCTACCTTTCCAACAACCGATTCCGCATGTGACTAACTACAGATGCATCCACCTTAGGTTGGGGAGATCACATAGACAATCTCCAAACTCAAGGTACTTGAACAAAACTCGAAGCAAATTTCAAATCAATTTCCTGGAGCTTCGAGCTATACGTTATGCTCTACATGCGTTCAAGGACTGCCTTTCACTCAAGACTGTTCTTATACAAACAGACAACACGGAAGCCATGTGGTACCTGAACAAACAGGGAGGTACGGGCTCGTATCTCCTTTGTCAAGAAGCCACACAGATTTGGGACTCGGCCCTGACACATTCCATATTTCTCCAGGCCACTTATTTGGCAGGCATTCACAACTTAATTGCAGACTGCCTTAGTCATCAGTTCCAACCTCACGAGTGGTCCCTGAATCCTTTAACGACCAGGATATTTCAACGTTGGGGTCAACCAACAGTGGACCTCTTTGCATTTGCGCTGAATCACAAAGAGGACGGATTCTGCTCCCTGCACAAACAGAAACCAGTTGGCCATGGATGCCCTTGCTCGCTCCTGGTATTCAGGCCTTCTATACATGTATTCCCCGATACCGCTAATAACCAAAATTCTAGTGAAGCTACAATAGGACAAGGGGTCGATGATACTCATAGCCCCATATTGGCCTCGACAAATGTGGTTTCCCATACTTCTTGACCTCTCGATCAGGGAACCAATTCGCCTGGGGACAACTCCCACTCTCATAACTCAGGATCAGGGCAGGTTGCACCATCCCAACCTTAAATCCCTATCTCTAACAGCCTGGATGTTGAAAGCTTGATCTTGCACCCACTCAGTCTTTCAACTAATGTCTCAAGTGCTTGTAGCTTCACGTAAGCCTTCCACGCGAAAAAACTATACTTCGAAATGGAAAAGATTCACCATGTGGTGTGCACAAATGTATTGACCCTTTTTCCTGCCCCACATCATTTTTACTAGACTATCTATGGCACTTTTCAGACTCTGGTCTCCAGACCTCATCAGTAAGGGTCCACTTAAGTGCAATCTCAGCTTACCATCATACAATAGGAGATACACCAATATCAGTGCAACCTCTTGTCAGTAGATTTATGAATGGTTTAATTCACCTTCAACCCCTGATACGGCCACCAGGGGCGAGTAAAGACATATTTAGTAAGAGCAATGTTAACCTCAGTAGCACACTATATTGTTCTGTGCCAATAGCGGACATGTAAAGCTGCAACATGGAGTTCTCTTCACACCTTTGCAGCTCATTACTGTTTGGACAAAGGACGACAAGATTCAGCCTACCGACAATCTGTCTTAAAGAACTTATTTCCAGTATAATCCCAACTCCTTCTGCATCCAACCTGCTGTAATTTCAGGCTGCCTCAATTTTTTCCAACAGTACACAAATTGTTGGGCCTGTTGCACAAGTGGTATGCTGTTGGTCCACTACAAATATTTATTGATTTATTTTCTATACCGGTGTTCAGTTTACATATCATATATTTATATCCATATATATATTGTACTCTTGTATTTAATTAACCTATCTCTTTTTATTTCCTCCTATCCCAGTTCATCAGCCCTGTTAATTGTAACTGCATCTCTTCATCACGTTTATTTATGTTCTTGGTTGTATTCTTCACACCCCTGTTTATGTAAACCGACATGATGTGAATGAGTTCATGAATGCCGGTATAGAAAAACCTTAAATAAATAAATAAAAATATCACATCGGTTTACATTCAACAAAAGAGCAGGAAATCGGGAGTTTCCATTTATTTATTTAAAACTTTTCTACACCATTGTTTAGTGCACCATCACAACGGTTTACAGTTAGGCACAAATATGTTTAATTTGGTTTCTAAATTATCCATAGGGTGCCAGTATTATACGGTTATATAGTTCAATAATATACTCTAAATGGGGAATGGGCGTGGTTACCATTTATGTTTATACTGTCTTTCTAATTTAATACTTAAATGTGAGAAATAATAAAAATAAGCAATTCTGCTTTTTATTGGTGACTTTCTGCTTTGTGTATGTGTTATTCAGCTACCTCACTGTGAAGTTTTTTTGAAGAGCCATGTTTTTAAGCCTTTTTTGAAGAGTTTTAATTCTTTCATTAGTCTTAATTCCAGTGGTAATGTGTTCCATAATAATGGTCCTGCCAAAGATAGTGCTCTCTAACTTGGGTCAACTTTGCTGTTTTGACTAAGGTTATAGATAGCAGAGCTTTATTGGCCGATCTGAGACTTCTTTGAGGGACATGTAATCATAGTGCAGTGTTTAGCCAGTCAGCATTTTCGTCATTTATTAGTTTATGAACTGTGCATAGTGTTTTAAATTGAACTCTGTTCTATTGGGAGCCAGTTTAAATCTGCAAGTGTTTGGGTGATATGATCTCTTCTGCCTTTACCAGTAAGTATTCTGGTAGCCGAGTTCTGTAGTATTTGCAGTGGTCTGATAGTGGTATATGGTAATCCTAGGAAAATTGTTACAGTAGTCCGTGCTGGCAAATATTAATGCTTGTAGTACTGTACAAAAGTGTTCCAGATTTTAATAAGGGTTTTAGTCTTCTAAGGACCATTAGTTTGGCGGAGCCTTCTCTTGCTTTTATTGATATGCATTGCTTAAGGCTCAGTTCCATGTCTATAATTACTCCTAGGTTTCTAGCTTTATAAGTTAACTCTACTGATTTGTCATTTTTAAGTCTGGGATTTTGAATTTTCAATGTTTTTCGTTCAAGATATATAAATTCTGTTTTTTCAATGTTGATTACTAGTTCCATTTGGTTTAATTTTGTCTAGGTATAACATTGCAAAATTCAGTTTTTTCAATTTATTCTTCAACTGGTAGAATTAATTGAATGTAGTCAGCATATATGTAGTGTATGATACCTAGCCCAGCCAGTAGGTGGCAGAGGGGGAGCATGTAAATGTTAGTCGCCAAGAGTGCTGAACCCTGGGGGACTCCTGTCTTTAGTTTGATTTTGTCTGATATTGTGTGTTTATCTATACCTGATAAGATCTATTGTTAAGATAGGATATGAACCATTTAATTGTTTTGTTTTGTAATCAAATTTCTTCCAGTCTTTTCAATAGTATGTCATGGTTTACTGTGTCAAATGCTGCGGACAGATCTAGCAGTATCATGATGTAGTGTTTTCCACTGTCAAATCCGCGAAGTACGTTATCTGTTAAAGATTAGTAACGTTTTGGTGCTATAGTGTTTTCTGAAGCCATGTTGTGATGGGAAGAGTATGTTGTCTAGATGTTCTGCTAGTTGCTTTTGTACTGCTTTTTCTATTAATTTTGTGATCATGGGCAAGTTTGAAACAGGTCTATAGTTACTTAAGATGGTTGGGTCACTGTTTTTCTTTTTCAGAATCTGTTTTATTTCACTGAGTGATAGGTTAATTATTTTGGTTAATGTGTGTCAATTTTATGTGGTGCAGGATTCTGTTTTTTATCATGCATTCAACTTCGGTCTGTGATACCTCGTCGAATGTGGAGAATTCACATCTTTTTTGCATCTAATACATTGAATATTTGTAACATGGAGATGGTTAACAAGGGAGAGGAATGCAACATGGAGATGGTTAACAAGAGAGAGGAACATTAACAAGGTCAATGTGTAGGAGCTCTTATCATACAGTAGTCAGGGGTTGGATTTACGTCTTACAATTAAAACACAGGCGGAAGGACTTCTATTTTAAATGGTCAAGCTCAGAAATTATAATCTTACAATGGAGTCTCAATGGTTAGTGAGAGGTTAACAGAATATTAAGGGTATATTTTGGTTAATGGGGAGCTGGTTGTTGACTGGGCTGTAGGGGTTTGTTCTGGTGTGGGAGTTCGGTCATGTTGCTGCGAAGGCTTCAAGAAATAGGTTTTAACTTTTTCAAATATGATTGACAAATATGACTCAGCCTGTAGCTTGCTAATCCAGCCATATGTGAAGACTAGCATCCTGCTTGTCCTGGGATAAAACAAAATTGCGGCGTTATCCCAGGACAGCAGGATTTATTTATTTTATTTATTTAGAAACTTTTATATACCGGTACTAGTGGGGACATCATACCGGTTCACATAATAACTGAAAGCTTGGAAAATACATTTCAACAGGGAGAATGTAACTGGGCGGGGGGTAAACCAAAAGGCAGTAGGAAGGATAGAGAAACAAAGTCATAACCAGAGAAAACAATTTACAATGAATGTCTCCTTAATATAAGGAGAGGGCGGTCACCTGAAGGGGGGGGGGGGGGCGGACTATGAAATGGAAGGGAAAAAGTTATTCTGTGTAGGTATGGTTGAACAGAAGTGTTTTTAGTTTCTTTTTGAATTTAATTGCACAAGGTTCAAGGCGCATGTGGACAGGTAGAGAGTTCCAGAGAGCCGGACCGGCAATGGAGATGGCACTGTCGCGGGTGGAGGAGAGATTGAGCCATTTTCAGGGATTGGACATGTAGGGTGGCTTTGTTGGTAGATCTGGTGGCTCGGGTGGACAGGGGGGCAGTGAAAGGGAGGTCGAGCCAGTTGGAGTTGTGGGTGTGGATGGACTTGTGTATTATGGTCAAAGTTTTGTAGTGTATACGGGAGAGGATGGGGAGCAGGATGTAGTCCTCACAAAACCTACCCGCCACCCCGCGGAGTTTGATCCGATCCATTTTTTATTATTTTGATAACGCTTATTGCTACATGCGAGACTGAAGGGAGACCCCAGTGGCTCGAGGGATCATGGCATGCTGGGCATGCTCAGTGTACCAGTCAAAAGCTTCTAGAAACTTTGACAAAGTTTTCCATGTTAGGGCTCCGTCAGTGACATTACCCATATGTGAGGACTACATCCTGCTGTCTTGGGATAACACCTATGAAAGGGCAGTTAGGGAAGATAAGGCCAAAATAGAAAGACTTAATTCTTTGCTTTTGAATATTGGGAAGATACTGTGCCTGAAATGGTATTTAATGGTTATGATTCGGAAGAATTGGAAAAAAAAATCACAGTGAACCTGGATGATGTAATAGAGCAAAATGACAAACTAAAGAGTAGCAAATCACCTGCTCCAGATTACAAGATAAGCAATTTTGCTTTACAATGGCAGCATTCTTTGTCTGCCTTTGAGGGGGAATCCCAAGTTTGTGTCCGGCTTGAGGAGTTGACTTTCATGCTCTTCATTCCTAAGGGGTGACATGCTTTCTTCTTTCTTTGGTCTATGGTCAGAGATGTTTCATTCCTTCATGCACTGTATGGAATTTCTGCATTTTACAAAGATTTCTTAACTTACCTATAAATTCGCAGTTACGCAAGATAAGTGCTCTCTGAAGGGTTGGAGTTTTGTCAATGGCCCTTTTCAGTGTTTAGTATAATGACTTTCTTCACCTTCCATATCTATATCTAAGATTTACAAATTTTTACAGTCTGTGTACTAAATCTGTCTATAGTTCTTTCGCAGTGAAATGGGCAGCAAATCTCAATCTCCCTAATGAAGGAAGATCTGGAGGACAGTGATAAATTAATGAGACAGGCATTGAAGGGGTGGCTCTTTGGGAAGTTCACTTTAAACTACTTCATAGGATGAGTTTTTGGCCAAGTAAGGCCTTTGTGGCACACACATCCTCTATAAGTTGTTGTTTGAAATGTGGCTGTGAGGGTGCATCATTGTTTCATTACCTTTGGGAGTATGTTCAAATTAATCTCTCTTGGAATTCTGTTAGATTTCATTGAGTCCATTCAGCTGTTTACCTGTTCTTGGTCTCAGCTTTTTGTATTTAGGTATAATTTTCAAAAATTCAGATGCACCCCCTCCCTCGACATATCTTGTTACTCATCAAAGGATGTTTGCTAGCTCAAACTAATTCTCCAAGTTGGGCCCTAAAGGTGTCAGCCAACACTGTAAAGGTGGACAGTTGTATTTACAGATGTTTGTTAGAAACCAATCTCGTTAAGGGAGAGCTGGTGAAATCTCATGGTAGATGTCAGGCAATCTGGCGTCCCTTTACTGACTCTCTTCATAGGTAATGTCAAGGATTATAGTAATACTTCCTTATGTGAGAAGTTTTACATTTGTTATGGTGTTTAAATCTCAGTTGTCAGAATGCCCCCCCGATGCTAAGGATAATTTTTGCATTGCATTCATTGTATGAAAAATAGTCCTATCAAATTTAATATGGGTGTTCCCTTTACCATGGGTGGATCGCTTCTTTCATTATCTGGTTGGATACACTGCCGGGAGGGAGGGATTGGGAAGGAGATAGGTTCATAAAATTCTTAGAGTACAAAAAATTTTTCAGAATGTGAAACATTAGTGTTATTTGAGATATGTAGTAATCTGTAATGTATGCTGTATTGCGAATTGTATGCAATTTTCAGTAATTTAATAAACATATTACAAACAAATCAATGTTGACATTCTAGCAAAAATTATACTTGCTGCACAGTCAGCAAGGAATCTCTTGACTGACTAGAATGGGATTTTTGGTTTTGCTATGAAGTTTCCATTTATTAATCTTTCCTAAAAAAAAAAAAAAAAAAAAAATAGCATGGCAGATATTCACTAGCCAGAAATGGCTATAAACTGATTTGGCACCAGTTTTTAGTGGGTCATGAAAAGGCCATTAAGCTTAAGGATGCCTTGTACACTGATGGTGATTTAAGCCTATCTGGAAAAGATCATTTTTCCTGCTTTCCCATCTCAGACTAGTGGACTTCACCATTATTTTTTTGTTGGTATTTTATAATTTTTCTTTGCATGGAAGCTACTCCAAAAACCAGAATTTGCAGTGTTGGGATCATGTCAGATTGCATAATGTACTTCTGGAAGTAAACTCAAGTTGGTTATATTTTTTATTTGCTTATATTGACCTGTATTTTATTTTTTTTCTTCTTTCAGCGCGAACTTTCAAAGGCTTCAAGATCTAATGCCACTTCCAGAATTCTAAACTCCACCATTACTAACATCCCATCCTGAGGGCTGGAGTTCATGGCAGCAATGTGGGATTAAGAACCCTGTAATAAAACTCAGTGGACCCAATTTAAAGCAACGGTGCATATCCATACTGTTTTATGGTTTTAAAGTCTGCATTTGATGTATTTTCTGTTAAGCAGAATAACCCCCATAGAACAGAGTGCTTCTGGGAAGGGCACAAGTCACCATGTAATGTACTACTGCTGCTAATCTGGCCTCACTGGCATTTTCAACAATGAGGATAATGGATGGACCAATTGTTCATAGCATGTGTTAATCCTAATCTCATCCAGAATAGCAACTGCCCTTTTAAATCCAGTGAAAACTACACATCCACCGTTTCATCTTGGATATGTAAACCATGCAGTGCGTGCATCATATCTGAAGAGAACCAATACAAGCTGATGCTAAATGGCAAAGCACCTCATGACAATCTAGTTGTTCTGGTACTATATAGAATAATGCACCCTCTGTCCTTGCCTCACGTTTCACATTACTGAAACATTCTTACACTGGAAAACATTAGCAATTGTGTAATCGGTTCCAGTTTCTTATAGGAGCAGTTTGCATTTAATGACTTGTACAAATGTATTTTATGGCTTTTGCTCACAAGTGGGTTAACGTGTGTATGGTTTTAGTTAATCATGAACAAATTTGCACCTTGATATCACTACAGCCTATCATTACTTTCATATTTATTCTAATTTGCTTCAGTATACTGTTCATTCCATGCAAAATGTTCTCTGGAGAATAGATTTGACCAGCAAAAGTCTGAATTACCTCCTTTTTATATTTGTATAAACTGTTAATTGGTGGGGGAGGGGGGAATGCTGGCCGTGAGCTGCTGCTTTCCCAAAGAATGAGACACTCCTGACTTTTCAGGATTGTTTGATTAAACATTTTATCTTAATCTGTTCTTTTTCCTTGGAAGGCCGTGGTGAGAATTCCTGCTAGATTTCAGGTTAACTTGTTTTATATAGTGTACCCATAATGAAGGCCAACTAGTGAATTGCAAACAGTCTTTGATTTTATTCTTAGCCTATTTGGCGCTAAGAACCAATTGGCTGAATTTAAATTTGCTGTCATGGATACAATGTACTATAGAAAGTCCTATTTGGTAAATATTGCTTCCAGAAAGTTTAAATAAAGCTTTGTAGGTAGGCACTATTAAATAACTGGAGGACACACTCGAATCCCTAAATGTTAGGTGAAGAAGGTTATGGTACAAGATGATGGAATTTGAAAGCAGCAGATGCCTTTCATCTGACTGACTTTACTGACATCGGAGTAGTTTTACCGTAAGAATATACTCCTTCCATATGATTAAATTGCACAGTTAAACCAAACACTTATCTTCCTGTCTTGAAGCAGTAATATGGCTTCTTGTCTTACCTGCTTTGCTTCGACATTATCATATTTGTACCTATTTTGTTTTCAACTAATTTTAGTCCTAGTTGAGTGTTAAACTATGGCCCTTTAAAAAAAAAAAAAAAAAAAAAAAGTTAAGGATTTTTTGCAATTTTGTACAGATATTATAGAAAATATTTTAATGGCTTATGTGGAATAGATTTTATTACAGCTTGTTCAGTATGTTTGGGCCTTCTGATATTGTACAGTTCTTTGTAAAATAAAGATATTTAGGTATTTTAAAACTGTTAATCTGATGTTTTTTTTCATGCACCCTCATCTATCACACATTCTGGAGCGACAGCAATAAGCCTTGGAAGTTTTGGTGGTGGTGGGGTTTGCATTTGCTTTATTAAAGGCTTCTGCTGCCAGAGGTGAGCTGTTAAAGACCTCCCCACAGAAACAAGTAAGACTGAGGAAGGAACCTGGGCTGGAGACTTGTAGGCCCTGACTGTGCAGGGCTTTCTAAACGTCCTTGTGTGACCCCACTGCTGGTTGGATTTTCAGATCATCTCATCATTACTGTTTGATTTGCTTCTTTGGATCTTTTGTCTCAATCTTATTGTGAATATCCTCAAAACACCTCTAGCTCTGGGAATCCTTGGGCTATCCTTGCACTCTGAGAGACTGAACTGGTAAAAATTTTTCTGTCGCTAAGCAGGCTGAATTAGCCAGGCTATTTGGGTAACATCAGGGCGGCGCCCTGGCAGACATCCATATCTCCAAAGTAAAATTTTAATCTGCTGTGCCTGTGGCGCTTCCCACACAAAGCGTGAGCCAGGTCTGTTGTTTTTTTTTCTGTGCTCAGACATGGATGTCACTCCATCTGTCTCTTCACATCTCATATCTTTCTAATTTCTCTTTCAATCGCATTAGTGATTCCCCAAACAGCACTTTTCAGTGCTACGATGTCTAACCCAAAAAAAACCACTGGGGTTTAAATACTGTCAGTGCAGACACACATGTCGGTCACTGACCACCATAATTACTGCTACATTTGCCTAGGTCCAGACCATGACCAGGCAAAATGTAGGGACTGTGGCCGAAATCAGCATCATCACCTAAGGCCCAATCTGTATGTTCTGGATTGTTATCCTGTTTACACCTACAATGCTTTATTCTTCAGGAGGATCTTTTACCAAAAGCTAGACTTCTTGACTGAGAACGGGGCTCTTGGAAAGCGCAACCGTCTACCGAAATTCTAGCTGCAGAACTTCACCCTCAGAGAAGACTCTTTCTCCTCAGGGAGAACCATACCATAGGAAATCTGATGCATAGGCCATTCGATCTCAACAAGCCATAGTCAATATCTCCTCTGATTAAGGATCTATTCTCAACATTACATCCACAAATTCCTCCTCCACACATTCCCGGACCAAGTGGAGACTCAAATCCACCATCCAGTCTTTTTTTTCTGGAGAGCAACCATCTCCAGCTCCGGAGGATCATCCTCATATGGTCCCATCTCTCCATTAGATCATTCCCTGGACAGCTCAACAGGAATTCCCTCTGATCCCCCAGAGGAGCCTCTGGACCATTACACTCCTCCAGGGGATCTCACCTATTCAAAATTTGTGGAAAATCTGGGCAAGCTACTGGGAGTACAAACCCATAAGACCCCACAGTCTCTGAAGTGCTCGGGTTACTAAAAATTCTACATGTACTGATTGGAGAAATCAGTTCATCACATAATCTGCTGGACTCAGTCCTGTCCAAAATATGTAAAACCCCTCAGTCAATTCTTCCAGTATCCTGGAAGTTAGATTTAAAATTCAGACTATAAAAGTCAGCCACATACACTGGTGGTCAGTTTCCTCACCAATCAGTTGTGGAATCAGCTGTGTTCTCCTAAGACATGCAGGATGGTGGTAGTTACATGTGGCTGACATCATCATCGATTCCACATCGTTTGAAAGATATCTATGCCAGTGCTGTCAGTGCCCGTCACTGTCATCATTCTCCTGGCCAGTCATTGGTTTTTCATACCCATTTTTGACGATATCCTTGAGGCCCCTTAGGCTGCCTTCAATATCGTCAATAGTGACATAGCACTGCCACATAATACCCTCGCCTCCTCACATTGCTCCATGCTTTGGGTTCTTCTTTAAGCCTCGTATTAGCTTAAGACACTCCATTGTGTCAGGAGCAGAGCAGGTGTGCTGACAGTCCATCATCGATCGCCTTCCAGGACAGTGAGGGCTTCCATCTCTGTGCTGGGGAAAGACTGGGCCGAGCACCTTGGCACCCATCATCGCTGACATTGTGATCGTCTGCTGTTGATGCCATCCAGCATGTTGGTGCCATCCTTCTCCAGGCTGGACAACGCTCGGGCAGAGCAACATCACCACTACCATCAGCACTGTTCCGTACAGTTTTGGCAGTCCTTGGTGATCCAGAACTTCTGGATCCAGGTCTGACGGCTTCTGCATTGGCGTCACGACACATTGAGCTGCTGCAACGAGGGAGTGGAACATGAGTTCCGTAATGGGCTCCCCTGTTCCTGGCGTGCCCCACTGTCAAGTGGTGTGGGACTGGCCATCTGTTACACTTAGTCTAAGTGCCAATCACGCCTGGCCTGTCTCCTCTGTCCCTGTGCCACCATACTGGGTTTCAGAGTGAGATGGATGTTTACGTCCCTGGCCTTCCCCTCGAGGACTCTGGAGATCGGAGTCAACAATCTTCACCGGCTCGTCTTGTGGTGATCCACGTTGGATGGTAAGTATCTGCTTTGGTGGCATTCCCATAGAGTTGTGTTCTCCCATTCGGACTGTGGTTTGAAAAGTTCTGGGTCATGTTAATAAAACACTGGCTCCCTGTCCACCATCGCATACAATACAAGATATTATTTCTCATTCACAAATCCCTCCACAACCCAGAAATGAACTGGCCCTCTAACACTTTTCAATTCAATAATTCTAATAGGCCAATTAGAAATCCCTATATTGCTACACTACAAACTCCCTCACCTAAACAATTTAAATATGCATCCACCAAAGCTCGTGCCATCTCCATAGCTGGCCCTACACTATGGAATGCTATGCCTACTGATTTACGCCTTGAACCGTCCCCTAAGACTTTCAAGCAAAAGCTTAAGACATGGCTTTACTAAGGCTTACACATGATTCGCACGTGACCCTTCTTAGCTCACATGTTCTTATCATGTTCCTAACGCACATGATTTTTCTTATCTCTCATTACTTCCTTTCTTAATTTGTCAATCTTGCCATCTGGTCCCTGATATAGTACCCTCTAGCTTAGACTCATCTCTGCCCTTTTTGGTCCACTCCTAGTACCTTTGTTTCCTTCTTATAACCATTGATTTGCCCTCTGTATATATGTATATTACCATTTCCTCTCTGACTCACTTATTTCCTCCTCCTTTTACTTTTGTTCCCCCCCCTCTCATTCCTCCAGTGTTTGCCTTGATAGTATGTTCATGTATGCTATCATAGTTAATCCTTAATCTATTTTATTATCTAGTCTTAACTAAATAAGTTGATTTGTTAAATAAGTTGTTTTGTTACTGTATTTTACTGTTTTAATGTATTTTAGAATTCACCTGTTATTATACTGTTATATGTACAACGCAATTGTGTTTTTATCGTTCTATGTACACTGATGTGATATCTTTGAGTGGTGGTATATAAAAACCAATAAATAAATAAATGTGCCTTTAAGAACTGTATTAGTGTCACATATTGCTATGTTAGAGGTGTTGTCCTGGTATTGTGGGTATCTTCTTGGGATTGCAGCAGGGCTTCTTCTCTTGTCTGTAACAAGTCCCTGTGCCGACCAATGCTCTGACTCTTGGTTCCCTCCCAACCAAAGTTCCAACTGCATTGGCTGATCTGCTAAGCATGAGATTCAGCAACCAATGTTGTTTTCTTCCAGGTACTCTGATAGTTTGACTCTCTTTTCCATAATTTTGGTGATTGTTGGCAAATTGGCTAGTGGGTGGAAGTTAGCTGGATCTGTAGCTGGAAGGTTTGGTTTTTTAAGAATAGGTAGCTTAAGTTGGTCTGGAACTAGACCTTGGGAAAGGGAGCAATTAATGATATTGGCAATTGGCTTTGAAATGGTGTTCCTTATAGTGAGGAGGAGGTTGTTTGGAATTGTGTCTAAGGGATGAGAAGATTGTTTCATTTTCTTGAGAATATTTTCAATCTCTAGAGCTGATGTGGTTTTGAAAGTGTCTAGAGTTGTATTTAGTTGAGGTGGAGTATTGGGTGGAGATGGAGATGAACTAGATGAAGAGAGAGACTGAATTTATCAATTTCTTCCTTGAATTCAGTTAGTTTGGAGGCTTTGTTGAGAGCTTGATCATGTGGGATGGTTTAGTGAGGGTAGAGATGTAGAAGAAGAGTACTTTTGAATCAAAGATGAAATGATGTATTTTTAGAGAAAGAAATCACTTTGTTCTAAGAATGTTGATCCTGTAGGCACTGAGTGGTTTTGTATATGGCTAATGTGGGGGTTGAGTTTTTTTTCTCCATGTATGTTCTTTATATCTAGAAGAGACTATCTAGAAGGGACTATCTAGAAGGAAGTCTAGTCCTCCCCCCCTTTGCCTCTGGCCAAGAACCCTGCCCACAACCTATCCCTGGGTTGTTGCTAGAGAGACTGCGGCCCCACCCATTGCAAGTCTCACAGAATTCTAGATAAACAGCCACCAGCCAAAACCACCTAATAGTGGGATTCTTAATGAATCAAAGACAGAGCTAATAAACTAATCTGTATTAAGAAAAAGTGAGAACAGTAAACAGAAAAACAAATGTGTGAACAGGAACAGGTACCAACAAGATCTGAACAGTAAAAATTCTTAAATCAATTTTTGCTCCTTACTTAATGCCTGGGATAGCAGGAACATGGCTGTCCACTGGAACTGAACAGGACTTTAGCACAGACTTGCAACCCACACTAGAATGTTCTAGAACCAGCAGGACTGGGTCTTTAGTGGCAGAGCCCGTCTAAGCACAAAATACAACCAGGGCTTCCTGACCCTGTCCTGGGGCCCCCATAGCTAGTTGAATTTCAAGATATCCACACTAAACATGCAGATGAGGGGGCCTCTGTTTACCAGTACAAACAGTTTCTTCCATCATAGCAAACTTCCAGTGCCTTACCTGATAAACTAGCAGTCACCAGCTGGAACTTCAGTGGAGATGCAGCTCTCCCTTCCTACTACCCTGCTTTCCCTGTTGGCTAGATCCTTCTGTATGATTACAACAGCCAGGCCTATTGCCCTGGTATTTATGACACAGCCAGTCAAATCTTGTTCTGTCGCCATCTGCTGGTGCAGAGGCAAAACCCAGGAGTCTGGAATGATCCTTGGTACTACAGGAACAAAAATCAGTGGAGTTTAAGACCTAATTTTCTTTTTCTGTATAAGGGCCCCAGGGCACTGCCCTCAGTGAGATGCCTTTTTTTTTCTTTAATAGATCTGTTCTTTAGAGAAGTAAAAATGTAAATGATCAAGGCTCATTTACTTTCCACTGTCAGTACATAAGTGCTCCAAGAACCACACACCACATCCTGAACATAAAGCTGCTGCTGGGAAAAATATTCCACTAGTTTTGGGTAATCAGAGCTTGCTGTGTCCCTATGGCCAAGCTGTCCATATTTACCTAAAAATGGGAAAGAGAAAAAGATCTGTTAGTAGTATTCAATCCTAACTACTTCATCACATCCTCACTACTGCAAATATTCCAGGCAGCAGCTGCTTACTGTTTCAAATCTGTGCTAATGCAGTGACTCCTTAGGTCTCTGTGAAGTTTAGACCTATACTCATATTACAGGGCATTCTGGAATTGGTAACCTGCAACGAGCCAGGAAATCAGTTGCCCATAAACAGCTGAACACAGACTCCTAACAAACATAGTAACGATAAAAGACCCAATGGTCCATCCTGTCCAGCCAGCAATTTGCTTAATCTAGTGCCTGTCTCTGCTTGCAGGTTACCCCCCATCCATAATCTGCATGGAACGGCCCTTACCAGCCTTAACTGAAACATGGGGGTTAACCTGCACAATGTGGCATTTACTACATTAAGCAAATCCATAAATCAGCTCATTCACATTTTGTTTGTTTAATTTCAGATGAAAAAAAATACAGCAGACAAAATGATTCATGGATGTTTGGTTCACAACTGCAACATTGGGCTGAATCATTTTGGGAATATGTTCACTCGTCACCGTATGTTTACTGCATTCTAAAGGCCAAGACACTGATGGAGGACATAAATGCAGCTAAACAGGGGGGAAAAAAGTATTTCTCTGTTTTCCATGCCTTGGGATCCCAACTGCACTTTTGCTGCTTTTTTCATATTTTCTAATCCCAGCGCACAGTTGGTAAGTGGCTGATCCAGATACAGACGTTCTGAATCAGCCTCTCTCATCATGTAAATATGATCCGGGTACGTACAGGGAACCTAGGTCCCTGGTCTCCATGGGAAATGGCAACTGAGGCACACGGTGCAGCTGCAGAAACCATGGTCATTCCCTTCAATGTGTACATTAACAAGTAGGACTGCTGAAGTGGCATCTTCAGAGAACAACTGTTACAGGTAAGCAACAGCACTTTCCATGCAGTCACCTTTTTCTTTCCCCACATGCATAATGAGGGCTTTTTACTTACCCCATCCCCAGGTGTAGAGGCTACCATGTCCTAAAAATCAAGCAGAAAAGCACAAAACCCCGTATGTTATTTCCAATCAGAGAAATTTCCAGTTCAAGAAATACGTGCCAGGTGCCACTTTTTTTTTTTACGGCTATATTCAGACATCACCAACCTTTGCTCCAACTGTCCTGACCGAAGAAAGAAAGCCACATTCAATAGCAGGACATCATCTACAACCTGGTTGCTGACTTATTTCTAGGTACTGTATCTAAAAACAGCCCTATTATGTTTTTGAACCAAATAAAAACCCTGGTGGGTGAATAGACTGCATCCTTTAAAAAGACAGAAAATTTCCCCAATAGTATCAATCTTATTGGGAATCAAACCATAGTAACAGCGCAGCTAATGGCACGAGATGACCGACCGCCCTGTCTAACTCAGCTGTTTACCACATGCGCTGTAAATCCCCTTCCATTTGGGAAATCCGCACCACCAGTAACGCTTCCTGCATAAAGCTAACTAGTTAAATAAAGAAGCTCCACTTACGCGTCACGACGGCCGTATGGCGCGACCCACAGCCAGCCTTGGCGGCCTCTGCGCCCTCTGGTAAATCCAGCAAAGCAGGGAAGGCCTGGACAGAAATAAACTCAGCCCGAAAGTCGTTCTCACAGGCCTTCGTGGCCTCCCCTTCATGGGAGATTTTCTCCACAGAATTTCTTCCTTTAAAAACCAAACAAAACAAGGTACCACTCAACCCCTCCATCACACAAGCTGGAGAGACCCGAAAGGAAGTCTTAACCCAAGGAGTTGTTTTCTACTCCTATGAGTGTGTCTTTGTTAGCCAAACTCTCTCTCTTTCAGTGTGCACTCTGCCACGAATCAGTCCCTCTGGCACCTGTCACTCCTTTCTGCGTCCTAGCTTCCCTGTAAAGGGCCAAGCTTGAGCCCATCCTCACAAGCCCATTCACTATCATAACAGATACCGAAGTAACCAAGCAGTGCACGTCTTCAACGGTCTGAATGTTTTACTAGCCAGCTGGCACGTGGATAGGTGAAGAAGAGGTGGCTCTCACGCAAACCCAGCTGCCTGTTTGAAATGCTTAAATTGCTCCTCGGTCCTGTATTAATGTGAAGGGATCTCACCTGCTCCCATCCCTTCTTGTAACACAGCAGTTGTTCTCTTGGTGACTTTTGAGAGTGTCTTGCAGGGCAGTCCCAGCTGACCCGATTCATTCCAGCCCCAGACGTAGATATCGCCAGCCTCTGCAAGCGAAAAAGAAAACAGCAGCACAGCTGGTCCCCCCCCCGTCCCCCCCAAGACATCCTTCCCACGCCACTTTCACAGCTCACGGGTGCTCAGCAGAAGAAAACAGGAGTTGAAATAAACTGGAGAGCTATCAGTTTAAAAGAAAGCTGTACACTGTGTTATATAGTGTGCAGAATTTCAGAAGTGCACCTAGCAACACTATCGCCTTTCTAGTAAAGAAGTCATTGCTAAGCAGCATTTTTTTTTTTAATGTGATCCCCTGCCAGCTGCCACATAAGCAAGAATCGCAAACTGCCTGCCATTCACTGGATTTGCTACATCACATACACCAATCCAATCCCATTCCATGGGAGCTAATTTCAGGGGGAGCCTGCTCCACCTCGCTGTCCTCGTCAATACTTCCAACGTGCACACAGCAAGACGTTCAAAATGTCATTCTTTAAGCTGCTCACCTCCTATCCCACCGCCCCCTGCCGGAAGACAGCCACGTTAGGAACAGCGTCACAAAGCCCCTTTGATGGAATGGGAGCCGATTGGGCCTTGTGTGTAATGTGATTGTGACATAACAGCTCCCATGAACAAATCCAATCCCACGCCATCTGATGCACTTTGTGTCCTTTGCCAACAGAGGTTGAGTTCCTAAACTGCACTAACACTGGCCATGATAGCATTATTAGCACAATTTATTTTTTAATGTGCATTATAATAAGCTTATGGGTTTTTTCAGTGGGCATTAGGAGCTATTTACTGGAGCGCACTAATAATGTGCAGTAACAGACCCCACAGCTTCTCTCAGGGGTTAAGAGCAGAAGCTAAGAAGTTTTTAAAAATGATTTAAGAGTAAAATATTTGGACAGTGCTGTCTGCACATTTGAAATGCTGAATAGTAGGCAAAGTGTGGTTTTCATTTAATATATTGCAACAGTAATGATTTGGCACTAATGTGCAGGTTAAGTAATCCTGCTTGATGTGTGTGCTTTTCCCGTGCTGAAGATCACAGCAGACAGTAAACTGCTTTCAGCCCCCATCGCCCCTCCTCCCTCCCTCTCTGAATGTTTACCCATGGGATGAATGAGGGGGGAAGGGTCCCTCCTCAGCACTAGTAACTATGGGATCACTACTTCAAGACTGACTGCAATCAAACACTGGCAGCAAATGTGAATACTGCCCCCGTAATCCTTCCACCCTAGGTCAGTGACCTGCAAGCTGGAAGTGTGAAACGTCCTGCAGAGGGATACAATCTGCTACTCTTTTTTTGTTTTAAAAAGAACAGCAGGTCAGAACTAGCAGCAGATTGGGGCTGGGAGATGAGCAGGGGGCCAGGAACAGCCACAGCCTGCATAGCCTAGAAGATCATCAGTGTGGAGGGGGTGGGAGGAGAAGAGAGACTGATGGGCAGGTGGAGGAGGGAGATTTTCCAATTGAGGCATGAATTTAGTTGCAAATCTTTTGCAGGTTTCAGCTAGTAGGAAAATATTGAGCAGGTGTCAATTACTATTTCTTTTTATAAAACTGGAAAACATATAAGAATTCTATTGAGTACATCAAATCTGTTTGCACTGCTGGAAACAACAATCTTGGATTAAACTGAGGGAGGGGATAGAACGCAGCCTGGAAAGCTTGCTCACTCCTATCCTACATCCTTCTCAGCCTTGCCTTTCTCCATCAAACCAGAATGGAAAACGGGTGACTTCTGCTGCTATTTGCAGAGTTAATGTTCTCAGTTACAATTCCAAACAATACCCCAATTCCTCCCCTGCGGGATCCTCAGTCATTACCACTGACACTGACTGAATGCCAGCCTCCAGCTGCCACATCACCCATTGGCATGCCATGCAGTGCCTCCACAGTCCGGGGCTCTGACACATCCTCCAGTCCTCTGTGTCCAAGCTGCCCATGCCTAGTAAAACAAAAAAAAAAATGCATCAGCAAAACTGCAGTGATGCTTTTCTTTTTTAACAACAGAAGATCTTGCTAGTTCTTTATTTCTGAATAACCGTGTTCACTGTTTTGTTAACACTGAGGAAGAGACAATTCAATAAATGACCACCAAAATGCTGTACAGCTTGCATGATAAGGTGGTAAAAATGAATTCTCTAGAAGGAGGAGGAAAATCAGCAACGACAGAACCCTGCCAAGGGAGATGGTGGAGACAGAAACAGCAAGAGAATTCAAGAAAGCAGACTAGAGGGGCCTTACAGTTCACATCTACCCTCATACTGTCTACATTCAAACACATGGCATCATCACATGAAGCTGGAGAGACGGAGGCTGAAAAGCAAGGCGCGCTACTTCTTCACTGCTGAAGGATGCCTGAAAAACTTTCAGGCAAGGTGATTAGAGCCATGACAGGAGAGGCACAAAGGGGCTTCAATAGCAAGGCAACAGAGCGCAGATCAATTAGGGTGTGCTGCAGCACAGACTGGGTGGACTAAGTGCTGTCATGTCATGTTTTTCTGTACTAGATTTCCTCCTATTTTTTTCTTCAGTATGAAGGAGAAAAAAAAAAAGTTATTAATTTACTTGATCATTAAAATTGCAGCCAGAGCTGACCTGCTGTTCAATTTTTTTTTTGTATTTAAACTGTTTTTATTAGCAACCATAAGAGAAGCAGTACAAAGTTTAAAGCTTATAACTGGATATTATGAAACAGTTCTTATATAGTATCAAATCAAAGAAAAACATCAATTGTTTCCATGTTATTCCCCAACAGTACAACACCCATCCCTCCCATAACACCCCCCCCCCCCAATCCAGTAAGTAGTACAGGTGGTATGTGAGAGAAGATACCAAATTGAGAGCGGATAATCAATATTGGAAATATGAAATAAGATGAAAGAAGAGGCAAGTGACAAATAGCAGAGGGAACAGAATTTTGACACATTCTGTCAAAAGGATCAAAAGACACTCAGGGTATCTTACATCGTTCCCCAATGCCTATATCCTCATCAGTATGAGGATGCTAGCAAGTGACAACACAATTCAACAAATTAGTTATCTCCAAGCGGGTCGTTTTCTGCACATCATGACGGGAATGGACCTCATTCCTGGAACAAGGTAAGGTGGATAGGATCTCGGTCTCAAACTTTACTGCTAATGCATGCTCTTAATACCTGCTTTGCGCCACTTGATGACAAACGTGCAGAAAAGCTGCTTTTCCAAGTGAAGACATTTTTGTAATTTTCTCCTTTCCCACTCTATCAGATTTCCTGGCATTAAGCTTATCATCTGTTTTTCCTATACTGGTGCAAGTTTTGGGACCTGGGATTGATTTCCCGTGTTCCTCTTATATCCCCTATGCCGCATTCTCTCACCTTCCCTTTCGGCCTGAGACAGTTTCTACTGAATTTCCAGGAGGGTAGTTGTGTTTTTCTGAAAGTAACAGAAGCTGGTAGAACCTTGCAGACTAACAGAATTGAAGCATAAGCTTTGTCCTTAAAAACTAATGCCTTAATAAACCGATGAATGCCAACAGCTGGGTTATTTCTACCAAACTGTTCCTGTTGGCCCAGCATTCTGCCACACTCACAGAGGTCTGGCAACATGCGTCACATACCTGCCAGAGCCCCAGCTGTAGACTGTCCAATCTGTGCTTAACAGGAGGGCATGTTCATTGCCCAGCACCAGCTTCTGCGCCCGGAGGTGGTGAGGAAGTTCCTTGAAGAAGGGTGGCTTGAGGCTCACATACCCAGTGGAAAGCAGAGGAAGCACTGAAATCAGAACCCTTCCAGCATCACCAGCACATCAAAGAACAAAAAAAAGCTACAATTAAAGAGCTGCCTCCAAAGCAGCTTTAGCCCTGTACCAAAGACAAGTGTTACAAGCAATACTATCTGCTAATGAAGGTAATGTGCCTACAGATTTGCATCAGCGGAATCAGTGCCAGAGAATGAAGAATTCACAAGGGCAGAATGAATTATATTTATCAGCTCCATAAAACAAATCAGGGAAAAATATTATTCTAACAAAATCCAGGGGAAGGTTTGAGATCTTGTGCTTGGAGCAGGGTAAAATGCCATCAGCTGAGAACTTCCACAATAAGCCACTGTGATGTTACTGTTTGATTCTGCAACTTCTAGGAAACCAAACGTAAGGTCCACAGGAGAGACAATATAAAAATCTCAGAATGGTGATATAAAACCGGACCCAACAAGATTTTAAAACTGAAGACGATACCATTGTCCTCGTCCCCCGAAAGGTCCATTTTCCAGAACGGATCCCCACGCAGTCCTGCAGAGCCCAGGCTTCCAGTATCCCAGCACTCTGCTCGGTCCTTGTACAAGAGCAGCAGGTACTGCTCTGATGTGAGGAGGTCTCGGCAATCACCACCAGGAAGGCAAAGAGACCGCCGAGGACCACCCCCAAGGAAACCAGACAGCACCAGATGCCCGTCCCCTAAGACAAAAAAAGGCGAATTGTTAGTAGAACAGAATTCTGCCTCACCTGTGGCCTTCGGAAAGATTCACTTTCCCTTGTGGTTATTGAAAAGGGCCACATTAATGTGGCGAGTGATGCCATCCAGTTCAATGTGATTGAAACGGAAGCTGGCAAACAACTATAGGCTGCTTTAGTATTCTGGCCTCAGCTACAGCTGGATAACAGCAGAAAATCCCCTTCAGTTTATTTTACTCCTCCTATTTAGACTTTTTAAACCCAGTGTGCACCTTTCTCCAACTGTGGCCCTGATGCCAGCGTGGATAAGCAGTAAAATCTTTAACACAGTTAGCACGTGCACGTTTCTTTAGAAAATCAGGAAGCGCGCCGGAAGGACAGCGGAACGCTCGGAGCGACCTAACAAAGGCAAAGGCTTCCTGACCTGTCAGAGCGGCCGCGTAGCTCCAGCACGGTCGCAGCTTGGCGATGCCCGGCTGTCGCCCGCCCAGGGGCAGAGGTAAAGGCCGGGGATGCAGCTCGACCGGACTCTCCTGCTCCGGCACCGGCCTGAAGCCTACAAAACCGAATCCCACCCAGCATGGCGCCTCCATCCCCGGCACAGCGCTGCGAAGCTCCGCCTCCCCGCGCCTGCGCACACGGGCCCAGTGTTGCCAACCTCGCTTATTTACCGCGAGATTGGGCTTCTTTTCCTAGTCATTCGCGTTTTTTTTCCCGATTCGCTGGTTGCTTTTAATTGGGCTATTTTTTCTGCCAGTCGCGTTTTTTTTGGGCTTGTTGGGCGGGACTTGTGCTCTGACGTTACAGTGATTGGCTGCTGCTGCTGCGATGAAGCCTGTCCATAGCAGGCACACCCTATCCCTATATTGCAGCAGTAAGCCAATCAGAGCAGGCTTCAAATAGTGAGCTGCAAGCCTTGTTGATGGATACCTCGCCAGCACATTTTTGTTGGCAGACCTGGAACGGGAAGGCCAGCAGCAGGGCAACAGCAAAGGAATCTTCAGACTGTGCAGCTACAGCCAGCTCTCAGGAGGGGAGGAATTAGTATGGTGGGAGGGGGGAATGAGAGTGTGTGGGGACCAGGGATGTGCTCGGAGGGGGGTGGGGAGAGGGGAATGAGTGAGTGTGTGGGGGGCCAGGGATGTGCTCGGAGGGGGGAATGAGTGAGTGTGTGGGGGCCAGAGATGTGCTTGGAGGGGGGTGGGGAGAGGGGAATGAGTGAGTGTGTGGGGGCCAGGGATGTGCTCGGAGGGGGGAATGAGTGAGTGAGTGTGTGGGGGCCAGGGATGTGCTCGGAGAGGGGAATGAGTGAGTGTGTGGGGGGGCCAGGGATGTGCTCGGAGGGGGGGTGGGGAGAGGGGAATGAGCCAGTGTGTGGGGACCAGGGATGTGCTCGGAGGGGGGTGGGGAGAGGGGAATGAGTGAGTGTGTGGGGGGCCAGGGATGTGCTCGGAGGGGGGAATGAGTGAGTGTGTGGGGGCCAGAGATGTGCTTGGAGGGGGGTGGGGAGAGGGGAATGAGTGAGTGTGTGGGGGCCAGGGATGTGCTCAGAGGGGGGAATGAGTGAGTGAGTGTGTGGGGGCCAGGGATGTGCTCGGAGAGGGGAATGAGTGAGTGTGTGGGGGGGCCAGGGATGTGCTCGGAGAGGGGAATGAGTGAGTGTGTGTGTGTGGGGGCCAGGGATGTGCTCGGAGGGGGGTGGGGAGAGGGGAATGAGTGAGTGAGTGTGTGTGTGGGGGCCAGGGATGTGCTCGGAGAGGGGAATGAGTGAGTGTGTGTGTGTGGGGGGGCCAGGGATGTGCTCGGAGGGGGGTGGGGAGAGGGGAATGAGTGAGTGTGTGGGGGCCAGGGATGTGCTCGGAGGGGGGAATGAGTGAGTGAGTGTGTGGGGGCCAGGGATGTGCTCGGAGGGGGGTGGGGAGAGGGGAATGAGTGAGTGTGTGTGTGGGGGCCAGGGATGTGCTCGGAGAGGGGAATGAGTGAGTGTGTGTGTGGGGGCCAGGGATGTGCTCGGAGAGGGGAATGAGTGAGTGAGTGTGTGGGGGCCAGGGATGTGCTCGGAGGGGGGTGGGGAGAGGGGAATGAGTGAGTGTGTGTGGGGGGGCCAGGGATGTGCTCGGAGAGGGGAATGAGTGAGTGTGTGTGTGGGGGCCAGGGATGTGCTCGGAGAGGGGAATGAGTGAGTGTGTGTGTGGGGGCGGGCCAGGGATGTGCTCGGAGAGGGGAATGAGTGAGTGTGTGTGTGGGGGCCAGGGATGTGCTCGGAGGGGGGTGGGGAGAGGGGAATGAGTGAGTGTGTGGGGGCCAATGATGTGCTCGGAGGGGGGAATGAGTGAGTGAGTGTGTGGGGGCCAGGGATGTGCTCGGAGAGGGGAATGAGTGAGTGTGTGTGTGGGGGCCAGGGATGTGCTCGGAGAGGGGAATGAGTGAGTGTGTGTGTGTGTGTGTGTGGGGGCCAGGGATGTGCTCGGAGAGGGGAATGAGTGAGTGTGTGTGTGGGGGCCAGGGATGTGCTCGGAGGGGGGTGGGGAGAGGGGAATGAGTGAGTGTGTGGGAGCCAGGGATGTGCTTGGAGGGGGGAATGAGTGTGAGGGGCTGGTATCTTATTTCCTAGCGTGTAGCAGATGGACTCAGGACCAATGGGTATAGTGTACTCCTGTTAGTAGTTGGAGACGGATCAGATTTCAATCTGATGTCAGCCCCTAGTACATATACCCCTGCAGGAAGTGCAGCTCCTCAGTATTTTCCGTCTCCAAAGCAGTTAGGGACTATCTGCACGCTCTCTGAGCGTTAGAATCAAAATTCAAGGAAAAACCCAAATTTAAGAAGAAAAGTTTACCTGAAGACTAGCCCCGCTCTCCTGCGGTGATACCCTCGGGTCCCTTCCCCAGTTGAGATTCCTGAGGTGATTTCCGTGGTCCCTCAGAGGTGAGCCTCGGTCCGGTGGCCAAATCTCAGCAGGGACTTAGCCCCTGATTTCGGGCACGGTTGAGAGGCAGCGGGTGCATTCCTCGAGCGCGGCGATGAAGGTATTTGCCCTCTCCCCCCGCAGCCGGAGACCGCCCGGGACGAAACCGGGAAGCGCCGAAGACGAGGTAAGGTAGAAATCTTCTATTTAAACGGTCTCCGAGGATCGAAGAGGAGCACAGGCCGCCGATCGGAGCCAGTGCCGCTGGGTTGATCCGCCCTAGCAGAGCTAGGCCCCGGCTGTTCCCGAGGGTCTACCCACGTGGAGACCCTCCGATGAGGTCGCCATCTTGACCCGACTCGCCTCGCCGTTCAACTCGAGCGCACAAATTGAGCTAGGCGTGCGCATAAACTTAGGCGCACATAATATCTCACGAGCATAAGTTGCGCGCATGGAACAAGGCGCATATCTGCGGCTAGGCGCACATCTCCGCGCATATCTGAGGCGCACTGGAGCGCACAAGAGCTCACGCGGCCACGGTCATGGCACCTCCAGAGTCGGGCATAAAAGCGCAAGGCCTCTGCCAAGCCTGCCACGTCAGAGCCGCACAGAGCGAGGAGGCCGACGCCCTGTCCGCACAGTTGGAGGAGGCCCTGGGAGATCCAGGCCAGGGCCGTTCCCAGCCAGGGCCCAATGCTAGCTCTTCAGGGGGCACCACGGACCTAGCAGGCCCCAGGGAGTCCACCCCGCACTCGGGGACTCCCAGAGAACCAGCGCCCCTCAACTTAGACCCAGCTTCGATATCCTGGGTGGAGCTGTTCAAGGGTATTCACGCCTTTGTCAGGACGCAAACTGAACCCCGGGAGGTCCAGCCACAGGCGCCTCCGGCGGACCCTCATGCCCGCGTTTAATATAGCATCAACCCCTCAGGGATTGCCAACACCGCCCCCCCCCCCCCCCTGCTCTACGTGAGGGAAGGCCCACAAGGGAACCTAACACCTCGGGGAGCCTTCCTGCTAGGAATTTTCTCTCTCTTTATTTATTTTTTTTAACTCTCAAAACTCCAGACTGGAGGTTTGCACCTCTACCATCTGCTGGAAACAGAGAACAGGGACTGCAGGTGGCACCCTCGGGAATGTAGCAGTGCCTGAAAAGTTTTCATTCTCTGCCTCCAGCTGCTGGTAGGGCTCCAAAACCCACTCGTTTGATCTGGGGTATGCAGAGGAGCTGCCTGATTTACAACAGTGAATTCACTTTGCAGCTAAAGTTCTGGCATCCCTGTTGTCCTCTCCATGCTGGTGACTTTTTGATATATGCTGGTACCTTACAGGGTTGTGCACCATGTTTTCTTGGTGAATTTGGCCTGAAGCTTACTTACCAGTTTTTGCTTCAGAATAAATGGTTATCAGATAACTAGCACTGGCGGCACAGGGCATCTGGCTTTGAATTCACTTTGCAGCTAATGTTTTGGCATTTAATGCCATCCCATGCGATTAGCTGACATAGCATTTCCAAAATCAGATGGACAACAAACCCCAAAAAGTAAAGATGAACACAACAATTTGGGGTTCGGAGGTAGGGGAAGATTAGTGGGGAGGGAACTGGAAAAAAGGCCAATCACGTCACCGCACATAATTTGAAAATTTCCTCCCTCCTGCATGTGCGAGTCACGAGCTGCCTGCATATGCACGCATGGATGTTAAAATCTGGCACGCATGTGCACCTGGACATCACACGCACGGAGACACACGCATGTTATAAAAGTGGCACGTCCTATGCTTCTTTCAAAGGGCCAGATGTGCTGAAGTTTTCCCATTTTGTAGCTTTGGGAAAGCAACTTAAGTGTTTAAACATTTTAAAGAACACCATACAAATCTTGGTTTCCTTACTCATTACCAGAGGATCTAAATCCCCCTACTCACAGGTATAAGGGACCAGCTCCGGGTAAGCAGGCTCACAGGATCACCAACCCCAGCCGTGCCTCTACCAAGGGGGGGGTAGGCTCCAACTCCTTGGGAGGATTTTCACTCTCTTTTTTTTTTTTTTTTTAAAGGTTGATCTAGCCAGAGGAAGATTTAAAGAAACAATAACCGTCTAAGCCAAAGGCACCTTCATCTGCTGGAGACAGAAGTACTGGGGGAACGCAGGTGGCACGCCACTCTAAGAGGGGGTGCCTCACAGGTTTCTCTCTGTCTCCATCTGCTGGAAGGGAGCGGTCTGGACTGATCCAGGTTCATACAGGGAATAAGGCTTTTCTTTAATTTTCCATGGGGGAAAAAAGCTGAGTGAATCAAACCCACCAAGATTTCCTCCTCCCCTCCCCTAATTCTTCACATTTTTAACAGTTTACAGTTGGCCACAGAGGCAAAAACTCATATTTTAAAAAATTGTTATTGTATCTGAAGCAGAAAGCCTGCGAGGGATTTGGTTGGACCGCTGGATGATCAAGAGGTTAAAGGGGCACTTAGAGAAGATAAGGCCATTGCAGAAAGATTAAACAATTTACTTGCTTCGGTGTTTACTGAAGAGGATATTAGAGAGATACACGTTCTGGAGAAAGTTTTCATGAGTGTTGAGAGCAACTGAACCAAATCATGGTGAACCTGGAAGATGTGGTAGGCCTGATTAATAAACTGAAGAGTAATAAATCACCTGGACTGGATGGTATACACCCCAGGGTTCTGAAAGAACTAAAAAATGAAATTTCAGACCTATTTCAATTAATTTGTAACTTATCAGTGCTGGAAAAATCGTGGAAACTGTTATAAAGAATAAAATCACAAAACATTTAGATAGACATGGTTTGATGGGAAACATCCAATATGAATTTACTCTAGGGAAGTCTTGCCTCACAAATTTCCTACACTTTTATGAAGGGGTGAATAAACGTGGACAAAAGGTGAACCAGTAGATGTGGTGTATTTGAATTTTCAGAAGGCGTTTGACAAAGTCCCGCAAGAGAAACGTCTAAGAAAACTAAAAAGTCATAGGATAGGAGGCAATGTCCTTTTATGGATTGCAAGTTTGTTAAAAGACAGGAAACAGAAAGTAGGATTAAATAGTCTATTTTCACAGTGGAGTGCCTCAGGGATCTGTACTTGGACCAGTGCTTTTTAATATATTTATAAATGATCTGGAGAGGGGCCGAAGAGTGAGGTGATCAAATTTGCGGATGACACAAAATTATGCAGAGTAGTTAAATCCCAAGCAGATTTTGATGAATTGCAGGAGGACCTTGCGAGACAGGAAGATTGGGCTTCCAAATGGCAGATGAAATTTAACATGGACAAGTGCAAAGTGATGCATATAGGGGAACATAACAATTGCTGTAGATACACAATGTTAGGTTCTATCTTAGGGGTTATCACTCTGGAAAGAGATCTCGGCGTCATAGTGGATAATACATTGAAATCATTGGCTCAGAGTGCTGTGGCGATCAAGAAAGCAAACAGAATGTTAGGAATTATTAAGAAGGAAAAGGCAAATAAAATGGAGGATGTCATAATGCCGCTGTATCGCTCCATGGTGAGACTGCACCTTGAATACTATGTGCAATTCTGGTAGCCGCATCTCAAAAAAGGATATAGCTGCACTGGAGAAAGTGCAGAGAAGGGCAACCAAAATGATAAGAGGCATGGAATGGCTGCCCTATGAGGAAAGACTAAAGAATTTAGGGCTGTTCAGTTTGGAGATGAGATGACTGAGGCGGGATATGATAGAGAGTAAATAACCAATTTACATTAACTGTTCAAGACTTTTCATGATTTTGTAGACTTCTCAGATAATAGAAGGACCAGGGGCCACTCCATAAAGTTAGTAAGTAGTTCATTTAAAACAAATCGAAGAAAATTCTTTTTCACTCAGCGTATAGTTAAGCTCTGGAATTCATTGCCAGAGGATGTGGTTACAGTAGTTAGTGTAACTGGGTTTAAAAAAGATTTGGATAAGTTCCTAGAGGAAAGATCCATAAATTGCTATTACGGTAATTAATAAGCAATAATAGCTTTTAATTTATCTAATGTTTGGGTACTTGCCATGTTGTACTTGACACTTGGATTGGCCACTGTAGGAAACAGGATGCTGGGCTTGATGGACCTTTGGTCTGACCCAGTATGGCATATCTTAATGTTATAATTCAGCCTACACTTGTAGATTTGGTCAGTATTAAAAAGTGCAAGGTGTTTGGGCCTCCATCCTGTTATATCCAGAGTCCCCAATTTCCTGCAGATTTTTCAAGATTGTAATTCTGCGGAAAATTTGCATACAATTTCAATGTTTATTTTTTTACTTTATAAAAATAAAAGGCCATTTTCTGACATTTTTGTGTCTGGTTAATTTATTACGCAGTGGAACAGAAAAGTGAACTCACGACCTGCATTATAATACAGATTTCAGCTCAACAGCAGGGTTAGCTTATAGACGAGACAGTGGAAGAATTAAGTAGCAGCTGGGTCTGACATAACTAGAAGTGCTAGTGGAAGGCACTTGCATACCTGAGTCTGCCTAAGAAGCTGCAATGATAAAACTGATTAGCAGTGGGAGTCTGGCTAGCAAGCTGGATGGCCCATATGTGGACTGGATCGGAATGGTAGCCCAGCCCCATCTGGAAAGGCCAGATGTTCAGGTAACAACTCTGCTGGTGGTGGTGGCTGTTAAAAGTGGGAGGGTTGGGCTACAGGCTTTACACTAAAAGGAGGCTGGAGTACAATGGTGGAAAATGTGACAATCTTGGATAAGGTGGTCACCTCGTAGCTGGCAACTGGGACCACATAACAGGGAAGACTGGATGAACCAGTTGGTGCCATTGTCTACTATGTTACTGTGTTCTGCACTGGCACAATGAAGGGCATTCAACATTCAAAAGCAAGTTCCATACATGTTAAAGGGAATGCCTGCACATTGTTCCCAATAAGTTAAAATACAAAAATGGAAGCCGAGAAGTCTATATTACTAAACCTCCCCTTCCCACACTATCATTTAAAGCAAGTGCACTTAACCCACAGGTATCCATAGCACATTTCACCCACAACAGAACCTACTAGATAAAAGAAGCACCTCCGAGAGAGGCCCAACACTTCCCAACAATATATTCAGGCAAATAGATCCAAATGCCAAGGGCCTGATTCACTAACCTTTCATTCCCCTACGGATGCAAAATGGGAGAACAGCCTTTGTGAATCAGGCCCTAGGCTAACAAAAGGTTTTCTCCCAAAGATGCTACTTGGACTGAACTCAGTTTAGCTCTTGTTCAGAAGTGCTGTTCTCTAGCAACTCGGCAACTTTTGGCATTATTTCCCCAAATTCATTTTGTAATAGAGCACCACCTCCTAACAGGCCAGACCCTTGCATGGCTGATGACAGTGCCTTTTCTGGAATTCTATAGTTACCAATTTTGGAGTAGAAAGCAAAATTGCTTACCTTGTAATAGGTGTTATCCCAGGATAGCAAGATGGAGTCCTCACATATGGGTGACATCATCGATGGAGCCCTCTCACGGAAAACTTCTGTCAAAATTTCTAGAAACTTTTGACTGGCACACTGAGCCTACTGAGCATGCCCAGCCTGCCATGATCCCTGTAGCCACAGGGGTCTCCCTTCAGTCTCGTATTTAGCAATAATCGTTAGCAAAAATAAAATAATAAAACGTGTCTGACCCAACTCCGCGGGGTGGCAGGTGGGTTTCGTGAGGAATACATCCTGCTGTCCTGGGATAACACCTATTACAAGGTAAGCAATTTTGCTTTATCCCAGGACAAGCAGGATGCTAGTCCTCACATATGGGTGATTAGAGAGCTACAGGCTGGGTCAGTCTTGTATTGGATCAACAGCATACAACTTGTGCAATGGAACAACAACTGGTGTACTGTTGGAAAAAATGAGGCAGCCTGAATCACAGCAGATTGGATGTAGAAGGAGTTGGGATTATACTGGAAATAAGTTCTTTAAGAAAGATTGTCCAAAGGCTGAATCTTGTCGTCCTTCCTTGTCCAAACAGTAGTGAGCTGCATAGGTGTGAAGAGAAGTCCAAGTTGCAGCTTTGCAAATGTCTGCAATAGGTACTGAACGATAGTGTGCTATGGAAGTTGACATAGCTCTAACTGAGTGCGCCTTTACACATCCCTAGAGAGGAAGGCCTACTTTTTCATAGCAGAATTTGATACAGTCTGCTAACCAGTTGAAAAGAGTTTGTTTTCCCCCTGCAACTCCTGGCTTGTTTTTGTCAAAAGAAACAAAGAGTTGGGTGGCTTTCCTATGGGCTGCAGTGTGGTCGAGGTAAAAAGTGAGTGCACGTTTACAGTCCAAGGTGTGCAAAACTGTCTCGCCCTGGTGAGAGTGAGGCCTTGGAAAGAAAGTGGGTAAAACTATGGATTGATTAAGGTGAAAATCCGTTACTACCTTAGGCAGAAATTTAGGGTGAGTGCGCAGTACATGCAGGAACCTTGTGTAGGGTGAGTATGTAACTAGTGCTTGTAATTCACTAACTCTCCTCGCCGATGTAATGGCTACTAGGAAAAGTACTTTCCATGTAAGAAATTTTATGTCACAGGAATGCAAAGGCTCAAACGGGGATCGCATGAGTCGTGCAAGTACCTCATTAAGGTCCCATTCAGTAACTGGTGGTCGAATGGGAGGCTTCAGCTGAAGTAAGCCTCTCATAAATCAACCTTACTAGGGGTTGTGCTGATAATGGGGCATCCCCTATGTGTTTGTGGTATCGGTGCCAGCGCTGGAAGAGCACAGAGTAAGGCATCGATCCTTGTCAGGAGAGGAGCAAATATGGTCAGCTCCGGTGTCGGTGCCGATGGAGGCATCGGCATCGATGGAAGTTTGAATTTCTGCCAAGCTTCAGTGACTGCTTGTTGAATCATCAAAGTCATTTCTTCCCTGGAAACTGGGACTGCGTCCTCTGTCACAGGAGAAGGTAAGACTGGCGCTGCTGACACTTCCAGAGCAGATTGTGGTGGCACAGCCTCTGACACCATCACCGGTGGAGAGCGCCTTCGTGCCTCAGGTACAGAGGGTCATGGTAGCTCTTGTACCCAGACCCGCTTTTTTCACTGGTTCGAAGGAACGGTTCCGAAGGAACGGAATCTGAACGGTGTCAATGGTGTCTTTTCTCTTGATGATCTTTACTGGAGATCGAAGAGGACGCTATAGAAGATCCGGAAGGGGTCGGTGACGGACGGTCATCGGTCTTCTTTTTACCTCGATGTTTTTCAACAGAGGAAGGCGTTATTTTCGGTGTCGACGCTGAAGATGATGATGGAGAGATCTTTTTGAAAAGTTCCTCCATTTTATCCAGTCGGGCATGCCTGCCCTTCAGTATCATCTGGGCGCAGATGGAAAATGTGGACATCATGGCCTGATCCCAGGCAGAGAACACAAATCTCATGCGGGTCTGTAGTCAACATTGTCCGAGGACAATTTGGACATCTTTTAAAACCGGTGGCCATTATTGAAAACTTTAGGCCGGGTAACAGTAGATGGTTCACAGATAATGAAAAAGAGAGTATCCGGAATCGACGGAAAAAAGACTCCAAAAAGTACTCAATGAACGGGATGTCGAAGGGAGACCCCAGAGGGAATTTTTCTTTTTATATCATTTTATTGGTGTAACAGAAATACAGTACAAGAGAAAAAGTAATACATAATGTAGAACACCAGTGGTACATAAAGTTACCCTTAAACATAATTCGCCCATCCCCCCTCACCAACATCTCCAAGTAAATTCTCAGACACACATATATAGTGTAAAGAAGCCGACTCATAGTTATGAATGATATATATATTATGATATATGTCCTCTCCGTACTGACCCCCCGCACCAGTCTGTGTATAAAAGACCAGTCCCATCCAAGTCTCCATACTTATTATAGGTTTCATCGATCTCCAGCAGAACGCCATTGTAAATAGACATCCCATATTTTATGAAAAGTCTGGAGAGAGTGGCGTTTTTCAGCTGTAATTTTAGACATCGTACAAACGTGGTCCAATCGACTCAGCACCGCCGGAAAGCGGGGACCAGAAGATTGTTTCCATTTCGCCGCTATCTCCATTCATGCGGCAATACATGCCTGTACGCAAAAGGGGTGTATGTTCATATCTTCATGATCCTTTATGTTATTCAATAAAGCGATGTCCATTGAAAGTTGTATTGTGGTGTCGAGTATGTTTGAAAGCAGGGCAAATAGTTGTTTCCAAAAAGGAACAATGCAGTCCCCGAACCACCACATATGGATAAAAGACCCTAATACCAGGCATCCCCTCCAACACATGCAGTGTGGCCAGATATCATTTTACAAAGTCGAGCAGGTGTATAGTACCATCTATACATAATTTTATAGCCACTTTCCACTATACTTGAGGAAACCGAAGCCTTGCTAATCTGAAGGAATATATTACTCCTCGAAGGGGAACTTATATCAGCACGCATGTCTCTAGACCATGATGAGATAAAAGTTGGAGTGTGGTTGAGTCTGGTATTGAATAATTGGTAAATTTAGAGATTAATTTCTTGGAAAGATGAGGCACCGAGCAAAATCCCTCAATCAGTGATTTGCCCATATTTAGCATTGTATTAATATTATGGCTCAAATAAAAATGACTGACTTGATTGTACCTCAAAAACTCCGTGGCGGGTATATTGTATTTACTACTTAAAGATGTAAAGGAAAGTAATTTACCCCCTTCCCATACATGTTCCAATCACGTAATTCCAGTTTTTCCACTTCAGAAATGCTAAAAGGGAGTGGCCAGGTATAAAACATTTATTATGAAATAGATGGGTAAGATAGAAAAACTCCTTGTTACCCACTAATTTCCTCTTCCATTAATCCCAGACACTCATGGTATGCCTGGTGGTTGGTAGCATTAATATACACTCCCGCCATGTCTTTCTTGGTTGCCACGGTAAAGCGGAGATGGGTAAAGACAGATAGGCCTGTTCAATTTCTACCCAATGTTTAGTATCTCTAAGATCATGCCAAATCATAATTGAGATGCCGCAAAATACCAATTAAGATTCGGTACTCCAAGACCACCCTCCAATTTAATTTGATATAGGACCCATTGACTGACCCGTGGCGGTCCACGCCTCCAGATGAAGCTAAAGATTTTCCGCTGCCAGAGCTTAAGAAATTTATTCGATAGAGAGATAGGAAGAGAGTGGAATAGATTCAATAATTTAGGTAATGTATTCATTTTTATGGTAGCTATTCGCCCCAGCCACTACAAGGGAAGTCTTGTCCAGCTATCTAAATCTCTCAGAATTTTATTTAACAAGGGCTGGTAATTCAGTTTAAATAAATCCTGGGGATGACTCGATAATTGTATGCCCAAGTATTTATTTGGTGGCCCATCGAATTGGATGTATGGGACGCAACTCGCCTACTGTGTTCTGGGAACAGTTGATATTAAGAATTTCAGATTTCTCCCAGTTCACTTTGAAACTGGAAGCCTCACTAAAGGACTGTAATTCCTTTTCAATTTCCAGTAAGGAATCGTGGGGTGATCGGATAGTGAACATGATGTCATCAGCAAAGAGACATAACTTATAGGATTCTTGGCCAACTACAAATCCTTGAATTTGAGGGTTCTGCCGAATTTTGGTCACTAGTGGTTCTAAAAATAAAGCAAATAATACTGGGGATAGCGGGCAGCCCTGTCGGGTTCCCCTTTCTACCGTGAAATAGCTAGAATACCCCTCATTTATTTTTAAACGTGCTCTAGGCCGATCGTATAATTTCAAAATCCAACCACAAAAATATGGTCCAAAGCCCATTCTCGTTAAAACTCCAAATAAAAATGGCCAATGTACCATATCAAATGCTTTTTCAGCGTCTATAGAGAGAAACAGGGACTCCTCCTGACTTGAATGAGCTATCCACATCAGATTAATAAGCTTGCGGATATTATCGCCTGCTAATCTCCCAGGAATAAACCCTGCCTGGTCCTGACGGATAAGGTTTGTAATGTATTTATTTAGTCTACCTGCCAATATTTTCGCCAGAATTTTGAGATCCAGATTAATTAGGGATATAGGTCTATAAGAGCCACATAGCGCTGGATCTCGATCCGGCTTAAGCAATATCGTGATACCTGCTATGTTAGAGTCAGCGCCCAGTGATTCTTCATCCCATAGCGAATTATAGACTTTCTGCAAAGAAGCGACCAAATAAGGAGCATATTGCTTATAAAATTTAGCTGTGAAGCCATCAGGGCCAGGTGATTTTCCTTGTTTAAGAGAGACTGGATTGTGTGTAAAATTTCAGCCACGGAAATCTCAGCTTCTGTCCGCCCGTGCCTCATGGGATAAGCCCAGAAGGGAGATGGAATCCAAATAGGAAGCTATATTATCTGATTTAATAGAGGCATCTGAACTATATAACAACATAAAAATCCAGGAATCTCTTCCTTATATCGGTATTATTAGTCAGAATCACATCTCCATTCTCTTTAATTTTTGCTATGTTATTCTGATATTGTATCTTCTTTAATTTATTGGCAAGAATTTTCCCCGCTTTGTTACACCCTTCGAAATATGTTTGCTTTGTCAGCTGCATCCAGTGTGCCATGGTTGCCAATTCTAACTTTAAAAGATCCTCTCTGGCCTTGGATAGCTGAGTCAATACAGTCCCCAATCCCGTATTTTGAGGTTTGTGGGTGAGTTCCGAAATAGTATCCTGCAGAACTTGGGCATCCCGATTTTTGCATTTCTTTACATATGTGCCTCTAGCTATGAGGAGACCTCTAAGAAAGGCTTTAAACGATTCCCAAACTATAGGTGGGGGTACTTCACCTGAGTCATTCCTGAGGAAAAACTCTCTAATATGATTGATAAGAGTTAAATTAAACTCCCTGTCATTCAGCAATGATTCGTTGAGGCGCCAAAAACGTGTACCCTTATCATAACTATCAAATTTTACATCTATACTTACTGCAGAATGATCAGACCAAGCAAGTGGTGTAATATCTGCAGCAGCGACCTGATTGAAAAGACCCTTATCATCAAGAAAGTAATCAATCCTAGAGTATGATTTATGAGCGGGTGAGTAGTAAGTATACGACCTAGTGTTGGGTAATGTACTTTCCATACTTCAAGAAGCTGCCAAGCAGACAACAAATCCAGCAGCTTTAGTCTGGATGACAACGGGGCGGAGACATATCCTTTGGAAGCATCCACTTTAGGAACTTTGACTAAGTTAAAGTCCCCTTCCAATATCAAGGATTCCTGACTATGAGACATTAGTATTGATTTAATCTTATCATAGAATATACCTTGATCCTTATTGGGAGCATAAAGGTTAAGTAAGGTGTAAGCCAGGCCATCAATCAGAATAACTAATAAAATATATCTTCCTAATGGATCTTTAATACATAGTTTGCATTCAAAAACAAAATGGGCCGCAAATAGCACTCCTACACCCGCATATTTCACCGCGTTAGAGCAAGGAGCATAGTACTGGTTAGGATAAGATGCAGAGCGCATTAAATTTTCTTAGCGGGCTTTTAAATGCATCTCCTGGAGAAAAAGTACCGTATTTTCCGGTGTATAAGACGACTGGGCGTATAAGACGACCCCCCCTTTTTATACATATTTTTAAGAAAAAAAATAATTTTACACTCAAACAGGAGCAACCCTATCTATGAAAAGGCAAATACAAATACCGTATATCAGGCCCTAAAAACCAATATACCTCTTATTAGGAAAACAGAACTAGCAAGCAGCTATAGATCCCCACATATAAATAATTGTAAAACTATACTAATAAGCAGAATAAATGTTTCAAAACAGCTATGAACAGAATAACATCCAACAATTAAAAACTCATAAAAACTATTAAACATTCTCCAAACACCAATAAAATATTTCAAAAAAGCAGACACATCACATAATATTAAATAATTAAAATGGCAGTCAGTCAAGAAAAATAAACTTAAAAAGCCACCTTTCCTTACCCCCTCCAGCAGCTCTCCTATTCCTCTTCCTCTTCCTTAGGGCCCATGTCTCTCACACACACACCATACCAGTCATGCCCCCATGACCAGTTTTCTGTCTCTCACGCACCAATCATTTCCCAAACAGTCTTTGACACACACACCAGACACCTTCCTGAACAGTTTCTCTCATGCCATACACACACACAGGCTTCCCACTCCCGTGTTCTGCTTACCGTACATATACGGGCTTCTCACTCTCATAATCACTTTCTCTGTCTCACACACACACACACCAGTCTCTCTCTCATTTCCATGCTCACTCTCCACGTGCACAGGCTTCTCATTCCCTGAATCACATTCTTTCTCTCACATTCACACACAGCAGTCTCTTTCTCTCACACACACCGTCACCTTATCAACCAGTCTCTCTCTCATGCACGCGCGCACACACACACACACACAGCCAGTCCTCCCGCTCCCATGCTCTCTCTCACATAATCAGGCTTCTTACTCCCATGCTCTCTCACATACCCAGATTTCTCACTTCCATGCTTTTTCTCTCTCTCACACTCACATACACATCAGTCATCTCTCTGAGCAGTCACTTTCATTGTCTCTCACACATGAGCTCGCTGACCAGTTTCTCTCAATCACACACATGCTCTCAATCAAATGCATTCTCTCACTTATACACAGGCTGGCTGCTTCTCTCTCTCTCTCACTTACACACAGGCTGGCTGCTTCTCTCTCTCTCTCTCACTTACACACAGGCTGGCTGCTTCTCTCTCTCTCTCTCTCTCACTTACACACAGGCTGGCTGCTTCTCTCTCTCTCTCTCTCTCACTTACACACAGGCTGGCTGCTTCTCTCTCTCTCTCACTTACACACAGGCTGGCTGCTTCTCTCTCTCTGTCTCTCTCACACACAGGCTGGCTGCTTCTCTCTCTCTCTCTCTCACACACAGGCTGGCTGCTTCTCTCTCTCTCTCTCTCTCTCTCTCTCACTTACACACAGGCTGGCTGCTTCTCTCTCTCTGTCTCTCTCACTTTCACACAGGCTGGCTGCTTCTCTCTCTCTCTCTCTCACACTTCCAAACCCCCCCCCCCCCCCCAAATAGTAGCTGCAGCAGCCTCCTCCTCCAGCCCCCGAAGGCCAAGAAAGAAGAAACCCATCGGCCGCGGGAGGCTCATGCTGCTGTCTCCTTTCCCGATTACCAGCTCCTTCGACTGCTCGGGGGCCGATGCTGCTGCGCCGCTGCTATTTTTTCACGCGGCACGGCTCTTTCTTCCCGCGCATCAGTTCCTGTTCCGGTTCAAAGGGGGGGGCGGGAAGAAGACAAGGCCAGCCGCGGATGCCACAGCTTTTTTTTTTTTTTGCACCGCTGCCGTTCCCGCTGGGCTTGAACGTGCTGATAGCCCAGCGGCAACTGCAGTGCGGTGCGCGGGAAGGAGAAAGCCGTGCCGAATGAAAAATTGCAGCGGCGACAGCAGGAACGGCCCCGTGCAGTCGAAGGAGCTGGAAATCGGGAAAGGAGACAGCAGCATGAGCCTCCCGCGGCCGATGGGCTTCTTCTTTCTTGGCCTGCGGGGGCTGGAGGAGGAGGAAGCTGCTGCAGCTACTATTTGTGCTCGGGGGGTGGGGGGAGTGGAAGTGAGAGAGAGAGAGAGAGAAGCAGCCAGCCTGTGTGTAAGTGAGAGAGAGAGAGAGAGAGAGAAGCAGCCAGCCTGTGTGTAAGTGAGAGAGAGAGAGAGAGAGAAGCAGCCAGCCTATGTGTAAGTGAGAGAATGCATTTGATTGAGAGCGTGTGTGTGATTGAGAGAAACTGGTCAGAGAGCAGGTGTGCCCGGCGTATAAGACGACCCCCGACTTTTGAGAAGATTTTCTTGGGTTAAAAAGTTGTCTTATACGCCGGAAAATACGGTATGTCAGTTTCTTATCTTATCTGTGATGTTACACCCTCCCACGTGAACAAGAGCCCAAAACGGTTGGAGTCAGCGATATTTCACATTTTCTTTGCGAAGAAAGTGAGTTACTTCATGGAGATCATAGCGATTTTGGAGCGTTGCTTGTGAAAGGTCAGAATAAACCGATATCTCTTGCTGTTCCCACTTCCACCTATCTTGTTTCCGGGCAGTGTTAGCAATTTTATCTTTTTGTGAAAAATCGTGAAAGCACACGATTATGTCCCTTGGGGTAATAGCGCCAGACGCTCTTAAGGCTCTGTGTGCTCTATCGATTTTAATTTCGCTGCAAGAAGGAGTTTCATCCGCTCCGTCATTATTTAGTAGGAAGGTGCAGAAGTGGCGTATAGTCTGCTCGCAATCAGTGTTGTCTGCATTTTCATGGAGACCCTGGAACTGAAGACTGCCCCTCCGGGCTCTGTTTTCGAGATCGGCCATCTTAGTTCTTATAGCTATGTTTTCTTCATATGTTTTGCATTTGTTTGTTAAATTCTTCTCGGCCATCTAGTCGAGCATCGAGGTCATCGACTCTGTGGCCAATCGTGGTAATCTCTTCACGAAAGTCATCCATCATGGCGTGTATTTCTTTTTTGTAGTTTTTTTAAATCTTGTCTTAAATCGCAAAACCAATTGCGAAATTCCGATCTGGTCGGGGCCTCGTCGAAGTGATATTGAAAGTTTCATCTAGCGCAGTCTGTTCAGCTGCTTGTTCCATGTCGACTGTGTCCAAGTTGCCGGTTAGGCCCGTCTCGTGCTGTTTATGGTAGGAGAAATGCTGAAAATCTATAGATTTTTTCTTTCCTGCCACAATGGAAATGAAGTTCAGCCTCTCAGCAATACTAAATAGAAAAATTTCAGCCGATAAAGCTTAATTATTATCATAAATAAAGTTGGATTGGAGGGAGCTCAGAGGCTATGCTGCCATCAGCTAGGATGATGTCACTTCCTCCGAGAGGGAATTTTTCTGACAGAAAACTTGTTATTATCAGCAATATTCCGTGAGGAAAAAACAGTGAGAAATCTCATAGAGCTCCTTCAACACGAGGCTAAAAGCAGCGCAGAAAAAAAGAGACTGAAGGGAGACCCCTGTGGCTGCAGGGATCATGGCAGGCTGGGCATGCTCAGTAGGCTCAGTGTGCCAGTCAAAAGTTTCTAGAAACTTTGACAGACGTTTTCCGTGAAAGGGCTCCATCGACGATGTTACCCATATGTGAGGACTATAATCCTGCTTGTCCTGGGATAACAGTGAGTTTAGTAGCGCACCTCTCTAACCAGGCAAATGTATTAAAATCTAATTTTGCAAAACTTTCTGAAGGAGGATCCTAGCTGCAAAGATTTTGGAGACAGATTTCCCTCTGCTGCCTGCTGCTCAGCAGAATAGTCTAGCCTGTTATCGCATGCTGCAGGTGGATCAGGCTCAATATATAAAAATAGAAAACGACAGCAGATACAAGACAGCATATCTCATCTGCCTATTCCTGGTGGAATACTGCAGACTGCCCCACCTCCGGCTTTGCACTCATGGCCCCTCCTCTAAGAAGGCTCCAGGCTTTCTTGAGTTCTGGTTTAGCTTCCTTTCTTTATGCTATGCCTGAGTTAGAACTTCCTTTCCCCTAGGAAATGTCTGCTTTTTTGTATCGTTTATACCTTGGATGTATTTGAACTTCTCTTACACTTCACTGCGTCTCCTCTCTCTGCGGGCATGCATATTTAGATTTTATCTGTATCCTGACTAGAGCAGAGACCGTCTCTTATTGTATCTGAACAGCGTTTGGTATGTCTGGTAGCCCTGGAGAAATACAGACGAGGTAAGAATAAAGTGGGCCAACCGTTACCTATCACACTGCATGTTACTCAAGTAATATTGACAAGTGCAGAAGAGCAGAGGGCTTAAGAGAGAGGGTAGACCATTCCAGAAATCGGCATCATTCCTTTCTGGTGCTCTTAAACTACACCTACAACTATTAAAACAGAAGTGTAGAGAAATAAAAAGCTCAGCTTCCTCGTATCTGGTCTCACAAGAGTCTCTGGTTTAATCTGCCTGTCGAAGTCACGTTTCATTGACATTGGCTTTGATTAATCCGTACTCTGTAGCCTTTGCGAGGCACTCCTTCACAGCCTGAGCCACCGGCTGGTTTTTCTCATCCTTGGCGAGGACACACAGGATTTCCAACACTTCACTTTCCATCAGCTTTGCAGCCACCTGCTGATCCGCTGCCAGCATGTTCATTATGATCACTGCCCCACGGTACTGCAGCTCCACAATCTGACTCAGGAGCAGAGCTTGCAAGATCTCCAGCCAGTGAGTCGTCTACGGAAAGAAGAACAAGGCAGATCATTCTACCAGGTACAGAGAACCCAGCGTCCTATCTCCCACTGTCCTAATCCATGTGAGAGCACTCTGTGCTTCCAGGGGCCTCTACCTAAAACTCTACAAACAGCACAGCAGGAATAGGAGACAGAACATGGCTGCCATCCCCCATGAAGTCAAGAGTTGGGAATCCATTCAAGGCCAGTTATGGGAAGCTGTTGGATCAGTAGGGGCGTTCTAGTAGTTGTAATGACCCAAAAGAAAATTGGAGTCTTCAGGAGTCTGTGATATCTCTTAAAAGGAAAACAAACAAGCAAAAAAAATACACTTTCAAGACCTCACAGGCCTCTTCATCTCATGTACTAGGTCGCACTGGTTAGGTGGTGTGCTTAGTGACAGTCAAAACAGACCGATTCAGGGAACGTACATGAGCAAGTTTACTCAATGAATTGTCAGGAAGTGTGGTACAAGGCAAGCAAATATGTTTTACATGTACACCAACAGCAGGCTTTTGTAACTTGATAGATATATTGTGTTAGTGTATACCTGGGCCTCTGTTCCAATTATGTAGATAGCTAGATCTCTCTCTCTGCTCAGGGAAGTTAGACTTTTGGGGCAACCACTATGTTGCCATTACTGAAACACAATGTGACTGTCAGCCAAGTAAGACAACAATGCAGTATTTCATGTAATCAAATCCTTCCTGGTGCACACAGACTGTTTCAAAATCCAAAGAGACTGTCTGAAAACTAACTTCATTTTCAGTTTGGGCAGCCTGCATCTAGGTGTTGCTTGCATTACAATTCTTCTACGTACCACACGTGTAATCTTTATGCAAAGCTCAGGCAGCAGCGACGTCAGCATGGCCAGGGCCCCCGATGCCGCACACCTCAACTTCTCGTCATCTTCACCACTATATAAAACCATCAGCTTCAGGCGATCATTCCCCTCAGCCAGAAATAACTGCTGCACCTGCAATAGAGAAGCAGAATGAAAATCCCGAGGCAGTGGGGGAGAAGAGGCCGTTTCAGCTCGGACATGTAAGGAAATCTGGCTGGTGATTTCTGCACTTAGACCATGGGTGTAGAGCTGTAATCCTGGAGGGCCACAAACCAGTCTGATTCTCAGGATATACCTCATGAATATGCGTGAAATGCATTGCCATGCAATAGAGGAAGCATATGCAAATCTCTCTCATGCATACTTATTAGGGATATCCCGAAAACCCGACCTGTTTACAGCCCTCCAGGATTGCAGTTTCACACCGCTGACAGACAATCAGCACGCAGTTCAGGAACTAAGGGCAGCTTTCGGCTGGGACTAACACAGCTTTGAGGTGTGCTGGCAGAATACCATAGGGAGGGACTATATAGTACCTGTTGCTTTATATCTGCCCCCATCAAGAAACTGAGCTGAAAGTAGTCTGCCAGCTCCCACTCTCCTGGGTTTAAGGTCTACCTGCTGAGAAAATAGGCCCTCACATTGTCCTTTCTGGCAATGTGAGAGGTGGCTAATGCCTGAAGATGTTGCTGAGCCCATGCCACGAGAGCATCTATCTCCACTGACACCTGACGACTTCTGATTCTGCCCTGATGATTTATGTAGGCAACCGTCATGGCATTTTCTGACGTTACTCTCACAGCTTGACCTGCCAACCGCCCAGTGAACCATAGACATGCCAAGTGAACTGCGTGGGCTGCCAAACAATTAATAGTCCACCATCGTTCCTCAGCATTCCACCAACCTTGCGCCATCAACTCTTGACAGTGAGCTCCCCAACCCAGGAGACTCGCATCTGTCGTAAACACCAACCAGTCTGCTGTCACCAAGGGCACTCCTTTCTGAGGTGGTCCCTTTCTAACCATTAATGCAACTGCTCGCTCACTTCCATCAGCAAGTAGAGCCTTACTGTGTACTCCTAGGATTGCAGATTCTACTGTGAGCCCCACTTGCTGGAGTGGCCGCATATGCACCCTTGCCCAGGGTACTACCTCCAATGTAGTCACCATGGACTCTAAGACCTGCAGATAAGTCCACACCATTGGATGACTGGCCATCCTCAAGGACTGAACTTGAGTCACCAACTCAAGATACATTTCTTTGGCAGGAACACTATGCCCCGCTTTGTATTGACTCGCATTCCAAGGTAATCCAGGGTCTGTGTCGGCTGTTAAACTCAGTCTAGCTCCTGAAGGAGGCAGATCACTTTGTAAGATGCCAATTGACTCTCTTCTGCACTCTTTCTTGTTCGAATCAACCAGTCCAGAAATGGACAGGAATGGCCTCCTTATGCAGATGCCGCTACTACCACCATGACCTTGTTGTAGCCAGACCAAACGGTAGGGCTTGAAACTGATAGTGCTGCCTTAGAACAGTAAAATGAAGAAACGACTGATGCTCCTTTCGATGGGGATATATATAGATAGCCTTTCGTCAGATCTACAGATGGAGACTGAGTGTAAAGTTTTCAGTCTGAAGTGAGTCACGCATAAATTCAATTGACGCCCTTTAGATCCAGGGTCGGTCAGTCGGAACACTTAGCTTCTTGGGAATGACAAAATAAATAGAAAACCGCCCTGTATTTTCCTGCAATCTGGGAACTGGAATTACAGCACTGAGGTCTATCAGCCTTCTCAAAGTAACCTCCACTGCCAGTTGCATGGAAAGACCATAAAGGCATCTAGAGGAATTCGGAGAAATTCTGGAGCATAGCCATCTCTTATTACATCCAGGACCCACTGGTCCGTTGTGATTTGGGAACACATGTGATAAAAGCAAGTTAGATGTCCACCTATCTCTAGAACCGGTAGGTGGGCCCCAGCACCTTCATTGTGAAGATCGAGATGCTCTGGTCCCGGAGCCTGCATCCTTATTTGGCTTCTTAGGCTGAAAGGACTAGGACTTCCAAAGAGACACGACTTCTGATTTGCTGCACCTCTGCAAGAGCAAAAATGATAGGAATCTCTGGAGTGGCCTCTTGCCTCAAAAGAACATGACACTTGTCCTCTGGCAATCGAGGAATCTTGGATTCAGCCCAACATTCACCATCTTCTCCAACTTACTCCCGATCAAGAGAGAACTCTTAAAGGGTAACCTTGTCAAATTCGACTTAGAAATCGTATCCGCCAACCAGTTCCATAACCATAGCAAGTGTCTTGCCACTATCAAGGAAGCTGCACCTCTAGCTGCCATACACACCAAGTCACAGCCCATATCCCCTAAAAATGCAGCTCCTGGCTCCATTGCCAGCCCGCTATCAGCTCCCATTGATTGAGCCTCCTGAGAGAGATGCAAACTTGCTCGGGCCACCAAGTAGCAGCAACAAGCTATTTGCAAATTCATAGCCATTGCTTCAAATGTCTGCTTGAGGGTAGCCTCAATCCTTCTATCCTGGGCATCCTTCAAAGCTGCTCCCCCTTCAACCAGGATGGTGGTTCGCTTGGTGACAATGCACACCAGCGCATCAGCCTTCAGGAATCGCAACTGCTCCCTTGTCTTCCGATCCAAGAGGTATCAGCCCACCAAGGAATGCCCACCTTTACAACTTGTTTCTGGAGTTCCGCACAAGGTCACATCAACTGCTGTACTGGTTTCAAGAGCAGAAAGAAACAGGACACCTTGCACAAGGTGACCAAGATGAGATCTTTCTTCTGTACTCCTGTCTGAACATTTTCAGGGTCTAAGTCAACAGACCTGGCATCTCATCCTTATGATAAAAGCAGAGTACAGTCCTATGTGGCTCCAAGTCAGGTGGAATTTCCTCCTCTTCCAGATGTGTGGAATCTGAGTCACCCCAGGAATCATCTGATGGTTCACCATCCTCATCCTCCTCTACCTCACCAGGGACAGCCTCTTTACAATGCTTACATGACTTAGAAGCCAAGTGGGAAGACCTATAATGTGTCCCCTCCTTACAGGGCTGCTTAGCCTCCACTGGACACCCTTTCAGAAAGGCCTGTAACCTTGGAAAAACTCTACCCAGGAGAAAGAGGCTGAATCAATACCAGGACCCATAAGACTGAACTTTGCACTCTCCGAGCCCTCCGGGAACATCATCCCATCGGGAACAAGGAGGGAGGCGATCTATCCATTGTATCACCTCCTGCACCCCCTTCCACAGAGTCCTCCATTGGTAGAGGGGATGCCCCAACAGCAGCAAAATCCTTAGAAGGAAAATGGCTTTGAGCCTCCAGACAGGGTTGACACAGGCGAAGTGAGAGTGGCTGGCTTACCCTTATATGGCAAAGCAGCACAAATAGAAAGATGCTTAGACATTTTAGCCCCTGACGCCATTATCCTGCACCAAAAGGCCACTCTCCTGTCCACATGGACAAACTGTGCAATTACGTGCTCAAGCCTAGGCCACGAGCTTGTGCACATACACTCATGCATATGTGCGCGCCAACTCTAGGCTACAGCCCTACTGTATGTACTTGCACACGCACCTGAGCACATGGGAAGAAAAATGCCCGCCACAGTCTAAGCACATTTCGCAGCAGCCTAGGTACTCACCACGCAGCCGATCGACAGGACCTGTGATGCGGGGCCTAGAAGCGAATTATTGATCTGCAGCATCAAAAACGCTGGTTGTTTCTACTCTCCACTGACTCACCAGAGGTGTGGCAGGGGCTTTAGCACCGAGGGGGAGAAATGACCTGGCAGGGAAAAGGAATCCTTTCTATTACATGAGGTCAGCCCTCCCAGCCAGAAGCACTATCAGGCCAGCGGAAGCCGGGGGAGAGGGCACAAGTCTTCACCCTCAAGCTTCCCCTTGTCCTCAGGCAATCTTTAGAGTTTAAATCTGGCCAGGCATTGAGGCTTTTTGCTCAACAGAGGGAAGGACCAGCCTTCTGTCACCTCAGAAGCTCAACTTCTTCTCTTTCCCTCTCTTCTCCTCCCCCCCAACTCTTCAACATGAGCAATTCCCACTAGGGAGATGCATGTCCACCATCTGCTGGAGACTGATGTTGGGGCAGGGCTGCAGGTCAGCGAGTCAGTTTATTCCATCTCTATCTGCTGGCAATACTGCATCACCCACCAGCGTGGACTGGCCTGCCTGAGTGCAGAGGAATTAATGATCACGTGCGTCTCCTCTATCCATCCAAACATGCACCTGACACTGAATCAAGTGTGTGATCAACATTCTGATGCTAGATAGCCGGATAAATAGGATTTATCTGGCTCTCTAGTGGTTGCTGAATATCCGGTTCTATTCAGCGGCTGCTAGATAGCCGGGTAAGTCACTTATCCAGCTACCTAGTTAGCTGGATAAGCTGTGGACGGGGAATGGATCAAGGCAGCGCTCCTTAGCCACAAACATTATCTGCTTGTGGCTAAGGACCCCTCCAGATGGTCCTGAATGCCATTGCTAGAATTCTCACCAACGCCAAAAAAAAGGACCATATCACCCCGATCCTCCAGAATCTCCACTGGCTTCCCATTAAATACAGGATACAGTTCAAAACCAGCATGATGATTCATAAGGCCCTACATAGCATCTCTCCACTCAACTTAACCTTCCAGCTTCAACTACACACTTCTAAAAAGCCAACTAGAAGGGCATACCAGAACAGAATGGTCACCCAACCTGCAAAATCCTCCCTGAGGAAACGCGCACTATCCACAGCGGGCCCGTCTCTCTGGAACTCTCTACCACCAGAGCTCCGCCTTGAGCCGTGCCATACTACTTTTAAAGTGAAACTCAAAACTTGGCTCTTCCTTCAAGCCTTCCCTGAGAGCTAAGAGCAAGAAGAGCAACAACAACCCTCTTCTTATTACATCAATAATGTAAAGTTCATTTGCTTTATCTATTTGTTTGATTTATGTGTTCTAAGTTGATCTTAGTTTGTTCTTTCTACTCTATAATAGATTAATTATTTGATATGTTCCATGTAAACCGCCATCCCGGCGATAGTTATCTCTTTTACCTGTGAACCGGAGTGATATGTATTGTATACAGGAACTTCCGGTATATAAAAACCAAAAAATAAATAAAGAAACATTCAGCTTTAGAGTGATAACGTATCCAGCTACGTTAGGCCTGCTACTGAGCAGCTCCAAGTAGCAATTTCAGCAGCATAGATGGGACATTCAGCAATACAGCTAAGGTAGCTGGATAGGTCTATCTGGCTAATGTAGATAAAAGGCTATTGAGCCCTGGGTGCCACATTTCAGCTTTCCTTTCCTTTACCTCTTTACTTAAGGCCATGTTACACATGCACTCGGTAGCAGCCAATCGAATCATTTCATGTTCTTCAAACATGTAGCTTTCAATCATGGGCACTGCCTTTTCCTTGATAATCTTCTGCCTGGAAAAGGGATAAACAGGTTTCCTTACCTAACAGACAGAAACCCAGCTCCAAACTTTTCTTTTTCCCATGTTAACTTTTGTTAAAAAGAGGACCATCGTCCTGGAATTTACATTACTGAAAATAATCTGAACTGGATCAGTGCTATAACCGTGATTAAGTTAAGAACATAAGAATTGCCATGCTGAGTCAGACCAAGGTCCATCGAGCCCAGCATCCTGTCTCCCACAGTGGCCAGGCCAGATCATTCCTCAAAATATTGTATTACTTGCACTCTGCAAGGAAGTGAAGAGTCAGATACATGGATGAATTTTCCAGCATTCTTCACCATGATCTTATTTAAAATGACCTCAGCCTTCTGAATTCCAAGCCCATAGTTGGCCTTCTCCTCAAATTTGACCCCAATCAGTCCAGTCTGATGAAAAGTTATTGTGCCTCTAAATAGAAACAAAATCAACTCTATAAAGCATTTTTTAGCATTAAACAGTATTCCCATAAATTAATGCACAATTACCAGTTCTAGGCCAGCAGAAAAATGAGATGGGTCTGAAGACCAGGAAAGTTTGGTAATTTTTAAGTTAGTTTTTGAAAAGAATGGAAAAGATCATTTGCTTAAATATATTTCCCCAATGGACACTTCCTCTAGAGCAGAAGCATGCATTAGGTGCGATGACCAAGAATGGAAAAGTTACTTACCTGATCATTTAGTTCTCCTTAGTTTAGACTTAGTTTGGACTCAGGACCAATGGGTTATGCTCCCCCTGCCAGCAGATGGAGACAGAGTCAGGTTTCAAAGCTGACGTCACCCTAGATACATCCCCTGCAGTGACCTCAGCCCTTCAGTATTCTCTTCAAAAGCCAAAGGGAACATACTATCAAAAAAGCTTGATTAAAAACAGATAACCTAACTATACTCAACCAACCAAACACTGAACCCCTGAAAGATTATAGGTGCCCTGATCTAGGGACTGGATGATGGCTTACCCGTAATCTCTTGGAATCAACATCCACTCCATGGGCGAATCCCTGGCAACGTTCTTGGGCAGCCCTGGGTGGGATGCTGAGTCCATCTGTCAACACTAAGGAAAATGAAATTATCAGGTAAGTAATTTCTCCATTTCCTAGCGTGTAGCCAGATAGACTCAGGACCAATAGGTTGTACAAAAGCTACTCCCGAATGGGGCGGGAAGCTGCCCAAGATCTGGTTAACGCCGCCCTTGCAAAAGCTGCATTCTCCTGGGTCTGAACGTCCAGGAGATAGAACCTGGAGAAGGTGTGCAAGGAAGACCACTTCGCCATTCGGCAGATGTTGACGGGAGACAGCTTCTGCCCATGAGACTACCTGAGCCCTAGTGGAATGAGCTTTAACCTGAAGGGGTAATGGCTTTCCTACCTCCACATAGGCTCCTGTGAACACCTCCCTAAACCAGTGAGCTATGGTAGCCCACAAAACTGGTTCGCCCTGCATCCTTCCACCGTGAAGGACAAACAAGCGGTCCATCTTTTGGACCAATTCTGAAACTTCTAGATACCACACCAAAAGCCTATTGACATTCAAATGGTGGAGGAGGCGGTATTCTTCCGCATCCTTGTGCTTATCTAGGGATGGCAACAAAATAGACTGATTCAAATGAAACTCAGACACTACCTTGGGCAAGAATAATGGAATGGTCTAAAGCTGTAACACTCTTGGAGTTATCTGGAGGAACAGTTCCCGATACAACAATGCCCGTAGTTCAGAGATGTGATGTGCCGAGATTATAGCCTCCAGGAACACCGTTTTCAGGGTTAATAAATGCAAGGAAAGACTGCATAGAGGCTGAAAGGAGGGCCCTGCCAAAAACTCCAATATTAGATTAAGATTCCACAAGGGAACCTGCCACTGTAGGGGTGGCCGGAGGTGCTTCGCCCCTTTCAGAAAATGGGCCATGTCCGGATGAGCAGACAGGCGGGTTCCGTTCACCTCGCCCCTGAAACAGGAGAGAGCTGCTACCTGGACCTTCAAGGAGTTACGGGTCAAACCTTTATTCAAGCCGTCCTGCAAAAATTCTAGTATTAGTGAGATTTTGAACAACCGATGGGAAACACCACGTTCCTCACACCAGGCCTCAAATACTCTCCTAACCCGCACAATCGCCAGAGACGTAGAGAACTTCCGCGCCCGGAGTAAGGTGACAATTACTGCCATCGAATATCCTCACTTCATCAGGCGAGCCCTCTCAAGGGCCAGACTGTAAGACAGAATCGAGTCGGATCCTCGTGAAGGACCGGTCCCTGCTGTAGCAGGTCTCTATGCGGTGGGAGGCACAGAGGAGTCTCCACCAGGAGACTCCACATGTCCAAATACCACGGACGCCTGGGCCAATCTAGATTTACTAGTAGGAATAATCTCCTGTGGTGCTCGATTCTGCGAATAACCCTGCCCAGGAGGGGACACAGAGGGAAGGCGTATAGCAGCTCCTCTTCTGGCCAGGTCTGAACGAGAGCGTTGATCCCCAGGGTCAACTGATCTCTTCTGCGACTGGAGAATTGGGGAGCCTTCACATTGTGAGATGCGACCAGCAGGTCGATGGACAGGAGACCCCAGTGATCTATTATCAGCTGAAAGGCTTTAGCAGACAATGCCCACTCTCCCGGATCCAGACTCTCCCTGCTTAGAAAGTCTGCTCTGACGTTGTCTTCTCCTGCAATGGGGGAGGCTGAGATCATCTGTAGATGTATTTCCACCCATTCCATAAGGAGATCTATCTCCTGTAACACTTGCTGGCTTTTGGTTCCACCCTAGCGGTTGATGTAGGCTACCATTATTGCATTGTCCGACAACACGCAGACCGCTTGACCCTGGAGTATGTGGCTGAATTGTAGACACACCAATCTGGCTGCCCGGGCTTCCAGGTGGTTTATGTTCCAGAGAGCCTCTTCTTTGGTCCAACACCCTTAGGCTGTCAGTTCCTAACAGTGAGCTCCCCAGCCCTGGAGGCTCATGTCTGTTGTGAGGACCAGCCAATTTGGAAGGGACAGGGGTACACCCCTGCCTAGATGAGCTTCCTGCAGCCACCACTGGAGCCGAAAGCATACTTCCATTGGTAAGTGAAGGCGAATTGAATAGTCTTGTGACAGTGGATTCCAATGTGACAGCAGCAAGCATTGAAGTGGTTGCATGTGTGCCCTCGCCCACGGCACAGGGTTGCCGCCATCAAACCAAGGACTTGAAGATAGCTCCACACCGTTGGGTGTATCATGTTCATCAGCAGATGCACTAGGAACATCAACTTCCTTATCCGTGTGGTTGGAAGACTTTGCCCTGCTTGGTGTCAAACTGGACTCACAGATATTCCAGGGATTGAGACTGCTTTTGTCCAGGTTTACAGCCCAACCAAGTTCCTGAAGCAAGGAGGTCACCCTATTGGTCACCTGGAGATTCTTCTACAGACTTTTCCTGGATCAACCAGTTGTCCAAGTTCGGGTGCGCCGGGATTCTCTCTTTTCTCAATGCTGCTGCTACAACCACCATAATCTTGGAAAACGTTCTGGAGGCGATGGCCAGGTCAGTACCCTGAACTGATAATGGTGACCCAATACCACAAAACGTAAGAAACGATGTTCTTATCAGACTGGAACATGTAGGTAGGCCTCGGATAGGTCCAGGGAGGTTAAAAACTCTTCTGATTGTCCGTCTATCGTGCGCATCCTTTAAGGCCACTCCTCCCTCCACTGGGATAGTCGTTCGCTTAGAGACGGCACAGACCAGCGCATCCACTTTAGGGAAACGCAAACTCTCTCTCACTGCCGGATCCAGTGGGTATAGAGCTTCCAACGCTCATCCCCCTTTAAAACTTGCTTGTGGGGCATCCCATTCCAGGTCAATCAACTCCTGGTTGGCTTCCAGTACTGAAAAGTAGCAAGAGGCTTTCCGTAGAGAAATCAGAATGGGATTCTTCTTTGGTTCCGTCATAGAGTCCCCCCTAGGAACTCTTAGCATCTTCAAGGTCTGGGAAACCAGGGCTGGCAATTCATCTCTATGGAAAAACTGTTACATGGTCCCATATGGTTCTAAAGCCAGGGGAGATTTCCCCATCTTCCAAGGAATCTATATCCTCTTCTTCATCCTTGCCATCGGGGTCCCTGCCAGGGATACCCTTGGTGAGTTGAGGAATGCCTCGAGGTCTGCCAATAGGGAGGGCTTACCTGCTGAGGTTCCGTCTGGACAGGGGCAAGTGAGGTTGCAGACTGCGCCTGTATGAAAGCCTGAAGGCCTTGAAAGAATTCCATCCAAGAGAAAACAACCGGGTCCATGCCTAGCCCAGGAGGTATTAGGGTAGGTGCCGCTAAATTTCTCATGGATGACCCAGTCCCTGGATTACTCAAATCAGAGGTACTTCCAGTTACGGCTGTGACTAACCCATCCTCTGAATGGGAAGAGCCAGGCTTAGCAAAGTCCAGGGAGGCCAACTCTCCCTGGGCTTCCTCACAGCGCTGACATAAGCAAGAATCCAGGTCAGACTATGCAGCCCTAATATGACAAGCAGTGCAGAGAGAAAGGCACTTATTTTTCTTTGCTGCTGGATCCATTGGCAACAGTAATTGCGTGTTTAGATGGCTTGCGCTTAAAGTTTTATGCGCAGGGGCGCTCGTGAGCAGCGCTAGCGGATGGTCGCATAGGGGCTCGTGCTCCCTCCCAAGGCTCCTATTTTGCTAATAATTTGTGGATAGCGAGGACTTTTCTTACTTAGGACCCGGGCGATTAGCTGCAGGATCACACAGGATGGCTGCGAGGAAACGGGCTACCGACCTGAAGCAATTTTCCTTCAGTAAAGTGGCTGACATGCTCGTCCCGGAGGACGATGACGCACAGGCCTGCCAGCAGCGGGCTGAATTAGAGGCGCTTGCGGATGCGGGTTCCGGGCCGAGCCCCACGACTGAGCCTGCTTTGGGAAGCCTTCACCCAGATATACCTACACGCTCTGAAATCAGGAATTGGTTTTGTGAAATTCGAGCTGACCTTAAAAGCTATAAGTCGGAGCTACAGGAACGCATGGGTGAATTGCGAGAAGACTTAAACGCGGTCGGGAACCGCGTGGACGACCTGGATGTACGCGCCGACAATCAGAGCGCTAATCTGGACACTTTAAATCAGCAAACTGCTCAATTTCGCCAAACTATAGAGGTGATGTCCGACAAGCTAGAGGACCTCGAGAACCGCTCTAGGCGCTCTAATCTTCGGATTCGAGGGGTGCCTGAAATTGATACTTATAAGGACAGCATGGCCACGGCGGTGGCCATTTGCAAAGCACTTCTTGATGAAGCTCTGACTCCCTCGAGCGCGGCGAGAGCGGACACGGTTATTGAATTGGAGCGGGCTCATAGAGCCTTGGGCCAAAGACGGAATAATCAACCTAGGGATCTAGTGCTTAAATTTCTTAATTTTCGACAGAAGGAGGAGGTAATGGCAGCGGCTCGTTCTCTCCCCAATTGGACATGGGAGACCAACACCGTTACTGTATTTAGTGACCTGGCATCTTCCACACTCCAAAAGCGTTACCAATTACGGGAAGTGACTGGAGCCCTTCGGAGTGCAGGGATCAAATATCGATGGACATTTCCTTTTGCCCTACAATTTCAATGCAAAGGGACTACTTATAGACTCAAAACGCTGGAAGACGCCGCGCAAGTATTTCAGGAGGCGGGGTTAGAGATTACGTTTACCGCGGAACCGGCTGCCCATAAGTCGACTCGGATGGATGCCACGCCGAGATGGAAACGACCTGAAGCAGGCCGAGGACGCCTTCGCAGACAGCACACGCCGGCAAGCGGGACTCCAGCGAACACAGGCTGAGACATTTATCTACCTGGGCCCTTGTTTTACTGTGAGGGCGGTGTTGTCTCTCTAACAGAATTTTCTTTTCTAGTGCCGCGTCGCGGCTGTTCCTGTTAGGTTATGCTGACCTGACTTGGTTCCGGTGGTTCTGGCCACCCACATTTGCTATTTTTATGCCCGGTTATAGGGTGGGCTGTAGGCCCTTTATTCTTATGCTGTCTACCGTTATCTACAATGTTTCTTTCCTGCTGCTTTCTGCGGGGAGCTTTGGGGGGGGGGGAGTTGCTATCAGCCGGAGCGTTGTTTCTCTATACCCCATGGGAAATGGTCTGCGGAGGGTGGAAGCGGACGTCACTGATTTCCCACCTTTATCCGAAGGAGTCTCTAGGGGAGGTATATATATCTATGTTTGGCTGGGTTTTTTGGCTTTGGGGCAGGGGGTTTCGCTTTTTTCTTTCTCATTGTTGCATATTGCTGGATTGGTTCATCAGTCTCCTACATGGCCAGTATCTCCTTTGGCTAATTTTTTTGTTTTCCGCTATTTCTTATGGTTAAAATAGTGTCACTGAATGTCAAGGGACTAAATTCCTATAGGAAGAGATTCCTGTTTAAACAGGAACTCCAACATCAACGGGCAGATATAATCTATGTGCAGGAAACTCACCTCAAGAATAGACATAGCCATTTATTGGCACAACGAACTCACCCACATGTTTATCACGCTGGCTGTGGGGCGGGCGGTAAGTTTACGGGCACGGGAATTCTACTAGCAGCGACTCTAGTGTTTGAATACATTTCCCATATTGCTGATCCTAACGGGCGTTACCTCCTACTGAAGATCCGGGTAACTAACCGGGTGTATACTCTGGTTTCTATTTATGGCCCAAATAGGGAGCGGGATATCTTTTTGTCGGAACTGGGAGGCGTGCTTTTAGAACATGCCGAGGGGCATATCATTTTAGGGGGGGATTTTAACATCACCTTACAGCAAGAGCTTGACAACTCACGGCAGCAGTCCCATACTCCTCCGGGGTTGCGTAAGCGACTCAAATCCTTGATTACTGACTGGTCCTTAATGGACATCTGGAGGCATCGTTACCCTAAGTCTCGCTCGTACTCTTTTTATTCTGCCCCTCATGACAGCTATTCTCGTATCGATTATTTTTTAATTGATAAACAATTGGGCAATAGGGTGCGCAGGACTGAAATTGACGCCATTTCATGGTCAGACCATGCCCCTATTTTGCTGGAGGTGGATATGAGCGACGGAGATCAGGGTGAGCGCTTTTGGCGACTAAATGAGTCATTGCTCCAGGATGCTTCCTTTGTCCAACAGCTACTACCCCAATTACAGGAATATTTTGATTTCAATACTGACCCCGAGGTAAACCCCGGTATCATATGGGATTGTTCCAAGGCTTATGCTAGAGGCCTCTTACTCTCCCGAGCGGCGGCCTGTAAGCGTCGGAGGGAACAAGCCAGGCGACTTTTAGTGCACAAAATTCAGGAACTCACCCAGGACCATATGCGCACGCTGTCCTCTCGTTGCTATCAGAAGTTATTAGCAGCCAAATCCGAACTCTACACTCTAGATAATGCCCGACTGCTGCATGCTTTAGACATTACGAAACAGGCCTATTATGAGGGGGGAAACAAGGCTGGGAGATTCTTGGCCCGCAGTCTTAAAGCCAGACATGCCTCTACCATTATCCCCAAAATTAAGAATGATAAGGCTGAGGTACTAACAGCCTCTACAGACATTAGGGATGCATTCACCGCCTTCTATGGGCAATTGTATAGTTCTGATGGGTCCATCCATCCTGATAGCATAGAAGACTACCTGAAGGGGGTTACTTTACCGAGTCTCACATCTCCCCAATGGGAAGCACTAGACGCTCCTATAACGGAGGAGGAAACCTTGGCGGCTATTAAATCCCTTAAACCTGGTAAGGCGCCCGGCCTGGATGGTCTGTCGGGGGTTTACTATAAGAAATGTGCTTCTGTCCTTGTAGGGCCATTGGCGCAATTCTTCAATAGCCTCCGGGCAGAGGGGAAGTTAGCGCCCCAGGCGAATGTTGCGGTTATTACTGTTTTGGCTAAGCCAGGGCGGGATCCCATTCAATGTGCCTCTTATAGGCCTATCTCCCTCATAAATGTTGACCTCAAGCTCCTGGCCCGCATTCTAGCGCTTCGTTTAAATCGGTATCTCCCGAATTTGGTTCACAATGACCAAGTGGGCTTTGTTCCGAACCGCTTGGCGGCCGACAACATTAGAAAAGTGCTGGATCTTGTGTGGTGGGTCCATCGGCAGAAAGAACCGGCAGTTCTGCTTTCTTTAGATGCGGAAAAAGCTTTTGACCTGGTCCATTGGCCTTTTTTATTTATGACCTTGCAGAGGATGGCCATTGGGCCAGGTTTCTGTCAATGGATCCAGCGCTTATATGACCGTCCCAGGGCGCGGGTGAAGGTGAATAATGGATATGGGCCTGCTTTTGACATTGGCAGGGGTACTAGGCAGGGGTGTCCTCTCTCCCCCCTTTTATTTGCGATATACCTAGAACCTCTTGCTACCACAATTCGTGATTCCCTGGACATTAAGGGTGTTGAATTGGGTGCCGCTCAGTACAAACTATCCCTGTTTGCAGACGATGTGCTGTTAATGCTGACGAATCCCCGATCGTCTCTCCAGGGGGCTATTCGGGAACTAGGTCGCTATAGTGCTGTTTCCGGTCTGAAGATCAACTTTGACAAATCTGAGCTGCTTAATATTAACTTGAGTCCTGATGATGTACATGCCCTGAAGGGCCATTTCCCGTTCAAATGGGCTAAACACCACATTAAGTATTTAGGTGTCAGAATATCCTCCCAACTCCCTGACTTATATCGACTGAATTATCAGCCTCTCCTGGATAAGATATTTACTGATTTAAGTCGCTGGAATAAGGGGTTGTATTCCTGGTTGGGCAGGATTGCCATTATTAAAATGAACACATTGCCTAAATTCCTTTACTTGTTCTCCTCCCTTCCTGTGTACCTCTCTCCCCCCTCCTTCGCACTTGGCAAAAGCGCATCTTTGACTTCATTTGGCGCCGGCGACCTCCTCGGCTTGCACGGGCGGTTCTTTACTTACCCAAATTGCAGGGGGGCTTGGGAGTACCTAATATTCTCTGGTATTACCGCGCTGCGCAACTTAAGGCCCTGATAGATCTTCACCGCTCGTGCTCTCCCAAACAGTGGGTGCTTATAGAACAAGCTATGGTAGGCCCCATGGCTCTTACAGCCATGCCGTGGCAACCTCGGTCTACATGGCGCCCTGTACGCTGTATCCCTTGGGCCCTGGAAACCACCCTACGTATCTGGGGACAGTCCCGTATACCACTAGTTGGGATGTATAAATATTTTTATCAGTCTTCCCTCGCTCATAATGGGAATTTTACTCCGGGGCACTTGTCTCCTCACTTCCAGCCATGGAGGGAGAGGGGCATACTCACTATTGGTCACTTTTTATCTCAAGAGGGTTTCCTTGCTTTAGAGCAGCTTACGGCTAAGCACAGTCTCCCCTCCCCCAACTTTCTTGTGTATGCCCAGGTTGTGCATTTCATTAGGGCTTTGCAGGGAACTCATTCTTTACGCCCGGGACGCTCTCTGTTTGAAACCTATTGTACTTATAGTGACTCGCTTCGGAGGGTAATCTCGAAATTGTATCAAATGTTTTTTCACCAGGGGATCGGTCAGTGCTCCTTTGTTTCACAGTGGGAGGCTGATTTACAGATGCAGTTGGGTGACGAGGGTTGGAATGCGGTGCTGCTGTCGGCCAGGCGCTGTTCGATATCGGCACAATTACAGGAAAATTGTTTCAAAATGATATACCGTTGGTATCACACCCCTGCTAAACTCCATAAGTTTTATCCTCACCTTGGTGATCATTGTTGGCGTAACTGTGGCCAGACTGGCACATACCTGCATATATGGTGGTCTTGCCCCACACTGGTTGGGCTATGGCAGGAGGTTTTTGCCTGGTTAAGCACTCTTCTGGACATCGCTTTATCGCCTTCGGCAGCGATTGCGCTGTTGCATATATTTCCAGAAACTATCCCTAACTTGTATTGGCGTTTCTGTGTACAGCTGTTCATTGCTTCCCGCAGCCTTATTGCTGCATGTTGGAAATCTGCCCGTGTGCCCACACTGCCGGAGATTCAGGCGAAGCTTCACAATTTTTATAAGCTAGCTTCTCTGACAGCTACTAAGCATCACCGCCTTCCAGCCTTTACTAAGGCATGGAAACCTTTTATTACCTTTTTGGGTGGCTCCTAGCCGCGCACTGTTTCTGGTGGGTGTGACCTAGGTATTGGTTCTTCCCCTGCCCAGTGATTGGGGAGGGCTTCCTTAGCACTTTTAGTAGCTATAGACTGTGGGATCCCTTGCATTCCTATCCTTTCTTTTCGCTTCTTTTTATTTTTCCATGTTTTTTAACTTTATACTGAATAGTTGTTCTTAGTTGATACTGGTTCACTGCCTTGCTGTTTTGCTGTATTTAACTTTTCTTTCCCAGCCTATTGCCTCGGACCAATGGACTTTTTGCTTGGACTGAGACTCCTTCGTGGGGGGAGGGGGGTGGGGTGGGGGGGGCAGTGTACTGTTTGTTTCATTGCTGGTTACACAATTTGTTTGGCTGACTTGTGCGTCATGACCTGGCTTTGTGTGTTGTGCAGCTAATAAAAATTGTCAAATTTCAAAAAAAAAAAAAAATTTTATGCGCAGAGATTTCGGGCACCTAAGTGGGCCACAGCGAGATGCACGCACAGCCTTGCATCTGCCTTCATCTGTATTCTGCTCCTAGTAAGTTGTGCACAGCTTTATGTGCACAGAGCTTGTGCAGAGCCGACATGCACTGCGCTACCGAAGCTCTATGGTGGGCAATACAGGCACAAAAACACGCGCAAAATGGCACCGCCACAGCCTACCACACCCAAAGCGGGGCTTAGCCCACCGGGTGGCCACTCAACCCACTCGGAAGTCCACTTCCCCTTACCCCAACAGGATCAGGAACGACATCGGTACTGCACGCCGAGCAAGGAGACCAGAGGAAGTCTTACCGAAACCCCTCCAACGTCTCTGAATCAGGAGGAAATCCTCTTCTTTCTTTTTTTTTTTACTTACCTGGGCTCAGCACTTACCGGCTGAGTACAGAGAGTCTCCGGCTGCGGGGGGAGAGAGCTTTGGCCATCACTGCCGCGCTCGGCTTCCTGCACCCGCTGCCTTTCAGCTGCTTCAGCAGCAAAGTCCACGCCAGGAACCGGCTACCGGATCAAGGCACAACTCTGAGGGAGCTCGGAAATCACTTCAGGAATTCTCATAGGGAAAGCATGTCTACATCTGCTGGAGACGGAGAAATACTGAAGGGCTGAGGTCACTGCAGGGGTGTATCTAGGGTGACGTCAGCTTTGAAACCTGACTCTGTCTCCATCTGCTGGCAGGGGAGCATAAACCCATTGGTCCTGAGTCCATCTGGCTATATGCTAGGAAATGCATATTTGGGTAAAAAAGGTCCCCTATAAGAATGCCAATGAAGAGAGTTTTGCATTACTTGCCAATTCTGCAATATGTTTTGGGTCAGAGTCTGTAATAATGACTTTTTCCTTAAAAGTGCAATATGAGCTGTTTGAATTTTATTTTTATTGAATTTTACATAACATGGCTTTTTGATTGAATTTTACAAAACATGGCTTTTTCAGCAAGCTTTTAATGATGGCGACAGTAATTTGTGAAGCAAAAAAAAATCACAAAAAAGAAAAGATCTAAAGGCTGAGGTGAAACGAAGTTGAGATAGACACAATGTTGAATGTTGTTGTCTATATGTCTTACTGTTAGGCCATTATTATGAAAATTGTAATGAAGCTTTTAACTTTTTAGTATTGTCGTTATATTATTTGTAATTTTGATTTTTAGTATAAATGTTCTTATGTAATTTTGTAAATCGATATGATGGTTCCCACCAAATACCGGCATAGAAATTTCAATAAATAAATACATCTTTAAGATACAATACACAGAGGAATGTTTCTTAAAACATCTGTGAATTGTATCTTAAAGATAAGTAAAATTCAATAAAAATAAAATTTAAAAAAAAGTGCAATATGAGCAACTATGTATTAAATATGGCATAGTTTCACTGGAAGCAAAACTGTAATATCAATAAACACGGCTGCTGAAAAATTGTGGAACATATGCAAGGGTAATGTTGTGAAAAACTGGTATTATTTTTAGGTCTCTTTCTTGCAGAAGTTCCTTTAGAGCTTCTTAGTTTAAGGGCTAGAGCTGTTCTACTGTCTCCCCAGTACTCTTCCACCTAATGGAGGTCCAAATTAAAGTTTTGACATCCTGAAAATATAGAAATTGGAATTGTATAATTTGCAGTCTTCCTACACCCACAATTTTGCAGTGGTTCTGCACATAAGAGACAGTGCTTTGCTTGGGGGGCGGAGTTAAGATGGCCGCTTGCAGGTAGCACGTCTCGGAGCTCCCGGTTTCTTTTCTTGTTTCTTGCGAACAAATACTTATTTTTTTGACCTGATGCCGCCGAAAAGGAAAGGGAGAATGAGGGTTTTTCCCTCAACACCCTCTCTCCCTCCGGGACAAAAGACTCTTGCCGAGTGTGCTCAGTTTAATCTGAATCGGGAGGAGCCATTCCCCGCTGGCGAAAACGACAGGGAAGCAGCCGTTTCGCCTGGGGATACAACGCTGAGCCCACCGATGCTAAGATCACCACAGGCAATTTCCTCGACACTCCCGCCAGAGACTGCGTTGGACCCCGTGAGATTATAGACCTCAACGGGACCCTTGGAGGGAGCAGTGGCGGGTGAAGATTCGAGAAGTGAAACATCAGTACCGGAAGGTATTGCAACTCCAAGGTTGGAAATTTCTTCTAATAAAAATGCTTCAGAGTTTATATCGATTGCTGGGAAACACCAGGAGTTTGCAACCCCGGTTAAACCGCCTGTAGTTACTTTGGACGTACTCTGGGAGCTCATGGCTCAGCAAAATTTAGTAACTCATGGGACAATGGTTCAAGTTACTCAAATTGCTACACGTCTTGAGATGGTGACCCAAGACCATAATTTAAGACTGTCTGAACAAGGGGAGAAGATACAGCAAATAGAAACCCAGTTGAAGGCTATCCAGAAAATACAAACAGCTACAATTCAAGATTGTACTGCCTTGAGTAAAAGAACAGAACTCTTGGAAAATCGCATAAGGCGGTTAAATTTGAGACTATTGAACTTCCCCAAGGTAATGGGTGAGTTACCAAGGGTGACATTACATAAATATCTGACTGAAATTCTTCATATATCATCAGAAGATATTCCACCATTTAACAAGGTGTACTTCCTGCCTTTTAAAAGATCAAGGAGTAATGGAAATCAAAACCCTGTGGATCTGGAGAACTTGACAGACTACTTAGAATCATCAGGAGTGGAAATTGTGGAAAGGGCCACCTTACTTATTTCTTTAATATATGAAAAAGATATGGGCCTCATTATGAGGAATTATTTCTTAAACATGGGAACTAATTTTCTGGGCCAATGTGTACAGATCTTTCCAGATCTTGCTAAAGCCACGCAGGAGAGAAGGAAGGGATTCCTAGCACTAAGGCAAGAGGTGAGGGTGCTAGGAGCCACATACCAGCTTAGGTATCCATGTAGATGCGTGGTTAAATTTAACAACAATACCTATATATTCCTGACTCCTGAACATCTAAAGGCGTGGATAGACTCCCAGAATCGGCTATTGAGAGTATCATCTCCATTAGTTAGCCCAATATCTTAGCATAAATAGAGAGATTGAAATAGTGCAAGCTATTGGCATTTTCTTTGATTGATTTCTTAAGTAAAGCTTCCTTTTATTTCTTTGTTGTCCGCCCCCCTCATTAAAATAGACTTGTGGACTAATAATGGAGACATATTTCTTTATATTAGAAATGATTTATAATTATGTATAACTTTATTTCTGTTTTTCTGTGCAAGGATGGAAATGCTTGTAATTATTTGAAAAATTAATAAAGAATAAATTAAAAAAAAATAAAAAAAAAAAAAAAATAAAAAAAAAAAAAAAAGAGACAGTGCTTTGACATCAATACAATTCTACAAATACTTTAAACTTGTAAATCTATCACTAGCTAAGGAGGCACGACCGTATCTTCCCTCAGGAACAGTTTGCACGGATCCCTGTACAGCCCATGGGCACGAGTATATGACGATATTAGACCTCCCATGTCCCACTGCTAGCACATTTTAGACTCATACGGCTGATGAGCCTGGGATAACCAGGAGAGCACTTACCTTAGTCTTTCACTGATCCCTGCCAAGTTTGTTAAAGCCATGAGTGCCTCAAAGTTTTGTAGTCCTGTTCGGTCAAGGTGTAGAAGGTTTATGAGGGGTCGCATCACCTCATAGATCTATGGAGCAATCCAAAAACAAGGAGGGCTGGGTCTACAGGACATGCACAAGAAGCACACCAAATCCCAAGCAAATGCCATGCTGCAAAAAAGCAGGGATCAGAACCTCATCCCCCAACATTCACTTAACAGCACAGGCCGCATCTTTCACACAAGCCAACTGGAAAGGTAAACTTTGCAGAGGACGAGCCAACTTATACATTACTTCCAGCACGACAGGGCATGCTGAGCACTGTCTTCTCTTCCTCAGCTGGCCCAGATATATTGCAGCGGCAGTGTTCACAGTCTTTAGCAAGAAGGGTTACTGGGGTTCAGCCTCCCCCCCACTTACAGAAACATACACAGTTTTGGAAAGAGGAGGCAATCATTATTATTTAGATTCTTACAGAGTATGTACAGCACTGCACAGAGATACAGCACAGACCCAGCTCAGCTCACAGCCTCTAAGCTGTTTTTTAAATGTTCAATTCCACTCCATCCATAGGTTCTTAGGCCAGTCCCAACAGGACGATCAGATTACAATGCCACTCTGAAAGGTTACCAATCAGTATGAACAAATAAGCCTTGTGGACAGCTCATGATCAGTAACCCTTGTTATTTTTCTATCTGCAGAGCATATTCTCAGTCTGAGGTGCTACTGCCCAATGGCCAAAGATTTTATACCAGCAATCCTCCTTACAGGGGGGATCCCAGTCATTATATAACAGCAAAATCTAGGGACTAATCTTAGGGCCATAACTGTTGGCTTCTGGAGGAACCCCTGGTGCATGGTCCCAGCCAAAAATAGTAATTGCAATAAGCGAGCTGGGATAGGGATATAAACCAAGGGAAACCCCACCCCCCAAGACTTGCAAATAAAAGCTCATGGCCCAAGAGAGAGGTCACTTCTAGTTGAGCTGGATGCTGAAAAATGAGGAAGAAACTACCGTGCCAAAACCCACCCCTGGAAAAATGCTCGGGAAATTTACTTTAATATCTAATACCAGCAGACACAAGCGCAGGTGTCCAGATCATAACCCTTCTTCATAAGGGCTAGAAATTTCATGATGTCAAACAACCTCACTCCCCTTTGCTATCATCATTGCACAAGCCTGCTCACCCGCTCTCCTGGAAATGCTATCTCTGGGTTTGAGGTGATCGTAATCTTTGCCAAAGCCTGTGCCGCCTTAGTCTTTCCAACATCTGTGCCTTCCAAGGCCAACGGAATAAGGGCCTGCAGTGAGAGAAAGGAGGAGATAAGGAACCCCTACTGTGCCTTTGTATTCCAGAATAAAAAGAGAATCTGCTGCCAATTTCTGTTCACTGCTCCATACATGAATTCTTAAATCACAGGAGCAGACGGTATATAGGAAAATTGGTCCTTACCTGCTAATTTTTGTTCCTGTAGTACCACAGATCAGTCCAGACTCCTAAGTTTTGCCTCCCCTCCAGCAGATGGCGACAGAGAAAATGTTACTGACACTGTCACTTAACCTGGTGAGCCACCTGCAGTCTGTCACTATTGACCTATACCCAAGCCAAGATGGAAATGTATTCCAAAACAACGTAGTTTATCATACGTCTCCCGCCGAACGAGCAGGAGGAAATGGAACCACTTAATCTGAACGATCCTTTCAACCATATAAGCAAAATGTACAACCATCACCTGAGCCAGAAAATCTTCAGCTTATATACAAAAAAACCCACAGATTGAGCGGACTTGCCAAACCTGGGTAGGACTCTGGACTGATCTGTGGAACTACAGGAATGAAAATTAGCAGGTAAGAACCAATTTTCCTTTCCCTGTACGTACCCGGATCAGTCCAGACTCATGGGATGTACCAAAGCTTCCCTAAACCAGGTAGGACTGCGAGAGTCCTGCTCCAGGCACGCTTTCACTAAAGCTCCTAGACTCTGGTGTCTGGGCATCCAGACGATAATGTCTGGAGAAAGTGTGCAATGATTTCCAAGTAGCCGTCCCACAAATCTCTTGCGGCGACATTAACTGACATTCAGCCCAGGATGTCGCTTGCGACATAGTCAAATGAGCTCTCAGACCCTGAGGCACCGACCGGCCCTTGCTCGCAAATGTACACCAAAGCTATGGCTTCCTTCAACCACCGCACTATGGTCACTTTAGAAGCCTTCTGTCCCTTCTTCGCCCCACTCAAGAGAATGAAAAGATGATCAGACACTCTAAAACCATTAGTAACCCTCAGATACCGCAACAGCGTCTGCTTGACATCCAGACACCTCAACTCCTTATCCAAAGGAACCATCCTATCCAGATTTGTAAAAGCTGGTAACTCCACAGACTGATTCAGGTGAAAGGACGAAACATCCTTCGGAAGAAAAGAAGGCACTGTACACAAAGAGACACCAGAGTCCGAAATCTTTAGGAAAGGATCTCTACATGAGAGGGCTTGTAGCTCCGAAATCCTTCTACCAAACAAATTGTTACCTTCAAAGTTGCCCTGCGCAGCAGCTCAAACGGCACCCCATGCATCACTTTAAGAACTAAGTTTAGGCTCCACGGGGGACACATGTTCTGCACCGGGGACGCAAATGCTTCATACCTCGCAGAAAACCCACCATATCCAGATGTGCAGCCGGAGGCATACCATGTATCTTGCCTCTAAAGGCACCCCATGGCAGTCACCTGGACCCTTAAGGAGTTGAAAGCCAAACGTTTCACCAAACCTTACTGCAAAAAAAGACAAAATATAGGCCACCAAAATTTCAGTTGGATCTACTCTGTGCTCCTTGCACCAAGCCTTGAAAACCTTCCACACCTGCACATATGCCAAGGAGGTGGACTTCTTTCTTGCTTGCAACAAAGTGGTAATAACATCCTCCAGATAAATCTTTTCTCTCAGACGCCTCCTCTCAAAAGCCAAGCCACGAGAGAAGTGATCCGCCTGATCCAAAAACATAGGATCTTGGCACAGCAGATTGTGAAGATGAACACTGCGAGATTGACTAAATCCGTGAACCACGATGACGAAATTCCGGCACCACCAGCATTACTTGCCCCAGATGAACTTCTATCCTTCACAAGACCTTTCCCACCAGCGGCCATGGTGGGACACATACAGGAGAATCCTCTGTGGCCACGGGAGGACTAAAACATAGACTCCTTCTGCCCCTTGCTATCTTCTTCGACTGAAGATCCACTGAGCCTTGGCATTCTCCCGCGTTGCCATCAGATCCATGCAAGGGACTCCTCACTTGCGATGAATCAGAAGCCTGGCCTTCTCCGACAACTTCCATTCTTCGGGATCTATCTGCCAGCAACTGAGGAAATCTGCATGCATGTTGTCCAACCCCGCTGTGTGGGAAGCTGCCAGTAACTCCAGATGCCGCTCCGCCCAGTGCACTAACTCCTGCACCTCTTGCTAATGCCTGACTCTTGGTACCGCCCTGCCGGTTGATGTAAACCATCGCTGTCACATTGTCCGACAAAACTCTCACTGGCCTGCCCTGTACAAAAGGAAGAAAGGCCTGCAACACCAGATGCACCACTCTAGTCTCTAGATGGTTGATGGACCATGACACCACCTCTGGGGACCAGTGCCCCTGTGCCACTTGAGTCTGACACACAGCCCCCCTAACCTGTGAGGCTGGCATCGGTTGCGACTACTATCCAAATCGGGACTTCCGAGGCCACCCTTTGGCTCAAAATTATCCCGACACACTCACAAACCCAGACTCAACCTGGCACTTTCCGTAAGAGGCAGCGCTGGATGAAATTGGTCCGATATCAGGTTCCACCTGGAGAGCAAAGCTGACTGACGTGGCTGCATATGAGTGAATGCCCAAGGGACCAATTCCAACATGGATGCCATAGACCCAAGAACCTGGGAACTGCACTGCTCAGCTATCTGTAAATCTGTCCCTGGATTTTGACTATCTGCTCCTCGGTAAGAAACACTCTCCTGAGCCTGGTGTTGAAGTATGCTCCCAGGTATTCCAGAACTTGCGATGGAACCAATTGGCTCTTGGGAAGATGCACAATCCAGCCCAGGGACCATATGCACTGCAGCACAACTGCCACTGCCTGATGACAAAGGTCCTTTGACTTTGCTCGAATCAAGCAATCGTCCAAATACGGGATGCCCTCCTGCTGAAGAGCTGCTGCCACCATGACCATCACTTTTGTAAAGGTCCTTGGTGCTGTTGCCAATCCAAAAGGCAGGGCACAAAACTGAAAATGGTCCCTGAGAATCATTAACCTGAGAAACCTTTGATGATCCAGTTGAATTGGAATTTGAATATACCCTTTGGTCAAATCCAGAGAAGCCTCCAACATAAGTAGATGAGTGAAGGTCTCTCGAACCGCACGGGGACCTTATGAACAAATTCTAAAGTATAACCGTGCTCTACCACACTTAGGACCCACTGATCTGATGTAATCTTGGCCCACTCCTCCAGAAAACTTGTTAAACAACCTCCAATTATTGGAACAGAGGAGCAGGCAGGTCTCTCTTCATTGGGTGGACTTGGAACCAGAAACCCCCTGACCGATACCATTTCTGGTTGGTCTCCTGCCTTGAAAGGATTGATTCCAAGACTGCTGCCTCCTGGCGTCTTGCCTCTGACCTCCAACCGAAGGACGAGACTGCCAGGAATGTCGGTTTGACCAGAAACGAGCCCATGCCTAAGAGAAACCTCTGCCGTCCCTCGGCTTGTCTTATAGCAGTTTGTGCCCTTTAGTCTCTCTTGAGATGCTTCACAAGCTCTTCCAAGTCCTCTTCAAAAAAAAAAGCTTCCCCTTAAAGAGAAGCAACCCTAGCTGAGACTTAAACATCCGCCGACCTCAACCAAAGAAGCCTCCTAGTGGTGACTGCGGACATCATAGATCGAGAGGAATTGCGCATGAGATCATACAAAGCATCTTCACCATAGGCCACTGCGGTTTCCAACCTCTCGGCCTGCTTTATGTCTTCCGCGGATAGCGTACTATCTGATTACAATTGCTGTACCCGACACAATCCGGCCCAGAGCATAAAACTACTACATCCGGCAGCGCGAATGCCTAACACCGACCCCTCAAATATCTTCTTGAGTTGTACCTCTAACTTCCTATCCTGCATATCCTTAAGTGCCACCGATCCCGCCACCGGAATCATTGTCTTCTTAGTCACCACCGAAACTGAAGTATCAACCTTCAGCATCTGCAAAAGATCCAAAGTGTCTTCCAGTAATGGATACAGTTTCTCCATGGCTCTGCCAACCTTCAAACCTGTATCTGGAGTCTCCCACTCCCACAGCACTAATTTCTTCACTGATTTATGGAAGGGGAATGCCTTCACTGTTCCCCTTAAGCCCTCCATGACCGGATCCACTCCCTCATGGTCCGAATCAGCCTGGGGCTCTTTAAATCTCAGTTCCTTTAGGACACATGGGATTAAGGGCCATAATTCTTCCTGGCAAAAAAGACGGACCACCTTCGGATCATCTCCCTCCAAAGAGGGTGCTTGATCCTGAGCATTATCAGGGTTGGCACTATCCAAAGGAGGCTCCAGCCTCGATGAATCTCCAGACAGAGGATCACCATTCTCCAAGTTCTCCAAGGTATCATCTGCATTCCCTGAATGCAACTGTTGTCCCAGCACTTTCCGAACTCTGGTCACCCCACCAGAACGAGCCGATCGAGGCCTCTTAGCCAGAACTGGCTCCTGCAGGTCCACTGGCTTATGAAGGAGACATCCTGCCGCCTTTCTAGCCAAAAATGCCTTGTGCATAAGAACAAAATCCGGGGGAAAACCCCCTGGGGTCTTCTGGATCCTGCTCTAGGTCTTCCTCCTCCTCCCCCAGCAGGATCCCAGGACCCCCGGGCTCTGAGGGTCTCAGATCTGCCAGCAAAAGTGGTGGGGGCAGGGCAAAGGCTTTGCAGGCCCTGTTAGTCGCAGCAGCAAACAAGGACAAAATGGCTGCCGTTCCTGCCAAAATCAGTAAGACAGCTTCGGGCTGCTCGGCTCCCCCCACACTTCCTGTGGGGGATCGCTGCCTGTCCAAGCCTTTTATCGCACTCCCCGAGCTGCCTTCTCCTCCAGAGAGGTAGCGGGAGCAAGTGCCGGTAAGGGGAAGTCACACGCACGTCTCTCTACATGCCGCACACTGCCCACCACACGGCAGGGCTTTCCTCTTTTTTTTTTACTGCCATACCAGCCCGCCTGCAAAACGTGCTGCAAGAACTGGCCCCTAACGCGCCCAACCTCCCTGAAGCGGCATGCTGCAAATTCCAGCCGAAGCACCCGACTGGCAAAAAAAAAAAAAAAAAAGTTTGTTCTTTTTTTTTTTTTTTTAATAACTTTGTTTTTGTATAAACTTCTCTTTAGCAGCTGCAGGCTCCAGCTGTCTACCTGTAGTAGGGAGAAGAGGGAACTGGCCCCACCAGTTATCTCCCCCCCCCCAGCAGGTCAAGGATCCCAATAGACCCAGGAATTTCAAACCCCCACCGGCTCATCCACTCTTCTACCTGAAAGGATGGCCCCACTAGGACTTACCGACCTTCAGGTAGGTCTAGCTAGTCATCTATTTCTAAAACTGCCTTTTATCTCTTTTTTTTTTCATAAACTCAAACTGCAGGATTTGCACCACCTTCCATCTGCTGGAGACAAAGTAATACAGACGGACTACGGGCGGCACCCCAGGTTAAGTGACAGTGTCAGTAAAACTTTCTCTGTCTCCATCTGCTGGAAGGGAGGCAAAGCCCAGGAGTCTGGACTGATCTGGGTACATACAGAGAATGACGGCATAAATTTCCATACAGGCAGTATCTCACAGGCAGTTCAGAAAGGCCTAGGCCTGAGTGAAGGTTCTGAGGTCGTTTCTGAAATGAATTCATCCGTGCTGCACAAATACACAGAAGTGGCCCAAAAAACATTGCTTCCTTTAGATGTAAGTAGAAAATACTTTACTTTTTTTTGCAAGAAGAAAGGAATCACATATTGGAAGAGGACATTTAACGAGACTAGAGAGCAGATGCAGATAACGGTGCTAAGAATGACAATAAGCCTTACTGGCTAGAAAGACACGAGCTCTGCTGTATCAGATTGTATAGGAAATGTTACAGGTGCACAAACATTTTTTCTTCTTCTACTTATTCCACTGTCTTTCAGGACTGAGCCTGACACCAAATCCCTGCCACACAGGAGAGTGAAGCATGCTGCCTCGTATCAATACAGGGAAAGCATAAATCTGAACAAACACAGGAGGCGCTCTTCTCACTGGCACACGAGTACCGTTCAGAGCACTGCTGAAAGGAGAAATGATTTCTCACGGATTCACTTCTGTCATACCTTGAAAGAGGCAAGCTACCAAAACTGCTATGCATTACAGCACAAAAAAGATAGAGAGCAGAGCTAACTTCTGCTTTTACGTTGCATGCACTGGAGTAGACAGCACTAAATCTGTAATGCCATGAACAAATTCAAAGGTTGTAAAGTACATTCAGCTCACCTTCCCGCCTCCTTGAGCTACAACACTCCCTCGGTCTTCTGTTTGCTCCACTAAGGCCAAAAAGACTCTACAAAAGAAAAATGAAGTTGTGGTGGGTTAAACGTGATGCAGTATTTCCTCGCATCGCTCTGCAAAACCCTGCTCGGATCAGAGGTGCTTCAGCTATAAATGTAATAGGGGCCACAGCTCCTGTGCTTCCTGAGCCAACCATCCAACTCTTGGTTCCTCCTTGACGGTTGATGTAAGCACCATCGTTGCTTTGTCTGATAGGAAGCGCACCGCTCACCCATGTAACCACAGCCGAAAAGATATTAACGCTAACCGAACTGCCCTTATCGCTAACTGTTTGATAGAGCATGATGTTTCCTCTGTCGACCATTGGCCTTGAGCCAACTGTCCCTGACAAACAGCTCCCTAACCCCTAAGGCTGGCATCGGTGCTTATCACCACCAACTCTGGGTCTTCCAGATCCACTCCTTATTCCAGACTGGCCTGAGAGCACCTGGCCTCCCCGTTGAGAGTTAATCTGACATTCCTCCAACTACGGGTTCTATCAGTATAGGCACATCCTTTGAAGGGATCGTATATGTGCAAATGCCCAGGGAACTAGATCAAGTGTAGATGCCATTGAAACCAGGCCTTGTAAATAATTTGAAACCCTGGGCACCGTGAGCCATAAGAAATGACGAACCTGGTTCTGCAACTTCACAAGCCTGTCTGCCATAAGAAACACCTTTCCAATCCTGGTGTCGAAACGGGCCCCCAGATACTCCAAGGATTGGGATGGTACGAGATTCTCTTTAACAGGTTCACCACCCAGCCCAGAGAACTCAACCTCTCCAAGACCCGCTGCACTGACTGTTTACATAGAGCTTCCGATTTCACCCGAATGAGCCAGTCCTCATAGATGCATTAAGACTCCCTCTTCCTGCAGAGCTACCGCTGCCGCTACCACCACTATCACCTGGACAAAACCCAGGAGTCTGGACTGATCTGGGTACATATAGGAAACATCACGGATCAAAACACGAGCCTCCAGAAAGGGTCACCAACCCCCTACTCGTTAGGCCTCAACCAGTGGGGGATGGTCCAGCAGGCACCTCACAACCCCTGGGAGGAAATATTCCCAAACTGGATCTTCTATTTTGGGGTTTTTTTAAACTCCAGGCTGCAAGTTTTATACTTCTACCATCTGCCTGAGACACTCTAGGTTAAGTAGCAGTGTCAGTAAAGCTTTTCTTCTCTGTCTCCATCTGCTGGTAAGGAGGCAAAACCCAGGCATCCGGACTGATCTGGGGCATCAACAGGCATGCATACTTTACAGACATTCAGTAGACCACACAACTTTTGAAAGTTGTCAGAAATATGCACTTTTAAAGGCAAGGAAAAGTGGGGAAAAAAAAAAAAGAAGATGCTCAATAAACGACATCATGAACCAAACAGAAGAAACTGTCCAGACTGCAGACCATGCTCATCATAAAGCTTAACTTACATCGCATTCTCATACACCGCCTTCCTCCATGCCATATGCACTGTGTTCGGCCCTTACCTGGATATCAGCTCCCGGCAGGAGTCGGTAAGTGCTGGAGTCTCATTCTTTACCATGCAGGCCAGAGCGGACACCACGCCTGCAGCCAGCAGCTTCTGGATACGCTTCACCACAAAGTCCCTCTTATCCTAATAAAGTAACACAGCACATCATCTGGCTCCCATTTATAGGGGCAATGTTCAAACTGGCCACACTGGGACAGAAACTGTGTACGCTTTGCATGGATTCTTAAAGCAAAAAACTACCCAAGCCCTTTCAGTATGAAATCTGCCACTAGTACCCAATATATGTGATCACTTGCACTCTCTCATTCTGCAAGTAGATGCGAAAATGTAGCCTACATGCACGCTTCTCCCCCCTCCAACCCAAACACGGTCCTGAGGAAAGCCTCCTTTCAATGTGAAGCCTCCTTTCAATGTGAAACACCACGTGGGTTGCTAGCTGCATTGATGGAGAGAAATTTTAAGTTTATTAACATGGATAAAATGCTTTGAAAATTGTCACATGTGCACATGTGATTAATGATAAACTTTTTTTCCCTCTACCCCTTCTCTTAGTAAAGAGCACCACTGCTTTAATCTAGGCCTATCTTATGTCTTATGGCACTTTTTCACTACAATGTTTTATGGGAAGCAGAATAAATCTAATAGCTAGACAACTGATCAATCGGGTGTATTTTAATCTCCCCACTATTATTACAGTGGTTACACTTTCCTTCCAGTACTACCAGTTCTCAGATGTGGTCCATCAAACATCAGAAATGGAAACCACCTTTCTTTGGCAATTTCTTCCCTGTCCTCTTCCTGCCTAGGTCACAACCTACTCTGGACAAGAAAGGAGTTTAAAAGATGAATGGAGGATAATGAACTGTCGAGAACACAGCAGCGAGCCTTCCTCTGTCAAGCCCCTTATGCGGAACTCATCGTGTAAAGAAATTCAATGTTCTAGAGGTGGGCCAGTACAAGAAAGCAGCTGAAAACACAGTTATTCGTTCAGGTATCTCAATCCGATTTTACTTTAGGCTGATTTATTTCTGGAGACTGAAGAGTAATGTGTAGGAAGTTACAGGTTAAGGTTTTATTGTTGCTGGATATGATGTATTGTTTTACTGTAATGTCTTATTTTGATGGTTTTGTTGTATTTTATTGCATTGCTGCAACTTGCCTTGAGCATTTTGAATGGGAAAGAGAAAAATAAGGATGACGTACAATCACTTTAGGCAAAGAATAAGGGTATTTTGCCACTGAAAATTAGCAAGCATAAATCATGCATGCCAAAAGTGTCCACATGCTTCACACCTACTATCTGTGCCAGGGAGGGTGTTTGGTGAGATAGCATGGACAGTTTTGAAAATGCCAAGTGCACGAGCTGTTTTACTTCCCCAGGCGATCACCTAAATTGCACATGCTCTGAACCCTTCATGCACTTTGAAGCTGTTCAGAGGGCAATCGTCATACAGGTCATTTAACCCAGGTAAATCACTTTGAAAATCATCCCATTTTGTCCTGGGTTTTTCTGATATTCCCCCCCCCCCCCCCCCCAAGTGTAGCAGATCCAGTTGCCCCTTCATTGGCCATTTCTGGTGGGAAAAAATATATATATATAGGTCAGCATGGCAGCATCCCCACTGTCCCCGCTCCTCACCTTAGGGTGCTCCTCGGGAATGTGCTGGTTGGCGTACTTGGCCAGCTTTAGCATCTGGGGATCCAGCTCTGCCCGATCATAGCTGTTGGTGCAATTCACCAGGGTTGAAGCAACTGCAAACAACACGGTCTTGTCTTCCGACTGCATAAAATACAGAGTTCAATATAAATACAAGCAGAGCAATACAAGACCACTTGTTGTTCAGCAAGAAGAACTAAAGTTCAGTCTCCTGTGCTGAGCAATCCCTAGACCCCCATGTACTATGCCTCCTTCATTCAACTAAATTCTGGCAGGAATCTTAATCCCCGGTACCAAGCTGTTAACCACTGCAAACACAAACGCATATCTACTGCTGCAAAAGAGGCAACTTCCAGTTCTGCCCTGCAACGCCACGCAAGAGTCAGTACAGCAGTGGTCACACCTGGCTTTCCAGTCTGATACTGAACTCGGGAACTCTTTAGGAAAGAGACCTGTATCATCTAGAACTGGGCTTTAGCATGCACCATGCATTACAAGGCTCATCAATGCAATAATGCCTGGAAACCCTATTTAAACATACTAATGACAACCATATTCTTTATACGGGATGCCACTGGCAAGAATACAGAACGGAAAGTTTCCCTCGCTTCTGGACTGATCCGGGGTATGAACAAGAAAGCTTGTTACTTTTAGTGCTCTAGCATGATTAATTCATTTTTGAAAGTCAGAAGTCTAGGGACTGACTGCCCGAGAAGCAGAGAGTAAAACAGCAATACCGGGCACAGATGCAGCAGGAGTAAGGGGGAAGTGAGAAAGTCAGTCAGAGCACAGGACGTGCAAGTCACACGTGCCATGCCTTACGAGACGGACAGACAGGTAAGCTCAGCGGTAAGAACACACTCTACAAAGGCTAAAGCTTTCACACCTCAGAACCAGACATTCAGCTCAGACTTCATTCCTACTAACCAGCCCTGGATTACCACACTAGGATTCTGCAGCTTTGACAAGGCAAGCAAGAACCTCATTCCCCAGCTTATTCTTAAAAAGACCTCCATATACACCTGACGATAAAGCCTTTGATGCACGGTCTTGGGACTGTAAATGTGAGTTTGTATGTGGGTCGTTTTCTTCAGTAGTGGGCATGGCAGTGCTGGGGTTATGGGCAGCTCTGGTCTGGCAGGCAGACAAGAAAGAAAGAGACAAGATGCATGAAGAGACAGAAGATTCATTCCTTAGTCTGCAGTTGGGACACGCAATCTCGCTATATAGGCTCTAGCAAGTATAAAAAGTGCTAAATGAGCGAAGTGAAGGTCTGCTGTACCTTTGCAAGCTGAAACATGATCTGCATCGCTGCTGTGTCGGCCACAAACTCTTCCTTCACATCTGCATCAAAGGTGAGGTAGGCCAGCCCTTCCACTGCCCAGCGCCGAGTACCTGGCTCAATTACCTCATTGCACAGCCACCTAGGAAGGAAGGCACACAGTGCGCACCTGCTCCTTTCAGGTATACAAAACACCAGCACCAGCCAGAGAAGCAAGGACTTCACAAGATTTAAAGGCCCATTCAGCCCTTCTGAAGGCACTGCTGTTATATGGCTGATGTAGCAGCAAAGCAACCCCACTAAATAGAAGTGAGAAACATCAGTGAAATGCCCTAGGATAGCTTAGTTTTACTTCAGCAAAATATTTAGTGTGGGAAAGGAGGGGAAATAATTTGCGTTATGAACAGAACATGAACATTAATTTCTTTTCAGTTTTGGTCTGTCTCCACCTGCTGGACAGGAGGCTCAACCCACGGTCTGGACTGATCCGGGTACGTACAGGGAACATTAATTTACTGCGTCATCAGTGGCATCGCCGGTTGAATTTCTGCTCTATAGATGAAATCACAGAGCCCACCAGCAGCCTCGAATGACCGTACAGAAGCTTAAACCTGCATAGCAGCTCAGAGTGGGAGTTGGGTAACTTGCAGCAAGAATATTTGTTAAAATCCGTTCACCTGCCTCCCCTCCCCCGAACATCATGGCAGGATATAAATAAAAGTCTAACAATTCACTGTATGCGTGCACTAATCAACGTTTAAGCAGGATGGGAAAGGCCCAGCAGTGCTCCGGGCATGCAGGTTTGCACTGGCACTCACTTGCGACACTGTTTTGCTAGTTTCAGGGTAGAGCCTTCAGCAAACTGTTTCATACTGAAGTCGGTTCCTCCTGCAGAGCCCAGTTTACAAAGACCCTGAAACAAAACACAAGATGCACAGGATGAAGGAATTAAACCACTCGTCTTTCTAGCTACAATTTGCTACGTGTGCGTGTCAGGCTCTAAAACAGTCTCTGCGCTGAGTTTTCAGGAGATTTAATGACTAATTTTGTTTCCTCCTCTCAGTATCTTACCAAAAACTGTGCCCTAACAAATCTTAACTGGCGCATTTCTCAGGGGACCGAGGCAGCAATTTTCTACACGTTTCCCACAGATGAGCACATGTTCATACGTGTAGAATGTGCTCTGTAATATCATCTGGCCTCTGTGCATGTAAAAGTACGTGCACAGCACGACAGCAGGGGTCTTTTTCCCACTGCGAAATGAAACAAGCTTCCAATTTTGGCCAAGAATGGGAAGTGGACAGGGGAGCGACTCTATTTTATTTATTTTATTTCTTTTAAAATGTTTTATATACCGCTTATACAGTGTGAGATCTGGACAGTTTACATAATGTAAACATACATAATTAAAAAACATAAAACAACAATACAAGGTCGTCATTACAACATAGGACTTGGAATGCTTTTAAGTACATAACAAAAGGAGAATATCAGTCAGAGTGTGATGTGTTGAAAGCAATGGACCATAGATGGGTTTTTCATTTTTTTCTTAATTCTTTGGGGTTAGTCAGGAGTCTTAAGGTCGCTGGGATGGAGTTCCAAAGAGACAGACCTGCAACTGAGAAAGCTCGTTTTCTGGTTAGATCAAGCCTGGCTATTTTAACTGTTGGAATCTGAAAGAGGTTTTTATCAGTTGAATGTAATTGGCGTGGGGGTTGGTATAAACGTAGAGAGGTGCAAAACCAGACTGCAGAGGGATTACGAATTACACTGAAAATCAGTGTTAGAATTTTATAGTGAATATGTTGTCGGATTGGGAGCCAACGAAGATCAAGGAGGACTGGGGTGATGTGATCTCTGATTTTAACATTCGTAAGGAGATGGACTGCGGCGTGTTGAACTAATCGATGTCTGGAAGGCCTCTATATAATGAATTGCAGTAATCCAGTCTAGAGAGTATGGGAGCTTGTAAAACAGTTCTGAAGTCAACAGCATATAATAAAGACTTGAATCTTTTGAGAAGGCTGAGTTTGTAGAAGGATATTTTGACAACTTTAGCGATGCTGATGGACACAGACAAACTGGAGTCAAGAATGACTCCTAAGTTGCGAGTTTGATTGGTAATGGGTATTGTATGGTTGTCAAATCCAAGGCAAGAAGGTGGACGGCAGGAGTGAGAAATAGTCGATAAATGTACGATTTTTGTTTTAGCAGCATTCAGTTTTAAACAAGTATGTGATAACCAGGTTGCAATGGTGTCGAAGTATAATGTGATTAAGGAGAGGGTGTGGGACCAGGAGGAAGTGTAAGGTATGAGAAGTTGGATATTGTCAGCATATATTTTAATGTCTATGCCTAGACTAGTTAGAATGGCAGAGAGAGCAAGTAAATGATAAATAACATGGCGGACAGAGAGGAGACCTGCGGGACGCCAGAAGTTGAGGTGTACCAGTCTGAGGAAATTGTGCCGAAATTATCTGGCTGGGGGCGGTTGGAGATGAATGAAACGAACTATTGAAGGACTATGACCTTAATACCTGTAAATTGTAAGTTGGTGAGGTGTCAAGAAAGACTATAATGTACTCTATACCGGCGTCAAAGCCTCGGATATTGGAATCAAAGGAGGGAAGAAGTAAAGTTTCAGTGCTGTGTGATTTGGATGGAGAATATTATTGTCATCAATGTATTCTCTCAGTTGATAGAGATTTTTGCTAGAGTAGTTAAGGATGCTACTGAGCGGAAATTAGAAAAATCAGTGAAATGGATGGTATTTTATTTCTTTGGGACCAGAAGAATTTGCCCCCATTATTTGTGATGGGCCCAGACACTAATGGTAACTTAGTATTTGATGGCACAGAAAGACCACTTGGTTCATCCAGTCTGCCTGGTCATTTCTCTCCACAATGCCACGAAAGGAAAATTGGTTCCACAGATCAGTCCCATACTTCTGGGTTTTGCCTCCCTGACAGCAGATGGAGACAGAGAACATTTTACTCACGCTGCTACTTAACCACGTGTGCCACCTACAGTTCCTCAATATTAATCTGTACCCAAGCAAAATCAAACCGCCAACATTTTCAAAACTCCCAAAGGAGGACCCAACAACCTCTGGACAGGGGAAAACATTTCCTGATAGACCACTTCTGCCTTGACCCTAGAGCACCCCCCCCCCCTGTGGTGGCAGGGACCGTGAATCACTACCAGCACAAGCCGCATGCTGCTTGGCAAGAAACGCCTCATGCAGCAACAACACAAAATCCACTGAGAATATATCTTGATGCTCCAAGGACAGGAGCTAGGGACCGGCAGCATGGGGCTCCCTTCCTCCTCTGAGTCCCCCTGGTTTTGCCCGAAGACAGAAAGGGCTGGAGACAAGTGCGGGGGGGAACATCCCCGTTCCCGCCCCTCCACCCGATGGTGCAGGAACAGCCAAAAGCGAACCCAAAATGGTCGCCGTTCCCACGTTGAAGGGGAAGGGATCCGCACCCCGGCTCAAGCCCCAGAGTACTGCAGAAGCAGTAGTGGTAATTCTCCTATGCTTTTTGGCGCCTGCCGGGCCCTCAGATGAGCCCTCCTCGCCCTCCGAACATCCGGCACACAAGCCGGTTGAGGTGCGACATGCTGACTCCTGGCCCATTGCAACGGAGGAGAAAAACTGCCTGAGAGCACAAGCGAGGAAAAACCTACTTCAGCACTAGAAAAAAAACACACCAGGCTCCAAAACAATGAGGAAGAAGCCGCCCGCGCAGCAGAGCTGTGCTACTGTCTTAAGTTCTTTCTTTTTTTTTTTTTTTTATTTATTCAACTCAACTCCTCCAAAGCTGAGAAACAGAGGCTGGAAAAAGGAATTGTCTGCCTCAGAATAAAAGAATACCCCGAGCCTGCAGCCGCCTCAGTGACCTTGTGAAGGGGAGGGATCTGGACCACCAGATTTACACCCCACGGGCGCACAGTCCAAACACACACAAAGGTCACCAACCCCTGGATCATTTGCCTCAACCAGACAGGGAAGAACTCACTAGGATTAAAAAAAAACCAAAAAACAACCCAACCCTGGAAGACTCAAAAGAAAAAAATTGTCCAGACTGCAGATCTGCAGGTTTTGCACCATCTACCATCTGCTGGAGACAGAGTAATACTGTGGAACTGCAGGTGGCACACGTGGTTAAGTAGCAGTGTCAGTAAAACACAGTCTCTGTCTCCATCTGCTGGCAGGGAGGCAAAACCCAGGAGTCTGGACTGATCTGGGCATGTACAGGGAACGTTATCTCCACTCCCATCCATAGAGCTAGAAATAAAAAAGCAAATGCAAGCAGAGCTTCTGCTCCTAACCTAGTAGGGATTCCTTCTTTTGACTGCTCCTTTTATATACCAAGATTCCTGTCTCAGCCGGCGCACATTTCTCCAGGATCAGTTTACTTGGCATTTGAAAGTTTTCCATTCATATCCTGTCTGGTGCATAGCAAGTGCTGAAAAAGTCTAACAGAGTATGCAAAGATAGTGAAGAGCCTGTATCATCTGTGCTTTGAGGAGGAAAGGGGTCAAGAACGTGTTAGAGAAGAGAAATATGGAAGGAGTTTTAATCACAGGAAAGAAGCTTCTATTTCTTGGCCAGTAAGATTCCTACTCTCAGTCAATGTCTAAAGATGAAATCTTAACACCTGACAGTATTAGTATTGGCCCTAGGGGGGATTCTGCCTCAGAAGCAGTACAGACTAAGCAGAAGATTAACAGACTAACATGAAATGCTGTTTCCTCACAGGCTAGAAAGAAACTGGTGCTCTGCTAGCCACAAGATGCTTGTGGTAGATAGGGCTGTATAGGTGATAGCTAGCTTGCAAAAATTATTGTACTGTAATTTTAGGCAGGCTAAATATTTTTGAGGGACCGCTGAAAGATGTCCTAACTGCCCTGCGAAGCCCTGGTGTCACTAATGTGAGGGACGAGACTCACCACCAAGGCCCGGATGCGGACTGCATCACTCTCACTCTTCTTGTAGATATCCTTCAGCAAGGTCACCCCGTTGGATATGATGAACAAGGCCCGTTTGGATTTGCCGGCAGCATGGATCAGTGCTTCGACTGCCACCAGCTGATCAACGGTGAGCTCCGAAGCACACAGGGCAAGCATGCTTTCCATGATGCCGCTCAGCTCCAAAGTCCGGTTACCAGCCTCAGAGGGGCCCTGCAATAAGCAGGACACTGTCTGGATTGCCCGGAGTTTACCGACCAGGCCATGGCCTTCAAACCAGCTTCTACAGAAGGAAAAGAATATTAGAATAAGGACAGAAGAAATCTCCGAGGCAACTCAGACCACAGGCGAGGCATTTCTTTTACATTGAGGGTGTGCAGTAACGACACTCCTAGACACTTTACTGCTGGCCAGAGAACCCTATCCAGACTCAGTAAGGACAAAGAAGAAAACCCATCAGGACATACACAAGCCTGCAATATAAATCAACGTCTGTACCTTGATGCTTGGGAGCAATCCCAGGCTCTTCATTTCCTCGTTTCACTCTACTATCATAGAATTAGTAGGATAGCGCACAGCAGAATGCATTTAACTCACATTTTTAAGGTTATACAGAAAGTCTCCTCATGTTACTAGAACATGCTGAATACAGGAAAATTGGTTCTTACCTGCTAATTTTCATTCCTGAACACCACATATCAAAAAAAAAACAAAGCGAAGGGTTGACATCACCAACCCTCTGCTTGCCCGGCTCGACCCAAGAGATGGCCTACGAAGAAACCCAACACCTTAGGGAGCAAACTCCTCTCTTTTCTTTTCATCATTTTCTCTCACTTATTTATTTTAGACCTCTACCATCTGCTGGAAACAGAAATACTAAGGAACTGCAGATGGCACTCTCATATGTAGCAGTGCATGAAAAGTTTTTTTATTCTCTGCCTCCATTTGCTGGTAGGGTTGCAAACCTCATTTGTCTGGTCTGATATGGGGTATGAACAGGAATGAATTCAGAATGACAGAACAAAGAAGTAGGTGCTATGCACAGTTTGTAAAAGTTTGTTTACTCTCCAGCCCCTCCACTACAAACTGAATAATGGAATACCCTGTGGAATCCCAAGCTGAGCGAGAGTGCTTGGTACAGCACAATGAGCAATGAAGGACAGACAGAATGGAGAAATTACTTACCTGATAATTTTGTTTTCCTTAGGGTAGACAGATAGACTCAGGACCAATGGATTATGTGCTCCTCTGCCAGCAGATGGAGACAAAGTCAGATTTCAAAGCTGACATCACCTTAGATACATCCCTGCAGTGACCTCAGTATTCTCTTCAAAAGCCACTGTGGACATACTATTGAAAAAGACGATTAAAAAAATGATTAAAAACAGATAACCGTAACTATACTCGACCAATCAAATACTGAACCCCAGTAAGATTATAGATGCTCTGATCTAGAGATTGGATGACGGCTTAACCGTAATCTCTTGGACTCTATATCCACTCCACGGGCGAATCTTTGGCACCGTTCTTGGGCAGCCATGGGCAGGATACCAATTCCATCTGTCTACACTAAGGAAAACGAAATTATCAGGTAAGTAATTTCTCCGTTTCCTAGCGTGTAGCCAGATGGATTCAGGATCAATGGGATGTACAAAAGCTACTCCCGATTGGGGAGGGAGGCTGCCCACGGTCCGGTTAACACCGCCCTTACAAAGGCTGCGTCCTCCTGGGCCTGAAATTCTAGGTGATAGAATCTGGAGAAGGTGTGCAAGGAAGACCACATCACCGCTCAGCAGATGTTGACAGGAGACAGCAGTCTAATGTCCGCCCATGAGACCACCTGAGGCCTAGTGGAATGAGCTTTAACCGAAAGGGGGTAATGGCTTTTCTTGCCTCCACAGAGGCTCCTGTGATCACCTCCTTAATCCAGCGAACTATGGTAGCCCGCGAAGCTGGTTCGCCCCACTTCCTTCACCGTGAAGGACAAACAGGCAGTCCGTCTTTTGGATCGGTTCTGAAACTTCCAGATACTGCACCAAAAGTCTACTGACATTCAAATGATAAAGGAGGCGGTATTCTTCCGCGTCCTTGTGCTTATCTAGGGATGGCAACGAAATGGACTGATTCAAATGAAACTCCGAGACTACCTTGGGTAAGAAGGATGGAATGGTACGAAGCTGTAATGCTCCTGAAGTCATTCAGAGGAACGGTTCCTGACACGACAATGCCTGTACTTCAGAGATGCGACGTGCCGCACAGTTTTCAGGGTTAATAAACGCAAAGAAAGACTGCGCAACAGCCAAAAGTAAGGCCCTGCCAAAAACTCCAATACTAGATTAAGATTCCACAAGGGAACCAGCCGAGGTGGCCGGAGGTGCTTCACCCCTTTTAGAAAATGGGCCACATTCGGATGAGCCGACAGACGGGTTCCGTTGAAACAGGAGAGAGCCGCTACCTGAACCTTCAAGGACTTAAGGGTCAAATCTTTATTCAAGCCATCCTGCAAAACTTGCAAAAATTCCAGAATTAGTGGGATTTTGAACGCCCGAGGGGGGACATCGCGCTGCTCGCAACAGGCTTCAAATGCTCTCCAGACCCACACATTCACTAGGGATGTAGAGAACGTCCACGCACGGAGTAAGATGGCAATTACTGCCGCAGAATATCCTCGCTTCATCAGGCGAGCCCTCTCAAGGGCCAGGCTATAAGACAGAACTGAGTAGGATCCTCATGAAGGACTGGTCCCTGCTACAGCAGGGCCCTGGGGAGTGGGAGACACAGGCGAGTCTCCACCAGGAGTCTCTGCATGTCCACATACCACGGACACATGAGCCAATCTGGAGCTACTAGTAGGACTAATCCCCTGTGGCCTCGATTCCGCGAATGACCCTGCCCAGCAGGGGCCACAGAGGGAAGGTGTATTGCAACTTTTCTTCTGGCCAGGTCTGAACAAGAGCATCAGTCCCCAGGGTCCACTGATCTCTTCTGCGACTGAAGAATCGGGGAACCTTTGCATTGTGAGATGCAGCCAAGTAGGTCAATGGACGGGAGACCCCAGTGATCTACTATCAGCTAAAAGGCTTTGCCAACAACACCCACTCTCCTGGATTCAGACTCTCCCTGCTTAGAAAGTCTGCTCTAACACTGTCTTTTCCTGCGATGTGGGAGGCTGAGATCATCTGTAGATCGTCTGTAAATGTACAGAGCCGACGCACTGAGCGTACCAACGTTCTATGGAGGGCAATACAGCACACACAAAGACACACGCAAGATGGCACCGCCACAGCCTACCACGCAGTGTGCCGACCAAGCCTAAAGCGGGGCCTAGCCCTTCCGGGGGGAGAGGGCTGCTCAACCCGCTTGGAAGCCCACTGCCCCTTAACCCAACGGGATTGGGAATGACGTCTGTACGGCTCGCTGAGCAAGGAGACCGGAGGAAGTCTTACCAAAACCCTTCCAAATGTCTCTGAATCAGGAGGTAATACTTCTCTTTTTTTTTTTTAAACTTACCTGGGCTCAGCGCTTACCAGCTGAGTACAGAGATGGGCTCCGGCTGCAGGGGGGAGAAGGCTTTGGCTGTCACCACTGCACTCAACTTCCTGAACCTGCTGCCTTTCAGCTGTTTAAGCAGTAAAGTCCTCACCGGAAACCAGCGACCGGACCAAGGCACACCGCTGAGGGATCTCAGAAATCGCCTCAGGAATTCTCAACTGGGGGAGGGACCTTTAGGTATCACCGCAGGAGAGCGGGGCTCAATTTTGTTTCCTCCAATTTAAAATGTAGAATTTCTCCTTCCAAAAAGTATAGTAATCCGTCTAGGAAGAGATGCATCCACCATCGGAGAAATACTGAAGGGCTGAGGTCGCTACCGGGGTGTATCTAGGGTGATGTCAGCTTTGAAATCCACTCCGTCTCCATCTGCTGGTGGGGGAGCATAACCAATTGGTCCCAAGTCCATCTGGCTACATGCTAGGAAATAAAATTTGCTTTCTGGCAGAGATGAGAGTAGTTTGCAAGGCTTTATTTTAAAAGGCATTCTGTGACCATTATTTTAAAAAAGTCTCTTATTCTGCAACTCAATCCTAAGTCTTTTAGAAACTGAGCATGCATCAAAACGGGAACAAAAAGATTAGACTGTGCCAAAAAAATGGACAAAGCTGGCCGCTCAAAATGAGTAAGCAAGAGAGCAAGGAAGGACTGTGCCGAATGGCAGCCCTTGTGCTCCTGCCTACTGTCCTGTCTTTCAAAGGACACTTGCTGCTCCCTTACTGGACATAATCTTCACAGAGCTTATGGAAGTTTTCCCTCTCAGCATCACAGCTGAGATCATCGTAGAGTTTGCTCAGGAGCACAGAGGCACTCATTCTGGTGTTCTCCGACACAGGCAAACTCCCTCGGATCTCCAAACCAGATCCTCCCACCTCAAGGATTTTCTTCAGACCTTAAACAGCAAAACAAAAAAAGATGTAAAAAAAATCAATTCAGGGGAAAGCTTTCCTGACAGCTGCAACAGTATTAGATGAATAAAGACCGGACAGATGAAGGGGAAAAAAAAAAAGTCACAGCTCCAGGGTGTCAATGAAATATTTCACGGAGCAAATAAAACTGTCGCTCTCCACTGGTTCACTGCAGGTTGTGCACCAAAGGAGCCAAAGAATTCTAGCATGATGATGCACTGTGACATACAAGATTTGTTTTAAAATACATCTAATGCACAATGCGTTTATCGTTTTGGCACATGGGGAGAATGCGCACTTCTGGTACAAAAAACAAAGGTCAGGAAGAGAACCACCAGGCACACGGCTCCTGGGACACATACCTGGAGCGTGACATGGGGGAAGGGTGCAAGACAGAAGACAAAAGATTTATGTCCTCATGAATGTTATGAGGTAAGAAATAAATCTCACCTCACAGCATTATTTACTTATGATCAAAAGGCCTGGCATTTTACTTTGAAGCATAGCTGAGCTCCTTACCCTGGTCAATGACCCACAAAGTCAGGCTATTGTTGGGTTCTCGCAAGGACTTCCGGGGGACCACTTTAATTAGAAGATTGATGGCATTGTCACGGCCATGTCCTGAGACCCCTGTCTGGATTATCATCTCCAGCAAATGATGGATCATCAACTTCAGCTCCTTCGAAGGGTCTGTCAAAGCGCAACAAATGTCAGTTCCTATTTTTCTCTTCTGCCATCCCATCCCACACCCAAGACTAGGATGCCTGCCCACTCAGGAGACCAGTGGTGGGTGCTGGCTAGATGGAAGCTCCAGCAGATCTACTGAAGGAGCAGCCTGTGGGACCTACATCACCAGTGAATAATTCGTATGGTAAACCAAACAAAAGAAACACACTGGCAGCTGGCAAATCAAAGCAAAAAATATTATCAACCACCTCCCTGAAGTCTTTTTTTATTCCCATATCTCAAATGGGGCGGCAGGAAACCACACTTCTACCAGAATAAACCAAGGGGAGGGGAAAAAGAGAGAACCAGAAAGTAGAAAGATATGGATTCAAATTTAGAAGTGAAATCAGAACCACTGCAGAACTTCCTTAAGCATCCGTACTGTATCAGCTTTCAGTGTCTCCTTTTAGCGCTGCAAGTCTTGTGACCGTTAAGAGTTCCCCCTAATATTTAAGTATTTCTTCTTTTGTATTATTGTTATTAGTATTATCATCATTATGGGTCCCATGTCCCCCTCTGGTTGATTTATATTAGGTTGGCTGCTGTACAAAGCAGAGTTCCCCCTTGGGCCACTGGGGGCAGTGTATACTTCACATTTTCTTTTAAGACAAATAAGACACAAAAAGAAGAGCCCAGCATTAAAAGAAATAAAACGGGAAGGAACGCTTAACTTGTACTGCATAGACAATCCCTGGGTATTCTCTTAAAAGAAGATACTATACACTGCGCAGAGCAGAAAGGTGGTGGCCACACAGCAACCACAGAAGATGCCCGCCCGCTCCACTTACCCAGCACCACCGCACTTTCCATCCCACGGAACTCCTTCGCGCCTTCCTTCAGGGCCTCAAATATCCCCTGCAGCACGCTGCACGCCGCAAGGGACACCTGCTCGTCGGTCACTCCCATCACCTTGCAGAGGCGCTCCATCCCCACCACGCGGAGAACCGCCACACTCTGAAACGCACACAACGACAGCACACATTCATCAAGAAAGCCAGGGCCAAACACGCCTGCAGGCCATGGGGGAGTAATTCTAAGAGCACCCTTACCTTACTACTCAATTACTTCTTACCCATACATTTATAGTGCGCTTATCTTAGATACCAAGTGGATTCCAAGTAAACATACATAGTTCAGAACATAAGGATAAGCATTGAAGATGCTAGTTAATCATTTATACAGCCGCATATCCAGGGAGACGGATCTTTGAAACGGAAGCAAACTAAGTTGTAATAAGATACAAATAAAACTATAAAAATAAAACTTTTCAAGTTTTGCTTTATCAAAGGCACAGTGAACTGAAGAGAAAAATTAAAACCTGAATGTTTAGGCTGGAGAAGAGAATAAAGAAAGCTACAATGACTTTAAGATATTACAGGAAAAAACTTGTGAGTTCTATTCAGAAGAGATTTCTAACTTGTGACTCGCTCAGATGATTTTCAATTTTTCTTGAATTTTGAAAATAAACATCGCACAAACATGCTCCAATCTCTCAATAAAGGAATAAGTTGCCTCTTACTAAAAGCAACTATGTTAAAACGTATGAGAAGCTGTATGCCATTTGCCTACACACAAGTACATTTGTCGGGGACGTCTACTCACAGTCTGTTGAGTATTAGTAGTCGATTCAGGAAATTTTGAAGCATGCCTATATTTCTCTGTTCTTCATTTGAATCCACCTGCGCTATTACCTCAGCCTTCGTACCTCCCCTCTAGCAGAAAATCCTGACTCCTCTGTTTTAACCGCATCTTTCGAAGCTACCTTGACCTGGATAGTGTGGCACTACATGTGAAGGACTGTAGAGTCAGGTCAGATAAAAGTGCAACAGAAAACAAACCGCACTCTGGAATCTGTTAGGGCCCTCAAACCATCCGGATCTGGACGTCCCTTCCCTATGTACGTCAAAGCAATGGCCTCCTTAAGCCACTGCGCAACAGTGGCCTCACATGCTTGACAACCTTTTTTCGAACTGTTCCACAAAATAAACAGGTGATCTGACCTCCTAAAGTCATTAGTCACTTTAAGATACCTCAACAAAGCTCTCTGCACATCAAAGAGTTTAAGCTCCCTTTCGTGAAGTATGGAGGAGTCCATCTCAGTAAAAGCTGGAAGCTCCACAGTCTGATTCACATGAAACTCCGAGAACACCTTAGGCCAAAAAAAAAATAAGAAGGTTCCGAACGCAACGACACCCCGCCCCCCCCGAGTCCGAAATCTGTAGGAAGGGATCACAGCAAGGCAAAGCCTGTAGCTCTGAAATTCTTCTAGCTGAACATATGGCCACAAGAAAAACGACCTTAAAGGTCAAATCCTTAAGAGTTGCTCTCCTGGGTGGTTCGAGGGGAGCCTCACACAAATCCCCCAGAATGGTCAAACTCTCCTCACTGGCAGGCGTAAATTCTTTGCCTCCCGGAGAAACAGAACTACATCCGGATGAGTAGACAGAGGAGACCCCTCTACCTTACCTCAAAGACACCCAGAGCAGCCACCTGGACCCTAAGAGAATTAAAGGCCAAACCCTTGACCAAACCCTCCTGAAGAAAAGGCAAAATATGAGACACCATAGCTTTGAGAGCTTGTACCCCATTAGCAATACTCCAGGTCTCAAAAACCTTCCAGACCCGCACATACGAAAGAGAAGTAGACCTTTGCCTAGCCTGTAACAGAGCAGTAATAACCAATTCGGGGTACCCCCTCAAATTGCTGCTTCTCTAAAGCCATACCACTAGTCGTGCCGCCTGATCCGATAATACGGGGCCCTGACGAAGATTATCCGCTAGATGGCCGAAACGTAGCTGACCATCCATCGCCAAGATGACTAGATCCATGAACCAAGGCCGACAGATCCACTCCAGCGCCACAAAGTGACTTCGCCCAGGTTACTCTATCCATCACAACACCTGTTTACTAGAGGCCAAGGAGGAAAAACAAAGTAGAACCTCCCAAGGCCAAGGGTCCACCAAAGCAGATGCCCTTAGCACAGTATTCTCTTCTCTGACTGAAAAAAACAACCAAAACGCCTTGACATTTTAATGAGCCGCCATTAGATCTACTAGAGGACAGCCCCACTTCTCGCGGATGAGCTGCATCGCCATCTGCGACAGCTCCCACTCTCCTGGGTCTCACTCTGCAACTCAGAAAATCCACTTGGACGTTGTCAACCCTCGCGATATGCAACACCGCTATCCTCTCCAAGTGTTGCTCGCCCAAAGAATCAACTCCTGAGCCTCCTGCCCGATTCTTGATTCCTCCCTGCTGATTGATGTAGGCTACCATCGCCACATTGTCTGACAGGACAATTTTCGTTCCTGTAGCACCAAGGATCAGTCCAGACTGCTGGGTTAAGTCTCCCTTCCAGCAGATGGAGCCAGAGAAAAGCTGAAAAGCACCCCCTAGATATACCGGTGTGAGGAACTGCAGGGGGCACTGGAGTTTATGATGCAGTGTCAGCAAAGTTTTTCTCTGTCTCCATCTGCTGGCAGGGACGCAAAACCCAGGAGTCTGGACTGAACTGGGTACGTACAGGGAATATTGGATTTAGCAAAATATAAATGCTGAATAAAGATAAAAGATAAAAGATGTATTTCTCAATAGATTGCAGAAGCTAGAGGAGCTGCTTAACAATAGTGAAACAAATTAAAAAAGGCATGGGATGGACACTGTGGATCCCTAAAGGCTAGAATTGGAAATTAAGAAAAGGTTGCATGGGGGTAACCGGCATGGAGCAGTAGCCATACCTCTAACAGAAGGCATGAAGATTACTACCCTTAACTAATTAGCTTATGTGATTTTTACACAGCCAGCATTCCTCCCCATTTCAATGGGGGAGCGGACTGGGGGGAATGGATTCAGATGACAACCAATGCTGGGCCCTGGCTTTTATGGTCCAGGCTACTGATTCACTGCCATTAGGGAAAAGCGCAGGTCTGATTCTACGGCCAAGTCCATAAGCAAAGCACGTTCAAGCAACAGCATCGTATGAATTATCAGGAAGGCTACTCACTCTGTAAAAATGGTGCTAGCAGTAACTTTTTATGGGTTTGATAGTTGCTTGCTTTTGATTTTTTTAAATCACTACCCTTAGCACGAGGCTTAGGGATAACTGCATGGAGTGGCAGTTACTACCATAGGAAACTTGCTGGGCAGTCTGGATGGAGCATTTGGTCTCTTTCTGAGGTCGTTACATTACTTATGTAACTAACAGGTAGCACATTTAAAACACATTTAAGAAAAGAGTATTTTATTTACTCAACCTATAATTAAGCCATGGAACTTGTTGCCAGAAAATGTGGTTAAGGCTGGTAGTTTAACCGATTTTAAAAAAAGATCCGGACAAGGTTCTGGAGGACAGGTCCATAAATGATAATAATAATAATAAATAAATAATAATTAACCAGATAGACTTTGGCTCCTTCACCTTTTAATTCTTGGAGAGAGCAACATGGAACAGACAGACTGTAACTTGTCTTATTTTTTGGTTTAAGTCGGTTTGAATCTTTTGTATCAGTTATGTAAGCTTAGGGCTTAACAAGTTTTAATAAATACAAACAGTTTCACGCTCGGATTTGCAGGGAAGCTTCCAGGCAACCCGAAGCAGCCACTACGGGAGACAGGATTCTGGGCTCGATGGGCCACTGGTCTGACCCAGCTTGGCATTTTGTATCTTAAAAAAAAAAAAGGTGCTCCGTGTTGGTCTCATGCTTTCTTAATCTGTCACGAGTTTTGTCCCTATCACCTCCCTTGGAAGGATTCCCATACAACCTTTCTGCGACTCCTCAGAAGATTCTTAAACCATTCAGGGCACAAGACTTTCAAATGCCAATTCATGACAAGAGCTAGTGGCTGAGGACTGCTCTAACTGGGTAGGAAAGAGGGCCGATTTATTTATTTAAATTTACACTTTTATGCACCGTGCGGACGACAGAATGCTGACCAAAACTGTAAACAGCCACATATCAATATGCAAATACAGTAAGAAAATTAAAAATAAAATCAGCGCATCTAAGATCTTTTGTTAACTAAAAGGAGAGCCAAGCTGCATCTACAGATACAACTAGCAACCCCCCTACTGGAAATAACCAGGCCTTTACCCTCTTTCCAAAGGCCAAACAGTTGGTCTCAAGCCTTATATCCAATGGGGCAGAATTCCATCATTCTGGACCTCTGACTGAAATTACCCTCTTTCTACAGTCCCCAGTATGCATCTCTCTAACTGATGAAACTGAAAAGAGATCGCAGACTCCTACTGTGGACATAGAGCTTAACCAACTTTTTAAGACATTCCGGCCCTGTACCCGATTTAACTTAAACATCAAAACCATTGCCTTAAAATGAGTGCGTTCCCTGGCAGCTTTGACTGCAGTCTGCACTTCTAAATAAAGCGTGCCAACTAGGGTTCCAATGAGCAGAACGGTCACCCAGATGAGGTATCCACATCTGCACTTACCCGGGACTGGTGACCAGAACAAAGGCCGGAAAGCGTACGCAGGGCTGCCAATACCATGTCAGGCTTTCCCGTGTCCAGCAAGCGCACGAGGAGACACACACCGTCACTGCGGAAAATCTTCTCTGCTCCAGCAGCCTCCCTGGCCAGGACAATTAGGTTTTGTGCTGCCTAGAAGCCAAGAAGGGAAATCTTTGTGACTTGTTAACAGTGCACTTGCTCCCCCCTGGCCTGCCCTTCCTGAGATCATCAGGGCTCGTGTCAGGCACCACCTTCTACTTTCGCCCCTGGAGAATCTCTCACCTTTCAAATTAAATTTAAATAGATCTGCCAGAAATCCACACCAAAACAGGTGAATTGTGATAAAGCTTCCACCTTTCAAGAAAAAACTGATGAAAATACAGTCGCTGGGTGTCACATTACCTCATGGCCACTGTGCCAAGGGCAGGCTGGCACCCTTCTGGTATTCCCTCTATAGCAGGGGTCGGGAACCAATGGCTCGCGAGCCAGATGTGGCTCTTTTGATGGCTGCATCTGGCTCGCAGACAAATCTTTAATAAAAAAGTAAAAATCTAACAAAACCCCCCACCCTCCTGACCCCCCCCAAGACCTGCCAAAAGTCCCTGGTAGTCCAGCAGGGGTCCAGGAGCGGTCCGGGAGTGATCTCCTGGACTTGGGCTGTCGGCTGCCAATAGTCAAAATGGCGCCGACGGCCCTTTGCCCTCACTATGTCACTGGGGTCGACCAATGGCGGCGGTAGCCTCTGTGACATAGTAAGGGCAAAGGGCCGTCGGCTGCCAGTAATCAAAATGGCGTCGACGGCCCTTTGCCCTTACATATGTCACAGGGGCTACCGCCGCCATTGGTCGACCCCAGTGACATAGTGAGGGCAAAGGGCCGTCGGCGCCATTTTGACTATTGGCAGCCGACAGCCCAAGTCCAGGAGATCACTCCCGGACCGCTCCTGGACCCCCGCTGGACCACCAGGGACTTTTGGCAGGTCTTGGGGGGGTCAGGAGGGTGGGGGGTTGTAGTAAATTAATTTTGGAGGTCTTGTATGGCTCTCACGGAATTACATTTTAAAATATGTGGCGTTCATGGCTCTCTCAGCCAAAAAGGTTCCCGACCCCTACTCTATAGCGTATACAAATGTGATCTGTCTTTATCCAGGCCATCTCTACTCAGCTCTGTACTCTGAATGCAGTACCCAATACTTCTGGTTTATCTGTGCATTGATTATTAGGCAATAGCAGCAATTGGTTCACTATATATCCAGCATGCCTTTACAAACCTTGCCCAATACTGTAACAGAGGCACTGTGACTCTTTGCTTTATCAAAAGTATTACGGCTTTATTCATAATGCCCTGAACTGGCTGGCCTCAGCTCAGCTGTAGCAGAGAAACGACTGACAGATACAAGATTCTCTTCATCCAAATGATGCAGGATCAAACATTAGGAAGAATCCTGACCTGCCCCATGCAGCTCAAGTTAAATCCAAACATTGTAAGCTAAAAAGAAACATTAATTTGAAACTGAACTAAAGGCACACAGGTGGCTGCTGGCAGGTTTAGATGGTTGGAAGCAAAAGTCTTGGGCCTGTCTCACATGAAGTGTGTGTCAATATAATCCTATAAACAGCATGCAGAGCCTTACTGTTTCACTAAAGAATTGAAGCATCTGTGCATTTTCAATGAATTCATGAAGCAATGACAAGTAGTTAGAAAATATATATTTGCCCCTTAGTATACTAAACTGTACCACTGTGCGCGCACACAGGAAAGCTCCCTCAGTACAGCTAATTTTAGGTCAGCCAACCTCAAAAGCAATAAATAACCCATCCTATAGGGGTACACTGCTCACAACTAAAGTGCTGTGCGACCCAGCGTACAATGCACATATCTCCAGTTCATCCTCTGATCCTCTGCCTGCTCAAAGACCAACCTGTTTCTTTTCTGCATCTTTTTCTGCCGAGTCAAGAAGGATCTGAAACATCTGCTCCACTCGGGAATCTGTAGTTGACATGAGCCGAACCTGAAAGAGACAAGATAGCCAGCCAGATGCAAATCATGTGCCCTTACAGCTTCACTTCTTCTACTATGTATTGCTCTTTTTATTCACCATAAGTGAATTCTTAGGTGTTCGTTCACTCAATAAACCTTCAGAAAACAGGAAAAATGAGCAGACCTAGTAGTTCAGCGTAGAAGGACCAGGGTTTGATTCTTGGCTTGTTTTCCACACCCCCCCCCAATTGGTAGAGACCAGGGCTGCTGCAGAGGCAATGTGATCAGCCCCTGGGGGTAGGACGTCCCAATCACTGAGTAATGGCGACACCTGGTGGCTGGATTTAAGGCTTATTACTTGCAAAATGAAGGCTCATGCTGTCAGATCTTAGCCCTGGTTTCGATTGAGTTAAAAGCTCAAAGGAGCAGGAGAAAACTGTGCCAGGTCAAAAAAAAAACAACAGAAAATATAAATGGAAACCAAACCTCTAGCAAAATGCTAGAGCTTCTGAAGCACTTCCCCTGACATTCATCACCTTCCCCCACATCTCAACTCCTTAGTCCAGATTTCTCTTCTACTTTCCATTGTCCCACTTGTTACCTTCTCTTGAATTTAGTTTTCCCATTAACTCCTATTACCCCTTTGTAACTCTTTCCGCTCTGGTACCTGAAGCGAGTTTCAGCATCCCCCCTCCCCAGGTTCTTACTTTCTCCTGAATCTGTACGCCAAGGCTGCGCACTGCCTCCTGGAAGACCTTGTTTTTTGGTTCCAGAGAGAGACACCGCTGGAGGTCAGAACTCGCCTTCTCCAGCTGACCCAGCTTCTCCAGTGCCTGGCTGCGACGGAACAGTGCCTTCACGTCACCACCGTCCACGTCAACTGCTGTGGGGACAGGGTACGACAATTCTAAAGACACGCCAAGACTTGGTCACCCAGAACAGCATGGGAAGAGGTGACAACCCTGCACTTTCTAGTGCATTCCTCGGGGTGCACAGGTACACTGCAATTCATTAGCCACAATATATTTCACTAGATTCTCCCAGACCCAGTTTTCACTATCCACCACGTGCGAGTCCCTTGTACTTCAGGGTCCTCCCTGCCTTACCTTTGGCTAATATTCAGAGATCATCATGCCCACGTCCAGTATGCAGCTATCCGAATTCTCTCTGCTGCCTCCAGATATCGGCAGGACTGGAATGACCTTACTCAACCATTTCCCTCCCCCTAACATTTCCAAAGGCTGTAAACCCATTCCCCCCGAGTACTCAATCTCAGGAAGATGAGGGGGACAGGGACGGACCTACCTTGGGATGCATCAGCTTCGGCTTTTGAATAATCCTCCTGCAGAAACACAAAAACAGTCTTATTTGTAAGTGAACGTCACCTTTCATTCGCTCTCCTCTTTCTTTAGACGTTAAAAAAATGCTTTACTTCACAAGAAATGTTTTGTGTTTGTTATGCAGAAGGTTTAAACCTCTTACCTTGGTAATAGTTGTTACAGTGGAGTTGGGGGGCAGGGCATAATCCTCCCATATCGAACAATTTTAAGGTTTAAACCTCTTACCTTGGTAATAGTTGTTACAGTGGAGTTGGGGGGCAGGGCATAATCCTCCCATATCGAACAATTTTTCAGTTTCAGACAAAAGGGTCAAGAACAACCCACCCTCTGCTCATAGCTTAAATCCTTCCTTTGACTGTACACCTGATCTTAGCCAAAAGGCCATTTCTTGATAAACTCTTCCTGAGTTATCATCAGTTTCATAAACCTTTCCTCTCTGTTCAACTTGTTATCCCATATTAATTTATAAAGCTAGTTTCAAATTACTGTCTTGTTGGCCAACATACAAGTCATGCTGTTCTATTTTAAGAGGTAAATAGAATTAAACAAGAGCAGTTTATTTTTTGCATATAAATAAACGTTTATTAAGATAACATGGAAAGCACAAGAAGAAAGGCAGGTTATGCCAATATGCACTATGACATGAAGGAAACATGGGAGACTTCCTATGCAAAGTGCATATGCTATAGGTGGTGCCATTAGGCCAATAGAAGCTGCCTCTGCAGCAAATAATTGTTCAATCATGTTATATTCTATATTAATACTACATAGTTCTTGATATTAAATTTTACATGAAGATTTATCATTATATACAGCTCTTACCAGCTTAAGAAAACAAGCAGACCGGTTCCGGTACAGAACTGCTCTGTCCGTCCTATTTTCAGAGAGGTTGATGGCTTTAGTATAACAGGAAATAGCTGCTTCGTAGTTCCCAGATTTAAAAAATGTATTGCCCTCCTCGCGCAGATGCCCAATACTGGCCTAGTTAAAAAAAAAAAAAAAGAAAAGAAAGAGAATAGGGTAGCAACACACACAATTATACACACGCATGAGTAGCACGTACACTGAACATATTGAACGACATGGAAAAGGAGCTTTGGAAGCTCGCCTGGTCTGATGTAAAGTGACAAACTGCTCCAAGAAGAAAGCCTGAAGTAGGGGCATCACTAGAGGCACAGGCCTCCAGCCCCAATTAATGCAATAATACGCACGTAAAAACGTGCACCCAAACTGGGCACCTGTTTTTTCAACACATGCCCATCCACCTCTCCTGGGTACGCGATGCTATATTTTAACGAGCTGCCGTGTTAAAAAAAGGACGTGCTTGGTTAAAATCTTGCCTTCCTAGCACGCCAAAGCATTGGGCACCCGGGAGACGTGGCTGTGTGCAGCCCAGGAAAACGGGCGCTCAGTACGAGTGTCTGCTTAATCCCACCACAGAAAACTCACATGCACAATATACACGCATGCCTGTAGCGTGTATATTGTGTCTCCAGAATTATTTTTTTTGTAATTGAGCCCTTACATTTTCCCCCTAATTTTAAGCATCACAAGCAGTATAACTTAGCATCACAACGATAGTAAGTAGTAGGAACCACAGAGACCAGTTTTTTTGTTTTTTTCGTGTGCTCTTGACTCATGGTATGACAAATGTCAGCTCCGGAGCTCCCGTTAAATTAGCATTAAAAAGAGTGCATTGGTCATCTGGAGATTTTTTGCATGGGGGGGGGGGGGAAATAGCTAATAGCCTCATCTACAAGGCATTTACATGTGATGAGAACTATTAGCTACGCGTTTGTTTAGATGTATTAACCCCCTTATTGCATTAGGTGTTAGTCTAGTGCATCCAACCGTGGGTTAACCTGTGTGCTAGGCTGAGTACACTTTATTGCATCAGCCCTAAGTTTGAAACGGGCCAATACAGTACAGTGCGCTCCGGTAGAGCGCACTGTTAGCCCGCGTTTGGTCACGCGTTTTCGAGGTGCTATTGCCCCTTACTGTATAAGGGGTAAAGCTATCGCGTCGAAAACACGCAGCCAACCCCCCCCGAAACTAATAGCACCCGCAACATGCAAATGCATGTTGATGGGCCTATTAGACATTCCCGCGCGATACAGAAAGCAAAATGTGCAGCGAAGCCACACATTTTACTTTCAGAAATTAATGATATTAAGTCGGAGGATGTACTGCTTTTCTGTACACCCTCCGACTAATTATCATAACGATATTAAGTCGGAGGCCCCAAAAATTTAAAAAAAAAAATATATATATATTTTTAAATGTGCCCATGACCTGCGGGTCGGAAGACGGATGCTCAATTTTGCTGGCGTCCGTTTTCTGAACCCGTGGCAGTCAGCGGGCTCTTGAACCAACGCCAGAAAAATTGAGCATCAGCTGTCAAACCCGCTGACAGCCACCGCTCCTGTCAAAAAGGAGGCACTAGGGACGCGCTAATGTCCCTTGCGCCTCATTTTATCGCGGGCCCTCCCCCCTGAATCACGCGCACAGGAGAGTGGCCTGCTCGCCCGCGACTTTTACTGAATCGACCTGAAAGTGCGCTGAATACCAAGCAATTCCTGTTGGGGGAGGGGGGGGAAGAGGGGTGCAACCCAGGAGCTACTTTCAGCATTAGTGGGGAAGGGGACAGGCGCCAGCACCTTCTCAGCCTAATCTGTTGCCACTAAACTCTTTATGTCCCCAGGCCAGCCAGAGGAGTCCCCTCCACGCCTGGATCCCATGCATCTGATCACCCCACTGGCCCGAAGAAAGCCAGGCTGAGAGACAGGATTGCAAGTTCACTCCTGATCAACCAAGAGGCCGAGCCAGTCCTGGTTTTACTTCACCGCAACCCATGAACTTTACTTGTGGTTCTGTTTTTTGTTTTTCCCTCCCCCCACCTGTTGATTTAACCTAGGGAGGCTTCTCCGGCTGCAGTTTACTGTTAAACGGAGCCCAGCCCAGGCCCGCGGGTGAACACCAGAAATAAAAATAAATAGAGAACCCAAGCAGCCACCCCCCCTCCTATAGGAGAAAGCGCGGCGGGCCGGTGGCGGGCTAAGGCCTGTCCCTCGGCCGGGTAACCCCCCGGGCCGCTCGCCCCCTTCAGACCGCGAGTAGCGAACAGCAAACTGCCGGCGCCCGTCACCTGCTCCGGCCTTTCTTCCCCCATGGCTTCCTCCGAAGGAGGCCTCATTCTCCGCCGCGCCCTCGCCTAGCTCCGGTGGCCCAGAGAGGGAGGACCCTTGCCGGCCTCATCAGCAAGCCAGCCGGCTCGTCCCGGGGCGGGGTCAGCAGAGACCACGCCCCCCCCCCTCCTGCGCTCCAGGTCTAAAAAAGGAGGAAACGGCCGGGGAGCGCGTTTCTTCCCTCCTTAACGCCCCGCGGGAGCGGTGCGCGCGCCGGACGCCTAATTTGGCAGCTTGGCTCCAGGCCTTTTCGTGAACAGTTTCCACCGGAACGAAAACAGAGGAGCAGACGGAATATGGGTCATGCACGATTATAACAGGTGGCTTAAAAAATCATAGTGAGAAGGTAATGATGGCAGGAAAAGGCCAAATGATCCATCCAGTCTGTGCCCAACAAGTCTCCTGTGCTAGTAACTGCTGCTCCATGCAGGTTACTCCATGCAGGTCATGCAGTGTTAGAATAATGTTAAGTAGTAGTAGGACTAGTAGTGCTCGCCTGCTTGGAATCGTTTGGGTCATGCTACCAGTCACAGGGAAGTGACTAGTAGCATGACCCAAAGATAAGTTGATAAGCTTCTACCTACTTAACCGCCAAGAGGAGTTGCAGAATAGACGCTGAGGTGATGCCACAGATAGGAAGAAACAAGAGGAGGACGGCGCAACAAGAAGCAGTCCAGATCTGTACCACGCCGTCTTTCTCCACTGTAATCTGTTCAGAATTTGGTTCTACCATGTATCTTCCTTCAGGGTCACTATGACCACATAACTGGAAGTCACTATATTGACTTCCCCATCCTCTAACGACTACATACAATCCAAGCCTCTCTTACTGGCTAATAAATGCGTTCTCTCTGCAGCATCTCATTACCGATTTTCTCTCTTCTCTCCCTGCACATTCCTGAAGTAGAGCCCTACTGGGTAGGGGTTCAGACATTTTTTTTTGTTTTACAGCTCCCCCCTTCTGGGCTCCTGCATTGATAATGGCCTATTTTTATACAAAAAAAGACACCATTTTAGTTTGTGGATTTTTGGTTAAGCTTTTCAGGAGGCAAGATGTTTTTCCTTCTGCTCCTGTTTTTCTTTTCTTTTAATTTTTGGGAAAGAACGCTTGGACTTTCAGGAGGAGTAGAAAAGGTATTCTTCTTCCTCTTTCTAAGGAATATTTTCTATGTTTTAATGTTCCTTTGAAGGAAGTTTTATCCACCTATTCTTCTCTTGTTTTGGATTGTTGAGACCTGGGTCTTTTTTTTGGATGTGCCCTGAATTCCCTTAGGCAGAGGAATTTAACTCCATCAACTGCGAGAGCTTCAAGGAATCTGGGACATCAACCATGTTCCTGAAGAGGAAGGGAGAAGGGAAGGAGAACGGAGCTACCCATCCAGTGTTAACCGCTTGGAATAACGCCAAAATAGTCTGGAGTTGGAGGGAAGTTGGGAGGTGCCATCCAAGTACCAATCGGGGAATGGAAGAGGTTGGAGAAGCTGTAAGAAGTCTAGCCAAGACATCTTGACTAAGGTGTGACAGATTGGAAACTGAAATACTGTATCTCCTCAAGATCATCCAGTAGCATAGTCAAGTGGGGAGGAAGCTCCAGAACTGCCACTCAAATTGGGAAGGGATCTGGATTGGGATTTCAAATGTTGGCAAGGCAGATAGTCACAGATTTATCCAGATGAAGTAAATCCAGGGCAGGTGCAAGGCACCCTAGGTGAAACTTTATCCTTGTGGCCCCTCCCACCCCAGTCACACTCTCCCCACACACAAACACATATGCATTTATAACAGATTTTACATGATAAAGATCAATCTTCTGAGGTAAAAATATTACTTATAATAACATCTATTTGCATGCAGTGCTGTGATGCCAACCAGAAAACACTGCAAAAAAAGACAGTTGGAACCAAAATGAAATTAAGCCTATTGTAACACATGTTGAGTGTGGGCATGGTCTTCAGAAAGCCATGAGTAACCTGACTTGTAATTACAATATAGTAAATCCCCCATATCACAACAGCATTAAATGCCAGCACTCACACAAGTGGTATTTCCTCCTTTCTGCATGTGGACCCCCTGCAGCACTTCCTCTTGTGGACTCCGCCATGGATGGAGGAGATGCTGTCCCTGTGCTGCCTCCAGAACAGTGGGGCTCTGTGCGGCCATCTATCCACCTAGTGCTTCCACTGGCCCCGAGTAAATCTCATGTATAAGATTGTGTGATGATAGCACTTATAATATCATGATTTCCCTGTACGTACCAGGATCAGTCCAGGACACCTGGGTTGTGACTCCGCACCAGTAGATGGAGACAGACTAAAACTTGTGGGCGGAGCATATATGCCCCTGTGCCAGTCACAGCCCCTCAGTCTTACTCTGTCTCCAGTAGGTGGTGCAGGTCTGGTCACAGCCCTGTCGGGCCTGATTCTGTGTGGTTAGTCAGGTTCGCTTTTGTGGTTGATTTTATTAGGCCTAACTTGGTTTTTTTTTTTTTTTTCTTCAAATTGGGTTTTATTTAATCTTGTTTAATTCTAGTCCCAGTTGCCCTGCCTCCCTGGGGAGTTGAGAGGTCCTGAGGGGACTACCCTCCCCAGGTTGAGGCCGCTGCTAGGGTTGAGGACCCGGCTGGACTAGTAGCAGCGTCAGGGGTGACACCGGGGAGCCCGGTTCACTCACCCCTGCAGGACATAGGGCTTTTCAGCACCTGGGACAGCGTTTTTTTTCTTATTTAAAAAAAAAAAAAAAAAAAAAGTGTTTTTTACTTTTGTTTTCAGTCGGCTCTCCGTTCCCTGGCGTTGCGCTCCGTTCCGCTCGAGGGGGGGCGTCTTCGGCAGGGGGGAGGTCGCCGATTTTCGCCGCGTTGAATTTCTGTGTTTATTCGGCGTCCCTCAGTGCTTTTCGGCGCGTCTTTGGTTTCCCGCGGTTTTTTGCAGGGCCGCGCGGCTCGCAGTGCAGGGCCTGCGACTCGGCGCGCGCGCGTCTCTCCCGGGACGGGCTTTGCTCGGCCTGCGTCCCGGGAGACGAGGGATCGTCGGCGGCTCCTCGGGGGGCCCGTTCCCGGGTTGCGCGATCGCCGTCGCAAGGGGGGGGTCCCCCTGATAGGCCTCCTGACCCGTTCCTGGTCAGCGCGGGAATGGCGGCCATTTTGTCTACCGGCCGGGTAGCTTCGCGGGAAACGGTGGGGGCCTCGGTTTTACCTCCTACGCTTTCCCCGCAGCGGGGTGCAGCGGTGGAGGTCCCTTCAGAGGGGCCCCAGTCCCGGGGGCATTCGGAAAGCGACGCAACGGATTCGGGCAAGTTTTCTGAAGATTTGGCGCTTTTGCTGCGCCGTTATAAGCGCAGCAAGCGCAGACGGGGGGACGCCTCGCGTTCAAGGGTCCACCGGTCCCCGCCGCAGTAGAAGATGGCAAGGAGGGTGGCGAAGACCACCCAGAGAGCGGCCTGGGGCAAACGGCTTCCCCGAGGGGTGCCGCAGAACTCGGATTCCGAAGATACCTCCGGGGCGGACACAGAGGCCTCCGAGGAGCCCCTGCCTGGGGCCGGGACGGCAGCAGCAGATGGCTCGGCGCAGCCCAGTACAGGTAAAGGAGCGCAGGCCGTCGACGGGGATGACCCCAAGGTGGTGCGTCTGTTCCGCAGAGAGGAACTGTCGCCACTCATTCCGGCCATTCTCCAGGAGCTGGGGATTGAGGCTCCTCCGGTGGTGGTCCGCCAGGAGGCAAATATGGATCCTGTTCTGATTGGGTTCACAGGGCCGGCGGTCGTTTTTCATTTTTTCGTCCACGGATATCCTCTTCAAGGAATGGGATACTCCGGAGTTAGGTCTGAAGGTCAGCAAGGCCATGGACAAACTTTACCCTTTGCCGGAGGACGCGCTAGAGCTCCTCCGACTCCCAAAGGTGGATTCGGCAGTGTCAGCTGTCACGAAGAGGTCTACCATCCCGGTCACGGGAGCGACAGCCCTCCGGGATATTCAAGACCGTACGTTGGAGGTTCAACTCAAAATATTTTTGAGGTTTCTGCCCTAGGGGTGCGTGCCGCCAGTTGCACAAATTTTGCTATGCGTGCTAGTCTGCGCTGGACTCAAGTCCTGCAGGCGAATGCGGGTCTCTCTTCAGAGGAGGCTTCCCAAGCTGACAGATTGGAGGCGGCCATTGCCTATGGCGCGGATGCATTCCATGATCTTTTGCGCACCTCAGCTAGGTCCATGGTGGCAGCGGTGTCGGCACGTCGTCTCCTTTGGCTGCGCAATTGGGCAGCGGATGGCTCTTCCAAGGCTCACCTCGGGGCTTTTGCCTTTTAAGGGGACATTGCTGTTCGGCAAGGAGTTGGACGATTTGATGGTTTACCTGGGGGGGAACCGAGCGTTTAAGCTGCCGGAGGATAGGACCCGGTCGAGATTTTCCTTTTCAGGCAGAGCCCGGTTCAGGGGGCCCAGGAAGTCTAGGCCACAAAGATCCTCTGGACCCTAGGCCGTCTTCCTCTCGGTACACCCGGTGGCAGCAGTCCTTTCGGGGCAAACGTTTTGGCCGGCAAGGAGGGGCCCCGTCGGGTGCGGGGTCCAAGCCTTCGCAATGAAGTTCGGCCGGCCCATCCCTCGTCGCGTCCTCGGCACGCTGTTCCAAACGTGGGGACGCGTCTATCCTTATTCCTCGAGGAATGGGCCAGCGTGACATCGGATCAATGGGTCCTCGACGTGATAAAACATGGCTACGAGTTAGATTTGGCTCGCATCCCAACGGACAAATTCCTGGTCTCACCCTGCAAGGATCCCAAGAAGAAGGCGGCGGTGCTAGATACCATCCAAAGACTAGAAAGACTGGGAGCCATCTCGCCGGTTCCGGCCGCTCAGTACGGCAAGGGCCGGTACTCCATTTACTTCTTAGTCCCCAAGAGAGACGGCACTTTCCGCCCAATTCTGGATCTGAAAGGAGTCAACAGATGCCTTCGAGTCCCTCACTTCAAAATGGAGACCCTTCGGTCAGTGATCGCGTCAGTGCGTCCCGGCGAATTCCTGGCGTCCCTAGATCTCACAGAAGCATACCTTCATGTGGAAATTCAACCAGCGTTTCAGCGGTTTCTGAGGTTTGGCATTCTGGGCAGGCACTTCCAGTTCCGGGCGCTTCCGTTCGGCCTGGCGACAGCGCCTCGGACATTCACGAAAGTGATGGTGGTCGTGGCGGCGCAGTTGCGGCGGGAAGGCCTGCTGGTTCACCCTTACCTCGACGATTGGCTGAGCCGGGCGAAGTCTCAGAGTCTGTGTCGGCAGGCGGTGGCCAGGGTGTTACAGCTCTTGCAGTCCCTGGGCTGGGTGGTCAACTTCAACAAGAGTTATCTCGAACCCTCTCAGTCCTTGGAATATCTTGGAGCCCTGTTCGACACGTAGCGAGGCAGTGTGATTCTCTCGCAGGACCGGATATGCAAACTGCAGTCTCAGGTGCTACGTTTTTTGTCGCTACACCGGCCACGAGTCTGCGATTACCTGACGGTTCTGGGGTCTATGGCATCCAAGCTGGCGTTAGTCCCTTGGGCGTTCGCTCATCTATGGCCGCTGCAGTCCTCATTGCTTTCCCGCTGGAAACCGGTTTCCGAGGATTTCTATCTACCTCTACCTCTCGAGGGGCAGGCGTGATCCAGCCTGAGCTGGAAGTCGGTTCAGGGTCTGTGGTCAGAGTCGCAGACCCGGTGGTCTATCAACCGGCTGGAGACCAGAGCGGTCCGTCTGGCGCTGCAAGCTTTTCTACCCCTCGTGCGCGGACAGGCGGTCCGGGTATGGTCGGACAACGCTACCACCGTGGCTTACATCAATCGCCAGGGAGGGACAAGAAGTCCTCTAGTGGCGGAGGAGGCGCGGCTCTTGATACTCTGGGCAGAACGGCATCTCAGCCATCTCGTGGCTTCCCACGTAGTGGGAATCGACAACGTCCAGGCGGATTTTCTCAGTCGTCACCGCTTGGATCCCGGAGAGTGGGAGTTGGCGGACGAGGCGTTTCTCTTCATTCGCCGGACTTGGGGAATGCCCCACATGGATCTGATGGCCACCTGGCACGACGCGAAGGCTCCGCGATTTTACAGTCGACGTCGCGAAAGGGGAGCAGAAGGAGTCGACGCGTTGGTGCTTCCCTGGCCGGTGGATGTGCTTCTCTATGTGTTCCCACCGTGGCCCATGATCGGAAAGATCCTACGGCGCATAGAATTGCATCCATCCAATGTGATCATGGTGGCGCCGGAGTGGCCACGCCGTCCGTGGTTTGCGGACCTGGTCCAGCTGTCAGTGGCCGCACCCCTTCGTCTACAGGGATTCCCGGGGTTCCTTCGTCAAGGCCCCGTCTGTTTGGAGGATGTGGCTCACTTTTGTCTCGCAGCATGGTTTTTGAGAGGTATCGGTTGAAGAGAAAAGGCTATTCGGATGCGGTCGTTGCTACGTTGCTGAGATCCAGAAAACAGTCTACGTCCCTAGCTTATGTTCGGGTCTGGGTAGTTTTTGAGGAATGGTGCATGGAGTGGGGCCTAGACCCCACTTCCGCTTCTATTCCCGATATTCTGGCTTTTTTCCAGGCGGGGCTCGCCGAAGGTTTAGCGTGTAATTCCCTTCGGGTTCAAGTGGCGGCGCTTGGCTGTTTGCGTGGTAAGGTCCGGGGGATCTCTCTGGCTCTCCACCCGGATATCTCCCACTTTCTTAGGGGGGCTAAGCACCTCCGTCCTCCGTTGCGGCCCCCTTGCCCGTCTTGGAACCTCAACTGGGTACTCTCAGCCTTATGCTCAGTGCCGTTTTGAGCCCCTGAAACGTTCTACGCTCAAGGATTTCACCTTGAAGACCGTATTCCTAGTGGCGATTGCATCGGCCCGTCGTGTTTTCAGAATTACAGGCGTTGTCCTGTAGGGAGACCTTCTTGCGCATCTCCGATTCGGTGGTCTCCTTGCGGACGGTTACCTCCTTCCTTCCTAAGGTCGTGTCGTCGTTCCATTTGAATCAGTCAATTGAACTTCCCGCTTTCTCGGTTGCGGAGTCTTCGGACCCGAAAACAAAAGACTTGAGAAAACTAGAGGTGCGGAGGTCCCGGCTTCGCTATCTGGAGGTTACTAATCCGTTTCGGGTGACGGATCATCTGTTTGTGTTAACTTCGGGTCCAAAGAAAGGTGCTGCGGCGTCCCGCACGACAATTGCCCGTTGGCTCAAGGAAGCCATTGGTTCTGCGTACATTCTGCGCGGAAAATCGCCGCCGGTGGGTCTTCGGGCTCATTCGACACGCTTTGCAGGGCGGATACCTGGAAGTCGTTGCATACCTTCATTAAACATTGCCGGTTGGATGTTCAGGCTACTGAAGCTGGGGGTTTTGGAGAGAGGGTACTCCGAGCGGGACTCTCTGCTTCCCACCCTCGGTAAGTTAGCTCTGGTACATCCCAGGTGTCCTGGACTGATCCTGGTACGTACAGGGAAAGGAAAATTAGTTTCTTACCTGATAATTTTCGTTCCTGTAGTACCAAGGATCAGTCCAGGATCCCGCCCGCAGTGTTGCGTTATAGTAACGGAGAGTCCGCTCATTATTGTGTTTTTCAGTACGCTGATCCATTCGCTCTCCCGGTTGGGGAGTCTGGTTCCTGTAGGGGTGTTGGTTTTCTTTTCCCTACCAAGTTGTATGGTTAGCTATGGTTGCCTTTTGGCTTTTGTCTACTTTGACATTACGTATGACTGAGGGGCTGTGACTGGCACAGGGGCATATATGCTCCGCCCACAAGTTTTAGTCTGTCTCCATCTACTGGTGCGGAGTCACAACCCAGGTGTCCTGGACTGATCCTTGGTACTACAGGAACGAAAATTATCAGGTAAGAAACTAATTTTCCTTTATTGATTTGGACCATCAGTAAAGTTATGTTGGAACATTATCATGGCCTCCAGCATGAGTGGCCTGACGGTGACCTTGACCCCCTCATTGGCCCTTAACCACCCATCTGAGGCTAGGAGAGAGTGCTGTGGACCCTAGGGCACTGTCCATCCCTGGCCTCCAGTGTGATTTGTGCTAACAAGGGTTAACGTATTTATGACAGCACCTTGGAGACTGCCTACAGGGAATCGTGCAACAGAATGGATTGGTAGAAGATAAAAAGATTGAGGGGACATATTATATCTCTGTATTGAATGGTGTGCCCTGGGACTTCAGTGGAGGCTATCAACCTAGGGGTTACACTCATGAGCTGCATTTATTGGGCAAGTTGCTCTTATCTATGCTGTTTTCCTTTGCCTCCAACTCCTACCTTGATTAAACTACTCTGGTTGCTGATAGCTTTGAGGATAAAGTTAAAAATCTTAGTGCTGATTCACAGAGCTGTGAACTATGATATGCTGACCTGCCTGACTACAGTAGGAAAATCTTTTAAGCCTCTTCAGTCTTTAAGATCTTCTGGCCAAAACTTTCTGGAAATGCCCCCTTTTCATGTAGCCGGCTTACGTGAATGCAGTCCGAGAATGTTCTCAGTGGCCCTATTTGCTGGAATTCCCTACCCAATGATTTAAGAGCAGAACGTTCTCTTAAAGTCTTTAAGAAAAAGCTGAAAACTTATTTGCACAGGCTTTTGGCTACAAAGATGGTAGGGAATTGGTATGAGTTAAGTTTTTTATCCATCTTTTTGCAGTGCTATCTTGCAGGCTAACAGTTGAGTATATATCTTGAAATTGATGATAGCCATTATAGTTTTACATTGTTTGTGAAATGTTTGAGAGATTTTATTTTGACTGTGACACTTATCTGCTTGCATTTGCAGATAGGCAGCGTATAAATCTTTTAAATAAAATAACCGCCACCTCCACACTTTCCAGCTTGCTGTGCCATAGGCCTGGAATAGACTTCCTAGGTCTGTGCATCATGCTCCCTTTCTAACCATATTCAGATCTAGTCTTAAAAATGCCTTTTTGAAGCTGCTTTAAAATCCTAAATTCTTTATAGTAAATACACTTTTGGTAGCCTCTTGTTTGTTTTGACTAGACTGTAAACTGTAAGGAGCAGGGACCATCTCTTATGGGTGTCTGTACAGTGCTGCATATGTCTAGTAGCACTTTAGAAATTAGATAAATAATAGTAATAGGTGTAATGTCACTGGTGATATAACAAGTATGGGCCAGTTAAAGATGTGCGAGATGTAACTTGTTTCATGTCTGCATCTGCAGCATAATGGAGGGATCGGAGAATTGCTTAATAGACTGCGAAAATAAAAAGTCAAACTAGCTTTAAGTAGAGTGATATAATTTTTATCTTGTGTACTTCTGAAATATTTCACACTTGGTGGTGGGATCCCTTTAATAGGTGCTGATTGTGCTGTTATGGTACAACTGGTTTTCTTCCCAGGCATGGCTGGTTGGAAATTGAAAATTTACATTTGGGATACAGCAGCAAAGATATGCAAATTGAGCATAAGGATTGGCCTATTCTGCTGAGCCAGTTTCTGAGGTTGCATCTGTTTGCTGCTAGACTCCAACTTCAAAGGTCAGTCAGCGCAGCGTGGTGCACCCTGGCTGTGAAACTTTGCACATTTTAAATTTAATTTAAAAGGCTTTTTAAAAGGCTAAAGGAAGTGTGAAGCATACGTGAGAGATCCAAGAATCGTAACAGAGCTGTCCAAATTCCCATCTTACTTAACAGCTTTTTTTTTTACCCAAAAGATAATCAGGAATTCACATTATTGACTGAAATGTTAATAAGAAAATATATAATGACTTGCTTTTGAAAATATAAAGTTTTGTACATTTTTTATTTCAGTACTGATTAACTTAAAGCAGGGAAAGTTACAGTTCAAAGTAGCGCTGATGACCTCCACATCTCCCAGTGCTGGCTACGTTTCACACTTGATGTCAGGCACTGCCGGTGCACAGGCTTGTCTGGGAGCCTTGAGGCTGTTGCCACGGGCTCCACGAAAGCCTTTGTGGCCCTGGTGAGGAAAGGTGTCGGAGTTTCGACGAAGCAAGGAGCTCACCAGCTGCTTCCCAAGCCACCGGTGACTGATCATGTTATAAAAAGTCTGCTGGTTGAGCCGGTAGTAATAGAGGAAATCCACAATCATCAGGAAGAGGATCAACAAACCATAAAACCCAACCCCGAGCAAGGGCAAAGGGCTCCTATTGAAACACAGGCACGATGGAGGGAGGAAGAGAGAGAGAAATCTGAATTAGAACATTATTATGGTTCCTAGACTCTGTCTGTTACTTATTTTTTTATTGGTGTGGAATTTAGATGACTAGAAAACAAGGTGAGGACAAGCACTACCCATGCCTGGATCTAGAGCACTTTTCAGTTTTGATCCTGTTGAAAGGGACTTTGCCCTTTTCAGATCAAGGTCATTTTCAACAGGGTAGGCCCTAGGATTATGATCCAGCTCCCCCTCCCTCTTCAAAGCTGCTCCTAGCTGGTCTGTGGCCATGGGCGTTATCATGCTGCTGGATGGAGGGACGCATGGATTTAACTATCTTACAAGTTAAAAGAAGCACTGGAAGATACGTCTGCTGCTCGTTTTAGAATAATAGTTCACAATATATTTGTTGTTACACAGGGCCCGATACTAAGCCCAAAATGGGGAAAGTCCCTTTAGTATATTTGGCCCATAGAATACAATACGTGGAAAGGAAACCATTTAGGTGAATTTTATAAATTCCGTCTGTCTGAACTGCCTCTTTTTATTGATCACATAATCCATCAATGCAGCGGGGGTACGCTGCTGGATCTCGTCACCATGGGGCTGATGTAATAAGATTATACGGACCCCTCCGATGGCCTTTGATTCTGGAGAACCCAGTACTCCTGTCACAAACAATGTTTACAGACGGCAGGGGTGTTGTCTGTCATTTTCCAAGTAATTGAGCTGTCTCTGTGACTGAAGCGTCCGCAGCTCCTTAGTGCTCCCAGTACCTGTGCACAGATGTGGCAAGGACCTCGGACAGATTCACCCTCATGAGCAGCTCAAACTCCCGTTGGCTGCAGCAGTACTTCAGGGACTCGTTCCCCCGGCGGCAGCAGTGCATGTGCTGCGGCGGGTCGCTCAGGCGGGGACAGTAGAAGCCCAGGTGATAGCGCCCCTCTTCCCCTGCGTAGCCCTCACACATCCGGTGGTTAAACGAGGAAGCTGTCGGAGAGGGGACAGAGAGACAAGTAAAAGGGTCTTCATTAGACAGCGTTTGCCAATGGGCACGTACAGGCCCGGTACACGGACAGATCTCTAAACTTGCATTCAGATGCAGTCCAAAGCGAGTAAGACACAACATGAACGGCGGAGGAAGACTTTGATTGTGTTTCTTTGGGTAGGGGGGGAGAAGGCAAAAGCACCGAGGTTAGAACCTTGTCATCCTGCACGGGGGCCTGCGACCTTCAGTCAGACACCCCCTCCTCTAAATTTACCTCTTGGCAGAAGCGCCAGCCCAGATCCCTCCTACGTGCAGCAGCGGTCCCAGCTGGGCCTAATGCTGGCCCGATTTTGCCCCCAAAGGTTTGGTGACCTAGTTTGCCTAATGGAAGCACCGGCCCTGCCGCGATGGGGCCTCACTGGCACTGGAGGATTTTTGATTCTGGAGCGCCTGGACCTATTCCTTACACTTGCGTCAGGGAAGTACAGCTCTTCCCTGCTTTGTTCACCTTACTTGCGTCGCTGTGGTGAAGCATTTAAAATGATAAATATTTGCTGTGGGGTAAAGGATAGAAAGCTTAGCTGAATACCTCCGTTTCACTTAAGTTTAAATCCTGTTCTTCTCATTGGGGCTTACAAGCATAACACCATAGTCTATAAAATTTCAAAAGCACAATAAAAGAAAGTGAAATCCATTTTAAAATGCAATATTTCCTTCGATATACTTACATAGTATGGCAAAGAACCCTTTTTCTATTGCCTCTAAATATTTCTTTTTTATATACAATATATATAATTTTTATTTTTTTTTTAACAAAAGGTTCATTTCCTATAATCACATGCATGGTTTATACATAAAACCATGATTTTGGCATAAGGATGAATTGTGCTGGTCTGCACATTCTTCCACTCCAAAGTGTGGCTTGTTGGCTTCAGATTCATTCCAGATGTGCTCCACATTCATTCAGCTCCCAGCCTGGATGCTACTGAAAACAATTCAGCTCTACCCGTAATTCAGTGTATGGGCTGAATCTCGCTGGGGTCATGAGATTTAATTACGGTTCCTTTTGTCCTGGGGTGTGGGTTCTCGATCGCTGGGAGGGGGGGGGGGGGGGGCTAGGGCATAGGTGAAATCCCTTCCTTGTGTGTTACCATGGCTCTTCAGGGCAGGCACACTGACAAAACAGGCTGGCCTCATGGGTTGGGTGTTCAAATAAAATTGTACTGCGATTGATTACAACATAATTAAGGTGCATAAATAATATAATGGCCAGTTACATCCAGCTATAGCTGTTGTCGGGGAGTACAGATTCACAGTCTCTACGTTTGTGGAGGTGTCTGGAGGAATAGGCTCCTGAGCCTTGCTTATCATCCATGGGGTGGAGTGGTCCTAGTTGTGGATGGATCCCCTCAGTACCTCAGGTCCAAGGGCAATCCCCATCTTCAAACCAGGCAGTGTCCAATGTACCAGGATGAAAACTCCTTTAGGGAGGACTCCAGATGTCCAACTCTTCTTTAACCAGATCCCTGCACCCCTTCCTGGGTGAAAGGCTTTTACTAAGGGAAAAGTTCTTAATACTTTCCAGATGTCGGTTAGGGAAGGGCGGCAGGAAAAGGTAACTTCCTTCCCAAACTCAGGTAGATAAAAACAAGGAAAGCTTCTCTCTTCATTGCATGTTCACCTTTTGTACAACACTTTGGACCACTCTATTTTTGAATCGGAGTAGTGGTCAATAGGAAATTTCTAATAAATAAATAACCAACATTATGTATAATGAGTGTAGAAAATATTCTCACCACGTGCATGCCAGAGACTGTGCAGGCAGAGAGAAGGCCCGGCTCTACCTTTTCCCATGCACACTTTATCCTGCATTTTCAAAGCAAACTGATGTGCGCTGAAAATACTCAGGCAGTTGGCCAACATGTGCACAGATTAACTCGCACAAAAGTTACATCTGCTTTTTGGAGGGCATAACTTGTGCAGGGTCACCGAGGTTCCTACTTTTCTAAACCAAAAAGCATGCATGGAAGATCCTACTCCGCCTCCCAGGTTGCATCAAAGTCTGAGTAAAAACTCAGCAGCACCATACCTTCCCCCCCCCCCCCCCCCCCCCCCCGAGACATGCGATGGCTGCCTGTGTAATTTAAAATGCTAATCAAAATAAATTTAAAAACAAAACCCCGGTAACTGGATTGCACGCAGACGTTTATAAGCCCCGTGCCCCGTGCTATTTTGCAGTAGTCCTGGTTTGGTGAATAAAACTTTGGTTTCTGCTGGTAAATGTCGTTGGAAGGTGGAGCGGAAGGACATCCTTGGCATGGGTTAAGAGCAGCGGTGAGGCAGATGCTCTCCTACACTCAGACTGCTGCCATTCATTTTAATGCAGCAATCAACACTTTAAATTAGGAGGAGATTTAATTGTTTTACTGTTAAAAAGAATCTGAACAAATTGGAAAGTTTTATCTAATATTAATCCCCTCTCTCCTGTTATCAGACCACCCCCTTCTATCATTAGACCACAGTTAGCGTTCAACTCTATACCGGAATACATTCGCCTAACAGAAAACCGAAACGAGTTCAAAAAAGCTCTGAAAACCTATTTATTCACTTGTGCCTATAACATAATAAAATGAAGATAACAATGCTATTAGCAAACGATTAAGCGCCTATGCTTATAACATAATAAGCTGAACGCATCAATTCTGTCTTCAAACCCCTAAACACTATGGAAGATACAAATATAAATGAATGTAATTTTATTGTATTTTAATGTATGTCAATTATTATGTGTGTTTTATTATGTAAACCGCTAAGATGGTTAGATACCTAACCCTAACGCGGTATATAAAAACTTTTAAATAAATAAATTTAAATAAGTACATTTTCTTGCAGTTTTGGTTTCGCCATAGCACACCTAGAAGCAGGCTCTCCCGCTTCAAACAATTTGCTGAGCATGAGCCAGCGGCAAAGGGCAAGGACATAAGAGGCCTTGGAGCGAACGTATTGCCATTTACCAGGGCTGACCATGGGTTGGGGGGGGCCTGGGACCCCTGCAGCAGCCCTGCCCCAGAAGCGAAGCCTCCCTTCCTGCGTCTTTCCTCTGGCTGGTAGGAGCCATTAGAGGGCCGCGCTCTTACTTACGGCTGCCGCCTCTACCAGCTGCCATCTGTACATGCAGGTCCCACCTGCTCAGACCCTGTCAGGTGCGGCAACCACAGCTGTGAAGTGCTGGCTGCTCTCCTACTGCCTCTATGGGGAGGAGAGGGGGGGAGAGAGAGGAAGGCAGCACTTTTTGTGTCTGGTGGGGGGGAGAGGGAAGAAGGCACCAGTGGGTGAGACGAAGAGCCCCAGCCCTTACACTGCACATGCAGGAGGAGAGGAGCCATCGCAGTTTGAATCCACTGACGTAAAACAGAAATAGCAGCAGCTGGAGGAGTGAGGGGTTAGGGGGTGGCAAGGGGGCTCTTACCTTTCCAAAGAGAAACGAGGAGTAATGCAGCTGAGAGGAGCAGCTTCACTGAACCAGCCTGCTTCATGGCTCAGGCCCTCTGATCCCAGGACATCACTTGCACTGTCATTAAAGTAGGAGAGAGAGAGAGAAAACACGAGAAACCACACACTCCCATTATCTCTTTCGTCCATTACCTGCAACAATAAGCAGGCTTTAAAAGCTATTAAAGCCTGCCTCAGAAGCACATGCAGATTTTTATTCCAGTTCAATGAGTTCCTTTTAGAGGGAAAGAGCTGTACAAGGAAGTATAATTTTTCAAGGGGCCTTTTAAGCTAGAGGTAGTAAGAAGGTATTTAGACTATAGGCACAATGCCTTTTCTTACCTCAACTTAAATTAATCTCCATGTCACAATGCTGTTGGCTAAAATGACTGTAGTTTAAGCACATTGAATTATCAGAGCTCTACGGAAAAAAAAATCTTTTTAAGGAAGGAGATTGCACCCCATTTTCTTACATCTGGATATTGACACGATTGCAAGGCCGCTGTTCCTGAGTCTAAACCTTGCAGTAGTGAATCATTTGTCCAGCAAGGTTTGCCCCTACTGTGGCAATTACTCACCCTGAGCACATCCGCTCCCTGACACACCCACATCCCTCTAACCAGGATTCCCCTCAGGACAGTTCTTGGCTCTCGGGTGCATCCTGGTGGAGTAGTGCTGGGGTATCTTGAGATGTCAGGGTATTTGCCCACCCTGGCACCTCAAGATGCATTTTACCAGTCTAGAACTATAATTTACAATCACCTAAAAAGTGTATAAATTGTAATATCATGCATTGCAAAACTATAGCACTGGCTGCAATAAGTCCGTTATTCAATCAATGTACACAGAAGCTAGGAAATATGTTGTTGTGATTATTTTATTTGGATTTCCCACCTTTTAAAATTTATATATATATATATATATATATATATATATATATATAAATATAAAATCATTCAAGGTGGAGGAACAGTATATTAGGATGGTAACATCCTGCTCAGAGCTATTTCTCTTGTTAAATATATATATATATATATATTCTCACCTATGTATGTATGTATGTGTAGATATATAGACTTGCTGCACATGTAAAACACTTAGACTTTAAATGGCCTTGTTCAAGAATAAAAAATATACTACAAATATAATTTTTGTGAATGCAGTTTAAGAATATTATTTTAGTCTAAAGTGTAATGTTGTAATTTTTTTGGAACTCGCTCCCTCCAGACCTTCGTTTGGAACCATGCCACTCTACATTTAAAGGGAAACTTAAGACTTGGCTTTTCAAACAAGCTTTCCCCTAGAGCCAAGAACTCGAATAAAAGTCTTTTTCAAGCCCACAACGAGTTATTCAGATCTATTATTTTCTTCCTTTTTTCAATCAGAAATTTACACATGCTGACTTCAATGTAAAATCTTGTTTACTTAGTTCTTGTTCAATGTAAAACTTCTTGTTTATTCTGTTCTATGTAAACCGCTATTTGTAGCGATAGTTACTGTTCTTTGTGAACCGGGGTGATATGTATACTATACAGGAACCTCCGGTATATAAATTATTTAAATAAATAAATAAATAAATAAATAAATGTTACCTTAAGCAAGATAGAGGGCTTTATTACTTTGTATCAAGTTCAAAATCATGGGTGAAATGGACAAATTTTTTTTTTTTTTTTAAACACATCACACAATATTCAAACACAGTTTAGTGGTGGTAATGGATATGTTCATCCCAGAATAACTTGAGACATGCACAATTATTGCTAAATCAAAAATACTTGTTATACACTTTTCTCAACTGCTAAATGAGCAATCTGTAAAAAAAAAAAAACAAAAAAAAAATTATATACAGTGTTTGCAGTGATCTTGAGATGCAGATATATACATGTCTGGTAGGTATCTTAAACAATTTTTGTGTAATCTAAAACCATAATCAGGGGATTTTAATTGACCTTGAATTAATCAAACATATGATATTCTAATACCTGAAAAAGGCCTAATTGTATTTAGAAACTTGCTTTATGTAGATAGTAAAATAGAGTTAATTGCTCATTGTCAGCTCCCTTTCTTTTTAAGCTAAGCTTCTTGCCTATTTAATAGAGAAATGCTAACAATATTTTGGAAAATAATTAGATGGCTGATTAACCTTCTGTGTCCTTCGGGTTGTCACATTTGTTCTGAGGCCACATGTTCAAAGCACCATAATTTATTTATTTTAAAGATGTGTGTTCCCTGTCATCCATAATTCAAGGTAGGGCACAACACTAATAGGCCACGCTCACTATTATTGCTACTCGGAGTAAGTAGGGGACTGCTGTAACTTAGTAATGACGGCAGGAAAGCACCAAATGGTTCATCCACTCTGCCCAGCAAACTTCTTATGGTAGTATCTGCCGTACAGTGCAGGTTACCCCCATGATCCTCTTAAGGGTAGCAACTGCTGCTCCATGCAGTTATCCCTAAGCATTATAATAACCCATAAAAAATGTATTACTAACAACATTTTTACTGGTTGATGAGCCTCCTTGAAAATTCAGACAGTGCTGCTTGATGTGCTTTGCTTATGGATTTGGCCTTCGAAGCAGTTCTGTGCTTTTCCCCTCATCTCTGCGTTATCAATACCCCAGCCCATAACTCAGGGCCCGTATTGATTGTAGTCTGAATCCAATTGCTCTTCCACCCCTTCCCCCCCCCCCCCCCCCAAACTAACCTTTGATACAGCCTCAAGCCAATATCATTGCATTCATAGCTATTGCAGTGGTTGGCACTTCCAGAGGGCTGCAAATGGGTTAGGTTTTTAGGACATCTCTAATGAATCTGCCTGCGAGAGATTTGCACACAATCGAGGCTGTGTGCATGCAATAACTGGAGCGAGCTGGCCAGCCGGAGCTTCCAAACACAAACTATAGGAACCTTTACCATTCAATAACCACACAAATTCAAATAAAGCATTAAACACTGAGTTGGATGCCAGCGGCCACAGCCAGTTATCAGATGCCTTAACAGGGAAATCGAATTAGGGTGCAGAATCCTGCGCGCTTATCTACCTTCCCTGCGGGGGACAGATGCCACGAGCAGCTTACTTTGCGAATCCGCCCTAGCGGAATGTTGTAGGGTCTCGCTGCCGCGAGTCCCAATAAGTGTGAGGAGAACGTCCCGGAGGAGCCCCAAGTTTGCCACCACGCAGCAGGCTTACCCAGAGCCCCTCCTCTGTCGCACTAGAGGTCATGAATATGTCAAGGCACAATCCCAGGGCCTGACAACTCCCCTCTTGCTGTGTACCCTACGAGTGTGGTCCTAGCCACTACTACTTTAAATGGCACCTCCCTGCCCCCGCTATCGCTCCTCTTGGACTTGGTCACTCCTGCCGGTGCGACATGGGGAACAAATCATAAATCAAACTAACAATGAATTAATGATTAGGGTGGGAAATGCTCTGTCCGCAGGAGCCGGGAGAAAGGGATGGTCTCTGTAAGCGGGTGGGATTTAAATATCCCTCTGGTCTGCCCCTGCAGTGACGTCACCTCGTGGTCTCGCTCGACGAATCGGTTGGCCTGGTACCGATTCGCGTACAGATCACTTCGTCGCGCCTGACACCAGGCCAATGGAGCAAGGCTGCGCAAGCCGCCGCAACAAGGACGCTTCACGGTCCAGGGGTGCTCCCCCGTGCCGGCATGATGCTGGCGCCATGATGGATGCTGCCAGGGAGCCCAGCTAAGGTAGATGGGGGGAGTTGGGGGGCCACCTAATCGAATGCAAACCTCTGGCTATTTCCTCCCCTCCACCCAACTTAACGAAGAGCAGCACTGGCTCCAGCACAGCCCTCCCTTCTTTGACAGTATTGGCTGAGGTACAGCACCCCTCTGGACATCTTATTTAGCAATTCTTGCGTTTGACTGGATTTTGTTACCCCGCAAATCTTGGCGCTGTAGGCCACGGTGGAGTTTGCCTAATGGAAGCACCAGACCTGCCCTTGTGGGCTTGGAGTGAATTACACTGCACTCAAGAGCAGTCTGAACAGAAGGGAATTTTTAAAATTAGGGGAGTATAACCTTACTAACAAGGTGCATCTTGCAGGTCTCTTCAGGAAAAGTCCAAAAGCAGGGTAACTGGTCCGCGAGGGCCCCTAACAAGTCGGGTTTCAGGATATCCCTAATGAATATGCATGATACAGATTTACATGTAACGGAGGCAGTGTGCATGCCAAGCTCTCTCGTGCATCTGCGTGAGGATGATCCTGCAGACCCTGCCAGCTAGGGGTCCTCAAGGGCCAGAGTTGCTTACCCCTGATCTAAAATACAAGTAATAAATCAAAGGTGGACAAATAATGCAAGGAGAGCTCTGTAGAAGAACAAAGCTAGGTGCAATACAGCTATAGCTATATTACGTTGACCACTATTGCAGCTTCAAACAGGAAAATTACAGATTATATAGATTATATATATAGATATAGATATATAGAGATAGAGATATAATCTTTAGTTAAAAACGGTCTCTAAGGGGTATAACACCGGGGCCTGGCTCAGGCAGTTTTATGTCTAGTTGGCCCCCGTGGTGCCACAGCCCTTTTTTTTTTTTTTAACTCACCTGGATCCCTTGGCGAAATAGCAGAACTGCGGTGAGCCCTCTCTCTTCTTCTTGGGTGTTGGCAGCATTACCTCTATACCAATGCATCTCTGGGTGATTTATCAAATAGAAACCTAAAGGTCCTTGCCGGAAGGATTCCCCAGAACTTAACTTTGGCCCAATGCCCTTCCAAACCTAAAGGCCTCTTCTGTGTGTGGCAAAATGCCCAGAAAAGCTACCGACTTACAATGCATTCTTCCCTTTAAGAAGTAAAAGAAAAAGTCAGCCTTTAAAAAGAAAAGCGATCAAATAGCATTGGCCCTGGTACAGGCTCTCTAGCCAAGTGAGGTTTTCCATTCATTGTACATCAGGACAGTCTGCTCCGGATGTGGGAGCTACAGTTCTGGCGCTTGCATCTCCAGCAATTGCAGTGGTAATTTTGTAAATAAATAAAAAAAAAAAAAGGGTGCCGGGTGTGATCCAGTGGCAGCTTCAGCCTTCTGCTTTATCCCAATGGGGAAATGGAAGCAAGTTCAGAAAGGTTCCAGGTTGGCGACCCGGCGTGGCCTGGCATAAAAATCACCGCTCAGGTTCCTGCAGCCGAGGAGCACAGCTCCTGGTACCGATCCCGGCAGGTGAGGTCCCGCCTGTACTGGTTGAAGCTCAGATCCTCTGCCACCTCTCAGGCACTCGCTCTCTTGTTTTTCTAGAGCAGAGTAGGAGTTGCCAAGTTGTTTGCATCCCTGACTATCCCCCAAGTGGCAGAAGCGCCTGAGATGTTCCAAGCTGGGCATGTGCAGAGAGTGGCCCCGTGTGGCCCTGCACAGGTCACCGTGGGTTTGTTTGGCAGTAGCAGCAGCACCGAGCTCCCCGCCTGCCACTTTACTCCCAGGCACTCGCTCCGGCTCTGCCTCGATGAGCAGCCACACAAGTTCCTTCTCGGTTTTATTTGTTTCTCTTCACCTTCACTGGAAAAAGGCTCACGTTTTAAATCGAAATTTCGCCTGTTGATGTAATTGCTGCTTTACCGCCTGCATTCTCTTGCTAATGACTCCTGCGGGAGAAGAGAAAGGGAAGCATTTAATTCCCAGGTTTATATGAGAGAAGGCCGGTCACCACAGCAACCAGAGGGGTGGAAAATCGGGTCTGGCCCTGTTTCCTTCGCTGGGGCTCTCCTGATTAATCAGACCTAAAGGGACAGGGAATAAGGACAGGGCAGGGCCCGGGCCTCTTTAGCATAGGGACTGCCTGGGAGCAGCTTCTTTCCTTAAATTAGACGAACAGGTTCCAGGGTTGAGGACCTGGGGTGGAGTGGGGGGGGGGGGGGGGGTCCCCCTGCAAATTAAGGAGACGGGAGAATATAGCATAGGTCAGCTCTGCGGCCTGTCTGTCTGTGTCCTTTTAAGAAGCTGACCAGCCTGTTTAAGAAAAATGATTTCTCAAAAGCAAAAGTTGTTCTTTGTTGGGGGCCCTCTCTCCTTCCCTCTGGAGCCAGCCAACACTTGAGCACTGGAAAAACAAATGCCTCCCATGCCAGCCGATGGAGAGAGGTGCGTTCAGTCAAACCCCTGTTTTTTAAGTGGCATTTGAACACACATTTTCTACACACAAGACTGACTTACTGCTGATGCAGCAAGGAGTTTTGTGAGCAGAAAAGGTACTTTGAAAACAGCACTGTTTAGCACCATTGCATGGAAATCCCAGTCCAATGAGGACATTAAGCAGTACTCCCCGCTGCAGAGAAGCACAGTGCTTGTTACCCAGGTTCTGGTAAGGCTGGAAACTTTACTCCTGGTGAGAGGTAAAATAACCTTTCCAGCATACTGTGCTGGCACAGAAAACCAGGGACAGGTGAAGTTTTTCCTGTTGACCAGGTAGCCGGGTAAGTCTGTACTTATCCGCTAAGTGGCATGGCTGACCGCGATCAGATAAGGGCCAGCAAGCTGAGCCGGCTAAGTACAGACTTATCCAGCTTTCTGGCCAACAGGAAAACTTTTTATCAATGATTTCCCCACCACCACTTCCCAAGCATTCAGCATCTGATGAATGCACATTGTACCGTTTGTTTTTTTTGTGTTTTTTTTTAACTCCCAAAGCATTAGCTTACTGCAGCAGGAGTTAAAACAATTTTTGTGTTAAAACTGAGCTGAAATCCAGTGGGGTTTTTTTAACATAAGATTATTGCATTGGCTTGTCCCCCATCCACTCCCCCATCCAGTCTTCCCTTCCCACCCAGTCAGGCACCAGCTCATCATTAAAAAGGAAAAAAAAGATACAAAATCCATCCCTTTCTCTTCTTTGCTCCTGATAGCCGGCAGTGTTGCTACAATTAATTCTGATGGCCCAGGCACTTGTTTTTCCCAGTTGGGCCTGATCATGGGATCTGCTCTCTGGGAGGGGAGTAATTGCAGCTGACTGCTAATGAGTTGGCGTAATATTGAGAGAGCATCTGCTCCCTCCCCTTGTGGCTCCATCTCCTCCTGCCTTCAGTACAGGAGGCAAGTACTGAGAGTAGAACAGACTCTGCACCATGCCAGCTGCTGCTACTTGCGCACCAGCACCTGAAGGTCTGCATGGCAGAGCAGAAAGGGTTAGGAAAAGTCACTACGGGCAGTGATGCAGGATAGGTTTTGTTGTCTCCTTATCCTCTTGCACTTGGCATTGCTTAGCGGACTGGCAGAAAGTTTGCTGGGGACCAGTGCCAGGACTGTTGCTTGAGAAACACCAGATTAGAAGTTTACAGGCATAGTAATGGCATAAGAACATAAGAAATTGCCATGCTGGGTCAGACTAAGAGTCCATCAAGCCCAGCATCCTGTTTCCAACAGAGGCCAAAACCAGGTCACAAGAACCTGGCAATTACCCAAACACTAAGAAGATCCCATGCTACTGATGCAATTAATAGCAGTGGCTATTCCCTAAGTAAACTTGATTAATAGCCATTAATGGACTTCTCCTCCAAGAACTTATCCAAACCTTTTTTGAACCCAGCCACACTAACTGCACTAACCACCTCCTCTGGCAACAAATTCCAGAGCTTTATTGTGCATTGAGTGAAAAAGAATTTTCTCCGCTTAGTCTTAAGTGTTAGGTTGTCTAAGATTCCTTGATATAAAATCTAAAGCTATGCGCCAGTGTCTGCTGAGAATTAGTGATGTGAAATCTTAACATGCACTATTTGATTTGGCCATCATGGGTGATCAGGCAATAAGAGCATACTTTTATAGATGCAAAGTTAGTGAGACATGGGTGTCCTGACAAAAGATGAACCACCAATCTGAGAAACATTTGCCAAAGAAGATGTTTCATCATGGTTTATAACTAATGTACTGCCGAGCTGATAGCACTTGAGTGCAGATGCATCCCTACTTCTAATGCCGAGTGGTTCAGCAACTTTATCTGCAGAGATGCTGTGCATTTGTTTAAAATGGAATAGGAAGTGTCAATATTTTCTATTTTATTACTTTTTAAACATTGTTTTACTTACATTTCATTTAAAAAGCTAGTAAGACACTAGGGCCCCATTCCCTCCACCCCAAAGAGTTTGGGTTGGTTCCTTGCCCCCAGTACCCTGGCAAAGTTATTTTCTTTCTAATGCACCTTTTTAAAGTGAATTGCTCAAAGCACGGTTCATCTTATACAATAAAATTACACTTTAGTAACCGAGATTAAAACATAAGTAAATAGCTAAAACAAGAATAAAATAAACACAATAAACTAACAATATTTTAATAATAAGTCAATACAAGCAAAAAAAAGACCACAATGGTCCCTCCAGGCTGCCTAGCAGGGCGTTTAGGATGATAAATTGGCACTCTATGCTGATTATCCCCTGTGCCTTCTATTTGCTCAGCACAGGGGGTATCATTTTTTTCAAGCAGTGCCACAGAGAAAATGTAATGCACAACACAGGCAGTGTTATTTTTTGCACACCTCTACTTTTTCAGAATAAAGGTCAACAGTTGGATTTTAGATTTGGAAAGGTGAGCAATTAATTTAAGTTTTAGTTGTTTTGCCTTACATTTCTGCTATTTGTTTTAATTTATAATTGTATTCTATGTAATTGATTTTTAGTTCCATTGTACAGTTCTGTTGCAAACTTTAGTAAATTAAAGCAATGTACAACATATAATTATAAAAGCAATATAGAAAACAAACTAAAAAAAACTAATATTTAGGTGCAGATAAATACTAAAGGTTACAGGGCAGGGAAGAAATCTTTTGCCCCAGTACAATAAAACTGGGGAAAAAAAAAATCAAGAGTTTTTGGTTTAAGGTTTTGTTTCTTACAGGATGGGCACAAAATAACAAGAGCAACACGTTTTCGAAGATTCAGTTTTTGTAAATATTCTTTTTCGTTGCCGCTATGCGCAGTAAGGAAGACAAAGCAGGAGCATCCTGCTGGAAACCAGTTTCACCGCACTCAAACAGACCAATGCTACACCGTGAGCGGGCTGCAGCGCACAGCTCAACCCACAACTGGACGCCTCCCTAACTCCCACTGCAAAACAGGGGGATAGCATGTCCAAAATGCGCATCCAATCGCACGCATAGATAACAGTGCTCATCACATGCAAATGCATATTGATGAGGCTATTATCTCTTTGCCCCCATGCAAAAAAAAAAAAAAGTGTGCCTGAGGTGCACATTTTTACTTGCATTTTATGTCCCCCCCGCCCAAAAAAAAAGAAAGGGTTCTGGCGGTCAGGTTAGGAAAAGGGACGCTCTAAAACTGAGCGTCCCTTTTCCTAAGTGGCTGACAGCCACCTCTCCCGGGTGCTTGCTGCTGAGGAAGCGCCAGGGGCGCGCAATTTCCCCTAGCGCCACCATTTTACGCCAGCAGCCCATTTGCATTGGGTGTCCTGGAGAGGTAGATCGGCGTGTCTTAAGGGGGCGGGGCTCAATCATGAGCGCCCCTTTAATGCGCCCCGATATTGCATCGGCCTGAAAGTGCAGAAAACTGATGGAAAATTTTGCTAACAAGTCAAGTCCTGAATACGAACCTAAAAACAAACTGGGCCCGTTTTTAAGAGGACACAGAGGTTTGCTGGTCGTGATGATGTGTTAGATTCCAAGGAAAAAAAAAACATTGGCCCCACAATTTGAAAGCAGAGTGCTGTACGCAGGTGCGAGAAGGATTGTGCTGTCAGTGTTGCACTATTTTTTTCCCCAACTTGTAGACAGGTTTCTGGCAAAGGGGTGGCCAGAACAAGCTCAGCTTTGGTAGCCTCCAGTAGAAACACTCCTCCCAGTCTTTCCTATAGCAGATTTTCCTGCAGTTATCCCCCCATAAATCCATTCAGCACTCGCAAGACACAGTTTGCGCTCCTGCAGTCTGGAATATATGGGGCCTGCTAAACTCAAGATTTTTGTACCTGCCTCATGCCAGACGCAGCAAACAAATGAGGTCAACCCCCACATCCGAAGACCCATGCCCAGCGGAGTGCAGGAAGGGGGAAAAAAACTCAGCCAACAAGTAAAGAAATAATGTTTCCAATATTTATTGTAAAATCAGTTCTATGGTCTGACACACTTAACATGGGTCTGTATTTTGGTACATTTGCCTGACGACACTGAAATGCTATGAACTGCACACACACACTTCTTGGTTCATCTGTGATTTTGTTGTAGGAATCCATCCAGATGATGAGTATGATTTAAAAAACAAAAACAGCTTTTAACCAAAGAAACACTTTAAGCTTTGTCAGGTGGTGGTGGGGTAAAGACTTGTGAAATCAGTTTCACGTTTCTACAAAAGAGTCTTATTTATAAAAGTTCTTATCTGGAAATGTCTCCTGCCCCCTCACAGTGGCTCCGAGTCGACATCTCACATGTTCTGCATGTAAAAGAAGCGAGCAGACAGCAGACGGGGCTAATCCAAGAGTGCGGTCAATACTCCAGGGCAGCTGAAGGCGGTATCCGCTAGGTTTACTGCGGTGACACGGACACTGTTCTATTAGGCTTTTTCTATTTGCTCCAAGATGCACATAAGCAGTCCATAAACGTGGTTAGTGCAAGCAGCTGTGAACCTGAGAAGCCGGGGTTCAAATCCTGCTGATGCTCCTTGCGATCTTGGGCAGGTCGCTTCACTCTCCAATGCCTCAGGAACAAACTCAGATTGTGAGCCCCCTGGGACAGGGAAATACCTGCAGTACCTGAATGCAATCCTCTTTGAAAGTGTCATGAAAATAAATAAATAAAATGAATGTAACCCAACACATCCCCAACTCTCTTCTCCCAAGCATCTGCTGGTCTGCCTCCGCTTCTCTGTCGACACTCGAATAGCTTAGGCCCAGCAAATCAATACGCTGCTTCAAGCGAAAACAGAGCCAAAGCCGCACTCGCATAGCCAGGGCAAGGGGAGGGCGGTGCTCATGGGGAAACAGGTCTATCTACCGAATTGTGCCATTCTTTTCTCATTTAATGGAAAATTGGTTCTTACCTGCTCATTTTCGTTCCTAGAAAGCACAGAATAAAATGCGATGGTCGGCTGCTCTTAAGAGGGGTGAATGTTGCACGCCAGAGCGGCTGGCCCGGCAGCGCTCGGCACAAACAGTGCCAAAGCCATTATTCAAAGAGTGTCAATGCTAATTAATATGCCACGCCTAGACCCAGATGCAGTGGCGGCAGGGTTACCCCACAAGCAGAGGCTCCACCCTGGACAGAAGAATACAGTGGGGTTTTCATAAGCAGCAGTGGGGTACAGTCCCGTCTTTCACTTCCTCCAGTTCTTTCCAGCACGTGGCATACGTTTAAATATTAGCATTGTCTACCACCCCCACTCCTATTTTTTTTTTTTGTTTAAAGGCAACACAAAAGTAAAATCAAGATGAAGAGGATTTCACTTGGGTAAGGATGGGCACTGAGTATCCAAGGTTGCAGGGCTACACTTAATAGGAGCACAGCTGGAGCCAGTGGTTTCATGTACTGGAAATTAAGAGGAAATAATGGAAGGAGCATTTATGCACAGCAGTCAAACAGTATGAACCAAATTATCTTCATGCCATTAGTGTAACTACAATTAAAAAAAAAAAAATCCTGCTTCATTTTATGATCTTTCACAAAAACATTCTGAGTGAGTGAGTGAGTGCAATAAGCACAAAGGACCTTTTAAAAGAGAAGTCATTTTATAGAAATTAAACCATGATAGGTCCAATTGATAAAGGACATTCTTCCATTTGTGTGCACATGGGATACACCTTTCATAAAGCAGTCGTTCATAAAATCAGCCGAGATTACTTATTAAAAGTCATAAGACACACCCTGCATCTCACATTCAATTATCACCACACAGTAATCAAAACAGGAAAGAGGGGTTTTTCGTTTGCCTATAGCTATGACCATATCAGAGTAACACATCCAAAGAGAGCCATGTAGTCTAATTTTTACACGCGTCACCAACAAGAACACATCTGTAACTAACTGTGTACTGCAGTGACATATAAAATATACACACAAAGCAGAATGCCTTGCTTCTAGACCAGACATTGGCATTAGTCACAGTGAACATACAGGCCCCTTGTGAATAATTATCCTCCGCCTCGTACACGTTTGGAAGCGAAGTCCTTCAAACGTTCTGGCCTAAAACATCCCACAACTGCAAGGAGTGAAAAACAGGTCCAAAAGTCCAGAACAGCTGAGTGCTAGAAAAAAGGGTCAATTAAGATTTGTCATAGTACATCATTTAATGATCCTGGTACTACAGTATCACACAAGATAACGCAAGAAGTTACCCACAGTTTAGGCTACTGGGAGAAAGAGAAAGGAAGTAACAATGGAGCCCAGACTAACACAATAAAAAAAAAAAAATAAAAAAATACTTGCAGTGCTTCCAGTGGGGGAAAACCAACAAAATAATTTATAACGGCTCTGAGTTGCAAAGGGTTCATGAAAATACCAATATGCCATTAGACTCTGCCATTCCTGTGCCTTTGGGTTAATGTACTGCTAGGCCACTGGTCTGATGAAGCATTAGGTTACTCTAGCACTAGGCCACCATATGGATGTGCTACGAAGTCTCTGTAGCACTAGCACACATGAAAGAGTAACTGAACCAGCCCCACTGATGTCAGAAGTCTGCAGTGAAGGATCAGAGCCTTTGCAGCCTGTAGGAGATGAAGATATTCTCTACACAGTCTGTTACTCCCAGACATTTGTTTCCTACTCTTCTCATCTTCCCGGCAGAATCTTGAACGTAGAAAGGACAAAAGCAGCCTGGGACCCAACTGCTACCACAGTTCCATGAGAGGACAGTGAACAACTGCGAATCGTCACCTTGCACGCACACCTCTGCCATTCGTAGGAGGGCTACGCTCTCTCCCAGGTTTCATTACACAAATCCTTCTTGCGCTTCTCCTACCTCCAGCACAGGGCAGTGGGAGATGGGGTAAGACCCGTGTGGCCTGGTACCCAGATTTAGTTTAATCATGTTGTAAAATAACATCTTTAAAAGCCTTCTACTTCTCTAAACTCCTGCACTTGGAGCACCACCGACGAGGAGAAAGCAGTCTCCCAGCTGAGGTGCCTGTGAAATCTCGGTGGTCTTCTTTGCACACCCAGCTGTGAACAGAAACAAGAAGGGGTGCTCCTTGGTTAGCCACTCGGAGCTCAAAGTGACACGGACTCGTCGCGCAGGCCACTCACTCAACCCTTCACGGTGAAGGTTTAGCCGCCTTGTACTTCTGCACCTTCTTTCTTGGTCCGTGAGTTGGGCGGAGTTAGCCAAACCGAATGCGAAAAGTGGAGATCTCCATGGGCTGCATATTGACCAGGGGGCTGCTGCTGTTGGAGGAAGAGGCCAAGAGGTACATCAGAGTCAAGGAGGTGGGCTGCAGGGTCCCCACGTCCAGCCCCTGGAAGAGATCGCCAAGTGACAGCTGTACGAAGAGAGAGAGAATGAAAGGTAAGAGCTGGTGAGAGACTGAAGGGACAGGGTTTACGGTCAGCGTTGGGCTAACTCGCCACCAATTCTGAACATTTCCACTTTTAAACTAGCTTTAGAGCAAATGGAAAGAATCTACACTGAATCAGATAAGAATATATACTCCAGCAGAGGGCTAAAGGCCCAAAGACCCTCCTGAAACATTTTTCGACTCCTAGCCCTGGGTGGGAAAAAACCAAAACAAAAGTTTTTCCCCTACATTTTTCTGCTTGCTATATTTTCCTAGGCCTTCGTATCTCTGCTCCAGCATGTGGCTTCAGACTGCCTGTGACACTTACTTTCCCCTGACTTGTGGTACAGTTAAATCCCAGATTTTTGGCCTCCAGCCCACAGTCAAATCCTTTCCTGTGCAATATCAGTGCCACCTCCGGCATAGGCAATCCATCATCCTGGAAACAGGGTAAAAAGAAAACTCAGTGCATAAGAGAATTTGCAGGCGTGTGTATCTGCATATTATAAGATTCACAAGGATACACGGTGGTGCAAGAATGAAGGCAGTTAGTGGTATGCACGACCTAACATTACTTTATTTTTGATATAAAAGATTCCTATTTGTAAAAGGGTCAGTCTGACTGGCTAAGGGGGGCAGGAAGACCTGGTGTACAGGGGCAGTTGTCTCCTCTTTTAATGGCCAGAGGGGAAGCAATCTCATCTGTCGTAAACTGCCAGAGAACAGTCTCCCTTCTTGGTCATGGGGCTGACAGGACTCGGTAAGGGAGTAAGGAAAAGGTATTAAAGTTTGGGACTGCAAAAGGGAGAGTCAGAGTTAGTTTAGGACAACAGATGAACTTGAACTACAAAACCCACCAGTGTCATGGTCTGCCCATGTACTTACTGGTTTCAAGATAGTTTTTGCTCATAAAGGCAATGAAGATAAATGTTTAAATAATAATATATTGCAGGTATCACGAGGCGCTTTTAGCTAAGAAACATTTAGGGAAAACTAGGAGCATGGTAAAATTAGGTTTCTTACCTGCTTATTTTCTCTCCTTACCAGACCCGTCCAGATGAAGGGGGTTTTCTCCATTAATAATCAGATGGAGACAAAGAATACAAGCTTCACTGGGACAGAGCACTTATAAGGGATGTGCCACCTGCATTCTCTCAGTGTAATTGTATCCAAGGTAAAATATCCCCCCCACCCACCACGAGCAGCGGTGAGAAGTAAAGATCATCACCAATGAAGCCTCAACCAATTGAAACCCCTTACCAAAACAGGCCTGAAAACCAATGAATTAATAGCAAGGAGACACTTCACAACATAACTTTCTGAATGGACTATAGACCCAGAAAAGCAGGATACAGGTCAAACGGGTGGGATCATGGATTGGGCAGGCAGGACTCAAGGAAAGAAAATTATCAGGTAAGAAACCTCATTTTACCTTCCTTATCGTCCAATCAGACCAGTCCAGATGCACAGGATGTACCTTAGCCACTTCTATCCTTGGAGGGGACCTGAAAGACCTACTCTCAAGACATTCGCCTCAAATGAGGTTGCATCCCTAGCCTGCACATCCAAACGATGTCTGGAAAACGAATGCAAGCTGGACCAAGTCACTATCTTTCAAATGTTCTGTGGCGAAACTATATGGTATTCTAACCAAGAAGTCACCAAGATACTAGTGCAATGAGCCCTGAGACTTCCAGGAACTTCCAGCCTCTTACAAACATATGCAGTAGCAATAGTAGCCTTAGAAGCTTTCTCCCCTTTCCTGTGATCACTGAATAGCACAAACAGATGATCCAAATTACGGAAGGAATTTGCCACTTTTAGGCACGCACTAGATGCATCTTTTGTACATCTAGTGCTTGGAGAGGCCTATCGCCTGTCCCCGACCTCCTAAAGGATGGAAACTGTCTATTCCCAGTGCAAAGAGGAGACCACCATACAAATGGAGACCCCTTCCAAAGAAAACTTCAGAAAAGGATCTCTGTAAGACAAGACCTACAACACTGAAATCTCCATGTCAAACAAACTGCCACTAGAAATACCACCTTCAAAGTGAGATCCTGAAAAGAAGGCCCTCTGATGACCTCAAGAGGTATTGTACACCATGCTCTCAACACCAAGTTGAGATTCCAAGAAAGGACCAACTTTCTGACAGGAGGCCAGAGAAGCTTAATCTCTCTAAAAAAATTTAACCAGAACCGGATGCACTGCAAACAGAACACCTGTGAATCTTTCCCCTAACACAGGATAGTACTGTCATGTTAACCTTGAGCAAATTTAGCACCAACCCTTTCTGCAAACCAAACGGCCAAAAGGAGAGGACATCTAGGATCAACGCCAATAATGGAAGAACACCTCTCTCCAAACAGTAAAACACCTTCAAAACCCAAACATACGCCAAGGAAGATGACTAATTTTGGGACTGTATTAAGGTGGAAAACACCTCATCCGAATATCCTTTACTCTTCAGTTTTCTCCGCTCAAAACTCAACCCCCGAGACAAAAGTGAGCCTGCTGCTCTAACACAAGAGAGACCAGAAAAACGATCTCTGAGGGGCCAAGAAAATTCTAAAGTGCAGCCCTGTTTTATTATGCTTAGGATCCACTGGACCGTCGTGACTGTGGTCCACTCCTTGTAAAAGAGAGCCAAGTGGCCCCCTATGACCCAAAGAGAGGAGTGAACCGGTCCCCACTGCTCTGGAAACATTTGGTTCCCCCTATTCCAAGAGCGGAACCGTCTCTGCCAGAACGTTGGCCATGAAAGTACTGGCCCCAGGATTGCTGCCTGCCCGAGACCTGCCTTGAGGAGGGGATGGGAAGGAGCTCCTCGCTTTAGGCTTATCTTCCAGCAATTTGTAGGCCTTGTTGTCCCTCCCCCCCCCCCCCACCAGGAATTTAATGATGTCCTCCAAGCATTTGCCAAAAAGAGCAACCTGCCCCTAAATGGCAAGGAACCCAGCTGCGACCTTGGAAGAAAACATCCGCCAACCAGTTCCTCCGCCAAAGGAGTCTGCAAAAAGAGACAGCTGATATCATAGACCTGGCCGAAGTTCTAAGTAGATCGTACAGTGCATCAGCACTGAAGGCCAGCACAGCTTCTAGCCGCTTAGCTGCAGGATCTCCAAGTCAGACAAGGCCTGTTTGTAACTGCAGCACCCAGCGAAGATCTGCTCTGATCATAAAACTGTGCCCCTGGCAGCCCTCGCACCCAGAGCCGAGCCCTCGAAGATCCTCTAGAGATGCACCTCCAACTTCCCATCTTGGAGATCCTCAAGAGCAGTAGCGCCAGTCACTGGACTGGTCGCCGTCTTGGTAACCACTGACACCGCAGCATCCACCTTGGAAACGTTAGGAAGGTCAAGAGCCTCTTCCGGCAGCGGGTATAAATTGACCCTGGCCCCACTGATCTTCAGGCCCATACCTACCAACATGTGGAATGGAAGGGACGTGGGCAACCACGAAAACCCACGATAACCGTATCCAAATGCAGTGCCTCAATGAACAGCTCCTTGAGAATTGCAGGGATAAGAGGGGCCAATTCCCTAAGGTCTTCAACCACAACCATCGGAGCCCCCGACAATGGTTCATCCGGATCCTGGTGACCGTTATCAGTGTTCACCCCCTGAGGGGTCCGCCCCTTAGGCTCAGCTGGCACCAAGGCCATCTTGCCACAGGCTGAGACGTCAAGGTCCTCAGGGGACGCCGGGATCTGATGCCCCCCCCCCCCCCCCCCCCCAGCTTCTCCAGTTCCCTGGATACCCTGTGCTTTTTCAGAGCTGAGACATCCTCCTTTCCAGGGCCCTCTGGGTCTTGGTAGAGTTGGCAGGGGTTCCCTCATCCAAGTGTTTTTTTGTTTTTGTTTTTTTTTGTGCTGCCTACCCGGCTTTAAGAGCCTTATGTAGCTAAAATATACTATTGGAGAAAAGGCAGAGGAGAAATTCTAAGCCCCCCCGGGGCCCTCCTCCAGCGAAGACACTTGATCACTGGCGATTTCACACACCTCCCCCCCCCCGGAGGCTCCTGGGATAAGGTGGGGGAGGGAATTCCCACTCCCCCTCCGCGGCCCGCGCAGGAGTCGTGAGGACGGCCAACATGGCTGCCATTCATGCGCTGAGCAAGAACGGGTCCCCCAAATCCTGCTACGCCGGAGCGAGCCTCCTAGGCTCCTGGCGAGAAATCAAACATGCCCCCGACACCGTCTCTGAAGTGCTCTCCCCCCCCCAGAGAGGCACCAGGAAACAAAAGCCACTGCACGAGAGTCGCACGCGTGTCACCACAGGCAGAGCAGGCCCAACCACGCGGCATTCGGGCAAACTGGAGAAGCACTGGACCCCAGAGGACAGAAGGAGCGTCGGGGGAGCGGGAGAGACAGCCGACTGCGGCAAAGATAGGTCAGAGTGGCAGCAGCACGGAGAGCCTATCTTCCATCCAGATATATATATATTTTTTTTAAACAAAACTTTAAACAGTCAACACAAACTAGGCTCTGTAGGCTCACTCTGGGTTTCCCCCCAGGTGAGTGAACAAGGCTCCCCGGTATCATCCCAGCCGCTGCCAGACAGGGTAAGCTTGCAGGTTCTCCGACCCTCTGCTCGGCAGCCTCAAAATATCAGGGTGGGTTGTCCCACTAGGACCTGACTACCCCCTGGGAGGCTGTAGAATCTTCCTCTATTGCTTTTTTTTTTTTTTTTCCAGACTGCAGGATTTTGCACCGCCACTATCTGCTGATGGACTCAGGTGGCACCTCAAGATATAGGGCAGATATAGGGCAGTGTCAGTCAAAAACTTCTCTGTCTCCATCTGCTGGAGGGGAGGCAAAACCCAGGAGTCTGGACTGATCCGGGTACGTACAGGGAAAGAAACTTTATTAAGCGGGTACTTCCCTGTCCAGAGGAAGAAGGCAGAGAGGGAGCCTTGGAGGGTTGAGGGAGCCAGGACCCCTGGTATGCTGCGGGCAAACCCAGTTAGGGGTATCTAACCCCCTGGCAGCCCGGCTCCATCTGAGGGATGGCCCACGAAGATGCCTAACACCTCAGGGAATGTCCGTGATCTGGAACCTAAAACTATGGTAAAAAAAAAAAAATCTTTTTCCTTTCCTTTTTTTTTTTTTTTAGCTAACAGCCTGCAGGTGCATCTCTACCATCTGCTGGAGTCGGAGAAATACTGAGGTCCTGCAGATGGCACTCGGTTAAGCAGCAGTGCCTCAAAAGTTTTGTTCTCTGCTGGAAGGGATGAGTAACCCCACTGTTCTGGACTGATCTGGGTATGTTCAGGAAATACATTTTTGGGTCATTGCCGGTAATTTTATGCCAGTTTGTTTTATGAAATGATGATGTCGTCTTGAACTTAATCTGTGTGATGCGCACTGTGTATATATGTCTCTCGTTAGATGTATACTGTTTGGAATCCGCCTTGTACAATGTTGTTTGAGAAAAGCAGAATCCACATCTATTTAAATAACTAATTACTTCATGGAAGGGAGCAATTTAAGTGACAAAGCCTTCTAAGGGGCTGTAGAATTCCTACCTCTGCTTGAAGAGTCCTCATGTTGAGAATGTGGAAGTCACACGGGAAAGTGGCCGAGAGGGGCAGAAAGGATTTCAAGGCCGGGACTCCTTTCTTCACACTGGTAACGGGCATCACCAGGACCTCATTGTTAAGGTGCATGGAGGTCATGTGGCTGAGCAGGGAGGGGTAGCTGATGGGCCGGCTATCCAGAACCTGCAGCAGACAAAAAAAAAAAAATGTATATATAGAGTCCAGGAAATTCACAGCAAGAAGAAACCCAGAATAACTTCTAGAAGAAAAGCTTCTATCCTAGGCCACTTGCTGGGCAGACCGGATGGCCCGCTGGGATCATTTTGTGCCGTCATTTACTACAGCAATGCTTTTGGGAAGTGAGCCAAACGCTCCCCCTTCCATCTACTTGTCAAGAGCTTGAGCTGCTGAATGTAGGGGCAGGAGAGCAATTAGGGCTGGGATCTCTCACACTATCTGACTCTCTCTTCTGTTCTTGCTTTCTCACATCTCTGGTTCCTAGAGTTTCTCTCCTCAGACACTCGCTCTCTCTGTCTGTCCATCTTCTTTCCTGCCCTGAATAAAGGGGGTTTTTTTCTTAAGGAGGCACCAAGACAAGCTGGCTTCCAGGCACTGGCTGTGCACCTCCTGCCTGGGCGGGCTCTGGAGTGCACCTGCCACCTTACTAGATCCCAGCTGCTGGAAGCTGGGGCAGGGCCAGGCCAGGCCCTCATTAAGGCAGTGCTCTCTGGCTCTAAGCACCATAGATAGGGCAGGGCGCAGAGCCAGTTGTTTTAGGGTGCCAGTCTGGCAACTCTGCTGGCAGTTGCCAATACGCATGCTAGAGGCCGATTCTAGTTTTTGTAGAAATTTCAGCAAAGGATGACTAAAATGCAATCAAACACAAAACATACCAAATACACACGTGACTTTTGGTATCGTTTATCTTCTTGTATATTAAACTGGATGAACAACTCTGAAGTATATCAATAAATTAAATTACAGTGAGCCAGTGAAAAAACAAGGAACAGAATGCACCCCTCACCAAAAACCCTTTAAGGTAAAACCAAAAGGAAATCATAAGATCAAAATGAATATAAATCAAGAGCCTCTTTCCCCACCTGGTGAGTATCATCGCCTATTGCACTTCCATCTATTCTCTCAAACTGAACTATTTGGTTTTTCAGGTTCCCATTCAAAAAGGGAACACAGACAGGCAATAGTTTACAGCAAATATGAGACCTTTGGAAGTCTATTCATTTTATAAGTGCCTACCCTGCAATCTCTTTCTTGGTATGTTAATAGTTAATATCGTTTGACATCACTGAGAAAGGCATTTTTAACCCATTTGATGAGACTGAAGTATTCCCTTCGGGGGCACAGCGGTAAATACAGCAGATACATCGCTGAAGGAGAAACTCACATTTAAACTGAAGCAAACTTGGGGGTTTGCCTCTGGCTGGAGAACATCCATCTCCCTAACAGGGTCTAAAGGCACTGCCATTTATTCTGTAAAGGGAATAGCGAGTCGCTGGTGTAAACCAGTCATGGCAAAACTAACTTTTACATTGTTTATCATCTTGTTCTTTCGGTGATATGGAGCACTATGGGGCGGATTTTCAGAGCCCTGCTCGCCGGTAGGCCTATGTTCAATAGGCCTACCGGCGCGCGCAGACCCCGGGACTCGCGTAAGTCCCGGGGTTTTCCGAGGGGGCGTGTCGGGGGCGTGTCGAGGGGGTGGGCCCGATCCGCGTGGCGTTTTCAGGGCGGGACGTAGCGTTTCGGGGGCATGGCCGCGCCCTCCGGACCCGCCCCCAGGTCGCGTCCCGGCGCGCTAGCGGCCCACTGGCGCGCGGGGATTTACATCTCCCTCCGGGAGGCGTAAATCCCCCGACAAAGGTAAGGGGGGGGGGTTTAGACAGGGCCGGGCAGGTGGGTTAGGTAGGGGAAGGGAGGGGAAGGTGAGGGGAGGGCAAAAGAAAGTTCCCTCCGAGGCCTCTCCGATTTCGGAGCGGCCTCGAAGGGAACGGAGGTAGGCTGCGCGGCTCGGCGTGCGCCGGCTATACGGAATCGATAGCCTTGCACGCGCCGATCCCGGATTTTAGCGGATACGCGCGGCTATGCGCATATCTACTAAAATCCAGCGTACTTTTGTTTGCGCCAACAAAAGTACGCCAAATCGCGCTATTTGAAAATCTACCCCTATATATTTTAGCACTAGAAGTGCACAGAAAACATTTTGGCCTAGCTGGCATGCCTCTGCAGTACAGATCTCAGACAGAGACTGTTATCAGCTTCCACTTGTCTGTCCCACACCCGAGAGCTGGCAGAAGTTGGTGGAATTTATTCTAGTTAGGCAGTATGAAATTAAGACACTGGAGATAATCACCCGAGTAGTAAAGATGCACATTACGGAAGAAGGTTCACTGCTTATAAAAAAAGATCTGGGAATCCTTCCAGCTTGGCATCTTACCTATTTGCATAAACCTACTAGCGTATTTGACAACATCTTGTATAATTAGTTTGCCAACATTCTGCCAGTTCTAACTTCTTCTTGATAACTAATCTGTCAAGGTTCAAATAATATGGTTCAGTGAAAGACATTGTGGATCTAGAGTTTTGGGGTTTTGGTTTTTTTTTTGTTTTTTTTTTAGAGGAGCTGCAAGTTTTCTACATTATGTTGCCATAGTAAAGCAGAAAATCAAATTTAATCAAAACCAGTGGGTCACAGGAGGAGAGCTCTCCGCTGGTTGTCCTTATCTGTCAACTCAAATCTTGCAGTACACGCAGAAGAGGTACCTGTCACCGGTGGCTACCTCAATAGTTGGGAGAGCATATTATCCATTGCAACCTCATCAGGTGATGAAAGGCCTCTTTTACGGACTGTTAGTGACTAAAATACTGTACATCTACCACAAACTACTCCCAGCACCAGCTAAAGCACAAACCAAAGGTTGCATAGCCTTAATGTCCTCGCAAGAACAGTTACCTCTCGGCTGCTGCTCCTCGTGCTGGAAAAGACCAGTTCCCTAAACTTGGAGACCAGTTTGGACAGGAAGCTGGAAAGCTGAGAATGGGAAGTGCAGAATCCATGCAGAAACGGAGAAGTGTGTGAATCGATACAGGTGGCGAGAAACAAAAGCATATTGTGTATGTTTGGAAAATGTTATAAGGGTTAAGGATAAATGGATTAAGAAAAGTGAGAATGAAATCTAAACTGCTCGCAGCTTTAACACATCAGAGACAAGGAGCTTAAGGGCAAACTCTCAGCTCAACCCAGACTAAAGGTTTTCTACCTCCACCATCTGCTGGAGACAGAGAAATACTAACAGACTCTAGGTGGCACCTCAGGAGTATAGGACGGAGTCTGTTAAAACTTCTCTGTCTCCATCTGCTGGAGGGGAGGCAAAACCCAGGAGTCTGGACTGATCTGGGTACGTACAGGGAATAAGGATTATTGGAAAGCGGGAATCTCCATTTCTCTTAAAAGAAGAAATTACTTTAAGTGATCCATGCTTTTCTTCTCTTGTCCCTGCTCTTGCCTACCTGAATTGGCAAAATGCAGATGGTTGCTTACAGTGCCTCCTGGGGAGATGTACAGGGGCTGCAGATATCTGGAAGCTCTCCACAGCACCTCTTGCTGGGAGAGGTTGGGACTGCAGTAGCTGTGAATGCATACTGCTGTCTGAGATTTTACATACTGAGATTCCATTTTTTTTCCTTAAAAGGTCACATTTAGTATAGACACAAGAGAACAGAAATAATAAATAGTGTCCCCGCTGAAGCCACTCACTTTGTTAACTGTGGTCCGCTGTTCCAGCAGGATCCGGAATTTGCTGCAGGCTCGCTTGTTATCTTTTAATCCCTGGCCGAGACCACGGTTGTCGTCTTGCATTAGCCGACGGTCCAGGATCACCTCCAGCTGACCTGCGGGAGAAGGAACAAAACCTTGATTTCATTTCATCAGTGCTCTGACTATCAAACAAGCCCTGGCCGGGTCCATGTGATTTCATGCCTCAGCACACCCCACAGATCAGACGCACTGCACATCTTTCCCTCTGAAGGCTAAATGAGAAGCCGCCTGCCCCCAACACACGGGGCACTAAGCATCTTAGCACCGGTAATGTTGCTAACCCCAAACGCAAGCTTCTACCATTGCACCGAACTGGGCAACCACACAGGAAGGTAATCACTGCTGCCATTTTTGTGAACATATAAGAAAAAGTGCTTGTTTGAAACCTGATTTCTTCTTAGTGGAGAAGTAAAACATGGCGCCAAAATCGTACATCACTTTCTGGGTTACATTTTAAAGAAACACTGGAGCTGGAAAAAGTTGATAGTATCTTTTTAAGCTGTTCTCAAATAACACTTTACTTCTGCCTGAGCTTTTCTGAAAGGTTCACTTGTAAAGGCCTTGTGTTTGCCACAGGAATCTCAACTGCTAATTCCTTATGGCCGGAGCTGCAATTCAGAGAGACAATGAAGAGAAAACAGTGGGGAAGGAGGCAGTAGAAGAGGAGTAACAGTTGTAATGTGGAGGAAGAGAATGAGAAATTAGCAGGGCGAGGGGCCTGGTGAAGAGCAGGTGGGGGAGAGGTAGTGAAGGAAGAGATGCTGAAAAATACAAGTGGGAGGAAACAGGGCAGCCTGGCTGCGCCTGAGACAGACAGACCAGCAAGGTACAGACTGGGGACAGTGGAGGGGAAGGGAAGACCTGAACTATGAAACAGTCTATCAAACTGTTCAGAAATCTAAGACTTTTTGGCATTGGGTAATTGTTTTCTCGTGCGACCATAGAGATCTACAAGGAGACTAAGTTTGTGCTCAGATCCACACACATTTGCCCGTGTACAAACAATTTATTACTGCCCCCTACAGTGAATACTTACCACTGCTCAGGCTGGACACCCCCAGGGCCTGAGCGGTGTGCAGGGTCAGTCTGCGCTTCTCATCCTGGATGTAGGCCATCACTGGCATGGGGTAGAAATTGGCCTGCAAAGGTAATTTTTTTAAGTATCTCCGAGGCTGAATCTACGAGGAAAAAAAAAAAAGACCCCAGAATGAATACGAGGAACAGTTCTGTTGTACTTTGGGTACTTCTGGCCAGTTGTGCTAACAGAAGATGATGGATCATAGATGCAGGGAGCATCTGCTTTTCAAGTCCTGACTCCATTACTACAGCTTCAGAATATTCAAATCTTTAACTAGCCAGAACTTGAGAAGTCGGGTAAGTGATCAAAAGGGCAGGATAGATGCATGGGGATTCACTGCGTTGCATCAACTGATGGCATCTCTCAGCTGGTGAGCACTCTTATGCTTTATGCTGTGTGGGATGCTATAGGGCAAGGGTAGGCAACGCTGGGCCTTGAGTGCTGCAAGCTGGCTGGGTTTTAAAGATAGGCACACATGCATTTACATGGACTACCTCCACTGTGTGCAAATGTCTCTGGGTGCATATTCATTGTGGATATCCTGAGAACACCACAGCCTTGCCACATTCAAAGACCAGAGTTGCCTACCCCTGCTATAATGCATGGATGGGACTAGGCGCTCAGAAAGTGAAAACAGTAACAGGTAACTGAGAAGATGGATGAAAAGGGTTAAACATGACAGAGGTCCAGATGGATGAACAGCATGGATCAGATAGCAGCATGAATTGAACAGGCAGACAGAGAAGAGGAAAGTGATATGGACAGATGGGACAGAGAGAGAGAGGGAATCCTGGTGGACACCGAGTAGGAGGGTTAAGACAGAAAGTTATGTGTTGAGCACAAAGGTAACAGCGTGAAAGGCTGGTTAAACCGGACAGTTAAATGGTAGGTAGCTGATGGTAGGCCAGGTATTTTAATTTTGTCAGGTTTCCCATTTCTGTTCTTGGATCGCACAGATCTGGACAAAAAGTGAAGGCTGTTTGAATTCTGCAGGATACCTGAAAGCCATTAAGGTCCGTGAAGAAGGTGTCTCCACTCTCAATATCTGTGGTTAAGCGCATTGCAATTTCTTTGTTGACGTGGTCGCGGATGTCCACTACCGAAGAGATGTCCAGAGAGAGGCCTTCTGTCCCTGAAAAAGGACGCAGACATGGAAATGCATGGTACGATGATTTACCGGCATGATGTGCTGCACGAATGTCGGTAAATAAAAGTAAATAAATAAATAAATAAATAAATGAATTCTAGATTCACTTATTCACCTTTCCACACCCAAACGCAAGGTGATTTGCATGCAGGTACAGCAGGTAATTCTTTGCCTCAGAGGGCATGCCATTTAAGGCCTAGATTTTCCATTCCGCTATAAATATAGCACACTATCGCCCCCCCCCCCCATAGCGCCCCATAGCGCCACTGTAAAAGGTGTAGTTATTTCCAGCGCTACTGCCGGCGATGACGTGTAAAACATTATCGCCCGCAGCGCAACATTTTAAAAATCCCGCCCAAACCCCTCCCCTTTCCCTCATTTGATTTTATCATGACGATGCGGTCGTTATCGCACGCGATAAGGCCTTAAGGCAGGCGATAACGGCCCATTGTGTTTTGAAAAGTGACCTTGAAAAGTAAGTTTGCACCTCAGCCAGTGGAGGGCAAAGTGACTTGCCCAATGTCACAAAGAGTGTCGGTGAAAGCAGCAGGATCTGAACCCTGGCCTCTCAGCCCGTTGATCTAACCACTAGAGGCCACTGAACACGCTACAGTTTACAGGTGTACAGCAATAAGTGGATGAGTTGCCGGGCAGGAGAAAAAGTAAATTCTTCGAGAGAAAAGTTGGGATCAGGGGATCTAGGTTCAGATTCCCCACTGAATGGAGCCAGTTGGGCCTAGGTGTGCCACGGAGGTGTGAAGCAGCCTTTGGGTCCTTTGCTGCTTCAGTGGTGGCCTCTATCGGCCAATCGGCAGCGCCAAGATTGCACCTGAGAGGATGCACCCATCCAGCCTGGGGCCTTGCAAGGCCATCTGGGGGAACGTGAGAGCAGCAGAGACCACGGAGGGCACAAGGGGTAAATTATACAATTGTATGATACCAAAATGTTTAAAGAAACAAAGTCGGCTCTTAAAAGGTTCAGGTCATGGCTTCCTGGCTGTGCTCTGCCACGCAGGAGACCCAGATATGTAATCGTTTCTGACGGGAACTGCAGCCTGTGCTCTCTGGCCAAAGGACTGAGGGAGAACGAGGAGAGTGTGTGAGAGTGAGAGAGAGTGTGTGAGTGTGTGAGTGAGAGAGTGTGTGAGTGTGTGTGTGTGAGTGTGTGTGTGTGTGGGGTTAAATAGCATTAAAAATGAGCTCTTAGATATTGTATAAAGGAAAATTGGTTCTTACCTGCTAATTTTCGTTCCTGAAGTATCACGTTCAGTCCAAATGAGTGGGGTTTTGCCTCCCTACCAGCAGATGGAGGCAGAGAACAAAACGTTGAGGCACTGCTATATAACCATGAGAGCCACCTGCAGTCCCTCAGTATTGACCTGTGCCTACCTTAACAAACCCCAATAACTTTGGACGAACAGAGACTTAAAGTTGGAGCCCCTGTAAACTAGGCCCCCTTGATTTAACATAAAATATGATTAAATCTGTTGTATTGAATTTTCAGAAACAAAGTTAAGTTGAATACAACTCAGGATAACACAAAATATATCCCATACTCTGTACACTTCTCATTCCTCTGAGTATATCAGATGCCAGCTCAGCCATAACCAGAAGAGAGGAAGTCTTTTGAAATTTGGGGACAGGTCTTTGGACTGATTCGTGGTACTTCAGGAATGAAAGTTAGCAGGTAAGAACCAATTTTCCTTTCCTGTTCGTACCCCGGATCAGTTCGGACAAGTGGGATGTACCCAAGCCCCTCTATTCTGGGTGAGAACTCTAAAGACCCGTGTGCAAGACACTCTCCCCAAACGTCCCCTCTTCTGAGGCTTGCACATCTAAGCGGTAATATTTGGTAAACGTGTGAAGAGAAGACCACAACATCACACGACAAATCTCCGGTGGAGAAAGCAGCTGACACTCCGCCCATGAGGTCACCTGCGCCCTAGTGGACTGTGCCCTCAACCCCTCTGGCACTGACCAGCCCTTACAGAAGTTAGCCGAAGCTATCGTCTCTTTTAGCCATCGTGCAATAGTGCCCTTGCAAGCCTTATTTCCCTTCTTTGCCCCACTGAATAAGACAAATAGATGATCAGATCTCCGAAAGGCATTCGTCACCTTGAGATATCACAAAAGTATTCGACACACATCCTGCTCGCACAAATTCTCCTAGCCTCTCGAAATCTGGCTCGCAGCAGAAAGGACCTCTTAGGGCCCTTCCTATCCTCAGGCAATTTATTGCCCTTCGACTCTCCCAAATGCTTCACGAGCTGCTCCAAGTCCTCTCCAAAGAGAAACTTGCCCCTGAAGGGGAGGTTTGACTGCTGGGCTTTAAGACCATGTCAGCTGACCAGTTTCACAGCCACCGGAGCTTTTGCGCAGCCACCACAAAGACCATACTTCTAGCGGCAGTTTGGACCATGTCAGATAGAGCCACCCCCGCCTCTAAGCAGGCCGCCTGCGCTGCCTCAGTTGCAGCTCCTGAATGCTTATCATGTGCCTTCTGCACCCAGGACAAACAGGCTCTCTGCATCAGACTTCCACACACCGCTGCAGGAAGGGTCAAAGCTGAAACTTCAAACAGCCGCTTGAGCAGAATCTCCAGCTTCCTGTCCTGGACATCCTTTAGGGCCTACTACCAGGATGGTTGTCTTTTTGGTAACCGCCGACACAGCTGCATCCACCTTGGGAATTCTCCACGCCGCCAAGATCTGTTCCGGCAAGGGATAAAGCTTCCCCATACCCCTCGCTACCTTCAGGCCCGCCTCGGGAGCCTCCCACTCCCGATCTACCAACTTCTTCACCTGCTTCGGCAACGGGAAAGCTGTAGGGGGGTCCCGCAATCCCTCCAGGAGTGGGGTTCACCCCTTCCTTGTCCGAATCCTCCTGGGCGGCTTTAATCCCGAGCTCCTCCAGCACCTGGGAAATCAATGGACCCAGTTCCTCTGACCGGAACAGCTGGACCACTCGTGGGTCAACGCCTTCAGTGACTGGAACTGCATCCGGATCTTGGGCTTCCGGATCCCCCAAAGCATCCACTGGGTTCTGGTCCAGATTCTGCATTGGATCCCCCAGGGCGCAATAGGGTTCTTGTCCGGCCCCATTGGACCCCACTACAGCTGATCAGGATCATCCGTACCCTCCAACAAATCTTCCTCCTCTGGGGCTCAGCCGAGTCCCATGCACAGGATCCCTCCTGACTCCATTGGCCCTCTAGCCTTGGCCATCCAGGACTTCTTAGGTAAGGGTCTCTTTGCCCCCAACTCCTTTCTGGCTAAATAAGACTTATGAAGGAGAAGAAAAAAACCCATGGAAAATGCCTCCAAGTCCAAGGAGGAAGAGTCCTGATCAGCTCCCTCTCGAGCCCCTCCCCATCCCCTGCCACCAGCAGGGTCCTTTCCTACCAGAAAAAGCGTGGGAGGTGAGTCCCAGGGCTCAGAAATGTCAGCCTGCATTTCAGCATGTGCTGCCAAAATGGCTGCCGGCTCCTCTGAACCCCCTGGAGACCCCAGAGCCAGCCCAGCCACCTTCACATTTGCGCCACCCCCCGGGGGTCCTGCCCTCCCCACCGAGGCAAAATCACGGCAAAACAAGGCCGAATCAAGGCAATCCCGACGCAAACCGCAGCCATGACAAACTTTGTTGCGCTGCGTGGGAGCCAGCCTGCCGGCTCAGTCGGGCCTGCACACACGGTCAGGCCTAAAAATAGCAGCCGCCAATACAGAGCGCTCGCCAAAACTGTCCAGTGCTGAAATTCTCAGCACCCGGCCCAGACAAGCCAAGGCATTTCGACCCGCTCCCTCCCGGCAGAGAAACACAGACCTTACCCACTGCCTCAGTCCTGCTTCTCCTCTTCCCTTGCGTTTTATTTATTTATTTTTTTTAAAGAGACATACCTGACCTGGCCAGGAAAAAAAAAGCGAACAGAAGAACTTCCTTGCTTCTGGAGGCCACAAGCTGCGGAGAGCAAGGGAGTGAAAGGCCCAGAGGGGGTGAGGGAACCAGGACCCCTGGCTATCAACCCCCCCCTGCCAAGAAGGCCCAAGTCAAGCCAAGGGTTACCAAACCCCTGCTTGCCCTGCTCCACCTGAGGGATGGCCCACGAAGTAACCTAACACCTCGGGAGCTGAATCCTCTTCTTTTCTTTTTAAAACACCTCCAGGCTGCAGGTTTGCACCTCTACCATCTGCTGGAGTCAGAGAAATACTGAAGGACTGCAGGTGGCTCTCACGGTTAAATAGCAGTGCCTCAAAAGTTTGTTCTCTGCCTCCATCTGCTGGTAGGGATGCATAAACCCCACTCGTCTGGACAGATCCGGGGTATAAACAGGAACAGTTTATTTATATGTGAATGACCTTTACTTTCGCAATAACCCATGCACGCTCAGTGATGCAGTTCTTCAAGTCTGTTCTTAGGCATTTAGCTTCGCATTGCTGACCTGTACCCTGTTATAAAAGAGCAGCTCTCCCACAATAACCAGTCTAACATCCCCCTCCACCTATTCCCCTTTTCATATCTATAAAGTATTTCCTTCCCCCATCACCAGTCCGAGACCGTTTTTGTCTGACAAGTGTCTGGAGGGGGGTGAAGACATATGCTGCTTCCACTGGCAGTTTCCTGTGTGCAGCTGGCTAGATCCTCACCTGGCAGGTTGTACAGTCTCATCACCTGCTGCACATGCTGATAGTAACAGGCCACTTCAGAGAAGAAGGGTCCCTTTGTCACCCGCACCACTGGGGCATCTTTTGGGGCATATACCTAAAAGGAAAGGTACTTTAGTTAACTGTATCACTTTTACCAGTGAGGAAACTTTCCTTCGTGGGAGATTTGTTCTGTGGACATATTCTGCAGTTTGCTTTAATAAGTTACAAAAGGCACTTTCACTATCAGCAAGCAATTTGCTGACCAGGCCTGAATGCTGCCTCGACTCGTACACAAAGACCCAAAATACCTGCAGTCTTTGCCAAGGTTATCAAACATTGCTAAAGTTAATAACAATGCTGCTCACTTTAACGGCTTGAAATTTGCTACCGTACAAACAGCAATTGTTAAGTACACGTATTGTCTGTCTTAACAATGGAGTGGCCTTGGTTCCTGAAAACCAGGGATCAAACTGGTCTCAGTTTACACTTTGCAAGGGGATATCCCTTCTGCTGAAAGGACCCTGGTCCCAAATGAGACGCTCTTACCTTGGCAACTCCGTCAGGCAGGAAGAGATAAGCTCCACTCTTATCCTTGGAGGTCCGTGTTCCATAGATTAGAAATTCCATGTTGACCTTCTGTTCTTGTTCCTCACCTGCTCGTTTCACACTCTGAAATAAATGCGTGTTCAGTGAAGCACAGGAAGTACGGCAGGAGTAAAACAGCTACTCTGCAATGGCGCCATGACATGCTCATAGCCTCGCTCACCTTCATGAGTCCTGTGACGCCCGAGAACCAGACCTGCATGTACTGATTCTCCAGGTAAAAATCATCTGTGCTGGACTCAAAGATTTTGACAGGGAATGTGTCATATTTCTTCACTGCCAAGTCTCGTCCATGCAGGTAGATTTGGACATTGGATTTAAGCGTGGTGTGACTGTCAAACGACTTCAAGAGCTGGAAGACACTAAGCCCCAGAGCAGGCAGGTGAGCGATGAAGGACACCTGGAAAGTGAGAGAGAGAAAGAGAGAGAGAGGACCTGAACCTTAAAATATAATCCCGTAAATGAAGCTGGATTACGGCTATAATTTGCTGTTATTATAAACATACAAAAAAAATCAGAGCCTAGCCTACAAGGTTCTTGCAAATAGAACTCCACAAGTGAACACATGACTTCACCTGCAGTGACCCAGTCTTCTCCCTGAATCCTTAGACTCCCCATGCAGATTTGCACAGGGCTAGCTCTTGACAGTGGTTACCTGGAGGTGGCAATATAATGTAGACCTACATTTTCAAAAGGTGCACAGCTGAGAGCAGCCCGGTGATGTAATTGCCAGTTCAGGTTTTCTGCTTCCTGGGCCAGCTAGGGAGGCAGCATTCCCATCTCCTTGAAAAGGAGGGAGTTACGGGTCACTGCGGAATGGCGATACCTAGCGGCCAGACTGAGGGTCCGTGACTGCAGGGTTCCAGAGGGGGGCACCGGTAAATGACCCTGGCCATGGACTGTTGCTGCGATGGATAAGCTAGGTGAGCAGGGGGTAGGAGGGGGAGAAATATAAAAATAGGAGAAACCCCCCCCCCCCGCCTGGGTACTTGCAAATAAAGGCTCATAATGCCAAACCCCAAAGGAGCAGGAGGAAACTGCTGGCCCCCCTAAAAGAAGTATGCAGTTGTACATCTAAGGTGTGTCATATCACACCGGAAAAGTGCAGTGATTTTTCAAAAGATCAGTAAACGTGCAACTTTTAGCTCATCAGATGCTTATATGTAAAACATTCACTTCAAAGAACATATGCGCATGCATTAGCATATTTTATACATCTAAAAGACATATATCCAAATATTTAGCCATGAAATGTTTTTTTGGGAGCCGCAGAAAAGCATTAGGCTATTCAACAGACATTTATATTAATAAAAAAAATACAATTAAAAGATCTATCCAGTAATTCTGAGTTCATTAGAGCAGACCATGCTCGTCTCCTGGAGACTCAGGACCCTCAAGTTAGATCTGAAAAGTGCAACCGATAAGCTGAGAAAGGAAGAGCATCCCCACTTCCTACCTGGTACACACTGGCAGTCATGTCAGTGGCAGACTGCCAAACGCCACTGAGCTGGACTGCTAATGGCTGCCCCTCTTCTGTCAAAACCCGCACCCACGCAGTATTCACCAGCAGAGACACCACACAGAGACGCTTTTGCTCCACAGGATTATACACCACCACGTACCTAGAGCGAGGCAACAAGACCACAGCTGAGTGATGCCATGTGGACGGAACAGACATCAGACTGAGGGGGAAAGACGAGCTTCACTAGGTTCTTTAGAGAGGAGTTTGCACAAGGACGCGTGCAATCACCAGTCAGAAGGCAGAGCCTTGTGCGGCCTGCTACTGTTTATAACCCAAACCCAGGGTCTCCTGTCACTCAAAGGCAGCAGAGGAGATATGCCTGGAGCCAGGAACGGGGAGATGCTGCTGGCCACCTGTAGCAGGGGGGGGGGGGGTGACCAAGGAAGGGTTCACCTCTAAGATAAACTGTCTCTTCCAGTGAGAGAAGTCACCATAGCAACTGAAAATTAAGGTCGAGTTTCCTACGGAAAACAAAGAGGCAATTTTTAACTAAAAAAAAAATTCCTACATCTCTTATCGCATGGGACTGTGGAAAACCTTCTTCCAGCCCTACAAGAGCAGGGACACTTCATGCCACATAGCGCAGCTGCAGCGGAAGCCTCAATAGGAAGAAAGGAAGCAGAAAATCCCAAAAGTGAGCACTGCCTGCAAAGGCCAGTGTGCATGTAGCCCAGACGGCCAGCAGAGCTCAAACCAAACTGCTGTTCCACGCTACACTCAAATGGCTCGGTGATAAGGGGGAAAACAAAAAAGGAATTCTTGCACTGCATTGGAAAAGCCATGAAATAATCTCTAAAAAGTTGAAAGAGAATCAGACAAATTAACACAGGTGAAAGTCCAGTGCACAGAGAGAGGAAACAGCGGAACGGCCCCCCCGCAGCGCACGTTTCTTCCCTGATCTCATGAAGTCAGCGTGAAGGCAGGCCCAGCTACGTGCTCAGCTGGGTCCACGAGACCCAGTGGGCCCATCTGTTTGCTCACGGACATGGGCGAGCAGACGCCGCAGGCTTGAGCTCAGCCTGGATCTCGTGTGGCAGAAGCGTACGTTCTTACCTGGGAAATGAGTCAAGCTTGATCACAGTTTTTTCCGGCAGGGAGTCCTGATTTAAGCGGGTGTCATCCTGTAAAACAAAGGGAGGGCCATATCAGCTAACAGGACTTCTTTATAAAAAAAAATCTACTTTCTTTCTTTAATACCTGTGCAGTTAAAAGTCAAGGACTGGTAGCAATAAACTAAAAAAAAAAAAGCATCTTCCTCACCCCCAGACCTCAATAGGGTTCGCACAATTCAGTAATGTGAGGACCACAACACTTTTCTGCTTAAATTGCTGAAGAGGTTAATTTAGGATTCTGTGGAAATTTTGCTAAATTTTCTGCCTATGAAGAGATATTGAACACCCTACAGCATGTATTTAGCAGAGTTACAGCATCTGCTGGAGGGGAGGCATAACCCAGCAGTCTGGACTGATCCTGGTACATACAGGGAAAAGCTTACAGGTGCCCGGAGAGCAGGAGAGTAAATGGATGCCAAACTGGTCAATCCCAGATCACAGGGATGAGCCAAAGTCCTGCCGCCATTCCACAATCACCTCTTAGGGATGTAATCGTATTTCTTTTTTTTAATTTTAAAGTGGCTTTTTCCCTAGGACTTTGCTAGCTACGCAGAGAGACCAGCTTGATGAACTAACAGGAAGGACCATGAAGAAACGCTCTTCCAGTGATCATCTTCTGTGTGCGGAATGCAGCCAGAATACCCCGGATTACGGATCTAGGAAATAAAGCTATCCAAGCTCGAAAGCTCCTCGGAGCTCGGATAAGGTTAAACATTTCAAATCTTTGCCCCACTACCGAAAGGGCCATGCCTACTCAATCTCACACTAAAGCAGGAGCAACTAAGTAAAAGGGGTGAAAACGGAGAATGTGAACAGGAAGAGCGGCAATTACCATGCTGAGAAATGGAAGCGACTGGTCGTAGTGGTAGGTCTCCTTGTCTTCAAGCACGAGGTAGTGAGCTGCATTGATGGTGACATGTTTTAAGTTCAGCAGGGAATGCAGCAACCTGCAGAGAGCAGTAGCGAGACATAGACAAGCAAAAATGAAAGACTGAAGTGAGTTGAAATGTGAAGCTACAAATGGCCAGTTTGTAACTAATTTTTCTATTATTATTTATATAATGAAATAAGTGCCCATAGTGCTGTACAAGATAACTCATGTGGTTTAATAACCCTGAGCACACCACTTTATAAATCTACATCTCACAACAGGGAGATCAAAGGACTGGTTCATCAAGGGTTTTCTCCCATTTGTCTCTTCCTCAGCCACAGCGCTGAGCATTGTCAAATAGGGGGCTGGGGTTCGATTCGACTACTCAGGCTAGAGATGCTGTGAAGGTAGTATTCAGATTGTCTGCAGGAGGAAGTCTTGGCCATCGCACAACAGTGACACCCGGTGGTCAGATTTGGAGCACACCATGTACTGGGTTCTGGAAGGAGCCACCATCTGTGGCCTTTGGCCAAAGACTCACTGCAATGGTTTGGGGCAGGGGGAAACTCTGGGTAGTTGCATAGGAAGGGCTCATGGCATCTTACCCTGATGGAGGCTGGTTCTGACTGAGCTGAAAGTCCAAAAGGAGCAGGAGGAAAGTACCAGCTCCCCCAAAAAACACAACTTGTTGCAAGTCAGACAGTGAGTGGTTGACAAGAGAATCACGCCAGGGTTTCTAGGTTCACAGCTCTGTATTAAACTCCACTAGATTTTGCCCTTATCAACTTCTACTACATGTTACCCAATGAATCACAGTCCCAATCCTGGAGGGATCATCCTTTCCTGGCATGAGACAGAACTCAGTATCCATGTTTACTCCGTTGTGAATTTCTCATACAATCTCAGACCTGGGCTTGAGTGACCCACAGTTCACACAAACACAACAGACCGTGCAATATAAAGAGCAACCGTCCATCCGTTCTGCCCAGATATTCTGCATCCCAGCTGCCAGCCATGGAAGTTTGAGCATTTGTGGGACATCGCTCCTTATCAAAGTCACTTTTTATCATCTTCCTCATAGGTTCTCTACCATCATAGATAGAAAAACCCACAACAGTCCTCCCTCCACCCAAGTCTTACCATCAAACTTTGTAATAATCAAAATAGCTCTCAACACTAGTTAGTCTGCTGCCTAAATATTCAGCTACCTCAGTCCTTTTCTGCATGGTATCTGACCACTATCAACCTTGCAGCATCAACCCAGTTGGTTTTTAGGAAGTTGTAACCTATTGGTTCCAATCCAGCTGTTCTCTGGTCTGCGGTGTGACTAAGTCTCATTCTGAAATCACTCTCGCAATCTGGTAAACAAATGGTCACCTGTAACCTGCTGTACATTTAAACACCACTAAACCAAGGTAGGATGCCTTAGTCTAATCTGCTTCATTCCCCATGCAACTTACCTTACACCATAATCAACCACAACTGCCTCTTTAGCCGTGCCAGTGATTGCATCATGATGCTGAAACAACCCCAGGTTGCGGCGGGCATCCGTTAACAGGGCATAATCCGAAAGGGGATATTTGTTGTCCATGCCAGCACGGCGGGCATGATTAAGAGCCAGGCTGTACAGGATCTCTGCCCCTCTGTAATAAAAGCAACCATGATTCCATAAAGACAGTCACACTTTGTACCTTAATTATTTGAGCCCTGAATATTCTCCATTTCCCAACCCAAAGTCCCATTCCCCCACCTCCCACCGTGTAGGAACCACCTCCCAAGCCCAACGTTCAATATCTGGCTCATCTCCGATCCATGATTTGCTTTACCTGGATCACCACTATTTACAACACTCTGTCCCTCAGAATGGTTTGTATACAAACACTCCTCTGCTCTCAGGGTCCATAATCACACTCATTCCAAATATTCATTTGGACCAATTTCTCACTTGCATCCTCTCCTTACCTTATCCTCTTTTATACAAATCCCACTTTTACACACGCACTGGCATGTCATGTACCCTATGGCCACAGTACTAAACATTTCTTTCCATATATATGACCATATGAGAACTCTCTTCATGCCAACATATCCTCATCTTGAACTCCAGCTCTAATGTGTATCATCAGAGCGAGAGTCAGTTCTAGCAGACATATTGAATGTGTGTAGAACTTCAGCTGTGCTGCTCAAGAAACATTGCCAGTGGGGAGATCTGACACCCCTACAAAAAGGGACTCATGATGCCGAAACCACAGGCACCTGGTAAGAAACTCAGAGAGCAGAGAGGTGGGAAAAGGAAAGATACTAATGCTGGGGCAACAATGGTGGGTTGGGCTAGGATGAAAAGAAACAGATCCAACTGTCATGATGCTGAGATAAGAAGATGCTGGTAAACAAATTCTCTATACAAGCAGCTAATGTACAGGTAGAGAACTGAAGGAGTTCCGACAGCGACTGTCAGGTCATTTGTCCCTCCTTCTTGTTATTCTGTCTTTACTTTGCATACCAATACATGCTTGTGATTTTTCTAATGTTTGGGTACTTGCCAGATACATATGACTTGAATTGGCCACAGTTGGAAACAGATTGCTGGGCTTGATGGACCCTTGGTCTGACCCAGTATGGCATATAGGAAAATTGGTTCTTACCTACTAATTTTCGGACCTGTAGTACCACAGATCAGTCCAGGCTCCTGGGTTTTGCCTCCCCTTCAGCAGATGGAGACATAGAAAGTTTTACTGACGAAGTGCCACCTGCAGTCCCTCAGTATTGAACTGTACCCAAGCCAGATACAGAAACAAAAGGAACAGCTTAATTAACCAATCTCCCCCGAAGAAGAAACCTGAGAACGCAAACTGCACCCCCACAAACCCTGTGTAGTATCAACAAAAAACCTGTGCCATTCTTCAGAAAAATCACAAAAAGCAATCGAGCAGACTCTCCAATTCCCCCTTTCTTCCTGTGGGCGGGAACTCTGGACTGATCTGTGGTACTACAGGAATGAAAATTAGGAGGTAAGAACCAATTTTCCTTTCCCTGTATGTACCCAGATCAGCCAGGACTCCTAGGATGTACCAAAGCGTCCCTAAACAGGGAAGAGTCCCGCTCGAATTACACTTTCACCAAAGCCCATGGCCTCCGGGGCCAAACGGTAATGCCAATTGTGCAAGGATTTCCAAGTAGCTGCTCTACAGATCTCCTGTGGCGAAACTTGCTGACACTTGGCCCAGGAGGCCGCCTGAGAAAGAGTAGAACGTGCCCGTAGCCCCTCTGGAACAGGGCGACCTTGACAGATATACGCAGAGCTAACAGCCTCCTTCAACCACCTCACTACTGTGGCGGCTCTCGATGTCTTATGACCCTTTTTGACACCACTCCACAACATGAAGAGATGATCCAATAAGTGGAAGCTGTTCATGATCTTCAGGAACTGCAACAAACATACTTCACGTCCAACCATCTTAACTCTTTTGCCTGAGGCGCGCCGTAGGATCCAAATTTGGGAAGGATGGAAGTTCCACTGATTGATTTAAGTGGAAAGACGATACCACCTTAGGCAGAAAAAATGGGACCATTCACAAGGACACTTCCGCATCAGAAATTCTCAAAAAAGAGCTCCCTACATGATAAGGCCTGAAGCTCGGAGATCCGACGAGCCGGACAAATTGCCACCAAGACCACCACTTTTAAAGTGAGATCCTTCATAGTAGTTCACTTCAGAGGTTCAAAAGGAGGCGCACACATGCTCTTAAGCACCACATTAAGGTTCCCGAACTGGAGGGGCAAATGTTTCGCTCCCTGAAAAAAATGCATGTCTGGATGTGCCACCAGAGATGCTCCTCGAATCTTACCACGAAGACAGCCTAAAGCTCCACCTGAACCCTGAGGGAATTAAAGGATAAACCTTTAACCAAACCCTCCTGTAGAAAGGCCACAACTTCTACCATCAAGGCTCACCTAGGATCGACATTCTGCCCCGTACACCACGACTCAAAAACTCTCCATTCTCTTACAAACGCCAGGGAAGTGGAAGTCTTTCTAGACTGTAAGAGGGTAGCGATGACCCCTTCCGAATAACCTTTTTTCCTCAATCCCTGCCTCTCAAAAGCCAAGCCGCTAGACAAAAGCGATCTGCCTGATCCAAACAAACGGGTCCCTGATGCAGCAGACTGGGCAGATGAGCTAGCCGTAACGGACCATCTACTGCTAGGTTGACCAAGTCCACAAATGACAGATGCCTCGGCCACTCTGGGGCAACGAGAATCACTTTGCCTGGATGGATCTCTATGCGATGCAAGATCTTGCCAACCAACTGCCAAGGTGGAAACACATACAGAAGGACACCTGTCTGCCAAGGCAGACTAAGGCATCTACTCCCCTTTCTTTTCATTGACTGAAGAACCGCGGGACTTTGGCATTTAGAGAAGTCGCCATCAGATTCACACACGGTGTGCCCCACCTGCAGTGGATGAGGCATATTGCCTCCTCAAACAGCTCCCATTCTCCTGGGTGCAGCTGATATTGGCTCAGAAAATCCACTTGTATGTTGTCCGTGCCCACTATGTGGAAGGCCACTAACTGCTCCAGGTGCTGTTCCGCCCAGCCAATCAAATCCCAGGGTTCCTGGGCCACTGCCAGGCTTTTGGTGCCCCCCTATCGACTGATGTAGGCTACCGTTGGCGCATTGTCCGACAAGACCCTCACCGACTCCCCCCTTACCAGGGGCAGAAAAGCCTGTAGGGACAAATGTACGGCTCTCGTCTCCAAACGACTGATGGACCATGAGGCTTCCTCCGCCAACCACCTGCCTTGCACAGAGTGGTTCTGACACACTGCTCCCCAACCGGAAAGACTGACATCAGTGGTGAAGATCATCCAGGTCGGGATCTCCAAGTCCACATCTCACTTCAACTTGTCCAGCCGGAGCCACCAAGAAAGACTGGACCGAGCAAACGCCATAAGTGGAAGAGGAAACTGAAACTGTTCTGGCAACAGTCCCAGCGGGATAGTAAAGCCAACTGCCGAGGCCTCGTATGAGCAAATGCCCATGGAACCAACTCCAAAGAGGAAGCCAGAGACCCAAGAACTTACAAGTAATCCCAGATCCTCAGTACTTGCATCTGCAATAATGTGCGAACTTGAGCTTGCAAATCTGGTCTTCGGTGAGGAAAACCCTCCCCACCTTGGTATCGAAACACGCCCTCAGGAATTCCAAATTCTTGGAAAGAACAAGATGACTCTTGGCCAGATTGACTATCGAATCTAGTGAGTGCAAGTGGTTGAGAACTACATCCACTGCCTTCCAAAAAAGAATCTCCAACTTTGCCCGAATCAGACAGTCGTCCAGATAAGGGTGCACTAGGACGCCATCCCTCCGGAGAGCTGCCTCCACTACGACATCACCTTGGTAAAAGTCCTGGGCGCCGTCGCCAGACCGAAAGGCAGGGCACAAAATTGAAAATGCTCCTCTAGAATCATGAATCTCAGAAATCTTTGATGATCGGGCCGGATTCCTATGTGCAAGTAGGCCTCGGTCAAATCCAGAGGCGCCAGGTACTCCCTTTTGTGAACCGAGGCGATCACCGAACGCAGGGTTTCCATCTGAAAAAGAGGAACTTTTAGAGCTACGTTTACCTTCTTCAAATCTAGGATTGGACAGAACAAGCCCTCTTTCTTGGGGTTTATAAAATAAATGGAATAATGGCCCATCCCCTGCTCTCTCAGGGGAACAGGCAGAATGGCTCCAAGCTTGCGAAGACAACCTATGGTTTCTCACACCGCCAACCTCTTTTCTCGATAAGTACACGGGGAGACAAGGAAGCGATCTCTTAACAGTCGAGCAAATTCTAAAGCGTAACCTTGACTTATCACATTTAAGACCCACTGGTCGGAAGTGATCATGGTCCACTCATCATAGAACAGAGCCAACCAGCCCCCTATAACTGGAACTGAGGAGTGAACCAACCTCGCTTCATTGTGCGGATTTGGCTCCACCCCTGCCGAGGGAAGAGGCATCTCTGCCTGTCCTACGCCCCCGCAAGGACTGGTTCCACGACGGCTGCCTAGTCAAGGACTGTCTCTGAGAACTTCCTGACACTCTAAGTGGCCGAAACCGCCGATTCCCTCTGAAGCAGGAATGGGGAGGAAAAGAGCTTTTTGCTTTCAGCTTATCCTCTGGCAATTTATGGAACTTATTCTCACCGAGAAACTTAATCATCTTCTCCAAGTCTTTACCGAAGAGCAACTTTCCCTTAAAGGGCAGAGCTTCCAACTGGGAATCATCAGCCGACCAGTTCCTCAACCAGAGGATTCTTCGAGCCGAGACCGCCGACACCATAGTCCTGGAGGAGGTCCTGATGAGATCATACAATATGCCACCATGGCTTCCAGACGGCTTGTCTCATCTCTGATTCAGACAAGGACCTGTCAGCCTGTAATTGCTGCACCTAGCATAGATCGACTCTCAACATAAAACTGCTAAACATAGCAGCTTGAACACCAAGGGCCGACACCTCAAAAATCTTTTTGAGGTGGACCTCCAGCTTCCTATCTTGAAGGTCTTTCAAAGCTGCAGAACCGGCCACAGGAATAGTTGTCTTCTTAGTAACCGCCAAAACCAAAGCATCCACTTTCGGAACCTTCAGAAGCTCAAGCACATCCTCTGGCAAAGGATATAACCTATCCATGGCACTACTGTCTTTCAGGCCTGTTTCGGGACTATCCCACTCCCTAAACAGCAAGGTCCTAACCAACTTGTGGAAAGGAAAAGATCTCATGGGACCCCAAAGGCCAACCATGACCGGATCAATGCTCCCATTTCCTCCTCCTCTCACGGGACCTATATACCCAGTTCTTGCAGAACAGCAGGTAAAAGGGGAGCCAACTCCTCCTTGTGGAACAATCATACCACCTTGGGATCATCACCATCAACGGCTGGGATATTTGACAACCCTTGATCCACCAACGGGGGTCCTGCGTATGCAGATCATCCACCCCTAAATCCTCTCAGAAGCTTTCCGCTGCAGGCGTCCGTGTCGGCGTCCCTGGGATGCGCCTGATCCTTGTGGCCCCCATAGTCCCTGAGGGCTTAGGCCTCTTCACAGGTCTGACTGAAGTCGCCTGATCAGCCTTGCGCCGCATGGGACTTCCTGGCTTTGTGCAAAAGCAGCACAAAATCTGATGAAAAAGTAGAAGAGGCATCGGAATCGCCCTGGGGTTCCTCCTCAGTGCCTGAAGGGGCCCCTCCAGCATCTAGACCACCCCCGGAGGTCCCTGCCATCAGAGAAAGAGAAGGCGGGAAATCTCCCTCCCCCTCTGCAGCCCACGCAGCAAACCTGAAACTGGTTAATATGGCCACTGTTCCCGCGCTCAACGGGAAGGGATCGGTGATGGCTGCCGCACCAGCAAGAGCCTCCTGGGCTCACAGCGCTAGACCTGCGTAATCTCTGCAATGCTCCCCGAAAAGCCCTCCCCCACCGGAGAGGCACCGGGAGCATTTTCTGTCACATGCTAGCCGCGCACATACATCCCCACACACTGTACAGGCCGCGCCACGCAGCACGACGATCGGTGTCGGAAGGCAGGAACCGAGCCGAAAGAGGAAGGGGGGAATAAATAGAGAACTGCCGAAATGTTAAAACCGCCGAGCCAGGGTAAAGCTGTGCTGTCCCACAGCAATTACTCACCCACTTCTTCTCCTGATGTTCCTGCAAATTACATTTTTTTTTAAACAAAACTAAACTTTAATACACAAGAAAGAAGCACTTCCCTTTAGAAGAATGGCTGCAGGCTCAGGCTGTTCCTCAGGATGATGGAACTGGGACCCCCAGTTGTCGGCCCTGTCCTGGACTGAGCAATAAAGGGTCCCCGACCCCCCTGCTTGTCTGCCTCACGAACTAGGGGGGGGGGGTGACTCCACCAGGATCCAACAACCCACTGGGAGGCAATCACTCCTGATCTCTGTAGACCTTCTTATTAGTCTTCCCTTTTTTTTTTGTTAAATTCGGACTGCAGGCTTTGCACCTCCACCGTCTGCTGGAGACAGAGAAATACTGAGGGAATGCGGGTGGTACCTCATTTTAAATGGCATTGTCAGTAAAACTTTCTCTATCTCAACCTGCTGGAGGGGAGGCAATATGCAGAGGTCTGAACTGATCTGGGTACGTACAGGGAACATCTGTTCTTATGCTTCTAACCTGACTGATTACCATGTCTGCTTATCTGTAAACATGGGGATAAGCACCGTGAGAAGCCTTCACTAAATATCCTGTGGTTAAATTATCTCAAGCCCCAATACTTCAGCGTGTAAGGCTGGTAGTGTCCCTCTCACCTGAGGTGCGACTCCAGCACTCTGTCCAGGCTCTTGTAGAAGGGTCGGGAGGTGTAGTAGCCAGTCCAGTAGTGATCTTCACGGTCAGCGTAAGAAAAGAAATCCCCACTCAACACAGGAAAGTCAGGTGGCTTCACGCCTGGCGTAATCCCCAGCTTCTTGTACAGCGAGTCAAAGTAATCGGAGAGCGTGCCGAACTGAGCCTGCAGGACAAAGACGTGGAGAGCCCAGCTCTCAAAAGGCTTGCTACCATCTTGCGCTTAAAGGAATAATCTCTTAAAATCAGAATCCAGTGCATGGAGTGAGAAGAATACAATACAGAGGACCTTTCTTTTCTAGCTTGCGATTTTTCATGCACGCTATAACACAAATGAGGACATTTTATTATTTTCAAACCAGTCACCACATTCTAATAAAAATAAATTAAAAAACAAACAGGGATGAAGGACAAAGATAGATGGAAAGGTTAGCAAGAGCTTTCTGGAAAGGGAAAGGCAGGAGAAAGCCCTTGGCATGGTGCCATGCATGAGTTGGGTTTTCAAACCTGTGAGCCGAGATGGGATTTTTGTGAAAACAGAATATTTCTAAAGTGCTTTCAATTTAAAGAGCATTTTCAACTCAAATATCGGGAGGAGGGATGTTTCTTTACTAAAAGATAGTAAAACAAAAACTATTCATCAACTTAAAGACCGAGACGCTAAGGGTAGATTTTGGATAACACATCCTCTTCTTGATCTCTCTGCGCCTAGAGATCTGGGGGACCCCCATTCACGCCACAGCCGTTGAAAGACCCCCCCGACACACCTGTTCCCTACCTTAACGTGTAGTTCTGGGTGAGAGTTCATGTAATCAAAGAGCTTTTGGTAGTTTAAGAACTGAGCATCCCATTCCTGCAGCTTGTCGTAACGGAAGTCATCTCCTAAAGGAACCAGCAACACGTTGCTGCGGTATAGCTTGGATTTCTTTCGGTACTGATCCAACAGGAGGTTTGCCCTGTAGAGATAAAAGGGTTTTATAGAACTGAAGACATGGGGGGCTGGGTCAGAATAAGGCTTTACAGTATTTGTAACTGCATAGTGGGTGGACTTTTATCCACCAGTCTCATTCAGGGTCTGGCTACCTGTAACTAAGTAACCTAATGCCAGCCTGCATCATTCAGAGGGCAATTCCCAAAGCTGGTTATGCGGGCGAATAGAGATTTACGCAAGCATCAATTGGCCATCTGAAAATATGACTAAAAGCATACACATTACTGCACAATGTACGTGCTTCCAGCTGCGTAAAGAGGTGACGTTCCTGGGGTTATGTTTCATTTTGGAAAGGGCAATAATGCGGGTTAAGTGGGGAAAGTACCCACACCAAAAAAAAGCAGACACAAATGTCTGCAGGAACTTTATCTGTGCAGAAATGTTCAAAGCGAAAGTAGGTGCATTATCTTCTCTTTTGGTGCAAAGTCTGCAGGTAAGAGAGAGACCAGAGCGATGCTGGGCTGCAGAGAGAGAGAGAGGAGTAAGCAGAGTACTGAGCTCGGTTCTGGAACCCATATTTCAAAAAGGACAGAGGCAGGATAGAAGCGGTCCCGAGAAAGGCAATCAAAATGGTACAGGGGCTGCACCAGAAGATATATAAGTTGAGACTGAAGGACCTGACCCTGTCGGAGAGGTGCTCAGACCTTCAAATACCTGAAAGTTATTAATGATGCACAAATACCATCACTATCTGCTAGAAAGGAATCAGCAGAACTAGGGGTCATGATATGAAGCTTCAGCTTGGTAGATCCAGGAACGACGTCAGAATATTTTTCATGGAAAGCGTGGTGGATGTCTGGAATGCCCTCCTGGAGGAGGTGGTAAAGACACCCAAAACAGCGATGGAATTAAAAAAAACTGTAGAATAAAAACACAGAGGATCCCTAGTGGCAAGACGATGGAAATGAAGAACTAGATTAACTTGAGGTAAATTTTCTGCATGGGGTAACCGGCATGGAGCAGCAATTACAAACCTAATCAGAAGGCATGGCGCTAACCTAGATTCCCAGTTACGACCCTGAACACCTTGTTGGGCAGACTGGATGGGCCGTTTTGGTCTTCATGTCTAATGTTACTGCATAACCTGCAGACTCTGTCCCGATGCAGAGTATGAAAGTCGACCCCTATACTGACCACCAGCAATGTTTAGCCCCGTTACTGACCTTTCGGCTACGTTGGCATCGGTGATCGCCCTGGGTGGAACCTTCCACGGACAGTTGATTCTCCCTCCAGGCAGGCGTCTGAAATCAAACTGACAGCAGATTTTGGGGTCAGGGCCACAGGTGTGGGGCACATCGTAACTGTAGAAGGGCATCATGTGGCAGAAGATGTCCGTACTGGAGTCTGAATCTGAGAAAGGACAGAAAATCCACAGCAGGAAAAAATGAGGAAACGATGAGTTCATGCACTCGGAAATTTCAAAACCACTGAAAATGCAAATCCAACTCTAACCCAACCCTTCCATTGTGAAGCATGTGGGGCTCAGGTCCACTGAAGTGCAAGTCTCAGAATCAAAGAATTATCCTGCCCTGCTCATTAACATTCAAATTTCTTCTGGGGAAATAATCACACCTGGACACCAAGGTGCAAACTCTGAAGGTGGTTCTTTCCCCACGGGGTTTGCACCATAGTCAAAGCTGAAGAGTACACGAGTACTTTTGCTTTGATTATTGCCCAATACAAAATTACCCTGAGATTTGCATCTGCTTTCTCTGCAGGTAATTTGGCACAAAATGCTGCATATAATTTGGTATAATCCCCTACCCCCGGGGCTGCCTCTGCAGTCTGTGGGTAATGGTATGCGTGATGCTGAACACGCATGCTTTCACCCACAGTCGGGCTGGGCAATTTTCACAATGCCAACGTCTGCAGGTGCGCAGTTTTCTTCATCCTTCTATATGCTCCTCCCTCTGATACTTGATCCACCTTCTCATTAACCAAAGAACTGAAGGACTTCCCCTTTGGCCAGAGGACCATTCGAAGAGGTCCATGACAACCCTTCACAGGGTGGCTAGGGAGAGCCGCTCGAGTATATCCAGGATCTGCCAGAAGTCGGAGGACACAGACTAGCCAGCCTCTGCAGCACATCCTGGAAACCCCAAAGAGCACTGACTGCCTCTCTCACAAATTCTAAGCAACAGCCTCAAAATCAATCATTTCCTCCTCTCCCCAACTTCCCTGGACTGCCTGGCCCGCCCCAGCTCACTTCTGTCCTTATTCAGTGGGGCTCTAGCTGACCCCACAGCTTCATCTCTTCCTCCAAGGAGCAGATGAACATGGGATGCAAAGCTCAAATTATGCCTTATCACACAGCATGACCTTGGGGAAGTCACTTTATCACACTGTACGTGATGTTACTCTGCTTAACACATTCAGATCCAGACATTCTGTTGGGCCATTCACTCCAGCAGCACTACTTTGTACAAGGTGTTTGGAAAAAAATAAAATGGTACTATAAAACGCAAATTATAATGGTAAATTTCGTGCAGCCTGACCAGGAATCCACATCAGAACAAATTGGCTTAAAAAGCAGGTGGTCTCTAACCAAAACATCCTCACTCTACACAGGTCAAAGGGCAGCAAATTATTTTTCGTGATGGTTTGACCATGCATCTTCTGATCCGACTGGCTAAAACGAGATACAGTGTTTAGCTAAAGGTGGGTAATTCCATTTGCTCAACAGGAAGCAGTGGATGGCAGGGGTGCTGTCACGTACCATGCAGGGGTCAAACCCAGGGCCTGCCATTACCCTCTATAACACACACTTTGTGACCAAAGTCCTTATAATAGCTCCCAGCTCTCTCATCTCCCTCACACTGGGCAGGACCCTACCCCATGTTTGTCTCCACATGAACTCCAGGTTCTGGGTGGCAGCAAAGTGCTTTTTGATGGAGTAGTGAACTCTCTGGATCAGCATGCTGGTCAGGTTGGATCGCTTCAGCAGGTAGGGCATGGTGGAGCTGTGTCCAAAGGGGTCCACTGCCCAGCCCGACCGTGGAGTTACACCTGGAAGGAGAACACACGTGCACCCCACACTCGGCAGTCAGTGAAGGCTCAGGAACACGCACTCTCTGCAGATTATCAAATATGAACCATCAACTTCTCTCATTTTAGAACAATTGCTTCTTCAATTTCAGAACCTTTATGCATGGAGAACTAAATTACCGGGATGGCTAAACTATTTAGATAGATTTAGATATGTCAATACAAGAAAGTTGGTTCTTACCTGCTAATTTTCATTCCTGGAATACCCCAGATCAGTCCAGATGCATGGGTTTTGCCTCCCTACCAGCAGTTGTAAAGCTTTACTGATACTGATATTTAACATAGTGTGCCACCTGCAGTCCCTCAGTATAACCTGTACCAAGCCAAGATGAGATACAAACAAACCTACTTCACCCCTCCCCAAAATGGAGGAGGAAAACGGAGCCACTTGGGAAGCTGCCCAAGCATTAGAGTACCGTCCGCTGACCGATTTACCCAGTCCGTAAACTACAGGCAATGTAGCCACTCCAGAACTACAAGGATTAGTCTCTCCGGGTGCGTCTTGAAACATGTTAGCACCTTTCCTATTAATGGCCAAGGAGGAAAGATGCACTGAAGAATCCCACATGGCCATGGGAAAACCATAACACTGAGTCCTTCAAATCTGACCTCCCACCCACTACTGACAAAGCAGGATGCTTTGGCGTTCTACTTTGATGCTACCAAGCCAAGCTGCGACGCATGCCCTACATGGAGCCAATGAGCGCCATCCCTATTTTGCCAGTTTCCATTCTCTGGGGTTCCGCTTCAGATGACTTAGAAAGTCCACTGAAACATTGTGCAGCTGACTACAAGAAACGCCTCTAGCACCCCCAAATATGATGATTCCGCCTAGCAGAAAGACTCCTGAGAGACCATGAGATCCCTGACTCCACCTTGCTGGATAATCTAAGTTCTCGTCATTACAGTGTCCAATGGTTTCATCAACATTCATTCGCGCAACTGCAGAAGAATGGAAAGCAATGCATTTATGAACCACCCTCGTCTCCAAATGATTGACAGACCACAACGCCTCCTCTGTGGAAATCCAATCCCGTACCTCTTTTTCCTGGCAAATTGCTTCTCAGCCTTATAGACTGACTGAGGTGCTTCAAAATGCCCTCTCTAGGATCTCCAAATCTACACCCAGCTTCCAATTCATCTGAGAAAACTATCAGGAAAGATTGGGTCTGGATTTCTCCTGTAGTGGGAACTGCCGTTGGGACTCCTCTGCTCCTCTCCCCCCCGAAGAGAGTCATATGTGCGAATGCCCAGAAAAAGGAAAATTAGTTTCTTACCTGATAATTTTCGTTCCTGTAGTACCAAGGATCAGTCCAGACACCTGGGTTGTGACTCCGCACCAGCAGATGGAGACAGAGCAAAACTTGTCGGGCATCCCTACATATAGTAAGGCGCCACCCACAGCTCGTCAGTCTTCTTGTACTCGCCGCTGGCCCTGGTCCTGATTCCTCCTGTCCAGCGGGGGTGAGTGAACCGGGCTCCCCGGTGTCACCCCCGACGCTGCTGCCAGTCCTGGCCGGGTTTTCAACCCCAGCAGCGGCCTCAACCAGAGGGGGATGGTCCCCTCAGGACCTTGCAACCCCCCTGGGAGGCTTCCAGGACTCGGGCTTCCGCGGCTTACTGCAGATTTCTTTCTTCTTCACTTCTTCTTTTTATTATTTTTATTTATTTATTTATTTATCAAAATCCCCTGACTAGCTAACTAACCAGGATCAATCGAGACTGTGGGTGGACCTGCCCCATCTGCTGGAGACAGAGAAAGACTGACGAGCTGTGGGTGGCGCCTTACTATATGTAGGGATGCCCGACAAGTTTTGCTCTGTCTCCATCTGCTGGTGCGGAGTCACAACCCAGGTGTCTGGACTGATCCTGGTACGTACAGGGAACTAGTTCTAGTGTAGATGCAACAGAACCCAGGACCTGCAAATAGTCCCAGATATTAAGCACTGAAAACCGCCTTAACCAGCGGACCTGTGACTGTCAGTTCAGGACCCTGCGCCCCCAAGATAACATTTTTGCAGAGTCTGGTATTGAAGCAGACTCCTAGATACACCAGTAACTAGGTCGGAACTAATCTGTTCTTTGCCAGATTCACCAGCTAATGCAGGGTCTGTCACATCGGCAGGTCGTGTTGAACTGACTGCTGACATAGGTTCTTTGACTTAGCACAAATTAGTCAGTCAACTAGACAATGATACATTAATAAAGCTTCCTTTCATATTGCTGTGACCACTACCACCATCACCCTGGTGAACGTCTGAGGTGCCGTTGCCAACCCAAGTGAGGGCACACACAAAAAAAAAAATACCGTCACCTAATGGGAAAAAGTAGATATACTTCTATGGGATCCAGAGATGCCAGGAGCTCACATTTTGTGGACGGTCGCAATCACCGACAGTAGGGACACCTTCGAACACATAGCCCTCTCCAAGTCGCAAACACCTTCTCTAGAATGTTCCTGTAGGCACTTCCCTCCTTTGTGATCATGAAATAGATGGAATACCAGCTCACGCTCCCCTCCTCCAGAAACACTGGGACAATTGTCTCCAGGTGTTGTGGACAATTTAGCACTGGAGCGAACTGCCTTTCTTGAGGCGAGGAAGGTGCACAAAAAGCACAAGTAGACATCACAGACTAGATGAGCAAATTCCAAGTCATAGCTGTCTCTTAGGACCGTGAGGACCCTCTGGTCTGATGTTATCTAAGTCCACACATTGCAAACGAGGGCCAATCATCCCCCTATGACCTCTGAAGAAGTGTGGATCTGGCGCACTGCCTTGCACACCTTTACTCCCTTCAGCATCAGTACTGAAGGGGACACGGCTACACTTATGCGATTCCAGGAAGGACCTCTGCCCGACAGACACCTGCCTCTGAGCGGACAGTCCCCTGCCTGGCCAGACTCCTTTAGAAAGTCGTCTTATTCCTCTTGGGCTCAACTTAGGATAACGGACCCACTGAAGTGCTTCACCAGCTGTTCCAGGTGCATGCCAAACAAAGGCCTGCCTTTAAAGGGAAAAAAAACTATCAAGCTGCACTTTGGACCATAAGCAACTGCAGCAAGTCATACAAAGCATCCACAATATAGGAAACGGCAGCCTCCAAACGCTCTGCTTGCTTGGAGGAAAGAAAGGCTTACGCCTTCTTTACCTGCAGAACACCCAGCATGAGAAATTACTGCCCCCAGCCGCCTGTGTGCCCAAGGTCAAGACTTCAAAAAACTTCCATCGTCCTGGGGGTGCCAACCCTCTATGAAGTGCAGGCCGCAACTCCACGAACCCCCTTGTTGAAGGGCACTGGGTATCTTTGAGAGCCATGTTTTCTTCACATTGAAACAGACACCAAGAACTCCACTTGCAACCCTTTAAAACCTTGTCAAGCAAGGGATATAAGAACACTGTAGCTCTCTCCCCTCCCTATGTGATCAGAGTAACCCGTTCCACAGAGACCAAGCCATAAACAGCCCTATGGAATGGGAACTCGATGAGATTGTAAGTCCCCCCACACTAACAAAAGGCCATTCGCCCCTCCTGACCAGCTAAATCATTTCAGAATAAGCCCTTTGGTCTTACGGGTTGCCCTGTCTTCCTGAGGGGGGCCTAAACCCCATCAACATCCCCAGCAAAAAACCTCAGAGAGCCTTTATTGAAAGTTGTCCTCTGAGCCAAACACCCCTGCAAAAAGCAGGCCATTTTTCCTCTGGGGTCAGGAAGGTACCCACGGAGGGCCAGAAACCGTCCCACGGGGGTTCCTATCAAAGAAAGCCCTAATGGAATTGGCATTATGAAACAGGAAATAGTCTGAACATAAGCAGACCCATTTCCCGAGCACTTTTAGAGGCCTTTGGGAGACCACTGCAGATGATCAACCCTTCTTCCCTTGAGAACCCCTGCATTGCGGGAAAGAAAGCCAAAATGGCCGCTGTTCCTACGCTGAGGGGAAAGCCTGAGCTGTGATGGAGCTTGACTTCATCACGCTGGCAGCAGCACTAACAAGTCCCCACGCAGCACCGAGGCGTTAAAGACGCACTCTGTCTCCCCATGCCTCGGCGCGTTTCCCGCACTCAGCACCAGCAGCCACCGTGATGAGTCCCCAGAATGACAACCACCGCCAAGACCTGCTCCTCCACCTTTGGCATGCTTCCTGTGCTCCGAGAGTCGCAGGGTTGAGCCTCAAAACCAGCCATTACTGCCGGGAACACTGCGGCACTCAGTCAAGGAAATCGTGGCCTCCCTCTGGGCTCTTACTATTCCGCCCCAAGGCACTCAAGCCCCAGCTGTGATCCCAGGCCATCCTTCCTGGTCGCCGCAGCACAAGCCATGCAGGTCTCTTTCTGCTGTTGTCTCTTTTTTTTTTTTTTTGGAAAAGAGACAGACCCATGAACAGTACCAACCAGCAAGCCCACAAATAAAACAATATACTTTCCTTCTGCGGGCCCGACTGAGTCCAAAGGAGGACGGGAGGTCCACAGGGAAGACAAGGTAGCTGGACCACTGGCTTTCAGTCCCCAAACCTAATCTGGACGGAGTCACCTCAGGGTCCCCAACCCCCTGCTCTACCAAGGGTATGGTCCTGTCAGGCACCCAAACTTCTGGGAGCAATCTGGTCTTCAATCTTCTTTTTTTTTGTAACTGAATTCGCCAGACTGCAGGTTTTTCACCTCTACCATCTGCCTGAGAGAAAGAAATAGAGGGGCTGCAGGTGGCATTCTAGGTTAAGTAGCAGTGTCAGTAAAGCTTTTCTTCTCTGTCTCCATCTGCTGGTAGGGAGGCCAAACCCTTGCGTCTGGACTGGGTTTTTTTTTGCTTTCTTAACCACTGTACAGGATCCTCAAACATGCATTCTTCACAGGTCTGTCTACATACTAACAGGAAAAGGGAGCAGTACAGTGGGACAGCATCACTGAAACGAAGAGGACCGCACAGATTAATGATCACCAGAAAGTTTTATAAACACTAAATGTGGCAAATCATTGGACATCCTCATGGAGGGTTACGTTAATGCTGCAGAGATATATATAAGAGACATTTCTAGACATGCAGATAAAGTGCAGCATCCTCGTGGTACGAGAGTGGTGAAACTAAGTATCTGGGAAGTTTTATATTTCTAGGCTGAGGCTGATTCATTGCAACCTAGTCCTAGACGACGATGGCAGATAAAACGGCTTTATGTACCTAAGTTGCTTTAAAAATCAAGCCCCGAGTGTCTTCTTTCCTATTTCTTGTTCTCCATTCTCACCGGGTCAGTGGCATTCTTAAAAATGGTTTATTTTTTATGTTTTGAGTTGTGAATAATGTGTATTTGTACCATATGGATGAGTTACAATAAAGATTCTTGGAAAAAAAACATTCAACAATGCTGTATACTTTTTACAACCCAAAGCATGGGAGTGCGGAGAGAGGGGAATATTCAGTGTGATGTAACTTCCTACAGTCAAAGAGTTAGCATTTCCAGGCCTCTGTTCTGGGATTTCTTCAATCTCTGGCCTAGAATTAGATTTTAATAAGCCACTCAGCATAACCCAGGTCATTAATTCAAACTTAGTTTTAGATATTTAGACAAATTTGATATACTGCTTTACATACACTTTCTCACAGCAGTGTACAAGACAAAAAAAAATATTGAACTATATTGGCGGAACATGTTTCCAAAAAATACAAACCAGAAGTAGACACACACACAGCAGACTAAAAAAAAAAGAGTGCTTATAACAGGAAGGTCAAACAAGGTCAAATCACTGAAAAACCACGGCAGTGATAAAACTGAGATTGGATAATACCTATTTTGAGAATTCATCAAGCTAGACTAGAGCAGAAGACTAAAACACAGCCCCCTGCCCCCCCTACAAAAAGCTGTGTGGAGTGTTTTGTGATCTGCTCTAGCCCAATTTTAAAAATTCTTGTAATAAAAGGCACTAGCCATTTCAAGATTTTTTCAAAAAGCAGTATGGTTGCCAAATGTATTCACTTCGATCCGTAGAAGTAAAGTTGTAGATACTTTTTTATTAGACTACCCATATATTTTGTGACTAGATGGTAAATATTTAAACTCGAATATCCGCCTTTTGTTGCCCTCAAGGATTACAATTTTAAAAAGGTATAGAATATATACAGACATACAAATACAATATTACGATTCCAACTTAATGAATTCTCCACCCTTTCCCCAACTCATACAGGCTTCAAGGCAGAGACCTTCTGCAACACAACCCAGTGCATTGATACTGCTCAAGTTTCAAAAGCCTGCTCCCACAGCCATGCCTTGACTCTTCCGGAAGCACGGAGAGCTATTCACTTTTGAATGTCATGGGGAAGCTTACTCCACAAGACTGGCACCACATCTCTAAAAGCTGAACGGCATGCTACATCCAAGTGAACAACTGAAGGAGGAGGAGGGATTTGTTAACAGACTGGAACTGGACAGCAAGTGTGCCACTTATATAGGAAGGGTCCTTCAGTTTCACCCATAAATTCCAGGATTTTTCCCAAAAGTGACAATCGGTTTAAACCAATTTTCACCCTAATTTTAGGCCGATTAAAGAGCAGCTCTAGAGCTGCGGATGCAGCATCTCACGGCCTCCAGCGACTGCAGAAGCCAGGGTGGGCCAAAGCACCTGCAGTGTTTTAAGTTCCACCCCCACCAGCAAAAGTACTCGCCCTCCAGTGTGCTGATGTGGTGTTTCAAGCCCCTCTCCTCCTCACCCCCTTCCCAAGCAGCCAAACTGCCTGGTGCTGCCATTACAGCATTTGAAGTGGGCTACGCCCACCAGAAGCACTTCCTGGTAGGCCCCCTGACCCCAAACTGAGGAAGAGCGCGGGACTGTCAGTAAGGAAAAAGGAGAAACCTGGAGCCACCATTAGTAAGGATGAATGATGTTGCAATCGGGGGAGGGGGGGGAGAGAAAGGGACATGCTAGGCAGGGGATGGGGGTAGAGACAGATAAGCTGCTGAGAGGCAGAGTCTGCTTAATATTGTTTTACTGTCCTGGCTTCTGTCCACCAACATAAACTCCCACATTTACCCAGAAAAAAACTGAGTCCCATTTTTCCATTGGTTTTCTCCCATTTTTGTTCTTGTCATAATAAACCCTGATAAATTTCTGGGAAAATTTAAAAATAAAAACCAAAACCGAGCATCCCTGTATATAGGGCAGCCTAATTTAAGGCATCTATAGAACTCTTATTAGTATCTTGAATTGCATTCTCGATTTTGAGAGCTGTGCTCTCTTCCTTCCCAACCCTGACCCGACGACAGCTCCTAAAATCTACTCACAAATCTATTATGTTAATCCAGTAAAAAAAAAAAAAGGGTATCACAGCTTGTCTGGGGACCTTTCTTTCTAAGCTACATTGTCTTATTTTCCAAAAGAAGCAGCACAGACACACACAAGGAAATGACAGACATAAGTTACTTTTCTTACCTATGTTCTTCTCCAGCCACTGATGCCCTTCAATCAACTGATCAATCATAGCAAAATAGTGTGAGTTGGCTTCATCAGGCATCACCCAGCCACCAGTTGCCATCTCCAGCTGACCATTCCCAACTAACCTTTACATTGCATACAGAAAGAGAATCGGTAAAAACCACACCCCAAAAATATATCCAGCACCTGAAAATGAAATCGAATCATAATATTGGAATTGTACTAAATGCAGTGCAGGGTGCAAGCCTGGATTTAGGTACAGGCAACTGCCCAGGGCACCAAATGACCAGGTCAAAGAGGAAGCTGCTTCTGCTCGCTTCAGGGCCAAGTGCTGGCACAGCTGCAAAGGAACGCCGCCATGGCGCTTTGCCTACGGGTGCCAAAATCTTAAACTTGGCCCAGACTGCCTGTGCGGCAACTTTTGGGCATCGTTCATCGAATCTTCAGAAAGCAGCAGACCAGAGCGAAAAACAATGTTTAAAATGCAGACCTTTGTATTCTGAAAATGCAGCGATGCCCGCAGGCAGTAAGAACCTGCAGACCCATTGGCAGACAAGAAGGAAATATGAGCTGGCAGTGAAAGCACCGAGAAAGTCAGGGAGCTAAGGAAATCAAATTCCCTCCCCTGCTGACCAAGTCATGGGGGAGCAGAATTTTCCTGGGTAAGCCGGCCAGGCTGAAAACCGTGCCCCTCGCTATCTGGTTCACGGTAAGCGCGGCCTTCCGTAGGATGCGTGCTTTAGCCAGATTGAGGGGGGGGAGGGCGATTTTAAGCGGAGTTGGAAAATAAGGTGTGGACGATTGGATTTTCAAATCTGGGCACATTTTATTTTCCAGTTAAAAAGTGCCCACAGAAAAAAACAGGTGCAAAATCCAGAGGTCCTTTCTTACCTGTGGGCAATTTTCAAAGGGAAAGAACCCATGCACGTTCCCTTCAAAAAATCGGTTACAAGGTTCGCAGGTACAAAGCGCACCTGTGGATTCTGCACCTAGGCGGACCTAATAATAAGGGGAGACGCTGAAATCTAACCCCCCCTTACAATTATGTCTGTGCTTACTCAATGTAAATATGCTTCAAGTGTTCTATCTCCCGCTGGCGCCGTGGACGCTTTTTACATCCGATCAGAGGCGCGCTGCGAGGACATTCACGGACGTGTTAATCACTGGACCATGCAGAATGGCAGAGCCCAGGGAACAGCCGGGCACGCAGAGCGTCTGCACACGGCTGGGGGACGAGCACCAGAGACCCACCTGCGCACCGCCGCCCGCTTCTGCGAGTTAATATTATCCCACCACTTGGAGAAAAAGGAGATCTCTGACCAGATGAACCTTCTCCGTGGGTCCTCCTGCAGCTTCACCACCATATTATTCAGGATGTGCTGGGTTTGGTCGTAGTAATACTTATCAAAGGTCTTGATCCATCCTAAAAGGAGAGAAAGCATGGAAATGACGCAGAGCTGGTGGCGCGACTAACCCCCCCCCTCCTGGAGTCGTGCGTCCTTCCTCTGTCCAGGAGCCTGTGCGCTCGCACGCTAGCAGCACAGCATAAACAACCTTGAAACCCAACCCATTCCTTGAGGGACAGCCCTGCGCATCAGGGAGAATGTACTGATGCATTTCTGTGTTTGAGGGAAAATTGTCCATTATAAGGCTACTTTCTGCCCTCCCTCTTGGAGTAAGGTCACCGGTAACAGCTGCAAACATTCGCTGTCTGTCCCTTCCATGCTCTGGCAGCGTATGACGGAAGCAGAAGGTAGGGGATGGGGGTTGTAAAACAGATAGCAAGGAAGCAAGTGTTATTCTCCTGTATCCTTCTAACAGGGTGCTACCCCTCCATTTTATATGTGAGAAGAGAAGGGACAGGATAATTCGGATGAATGAAACCAAGTTTTCACTCACCAGGGTCATTGTGTGAATGCGGCACCACAAACACCTGCAGAGGATCACTGTCCCACTCGTGAGGGTCGTAGGTAATATCAAAGCCTTGTTTCCAAACCCCTCCATCAAGGTTATCAAAGGGCAGCAGTGAATACACGTCCAGCATCTGCAAAGGGAAAAACAAAAACCAGCAAGCATGAAAAATACAACACGTGCAACGTAAGGCCTTCATTTCCTCCAGCTCTGAAGTTTAACGGGCTCTACACCTGCTTAACTGTGTCAGGAAATCTCAGCGCCATCAGCGCAGAGGGAATACGAGATGAAAAAGTCCCATAAGAGCGGATGGAGGGAAAAGAGAAGGAAAGAACAAGCAGAAGCGAGCAGTAGTGAGGCAGAGCAGGTGAGCAAAGAGCAAGGCAGCTACATAAGTGCCATGCTGGGTCAGACCACGGTCACAAGTACCCGGCAGATCCCAAAACGGAGGATCTAGTTCTTGTTACTTCCTCCCAGGGATGACGACGGCTCTGAGGTTTCCTTGCCTGATCCGGTGCACTCTGACTTTGGTAGTCATCTCTTTCTTACGTATTTATTTGATTTATATTCTGCTTTTTCAGGCCCTCCAAAGCAGATGTTACAGTAACATTTCAACCCGAGCAATCAAAAGACTGCCAGGCTGAAGTGCCTTTCCAAGGCTGTTTCAGCCTTCAGAGAGAAAAAGTGGTTCTCTCTGTAATTTTAAAGTCTCATTCTGGCTTCTGCTGGGACAGATCATAAGATAAAAAGAGTAAACAAGGCCCTGTCCAGGAGGGAAGAGACAGCTCCAGGTGTGCACTCTCTCACAGATTACAGAGAAGGGGGTTTAAAATTATTATATCACGCTGCATCTCCAGAGAAGAATCTGAACACAGCTGGCGCACTGGTCGGCTACACTGAAAAGCAGCTCTAACAACATGAGAAATGCACAGACACCTTACTGAGCTTCAAAACACCACCTCAATAAAGAAAACAGATTGTGACGCATGATCAAGTGTAAGAGAACTGCTGTAGCCCAAGCAGTTCGTAGAAGAGATGACTCTGCAGCTCCTCACCAGAGCCTCGGAACGAGGACTCCTATTGATTATAGCAGATCCGAAAGAGCTCAAACCCGGAAGATTCACTTTTTACCTGCAGGTCGCTCTTCTGTCCTTTCCCCCCTAGAGCAAACTGGCAATCTTGTGGCGAGATGGAGAAGAAGCTGGGTCTGGGATCAGGAGGCACAACCCAGGAGCCATTGTGGTTGTGATATGGGAACAGCATTGGCTGCCCCTCGGTGTTGGCCGTCAGCTCCAGCACAGAGTCCTTGATATGGCTGATGATCTCGTGATTCTCCTCCAGAAGCTGCTCCAGCTGCTCAATCCGGTTCTGTAGTACGGAAATCTGGCTCTGGGGAAAAATCAAAGCAGATCCTTAAGTGGCGTTCAGGACTCTACTGCTGGGGAATAAGGAGAGAACCTGATGCAGTAGCTGGGGAGGTACTGAATGTCCGGGGACACAGCAGCAGGAAGTAAGGGAGGTCTAAAAGGCCTAGATTATAGAGAAATCAAAAAGAGATCCCTGGGAGGGAAGATCTTTACAGCCAAATGGTAACGCTGGGAAATCTGTATTTATTCAAATTTCTTAAATCGCTCACACACAAGCCCTGAGCAATTTGCAGAATAAACATACATAATAAAACATTAAATAAAACAAAACATAACTCAACAGACAAAATATAAGCGAAATTATTTCGAGGCTCCAAACCCAGAGGGCCATATCCCATAGTGACAGCCTTTTGTCTCCTTTAAGGGCCAGATATACTAAACATTTTTCCATAGGCTCACAATAAGCAAAACCCTTTAGTACATCCGACTAAGCTACTCATTATATACACTGCCCCGAGGCTTTCTTACCCTGGGAAAGTTGCCTCCACTTTGGCGCCGGGTGGGATCGTGCTGTACTCTGTCCAACATCAGATACAGGGAGAAGACGGCCACACAAAAGATGGCCGCTCCGCACACGGTCACCTGCTTCTTCAGTTTCATCCCTGGGAATCGCACCAACCGACCTGAAATAGCAGAAGCAAAAAATAGATCTCGCCTGTGCCCCAGGAAAGAGCCTCTGGTGCACTAACTGCTGAGCTGCCGCAGACTGCATGGCTCCCTTTCTCCCAGCAGGCAACACAAATGCCCAACTTTCTGGGACCACTGGGGTCACCTACAGGGATCGGGCATGGAGCAGAACTGCAGGAAAAAAACAAAGAGGAGGACTGCAACCGTGGCATATGGAGGCAGTGTTCCTCCCCCTAGCACTCCCAGCCCTTTTAAGTTATACACAATGAGTGCTTTGTAGCCATTCTTCAACCTGGTTTCTGTCTGCTACATTTTTTATCAGGATGAGATCACCGTCTCCAGGGAAGCTTGCTCCATCTTCTCTGGGCCAGCGAGGAAGCCCGAGACGAGAAAGAGGCGCCAAAGCTCAGACTCTCCCCTCTAGTAAGGCAACATTTGGAGCAGAGCAGCAAGGCTATGGCAGGGACTCCAGAGCGCTGAAGGCAGGCCGAGACCATGCGAGCCTTGCCCTGTTGCAAGGGCGGATTTGTAGTTCTTTTCTTAGGGAAATCTGAGTTGCAAGTTCATACGCAGGCACACTAGGACGAAACCAAGACTGACGCACGCGCCTACCTTTTATTACTCGGGAGTTAACTGGTAACCCCCAGAGGTAACAAGACTTAGGCACTGAAACACAGATTAAAGCCAGACACACGCAAGAACACTCCTCAGCCTCTCGGAGACATGAATTCCTCCCAGCAAGCCCCAAATGACTGCAGGAAAGTCACTTTCTGCTTCGGATGCAACAGGTAGCTGGGCAGCTTAACAGGTGCACACACTGGGAGCGGGGCAGTGTTTTCCAGGAACCTCAGACTTTTCCCCACAGTGGGGGACGCTGTGGCAGCGCCCTCCGTGACATGACAATCAGACTTTAGCACTGAGCCGGTGCATCCAGGAGAGATCCGCCTGCCGCCTGTGTGCCAGCACAAAGCAGGAGCAGGACTATACGCCGTGCATGCCAGAGTTACTCACGTTTTCTTCCACAGAGAACTTTCTAAGGCACGAATCCTGCCTGTACACTTTACTTTCTGTCCTTTTGCTGGTAGAATGCAATTTTCTTTGTCGCTAACGCCTATAAAGTGCCATTGAGGACATCTACCTTGGCCCACTCTAACTCCTCCTAAAACCAGGATACCAAACAAGCAAAAGCCCAGGGCATATTTATCACAGGCTGAAAACCGAACGCGGCACAGCAAACAGGCCCGTGAGAAACTGGCGTGTTCTAGTTAGCACAATCCCATGTTAATACCAGCTGGGACAAGAAAGATATTTTTAGTCCTAGGATCTTCGCTCAGTCGCAGAAGGGGCTGGGCTGGGAGAGCGAATGTGGAGTGAAGAGATGTAAATTACGTGATGTGCTTCAAACCCTGCAGGGCAAAAGAAAGAGTCACCATACCCCCCCCCTGTGTAATCTGCTTTCTGAAAACGTGTGGGCCTGTAGGCGAGTTAAGTGTCACAGAAGCGCTCCGACATGTGTCAGATGGGCCTGCTTTGCTAGCTAGTACAGAAAAAAAAAAGTACTCCGAGTCCCTGCAAAAGGCAAAATTAGGAATTAAAAAAAAGTCCCCTTCCAGCTCCTAAAGATTCTTCCAGACTAGTGCGGAGCAGTTCTCCAGAATAGTCCCACCCAGCCATATTCGCAATTGTCAATTAATAAAGTTATTAACAGTAACCTGCATTACAGGAAAGCTGCCTTACCAGGACTCATCTATCTAGTGCGGAGCAGTTCTCCAGAATAGTCCCACCCAGCCATATTCGCAATTGTCAATTAATAAAGTTATTAACAGTAACCTGCATTACAGGAAAGCTGCCTTACCAGGACTCATCTATCTCAGCGGAGAAGGATGGGGTGGGCAGGCGTGGGCCGATCCAGATCATCACAGAGCTGCTGGAATCCGAGCCTCCGTCTGCCGGACGCTCTGCACTCGAGGACCTGCTAATTTTAGTTCCCCCCGCTAAAGATATTCGCCAGTAAAATATAACACCATCTATCCCCAGGGCCAGAAGGCATCATTCACAAGAAGTTCTGTCCAAATTCTTGCTTTCTCCATTAAACTCACCCCCATCCCACTATGCTCTGGCTTGTACCAAACCCGTGACCAACAACGGAGGAAAAACACTCAGCCTGGCTGATAAATTGTCTTCCTGCTTCACCAGTCCAGAAGGCTTGGGTTCCTCCCTCTTCTGGCAGAGCTATTATTTGTATTCTGTAATCACCACTGCGGCTTCTGCTAGGTGTGAAACCAATTAAGCCACTATGACAAAGCTTATACTGAAACCTTCCTGCCAGCCAGAAATTTTAAAACATTTCAACTTTAAAACTTTGCACTGAAATTTTTTTTTTTTTGGTAAAGAAGCATTCTCTTGAGCTTTTCTACGAACAAACTCTCTCTAATGCTTTTATTTTAAAATCTATTTATTTATGAGAAGGTTTCTGGACGAAAGAAAATTGTCAGGTAAGTTTAGTTTTTTTTCTTCCTCGCCTCTCTGCCACAGCAGAACAGGGGAGGCTCAAGGGGCGAGGGATGAAATGTTGCTCCTGTCTCCTCCTCTCCCCCCAATGGTGCGACAAAGGTGAAATCACATTGAGGACCCGAGGGAGAGGGGGGTTTCCCCCTGGGGAGCGGCACTTTTGGTGATTTGCAATCCTGAAGGGCGGGAGGTCAGGGATCAGGGTTCCTAGTAGGGTGGCCATACAGAGTCGGTGGTAATATTTCCAGGAAGCTGGCGACCCTATCACCTGCCTTAGGGATGTGGGAGTCTGGTGAACGGTGGGCGTCAGGGCCTGGCACACTGTTTTAGGGCCGGTGCAAAGGCACAAGACATGCTAGGCAGACCTTACAACCTTTTGTCTCCCTTTCCCTTCCCCACTTCAAAATATCTTATTAACCGCTTCCTCAACCTTAAATGGGAGCTACCTATATTTTCATGCACTGCAAAAAAAGACACTTGGATCTCATATGGTGATAGGCCGATCATGAAGTGCACTGGATGTGGACTTGGCCCTTAGAAAGCTGTGAATAAACTGACCTACAATTACAGTACAGTAAACCTTCCACACCATAACTGCCAGCCCTCAAAACCCTACCCATGAAAAAGTCACACTGCAAATATTACACCAGGTCCTAAACACCAATACACCACCTATTAGGAAAACAGTACAAACCACAGAAACTACATGCTAGCAGAATACCTGACCTTAGTCACACATGCAGAAGGCAGACAGCCTCTCACCAAATACAGAATAAATAAAATATAAATAAAAACGTGCAGCCAAAAACTGAACTGGAAATCGCAAGAAGTCAGACTCTGCATGCAGTGCAATCATCAAACACAATCAAGAAATATAAAACAACAACCATAGCAATAAAAAAATGTCAAATTAGCTGATGAATAGAACATCCAATAATTAAAACCACAAATAAAAATGTTTAAAAAATTAGCAATAAATTCTTTCAAAACTGCAAACACATCACATCCAAAAATGAAAACTAATAAAGATAAAAACAATCCCCCAATCTCCATTCCATACCTAGGAACTTTAGAGTTTGAGTCACCCTGAGATTGTCATAGACACAAACTTTAACCTTGCTCTCTCCCTCACACACACACACACGCTCTCTCACACACAAACACACACACAGACATTCTCAAACACACACACACAGCTTTTTCTATATAGATAACTCAGAAAACTATATACAAAACTCAGAATATCTCCCTCTAGTTCTACTGTCCACAACCAGAAGTCACTGAATGAAATGCTACAGCAGCACTAGGTGGGAAAGGATAGGGAAATTCTGGGTAGATGGGGATCTGTGAGGAGAATAATAAAGGATGCCAGGTGAGTGATAAAGGAACTCGAAAAGGTGCGTGTGTATGTGTGTTACCGTGTAAGCTTAGCTACTCTGGGCGTGCATTTTATAGCTGCTCCAGAGGCATGCTTGTGTGTTACAGGAGCTCTGGAGGAGCAGGGGGTATTGCAGTTGCTCCAGAGGTCTGTGTTACAGGAACGTCACAGTTGCCCTGGGTGTTAGTGTATGTGTAAGTACACAGGTACTTTGGGTGTGGTGTGTGTAATGGAATTACTTAGACTGAGTCTGACCACTCTGGCTGAGGATGTATTTAGAAGTTAGGCCTTAATGGATTCAGAGTTCTCACACAAACATACATCACATGATTGTAATTACTGTAAGGATAAGTGGTAAACACCAGGTCAGAATCAAGAGAGACAACCTGGACTGTGTTTTGGGAGCTCTACATGCATTTCTCATAAGTTTCAGATACATAGATAGAAAGGATATAACTAGCAGAGGGATAGATGAGTTCTGAACTGAAAAGTGGAGAAAGCAGTTAGATTGATTGCTTGGTTTTGGATTTCAACAGCAATCAGGAACGTAAGCTCTGTATCTTTGCGTGCGTGTATATATATATATATAATTACTAGGGCTCATCCCTGTCAACATTTGAGCACGCTGTACTGCACGCAAGTGCAGTACTGCACGCAGGCAGGAGAAACAAATGCTGCGCAGTATACACCTGAGACTGCTCGAAGGAAGGTGTAATTGCAAGCTTTGGTAATTTCAGACAGGGATTGAGTCAGTGATGTGGTCAGCAGAAACCACAGGCTCCAGAGGGACACCAGATAAAGGCAAACAAAATAAACTCCTGGGAGGGGGCGGGGGGGGCGCTTCACGACCTTCCCAATCACGGATGCTATTGGCAGGGACAGCAGGCAGAGAAGGTGAAGGCAAATAAAGTATGTGAAACTTTAGCCAACAGCTGCTCCCCTCATCAAGGATGTGGAGGGCAGAAGGGGAGAGGAGGAGGAGGGGACTGAAGGGGAAGGAGAGTGAAAGGGAAGGAAAAGGGATAGGGTTGGGGGAATGAAAAGAGGGCTGAGGCAGTGGGAGATTAAAAGGGGAGAGAATGGGGCGGAGGGAGTGGGTGAAAGAGTGTGAAGGTGCACACATACACACGTGTTCACCCCCACCCCATCCCAGACACACATGTACCCCCTCCCCACGCAGACGCACAAACATCCTCAACCCACACGCCCTACAAACCCACCCCACAAAGACACCTTTACCCCATGCCACCCCTCTCCACAAACACACATGCATACCCCCACCACACACACACATACGAGTTCCCCCATCATACGCACTCCCCCCCCCACACATGCACACACCCGCACCCCCAACTCCCCCACACAGACCGCCCATTCCTCCACCCTCGCACTCCCCACTTGCCCAGCCATTCCCCGAGATGCACCCACCTTTAGTTATTCCCCTGCACAAACCGGTTGTTTACACTAACCCTATAACACATACACACAACCCACCCCCTATGTTCCTGGGGGGGTGGAGGGCAAAATTGTGAGGGGGAGAGTGCTCACACACTCTCACTCCTCTCACTTCCCCCCCCCAGACACAGACCCCCAATTCATCCCTAATACCACTCACACCAGCTCTATAACAAACACTCACATCCTCTTACTACGCCCCCCCCCACATACACACACGGGGGGGGGGGGGGAGGAGGCAGTCTGTAGAGATTGCGAGGAGGAATGGGTATATCCACCAACACACACACCCCCTCACTCTCACCATTCCACAATTCACACATATGAGAAGCAAAATGGGGAGTGCAGTGGGAGAGGGAGCAAGTGAACGAACATGCACCCAACAGGTGGGCGGGAAACACACTCTCCTCTCACCTCCCAATATCACTTCCACTTCCCCAACCTCAACACATACACACCATTCCCAGACAGGTGGAGAGCATGGAGAGTGCCCACACACCACTCACACTCCAACACCTACATCACCATTTATATGCACCCTCTGCATGCCTTCTGACCTGCACCCTGCCCGCCCCCCCACACACAGATACCTACCCCCATATCTCCAGTCCCAAGAGAGCCAGTACGCACACCGATAATGTACACAAGCAGGGGATAGTCCTAACACTCACTTTCTGACATCTGTCATGCAATTATCACTCTCTCTTGTTTGAGAGCTCCCTTAACATCCCCACAGTCAAAGGAGGGGTGGGGTGAAGAAATCTATAGCTCTCTCCCTGCCTACCCAGCTTGCATTTTCCACCCAGGCACAAACATGGAATCTTGAGCAGAGAGCACACTAGTAGGATTGGCGAGCAAAGCAAGCAGGAGCACAGCCCCTAGTGTATATACAGATGGATATCTACAATTAACTCTTCTGTATTATCTGATTTTATTTATTCTCTGTTCTATCCTCTTACTAGGCAAACCTATAATAAAGGCCTGGAACCGTGATGTACTGAATCACAGTTATGCTGAATGTGGGTGTGTAAGCTCACAGTTGGGATGGATGTGGGTATATAAGCTCACAGTTGCTCAGAATGTGGGAGTGTAAGTTCACCGATGCTCACTATGTGGGCATGAAAGCTCACGGATGCTCAGGATGTGGGAGTGAAAGCGCACAGATGTGCTGGATGTGGGTGTGTAAGCTCACAGATGCTCAGGATGTGGGTGTGTAAGCTCAGAGTATGCTGGATGTGGGAGTGAAAGCTCACAGATGCTCAGGATGTGGGAGTGAAAGCTCACAGATATGCTGGATGTGGGTGTATAAGCTCACAGTGTGCTGGATGTGGGAGTGTAACTCACAGATGCTCAGGATGTGGGAGTGTACGCTCAGTGTGCTGGATGTGGGAGTGAAAGCTCACAGTGTGCTGGATGTGGGTGTGTAAGCTCACCGATGCTCAGGATGTGGGAGTGTAAGCTCACAGATGCTCAGGACGTGGGAGTGAAAGCTCACAGTGTGCTGGATGTGGGAGGGTAAGCTCACAGATGCTCAGGATGTGAGTGTGTAAGCTCACAGTGTGCTGGATGTGGGAGTGTAAGCTCACAGTATGCTGGATGTGGGAGTGTAAGCTCACAGATGCTCAGGATGTGGGTGTGTAAGATCACCGATGCTCAGATGTGAGTGTGAAAGCTCACAGTGTGCTGGATGTGGGTGTGTAAGCTCACAGATGCTCAGGATGTGGGAGTGAAAGCTCACAGATGCTCAGGACGTGGGAGTGTAAGCTCACAGTGTGCTGGATGTGGGTGTGTAAGCTCACAGATGCTCAGGATGTGGGAGTGTAAGCTCACAGATGCTCAGGACGTGGGAGTGTAAGCTCACAGTGTGCTGGATGTGGGAGGGTAAGCTTACAGATGCTCAGGATGTGAGTGTGTAAGCTCACAGTGTGCTGGATGTGGGAGTGTAAGCTCACAGATGCTCAGGATGTGGGTGTGTAAGATCACCGATGCTCAGATGTGAGTGTGTAAGCTCACAGTGTGCTGGATGTGGGTGTGTAAGCTCACCGATGCTCAGATGTGAGTGTGTAAGCTCACAGTGTGCTGGATGTGGGAGTGTAAGCTCACAGATGCTCAGGACGTGGGAGTGTAAGCTCACAGTGTGCTGGATGTGGGAGTGAAAGCTCACAGATGCTCAGGATGTGAGTGTGTAAGCTCACAGTGTGCTGGATGTGGGTGTGTAAGCTCACCGATGCTCAGATGTGAGTGTGTAAGCTCACAGTGTGCTGGATGTGGAAGTGTAAGCTCACAGATGCTCAGGATGTGGGTGTGTAAGCTCACAGTGTGCTGGATGTGGGTGTGTAAGCTCACAGATGCTCAGGATGTGGGAGTGAAAGCTCACGGTTGTGCTGGGTGTTGGTGTGGATGTGAAAGCTCACAGTGTGCTGGATGTGGGAGGGTAAGCTCACAGATGCTCAGGATGTGAGTGTGTAAGCTCACAGTGTGCTGGATGTGGGAGTGTAAGCTCACAGATGCTCAGGATGTGGGTGTGTAAGCTCACAGTGTGCTGGATGTGGGTGTGTAAGCTCACCGATGCTCAGATGTGAGTGTGTAAGCTCACAGTGTGCTGGATGTGGGAGTGTAAGCTCACAGATGCTCAGGACGTGGGAGTGTAAGCTCACAGTGTGCTGGATGTGGGAGTGAAAGCTCACAGATGCTCAGGATGTGAGTGTGTAAGCTCACAGTGTGCTGGATGTGGGTGTGTAAGCTCACCGATGCTCAGATGTGAGTGTGTAAGCTCACAGTGTGCTGGATGTGGAAGTGTAAGCTCACAGATGCTCAGGATGTGGGTGTGTAAGCTCACAGTGTGCTGGATGTGGGTGTGTAAGCTCACAGATGCTCAGGATGTGGGAGTGAAAGCTCACGGTTGTGCTGGGTGTTGGTGTGGATGTGAAAGCTCACAGTGTGCTGGATGTGGGAGGGTAAGCTCACAGATGCTCAGGATGTGAGTGTGTAAGCTCACAGTGTGCTGGATGTGGGAGTGTAAGCTCACAGATGCTCAGGATGTGGGTGTGTAAGCTCACAGATGCTCAGGATGTGAGTGTGTAAGCTCATAGTGTGCTGGATGTGGGAGTGTAAGCTCACCGATGCTCAGATGTGAGTAAGCTCACAGTGTGCTGGACGTGGGAGTGTAAGCTCACAGATGCTCAGGATGTGGGAATGTAAGCTCACAGTGTGCTGGATGTGGGTGTGTAAGCTCACAGATGCTCAGATATGGGAGTGTAAGCTCACAGATGCTCAGGATGTGGGAGTGTAAGCTCACAGTGTGCTGGATGTGGGTGTGTAAGCTCACAGATGCTCAGGATGTGGGAGTGAAAGCTCACGGTTGTGCTGGGCGTTGGTGTGGATGTGAAAGCTCACAGCTCCTCCTTTGCCCTGGATCCTGACAGGAGATGCGCCCTCACTCGGTCTCAGTCGGCGCCGGGCGCAGCTTTACCCCTGCAATGTGTCTCCGTGCGCCGCTCCGCCGTGCCCGGGCCTCTCCCCTCACATGGCCGGCAGCGGAGAGGGCCTGCCTCGGGTCCGGCTCGCGCCTCATAAAACCCCCGAGACTGCCGGCCCACGGGCTCGCCGGCCGCCGGAGCGCCCTCCCTTCCTCCCGAAAGGAGGAGGCAGCGAGAGGCCGCGCTGCGCGAGCTCCCCCTCACAGGCCGCGATCCTCCGGGCCCGCCGGGACTCAGAGCATCGTCGCCCCGGCTATGCCCGGCCGGAAGACATGGCCGTCCTGAATCTGCATGAATGCCGCCGCCGCCGCGAGCGTTCACGTTAGGCAGGGACAGGCTGACATGGCCCGGCCCAGCACCTCGCCTTGTCCCCGGTTACCCCCCTCCCATCCACGCTCGTCACGCTTCCGGCTCCAGCCTTCCCGGTGACGGCGCAGGCAGGGCTCCGCCATTCAGCGCCCGGGCCTGGCGCAGGGGGGCGGACTAAAGGGCATCGGGAAGACGGGAGGAGCTGCTGCTGCTGCTGCTTCAGCTCCCTACCTCGGCAGGGCCGGTGCTGGCGGTTTTTGCCCCCCCCCCCCAGCTCATTCAGTGCCTGTCCCGGGCACAGCTCCCATTTTGCCAAACCTAACCCCCCACCCCGAGCCCATGGCGAGGGAAGGGGATGAGGTACCTTAGGCAAATCTTACAGCCCTGCCCACTCGCACCACCCACACACACACTCTCTCTCTCCCACCCCCTTTACAGCCACACCTTTATAACAAATTTTACTTGAAAAAGAACATTAAAAAATACAGTCCTCTGAGGCAAAAATATCACAACATGCATATTACATTTACATACTGTGGTGCCAACCAGACAAGTCTGGAAAAATGACACTTGGAACTCTATGGAATTAGACTTTTTGTAATGCGTGCTTGGCCCTCAGAAAGCCATGAATAAGCAGAATTACCATTACACTATAGTAAACCTCCTATACCAAGACAACCCTAACATTCTTATCTATGAAAAGGCAACACTGCACATATTACACCAGGCCCTAGAACACCAATACAACTGTTAATAGGAAACCAGGCTGCTATAGATCCCTACACAGAAATTACATGCCAGCAAAATACCTCACCTCGGTCACAGAACACAGAGAGACCCTGACCAAATACAGAATAAAGAGATCAGAAAGTATCAACAAAAACGTGCTGAGAAGAACCGAACTGGAACTTACAACAAGCCAACCTCTGTATGCAGAGCAACAATGGAAAAATAGAAATATTACCATTCTTCATAAAACAAATAATAAAATCAAGAAAAATAAATCATTCATAATAGTAAAATCATATTCAGAAAAGGAATATTTCAAACTAGTTAATGAATAGAATATCAAACATTTCCCAAACACCAATAAAATATTTCAAAACATCTGAGGAATAAAAAAATCCAATAATTAAAAAATGTTCTATTCTTCCCAAAAAGTAAATATTTAAAATTAATAAGAATTAAAAAAATCTCCTACTCTCCATAGTTGGGATCTGATTTCTAGACACTCTGAGATTGTCATGGTTTCGGGGAGGTAGGGCTGCACAAATTTTATCTTCTCCCTCACACACCTGCACAATAACACATTCATTCTCACACACTCTCTCTTGCTAACATACACAGGCTCCCCCACCCTCACGGATACATTATGTATGTGTGCATGCCTGTAAGAGCCTATAAATGACTCATAGGCTCTCACGGGCACACAAACATATACAAACACACAAGCACTCAGACACATCACAGGCTCTCACACAGACATACACATACACACACATATAAGCTCACGCATGGTCTCCTGTTGTCTTTGGGCTGTGGTGGGATGAGCTCCACCTCAGTCCACCGATCTTCTTGCTTGGAGGGAGGAGCGGAAGCTGGGCGTGTGCACACACACATAAACAGAAGACATAGAAACCTAAAACTGACAGCAGAAAAAGGACTAAATGATCCACCCAGTCTGCCCAGCAAGCTTATGCTTATGCCAGTATCTGTTGCACTGTGCAGGTTGCCCTGGTGTTTATTAGTTTCCCAGACCATAAAAGTCAGGGTCCTCCTTGGATGCTGTTTGAATCAAATTTCCTTTAACCCTTGCCGTAGAAGCAGAGTTGAAGTTGCATCAAAATTATCAGGCTTATTGATTAAGGGTAGTAAAAGCCACATCAGCAACTTACCCTCTTGTTTATTTGTTCCCCAAAACGTAAAAGTCAGGACCCTTGTTGGTTGCTGTCTGAATCCAATTCCCCTTTTCTCGCTGCCGTTGAAGGAGAGAGCAATGATGGAGTTGCATTAACAGTATCAAGGCTTATTCGTTAAGGGTAGCAACTGCCGCACCAGCAAGTTACCCCCATGCACTTTTTATTTTCATCCTCTAGCCTTTAGGGATCCACAGTGTTTATCCCATGCCCCTTTGAATTCTTTCTCTGTTTTCAATTTCACCACCTCTTCTGAAAGGGCATTCTAGGCATTCACTACCCTCTCCCATGAAGAAATATTTCCTGACATTGGTTGTGAGTCGTCCTCCCTGGAGATTCATTTTATGGCCCCTAGTTCTATTGATTTCTTTCCAATGGAGAAGGTTTGTTGATTGTGCATCATTAAATCTTTTCAGGTATCTGAAGGTCTGTATCATATCTCCCCTGCACCTCCTCTCCTCCAGGGTATACATATTCAGATCCTTCAGCCTCTCCTCATAAGTCTTCCAATGCTGACCTCTCACCATTTTCGTTGCGTTTCTTTGGACCACCTCCATCCTGTCTTTATTCTTTTTGAGATACGGGCACCAGTACTGAACACAGTCCTGCAGGTGAGGTCTCACCAAGGGGATTATCACCTCCTTTTTCTTACTGGTTATTCCTCTCTCTATGCAGCCCAGTATTCTTCTGGCTTTAGCTATCGCCTTGTCACATTGCTTCGCCACCTTTAGATCATCAGACATTATCACCCCAAGGTCCCTCTCCCAGTCCGTGTGCATTAGTCTTTCATCGCCTTTCACATACGGCTCTTTTGGATTGCCACACCCCCGATGGACTCTGCACTTTTTGGCATTGAATCCAAGCTGCCAAATCCTCGACCACTCTTCAAGCTTTCTTAAATCATTTATCATTTTTTCTACTCCTTCAGGCCTGTCCTCTCTGTTGCAGGTCTTATATCATTCACAAATAGATAAACTTTACCTTCTAGCCCTTCCACAATGTCGCTCACAAAGATAGGGAACAGAACCGGTTCCAAACCCGATCCCTGTGGCACTCCACTTAACACCGTTCTTTTTTCAGAGTAGGTTCCATTTACCATTACCCGCTGGCTCCTTTTAGTGAACCAGTTTGCAATCCACCTTACTACCTTGGTACCCACTCCCAGGCTTCACATTTTGTTCACGAGTCTCCTATGTGGGACTGGATCAAAAGCTTTACTAAAATCCAAGTAAATCACATCAAGCGTTCTTCCCTGATCCAATTCTCTAGTCACTCAATCAAACAATTCAATCAGATTGAAGACCAGTAGGGATGTGAATCGGGCTTCGGACGATATTTTTGAAATCATCAGAAAGCGGGGGCTCCCCCAAAACGATAGGAAAACCCCACGATATTGAGTGTGGGGGTTCTCTTATCGTTTTGGGGGAGGGAGGGAAAAACGGCACACAAAAATAACCCCTAAACCCACCCCAACCCTTTAAAACTAATCATAATGGGAGAGCACCAACCAGGTGCAGCAGGAAAGGATCCTGTAGCAAGGACCTGCTCTCTAGGTGATGCATTGTCCTTTCGCACTGAGGATATCTCCCCAAGGCCTACTGCCCAGGAGGGAAGGGTTAGGTCAGCCGTCATAGTTGGTGATTCGATTATTAGGAATGTAGATAGCTGGGTGGCGGGTGGGCATGAGGATCGCCTGGTAACATGCCTACCTGGTGCGAAGGTGGCGGACCTCACGCATCACCTAATTAGGATTTTAGACAGTGCTGGGGAGGAGCCAGCTGTCGTGGTACACGTGGGCACCAACGACATAGGAAAATGTGGGAGGGAGGTTCTGGAAGCCAAATTTAGGCTCTTAGGTAGAAAGATTAAATCCAGAACCTCCAGGGTAGCATTCTCTGAAATGCTCCCTGTTCCACGCGCAGGTCACCAGAGGCAGGCAGAGCTCCGGAGTCTCAATGCGTGGATGAGACGATGGTGCAAGGAAGAGGGATTCAGTTTTGTTAGGAACTGGGGAACCTTTTGGGGAAGGGGGAGTCTCTTCCGAAGGGATGGGCTCCACCTTAACCAGGGTGGAACCAGACTGCTGGCGCTAACCTTTAAAAAGGAGATAGAGCAGCTTTTAAACTAGAACAAAGGCTTGGAGAGAGGTATCTTTAAAGGATACTAATGATGCATTAGAATTAGGGCATCCCGACAGTGAGGTTCCAATAATTAGAAAAGTAGTCCAAGTGCCTGTAACTAAAAACTCACCTGAGCTAAAAAATTCTAACTTATCCCTATCAATTAAAAAGCAGAATAAAAATACAAACAAAAAACAAACTTTGAAATGTCTGTATGCTAATGCCAGAAGTCTAAGAAGTAAGATGGGAGAATTAGAATGTATAGCAGTAAATGATGACATAGACTTAATTGGCATCTCAGAGACATGGTGGAAAGAGGATAACCAATGGGACAGTGCTATACCGGGGTACAAATTATATCGCAATGACAGAGAGGAGCACTCGGGAGGAGGTGTGGCGCTTTATGTCCGGGATGGCATAGAGTCCAACAGGATAAACATCCTGCATGAGACTAAATACAAAATTGAATCTTTATGGGTAGAAATCCCTTGTGTGTCAGGGAAGACTACAGTGATAGGGGTATACTACCGTCCACCTGGTCAAGATGGTGAGATGGACAGTGAAATGCTAAGAGAAATTAGGGAAGCTAACCAAATTGGTAGTGCGGTAATAATGGGAGACTTCAATTACCAAAATTATATCAAGGAGAGTCAACACAGTAACCCCATAGGAGAACTGTAAACAAAAAAAGGGCGTTTTTGTATACAACACATTGAGAGAATGCCAGCTACTTCTTGCCTTCACGTCATTTATGGAGTGAAATATATAAGTCCTTTTGACTAATTTTTAAGGAAAAAGCAGAAAAACACATTAAAAAATATAGTTTCATACAAAAATAATTAAAGAGTTTTTCAAGTGATGGTGAATGATTAGAGGTCCGGTTGGATTCGGGATTGAATCACAATGTCTGGCTTGCTGACACCGTCACTATAGGTAATATTTTGAATTAAAGTTCAGTTCCCCTTTTTTTGTTTACAGACTTCAATTACCCCAATATAGACTGGGTAAATGTATCATCGGGTCACACTAGAGAGATAACGTTCCTGGATGGAATAAATGATAGCTTTATGGAGCAATTGGTTCAGGAACCGACGAGAGAGGGAGCAATTTTAGATCTAATTCTCAGTGGAGCACAGGACTTGGTGAGAGAGGTAACGGTGGTGGGGCCGCTTGGCAATAGTGATCATAATATGATCAATTTGATTTAATGACTGGAAAAGGAACAGTGTGCAAATCCAAGGCTCTCGTGCTAAACTTTCAAAAGGGAAACTTTGATAAAATGAGAAAAATTGTTAGAAAAAAACTGAAAGGAGCAGCTACAAAAGTAAAAAATGTCCAAGAGGCGTGGTCATTGTTAAAAAATACCATTCTAGAAGCACAGTCCAGATGTATTCCACACATTAAGAAAGGTGGAAAGAAGGCAAAACGATTACCGGCATGGTTAAAAGGGGAGGTGAATGAAGCTATTTTAGCCAAAAGATCTTCATTCAAAAATTGGAAGAAGGATCCAACAGAAGAAAATAGGATAAAGCATAAACATTGGCAAGTTAAATGTAAGACATTGATAAGACAGGCTAAGAGAGAATTTGAAAAGAAGTTGGCTGTAGAGGCAAAAACTCACAGTAAAAACGTTTTAAAATATATCTGAAGCAGAAAGCCTGTGAGGGAGTCAGTTGGACCGTTAGATGATCGAGGGGTTAAAGGGGCACTTAGAGAAGATAAGGCCATCGCGGAAAGATTAAATGATTTCTTTGCTTCGGTGTTTACTGAAGAGGATGTTGGGGAGGTACCCGTAATGGAGAAGGTTTTCATGGGTAATGATTCAGATGGACTGAATCAAATCACGGTGAACCTAGAAGATGTGGTAGGCCTGATTGACAAACTGAAGAGTAGTAAATCACCTGGACCGGATGGTATACACCCCAGAGTTCTGAAGGAACTAAAAAATGAAATTTCAGACCTATTAGTAAAAATTTGTAACTTATCATTAAAATCATCCATTGTACCTGAAGACTGGAGGATAGCAAATATAACCCCAATATTTAAAAAGGGCTCCAGGGGCGATCCGGGAAACTACAGACCGGTTAGCCTGACTTTAGTGCCAGGAAAAATAGTGGAAAGTGTTCTAAACATCAAAATCACAGAACATATAGAAAGACATGGTTTAATGGAACAAAGTCAGCATGGCTTTACCCAGGGCAAGTCTTGCCTCACAAATCTGCTTCACTTTTTGAAGGAGTTAATAAACATGTGGATAAAGGTGAACCGGTAGATATAGTATACTTGGATTTTCAGAAGGCGTTTGACAAAGTTCCTCATGAGAGGCTTCTAGGAAAAGTAAAAAGTCATGGGATAGGTGGCAATGTCCTTTCGTGGATTGCAAACTGGCTAAAAGACAGGAAACAGAGAGTAGGATTAAATGGTCAATTTTCTCAGTGGAAAAGGGTAAACAGTGGAGTGCCTCAGGGACCTGTACTTGGACCGGTGCTTTTCAATATATATATATATATATATTTATTTATTTAACAGTTTTTTATACCGACCTTCATAGTAATAACCATATCGGATCGGTTTACATTTAACAGATCATTTATATATATATCATTTATATATATATAATATATATATATAATATATATAATATATATATATTATATATATATATATTTATATATATATATTTATATATAGATCATTTATATATATATATATATATATATATATATAAATGATCTGGAAAGGAATACGATGAGTGAAGTAGATGGTACTATAGGGTGCATGGCCTTCTCTAAAACAAAGAAGGAGATTGTTTCAGAATGGAGAGCACCGGTCCGTAGGCATACTGGTTCGGTAAGCTGGGTTACTTCGCCCGGTAAGGGCTCTCCATGAATTGAAGATAGGAGTAGCGGAGACGTCATGGTGGTAGTGGGAATCTGCAAGTGCTCCACTAATCGTTGTAAAATAAAATTACCTCCTGCCCCTGAGTCCACTAGGGCAAGAGTCCAATACTCTAAATGTCCGCAGATCAAGGATACAGGAAGAGAGAGCGGAGGAGAGGGTGCAGTAAGACCTAAGAAGAGTCCTCCCGCAGGACTTAGGTCTGCCAGTTTCCTGGACATATAGGGCATGTTTGAACGGGGTGGCCAACTTGTCCACAATACATGCACAGCCCTAATTTCTTCCGAGTTCTTCTCTCTTTTGACGTCAGACGACTGCGGCCTAATTGCATTGGTTCTTCTTTGCCAGCAACTGGGCCCGAGGGAACAGGCCTGGGTGTGGACTTAGCTCGAGCTTCACCCTGAAAGGGTCTTCTGGGAGTCTTGGTCTCCTGAACCTTGTTGCGAAGTCGGCGATCAATCCTTGTTGCCAACTTCATCAGTTCAGCCAAAGTCTCAGGCATTTCACGAGCAGAGAGTTCGTCTTTCAAACGAGAGTTCAGTCCTTCAAAGAAGAGGGTCCTCAGGCATTTAGTGTCTTGAATTCGATAGCGAAGTCAGCTAAAGGTCTCTAACCTTGCTTCAGGTGAACCAATGAAGATCCCGCAGTAGTATACCGAGCAGGGTCATCAAAAACTGATTTGAACAGTTCAAGGAATCCATCAAGGTCATGTAGAACAGGATCCTCGTGCTCCCACAGCGAAGAGGCCCAAGCCAACGCTCTTCCATCCAGATAAGACAAGATATAGGTGGTCTTGGCATAAGCTGTGGGGAAATGGCTAGGTTGCAGGGAAAAGTGCATCCCAACACTGGTTAATAAAACCTCTACATCTCCAAACTTCCCCCGAGAAGTGTGTTGGAGCAGATAGAGGTACAATAGTCTTCTGGCGGTGTAACTTCTTTACCTGAGGTGGTGGGTAAGTTCATCTGTGCGTGCAGCTGGTTGAATGCAGCAGTCAAGTTCTCCAGTGCATTCTGCTGTTCGGAGATTCACTGGGCCAGGCCTGGAATGGCCCGCAATGCGTTGAGCCGAATCCATGGAGTTAGCAATCTGTTATGGTTAAGCGGTGTTTGGGTGGATTCTTGGGTACTGTATCAGATGACCACGCCCACGGGGAGGGGCCCCATGGGGAGCCACAGTACTGGGCTAGACTCAGGATGCACAAACACAGAATAGATCTTTTATTGTACAGCTTGAGGTATACCACCAGAGGTGGCAAGATGGTAGCTGTAGTTATGCGATTCCACCAGGCTGAAGTAGATGGTACTGGCACTGAGGCAGGGAGAGCAGGCCCTTGAGGAGCACCATAGGATCCTGGATGAAAGTAGATAGGACCCCCGAGGAGCGGGTGTCCTAGGTTAGATAGTTGAACCCCGAAGGGCAGATAGAAGCGAGAGGCCCCCGAGGAGCGAAGTCCTTGCTAACTCGTTGGGCTATAGCGGAGCGGAGGTTTAAATACCCGGAGGTACTGACATCATGCGGTGGGGACGCCCCCGAGGTTCCCGCCATGACATATTCAAAAGCGTAGGTGGCATGCGCGCACGTGCTTCGGAGGCCTCAGGAGCAAGCATGGCGGACGGGAACACCCATGCTGTGTCGGAGACGCCAAATGTTTTGGTAGTCAGCACCGGAGGCAGCCATCCCTTCCCAGGGAGGAGAAAAAGGGTAGAAGAGAGGTGAGGCAGAGCGGTCGCAGCCGTCTGTGACCGATGGGCGCAACAATTTCCTCTCCTCAGCTAAATACAGTAATTTACAAAGGGGCCAATGTAGTAAAAGCAGGATAAAAAATGTGTTTGAAATTTTTTTAGCCTGTGAACTAATTAGGCTTATGACCCGTGAAACAACCTAACATGATTGCTATGCTGCCATCCCCTCATTCCATTTTTTTAATATTTAATTTTTGTTTTTCTAGTAACCAAAAGACAGTCAGTCTCTGCCTTTCTCACACTCACACACATACACACTCTGTCTCACACACGCTCAGTCAGACTCCGTCTCTATCCCAGACCCTGCCTCCCTGCTGAAAAATGCCCAGGGGGGCCTCCTGCCAGGACTTGTCAGCACCTAGGAACACCCCAGAAAGGGAATTGGGTACGGGGCATTGCAATCTGTTTTGGCTATTTTCCAGCTTTGATCTTGTTTCTTTTCTTTCAGGTATTATAGCAATTCACAAATATCATGTAAGTATCTTTCTCTCTACTATACATATTCTTATAACTACGTTTATAACAAGAATTATTTTCTTAAAATCTCTTTTCTTTTCAGGTTCTGCAAAAATACCCTGCTTTTACATAAGAACATAAGAAATTGCCATACTGGGTCAGACCAAGGGTCCATCAAGCCCAGCATCCTGTTTCCAACAGTGGCCAATCCAGACTACAAGTACCTGGCAAGCACCCAAAACGCTAAGTAGATCCCATGCTACTCATACCAGTAATACCAGTGTCTAATAGATGCAACAAACAACCTTGCTGGTGTATTCTATTCTAAACTTCTGCTGTATAAAAAGAAATCCACAATGTTCCAAAAATTTAATATACATATTTTTTTTTTTATGAGAGGAAAATACCTCAGCACTGGTTGGAAACCTATAATATTGAATCCAATGGGCTCCGTGTAACGTTGAAGTATGTCTGGAAAATGCTGACGTGGCCAACATTTCACAGATATTGCTGCATCAGAGCATTCAAAACCATTTTTTCAGTCGGTCAATAATCCGTACTTCTGTTCTCAATTCCTTGGAGCCCATATAATTGAAGGTTATCAAGACCTTTGGCGCTTTTCAGATATATTCCAGCATTATATGGAACCCATATAATTATGAGTCATCGGGACCTTTAAAGATGAGTGAACGCTGAAATAAAGAGCTTTGAGAGCATTTGTTTTCCAGGGCATACTTCTGCTATATGAAATTATTGATAAGCCTTGGTTTGGAGAAGATAAAAAGAAAAAAACTTAAGAAGAAAAAATGGATTTTTAAATTATAAAGTTTGATTTAAAAAAAGAGAGAGGTTTTTAAACCAGTGATTGCATGAACTGGTTTTTTGGAGTCAATGTTATATGTGTCCAACCAGTGCTGAGGTCTTTCCTCTCATAAAAATAAATAAATAAATAAATAAATAATTTTTTGGAACATTGTGGATTTCTTTTCATACACAAGTTTAGAATATAATACACCAGCAAGGTTGTTTATTGCATCTACTGGGATTTGATACTGGTGTTTCCCTAAGTATTTGTGGTTGATAGCAGCGGCTAGTGCGCTCAGCCGAGTGCACTGTTTAACCCACTGTTGGACGCGGGTTAAATAGGCGCTAATCCACCCCCTAATGCAATAGGAGGATTAGCGCCTATTTAACGCGCGCCAACGCGGAGTGAATGAGTTAGCGCTCACCTCATGGAAATGCATGTGAATGAGGCTATTACTCAGTCACTCACTCCAAATGCAAAACAATAAGTGTGTGTCTCAGAGGCACATTTATCGCCCAGATATTAACACCTGCCTGGAGCACTGAAAATAAGTACAGGAAAAAAAACCCCAAAAAACTCTGCCAGCCGCTTTGAAGACCGACGCAGATATGCTCGGCGTCGGTTTTGATAACCGGCAGACCGCCGGTAACCGCGGGGTCATGTTAGCAAGGAGGCGCTAAGGTCGCGCTAGCTACCCTAGCGCCTCCTTGCTAGCACGACCCCTAATTTGTTTATTGCATGGCGCCCCCCCTTGCGGGCGCCATGCGTGTGCTAAGAAAGCGGGTGCTGAAAAGTCAGCGCCCGCTTTCCACAAATTTTATAGCATTGGCCCCTAAGTCAGCTTGATTAATAGCAGGTAATGGATTTCTCCTCCAAGAACTTATCCAATCCTTTTTTAAACACAGCTATACTAACTGCACTAACCACATCCTCTGGCAACAAATTCCAGAGCTTAATTGTGCGTTGAGTGAAAAATCGTGCGGTACAGGGGGCGGGGAGAAAGCCGGTGCAATCGCTGCCAGCTTTCGTACCCAATAGCACCATCTTAAAAGGTGGTGCTATTGAGCGCGAAATTGGCAGCGAAAAGGGTTCTTACCTTTTCGCTGTCCACGATGTCTTCACGGCATCCGCCCCGGTGCCGCCCCGACTCCTCCTGTTCCGGTCTTGACGCCGCCCGACTCCACCCCCCCCATTTAGTGATCGCACGCGAAAAGGGAAGTTTCACGTGCGATAGCTAGCTCGGGGCGGAGTCGACCCCGGAAGAGGAGGCGTCAGGGGCTGCACCGGGGGCAGACGCTGCGGACACATCGCTGGCGGCGAAAGGTAAGATTCCTTATCGCTGCCAATTTTGCGCCGAATTTTATGGTGTAATTATTCGGCGTGAAAGCCGGCAGCGATCGCAGGACCACCCCCCGCTTTGCCTCCCCGCCCCCGTTACTGCCGGATTCTCTAAGGTCAGATAACTCCGATATTAGGAGTAGGCCGAATAGGTTAATTGGCTAATTCTAAAAATGCCCTCAAGCAGGTTTAAAGTTATCCAGCCTCATATGGCCGGATAACTGTAGCTTTAACCGGTTATATTCAAAAGAATAGAGCCAGTTAAATGGCAATGCAGACTTTAAAACAAAAAGGTACATTGTGAGCCTAGCAGCCTGAGTGTCAGCACCCCCCCCCCCCTCCAGCTGTAAGCATTGGACCTGCCGGCCTGAGCATCCCCATCCCCAAAACCCCTCTAAAAAGTAAAAGTGGAAGGGACCCTGGACCAGCCTCCACCCTTCCCCATGCCCGCTCTGCAGTTCAACAACATCGTACTGCAAATATCCTCCTTCCACCCCCACCCTGATCCTAACCCTCCCAGTACCTTTGGCAGTCCCAGTTTTGAAGCAGGATTGTGGGATGCTGCTCCCGTGATCCCAGACGGTGCTTTCTCTGTTGCTTTGTGAGCAATACTGGAAGCGGAGGGAAGTTTATGTATTTAATGAATCATTAGCAGGATGCCAAATTTGATTTTGTCATAGTCTAAATAAAATTAAAGAATAGTACACATGTAGCTCTATTGTCCAAGGGGTGTTTAAATTTGTGAGACTATGAAATTGTCATTTAAAATTAAAGCATGCTTTCCCAGTTTTCAGGCACTCGTTCACACACTTCTGCAACTCTTAAGACATCTTTTCCTCAATAATAGCATTGATGTGAACAGCCTTTAAAACTCTCTCTAACAATGAGAACGAAGTTGCTTGCCTGTAATTAATGTTCTCCATGGAGAGCTGGATAAGCAATCCTACATGTGGTTGACAGCATCCCAAGGCACCATATACAGAGAGTAACTACTTGATAGCTAGGATAGCCTAGAATTTGTTGCACATGATGCAGCAGGCACTGCACTAGGCAGCCCCCAGTGAAGCCCCCCTCGGTTGATGCTAAAGCTATCACCTCCATTTGATGTATTCTGCTTGCTAAACTCTGGGGAGATGGGTAGAAATGTGGGACTGTTTATCCTGCTGTCCGCAGAGAACATCAGTTACAGGTAAGCAACGTTTCCTTAAGCAGAATGAGCAAGCCCATATTTGTAGGCTCTCGAGCTAAGGGTTGTCTTGATATCCTCTTCCCTTCCTTTTCTGCAGGTATCTTGAATAGATAAAACTTTAGGTTTCACGGAGGATACTTTTTGACTAAGGTTTTTGCAGGCTCTTCACGCTGAATAATCCGTTCTTCAAATTTTACTACCATATGGTGTTGTAGTTCAATTTTTGCAGTCACTAGAGTTTCCAGTCTTGAAAAAGCATGCAACAAAGTACCCCAGGTTTTCCCCTGTGGAATCCAATCAACATAATATTCCTTAGTTTCTTCTATTGGAAAAATTACTTACCTGATAATTTCGTTTTCCTTAGTGTAGACAGATGGACTCATGACCAATGGGTTTATTCTCCCCTATCAGCAGATGGAGTCAGAGTCAGTTTTCAAAGCTGATGTCACCCTAGAAATACCCCTGCAGTGACCTTAGCCCTTCAGTATTCTCTTTAAAAGCCACTGTGGACATACTATCGAAAAAACTTGATTAAAATCAGATAACCATAACTCTACTCAACTAAACATATCACTGATTTCCAGTAAGATTATAGATGTCCTAATTTAGGGACTGGATGATGGTTTACCCGCAATCTCTTGGAATAGAGATCCACTCCACGGGTGAATTCTTGGCACCGTTCTTGGGCAGCCGTGGGCGGGATGCTGCGCATATCGAAGCTCTAAGGCGGGTAATACAGGCACAAAAACATGCGCAAGATGGCGCTGCCACGGCCTACCATGCGGTGTGCCGACCAAGCCTAAAGCAGAGCCCAGCACACCAGGGGGCCAGGCAACCTGCTCGGAAGTCCACTTCCCCTTACCCCAATGGGATTGGGAACGTCGGGATGGCGCACCGAGCAAGGAGACCAGAATAATTCTTACCAAAACCCCTCCAACATCTCTGAATCAGGAGGAAATCTTCTTCTCTCTCTCTCTTTTTTTTTTTTACTTACCTGGGCTCGGCACTTACCAGCTGAGTACAAAGACTGTCTCTGGCTGCGGGGGCAGAGGGCTTTGGCCATCACCACCGCGCTCGGCTTCCTGCACCCGCTGCCTTTCAGCTGCTGCAGCAGCAAAGTCCAGCTGGGAACCGGCTACTGGACCAACGCACACCTCTGAGGGAGCTCAGAAATCACCTCAGGAATTCTCAATGGGGGAGGGACCTTTGGGTATCACCGCAGGAGAGCGGGGCTCAATCTTTTCTCCAATTTAAAAGTAGAATTTCTTCTTCCAAAAGGTACAGCGATCCCCATAGGGAGCGCATGCCTACATCTGCTGGAGACGGAGAAATACTGAAGGGCTGAGGTCACTGCAGGGGTGTATCTAAGGTGACGTCAGTTTTGAAACCTGACTCTGTCTCCATCTGCTGGCAGGGGAGCATAAACCCATTGGTCCCGAGTCCATCTGGCTACACGCTACGAAAAATTAGTTCGCTTACCAGACTGAGCTAGGGAATAGACCAGTGTCTTCACTGAAGCTGTCACCGAATCCAGAGTTTGCAAGAGATAAGAAGAGGGTTTCATGAAGCTCAAACAGGCCCTGAAAGCCGGGGTTCCTGCATAATCTGAGATCTGGACCACTGAATTCAAGCGGCCATCATCCTCTCGAGTCTCTGAGGACATAAGATTTGCCATGCTAGGTCAGACCGAAGGATGAGTATTCTGCTTTTTCAACAAGCCAAATTCACTAGTACCTGGCAGAATCCAAAAAGGTCGACACAAACCGCATACCATCACAGAAAAACTGGGCAAGTATTCGTTCGCACCCAGCCAAACCTGCTTGTAATCTTTCCTCGTCTCTCTGCCCATAGGCATCACAACTCCCAGCTGCAGACGGATCCCATGAACAGCTGGCCACGGTACGCACACGGATGTCCACTTCCTCACTGTCCCCGTGACTTCTGCTCCTGGAGACCCAGTGATTGATTGGGCTCCCTTCTCATTCCGAGTCAGATGAAAAGTTTGCCGCAGTTGTGGAGAGGTTCTCGGAGGAGGAAGCAATGCTGCGCATACACACTGAGTTTCTCTCTCAGCTCTATTCAGCCCGCCCCTTTCCCTGAGGTCCAAGATGGGAATAGAAAACACAAACAGATTTTACAGTAATATCATGAATATAAACATTCAGTAAACAAATGCCAAGAATAACAAACACATAAAACTTAATAAATACAATTTAACAATATGTAAAAATACTACATTTGAATGTAAATTAAGACTATAATAACCCCCTCCCAAGTACAGTATGAAATTACAAAATACAATACAATAAAACCAGACAAGACAAGCAGTTAGAAATCCAAGCCTACATAACAGAAAATTTAAAAGTAGTCAATATCAACAAATTATACCACAAGCAACATACACCTGCCAGCAACGTCCAGAGTTTTAGGAATTGTGCATTACTGCTGGCCAATGGAAGTAGCAGTGAGGGTAAGCCTCCTCTTAAGACGTCCCTCCCGAGTCACCTGGACATGCCCCCTGGTTCCCCCCCAAAACATTTCCCCTTAAAAGAGGACCAGTTTTAGAAAAAACACATATGAAACAAAAAATATAGTCATGAGTAGAAAGCACTGTTGCTTTAACTTGAATGGCAAATTATTCCACGGACACGTTCCTAGTTATAAAACTCAGAAATGTCATAGCAAAATCTTCCTGGAGCAGCGATCTCTTAACGCAGGCGTTTTGTGTGAGCAGTACTGGGGGAGGAAGGGGGCATGGTAGCCTTCTCAGGAAAGGGTGGGGTCAGGACCAGGCTGAGGGCTAGCGGCTAGCGAGAGTTTTAGAGGAAGAACAGTTCCTAAAACCTGCAAAACCTTGCCACACTAGCACAATAGTCTCTTGTGGTCTTCTGTTTTCTTATTCATCCTATACCTTCTGTCCCACCCTGAAAGCTCATTAATCTCCTCTCCTCCTCGTCCCTCAAAGCAGCCCAACATAAGCAACAGAAAACAAGTTTGAAATTTAATGAGCGACAAAATAATTTATTGCAGTATTTGGACATATCCACAAAATCTGTCAACAAGCATTATTCAATCTTTATATTATTATCAGTCCAGTCTGCCAAGCTAACATTGAAAATATGTAGCACGCCACTTTTGGTACAAACCAGCTTCCATAGATTTTTTGTTGAATAACAAAACTTCAGAATTATTTACGGATATGTTTAATTTACTTGCTTACATTTTATACTGCTTTATCATTCGTAGCCCAAAGCAGTACTCTGTCTATTCACATTACCATGGGAATTTTGACTGGCTTTTGTAAAGAAGAAACATGTGCACTGGTCCTGATATATATATATATACTTTGCAAGATGCAAGATCTAATAATTTATTGTTACACAAACTGAGAATCCAGTTTGCTACAGATTTTTTTTCTAACTGAATGGATCTTCCAATAACCATCTCAGTACCCAGGATTTCATTGTCTCTCCTTAGCACAATAACCTGGCACCTGGTTAAGGAAGCTTTTGCTTCTGTGCACCGTGCAGTATTTCATGAGCAGGTAAGACTAGCAGGGATGCAAATCCTGTATCAGTGACAATCATTTAAACGTCTGGGAGCAGCCGTGCTACCCTCACATTCATTGGAGCTGATGGAATCGTACTCAGTGCGATGTCATAAAGATCACACACACACCAAGGGGACCAATCACACACCCTCTTACATGTGACACTGCTGTGAATCCAGCTGCTCGCAGGGCTTTTCACGGCTCTGCAGCTTACATGTTTTTAAAAATAATGTGGCAGTAACATTTTTAATTGAGAAAGTCAGTACGGTAGCACTGAAAGACTGTGCAAAACACAGAGGACCCAGCTTCCATTCAAAGCAGCAGCATGATCATTATTATTATTTTTTTTTTTTTGTAGTTATGTTAAATTTAGGAGCAAACCCACGAAAAGTTGCACTCTGCATCTCCATCTCGAGTCAGGAATGGGAGACCAGATGGACTTTGCGTTCCTTATTTGTCATTTTCTATGTTAATCTTAAAGCAGTATTAAAAAAAAACAAAACAAAAAAAACAATGCATGGAAATTTTATTCTGAAACCCACACTCACATTTTCTCTCCTGACTGCAAAGAGTAACATAGCTGGAAAAATTCTCAGCTTTAATCATTTTTTTTAAATTTCTTTTCTGCCTTTTGTGACATTTTAAAATGGATTACATTCATGTACTGTAGGTATTTCCCTATCCCCACAAGGCTTGCAGTCTAATTTGGTACCTGAGGCAATGGAGTTCGAAGTGACTGGCCCAAGTTCACAAGGAACGGCAGTGGGTATTTGAGCCTGGTGTGCAGCCTGCTGTGCTATCCACTAGGCTACCCACTTCACACTATAAGGCTTGCTACTAGAAAAACTCAAGCGCACCATCAACAGTTCAGAGGCTTGAGAGGGGCATCGATCCTGCGCTTGCATTATGGAACTGTTGCCAAGCACTCTCAGTTTTTAAAGAATCTCCTACTGTTACCCATGTTTGGTTGTGCTTCATACCGCTCACATCGTGATGAGGATTCATTTAGAAAGTACCGAGCGTGCCACTTTGTAACTTCTAATGTAGAAGATTCATTTCAAGTAAGGCAGCATGGGATCCAGCCATGGCACAGATAAGGCTGCCCAAGCAAAGATTCTCCCCCACACCTCGGTTTGCACACCTCTCTTCACTCTGACTTACAGCTTTTGTTGGCAGGTGAGAACAGCTGGAATGGCAGTATCCGTTCACATCTGGAGGATCTGGGAGGTGAACTTTCCACATGGATTTGTTTTGTGCACACCATGATAGGAACGAACCTCACTCACAAGCTCGAGGTATATTGGCTACAATCTCAAATCCCTTGAATTTACTGCTAGTGCTCGCTTCGGTGCTTGCATTGTAGCAAAGGCAGATTCTTTCTGGATTTCAGAAGATTTAAATAGGTAGAAGCAACATGTGAACCTGCGCTTGGAAGTTCTTTTGACTCAGGTCTGTGGCGCCCGGTACAGTTGGGACGGTTTGTGTATCTTACTGCCCCATTTTCTCAGTTGATCATGTGAAATGGCTACTGCCATCAATCAGAGCCACCAGAGAATGGAGAGGACCAGATGATGCAATCAGAGACCGAGTTGCAAGTTACGTGGGATTGCAGATCTCCTGGGTCCTCGTTTTGATGCTTCATTTCAGCCTCTTACGGATGGCAGTGAGCTCCTTGAGGACAGTGCTGAAGCTGGGGCGTTTTCTTGGTTCATACTCCCAGCAGTGTAGCATCAAACTGTAAATTTCATCCGGACACTGAGCCGGGCTGGGCAGTCGTTGACCTGGAAATGAAGCGAGATGAAGAGGGGCAAGGTTAGTTCCGACATAGCTGCCAGACTTAATGAGAATGACACTCCCAGAGAGACACCTGGGTTAGCCAAAAGCCTCCAGAAGAAGGCTCATCTCCTGATATCTCTCTTTATCTGTGCGTAACTGGTGCTCAGGATGGTCTACCCAGCACAGACTCAGGGTTCTTGCCATACTAGTTCATGGAGATGTTGATGGGAGGAAAAACACTTAACTCTATACCTTTGTCCCAAAAGGGTTTAGTTAAAGTTTTGGGCACAAGGATAGCAAAAGAGCCATTGGTGTCTGGCCCAAGTGGTTAAGCACCAGCATTGCAGTTCCAGCAGTGTGCTACTGTCTCCCACCCCACCAGAAACGCGAGATGTGTCACTCCCCTCCCACTGCAGCGTGATTAATGGCTGATCGGGGATGCCATTTCCCAGATGAGGTCTACTCACATCCCGTATGGAAGCACGGTCCAAGCTACTGGTAAGTCTGCTCCACTAGATTACAGGCAGCCTCTTCCAGTGCCAGGGAGACGAGCACTGGGTGAGGACGTAGGCTATAACTATAGAATAAGACTAGCAACTAGGTCTGTCTGGCAGACTAGATAACCTAGCAGAAATATCTGGCAGGCTATGCAGGGGGGTCCAGGAGGCCAGATGTGTGGGCTAAAGCTTTGTGGTTAGACGTGGGAAGAGAGGGATACTGGGCATGAACTAAACAGGGGATCTTGTATGCTCATTTACCCAAGATGGCAGGGTATTAAAGAGGCAAATGACAGGAACAGTCCTGGACAGCGAGGGATATCTTTCAAGTGGTCATGCTGTTTGGCTGGCAGCTGGGAGTGTGGGCAGAGATAACCTGGCAGAATGGGTGGCCTGGTCGATATTTTTCTGCCATCATCTTATGGACAAGGTCTTATGCAGAAGAGGGGGTCCTGGGGTTATGTCGAATCCCCAGATTCTGCTGGCATGCTGCCTCTCTGGAAGCACAGCCAGCTCCTGAACCAATTCAAAATCAGCATCCCAGGGTGTGGTGGTTACAGGTATTGCGCTGCTGTCACAGGGCAAGTTCCCGTTTACTCCACTCAGACAAAAATAATGTTTTCATGGTACTTAAGGTACAGGCATCCTAATCTAGCCTGCAGAAAGTTTTCAGAACGAACTTTCTTGAGCTCAGTAAAAATCAGTCCTCATTTTCACTTGTACATATCCCTTCTCTCTGCACCAATATCCTCCTCTATGTAATTGACAGACTTGTTTACTGAATATGGACTATTCAATCACAGCTTTGCACGTAACTATGTTACTGGCAGCACAGTTGATGCAAAGTCTTCCTTTTTAAAGCCAATTTCACGCAGCAACAGATACGCATCACTACTGCAGCAGATTACCAGCTGCATCAAATCATATGCCATGCATGGACTCTTGTGCTCAAAATTCACACATAAACCACCTGGAAGTGAAGATCAGATATTTCTGGTGCTTTGATCGCTTTAAGAGATAAGTTGCAAGATATTTAGATACTTTAGACAGCAATACAGTCCATACACTTCAAACTGTCAGTAAAGGCTGTAGATGTGTATTTTCACTGTGCACTAAAATATAATATTAAGATCCCATTCCACCAGTGGATGGTGTCCATCATCCTGACATCTTACAGCATGGCTAAGTTAGATGTTTCTTCAGGTGGTACATAGGGAAAAAAACAAACCAGCCTATAATATTGAACGGCAGGTCATGTAAGTCAAGTGCATGGAGACAGAAAGGCGCTTACCCTGTTCTATTGCCTCTCGGGTCTGCTGGTTATTCAAGGTGGCATACGGGGTAGACCCCAGGGTGAAGGCTTCCCACAGGAGTATCCCAAAGCTCCAGATGTCACTCTCTGAGCTGTACCTCCCTAGAAAACAAAGGAGCAGGACTCTGAGAGGGATGATTTCCAAGGAGGTGAGACCTGGGACAAGCAGGAGCTGTTCAGCGCCAGCTCCTTTGACACAGCTGCTCCTGGAACAAGACCCACTTCTGCAAACTCTTATTGTTATTGATGCATTTATTTATTTAGATTTAACTCGTGCCTTTTTATAGGTAGCTCAGAGCGAGCCACATTCAGGTGCGGTAGGCATGTCCCTGCCCCACAGAGCTTAAACTCGGAGGCAACGAAGGGCGACGTGACTTGCCCAAGGTCACATGAAGCGGCAGCGGGATTTGGACCCTGGCTTCCTTGCCCTGCAGCCCGCTGCTCTAGCCAGCAGGCTATTCTTCCACCACACTGCAAAACGTTTGATTACCCTCAGAAGAATATTAAGGTACAAAAAGATTCGTGGCAGGACCTGGCTCAGTGCTAACCAAATGACAAAGGCAACTCTCTGTCCCTTCCTAAATCAGTATTTCCCATCAATCGGATTCTTTTAAGCTACATTCAAAGCGTTCGTGTCAGTCTGAGATACTTCCCTGCCCGGCCAGTTATTCGGTGGCAGGGCTGGGTTTGATTTCTCCTGTTTCAGGTCTTCTGCTCCCCAGGCCAGGCAGGGACGCTGTGCCGGAAGCGTTCATCGCTTTTAGGGAGTGGGAGTCCCGGGCATCATGGAACAGTAACACCTGCTGGCCACCGTTCAGGGCCCACGAATGCAGGGCCCACGTAGCACCCCCCCTCCCCGCCCAGCAGAGGATTGTCACTGAAATGCCTGGGCTGAGTCACCTGCAAGGAAAGATTATAAAATAGGCAAAATCCCTGGAGTAGCTGCGAACATAAGCTCATGAAGCCATGAACCAGTGAAAGTCAAGTCTGATTGAGCTGCAATCCCAATGGAGCAGGAGGGAACTGCCAAGCCAAAGTAAAATAAAAAACCCATCGGTGAATTACACTTGCAAACGCAGTAATCTACATAGGAGAGCAAATGAAATCACTTCAGACTCAAAATAATTCACCTTGTTAAGCGAGGAAACAGAGACATTTGATTACAAGGTTTTTCACTGTGATTTACGGTTAATTGTATTTATTGCCTGCCTTGTCTGGCAGTTTCCCTCTGCTCAATCAGAGCTCAGGCTGCCAGTCTTCATTTGCAACCAGTCGGGACATTTCTCCCCCTTTCATATCCCCTCTCAGTATTTGGTGCCAGTTCGGGGCTGGGGGCTGTGCATTAGGGCTCCATCTGTAATTCTGCACTCATGAGCCTTAACTCTGGCTAGGACTATGCCCATGATCCCGACTCCCTCTCCCCACCACCCTCAGGGGCTGTGAATGCTCCCTCCGCAGCATCCTCTGCCCCAGGGATTGAACTGACCGCCTTCAGCACGGCACTTACCACCTGAGCGCAGGGTGAGGTACAACTATTCAAAACCCCACCCTAAACGGAATAGACATCTCTCATATGGCTGCCAAATCATCTTTGTGTGCCAAAAATATGTTGCTATGCTCTCCACCCCAAAGATGACTGCATGCTAATTAGATTCCTCTACTGTAGGAATTCACACACTGATTACTATCATGACACAGGGAAACTGGCGCTCTTTTTCTCAGGCACGGTTTATAAATGACCCATGAATAAGCTCAGACCATCCCACACAAAGGGGCCAGTGATCTACAGGAGACACAAAATCCAGCTCGGTGGAGGTGAGGAACCTGGAGGTAGAATAGCGTTGTGTAGGTAAAGTAGTTTCGATCCCATACATTTCAGAAAAAAGGGTAATGTTATGGAAAGGTGGACTTGTAAAAAGGAGGAAGCAGCAGAAAACAGTCGGTTACCGTAATTGAGGGCTTCGGGGGCCGTCCATTTAACTGGGATCTGTCTCATGGCCCCAGTGGAGGAGTACACGCCATCTTGCTCCTCCCTGGACATCCCAAAATCACTGATCTTCAGGACGTTCTTCTCTGTGACCAGACAGTTCCTAGCGGCCAGATCTCTGTCATAATTATTTGAAAACATGTTAGAACGCATGCTGTCAAAATATCAACCAAACAACTGATTTATTAATTTTTTTTACTGTTGTGCTGAAATGATATTTGAACTTTGGTTGGGTGCACGTGGCACTTGCACCAAACTCCCTTAGGGTCTCCAAAACGCTCGTCAGTAATAGCAGCAGCAGCCTCCTGGGAATCCCCCCCCCGAGTTCTTCACCAGAAGCTTCTTGAAGTATCTTGAGCTCTCGCTGTGCAGGTGAGGCCCTTTCTCAGACCTCCCTGGTTTTCGTCAGGCCACCTACCTGTGGATGCAATGTTTACTTTCCAGGTACTCCATTCCCGCCGCGGCGTTCTCCGTCATCCTAATCAGCTCCTTCACCTTCAGCTGGGCCCCTTCATTCCTTAGGAATGTCAGGAAGTCGCCACCTAGCAGAGGAAGCGAAGTGGTTCAGCATCTTGGATCCTAATCTGCAGAAGGGTTTGGCCACAGGCAGAGAATGGGAGAAAGCCTGTTCGTTCCGTTTTCTCCGAAGTGCAGGTGGGTCATCTCTACAGCTTCGGAACCATATGGCTTCCATGAGAGCACATTGCAATCTGGACCAACACATAAGCTTTATAGCTTTACAAATCTGGCTTCGCGTCAGACACGGGAGGGGGCAAGGGCCCTGGTCTACGTCATAGTCTTCTAAAAATCGAAGAGGAAGGTGCCACAGCCCGAAACAGCCTCCAGTGGAGGTGATGGAGGACAGCCTCGGAACAGAATTTGGACATTCTTGGGCCAAGCGATGGTAAGAAGAGGGACCTGGGAGGGGAGGGGGGGAGCTGATTTAGGTTTAGGGTGTGAGTTTATTCACTCATCCACCCAAAGCAACAGAGAACCAGAGAGGCAGACAACTGGGCAGTCTGGTAGGGCCAGTTGGTCTTTCTCTGCCTTCTGTGTGGGTCTGGCACACCTGCAGGTTGGTTGGCATGGCGAGGAAGGACGGAGGTCTGTGTGGGCAAGGAAAGAATTTCCTTAATTAATGGTTGATTAAAATCATTTAAAAGCTGCTGCACAACGTACAATGAATGTAAAAGGGAGCAAATGAGAAAGTGAGAGTGACAGTGGGCTGTATGTAGGTCAAAACGAATGTGGAAGTAAATGTGAATGGCCGTGAACAAGCAGTGCTAAAGGTGAAGGAGAGGGGAGGGGGAATAATGGAAAAACTAGGGATGCTGTCATGAAGCTGGGTCAGTCCGGCAGGATGCCAGCGCAGTAGTATCTACAAGTCCTAGCAGCAATGCAGCTGCTCATGTAACCGGGTCTCTCTGGGAGGGTGGGCAGATTATTACAAAGCTTGGTGGCTAGACATGGGAAGGGAAACTAAGCAGGGGATCCTGTATGGGGACCGAGACCGAATGGCGATCCCTGGGCTTCGCCCAAAAAGGCCAAGGGATCAATGACCCCCCCAGACTCACCCTGAACCAGTTCCATGACGATGTAAATGGGCTGCTTTTGTGTGCAGACTCCAATCAGTCTCACAATGTTGGGGTGGCTGTACTGCTTCAAGATCCTGCAAGGGGAAAGAGAGGAAACGCAACAACAGGTAATGGTCACCACGGCTCGGGCTGAACCCATGCTCCCTTCCCCACCAGCCTGATGCCACCGCCGGAGGCCCCAGAAGGCAGAGATGCCACAGTTCTGTGGCGCTGAAAACTCATCGAAAACGGAAGGAGGGTGCTTCTCGCTCCCTGATCACATGTTGCATTCTAATCCCCCTGGACTTATTTTAAAGGATATCCCTGCTGTGATGCGCTTTTTCTCAAGGTTACCCCCTAAAACCTCAGTAAAAGCAGAATGATGCAAGACATGCGCATCTTTCAGACCCGGTTCGTCTTCATTCAGTGTTATTTAAGCATTTATTCTGAATACACTGATTAAACTACATAGAGGTCGGTATTCAGCCTTTATTCGGCTAAATTCTAGCCAGCTAATAAGTTAGCTGGCTAGAATTTAGCCGGATAAGTTTTACATTTTATTAAGAATTTATGAATCGCCTAACACTTAAAAGTCTAGATGATGTACAAGATAACATTCATAAAATAGAATAAAAAACAGATAATAAATATAGTAAAATAAACTCAAAATAAACATAAAAACAGCCAAAACGCCTTAAAGTTAGGGCCGTTCCAGGGCGTAACTGGGAGGAGTTGAGTTAACAGCTAAGTTAACCGGCTAACTCTGATAATCATAGTTAGCCAGTTAAATTAGCTGGCTAAGTCTGGTCGAGTCAAAGAGCCAGCTATGGTTAGTCGGCTAACTACTTAAGATAGTCGACTATATTCAGTTGTGCAGCTGCACAACTAACTTTGCTCTCCCGGACTGTGTCTGAATATGGACCTCATAGTTTCCAATCCTATCCCTTCATCTATTGCCTTTCCAGGAATGTACTAAAACTTCCTCCATCGCAATGTCTTCCGAGTAGACAAAACCATTTTTGAACCTCATTGAGGTGATTGTGACTGTACTCGCTAAACCTGCCTGATGCAACATTTATGACTGCTTCATTTGTTTCACAAGAAAATAAAATATGGTTTACCCAACTATTAATTGGGAAAAAATCATGGGTTGTTTTTTTTTTGGGGGGGGGGGGGGGTTTAGATAAAAATTGTTGACATGAGAGATTCAGCAGCAGTGAGCAGATTTGGGAGCAGCATGCAACGTCTGCAGACATTCCTGTAATTACAGAATGAACTCCCTCCCCTCAAATCTCTGGGCTTTGTTAAAAGAGTGGAGGGGTAGTTTAGGGATCAGAGCCTCAGGGTTTGAAATCCTTGGGCAAGTTACTTCACCCTTAGGTACAAACCTGGGGGCCCCCGTTAGTAAAGAAGCCCCTTAGGTCGTCAGCCTTCTGGGGCAGGAAGCTACGTACAGAGCCTGAATTTGTAACTCACTTTAAGCCTGGAACGGGAAAGCTGAGTAAATACAAATATGGCACTTGCCGGGAGATTCCTCTATTACCCGCTGTCTATTGTTTGCCGCTGGTGGAGATCTGATGTTGGGGGTAAGCAGACCTTTATAGCTGTTCCAGTGTGACAGTTATAGTGGTTTTGAGTGTCCTCGCTCCATGCTTTTAAATTGAAGACTTTCATTTTTGATGAAATCTAATTATTGCCAAATACCATAAACCACTAGACTTTCTTTTTTTTCCTGTTTTTGGTTTGTTTTTTTTTAAATCATAACGCCAAAGCTACAAAACATTGATTGTGCAAGCAGAGCCCCCTTCTAGGCTGATAACGCCACAAAATTTTCAAGCTGTGTTGAGTTTTTCCATTTTAGCTCTGCTAATTAGAGGCTAAACATGGAAAAAGAAAGAGTGACACAGCACTAACTGGTACTGTAAAAAGGGTGTTAAGAGCAATGTGGAGAAGCAGGCCAGAGGGCGGCACTGGAATAAGATCCGCCAAAGGCCAAACAAAACAGCAAAGCTGGCAGAGGCTGCCACACCTGGCTTCCAGCAGAAATTTGTCCTTCAGGTCTGGTGGGAGGGTGTCCCGGCAGGTCTTCACTGCCACCGGCGTGTTATCAGAACGCAGGCGGCCGCTACAAACCTCTCCAAAATTACCCTGAAACAAAAAGCGTACAGCAGCTCATTTATTAGTGGATTTCAGTGCAATTTAAAGAAACTGCAAATAGTACTAATGGTAAGAGCACTGACCTTTTAGACGGGAGTCATCCTGAGGCTTGCAAGGTTAGACCCTGCTCACCTCTGGCTGGCTGCTTGAGTTCAGACCAGGCGTACGCTAGTTGTTAGAACAGTGGACAGAGAACCAGGGAAGCCAGCGTTCAAATCCCATTATCATTGCCTTCTGGCCTTGGGCAGGCCCCTTCACCCTCTATTGCTTAAGGGTCAAATCTGGGGGCCTGATTTACTGAGTCTCCTCTTCCATTCCGTGTCTATGGGGAAATGATCAGTAAATGAGGCCCTTGGATTGTAAGCTCTCTGGGGCATGGACCCAGCAATTGTATCTGAGTTTATAACTCGGATTTGAAAAGGCAAGTCATTATATTAAAAAAAAATAAATTCAAGCCACTTACTTTCTCTCCTTGTGCCTCAGTTTGTATTAATAATAATTTGAATTTTTAGCTCAGTTTTCCAAACTAAGCTTAAGGTATTTTAGAGTATTGTGAGTAATTCAGGTATAATAAGTCCTTACCCAGAAGAGCTTACAATCTAGGAGGGGTGAGTGAGGTAACAGAAAATAAAGTGAATTACCCAAGAAGCTTCATTGGGGGGGGATTTGACCCCTGATTGGTCTGGTTCTTAGCCCATTGCTTTAACAGCTAGGCTAGTGTTCCTCAAGTTGATCTGGGAATACCTCCTCACCAGTTGGGTTTTCAGGATAGCCACAATGAATATGCATGAGATAGATTTGCATCCATTGTCCCCACTGCACTCCATGAAGTTAGCAAAAAAGGCACAACCCTGGAAGCTGGCAGAATTGAGTCAAAATAAACTTCATCTTTCCTAAATAACTAAGAACTGAGCACATTCTAGATCAGGGGTGAGCAGAGCTGCAGCTCCCATTCCATCCACGCACACTGGTTGGGCCCCTACACATCTGCTTATATCTCTTATAGAGATGTATCCTGGTTTGCCGGTCGGGCTCTTGAACCAGTTGCAAGTAATGACACTGCCAGCCAGTATCAGACACCACGTCACAAACAGATTTTTTAGATTGCAAAAACTTTATTGGCACATACACACTAACAACCGCAAAGACACACTCTCTTTCTCAGACACACCCACACTCTGAGAGTGTGGGTGTGTCTGTGTCAGAGACAAAGATACCCACATACACATTCTCTCTCACAGACAAAGTGTGTATGGCTGTGTGTGTCTCTCACTCTCTCTGACATGCTGCTGTTGTACTGCTGCTTATGTGCTCACACAGTGACTGCCCGCAGTCCAATAGTGCTGCATCATGGTGTAAGGTTCTTGCTTGCTGCCAGCCCTTCCCCATTCTGTAGCAGCCCCCTCCCTCTCCCATATCCCTCTCCCAAGGACAGTGGTTCTCAACTTTTTTCCCCATTGTGACACACCTGACAGGCCACGCTCACATCTGTGACACACTACTCATCACAATTCACGGCGGAAATAAAAAGTAAAGGCCCGGTAATTATTTTTATTGTTTAAAATGACAAGGAAAAGATACGTATTCTGTCTGAACAGAAACTGCATAAATAGTAAACATTCCACACCAAAAACAGCACCAATTTCCAAGCACTTAAAACAGTAACCACCTTACCTAAGGAAAGGCAACACTGAAAATATTACACCAGGCCTTAAGACACCAATACATCTCCTATTAGGAAAACGGACCAAGCCAGGCTGCTATAGAGCCCTACACAGAAACTACAGACCAGCAGAAAACCTCACCTGAGTCACATGTGCTGACCCTCACCTAACAAAGAATAAGAGACCAAAACGCATAACTAGAAGCATGCAGAAAAAACTGAATTGGAAACTGCAACAAGACAGAGTCTCTTTATGCAGTGTAATAAAGGAAAAAAGAAACATCACCCATCCTTATAAAACAAATCAAGAAATATAAAATCAGTAGCAGTAAAACCATACTAACAAAAAGAACAGATTATTTCAAAACAGCTGATGAGTGGAATATCCAATAATTAAAAACTCACATAAAAAATGTCTAGATACCAATAAGATATTTCAAAATAGCAGACACAAAGACCCAGTAATGAAAAATAAGGATACAAACATTTTTTCCCCTGCATACCTGGAAACGTTTGATATCCAGGTCTCCTGAGATTGTTTTGAATTAGCAGGAGGAGGGGTGGTTTGCGTGGAACTTTCTCCTCTCTCAGTCACATACCAGCGCTCTCTCTCACACTGGCTCTCAATTACACACCTATACAAACATGCTCTCAGTCACTCACATATACACATGCTTTTTCTCTCACTTATATAGGCTCTTAATTACAATTTACACACATGCTATCTTTTCACGCTTACACACACAGGCTTTCAATCAAACACATACATGCTGTCTTTTTCTCTCACACACAGACTCTCATTCACATGCTTACAAACATGCTCTCTCTCTCTTTCTCTCATTTACACACAGGCTCTCAATCACATACTCACATGCTCCCTCACCTAAATCAGCTCTCAATCATCACAGACACACATGCTCTCGCTTTCTCTCATTTACACACAGGCTCTCAATCACATACTCACATGCTCCCTCACCTAAACCAGCTTTCAATCACACACAGACACACATGGTCTCTCTCTCTCATTTAAACACAGGCTCTCAATCACATACTCACATGCTCCATCACCTAAACCAGCTCTCAATCACACACAGACACACATGGTCTCTCTCTCTCATTTACACACAGGTTCTCAATCACATGCTCACATGCTCCCTCACCTAAACCAGCTCTCAATCACACACAGACACACATGGTCTCTCTCTCTCATTTAAACACAGGCTCTCAATCACATACTCACATGCTCCCACACCTAAACCAGCTCTCAATCACACACAGACACACATGCTCTCTCTCTTACTTATACACACAGGCTCTTAATCATACATACACATGATCTCTCTCACACACAAAGGATCTCAATCATACACACATACTCTTTCACACAAACAGGTTTTCAATCACAAACTTACACATACAGGTTCCCAATGGTAAACTTACATTCATGCTCTCTCTCTCACAGGCAGGCTCTCAATCACAGACATACAGACAAAGTTACATTACTGTAACACTATCCTACTTGGTCTTCCTTCCTCCTACACCAAACCGCTCCAAATGGTACAAAACACAGCAGCCCGTTTACTAACAAACACCAGGAAAAGAGACCATATTTCCCCAATTCTAAAAGACCTTCTTTGGCTACCAATTCACTTCAGAATCATCTACAAATCCATCTCCTTGATATACAAAATCATCCATCAACACACCACAATTGACCTACAATTTCCTCTCCGCTTACACAACTCCACAAGACCTACCAGAGACGCATACAGAGGATCCCTCCATGTACCCCCTACTAAAACCACCAGTCACATTACCTTAAGAGATCGAGCCCTCTCCACAGCGGGCCCACTGTTATGGAACTCCATCCCTCCCGATCTCAGACAGGAGCCTTGCCTCCTAACCTTTCGAAAAAGACTCAAGGCTTGGCTGTTTATGCAAGCTTTCCCGGACTTAAATTAATGCATCTCGCCATCAACATATCCAACACAGCAGCTGTACCTCATCTCCTTGTATATAATTTAGTCTCTGCTAAACTATCTTTATTTCCTCTGATCCCAGTTCAATAGTCCTAGTTACTTGTAACTGCTTTCTTCGAAGCCTTTGGTCTGACCCAGTATGGCATTTTCTTATGTTCTTATGAGGGTTGCAGAGAAGTGGAGGCAAGCTACAGGCACAGGAAGGAAGGGGTAAGCCAGGAGGAAGAGCCTGTGCACTGTTGGAGAGGCTTTTGTCTGAGGTGACTGCACTGAGCTCTGAGAGAAGCAGCAGCTGTGGATCCAGTGAGTCTCCTAGAGCAGTGGTTCTCAACCGGTGTGTCGCGACACTTCCCGGTAGAGATGTACACAAACACTATGTCATGTACGTGATACCCGAGGCAGGAAGAAGGTACGAATCTGAGATGCTCCCTGATGGTACCTTGATGTGAAAACCTCACCCCAGGCATTACCTGGCATATTAAAGATTTCCTACTTTAAGGACCAGAGTTGACCCTCTGAATGCACAGTGATATCACGCTTGCCATACTGTTTTGGATGTGTGTGCTGTGCTGTTCTCTTCTGTTTGTTACAGGTCCTGTGCAAAGGTGACCACTAAGGTCAGTGTTGTCCGGGAATTCCATCTAGAGGTCCTGCAGAGAGGACACCAGTTTAATTGTTTTACAGCACTGGACTGGACAGTACCTACCAAGTATACTGGGACTTATTTCCATGCCCCTGAGCATTAGGTTCCCAGCATAATCATTGCTAAATTATTTGTTGGATGTATTACACCATTCTGTTGGAGAATGATGTGTTTCTGGGAAAAATAACAGTTACCCGCCGATTGGCAAGTATGTGATTTTGGGGATAAAATGTTGTTGGGGATTGTTGTTTTGACAAAAGGAAAAGAAAAACCCAGAAAAGACCTTCTCAGTCTCATGTAAAGTGTATGTACCCATAACCTCTTCTTCGTCTTGGCTGCGACTCTACCTGCATCTTAGAAGGAGAAGCTACGTTTTTATGACAAAAATCAGTTCCTCTGGTGATTTCGTCCTGGTGCTCCTACAACCTGCTGGGAATATGAAAGAGCCGGCCGCACCCAAAGGGCCAGCAGAGGCGTAGATCCAGATGGGTGTGAGGCAATTAGAAAGGACACATGAGAAAATCATTTCTTAATTAAAACATGATCTTCTCTTCCTAGGGTTATGGAGAACGCCATTTCGGGGCCCGATTCATCGAGGTCCTCTCCCCAAGGCTGCACTCCTCCTCACAGAAAGGTCCCACCCGTTGTTCACTAGTGCGAGCTTCCGCAAAGAAAACGCCCTGCCCTGGGCTTCCCCAGGCCAAGCCTCCGCCCCATTCAGGTCCTCTTCGCTGTCATCGACAGCGCCCTCTGTCGGAAGCGGACGATTATTGGCGCTCCGCATGCACGGAACAATATCTTTCATTAAACAGAAGGAGTTATACAGATTATTGTAACGCTTTTAGGACCCGATTCACTAATCTCTCCCCCCCCCCTCCCTTTTACTATAAGAATGCGTTTATTTTATCAAGAACTCACCCTTCCAATCCGCTCTCCCAGTATCACATCTTCATGCTCGAGGACCCATTTGTCCTGTGAAGGAAGAATGATTTCACCTTTCATCACTCCAAATCACATTAATTCTTAGGTGTCTTAGCTGGTGTAACATTCTTTTGTCCATTTCAACCGTAATTTTGCATTTGACTTAAGCAAATAAAAGTAGAGGTTTGCTTAAAACAAACCAGACTACACAGTACACAGATCTATTCAAAATTAAAAATTTACCCTTGCACCTTTTCTTTCACAAATTATATTTTTACTAGATTTTACCCCTGAACTTGGAAATTTAGCAGTGGTTGGTAGGTGAGTAGCATAATAATAATAATAATTATAATTATTATTAATTAGCAGCAAGTACCACATTTAAAACTAATCAGTGAAAATTCTCTCTCACAATGCATAATTAAGTTCTGGAATTCATTGCCAGAGGATGTGGTTAGGGAAGTTAGTGTAGCTGGGTTTAAAAAAATTTTGGATAAGTTCCTGGAGGATTCCAGTCAATTAACTGGTATTAATCAAGTTGATTTAAAGGTAGATTTTAAGACTCGCATGTGGGCGTCCATGTGCGCACAGTTGCTGGCACGCAGACATGGACGCATTGATTTTATAACATGTGTGTTGGAAACAGGATGCTGGGCTTGATGGACCCTCGGTCTGACATAGTATGGCAACTTCTTATGTTCTTATGCCCTTTCCACAAAAGAGCTTACAATCTCAGTGGATAGTTGAGGTCCTGGGAGTAGAGGAATTTGCTAGAGTCACAAGGACCAGCAATGGGAGAGGTAGGATTTGGCTTCCCTGGTTCTCAGTCCATTGTGCTAACCACGAGGTCACTCTTCCTAAAATTGTCAAGTCCAAAATGCTGACTAAATATACACCGTAGACTCAATATAACACGGATGAGGAGGGGCCAAAAATCTGGGCCGCATTATAAGTTGACCCCGTGTTTTACTGAGTTCCTATATTTTGCTGTAACAGATAAGAAAGGTGTGAATCTTATACCGCACAATTTTTGGATGCTGGAAATAAAGGTTTAATGGAAATAAAGGTTTTATTGCTAAGAACAAAAATGCTAAGGAGACAAGACCTGCGCCCTATCATTTCCAATTTTAAAAAGTCATGAAACAACAAGATGTGTATTTAACATTGAAACATAGAAACATAGAAATGACGGCAGAAGAAGACCAAATGGCCCATCCAGTCTGCCCAGCAAAAACACACTTGAGAGCCAACCTTTGAGCACGTATAAGTTTTAAACACTTTGTATCTTCTCCCTACCAAAGGTTCAGATTAACACCACCACAGAAAGCAGCGTGAGCGGGGCTCAGCTAGCTGCCTGTTACCTTGGGGACGGGTTTGGCCAGGACGATCCCGCTCTTCTTCGTGACTGCTTGCTTAGTCTTCAGGAAATGGTCGATAAGCAATGGTACGGTTGGAAAGGATTCGCCCTCCAGGCGGTACATATTCTGTGGGGGAGGACACAGGAGGTCACGTCACAAATTCCTCTCCAGCACCATTCCTTAACGAGAAGCGTGGATACAATTGCTACGGACTACGAGAGCATTCGAACAACAATAAAAGAAAAAATTCCATTTCTGAGGATGGGGGGGTGGCTGTCCTGACTACGTACGGCTCCTCTGAATCAAAGTTTTCTGAATGAATATGAATATGAACAGCGGCTTGTTGGTTACCTGCTTTGCCAAAATGTTTCACTGTTATTTTGTTAATCGAACTTCAGTAGACATGCTTTCAAAATTAAAAAAGCAAATAAAGCAAAGACAAGACACTACTGGGCATTACTGCCCAGCCACGGCCTAGCAGATATTTCCGCAGATATTGCCATGCACTATTAGGGAACTTGTACACTCTGCTGTACGTTACAGTGGGCTCTGCTGACTTTGTGATGAGTCACCATGGGGCCAGGAAACATGTACACGTGCTGCTGTAGACCCCAGGCATCGTAGGACACTGTCATATGTTGCTGTCAGCCCCAGACTCTGAAGAAGCTCTCATGCATTACTATCGCATTGCAAAAATCACCGTGTATTCCTCTAAGCCAGGCCACTTAGGCCCTGCCATGCACTATTCTGAGTGTTCTAGATGCTGTCGTGGATTCCCATGGATCCTACAGACGTTGCTGTGCATTACTAGGAGTGGGGCCTGCGGGCTCTGTCGTACAGTACTGTGGCCCTATAAATACTGCGGTACATCAATATGGGCTTAAGACAAGGCTAGACATTGCCGGTAGCCAGCAGACCCTGTGAAAACCATGGGCTCAGGACACGGCCATGCATTACTGTGAGCCCCTCAGGCAGCAGCTGTGCATTACTTTGAGATGCTAAGATGTGAATGTAAATAACTGGAGCCCCCTAAGACATTGTTATGCATTACCGTGGACCCAGAACATATTATCAAGCATTAGTCTTGCGCCAAACAGAAATTGCCACGCTTTACCATGGGCCCAGAAGGCTATCATACAGTACTATAGGCAAAACATACCTATTCCTGCAGAAATGTGTAGGAAAGTAGCCCAAACAAACTTTCGTATTAGAGTTTAAGAGGGTTTCTTTGGAATACTTTACTATATATTTACTGCAGGGGTCTGTATGTTGTGTCCAGTGTAAAGTACATTTACATCTGCTGAGTCCGGGATACTCACATCCAGACACTGGATGATAAAGTGTCTTGGTTGCCCTTCCCACACGACAGAGAGCACAAGTTCCTGCTTGCCCTGGCTCTCTCGAACAAGGAACTCCCCGTTGTTCAGCAGTAGCCCTTGGACCTCTGAGCGAGGGATAGCACCATGGTACCAGTCCTGCTGGCACAGAGGCTTCTGAACATCCGGGATCAATGGCACAGGCGGAGGCAGCTGGAGCGGGCAAAATTGGAAGACGAGAAGACAAAAAACAGGTGACAGAAATGAAGAGCTTGTGGCTCACAATATGCCAAGGAAAAAAGGGCCACGAAATGGTAAAAGGAAACGTTACACATGACCAATACACAAAGCAGTTACTGTGCTGGAAACCCGACCTGCAAGGTTGGCGCATCTCCGAGCTCTAGGGTAGCCGGCGGCATTCAATGGTAACAGCAAAGTGTGAAAGAGGCATTTAGCTCTGCATAATGTTAATTTCTCAGTAGTCAAAAATACGTTTTAATATAACATCCACTGTGTTGTTGAACATCTGAATTCTAAAATTCAATACAAAATTGAATGAATGGGACAATGTTTTGTCCTTCCCAGGAATTTCATTTCATCTTGCTTTTATCTCTGTTTCATATGAAAACATAAACAGGAATGTATTATTGATTTTAATTTGATTTGTTTGTTTTTATTCCGCCTTTTGTGGCTGGTCAGCCACTTACAGTCCCTTCTGCACCCTCTGGTTTCATCTCTGGCTGTTTTTGTCTTCACGCTCTCCACCGGGAAGGCCAGCCCAGGCATCCATGCTCCCGAGATTGTCCCCGTAGAGCTTCAGATTGTGACTCCGAGTTCTAGAACTTCCTTTCCATTGAAACAGATTTGTTTTTTTTGTGCATTCTTAATGCCTCTCAGATATTCAAATGCCTCTAGCGAGTCTCCAGTCTCTCCTCTCCTCTCAGATATATGACATATACCTATATTTAGAGCCTGAAGTCCCATCTTATATGGTTTTACAATGCAGACTCCACATTCTGGTTGCCTCTCTCTGGACTGCCTCTAACCAATGACTTTTACAAGGTCATCATCACGTTTGTTTTTCTGCTGCTTATACCTCTCCCTCTGCACCTCAGCATCTCTCTGCCTTTTTAGCCACTGCCTCATCACGCTGTTTTGCTGCTTTGAGATCATCAGATCTTACTACTTCATGATGTCTTCCACTCTAGCTGCACCTCAATGTGCTTTACATTTTAACATTTCTAGAGCAGAAAGTTGGGCTACCAATTTTGATGGCCTTGTCTCTATGACACTTCCCCATGGGACAACAGGACAATGTTATTAGCCTGATTTTTTAATGGGGAGGGTGAGGGATGCCTGGAATGCCCTCTCGGAGGAGGTGGTGAAGACAAAAATAGTAAGAATTCAAGAAAAGCCTAGGATAAGCACAGAGGATCCCTAGTGGTATGAGGATGGCAGTAAAGCACTGGGGTAAAAAGTGGTGGTTATAGCCAAAAACCCGCACTGGTATGATTGCATTGCACTTCCAAGAAGGCATGGGGCTACTGGCAGGGAGTGGTAGTTACAACCCTAAACAGCAAAGGTACAATAGCAGCGGGCTTCCAAGATGGCTGGGATGACCTGCTGGACAGAACATAGTTAAAACCCAAATTTTAATGAGTATGGGGTGGCATGAATTTATTTATTTACAGCGACCTCACTAACCCTGGGAGCTGTGGGGATTATTACAGAATTTAGTAATAAGACATAGAAGGGGGTCTGAATGTTGACTTAAGTATGTCTCTCACTTGTAAGAAGCAAGTTGAAGATGGTGGAGAGGTGGTGGAGGCCATCACTGGGGCAGATTCTGAGCATGCTTGGGACAGACATGGAGGGCAGTGGGAGGAAAGGGTAGAGAGGTCAGTAAAAGGCATGGGGGAGGGGGTGTTGATGTTGGGGTGCATGTGGATTTTTTTTTATATATGCACATGTACCCAAAGTGGATAAAGTGGGCAGACTGGATGGGCTGTGCATCTCCTTACCTATCGTCAGTTACTGTGTTACAGCTAAGTAAACTGAGGTGCCCTGACATAAAGTAGCATGCCGAGATCATACAATGACAGAAATCAAACAGGGCACAGGCAGGGTCTTAGGAGATTGTGGGGCCTGGGGCAAATTAACCACCCTGGGATGCTGGCATGCATGACTCCACCCCCAAGCTAACTGAAAGTTATAGTACCAGGGGTGGGGGCTACCATGGTGGGGTGGGACCCTGGTCAATTGCTGCTATTCACCCCCACCTGGGGATGGCCCCGGACACAGGAACCCAAAAGCTCTATTGGCATAATGTTCTTTGCTTAAACCTGCTCCCTAACGTTCATCCTCGAGAACCAACCTCCACACTACTATTTGCTCAGACAGATGTGGGACCTTGTTTCCAGAAGTATATTGGTAGGAAATAAGTCACCACGGATGAATTACTGTAGAATAAAAATGAATTGAGTGGACTGGAAAAGGTATGAGCTGCCAGCAGTTGTCAGAAAAAAAGACAATAAGCAAAGAGCTAACCCTGGGCTTTGCAGTGCATCCCCAAAATCTCAAGGGAGCGCATGCTAAAATAGCTGGACCTGTAAGGAACGGCAGGCTCAGAAGGGCTTGGATGTACTGCGAAGGTGATTATATTTTGGCTCTGAAGTGATGTGGGCAGAGGGAACGTTTTGCCACTGCAAGGGTGACCCACTAATGCCACTGCAAGTGCAAGGGTGAGCTGCTGCTGGCACGAGTGGCACCAGGTGGTCTAACTTCGGAAGAAGTTTTCATTCCAATTCTCGGCCGGTTTAGGGATTTGAAATGGAGGGAAAAATAAAAAGAAAGAAAACTGAAACCCCGGAAAGGCTGCACTGCGCAAACTATTTCCTGTTCTGCGGCGTTCGCGGGCTGCGCTCCCCGGCCACGGTTACCGTAGCCCAGCCTGGACAGAGACGCTTTGCATGTACCGGGCTATTGGTTATGCTCAGGGTCTGCAGAATTAAAAGGGGAACAAGATTTACATACGGAGATTCTGGGTCGGAAGATTCCGGAGATGTGGTTTTTTATCGCTTCCAGAGTTTGGTGTTTTCCTGCTTCTCTTTCCTGGATGAATGAAAAAAATAAAACATTTCATAATGCCACATTTTATGGAACAGAAAAGACAAGAGTCCAGGATCTGCGATTGTGCCAGCCCGCAAATAACTGCTCAGCACAAATTTCCAGGGTTTACATTAAATGACTGTTGTGTACCAGGGTGAGCAATAGAAAACATGTCCTTCAGGATCGTGGCAGTCAGGTAGGTAGGTGTAGGTGTGTAGAGGTGTGTGTGTGTGTACAGGGGTGTGTGTGTGTAGAGGGGTGTGTGTAGAGGGGTGTGTGTGTGTGTGTGATTAATAACCAATAGAGATGGCCCTGCTATGCACACACAGCACTGCACTCACTCTGTGACCTGTCAAGGTGTCCCGGGCATTTCTACAGGTCCACGCAGGGGCTTGGGGATGTGAGGGAACTGTCTGGGAACGTGAATGCTTTATGGGGTCAAATCTTCAAAACAGACTTCTTTGCGTAAACTGGCTTTTTACAACATTGCCCACCCGACATGCGGGTATGTCATGTTAGCATTTAAATTTATACGACAGAGTGGAAGCATTCCCGGGGTGGGATGGGAGCTGGCGAGGGGTTTGCACTTCCGCACAGCAGTCCCATGAAAAATCTGTGGGCACCAAATAGCAGGAGTACGTTGGGCGAGGTAGTTTCACCAGGGATACTTTCTGAAGCAGACTTACATGCCTAAGTCTGCTTTGAAAACTGGTGTAACTTAGGTGCATTATGGCCAACGTTCCTAGCCGGGCTGCTTGAAAATTATTCTCCCTAGGACAACTATTTGTGAGCAACCATGGTACCTTTACACGAGAGGCTGAAACATGTGGAGCAATGGGAACACGGCTACCAAAATGTACACGTGGGCCAGGTCAGTGGTCCAGTGGCATATGAAAGGCTCCAGGTTCAGTTCTTAAGCCCAGGGCTCCTCCGGCTCTGAGGATTTTCTTTTATGGATGGTTTAATCCTTTAAGTTTATCCAGGATCCAAAGAGTATTGTGTTCCCAGGGGCTTCAGGGGTCACCTAAGAAGGATCTTTTTATCTAGCAGGAGGTTTAAACTTCTGGCTTGGGCAATGCTCGTAATGTCATTGTGTCCCCAGTAGGAATAGATGGCAAGGGGTCAACCTCCCCACTTGTGTAGGTTTTCAGAGGAAATTGCAGCCCATGACCGTCATTGGGATGGCCAAGGTGGATGTTGTGAATAGAGACTGACACACGACTTCTGACTGAACTGAAAACCCAAAGGAACGGGGGAAATGCGTGTAAGCCCACTTCTCTGTGAATGTGTTAATACTATGAAATCTTACCAACAATTGCATACATTATGTCCTGTACTAGGATGTCCAACGTTATTCTGTAAGTGCTAGAAACACATTTGTTCAGGAAAATTATAACTCTGCAGATCAGAACCCAATGCATACAGTGAGCGTTTGCTGCATGTTGAAAGTCGGACGTGTTTGCAGCCATTGAGGACCTGAGTTGCTGCATTTTAATGCTACGGCTGAAAGGACTCACTATTGAAGAAATGGACTGACGGTCATCCTGCAGCTGAAGGGCAGGAGGAGGATCTTCAGATCCCATCTTGTCAATCTTCCTCTGAAGCATATCCCTCTGGATCTGGAGCTTGGTCTGGGCACAAAGAGAGACCTGGAATTGCTGGAACGCCTCCAGAAGGGCATGGCGCTTACTCAACAGATGCACCCTGCAATGAAGAGGACATGGACAAGATGAGCCACCCCAACACACACTCAACAGGAATTTGGGTTTGTTCGGTTTTTTTTAATTTGGCTCTTTTTTTATTCTTTGAGCTTCCAGCTCAGTTGGAACCAGGCTGGGATTTGACTCGCTGAGCCATCATTCACCACTACTTGCAGATATTGCCCCTGTTTTATATCCCCTCCCAGCTTACCTTATTGCAATGACAGCTCCTTGGCTGGGGGTCGTGTACCAAGGCTCCTTCCAGAACCCTGCAATCATGGGGTCCTAAATCGGACCACTAGGTGTCACCCTGGCACAATGACTGGGGCCCCTTCCGCAGCATCTTCAGCACCAGACAACTCAGGGATCACAAGCCCAGAGCCAGGCAGCGAATCCAAATCCTTACGGGCCACAGAGGCAGCCTAGAATCTATTTTTTTTTATATCTTTATACCTGGTGACCTCACACCCCCCCCCCCCCCCCAAATCCAGGATACCAACCGTTGTCTGAGGTCCAAAGTGCGTTCCTCATTCAGGATTTCTGTTTGGAGCTGACTAACTGCTTCCTGTTTCTTGACAACAGTGTCCGAGAGCGAGGTCAGTTCCTCTTCGACTGACGTCTTTCTATAACAGACCGGAGAGATTGCTAGAGCGGACAACAAAGCATGCAACTTTTAGCACTAAGCAACGGTGGTCACGCTGCCCGGTGAGAACCAATGTTAACAGGCAAAGCTACAACAGGGAAAGAATCTGCCTCGGGTAAAAGGGAACAGGAGCGCAGGCTACAGCTGTGAGCAACAGAGCAAGGTCGCAAGCTGCGGGATCAAGGCCTAACAGCATCATCTACCGAGACGCAGGCTAGCAAGGAAACCAGGGGCGGCAGCACAGGAAGGGGAACGTTCTCAGAAAGTAGAAAGAATGTCTGCAGCTCCCAATCCACAACCGCTGAATGAGTTTAGAGGAATTGAGTAACAACAGCAAGTGAGCAGGTGCGCTCTCTTCCTGGTGCACAGACAGCCCTCCCCCTGCCCAGGTTCCTTATCGACGACACTCTCCCTGCCAGCTCCACCACGTACGTGTGCTGCACACTTTCTATCGTCAACTCGTTTAGCTGCAGCTCCCCAGCTTCCAGGTTTTCTGATTCTTCGAGCAACGAGGTATCAAAGGTCACAACGGACGGAAGCTCTGCGACGGACCTACAAGAGAGACGTCCATGGATGAATTAAAGGATGCTGAAAGGAAGGGATGCTAATAATACAGTGCTAATATTTAAGAAATATTGAATCACACCACGATGATAAATAATGTTGTACACGCTGTACATTCTGCACTTATTGGGATCATTTTTAGAAGCTTCCTCACGACCTGTCTGCATAAAATAAGGAGATAAGCGCACAGGTCAGCTAAACGAGCTTACATGGATTTTCAGTCACTGAGAACTGTCATAATGCGCAGAAATGTATTCACATTAAAAAAAAAAAAAAAAAAAAAAAAGACATTCTGGGGGCGAGTCACGAATCTACGCAGGTAACTGAAATTTTCAAAAAGTGCGCGCACAGCCGGCACGCCGATACCGTGCGCGACTTTACATCGTCGTCGGGAAATGAATAAAGTTCCGCGTCTATGCTTAGCTGCACAAGAATTCGATGTTCAAAAACACAATTTACGCAGGAAAACTGGGCTGTCTTGTGCGGGCTTGAGGGTCCCCATGTAACTTTGCAGTTAGGCACTACTTATCCCCATTATAACCACCGCTATAACAAGAACCTAGCAACGAGTTAGAAACAGACACAGCACAGATTTTACCACCTCAAGCAGGGGTTGTTGTTATTATTCAATTTCAAAGCAATTGAAGGCAGTAAAAACTGCTTTGCCCACATTAATTGGCTCCAAAATTGTCCTCTTGTACTTTTACCGTGTTGAGAAGAGGTGGAGATGACATTTTCAAGTCTATGCAGGTTATTTTCCGTTCAAAAAGAGCCCGCGAGAAAAGCAGGGGCAAACGTCCACACGTACGCTCTCTTTGAAAACTGGCGGAAAGGACGAGTGGTCATCGTCCCAGCGTGACCAGTTTGAAAATTGATCCCATTATTACTATTCCGCCACTTGACAACAAATTACATGCACTAGTCCCCTTCCCAAAAGAGCTTACGGTCTAATGGGGGTACCTGACGCAGTGAGAGATGAAGCGACCTTGGCCCAAGGTCACAAGGGGTGTTAGAAATAGGTCTTCCCTGGGGAGAGCCACTAACGCCAGCCAGGGCTGAACCTCAGCGCTCCATCTCCAGGGGGGGGGGGGAGGGTCCGTGTTACCTGTTCTTCTGAATGAAGCTCTCGTATTCGGTGCTGTGGTTAATGCTGCTTACGGCCTGAGCGATTTCCTGGTGCACCGACTGCACTTCCTCTTGCACCAAACTGGTGATTTCAAAATATTCCTGCAAGATGTCTTTTCTGCAGAAGAAACGCCGGTGGATTAGATGCTTTGGTCGGGGAATAAGGAAAAGGAGACTGCATGAATAGGGAGAGGATCAACGTGTTCAGCCACATGAAACAGGGATTCTGAACCTGGCTCATCCTCGCAGGGGGTAAAATAAGGGCGTGCATGCTTGGACTCACTTTTCTCCCTGGACCTAACTCTCACAAAATCTGCAAGCATTTTTGTACTCACAGATCTTGCTGGTCAGACTCCGTTAAGGAGTTTGCTTTTCTAAATGAACTTGCAGGCCCAGGGGTATAAAAGCTGGGATCTGGCACCAGGAGCCCTTCATTCACCACTAGCCAGGGATTTTAGTATCTCCTCCCAGCAGGCAAGGGTCCATGCAGAGTTGCAGGGTTCCTTCTGCTCCCTAAACCTTGCACAATGACTGGGACTCTGTCTGCAGCATCCCCAGCTCTGGCCATCCCAGGAAGAGGCAGGACAGGGAATCAGACCCAGGTCCTCTGCATGGCAGGGAGCAGCACTGTCACTGACCGCCGGGACAAGTCCACCTGGCTACAGTTTTGAAAAACAAAAATTGATGGCGGTTCTCACATCGATTCAGGTCACGTTTAATTAGGGGAGAAGGAGAAGACCCTCAATATACTTTTGAATGTGGTTTTTGCATTTTGCCGAGTGCTGGTTTTTTTTCTTACAGGATTAGCACCATCTCCTCATTCAGACTTTGTACAGATCCATGTAAAGAGGGCAGGCTCTGTTGGTAGTGATGTACATGGTGCACTTCAGCTGCCCTGACGGCCAGCACGTACTGGTTATGCAAAGCGTGCATTTTCCACGTAGACCGCACGTACTTCTCTTTTGCTCTTTCACGATCCTTATCTGAAAGAGAGAGGAACTGTTGACACAGGACTTTAAAAGTATCACTCTTCCTGGGCCTCTGGGCAGACCAATCTCTTTGAAAGCACTCTCTTAATACTGAACAACTGCTAAGGACACGAGGCAGAAAAGGAATCGTATAAGTTTGCAAACTGAACAGGTTCCATTAAAAAAAAAGAAAAGGAGACTGGTGTTAAACAAGTCAAGGCAAGGCAATACATCAGTGGTCTGTAACTGCAGATTCGGTGTTAATGTGCCAGGAAGATAATTCTGTTGCTTCTCTTGGGTAGGATTCATAATGCTAAAATTGAATGTGAGGAAATCTGAAGGCCCTGAATGAGTTTGTCGATCCGAGGAGACTCCTCATCAGTGATGGAATTTGTCTGCTCTGGACTTGGGTTATTCAGGAATTGTAGAGCAATGTACTATTGTACAACAGTGCCTTTTAGTTAATAAACAAATAACCTAAAAGTGTTCTCTCCTTTGGGACCTCAGGCCGATACCGAAAAGCAGCTATCAATGCACTGCTTGACTGTGTCAGTCCTGGAATAAAAAAATTCCTGTTTGGTGCATTTAATCTCAGTGACCCCCAACATGTTTCCGTCCAGGCTATCATTAACCCCCTGCCCAGGAGCGAGAATAAACCTTTTCAGCCGAGTACGTTTTCTTTCTTTGCTAATTAACGAAACGATCACCGGAAAACAAGGATCTTCTTTGGAAGTGGAAGGGAACCTGGAGCCGTCACAACCACTTCCTTCTCTCCGCTGGGGGTTTGCAGACAACAGCGGCCGAATGTCAGAACAAACAGGGGCAGAAAGTGGTGACTGAATCCTGTGTCCCTGCACCGATCTGGAAGTGAAACACTAACTCCGCCAGAGCAGAATTCACAAAAAAAAAAAAGGAAGGTGCTGCTGTGGAAGTGGGAACGTCACTTGATGCCTGATTTTACACCCTGCTTAAACGGGCAGAGAAAATCTTGATTTGGGGGGGCTTATCTGTCTTGTAGCCTTTATGCACGATGGCTCGGCTTTTCGCTCTAGCCTGGGCCGTACCTTTACTGGCCTCCTGGTACTTGCGTTTAGCCTGCATCACTTCCTTCACTTGGCCGCGGTACTGTAGCTTCAGCTTTTCAATTTCTTGCTGACTGGTCTGGAAGGAAGGAATGACAAAATGTGACAATCCAAGCAACCCTTTCCGCTCCTCTTTACTGTCCTTCAAATGCACCCTTCACACTCGTGAGACTGACAAGCAGATTTTTTTTCACTTGGAACAACTGTGATCCCCTAAATCAAGGCTAGGCATCTCTGATGCTGGAATGCCACGAACCAGGTCTGGTTTTCAAGATATCCACCATGAGTATGCATGAGGCATATTTGCATGCACTGCCTCCTTTGTATGCAAAGATATCTCATGGATATCCTGAAAATCAGACCTGTTTGTGGCGCTCCAGGATCGGAGTTGCCTACCCTGTCCTAAAGAAACAGCATCACTGATCCATTCCAGGAGAGGAGGAGCTGGAAAAAAAATGTGACATAGGTCATGTCACAGATCCTTCCTGTTCAGCTCTGACCCTCTTCAGGGTGAGAAAGTAACAGAGGGGCAGAACAGGTCAAAGGGCGATAAGGCTTGTAAATTAACAAAAGATGCCTGGAGCTCCTATTGAATAACCGAAGCAATTTCCCATCCAGTCCAATCCAAATATATCTGTCATTCGCTTTTCCATAATACGATGCGCAAAACGAGGTATGGTCATACAAAGTAAAACAAAAATAATCACATAACAACAATATCAAAACAGTATAACAAAATACAAAACAAGTCAATAAAAATGTAAAAACAGAACAAAAAACTAACCCCAAACAGTAATAACATAATACATAAAAACAGAGAAAAAATAAAATGTATATAATAGTAAGTAAATTTGTAAGACTGATATAAAATAACAGTGATAAACTAATTCAGCACAGCATATTAGGGCTAAAACAAAAAGATCACTGTCCCTCAGACACAACCAAGGTGAGACACTAATTGCTGACATTGGTGTCCTAAGGCTCCTCTATGCTCCATCTCACCTTGATGAAGTCTTGGCTGAGCAGCTGCCATTGCTCACTGTACAGTTTCCTCAGGTGCTGTTTGTCTCGGATGAGAAGCGTCAGCCTGTTCAGGGGGCCTGCGTTCAGATCCTCGGAGTGTTTCCGCAAAATCTGGCTCAGGTTCTCCGTCTGATTCACCACAACGGACCAAGCCTGGAAGGCAGGGAGAGAGCAGAAGGACAGAGGTAAGAAAGGAGAGAAGGCAGGAGACGGCAGCTTAGAAAGGGAGGGAGAGTGAGCATAGGAGAAAGCTAGGGAGGAAATGAGGACGGCAGAATAATTGTAACCCATCTTGCAGTCACACATTTAAGTAGTTTGATGCACTTTGTTATAGAAGTTTTCCTTAGCTATCATTGTTAGCATTATGATTGAGCTATGTGTATTTTAAAACATCATTCCCTCCAATCAGGGAAACCCATTCATGCCCAGAGAAGAACTTGGGCAGCCCTTACTGCATAAGGGAGAGGAACTTTCTTTTTAATGGTAGCATCTGTATGGCACTGCAAACCAGGTCACTGCAGCATCTCTGTGGCACTGCAAACCAGGTCACTGCAGCATCTGTATGGCACTGCAAACCAGGTCACTGCAGCATGTCTATGGCACTGCAAACCAGGTCACTGCAGCATCTCTGTGGCACTGCAAACCAGGTCACTGCAGCATCTCTGTGGCACTGCAAACCAGGTCACTGCAGCATCTGTATGGCACTGCAAACCAGGTCATTGTAGAGCACTCAAAATGGAAGATGGTAGCTATGGAGCCAGTCTCCTATGTCCTAATCTGATTCCCCCTCCCCTCCATTTCCTCTTTGAAAACCTTTAGGTTGTTTCATCTTGGGGTGAGTGGAAGGGTGGGAGAGAGATGAAAGTTCGCTCAGCATTGTCTCCTTCACTCACTTGTGTGCACATTCATTCAGAAACGTAACATAGAAACATAGAGCTGACGGCAGAAAAGGAGCAAACGGTCCATGCAGTCTGCCCAGCAAGCTTGAAGGATTAAGGGTAGTAATAGCCACATCAGCAAGACACCCCCACTGCTACTTGTTTCCCCAGACCTTAACATTTAGAGACCTCATTGGTTGCTGTCTGAGTCCGATCCGCCCCCCCCCCCCCGTTAAAGCAAAGAGTAATCTCGGAGCAGAGAGCAACATTGGAGTTGTATCATCAGTATGAAGGCTCATTGGGTAAGGGTAGCAACCCCCACACCAGCAAGTTATCCCCGTGCACTTCCTTCTTCATTTCCATCCTTTAGTCCCTAGAGATCCACAGTGTTTATCCCACGCCCCTTTGAAATATTTCACTGTTTTTGGCATTCACCACCCTCTCCATGAAGAAATATTTCCTGGTGTTGGGTCTGAGTCGTCCTCCCTGGAGTTTCATTTCCTGACCTCTAGTTCTATTGATTTCTTTCCAACGGAGGTGGTTTGTTGATTGTGCGTCATTAAGACCTTTCAGGTATCTGAAGGTCTGTATCATATCTCCCCTGCACCTCCTCTCCCCCAGGGTTCACATATTCAGATCCTTCAGCCTCTCCTCCTAAATCATTTGATGGAGACCCCCCACCATTTTTGTCGCCCTTCTCTGGACCGCCTCCATCCTGTCTCTGTCCCTTTTGAGATACGGTCTCCAGAACTGAACACCGTACTCCAGGTGAGGCCTCGCCAAGGACCTGTACAAGGGCATTAACGCCTCCTTTTTCTTACTGGTTATTCCTCTCTCTATGCTGCCCAGTATTCTTCTGGCTTTAGCTATCGCCTTGTCACATTCCATCGCCAACTTCAGATCACCAGACACCATCACCCCAAGGTCCCTCTCTTGCTCTGTGCACAACAACCTTTCACTGCCTCACCGTGCCACCCTCCCGACGCCCCCCCTTGTGGTCCAACGGAGAGCCCGGGAGCGATCTGCCACTCCCGGGGCCTCGGCTGCCACTAAGCAAAATGACACCGGTGGCCTTTAGCCCCTACCATGTGACGGGGGCCAACCAATGGCACCGGTAGCCCCCGTCACATGGTAGAGGCTAAAAGCCACCAGCGCCATTTTGGTTAGTGGCAGCCGAGGCCCTGGGAGCGGCAGATCGCTCCCGGGACCTCATCTAAACCACCAGGTATTCTGTAAGTTTTCTTTTGGGGGGGGGGGGGGCTGTGGTGCCTAGGGCGCCCAATCCCCTTGCACCGGCCCTGCTCGTGGGTTCCATTACCATTTGTTTGAAGATTATCCCTCCTCTTCTGGTAGAAGTATTCAGCCATTGCTGGTGCTGTCATGAAGTTTAATGCCCCTCTCCTCTTGCCTAGATTTTCCCTCCCATTCTTACCACCATCTCTCTCTTCCCCCTTCTTCAGATCTGCTTATGCTTCTTCTCCTGCGTAGGCCTGCCTTTTCCTCCATTTCTCGATTTGCCTCTCTCCACTCCCCCTTTCTGCCCGTTTTCTTCTCGTCTCCCCTCCCTGTGCCCCCCCTTCTTTCCCTTCCCCCTCCCTCTCTGGTACCAGTTTTGAAGCTTTCTCTAGATCTGGACCTCTTCCTCCTCCAGTCCGGTATGGGACTTTGTTTGCATTTTCTTGTATTCAGTTTAGATTCGGTCATTTTATTATTAATGTATATAGTGTGTATTTTTGTCTATTGTTGTCTTACTTGATGGTATTAATGAAATTTTATGTATTTAATTACTTGCATGTATACTGCATTAATGTTTTATTTCGATTTTGCATTTCATCAAGAATTAACTAAACTGCAGAAACTTCTTATTCAACAGAAACTGGAACTTACAGAAAATGACTGACGAGTTCTAAGTCACAGGAACAGAGAGCATGGCAGGTCACTGGGATCATCTAAATTGCCCACTTCCATTCCTGGAGCAGAGGCCCAGCTAGGGAATGGGCTCCTCCAGGCTTTCTTGAATTCTCTTACTGCTTTTGTCTCCACCACGTGCACTGGGAGGCCGTTCCAGGCACCAGTGCCCTCTTCCATGAAGGAACGTTTCCTGAGCTGCTCCCCTGGGCTCTCAGACTGTGATCTCCAGTTATAGAGCCACAGCCAGCTTAAGCCTTGCTAAGCTATGTCAAGTTTAAGAGGCCCCATAGCATTACCAAAACAAGGTAAAACTTGAAATATAGCCATTTTTTTGAATGTAGGAAGTCCCTCATAATATGAGGCCATAAACTGAAGCTTAGGTGGCTTGTGCCGGCCTGGAGCGATCTTTCCTCTGCAAAAGGTTTGCTTCTTGTGTCTGATTTATACTTTTGAGGTATCCAAATATGTCTCTCGTACACCCCGTGTCTCCTCTCCTCTAGGGCAGAGGTCCCCAAGCCGGAGGGACGTAACCCAGTCAGATTTTCAGGATGCAAATCTGTCTCATGCATATTCAATGTGGCAATCCTGAAAACCCAGCCGGGTTGTTGCCCTCGAGGGCAGAGCTTGGGGACCCCCGCTCCAGGTTACACAAATTTAGACCCTTTAACCTCATTTCAAGTGACCCTACCTCAGCTGGTAGCCTCTCTCTGGGCCCTCTCCAGCCTGCATCTTTTCAGAGGTGCGGTATCACTTTTATTTCAAAAGCAATACAGAGGGCGATGTTTACCCACATAAACATGCCCGGGCTTCCCCCTTTCTATGTGGTTAAAAGTAAGCACAGGGCATATCTGCCAGTTGTGACAATAAAAACAGATTATATACAAAAAAAAAAAAAAAGTAAGCACAGGGAGTTCACGTTTCAGCTCAGAGTACTTTACACCTGCTTCAAGCAGAGGTAAGGCCTGCACTGCGACACAGAATCTCCACAGGGAGCTCAGCCCCTTGAAATGAGCTTGCAAGGGGCACGTAGGCAGGGGGAGCATGAAAATGACCCCCACAATGCATGGAATGAGACCCAAGCACAGGCAGGATTAACCCCTGCTCAGAAAATCTTACAGCCTAAGAGGGCGCCCAGAAACTACAGGAGAGAAAGCGACTTGCCCAAGCTCACGGCAAGCAAAAAACTGTCAGGCGGAGGAGGAGGCCTTGAACTTGGGTCTTCCGGCTCTGGGCCCCTCCCCCTTCTGCTTCTAGTCGCCATAAACCTGGCCACCGACGAAAGCCAAACAATGGTGGAGGCTTGAAAACTGCAGAGTCTGCACAATTATTCCGCCGGCCGGGGTTCAGGGGTCATTGTTCTCATGAGCGGTCTCCTTCATTGTGCCACAGTTCCTAAGTAAGCACCGTAAAGCAGCAGACTATCACACTGCCCGTCTCTCTCAGCCCTCTTGCTCTTATTCCTGGACCTCTGTCCTGTTTTCAGGATTTCTAGGATGATTTCTGCAGATATACGGTAACTCATGCATTCAGTGCCTCTCTCACATGCAAACGTGTCTCGTGCATATTCATCATCATGGTTATCCTGAAAACCCCCAACTGGTCTCCGCAGCACTGTCTGCCATTCGTAAGGGTCACATGGGGGGGGGGGGGGGGGGGGGGAGAAGGAAGTGCTTTGCAAAACTCTGGCCATTAATAAATGAAAATCAGAACCAAAAAGAGTAAGCAAAACAGCACAAGAGCTCATTGAAACACATTCTGCATACCCTCCTGTCCCCCGGGAGGCCCCTTCACGTTTTCCACTGGTTTCAACAGCAACGAACATCTGTGACAGACAAGACCCGAAGCTTAAAACGAATAGCGCCGGACTATTTGGATTGCACTGAAAGAGGGGCTTCTTTACGAGCTTCTCTGCTTTGGCTATCAGTCTATGAGGAAACAGAAAAGCACGAGCGGCTATCTAACAGGTGCAGCGAAGCGCAGCATGGTGTCTGCAGAAGATCGATAAGCGGGAGGGATGCAGATAGCCAAGGCTGCATGACACAATAGACTCTTGTGCCATGAATTCTGAGCCTTCCGTTTTCAAAGCTTTTAAACAACATGGGCAAATTGCAAATACATAATTTGGATAAAACTGATAACAGTTGTATTGACTTTGCTATTTTAAAAGCACAGAAGCATTGACGGGCCGCCCTGGATGCCCACCATATTTCGGAAAATGTGAAATGGCAATATCGCCGAGTTCCTGCCACCAGGGCAGTGATGGCCGACGTGCTTGGGTCTGCTTCCTGGTTCCCTGGCGCAAATCTCCCAGTACTAGACTTTAGACCGTTAGCTAATATCTCATGCTGCTGTTTTTGACTGGGGCTCAGTGGAAGTTCTCCTTACCTGAGTCAGCTGGCTGGTATACTCTGCCAGCTTTGGCTGCCCTGACACCTCCTGCTTCTCTGCCTGTGCGAACATCTGGTGCAGCAGCACAGAGTACTCCTTGTCGCTCTTTGCTCGCTGTAGCAGCCACTTCTTGATCACCTCCATCAGACGCAGCTCTGTGTCTTGCAGTCGGAGCAGGGCATCGTGCCCCTGCGGACAGAAGAACTCTGTCCCGAATCCCATAGCTCAGCCCAAAGACAGATCCCTCACCGCCAAGCAAATCTACGCCTGAAATCAAAAGATGAAAGGCAGGTAAAGTCAAAGCTAGGCCGACACCATAAACCATTCATAGGCCTGCTCCAGATTTAGCCCTATATAAGACAGAGGGCAGCGGTAACACGGGGTCGAGAGGTCAGGTAAAAGTCATAGATGTGTGCGAATGCATATTCTCAACTACCAAAAGGCAGTGAAAACCAGAAAGGATGACAACTAGGCAAGTCCAGATTGGCCAACTGGCCTTTATCTACTGTTGTTTATTATCTTTCTGTGTAGTTATCAGCTGGTTCATACGTGGGTCAATCTTTTGAAACATACAAGTTTTGAACTCTGCGGGTGTATACTGAAAAAATCATAACTCCAGGCACCAGTGTTAAAGCTGCAAAAATATTGCTACATCTTTAATCCACTTAGCAATTCCACACCCTTGTGGGAATCAGGGGAGCTCCTGTAGGGAACTGAAGACACTGAGCATGATTCCTTAAGAACGTAAGAGGTTGCCATACTGGGTCAGACCGAGGGTCCATGAAGCCCAGCATCCTGTTTTCAGCAGTGGCCAATGCAGATGACAAGTACCTGGCAAGTAGCCAAACACTAACTGGATCCCACGCTACTACTGCCAGTACCAGCAGTGCTTCCTGTGTCCAGCCCAGGATTGATTCAGGATAGAAACAAGCAATTCGCCCACTACTAATATAGTGCTGTACCTAGGAGGTCCTGAGAAGGGAGACGGTCACAGAAAGAAAGGCAAAACCCGCCATTTATCTCCTGCAAAGTTATGAAAAGAAAAGAAATCTTTAAAACCAGAGGCCCTCACCTTCCTCCACTCACAAAAATGGCACCGGCCATATGGTCATATTGCCGTACAGCAAAATGGCGCCGGCTGTACGGCAACACGATTCGAGTGCAGGAGGTCGTTCCCGGACCCCCGCTGGACTTTTGGCAAGTCTTGTGGGGGTCAGGAGGCCCCCCCAAGCTGGATAAGTTAGAGCTATAAATCCCTACACACAATGGGGCAAAACCAGGACTGGGTCAACCTGTCCAGAAAATCTGGAGCCAGTTGGTAATCCTGACCAGAATTCAAGAAGGCATGGGATAAACCAAAGGATCCTCAGGATGGTAATGAAGTACCGAGATAACCTGAGCGGCGTGGCAGTTACAACCCTGAAAAATCTTGCTGCAAGGGTCATTTTTGTCTTTTTCTGCCATCATTTACTATGTTACATTCATGATAAGAAATAGCTTAGGAGTCTGTGCTCTGGACTGCAACCCACCAAGCAATTGTCCTTGTAATGTGAGTTATATTGTAGTCAGATACATTCTCCCCCTTTACATCCCGCCATATTTGCTCTCATGGTTGGCTGTTGGGGTGCTGCGACCTGAGCAGTTGCATAGGGTGCCATCCACTAGGGGGCACCAGCACCTCCTTCCAATCAGGGCCGGTGCGAGAGTCTCCAGCCACGCTAGGCAGTGACATCACAGAGTCACGTGGCTCTCTCTCTCTCTCCCCCTCTCCACCCTTCCAAAAATCGCATACTTCTCGCACCCGACCTCTACCTCCTCCTCTCCCGCACAATGAATCGCTTGCAAGCCGCAGTTTTTCTCATGCCTGCATCACGCATTTTAAAAAAAAAAAAATGGCACCCTCGCGTAATCCTATGGCGCCCCACTCGCTTATGCCACCCGAAGCAGCTGCCTAGTCCCGCCTAGCCCTCGCACCAGCTCTGCTTCTAATGCCAGCTACCAAAAGAGCTGCCTCTCCTCTCTTGCCACTGCCGTCAGGGCAGAGGAGCATTTGCAAGCCTCGGAGGCCCAACAGTGTGACTGCAGGCTTCCTGATGCTCCATGAGGCTGAAGGACAGTTTGCTTGGAGCTTCTGACACTGCTCCTCTCCCTCCCAAAATGGCCTGCACTGTCAGGCCTGTGTTTGGCAAATAAGACTGCAGTGGTTAAGGCTGCAGATCCCTGCTCAACCAATATTACTAGAGCCAAGAATCATCTTTTTTTTTTTTTTTTGGTGGGGGGGGGGGGGGGAACTCAGACTATGAGGTTTGAAAATGTCCCCAAAACAGTTACTTAGAACAGTTCAGAATTTGCTGGGAAGGTCTTGTAAATTCCTAAACGATATACTGGAATGGAAATGGTTTTGTAATTCAGAGGTGCAGTAAGGAAATGGAGTTGATGAAAGGGTGTGTTACGGTGGAGGATATAGAGAAAGGGCTGCCCTGCTGAATCTGAATACATTGAAGGGTTTATTGTTATCTCGTAGGGCTACCTGTGGCTTATTTGATCTTTGCCCCCTCTTCTCTTATAAAGGCCTTTCCAAATTACCTTTCACCCTGGCTTTGGCAGATTGTGAACTCTCCTTTGCAGGAGGGTTGTTGCCTGCTAGAATTTAAAAAGACGGTTTTAATCTCACTGTTGCAGGCCTCAGCTTGTGCTAATCATCATCCAGTGGCTAACCTACCTTTTCTATCTAAGGTGATCAAGAAAGCAGTGGTGCATCAGCTCTCCCTGCGTTTGGATGAGGTGAGAGGTGCACGTGATAGTCAGTCTGGATTTAGGGGGGATTATAATACAGAGACTGAGCTGGTAGCTGTAAATGATGAAGTCATGGGCTATAGGACAGAGGAGAGTCAGTTTTTCTGATTCTACTAGATTTATCCAGCATATTTGATCTAGTTGATCATAGTAAACAGGTGGGAGTAGGAGGAAGAGTGCTGCAATGGATTTCATCTTTTCTGAGAGATAGAAATTCGGTGGTTATAGTAAGGGATGACCTGTTTGAATCTTTCAAGGTGAAATGAGGAGTCCCGCAGGGATCCGCATTGCCCCTCTACTGTTTAATTTGTTTGTGTGTCCACTGGGGGCTACGATTTCATTCATTGGGATTTAAAGTTTTTTTTGTATGCAGACGATATTCAGCTGGTAGTTCCAGGAGGGGTGGATTTAGCTGCTACATTAACAGAATTGACTGAAGGTCTGTGGAAGGTTTCAGAATGCTGTCAGTTTATTATTTGCTGCGGAATGCATAGATAAGAGGTTTGTTAGTGAATGGGGTCTGAGATCCATGCCCCTCCTTGTCTGTGAAACTTAATAATAAGGAAGTAAGACTGGTAGAGTAGGTATGAGAGTTAGCTGTCCTGTTGGACTCTAAATTTGACCTAGACTCGCATATTATGGGAGTTTTACAGAGAGCATTTTTTAAGTTTATTTTATTTATTTATGAACTTTTTTTATACCGACATTCGTGGGAACATCACGCCGGTTTACATATAACGAGAAAGGATGGAAAATACAATGAACAGGGACGGGGGAAGTAGGAGCAGGCAAGAAGAGAGGAGAAGGAGTTAAAGTAAGGAAAAAATCAGTAATAGGAAGAAAAAAGGAACAGAACCATGGGGAGGTACAGGCAGTGCAAAAACCTTGTTATGTAAACAAAGTAAGACCATGATGTAAGTACAATAATAATAATTAGCAAACTGTAACTTTACAAAGTAACCATGATATATGTACAATAACAGTTTGTTATAACAAACAAGTTATGTTATGATATGTCGGGTTATGTTATGCTGTCTCATTTACCTGTCCTAAGCGCGCTTCTAAGACACCTTCTTTGTTTCAAAATATGATAAGTTGAGTTATATGATAAGTTAAGTTATAGTTATGATATGCTACGAAATGTTAAGCTATACGATATGACAAGACACAGTTTCGATATGTTGAATTTATAACTCGTTCCTTATTTAATCGCCTCACTGTTCTATGTAACGCTCCTTAGCGAATTTTTGTAGTTACATTGTAAACCGGTGTGATTTGTATTCTTACAGGAACATCGGTATAGAAAAATTAAAAATAAACAAACAAACAAACAAACAGTTTTGGAAAACTTTACATTCGGAGCAGGAGATCGCAAGGGAGCGTTACCATAGAGAGTACAGACATTGAATATAATTGTAATTTCAGCAAAAGGTAAGTTGCGTCAGCTACGTAGACTGCACACTTAGCCAAGTATGCCTTCTTTTCAGAGAGTGCTTCAAGCTTACTTTACCTCTTTACTGGACTACTGCAATGTGTTGTTTATGGGTCTGCTTGATAAATTTATGCGCCGTCTGCAAGTGGTTCAGAACATGGCGGCAAGACTGGTGTTTGGCTGCCCAAGAAGAGCATGTGCAACTCTGCTGTGTCGCCAATCCTGCTGGCATCCAGTGAGATGTTGATTACAATCTGAATTGATGGTCTTAGTATTTAAGGCCTTGAGGGGTGAAGGAAGTGGATATTTGCAGCAGTTGTTGATAAGTTATGATCCAAAGAGGAGCTTAAGGTTGGAAAACAGTCGTTTTGTTTACAGATTCCATCCAGGAGGGAAGTGTGCCAGGTAACAAGTCAGAGGAGAATGTTTTCAGTAATGGGGCAGAACTCTTGAATTTAGCGCTAAGGGAGATTCTCCCGGAAACGAATTATGTGGCTTTCAGAAAGAAAGTTAAAACTTGACTTTTTCCAGGCGATGTGATTGATATAAGTTCTGTGTGCAGAACAAGGGGTAGTGAAGCAATGTCAGTCGTTTATTTAATTCTTTTCTGCTTTTTCCTTTCTTTGCTTGGTTATTAATTAGATGTTTTTAAAGTCTTTTCTTTTTTTTTCCCCTTTTATATATGTTTTTAAATGTTTTTAAATTCTCTCTGTGTGGTTTTTGCATTTGTGGGCAGCTTTGTCAGTCTGATTGGTACGGCATATAAATAGTAAATGAAAGGAAAGGAACGTGAAGCTCAGCTGTTGCAACCCCACCTATCTCATGGCCCAATACTCAGGAGAGAGAGCCTGCGGCTGGTGCTTCTACCGTCCTCCTCTTGCCACCTGCTCTTCTCCCTCCTGCACAGTTTGGTTCGAAGACAGCAAATCTGCACAGGAGGGGGGGGGGGGGAAGAGCCAGTGGCAAGAGAAAGAAATTAGAAACAGCAGACGCCAGCTCTACTCTCCTGCCTGTCCGGCCACAGGTTGGAGAGGGAGGGAAGGGAAGAGAGAAGAGGTCAGAGAGAGGTTTGGAAGGTGAAGAAGGATAGAAGGTGAGGGAGGAGGTAAAAAAATGGAACCGTAGGAGGTGAAGGGGTTTAGAAGGGGAGGAAGGGGGTATAATGGAAGGTGAGGGGACTGCAGGGAGAATGGAAGGAGATGAGAGGAGAGTGTGTATGGTAAGAGGGATTGGTAGGTGAGGGGGAGGGGGTGGAAGAGGAGAGGAAGAGGAAAGCAGGGCGGAAGACGGATGGAAAGTGAGGTGTGTCATAAGTAGAAGGAGGGGAGAGAGTTTTAGAGAGCAAGAAAGGAGGCTATTGAGTAATAAGGACAAGGGAACACCCCAACAATGGAGAGAGAACGGAGTGAGAGGAGAGCTGGGACAGGTAAAGATCAGATAGAAGGAAGTGAAGACAGGTGGCGAGAGAAGACCCAGAGACCCTGAAAAGGACAACAAGAAAGCAGAAAAATAAGAGATGAGGACCAAAACGATTATAAAACTAGTGTCTGGACAACAAAGACAGAGAAAAACATTTTATTTTCAGTTTGGTGAGCGGGATATGTTAACTTTCAGAATGTGCATCCTTGATATCCTAAATTTGTCACTGGGAGGGGGAAAGGATTGGGGTGAGCATCGTACAGAGGCTGCGGGTGGTGGCGTGAGTGAAGCCAGGGGGAGGAGGGGGTACCAATTTCAATATTCACATAGGGCGCCAGTTAGCCCAGCGCCGGCTCTGTCTGCTTGCCCCCTACCTAACATGGCACAGTTGGGTTGGATCGGTGGACCCTCAGTAACCCAAGGGCTTGCGGGACAGCTCCCCTGAGGAATGCCTTCAGCACGACTTGTTGGCTGCAGGGGTTGCCACGGTAGCGGCAGCCATCTTACCTCTCTTCCCGGGCCTGAGTGAAGGTCTGCACTGGAGCCCCATGGCTCGGCATGGAGCACCGTGGCCTGAGCTCTGGGGCCAACTCAAATTTACATTAAAGTATTCAGGGTTCCCTTTTCACGGCAAAAGGATTGTAGTGAGTAAGAACTGAATTACCTGCTGCTTCAGACTTCCAGTTCAATCAGAAAAGGCCCCAACTGGGGCTGTGGTGTTATGAGCCAGTTGGCAATCCTACCAATAGTGCACCGAGTTGACTTTAAAGGGCTATTTTTGGGTGTTTCCTAAATGCCATTATTCTTGCTGATTGTGTCTGTTTGTATTTTCCGGTTAGACCCCTTCGCTCTGCTTAAGTTTCTTCTAAACGTACCAGGGGCTATCAGTTTAAGGGCAATTAAGACAAGAGCATCGTCTTGCTAGGGTCCCTCACTATGGATCCCCTCGCCTTCTCCATTTAAATAAAAAGAGGATCTTGCTATGTTTTTTGGAAGCAGTTCAAGGCCTGGCTTCTTATTATGTTCTACATTCACATGCTTTATTCACATTATTTTTATTTTGTATTGTCTTATGTTGGAATTTCTGAGATTTTAATTATTTCTGCTTTCTTTTGTGCACCACTTTGTAGTCTCATGCAAGAGGTGCTTAATAAATATGGAAATAAATAAAATGTTACATACTGTTATATTTTTATTTATTTGTAAAATATTTAGCCCACCCATATCAGACCAGCTGTGCTGGGCGGGTTTCACTTATGCACTTGCATGTCTTTGCTTTTGTATTGTATTTGATGTTATTTTATTTATGCCATTGCATTGATATGTTATTGTATTGTGTGATAATATTTTTATACACTTGTATTTACAGATGTTGTTGAAAGCCGCCCTGGGGCCTTCGGGAGGAGGGTCAGTGACATCTAAATTGCAAATGTAATGTCATGTAAGGATGGAGACGTTAGAAATCAGGACTGTCCAAAAATCTGTCTCCTTGAAATGGCATCTCTGGAGGTGGCCAAGTCTCAAACGCTACATTAGGGATCATACTGGGTCTGCACCTTTTCTGAACAGGCAAGCTCTGGGTAGAAATAGGTAGAGGTCTGGTGAGAAACAATTGAAGTGCATTGGAGCAGATGAGCCTTTCTGCAGGACCGAATGAAAAAGATTCAGTAATCTTTTAACCAAAACATGGGAAAGTACCTCCAAATGCAGAAAAGTTGGTCTCCCCGTGTCCATCGTAGCTGAAATCTTTGAGAAACCCTTTAGTAAATCACACCAAGTGAAAGCACAGTGAACACACCTCTTATCTCATTAGAGTGACTATAGGGAGACTATGCCCATATTTGTGGAAATCCAGGGATAAACATGCAAGTTTCAAACTGAAACCCATATTTTTACTGAAAGTCAGAGAGAGATCTAGCCACTTAGGTAGGGGACTTCTTCTGGAATTGAGTGGCTCTTTCTTCCTCTGGATATTTCTACATAAGAGAATTTCTCCAAGAAGGCTTTCAGATAAAAAAAAAACTTCCCCTACAAACCACACAACATTTCTGCCCTATTTCCTGTAACCACCTTGTCTCTTCTCCTTTCTGTGATGGATACCTTCTAGCCTAACCCCAGTAAATGTTACTTCCTGAATCCAACTTGCATGGTTTGAAAATGCTGGACTGCTCTAGCCAAACGAAAGACCTGGAAGTCAAGGCAAAGTCTGACACATACCAGCCCCAGCGCAGGGCTGGCTTGTTGGTGGTTTGCACCCCCTCCTGGGTTACTGGGTTCGTAAGTAGTCCCGCTCAGGCAGTCGGTACTGTGGACCTCTTGAGGTAAATTTCTACTCTAGACAAACCTGTTGGTAGACCAAACAGATCTTTCACCTGCTCTGTAAATACCCCAAGTTTAAGATTCAGGAAAAACAAAGGATCTTCTCATAGCAGAAAACACTACGCCAAACAAACAAGGCGGGCTGAAGCAAAGGGTTAGTGGCTCCAAATAAGATCCTTTTCTTATCGAGGAAAGAAGAGGGGTTTTTTGTACCCTGCTTACTCCTCTGCAACCAAAGAGCCAGAAAAGGGACCAAAAAGAGTCTTCCCAGTCAGGTTACAAAGGTTAAAGGCACAGTTACCTGTTTAAAATGAGGTTCTATCTAGGCTAGGAGCACCTGACAACAATGCCACCAGTGCTACAAGGAGCTGAGACTCTCGTTATAATCAAAATGTTCAATTAACTTGTTTTGGAAATACAAAATTCCTATGAATCCAGATTTGAAAATGTTTTTATAAGTCAAAACAATGATAATTCCCCATTAATGAAAAAAGCATACCTTTTTGTAAGAACATAAGAACATGTCATACTGGGTCAGACCAGGGGTCCATCAAGCCCAGCATCCTGTTTCCAACAGTGGCCAATCCAGGCCATAAGAACCTGGCAAGTACCCAAAAACTAAGTCTATCTCATGTTACTGTTGCTAGTAATAGCAGTAGCTATTTTCTAAGTCAACTTAATTAATAGCAGGTAATGGACTTCTCCTCCAAGAACTTATCCAATCCTTTTTTAAACCCAGCTACACTAACTGCACTAATCACATCCTCTACCAACAAATTCCAGAGTTTAATTGTGCGTTGAGTGAAAAAGAACTTTCTCCGATTAGTTTTAAATGTGCCACATGTTAACTTCATAGAGTGCCCCCAGTCCTTCTATTATCCGAAAGAGTAAATAACCGATTTACATTTACCCGTTCTTGACCTCTCATGATTTTAAACACCTCTATCATATCCCCCCTCAGCCATCTCTTCTCCAAGCTGAAAAGTCCTAATCTCTTTAGTCTTTCCTTATAGGGGAACTGTTCCATCCCCTATGTAAGTCAAATGTTTTCATGCTCTGATTTTTTTAGATTTTTTTTTTTTAATGTATGCAGATTCTGTAGCACAGAACTGGAGACAGTTTCCCATCTCGTGGCTGGCTGCGATGTGCTGGATGTCAGATGGCCGGTATAAGGAAAGGCAGGAAAAGACAGTACAGCTCATCCACTGGAGTGGGAGCAGAGAGGAGGCTGGCAAGTACAGGCTGGTTAGCCTCACCTCGGTGGTGGGAAAAGTATTAGAGTCGCTGCTGAAGGAAAGAATAGTGAACTATCTACAAGCAGCAGAATTGCAGGACCAGAGGCAGCATGGTTTCACTAAGGGAAGGTCCTGTCAGACGAATCTGATAGTCTTTTTTGATTGGGTGATTAAAGAATTGGATCAAGGAAGAGCACTTGATGTCATCTACTTGGATTTTAGTAAAGCTTTTGATATGGTCCTACACAGGAGGCTTGTGAATAAAATGAGAAGCTTGGGAGTGAGTGCCAAGGTGATGGCATGGATAACAAACTGGTTGAAGGACAGAAGACAATGCGTGATGGTAAATGGAACTTACTCGGAAGAGAGAGTGGTGATGAGCAGAGTGCCGCAAGGGTCAGTGTTGGGACTGGTCCTGTTCAATATCTTGGTGAAGGACATCGCGGACGGGATAGAAGGTAAGGTTTGTCTATTTGCGGATGATACTAAGATCTGCAACAGAGTGGACATGCTAGAAGGAGTGGAGAGAATGCGACGGTATTTAAGGAAGCTGGAAGACCGGTCGAAGATATGGCAGCTGAGATTCAATGCCAAGAAGTGCAGAGTCATGCCTATGAGGTGTGGAAATCTGAAAGAAATGTATTCAATGGGGGGTGAAGGGCTGATGTGCACGGAGCAGGAGAGAGACCTTGGGGTGATGGTGTCTAACAATCTGAAGTCGGCGAAACAATGCAACAAGGCGATAGCTAAAGCCAGAAGAATGCTGGGCTGCATAGAGAGAGGAATAATGAGTAAGAAAAGGGAAGTGATAATCCCCTTGTACAGGTCCTTGGTGAGGCCTCACCTGGAGTGCTGTGTTCAGTTCTGGAGACTGTATCTCAGAAGGGATAAAGACAGGATGGAGGCGGTCCAGAGAAGGGCGACCAAAAAGGTGGAGGGTCTTCATTGAATGACTTATGAGGAGAGATTGAAGAATCTAAATATGTATATCCTGGAGGAAAGGAGGAATAAGGGTGATATGATACAGACTTTCAGATACTTGAAAGGTTTTAATGATCCAAAGTCAATGACAAACATTTTCCGTTGGAAAAAAATCAGCAGAACCAGGGGTCATGACTTACAACTCCAGGGAGAAAGACTCAGAACCAATGTCAGGAAGTATTTCTTCACGGAAAGGGTTATGGATGCCTGGAACGCCCTTCCGGAGGAAGTGGTGAGGACCAAATCTGTGAAGGATTTCAAAACGGCATGGGATAAACGCTGTGGATCCATAAAGTCTTGAGGATGTGAATGGAATGAAATGAAGAGAAGAGGCATGAGGGTGGCTTGCAGGAATGATGGCTACTACCCTTATTCAATAAACATTCACAAGATTAATGCGACTCCAACATTGCTCTATGCTTCAATGGCAAGAGGAAATGTGGGAAAAAAAGATCTGCATTCACAAATAAGCGTGGGAGTAGCTTGCTTGTTGCAGCGGTTACTACCCCAAACCAAATTAGCCTGATGCTTCACTTTCATAGCATATCCAAGCAGCTCTCTGCTTCAATGGCAGAGGGATGAAGAAAAGAGGATTTATATTCAAACAACCAACAAGGACTAAATCACACAGGCTGGAAAAACAAACGTGGGAGTAGCTTGCTTGTTGCAGCAGTTACTACCCTGAACCAATCAAGCCTGATACTTCACTTTGAATACATATACAGCACAGCACACTGCTTCAACAACAGGAGGGAATGAAGAAGAGAATTTATATTCAGGCAACAACCAACAAGGACTAAATTGCACGAGCTGGGTAAACAAATAGGCGTGGGAGTAGCTTGCTTATTGCGGCGGTTACTACCCTTAACCAATTAGGTTTGATACTTCACATTGATGCAGCTCCAGCACTGCTCTCTACATCAATGGCGGGGGTGGAAGGAAATTAGAACCAAAAAGTTACCAATAAGGGCCCTGACCTCAGCAGTCAGAGTAACAGATGAGAAAAATAAGTGCGAAAACTTGCTGGGCAGACTGGATGGGCCATTTGGTCTTCTTCTGCCGTCATTTCTATGTTTCTATGTGAAACATTGCAGTACCAGAGAAAACACCGGGACCACAAACGTGACAGCATTGCAGAAAATGAAGAAGTTATGATCACGTGGCATGTTTCCACATCAACTGACAGAAAGCTCCACGCTAGAAAACCAGTCAGTGGTAACGGAGAAATCCACAAGCAGTACCAGTACCAAGTGTCTATTCTGTACTACGCAGAGAAACAGAAGATCATCAGAAAGCAAGAGATGCAATCAGAGGCCAGAAAGAGACAGAAATAATCCCAACAGTTTTGGGTGCCACTGACCTAATTAAAAAGAGCTTCCAAGCACAACGTAATATCTTGCCTGTATATACACGTGCTGTATATTATATATATATATATGTATATATGCTGTTAGCCTGTAAGAATCGACATCTTACGTGCTCCAGAAGGAAGCTGTCTTCGGTACAATGCAAACAGTAAGAGCAAGAGCAGTGCGTTTGAGAGACAGAGATCATATTCAGTGCAACGGTCCTTCCTTCAGCAAAGGAAGCTCACTATGAGGTGGTAGAGCGCCTCTACCTTCACCAAACCTCTGGACGCTCTGAATGGCGGGAAACCATAGTTTCAGGGCCCAAGGCCTTATATACTGCTCTCTCTTGTTGGTCCAAATAAACATCCACGCACTGGATGTTTACCATGAAAACGGTCAGCATAAAGTATTGCCAGCTGCTCACAAACCTCAACCAATAGTTGGAACAGCTCTTGAAAGCCTCTTTGGGACCCTCTGTCCTCCCCTCTAAATTTAGGGTTTCCCCCTAGGATCAGCCCTGTACCTTGTGCCGCTGTAGACTGATGGAATCTGCTCTTAATCTCCTCATCCTTCTCCATAAGGCCAGGGTGACATAGATCCCTTGAGTTCTCTCCTGTGGCTCTTACTCCTCTTTCTGTAATGGTGCTGGAGGGGTGGAGGGTGGAGTCGCCTGTGGAAGAGCAAGGCGTCCTTTCCCGTCTGAGCAGCCTCTCTTCCCTCATAAGGGTCATGCAGATAGCAGCATTGGAAAGAGCAGCACAGAAATGTTAAGGAGAAGGCAGAATGGATGCATAGACCTAGATCTTAACTTTCTGAGGCACAGGAATTCAGTCTTGGACTGCAGTGTGCAGCTTTTCTCTGTGTTTTCATTTTCTTGTTTCCCTTGGAGCGGGGGGGGGGGGGGAAGGGGGGGGGAGTGTTTCAGAGCAAATTTAAATAAGACAGAGCCGTGAGTGCAACGTGGGCAAACGGCTTTTAGCTTTTTGCCTTTGGTTCATGCTGGCATCACGCTATGTGCACGCTCCTTAGGCTTCCTTCATGCTATTCCAGATGTTGATAATATGGCTGAGAAAGAAGAGTGATGCTCCTTCATAAAGTAATATGCTGCCTAAAATCCCAGATAAAAAGGCTTCTCAGAGATGTGCAAGGCCTAAGTGTTGCCTTTTCCAAACACTGGATAGATTTTTTTTTTATTCCCACAATTCAGCAAATATATCTTTCTTTTGCCATTCTGAATGGGTGGATTGAGCCCTAACTGAATGTTAACAAGTGCTGAATAAACAAAATACAGAGCAGGCACTTTTAGGCCTCATACTTCAGCTGCATCTCATTCAATGCACACAAAAAAAAAAAGTGGTACCAAAGGATAGTGACATTCGTATAACCCTTTCCAGTGACATCTGCACAGAACCTGCTAGAGGCAGTAGAAGGCACCATCCGAGGAAGAGTAGAAGGCTACAGATAGAAAATACACAAGACATTTTGGGAAGTGCGGCAACACTGTTGACGGGAACCAGCTGCTCTTTTGTTCCTGAATCTGCCTGTAATAAACACAGATGGCCTTGAAAGAACGCCGTGTGCGGCTTCTGGGAGGACGGCTTTGCCTATTCTGCTAGGCTGCTACCTTGCAGGATGAAGTGAGCCGACCAGGACTGCCATAACAAACGTCTGCATGCCACAAGAGAAATATGCAAGGATCTCAGCAGAGCAAACTCAAGAAGCCAGCTCTCTCTAGCCACTACAGAAAATGCAACCATTATTAATTTAAGACAAACAAGCCATGGCCTTGTTCCCCCACTTTTTGTAGAACTTTTTGGCTACGCATTCCAAACCAACCACTTTACAGGACTTCTGTGAGCCAGGCTGGGAAAACAACCAGCCCAACAATCCTGGGCTGGTTGAATCAGCCTCACAGAGAATGGACACGAAGAAAAGCGTCCAACTCCCCCCTCATCTGGAAGCTCCCCACCCGACTGCTCTCCTTCCGGAACTTCAGAATTAGGCGACTGCTGAGAAACAGAACAGCATCACCAATTAACCGAGAGAAAGATAGCTCGTATCAAAAGAGGCTTCAATCTTTCACACTAGGTTAAAAATCAGGAGCCCAATTCTCAAGCAACCCAGCCGTGTTCAAATGGATCAATGCATAAAGCTCGCTCTCCCCTGCTGCAGCCCGGCGCATACAGCGGCTGATGCAATAAGCAGGGCTAAAGCTGCCGCAGGCTTCTGCACGGGTTTTCCCCGCGCTAGTCTTACGCGGGCATGCAACGACACGTTTAGCGTGGGGGACAAGGCGCGCAAAAACCCACGGCTGGCTTTGCACGAGTGCATGCAAACGGCAAGGAAGGGAAGCTGTGCAGGGAGCCACGCACCGGTTAGAGCAGATTTTTGTCCGTGGGATTTTTAGCGCCCGGGTCAGGGCAGGAGTTAAGGTAAAGCGCGTGTTTGGAGGCTGGTTTACTCCATTGCTGGCATTAGTGTGGTTGGGTGTCCGCGTAGCTATGGGGTAAATCATGGATTACCTTCATTTTTTCCCCCGGATGCTTTGGCACATTTTTTGGGTCAGCTAAAGAGGTTGCTCTGCCCACCTTCAGTCCCACTCCTGGACCACTAACTTCTTCATTGTTTTATGAAAGGGTTTGACTTTCGCCCCCCGGGGTCACCACATTAATGTGGATTCAGCGTGGGTTTCTGCACGGTTTACTACATGAGGCCTTGACCACCAGCCTTTGCATGCGTTTTTGTGTGTGTTTTACTTTTGCATGGATTTTCTGCATGCATTTCATTTGTCTACCTATCCTTTATTATATCCTGCGGAGGCGCCGGCTTTTGCCGCATGCACTAAAAAAAATTATGCGCAGACAACTAGCGACGATTTCAGCGCGGGTCTTATTACATCAGCCCCACAGAATGTTAGGAATTATTAGGTAAGGAATGGAGAATATCATAATGTCCCTGTATCACTCAATGGTGAAAACTCATCTTGAGTACTGTGTCCAGTTCTGGTTGCCACATCTCAAAAAAAGATATGGTTGCATTGGAGAAGGTACAGAGAAGGGCACAGCTCGCCTAGGGGGGGTTGTTCAGTTTGGGGAACGGACGAGTGACGGGGGGATATGATAGCGTCTATAAAATCATGAGTGGAAAAGAACAGGTAAATGTGAATCAGTTATTCACTCTTTCAAAAAACACAAAGACTAGGGGTCACTCCATAAAGTTAGTAAGTAGTACATTCAAAACAAATCTGAGAAAATTATTTTTCACTCAACACACAATTAAGCTCTGGAATTCATTGCTGGAGGATGTGGTTAAGGCAGTGAGCATAGCTGGGTTTAAAAAAAGGTTTGGACAAGCTCCGGGAGAAGTCCATAAACGATTAACCAGAGAGACTTGGAAAAAGCCTCTACTTTTCCCTGGGCTTAAGCAGCATGGGATCTATCTACTTTTTGGGTGCTTGCCAGGTTCTTGTGGCCTGGATTGGCCACTGTCGGAAACAGGATGCTGGGCTCGATGGACCCTTGGTCTGACCCAGTATGGAAATTCTTATATTCTTATGTTTCAGTTGCGGTGTGAGCAGGTGGTACACGGGCTGGTCTGCTCCCTCGGGCTGCTCGTGCAGACTGTGCAGGTCATTCCTCTTTGAACATTAATGTGCTGTACATGCACTGACGACCCAAGTTCTGTAATTTGCAGCCAAGCCAAGCCATTTCAAACTTGCCCCCCTCCCCCGCAATCTGTGGTCTAGGTTTTGATTTTTTACAGGACCTCATCATCAGGTGCCTGGCCCTTGTGAGCTTTCACAAAAACACCACGGATCTTGGCTTTTGCTAGTGTCCATTTGAAAGCACTGGGACTGAAAGCTCTCAAACTTTTCAGCCAAATAGGAGGGAGAGGAAATGGACCTGGATGCTCTCTCTCTAACAATGGAATCGGAGCCCTGGAGTCAGTGTCACCTGATTCAGGGCACTTCCCAGTCATACTTCATAATGGGGCTTATAAACGCACAATTACAAGAGAAGAGTAATGGAGTTTCTAATCTGGTGGTCTCTGATAACCCTTATCCTGAGAGTTCAGGCTGGCACACAGCTGGATCCTGAACTGAAACCTCCATCGGGATCACTTTAATTTAAGGATTTAAATTGTACATAAGAAAACTAACCCCAGCACTCAGGCCCCCACCCGATAAGGTGCGTTTGACTGTGCACATCTGAACTCCCAATTTAACAAGGAGCTTGGCACACAGACAAAAAATAAATGTGGGCACCGTTTAGCCCTCCTCCTGGCAAAGTCTGTGCTAACCAAGGCATCTGCTGTACTCTCTAATGCAGGGAGGTGGTGGTGGCCAGGATTAATTCTGGATGCAGTTAGCTAACAGCATGCTAAAACACTGGTGGTTAAAACTGTGCCCACAAAAAAACGAAAAATACAATTCAACAAGCTTAGCATGCAAAAAACATGGTTTACGTGCATTGTTGAGCAGAAATCATGGTCTGGGCACACAAAGGTAGCGCACTCAAAGCATGAGAGTTAGGGACACATAAAACAAGCTTTGTACACGATCCCCTGGCCACAAACTCCAGGTTTAGCCCCATAGACTAACACTGGCCCCAGAAACTTCAGTCCACCTCTGACCAGGAATAAAACTGCCAGCATTCAGGAAATCTGAGTTTTCTCTCACATCTTAATATCATCGGGGCCTCACGAAAAAGACTCCAGTAGTAAGCAAGATAAGGCACAAGGCTGCAGCCCTCCCGAGGCTACAGCTGAGTGTTTTGAATCAAACATGCCGGGCGGGTTTATCCGGCAGTCCCTCCGGCTTATACCGCACACACGTTACCAAACCGGTCACGGTGGAGCCGGATGGCAGCCAAAGCGAAAGCCAGCTGTGCTCACCCCAAGCACGGAGACCTCCACATCTGTCTTACTGTGCCAGGCCAGACTGCACTGGTTACCTCAGTCCTGCCGGCACAGCACCGCAGCTCGGGGAGGCCCAGAACCGGCGGAAGGGTCCCCGTGGTGGGCTCAGACCCACCCAGCACCTTGGCTGCCGCTCACTCCCAGTCTGGGGCTCTCGGGGTGTCTAGGACTCCTAGTGCGTCCATGGGGGGCTCAGAGACTCTCCCAGTCGGCTCTGAGCGGGGATCCCCCTCCCTAGTCTCGGACTCTCTCTTAGGGAGGGGATCTCAGACTCTCCCTCCCTCTCTAGTCTCGGCTCCCTCTTAGGGAGGGGATCTCAGACTCTCCCTCCCTCTCTAATCTCAGCTGTCTCTTAGGGAGGGGATCTCAGACTCTCCCTCCCTCTCTAATCTCAGCTGTCTCTTAGGGAGGGGATCTCAGACTCTCCCTCCCTCTCTAGTCTCGGGCTCTGTATAGGGGTCTCAGACTCTCCCTCCCTCTCTAGTCTCGGCTCTCTCTTAGGGAGGGGATCTCAGACTCTCCCTCCCTCTCTAGTCTCGGGCTCTGTATAGGGGTCTCAGACTCTCCCTCCCTCTCTAGTCTCGGCTCTCTCTTAGGGAGGGGATCTCAGACTCTCCCTCCCTCTCTAGTCTCGGGCTCTGTATAGGGGTCTCAGACTCTCTCCCACTCGGCTCTGCCCGGGGACCCCCCTCCCTAGTCTAGGGCTCTCTCTTAGGGAGGGGACCTCAGACTCTCCCTCCCTCGTCTCGGGCTCAGGGAGGGGTTCTCAGACTCTCTCTCCCTCCCTCGTCTCGGGCTCTGTATAGGGGTCTCAGACTCTCTCTTAGGGAGGGGATCTCAGACGCTCTCTCCCTCCCTCGTCTCGGGCTCTCTCCTAGGGAGGGGACCTCAGACTCTCTCTCCCTCCCTCGTCTCGGGCTCTCTCTTAGGGAGGGGACCTCAGACTCTCCCTCCCTCGTCTCGGGCTCTGTATAGGGGTCTCAGACTCTTAGGGAGGGGACCTCAGACTCACCTCGGGCCGCTGCCCTGCACGGCGGCTCCGAGTTTGCTCCTTTCCTCTTCTCCTTCCTCTGGGCGAGGGAGAGGGCCGGTCCCTTAACCCCCTCGCTCCCGCTGCGCCGGCGCTTCCGGCTCCAGCAGCCCTGCCCTCCCCCCTGTCAGCCTCTGACCTTCAGCCCTCGGTTACATTGTACCACCCAGCCTCCTCTCTTCTGGAAAGATTTCTTTAGCAGAGAAAGCCCAAACACGTACACTCCAGCTCTTCCAATTACTCTTTCACCCCTTTTATTTTAAAAGGGATTTTTTTTCCCCACTAAGCAGCTTACAGAAGGACTATCCTTTATAGTTTCCTGCCTTGCCCTAGAGTATATTTTGGAATAAAAGGGATGCATCTTTGCTGGTGGCTTCAGCATGCACGGGGGTCCTACTAAGGAGCAGCACAGCATCGCCCCCTCCCAGGGCCGGATTTAGGCTCCAGCGCAAGGGGGCAAAGAGGAAGCGGCTGGGTTCAGGTCCCAGGGCTGCCCCAGCTTCCTGAGGGGGGAGGAGCTTGGCCCGCTTCCTGAAGGGGGAGGAGCTTGGCACGCTTCCTGAGGGGGGAGGAGCTTGGCTCGCTACCTCAGCACCACACCTCTCCCATTCAGCCCCGCCTCCTTCCCTTCTTAGCCCATTGGCTGAGGGCGGAGGGTCAGCACGTGCCTAAGCAGCTGGATGAAAAGGAATGATCTCAATAATGTTTCAGATACTAACACCTAAAATACTCTCCTCCACCCGCTCTCTTTGCCTTGACAGTCACAAAAAAAAATAAAAATGGTTGAATTAGCACAATTCTGAAACTTGAAAGCTGTAAGATAACTGTCAAGGCTTCAACCCTGGCTACCGTCCACTGCCACATTCTTCTACATTCACAATCCAGTCCTGTTTAAAAGATTATCTATTGTGGAGGGAATTGCTCAGATGTACCTACCTCATGCCCAGCCATTTCTCATCCAAGCATAAGGTAAGTACATTCACGAGTTTTGTGCTTGCATTATGAATGAATATGAAAGATGCATACATGGACAGCAGCCAGACTCCAAGCTTTGATGATTTATGCTACAGTGCAAACGTTTCAAACTTGTGCTAATTCATAGGAAATGCTGTGCTGGGTCAGACCAAGGTCCATCAAGACCAGCATCCTGGATCCAACAGAGGCCCAGGCCGGTGGCAAGTACATCTGGATCCCACATTGTCAATCTCTCTCTTGCTACTCACGCCCAGGGCTAGCAACAGCTTTCTTTAGGCTACCTGGCTCATAATGGATTTTTCCTCTAGGAACTTATGAAAACCAGGGCCTGACTAAGGCAGAAGGCATTCATAGGCAATAGGGGAAGGAGTGGAGAGGTGGATTGGGGATGGGCCCTTCGGCTCAAATTCCCTTCCCCTCCCCTCCCTACAAGTTGCAGCACCGCTTCTCTCCTCTAGGCACCAGAAGAGGAAGTTAAAAAAAAAATCAGCAGGGTGGAAGGCATTGAGTAGCCCTGGCATGCTGTGGTGCCCCATCCTTCACATGGGTTTCAATGCTAATAGGAAGCCTGTGGAGGAAGGGAGCAGGGCTGGGTGCCAGGAGCTGCTTAAGACCGCACACTGAGTTTTGTGTCTTCCGATGCCAAAAAAAACCCGAGAATCTGTGCACGGGAGGCAGGTGCCTCTGTCTAAACCCTAGCCTGGTCCAAACCCACCTATAGCAAAAGCTGCTATGGTTTGATTGGGCACTGAGTGAATAAAAGACTTTCTATGATTTGTTTTATATCTGATGGGTGTTAGTTGCAGGGAGCATCCCCCCTTTCTGTAACTATGTAACTATGTTCACCTTCATGCCCACGATCAATGTTTGTAAATATGTTCATCTCCCTTTTCCCCTTCCCTTTGCTTGACTTTTCAGGCTCTTCCTCGAGCTCCTATTCTCTCCCCATTCTCCCCTCCCCTGTTCTATGTAATTTCAACCTTTCATTACAATGTAAACCGATATGATGTGTATTTTAATGCCGGTATAAAAAAGATGTTAAATAAATAAAATAAAAGCGTAAATAACCGTCTCCTATTTATCCATGCCACCCTCTTCATGATTTTATGAACTTCCATCATTTCTCCTCTTACCTGTCTCCCTTCCCTACTGAGGAGCCCTAGCCTACGTAGCCTCTCCTCGCAGCAGAGCCATTCCATCCTCTGTATCACTGTGGTTGCCCTCCTCTGCACCTTTTCTAATTCTTCTCTTATCTTTTTTGAGATAGGGGCAATCACAACCCCACAGCATACACAAGCTGCAGTCACACCCCGGATCAAGACAGAGGTGAGAATTCAGTTGCTTTTTGGGTCTGTTGCTATAGGTCCGATACACGCACAGTTATTGTTATGTGTTAAGGCACTGACAGGTCGATACAGTAAACGTTGCAGGAGAGCGGGCGAGCGCCTGCTCTCCCGGTCACGCGATTCAGTAAAAAAAAAATAAATTAAAATTAGGGCCCGCGGTAAAAAGAGGCACTAGGGACACTAGCGCATCCCTAGCACCTCGACAGGAGCGGCGGCTATCAGCGAGTGACAGCCGACGCTCAATTTAGCATTTGAGGCACTATTACCCCTTACTGAATAAGGGGTAAAGTTAGCATGTCGAAAACGCACTTTGTGTGCTCCACCGGAGCGCACTGTACTGTATCGGCCTGTGAGTATTTAAAAGATGGTATTCTTCAAATTTTGGTATCTACTACTGCTACTTGTCTTTTTTATAATGCTGGTAGATCTACATCGGGCCATCCCGATACACAAAAGAGACAGTCCCTGCTTCGTAGAGCTTACTCTTTAGTCAAGGTACAGCCCAACTAAGAAATTTCACAAAATTTATCACAGAAAACATATTTAAAATCAACACGACTATGAATAAGAAGGCTCAAGGGTTGGGGGGGGAGTATGTAGTTTTGCAGGACATGTTCTGTGCCCAGCAAGAGTAATTATTAAGGGATGGTCCAAAAATTATATTTTCTGATCATGATTTGAAACCCAGTTCCCCAAGCCAATGAGTTTCGCACAGGGTTATTAGACTACAGTTACAACTTGTGCAGATCTGGAATTCATGGTGTAAAAAACCCCCTTATTTGCATATAAACACTTCTGGGCTACCTGCTGCCATCCTTTCCACTGTTTTGAATAAAAGTTATGAACACTTGCTGCATCGTAAGGACATTTATAAGACATCTTTCCTTAGACACTCATTTTTTTTCCTGATCTTAGATTGTAAAAATTTGGGAGCGGGAGCCTATAAACCCTTCTCCTATGAAGTTGGGGTGGGCTTTTATTTTATATCTACGCTGAAAGATGGAAAAGCTCTCTCTGGTTAGTCCTCCCTGGCTGTAGGAGTGCCTGCTGGTTCCATTTCTCTCAAAGGCAAAACCAGACTGGGTCAGTGGGGCAGGGGAGGTTGGAGAAAAAAATAGAGACAGCTGGCACCCCCTACCTGCTAGTCTTCTCCGTACCCGAGTCTTTCTAGACATCTCTCAATAAAACCAGGTTTACTGGTAACGCTGTTCCATTTCAGGTTCTTCACACCATCAATGGGCTTGGTTTTAGCTTCTCTTCCTCTGGGTGCAGGCGTGATTTTTTTTTTTTTTTTTTTTTTTTTTTTGACAGCTTTCTCATGGCTATGCCTAGAAAGGCCTCAACAGCAAATTCTAAAGATCAAACCATCTTTTAATCCTTTTATTTTATCTTAAAGAGACACAAAGGCCCAACTTAATTGATGACTAGAGAGTTGGAAAAGCGATATCCACAGCTGTATTTGTTTCCTCAAAAGTGCCAGTTTTTCTTCTGGAGTGGATTATATAGTACAAAATTTAACATAGAAAAAATCCAAACAAAATGAAAATAAGAAATTCCCTAGCGCTGAATGCTCACAGAATGTCAGCAAGATGATCCTCATACATGCGACGCAGTAATTCGTAACACTGGGTTCTCAGAGATCACTAGAGTGGATAAAATAGCCTCATGTCTTATTAATCGACCACCGACTTTAACAATTTTTTTTTTTTTTTACAATTTTGTAAATGCACTTAAAACTTAGCTTATGAGTTGCGAAAATGGGCACTTAAGCCCAACATTGGGGCCAGTGAGTTTCAAGAACAGAACTCTGCATCAAGGGAGCAGCGAAGGAAATGCGGCGAGCGGAGCTGCCATCTTATTGCTGGGCAGTCTGCAGCGGAAACACCTTCAAACAGGCACAGAGGTGAAGGACTGGAAGCACGAAGGCTTAAAAATGGCATCATTTCCTCTGCAGACTGAAAACAATGATCCCTAAATACACTGCAGTCAAGGCTTCCTCTGAGTTACCTCTGCACGTGGGTTTCAGTCTAGGAGTGCACAGTGAGGGAGAGGTTTGCTGTGGAATCTTCTCTCTAACCTTTACTGTATCCTTTAGTTCTGCTGAGAACAGAACTAAAGGATATCTTATCAGAGCTGCCTGTTTGTATGTTCCTGTGTAAATAGGAGCAAACAACCCTGAAGGCTGAGAAAGTGAGAACCTGTGGTGAAGGATCCTGAAAGTGAAAGGGGGCCCAGAAGCAGACCAGCACTCCCTGCTATCCAGGAGGGAGAAGACCAGGTGTGGAGAGTGACTTGGAGTCTGAGATGGTGAGGAGCGAGAGCAAGCCCAGATAGCCCAGCAAGTACCAGAAGCAAGTCTCCTTCCAGGATTGCCTGCCTGCTCTGCCAGTACCAGTACCACAGTATATAAGATTATACACAGTCCCTTACTGAGTGTATAATTTGCAATGCTACTTATTATGTTCTTCTGTTGCTTTCCATCAGGTACTGTTCCTTTTCTCCTCTTCCTATCTGCTCCCTCTCACCCCACCCTGGTTTTTTGTAATTTCCTCCTTCCATTATATTGTAAACCGGCATGATGTACCCACAAATGTCGATATATAAAAGCTAATAATAAATAAATAAAAGTCCATGAAGCAAGCCTCTCAACTGCCCCCATTTTCCAGACCTCCATCCAGTGTCTGCTTCAGAGGTGAACAGAGATATCGCCTGAAGCTGGGACCAGGGGTAAGTAAGTTAGCCATAAGTTAATATATGAAGCAGGCTAAGGTTTATGGCATGTGGGAAATCACCCATGATACAGAACTTTTTTTTTTTTTTTAGGGAAAACTGGTGCTAGGTGGCCAGGGTGATAGAGACAGGAATTGTTATTTTCTAAATGCTATATCCTGCCAAATCTGATAAATAAAAGTGTTTCTAAGGAGAGCACATTGTCTTTTTCCTGACTTAGGATCATGAAGTAAGGTGGGAGGGCAATTAGATGTGTCCTATAGTAGACAGACCCCTGCAACCCTAAACTTGCTTACACCTCTTGACAAAACACATCCTCTCTGCTGATCAAGCTTATGTTCTTATGTTCTTATGTCAACTGTACCTAAATTTTTGAGCTCTTTCATCTTTTGTATTTACTGTATTCACTTTTCATTTACTCTATCCCTCTTTATTTATTTTCTATATAATATTTAATTACTATATTACTATGTTTAATTGGTTATCTATTCTATTGGTTCCATCATTATTGTTATTGTTCTATTGTTACCTGTTCGATTGTTTCATTGTACCTGTTTTATTGTTCAATTGTAATATGTAAAGCCCCCTACTCTTTGGGCATTTAAAAGTTGTATGTAAACCGGATTGATTTGTAGTTCCTACAAGAACTTCGGTCTATAAAAATTAAAAATAAATAAAATAAATAAACATAAGAAATAGGCTGGCTCCCTCTCTCTTGTACACGCACAATCCCTCTCCCTCACCACACACACAAGCGTGCCACTCGCTGCCTGCCAAGACTCTGCTGCTCACTGTCCGAGTCTCTACTCCTCTGAGCCTTGAGTGGGATGGGCTCAGATGGCAGCACGACATGGCTGGTCTTTGCCACCCCCTAACGGCTGCCACCCTAGGTGACCGCCTAGTTCACCTATGGGGATGCACCAGCCTTGCTTATATCTCCTTTTAGTTTTGGCATCTGCCCTTCTACTTCCCCCTAGATTTTCCCATCCAGCTAACCACTCCTTGAGGTTCTCCCCCCCATTTGGAGAAAGTTATTTTCCTGAAGCCTATGACCTGCTGGTCATTGCTTTCATGCACTTGTTTTTTGGGGGGGACATTTTCATTGCAAGGCAGGAATTATTTAGGATGAAACGTGTGTAATTTTTGCCCATCTATTTTTAGGAGCCGGTCTTGGGGCATGATTAGGCCAGGGGGATTTGGCTTGAAATCCATACCCACGCTAGAAGTGGCTGCAAATCTGTTGGGGGAAGGGTGGGTGGGGGGGGGGGGAGAATAAAAAAAAAAAAAAAAGTGCGTAATTCTGCTTTGAGTATTGCAACGAACCCACAGGTAAAAGCTACCCAGGGGATTTGCTGGAATATGGGCAGTCTGATTATGGACTTCTGAGTTTAGTTCAGCAACACATGGAGAAATTATCATGCCACTAACATCCCCCTACCCTCAGAATCAAAATGCATTTTGTTTGCATACAAGATGCTGCCTCAGACCTCAGTAGCAAGCACAAGAGGGCAGCAGAGATTTGCCAAGTGCACAGGATAAGAATTTCCTTATTGGTAAAAATGACAAGAGCCAGGTTTCCATTACAGGCTCACAAATCTTTACCTACACAATCCTAAAATACCCCAATGCTGACATGAATTAGGAGCAGCCGCCGGCCGGTATTAGCAAATACCGTCATAGGATCTTTTAGAAGAAAGGTGGTGGCCATCTGTAAAGAATTTGACAACAACTCATTGCTGCCTTCTCATGTAGGATCTGCATCCTCTCCTCTTTTGATGCAATCTCAATAAGGAAGTTGAATCTATTATTAAAGATCCTAGTAATCCTAGTAAATGTCTCCTAGACCTAACTGGCTTACAGGCCGATACAGTGAAAATCGCGGGAGAGCAGGCGAGCGCCCGCTCTCCCGGCGCACGCACAGGCCACTCTCCTGTGCGTGTAATTCAGTAAATAAAATTATTCAAATTTTGGTCCGTGGTAAAAAGAGGCTCTAGGGACACTAGCGCGTCCCTAGTGCCTCTTTTTGGACAGGAGCGGCGGCTCTCAGCGGGTTTGACAACCAATGCTCAATTGTGCCGGCGTCGGTTCTCAAACCTGCTGACAGCCACGTGTTCGGAAACCGGACGCCGGCAAAATTGAGCGTCCGGTTTTCAACCCGCGAGCCGATTTTACTTTTTTTTTTTTTACTTTTTTTTTGATTATTTTTAATTTTTGGGACCTCCGACTTAATATCGCCATGATATTAAGTCAGAGGGTGTACAGAAAAGCAGTTTTTACTGCTTTTCTGTTCTTTTTCCCGGTGCCGGCAGAAATTAATGCCTATCTTTGGGTAGGCGCTAATTTCTGAAAGTAAAATGTGCGGCTTGGCTGCACATTTTACTTTCTGTATCGCGCAGGAATAACTAATAGGACCATCAACATGCATTTGCATGTTGTGGGCGCTATTAGTTTTGGGGGGCTTGGACGTGTGTTTTCGACGCGCTATTACCCCTTACTGAATAAGGGGTAAAGCTAGCACGTCAAACGCGCGTCCAAACTTGGGCTAACAGTGCGCTCCGCCGAAGCGCACTGAACTGTATCGGCCTGTTTGTAAAGAGTATACCTGTTAGTCTTCAAATGGTTCATTGACATATTTAAAGGAAGCTATCATGTGACCCAGATTAAAGTTAAATTTGATAGTTCCCTGCAAGTTACCACACTGTCTCCAATATGCCTTTTTTTTTTTTTTTTTAGGTAAGATGATTGAAAGGGTGCTAAGCAGGCTAATTGATATATTAGAGGGGAGATGGATTTTCTGGATTTCAACCAGTCAGGTAGCCATGCAGGATATAGCACAGATACTGTATTGGTTGCAGGAAATCCATAATGAATATGTATGAGATAAAATTTGCATGCTAAGGAGGCAGTGCATGCAAATTTGTTTCATTGTGGAAACAGTGTGCACTAAACCAGCAGAAGGACATTGCATGGGTGTGGATTATCCACAAGACTTATGCATGTATTTATGTTCCCCTCCCCATGCATGGAAGGCATGAGTGTGGAAAAATTTACGGAGTTTAGTTTATGCAAAGAATTTTGTAATGCGATAGAAATTAGCGGAACAAAGAATCACTAATATTGCTAGTGTAATTGCTTGACATAAGGCCTATAAGTTCTCTGAATATATATGCTATTTTTCTTAGCTTGCTTGCAACAAGAAACAAGTCATGAGCAAGCAATTGCTCATTAGGTTAATGATGAAGATATCAGGAAATCAAGACATCAGCAACCTAGCCACAACTGTTGCTGATAGGATTAGAAGACAGTTGAAGCCTCAGCAGAAGACAAGAACATATGGGAGTAGCCCAGAGAAGAAACTGGGACATAGGTCAGAAGAATTAACATAAAAAGACCAACTTCAGAAAGACTCATTGTAATCAGAGAAAGAACAGATCAGAAGAAAAGCTTGCGGAATATTAAAAGTGCTTGATGAACTATTCCTGATTTCCCAGTGCTGTGTTTTGATTTTCCAAAATATATAAGATTCACACTGGAAACTGTAAGGGGAAGTATTTTTTAATATATTCTTAATGCAAAAATCTAATCTTGTATGCTTTTATTGCATATTCTCAGACTTAAAAATAAAACTTTTATGCTTATAAATAAATGTGTATTCTATGATGTAATAACCTACCACTTAGCCCACATTTTACAATGGATTACAAATAATTTTTAAATAAATGAGACTTCATGTCCTATGTCTAGCCTACCTGGCTTTGTCTGAGCCAGCACTATGAGGGTGAAGCAAACCAAAAGCAAATTGGAAAACATGGTCTGCAGTACCATAAGGAATGGGGCAGAATTATGTTAATTGAAAACTTGTTCCCCTGGGAGAAGGGAATAGCTTTATTTACCGAGATTTACCTCTTGGTCCTCTGACAAATGTACACGACGCAGGTTGCAACATATGAAACAATTGTACATAAATACAGATAGAAATATCCATAAAAATACAATTTAACATGCATTAAAATATAGCTACAACCCAGAATTACCACCCAAAATTCTAAAAACTCTAAAGCCAGCATCTAGCAAACCATCTATACTAAGAGTGTTGCGTCTGTCAGGCACAGACACCTGCGACCGCTCTGCCTTACCTCTTTTTCTCCCCTCTCTCTCTCTTTGGGCAAGATGGCTGCCTCCAGTGCAGAGTGCCGAGGGCCTCGGCGTTTCCAGACCAGCATGGGCACCCCCATCCACCATGCTCAGTCCTGTGGCCTCCTAGGGCGCAAGCGCGCACATCTCCTATGCTCAAATACACGTCATGGCACTTCGAGTTAGCAAAGATTTCGCTTTGCTCTAAGCTGCACGCTTAGACGCCGCTTTCACTCTAAGGGCCTCGCTCCAGTAAGAAGCTCTAGACACCTGCTCCTCGGGGGTTTCTCGCTTCCAACTTCCCTTTGGGGTTCCTCACTAAGACAACCGCTCCTCGGGGGAGGTCTTTTCTCTATTCTACTTTCAGGATATTGGGCCATTGGGTACTCGCTCCTCGAGGGCCTATATCTCCCTTGTATCCTGCACCAGGAAGTCACCTTCATTCTGTGAGTACCTCTACGATCTGGCGCTCCAACTCCACCCACCAGCCGCGGCGTTACCCGCACTGCGGGCTCCCGCCTATCGTGAACAAATGGGTGAGACTATACTTCTGAGCCTGTTGAACTACTGGCACTTCGTGGATCAGTGCCTTACCTTCCTGCTTTCACCATCTATCTACAGCAGTACAATAAAGACTCTATCCATACTGTGTCTGTTATCTGTGTCAGCCAATTGCAGTGGTTCCCCACGGGGCCCCTCCCCATGGGTGGAGTCATCTCCATTGTGACCAGGGGTCCACAATTCCACAAACACAACAAAGAGACAGCTGTTTCTGTCAAGATAGCTAAGAAAAAGCATTACTAAATAAAAATGTCTAATGCCTTATGGAACAGCAGTACATCTGATAACATTTTAAAGTCTTTTGAAAGATCATTGCAATTTCTTGGTCCTGCCTAAAAAGAAAATTGCCCTATTCCTAGTATTTTGAAGTTTCACCAGTGTAACTGGGGATTTCCAACTGGGCTGACTGTGAAGAACGGAGTGTAATTTCTCCTTGAGATAGATATTCTAGGGCCAGATCATTCAGAGATTTAAAAGTAATGGTAGCATTTTAAAGTTTACACAAGAGGGGACCGGCAACCAGTGGAGTATCTTTTAGTACCAGAAGTAAATTTGGTAGCATTCTTCTGAACAGGCCGACATCTATAAAGTGACTTGCTAGGTAGACCTGTAGATAAGCGCATTTACAGTTAGATAAAACCAAAGACTGAACAATAATTCTAAAATCATCCCCTGAAACCACAATTACATACATGTCTAAGCAGTCACAAAGAAATATAATTACCTCAAACAATTGCTGTAATCTGGAGTTCTAATGTCAAATGAGAATGCACTCGAACACCATCAGATACAGGGAGACGAGTATCATAAACCACTGGAGGCATCCAGAGTGAAGACGACCTTCTGACCCAAAGTAGCTCCAATGTACTGGGATTTTCAACTTACTGGCCTGCAGCTAGCAAATTCCAGCCCACAATTAAGCTGATTTTGGGCATTGTCACATTAAAAACTTAAAAGGAAAAACGGGTGTGGAAATCATCCACATGGATGAAGGTCTCAAATCCCAATCCTCTAATAATATTGGTTAATGTCCATAATAAGAACAAACAGAACTGAGGATAATGATCCCTGTGGGACTCCATAAGGTACCTCTGGAAGGGAAAGGAGAAAATCCTAAAATAATATGTTTCCTATTAGTCAAAAAAGAAATAAACCAGTCCAAACAGGTGCCAGAAATCCCAATTGACTGAACTTTTAATCAGCAAGGAGTTAAGCTGCTAGTATTGACGACGTGGGGCTGCATGTTAAACTGCAGAGCTGTGTGGTGTGGCAGCATGCATCATGGGAAGGGAGGGGGGTGGCGGGCTTGCGGTGTAAGATGCTCTCATTCTGAGGCAGGAAAGCAAGAGTAGCTGAGGGTCATCATCCCAGCATGCTCCCTATGGAAAAAAAAACAAACAATCTGTTCTTATCAATTTAATATCTGACACGGCCCTCAGGTGGAGGGGGGGACCACATAATTGGACAGATCAAGCTCCTCTCCCATCGACTGGGAATTGCATACATATATCAGGGCACACTTTCAAAATTTGCTTGATCCTCATGGTGAACCAAAACAAATTTTACAAGGTAGTATATTCATTACCCGCTGGTCGCTGATCAGGTGACTGAGGAGGAGAAACTACTACTCACCTGATAATTTCCTTTTCTTTAATAAGGACAGGTGAATCCAAAACCAGTGGGTTATGCACCTCTACCAGCAGATGGAGACGGAGCAAAGCTAACATCACATTATATATAACCCTGCAGTGACATCACCTGCCAGTATTCTCTGCAAACGCCAACTGTGGACAAACTAACAAAACTTGATTATTAACAGATAATTCGGCTTTACCGAATGACGGTATATAAAACTCAACTCAACAAATAAATAACCATGCCAGCACTCAGCCAACAGGAAAACCCTGTGCTCAGACAAAGAGTGTAATAACACTAGTCTAGGGACTGGACGACACATACCAGTACTCCCCGGAACACTCAACCATACAGGAGGACAACAGCACCACCAGCCGGCAGCCGAGGGTGGGAAGGTGGATTCATCTGTCCTTATTAAAGAAAGGGAAAATCACCAGGTAAGTAGTAATTTCTCCTTTCTTAACATTCGGATAGGTGGATCCACCACCAGTGAGATGTACCAAAGGTACTCCCGAACAGGATGGGTGGCTGCGCCCATGGTCCAGTCAAAACTGCATGTGTGAAGGCTGCGACCTTCCGGGCCTGTACTTCCAGGAAAAGGTAAGGAAGACCACCTCGCAGCTCGGCAGACGTCGATGAGAGACAACAATCTAACCTCCGCCCATGACACTGCCTGAGCCCTAGTGGAAGGAGCCCTAACCTGACTAGTCAACAGCTGCTCAGCATCCACATACGCAGCCATGAATACCTCCTTAATCTAGTAGGCTATTGTAGCCCGCGACGCAGGCTCACTCTGTTTACTCCCACCATGAAGTATAAATAGCCGGACCGTCTTCCTGAAAAGTTCAGAAACCTCTAAATACCTCAAGATATGCCTCTCAACATCCAAGGGCCATAACAAGAGATATTCCTCCACATCTCTTACCCTGTTCAGACATGGCAAGGAAAAAGACTGATTCAAGTGAAAATCTGAGACCACTTTTGGTATTGTCCCTGGAGCCACTCATTGAAACAGCTCCCAGCAAGATCAGGCCTGTAGTTTGGATACTCGATGCGTAGAATTGCCACAAAAAACACCGTTGTTTAAGGTCAGTAACCTCAAGGAAAGGTTACACATCGGTCGAAAAGTAGAACCTGCTAAAAAATCCAAAACTAAATTAAGACTCCATAAGGGCACCGGTAACTGCAAGGGAGGACAAAGATGCTTGATGCCTTTCAAGAAACAGGCCACGTCTGGATGAGCTGACAAGAGTCCACCATTCACCTGACCTTGGAAACAGGCAAGAGCTGCCACCTGTATCTTTAAGGAATTAAGGGCCAATCCTTTACTCAATCCATCTTGAAAAATTCCAAAATAAGCAGAATCTTATCCAAATGAGGAAGAATTCCTCAGTCTTCACACCAAGCCTCAAACACTCGCCAAACCCACACATAACTTGCCAAACTTTCTCATTTGTAGCAAGGTGACAATAACCGCAGTAGAATATCCACGTTTCAACCAAGTCCTTTCAAGGGCCATACTGTAAGACCAAATAGATTCAAATCTTCAAGAAAAACAGGCCCCTGCGATAGCAGATCCCATGCACCAGGAACTGGAGGGGAGTATCTACCAGGAGCCTTCACAGATCTGCATACCATGGTCTTCTGGGTCAATCTAGTACCACCAGAAACACCGTCCCTCTATGATTCTGGATCCTCAATCATTCTGTCCAACATGGGCCACGGGGGGAAAAAGCAAACATGGAAAAGTGCAGACACTTCGTCAGCTGCCCTTGATGCTCAGCCTGGTCCTTCCCCAGTGTTGAGGCAGATGACGAGGAACCTGGTGTCATCAGCTGGAGGAGATCGATGGTGGTCTGTCTCCTGCGCCCCCATCTGCTGATGGCACCAACGGAACAGACAATCCTGCTGATGTCAATGATCAGCTCCAAGGTCCATTGATATAGATGCCTATGGCTTGGTCTTCCTTGGTTCCAAGAGCTGTTCGATCTTGTTAAGCCAAAGACGACATCCCTTCGGGATCATTTATGTGCATAAGCGGCAACCCTGGACATCATGCAATGCCCCAGGCAGAGGTCACGTGTCTCATGTGGGTCTGACATGGTAGGATGGGTCCCTTGGGGGCTCAGTGTCTAGGGGCCCTTTACCCTTTAGAAAACAGAAAAATGAAAACCTCTGACATCCTGGGTTCCTGTTTAAATCCTAAACATAACCAAATGACTAGTGCTTAAGTCAAAAGATTTCTTTGTGACTGTAGTCCAGTTTCTGAGAGCTTATCTAGCTTTAGAAACAAGGGCTGGCAAACAGCCCAGATCTGGCAAAGCTCCCAGGACTCATGCACACGTTAGATACATCGTTCAGACGTGTGGAAAAAAAACCCCAAAAATCACCAGTCATTTTAAATCTGCAAGTATAGTTCATAGACCAGTGCTTCCACTATTTAACCATTAAGACTTTTTTTTTAAACAAATACATATGTAAGGAAATAAGGTTTTCTTTTAATATAGCAATAGGATCTAGCACATAATAAAATTGTATGGCAAGACAAAGCAAGGCATTCAGCTAACTAAACTAAGCATTTATGACTAAGGCATTATAACATTATATCCGAGATCATGACTCTCTATGTAGCTAAATTCTCCGAGTATATGACTTAGTATTTATACAAAGCAGAGTTGCTTACCTATAACAAGTGATCTGAGGACAGCAGGATGTCCATCCTCACACATGGGTGACATCGGATGGAGCCCGGCACGGAACTTTGATCTCAAAAGAATCTAGGACTTTCAAACATGCCCTACTGAGCATGTGCAGCTGTAGTATTCATCCTGCCCCCAGGCAGTGTCCCTCAGCCCATGATATAGCTAATACATGGAGAACCAGCTCCCAGGGGAGGCAGGTGGGTTTCATGAGGACTAACATCCTGCTGTTCTCGGAGAACAGCAGTTACAGGTAAGCAACTCTGCTTTCTCCAGGGACAAGCAGGATGGTAGTCCTCACACATGGGTGAATCCCTAGCTATAGGCTGTCCGAGTAGGTCAAAGCAGGAAACCACATAGTGCTGAAAGCACTACCTGTCTCCCTTTTGCTTGTGAGCAGCCAATTCACAAGGAGTCCAGACTGGAGGAGAGTTGGGTTCTACAAAGAAAAACCATATAAATGACCGAGACACAAAACCCTCATGTGTAGCAGGGACACCTAAGGCAGGGGAATGATGCGAGTGTGAGCAGAAGCATACTCCGCATCACAGAAAACATTAGAAGCAGGGTTTTGGATCATTAAACTCAGACAATGATAGTATGTCTGGAATCTCCCGGGTACAGGAAAAGCCTAGAGATGTAAACATGGGAAGGACTCAGATGAAGACCGCACAATGTCTTTCGGTGTCAGATGACAACCAAGAATCTAACTGGAGCTCAAAACAACTCCCCAGAAAGAAACTACGGTCCACTGACATCTGGAGGACAGAATGTCTCTGCAGAAGTGTGCCCATGTTTGGCTAATAGGCAGAAAACCCAAGCATAATCAGTACAACGGCAGGGCCTGGGACAGACCCTACATGCTGAAACACCAGACCTAGCTGACCATGCAGGACAGCGACAAGCGTTTCAGGGAATGAAGGCAACTCCTGAATCAGATGCTAGCCCAAACTCCTAAAAAGGGAGAGAAGTTAGGCTTGAAGCTCACCACACACTGCATCCTGTCAAGGGCAGGACTATCCATCCTGTCTACAGGATAAGTCAAGTGAGCAGGAAGGCACTTTGGGCAACCTATGAAGGGAGAAGAGTTAAAGGCAGTAATGGCCAGAGTCTGGCGAAAATATAGGGAAAATGTGAATCTTTCCCTGAAGATATACACTGAGATATACCAGGAATGCCTTAGCTTTTCCTCCCCTCCCCCCTGACATTCCAATTGGAATCAGAGGAAGCGAGAACACAAGGAGGCAGGCCACTGGACTGCTAGGGTAAGCACACGTTGTTAGGTTGTATATCCAAACTACAAGCAAATAACTCACTGTCGATTCCAAGTAGGGAGTTACCCACCGAGATAGAGCTCTCAGCTTGCTTGGAACTGCTGAAACTGAAAGTGGAGTGTCTCTGGATTTCTTCCACAGGGAAGAAATCCAGAGACACTCCACTAAGAGAGACAGGAAGCCGGGGTGCTGCTAGTGCAAACCCCTGTAGAACAGGATCTTTTCACCAGCCCCGAAACCCTAAGGGTACCAGGGCAGGGCCAGGGCGATCTCGGAACAGATTTGCCAAGCACCTGGCTTAGGTAATAATACCTGATTGCAAATACTTGCCCCAAGAAAGCATGCGGTCCAATAAATGGAACAATCATTGCATGAACCAGGACTCTTCACTTTGCAGACAGGGTTAATCTCTAAAATGGGGAAGTACAGCTTGCAAACTATTGCAACCAAGAGCGGCACCTCTTTTACGGGGTTCCTTGTCCCCCAACTCCCTCAGCCATGGATATGGTGATAGGTTGAAAGATATACTCGTCAGTTAGATGGACTAGAACCCTCCTCACTGAGGTAGGGTCCTGCAGGTGAGAATGATTGGCCATAGTGGTCCATTGAGCTCAGCAGGTGTCAAGGTGACCCCAGGATGGGAGAAACCCTTAAGAGTCACCTGGAAGCTACTCTGGAAAGGCTCCCTCGCAAAATAGACCTAAGAAAAACACTACTGCTCAACCGGCTCTTGGTGTTCATGAGGAACTGAGCAGCCACCAGTCAGAAGTGGTGATATCCCTTCCCCAGGAACGAAGAACGAGGGATGCCCCTTGTAGAGGTGGACAATTGTGTGTCCAGAAGGGAACCCATAAGGGCTACCCTGCAACTCAAGTCTCCCCTTTCTGAAGGGACAGGAAAGGAATGGGAATTGTGGCCTCCAGATCCCTCAAAAAAACCTTTCAACTCTCCAGGTGAGAGTTGCGTTACAGTCAGAGATAGCTGAGGGTCAGAAGCAACCAAATATGCCACTTGTGGCCACCCTCAGATGGGGTAGGCCACCATAGTAATCAATAACGGAGGGACCCCAGCAAAAACGGTCCAATGACCACTGCTGCTGTCCCCCCCCAGTCCTGGCCTACAAGAAGATGCACCGATTCCAAAGAATCGAGGTTCCAGTTCAGCAACAAACCAGTCAAAAGACTGTCCTCTTCTGAGGAAGGGGAAGACTCCCATAGAGTTTTGACCAGGAATGCAGCCTTAGGTCACTCCTGTGGCTGCGATGCACAATCTGTTGTGCTTGCTATGAGGGAAACACACATACCCATACAATAGAGGGCACCTGGAAGAATAGTACCCTCTGCTGTCAAAGCACGCTGACCGGTACTCATACAGTGGTATCCCATCCTATGGATGGCAGCACAACTATGAACCCGTTCACTGTGCTTGAGGGTAGAATCCCATGGCACATCAAGGACCGAACAACACTTGTTGAGTCATTGGCTGCATGCTGCCAAAAAGCAATCAGTGTATGTAATGGCGCCTTACTCACCTGTGCTCCTTTGCACATTATGGTGCAGAATAGATGAGGAGCCCGATACCTTAACACAACAATGGTAGAACCCTGGCATGGCTCTGTATTGCACAGTCAAAGAGAATACAACCTTCCAGCGCTCGAGATGCTTGGAGACGACCCTTGCCATAGCAGACCACGCATGCTGCGCTCCACTGTCGCACTAACTCCCAATGGAGTGAATAAGAACAGTGCAATGACGGTGTCCCCAGTACCACTGGGGCTCTGATTATGGCATGGTGGTGGGTGGCGTTCTATGGCCTCGCCCACATGGTACGCCCAGTACCTGATAATGCTCCATGAGGCTGAACACAACCCTTGAAATTGCATTGGGAATGGCTCACTGCCGTTTCCCTCATGGAATGGCAGCAGTGAAGTCCATGGCAACCCATGGTGCTCTGCAGTAGTATCCTGCAGCATCCAACTGCATCCATTGGTGCCCACTCTAGTGACAGCGCCCATGGGTACCATAGCACTCATGTTCATCGATGGATCGCATCAATGGCACCAAACAATGCTGCACACAGGGCTTCAATGGCGCTTGACTGTTGTCTTTGCCAGTTCAACGGTATATGGCACCATCCCTGGCACCTGTGGACATCGACCACCCGGTGGCACCGATAGACCCCCCAGTGCCCAAAGGCATAGACGGACCTGTGGTACCAAGGATGCCAAGGGCGCCTGCAGATAGAAGCTCTGCAGCCCCAACATGCCTCATTGGTGCCCAACAGAACCAATGACTGCCAGTGCCATCAACAGCTCCCCTCGGCTCACCTATATGTCTGAGAGCACTGATGCTGTGAATTCGATGGTGTCCCTCGCCAGCAGCTATGACTAATAGCCTCAGCAGCAACCCTAGCCCTCATTAGCACCGATGGTGCACGAAGCCAGGTGGAGCATCCAATGCCCTCTGATCCCAGTGGCTCAGGGCCCACAAGATCATCAACATCCATGGTGCCCAACAGCCATAGGCCAGTCTTGGGACAGCCTGTTGCCCCTTGGTGCCCCACCTGGACACCACAAAGGAGCCTCGAGGGTATCGGACCATTGTGCCTGGATGCCTCGGTGCTCCAGGGTGCCTTGAGTAGATGGTGACTCTGGTGCTCAACATTACCAAGTTCGCTGAAACCACTGTCTCCTGAGGGCTTCAGTGTCACCCGAAGGCTCTCAGAAGCCCCAGTAGTCGATGGCCTCGAGGGTGACCAGGGCACTCATGGTGATCCTAATGCCTCATCAATGGTGCTCGACATTGTCGAGTGACAATGAATGACATCGAGGGCAGCCATGCACGCACCTCTATAGCATCGACAGCGGCTCTGATGGGGACCATATTGCTTGATGGCAGTCCTAGTCCAACTAGAGAGGTTGGTGCCACTACTCTGCCACACCAAGGCTCAAGGCTCTCGATGACGCTAAGGTAGGTGCCATTTCTCTGGTGCATCGAGACTCTATGGCGCCCACAGATGCCTATGGTACAGAAGGCCCAGCCAGCGTGGTCAAAGCGTGCATGGCACTTGCTGGCGCATGTAGTCCTTATGGTATCTAGGGCGGTCATGACCTCAATGGCAATCCTAATCCCCGACATGGTTCTGACATTGTGTCAGATCATCAGTGCACTGATCACAGATGTGCACAGACAACAGATACTGGACAAGGCACCGAAGGTGCAGTGGCAAGTTGCTTGCCCAGGCTCCTGCTCACCCTCACCCTCCTGGAAGTGGAGACTTGTTGCTTTGAATATGGGGAGAATGAGCTCTTCCCCCCCCCCAGGAACAGTGTGGTCCTCGATCTCTTCACTGTCCGAACCTCCATTGATGCCGATCGATCGGTAAAATGACATAGAACTGCTGCCCAGGTGCTCAGGCGAGGCACCAGGCTCAGCGGCCTACAGGGATCACCCACGGACTGCATTGTCAGTCTTGCCAGCACCTGACAAAGGTACAAAAACAGACAGAAGGAGAGGACACAGATACTAAACTGCAGCATTTTGGGGGTTTTTTTTTTAATAAGGGAAAAAATAGACTGCGGTCACTAAGGCCTGCCATGCGGGAAAAGAAAAAACTATTGTAAGGGAAAGGAAAGAAAAACAGCTGCAGTTCTAGAAGAAAATCAATTTCAAGAACTGTGAGGAGAGCACAAAGCTGAATACCGTGACTACACAGCTCCGCCGAAAGAGACCGAGAGACTCTGCCTAGAGCAGGGTGATAACTACAGCTGCACATGCTCAGTAGGGCATGTTTGAACGCTCTAGAACCTTTGAGATCAAAGTTCCGTGCCGGGCTCCATCCGATGATGTCACCCATGTGTGAGGACGGACAGCCTGCTGTCCTCGGGAAATTGGTGCCCACTAAAATCCAAAATAGTGCACAGTAAAATTTGGAAATTAAAATAAGTATGCACATTTCACACACCCTATATGTTTCTTTAGGAGCCTGGCACAACTATGGATCTGTACGTCCATCCAGGTCAATTTACAAGTATGTACTTGTTACTCAGTCAGCACTCAGTTCTGCTTTTCCAAATATTCTTTTGGCAGGGGCTCTCTCTCCAGTTTTGGTCCAATTACTGGCCCAAATCATTGTGCCTTAGAGCATTCAGCTTCCTTACAGGCCGATACAGTAAAGTTCGCGGGAGAGTGCCTGCTCTCCTGGCGCGCGCACAGGCCAGTATCCTGTGCGCGCGATTCGGTAAACTAAAATATTTAAATTAGGGCCGGCGGTCGTGAACGTCGCTTCCTAAGTGTTTGGGACTTCTATATTCAATCACTTTCTCACCGGGTTCGTAGTCATGTATTGAATGGAGTAGCCACACAGGGTTTGAGTTCCTCGTGATTAAACTGGACCTAGTGAACAGATAATGGACCAAGGAACTGGGGGGGGGGGGGGGGGGGGGGGGGAGTATGGCGTTTGGACGCTGGTGCCCTAGAGAACAATGGTTGATTATCCGACGGGTCCCATCTCTCGTGGGCAGATGATTGCACACATTGTATAAGTGGGCACCAATGTATGACAATTGCTGTAAACCATTACCTTGCCTTATTTGTTAAACTTAATAAAAACCGTTTGACATTAAATTAGGCCCGGCGGTAAAAAGAGGCGCTAGGGACACTAGCGCGTCCCTAGCTCCTCTTTTTGTACAGAAGCGGCGGCTGTCAGCAGGTTTGACAGCCGATGCTCAATTTTGCCGGCATCTGTTCTTGAGCCTGCTGACAGCCACGGGTTCAGAAACCGGACCCCGACAAAATTGAGCGTCCGGTTTTCAACCCGCTGGCTGATTTTAAATCTTTTTTTTTTTTTAAACTTTTGGGGCCTCCGACTTAATATCGCCATGATATTAAGTTGGAGGGTGCACAGAAAAGCAGTTTTTACTGCTTTTATGTTCACTTTCCCGGTGCCAGCAGAAATTAGCGCCTACCATTGGGTAGGCGCTAATTTCTGAAAGTAAAATGTGCGGCTTGGCTGCACATTTTACTTACTGTATCGTGCTGGAATACCTAATAGGGCCATCAACATGCATTTGCATGTTGCGGGCGCTATTAGTCTCGGGGGGGTTGGACGCGCGTTTTCGACACGCTATTACCCCTTACTGAATAAGGGGTAAAGCTAGTGTGTCGAAAACGCGCATCCAAATGCCGGTTAACAGTGCGCTCCACCGGACCGCACTGTACTGTACAGGCCTGTTAATGTGCTAAGAAAATCCTCTCCATGTGATAATCAAATTTACTCCCAGAGCAGAACAAGGAGGACATTTAGAGACTAAAGAAAATTAGATTTCACCCCCCCAGAGAAGGAATCCTTTCAGAGCAGTAAAAGGGCTGAATATGTGCTCTGGTGGAAGTTGCCCTGCCCGTACAAAGTCCCTAGACAAACAACAGCCCATATAATGTCTAAGATTCTAGTTGCTGATCGAGTTCCAGGGATTTTGATGGCAATTCTTCCAGCAGGGGGAGACCAAACTTTACACAACATTGTGCCATTATGGCTCCAAAAAGGCAGCATTGACTTTTGGCCTCATTTCAACACAAGTCTACAGGATTATATTTTACGCCGCAAAGTACAGATGCCACAGTGACAAAAACATCTGGGAAGCAGCTGTCTGTGAACTTTCCACTGTTACTGCTCCATTGGACTACTGAGTATCCAACATAAGCCAAGTGTACTAAGGGGGTCTCTGCCATGTTGTGTCTACGGGAACAATGCTTAGCACATCTGGTCCCAGTGTCCTAACAGGAAACACCAACATTATAACACCAGGGCTAGCTGCTACAGACAAAATGTCTTTACACACACACACACACTTATATACAGAGACACACAAAACACTGTAAGTACTATTTATTTGCATAGTTTTGAATATTTAATAACTTTAAATCTTTCTATTCAACAGTATATCCACATCCATTAAATAAAAAAATTGTCATAAGCAATTTCTCCTTGTTTAAATTACAAGAAAATTACTGTGCACAAAAAAAAAAAAAGGTATGATACAAAAATAAGCTCCATTAGGATTTACTTCCCCAATCCATTTCTACTTAAATCACATATAATATAGATTTCTCTCCCCCAAAGAAAAATTACTAGTACCCCATCTCAGAGGGGCACCCCCTTGCTTTCTCCCCACACTGTCTCCACACGAGCACTCCTTGGTTCGAACGACCCACAAAGGAGAAAGCAGCCGCCCATATACGGAAGTTTTTTTTTTTTTTGTCGTGAAAAGATTTTGTCTGAAACTCAAGGGTAATGGCAAGAGGCAACCTCCATCAGATATGAAACTGCAGTTCGGGTCGTAAGGAAGAAGGTTCCGTAAGAGTTCAATCAATTATAATGGATAACAAGAGGACATCTTCTAGCAATTATCCACCCCCCCTGACCGAGTCCTTACACAGTAACGTTCCATCAGCTTTAGGCTTGCGGATGCCACATTACTGCTGACTGAGGCAAAGAAGCTTCCAGAACTATCCTGAGGGAGGAAAGACACCAAGTCCATCAGGCAGGCTGACACACCTGTAGCTCCATGGAAAGGGTTATGCAGAAGGCACAGAAACAAGGAATTCTTGCTTACATCGAGTGTTTTTTGTTTTGTTTTTTAAAAGGTTGGGCGTGCACACCTTGCTAGCTATCTTAGCTTCTTGCCAAATAGTGGTGGCGGCGGCGGCAACGAGGCTGTGGGAACGTGTGGAAGTGCGGGAGTATGGCAGACGTCTCTCACAAATGTTCCAGATACCCCTGGGAAGGGTTTATATACTGCTGGCGTTGGCACTGCTAACCAGATATCCCTCGGAAAACCCGAACAAGAACCTTCCAAGCTTGACGTGATCTTTTACAATCCTACTGGTGAAATCAGTTCTCACCTGTACCCTGGACTTGCTTCTGTGGTATTTTCCTTGGTTTAGATGGGAGGGGGGGGGGGGGGGGGGGGGGAGGGAGGAAAGAGAAGGGTCTGCTAGTGCTACACCAAGTGTTCACTGTATGAACTTTCATAAAGTTTAGCTCCGTTCCTGAAGTATTGTACTTCTATTATATTTATGTTGAGTGTGTGCGTGCGTGCTGTGCGGAAAGACCAGTACAGCAGAAGAGAATGCATGGGCAAGTAGGATAAGAGGGAGAATGTGCAGAAAGAAGCCACGATGAGGAATTCATTTTGATTCTCTTCCTCCAATTATACACCCACACATATAATCTGTTTCAGAATTAAAATAAAGAAATGCTTGCATGCGGATTTTGATGCTCTACCTTGAAAGCCCCTGAGATTTCTAACAAGTGAAATTATTAAACAAATAAGAGCCCTATAAATTTACTACAGTGGTGGGCACACAAAGCTTACCTGGCAACCCAGTAGCCAAAATGTAGGCACAGGATGCTGCCAGTCAGAAGGCAAGCAGAAAACCTCCTGGTTTACTATGGCCAGTATGTCCGAGCAGTCGGGATGTGCAACCAGAAAATTTTTCTTTTTCAGTTCGTTTCACTTTTAAAATTCATTTTGTGTGTTTCTTTTCAATTTCATTATTTTCGCTTTTATTTGGTGTGCACTAAATATAAATGGCATGCACTAAAAAAAAAATATATATATATACAAATGCACATCCCTACAAAATTATAGTATTCTAGCAATTCCCTTTGAGAAGCTAAAAACCTTAAAAACTTTCAGAGAAGCATTTACAACACCCTATTCTGTTCAGAACCTGCCTAGACATCTGAAACCATGGATCCATACAGAAATAACTGAGAGGCTCTGGAGAGAAGACTGTACACCTCTTTCCAGTCATTCAAAGGTATATATTTTTTTTTTTAACATTTGGATTTTAAACCTGAAAACATTCCTAAAATAGCTATGCAAGTGACAGCCAACTGTGCTTGTGGACCACTTGTATTGTAATGAAGGTGGGTTGCATGATGGACTCTACAGCCTAGCATTCAGGATTAATACTGTAAAATAAATCATTAATTCTGATCATGGGATAAATAAAAAAAAAAGTAGCTTTACACAGCTACAGTTTGGAGCATGTGACTGATCATCCTAAAATGTTTTCCTTCAGTTACTTGCCAACTGATATAATCTCTGTGGCATTTTGGAATCTTAAAAGATGAACTTTAAGATATGGTGGCAAAGACTGTTTCTGTCTTGTCACTGGTTATGAAGACGAAATCTTGGCTAGAACAGATTTATTTACTTTCAGTCTTCAATATTTGTTAAATTATGTTCTGTAATTGTTTACAGTGGACCAGAATGTTGGCACCATCACCGGCTAACAGGGCCTCTAAAAGCTGGTCAGCACGCTCTGCATCTGTACGCGGGAGACCCGTGTCAACTGAAAAAACACAGATAAAAGCAAAAAATAAATTGCAAACAGGACCAGCCGTATGGCTCAGTGGCAAGTGCTATGCACTGCCAAGTGGTGGGCCCTGCATTAGCTTTTCGGGTTAGATTTTTGCTCCCTGGACCAGCTGAGGCTGAAAACTTTGCAGAAGCCTGGTGGGTGCAGGGAGTCTCATCGCAGAACGGCAACACACATGGTGGCCAGACTTCGGGTCACATTAGCCAGGGTCTAGAATAGATGGAGCCAGTTTGTGGACTTTTGCTGCACTGGCTGGGCTATGTGGAGGATATAACTATGGGGGGGTGGGAGGGCAAGGAATCTCCTTGCCTGGAATTCTTGCTTCTGATTGATCTGGAAGTACAAATGAGCTGGGGGGGGGGGGGGGGGAAAATGCCCGGCCAAAAAGCCAGGAAAGAAAGTTGTCATACTGATAATATCCGTTTCATAGCAGCTACACCACCCAAAACAAGTTCTACTGCAGGCTACAGGCTCTCCCTTAGAAGAGACAACCTTGGGTATCCCTGCAAACTGCTGCCTCTGGAGCTTTATTGCTTATATAAAGAATACAAAAAGGCAACAATTGTACCCCCCCCCCCATCTCGAAGGGTGAAGAGAGATAAAAAGATGGGAGGGGGCAGAGCATGAGAATTATTTATGGGGGAGTCCAACTACACAGTTCAAGAGGCAGTGATGCAGAGCAAAGGAGCACCTGCACGCTTTCGGGACCGCTTAACGTTATTTTACGACAGGAGGACCACGCTAAGAGTCAGATGTACTAAAGGGTTCCCCTCCCCCCGCATTTGGTGTCAGTAGAAAAAAATGCTTTGCAAGTCGGGCCTTAGGTGGAGCAGAGCCTGCAAGGGCCCTTTTATAAGGAACTGGCAAGCACAACACTGCCAAGAATACGCAAAACTGCAATGCAGACCAGCTGTAGTGGGAAGGGAGCATGTAAGAAATTCATCAGTCTGAAAGCTAACATCTCATTTTTGTTCACTTTCATTCCAGTCAGCTGCCTTCACTTTCCTCTGCGCTCGTGCCGGGAATGTGGCACGTCTTCTGCAGCTGCCAACCTGCTGACAAGATGCTCACAGTATCGCACACATTCCCTTCTTCCTTAAAGTTTCAACACAAAACTGAAACGTTAGGCGGTCCAACTTCCTACTCTTCTTCTTGAGCGCCCCCATGATAATTAAAGCTCGTTAGCAATCTATGTCATTTGCCTTACTCTAGACCCGCGCAAACGTGAAACCACAATACCACGTAAATGCTTCCTAAACATTTTTCCCCCAGCAGGCGTGCAGTGTTGCACACTTTTTAACACACTTGTGCACATAACTCACAAGCTTGCTTGTTTACTCATGGGTTTAAAGTTTCTGAATTCATCTAAAATGGGTACAATTTTCCAAACGTCCAGCTGCAAATCTTTAAATCTGTGTAAAATTATACAGTCTTATCTATTCCCCTAAAAACTCCAATTCATACTGTCATAAAGTCCAAACATTCTTTTAAACAAATTTAAGGTCAGCTTTTACCATCAGATTAGTCAGAAACGTGTCTGTGTGTGAGTGTGTGTGTGTGTGTGTGAGTCTGTCTGTGTGTGTGTGTGTGAGTCTGTTGTCTCAGGACATCAGAAGGTCACCTCGTGGTGAGAAGAATGCACAAGGCATGACGGCTGAAATGCATGCCCCCTCTCTCAGGACAGGATGCTTCGACCAGAGCGGCCACTCACTGCCTGCAGCACAGAAATGGGGGCAAACGCCACCCAAGAGGCATGAAAGATCAGCCTACTGTTGATTTGCCTGCGTCAATATTTTATCAAGTTACGTAACTGGACTTTTGCCATGTTTGCAAAAGCAGCAACGAAGTGGGCCCTGAAGAGAAAAGGAAAAAGGATGAGTGCATTTCACTAGTGATATCTTTGTGAGGAATATCCTGTATATCAGTGGGGCTGAAGAAGGTGACATAGGAAACATTTCTTCTAAGAGACTGTCAGCTTTTTAATTTCTGTGGACTTGGAGGCTTCCTCCCAGAACACCGGATGCGTTCATGGTTTAAAAAAAAAAAAAGGGACCCGTGTATGTATAAAAATGCAGTTGTGTGCAATCACAGTCATGGTAACATTTTTTACATCTGTTTCATAGGACAGAGCTTGATAATATAGTTAATCCCTAATTTAAAACAAACGCACTATTATACCAGGAGAAAAAGGAAAAAAAAAGAAAAACGTCAACCATCCTCTCTCAGCCCCTTTCCACTGGAAAGACACGGGTGCAGAAGACTGGACTTGTTCCTTTACCATAAATTTGAAATGGAGAGTTCCAGTGTCTGGGGGTAAGTGGGAGACGGGAAGGGGTGTGGGCTCTTAAGCTAAGCAGCAGTCATCAAAGGACACTTTTTTCTTTTATGAAGGCAGTTCTCTCACTGTGCGTGTTCTCGTCCACGTCAGAATCGGATGCCTCCTCCTGCCATATGTCCGAGGGGATCCCCTTGTAAGGGATTATCCCACTGTCTAATGAGTACACCTTCCTCCCCCCGAAGCTGAACCCCGAGTGGAACTGAAGGATGAGAAAGACAGTAATGAAGACCAGGACTATGACGGCGCAGCTCAGGCCGGCCAGGAAAACAGGCCAGTTAGACCCCAGAGTTGCCTCCTCCGGCTTCTCTTGCGTGGGCGGGGACTCGCGCAGGATCTGCATTTGGCGGGAGCAGGAGAAGTCAAGGCTATTGTAGTGTGAGTGTGCAGGGCAGGTGACACAGTCGTTGACCCCCGGGCCTTTGCAGGTGGCACAGGACGCATGGCAGGGGACGCAGATGTTTGCCAAGATGGGCTCCACGCTGTTCTCCAGAGGATAGTGGATCTTCTGGACGCTGGTCGTGTAGCCGGGAGGACAAGCCTTTACGCAGCTCTTCAGGTATAGGTAGAATCCTTCCTCACACACTGCAGAGATAAAACACACAAGATTGGGTTAAAAAAGGGGAAAAAATGGGCACGCAGATAGGTAAGAGTGCTGAATTCAATACAGACCACAAGTAGGCTATGGATACTCAACACGCAGACCGTGTAGCACTCATTGGATGAAAAATGCTTCCCAATCAGAATCTTCCCCACAAAACTGATCTGGGATGGCCTACAAAAGCCCAACTAACAACTGCAGTCATCCCATTTTTTTTTTTAAAGCAGAAAGTATAATCCTCCTGTTTTGGCAATGGCTGTTCCATCATAGTGTCCCAGTGGGAGGCAGAGCGTTAACTAGCAGGGTCGGATTTTAAGATTTTAATGCCCACAGGCAGGGTTGGAGAGAGTAGGGGGTGAGAGACCCTGAAGATCAAAAAGCAGGGTTGGTTTTTTTTTTTTTTTATTTCCTTTCTCCCCACCCTCTCCCAGAGTCCCACAGCAGCAACCCCCTCCGAATCACACCCGTATTGTACAGGCTCTCACTCAGCCAAAAGGTCAAGAAGGGGCAAGTCCCTTAGCTCACGACTCAAGACGCTGCGCTTGGATCTTAGTAAAAGGCCAATGTGTACTGATTGCAGAGTTCAAAATTTCAGCAACCATGCAATCAAGAAAGCTCCACAACATCCCACTATTAAAATCATCAGTTCTGTTTCAATGACGGTGTAGTCTAGAGGCTAGATTAACGGGCTGGAAACGAGACTCCTGTTTAAGTCAAGCCTCAGCCAAAGACATCTGACATGACCTTGCCAAGGCACTTTATCTGCATGTTGTTCTCCAGGATAAGTGAGTTAGAGCAGGCTTTTCTTACAGCTATTGGTACAGGACAGAATACACAATCAGTACAATATTAAAAAAAAAAAAAATGTTCAGCTCTTATGGAAGGCTCTCTCAACAAGCCTCTATCGGTGGCTGAGAACAAGAGGCATTTAAGCAGGGAAAGAGATCAGCATCCATTTAATAAGCTACATTCTGATATAAACGAATTCAAAAGGAAAACAGCCCTAATTATGTATTGATGTAGGCATACATACTGTATTTGCCTGTAAGCTCTATTAAGCAGGGAATGGTGTCTTGTGTGTTATTTGTATGCGCTGCATATGTCGAGTAGCGCTATAGAAATGTTAAGTCGTAGTATTGTAATATACATTGAAAATTTAAATTCTGTAGTAAGTGCATGGCACTGCTGTTTTACTCCTTGCTGTATCACCCTTTTAATTAAAAAAAACCAAAACCCATCTCTTGGGGCCCGAAGTATTTATGAGTTTCTTCCATTATGTCTCTAGCCACCGCTTTCAAACATGCTCTTATCTTAATGCGTATCCTATACAGACAAAGATTTTCCAAAGGGGCTGTGGCAGAGGTGGTCAATAGCCCTAATCAGACTGGATTCACAAGACAGTCCTGTAGTACCCCCTGGCATCCTGGTTTTCAGAATAGCCACAATGAATATGCAGGAGATTTACCTTAACAAATACTAAATAGACTTGCTATGGGGTAACTCCAGGACCAGAGTCAGAAACCCTGCACTGGAGAGTGTACTGGGCAGGGCATCTCAAACCTGTCCGGGAGGACCCCCACCATCCAAGTTGGGTTTCCAGGATATCCTCGAGGAGCATGCATGAGAGCAGGCTGAATGTACGAGGTCTCCAATCTGTGCACATACTTCACACATATTGAAACCATTTCTCAAACACTGGGCTGTAGAGACTCAACACGACTGGTCTCGCGCCAAGAAGGCACTCGCTCTGCAACCCAAGGGGCATTACACGGGCCTCACTAGGAAGCCCTCAGATGTTCACCTCCGCCTTGCCCTTTACATGCTGCTCACATTATGGAAATATTTCCTTTCATTCAAAGTCATTTGGATGCTAATTGGTTCCAACTGACTCATTAATATAAGATGGCGGAGTCCCACTGGTGGTGAAAGTATTTAAATTGGAGGTAATCTATTTAGAGCTCTCAATCTGCTCTCTCATAGATGGGAAATAAAAAAATGTTTTAATTTATAACAGATGATGAAATTTGTGCTGCTTTTCATGTGCTTTATGATCCTTGGGTTCAATTAAGGACAGTTAAATGAGGAGAGGGATTTGTTATTTTGTTAATCTACAATCAGGAGGCCCCCATGCAGCTCCTTTTCACCACTTTTTTGTGAAGTGCTCTAATTTAACATTTTAACTATTCTACCGAGGTTAAAATAAGCAAGCATGCTAAATCCAGTAAACTAAAAGGAGAAAAAATGAAATCCTTTAATTTTGCAGCAATCTTAACCGACTGCAACACTGTGCCACCAACATTAGCCAGTGCTAGAACAAGAGGGAATGGAGGGGGTCGTTAGAACAGGGAAAGGCAGAGTGCCCACTGCACGAGCACACCGGGTTCTGCCTTGACAACTAATTGGCTATTACCCTGAATCTCGGGCAGAGGAGGACAGCCCTCTGCTTCCTGCTTTAGCTCCTCCCCCACTCAGGCAGCCCACAGGAAACAGGAAGATGGGGCTGAGTGGAGGAAGAGCCCCTCTGTTCCATAATCCAGCCCTTCCTCTGCTCTTGTTCCTCTCCTGTCTGCAGGGAACAGAATGGGAAGGGGGCGTGAAGCCGGTGGTCAATGGAGAAAAAAGTAAAAAAAAAAAGTTTGTGTCCTTATAATTTTGTTTCTACTCTGTGATCACTTATTGTGTATTTGATGAAGGGCTGTGCTCTGCATGTGCCACTGAAGCGAGATATTCTGTCAGCATGAAGGTTCTGTCTAGGGATCTGGTGCAGTCCAGCTGGAATCTATTTTCCCCAACAGGAGGCTGACTGTGTTTTACAACCCGGTGGACAGGGGCGGATTCCCCGATGACGACAGGCCCGGGGGATTCGCCGCCCAGGCGTTACCACGTGGTCCGCCGAGCGCGGCTCTGTCACGGCCGCACTCGGCAGTCCACGTGACTAGAGCGACTGGCCCGCCGGGGGATGCCCGATCCCCCGATAGGCCAAATCCGCCCCTGCCGGTGGAATATTTGCAGTGCTGCCTTTTTTATACAGAGAACTTGCTACTGTTTGATTTCTAGGCGTTAGTGCTGTTTTGGTAAGGCAGGTTTGTATATAGGTTCTGAATGAATTTTTTTTTTGCAGGGTTTTGTGTTAATTCACAAAATGCCTAGTACTGAAGTGACAACGTAATTTCATTTTTTTCCTCTATGGTGAGTACTAAAAGGAAACATTCCAGTTTGGCACAGCCAGACACTTCAACCAATGGAATATGAATTTCTTTTAATTGATAAATTTGGTATTTCATGGGACTCTCTTACAGTCTATCCCCAAAAATCACATAAACATATATATATATATATTACATAATAACCTAAGGCAGATATAAAGTTTTAAATGTTTGTACATTAATACAATATTCAAGTGTTACCGAGTAGTCATTGTCATCAATGGATTCAAATGAAGGATTTTGTTTTTTTTAAGAAACCTCAGCCTTCCTTCTGCATGTTCAAACTTTCAAATCCCATCCATTCCTCAACAAAGGTCCAATTTCTGAGGGTCACCTTCTTGATACAGTTTCTTCCTCATGATGAAGCCGTAATTGGGTGAAACAGGGGTCTTTGTTGAGGACTGGATGGGATCTTTCCTGACCCTGATTTTGAGACGCTGCTATGAACAAGTAAAAAGGGACCGAGTGTTTTCCAGCAGAGAACGCACTGAACCCCGTTATCATTGAAAGGACCCTGATGTTGGACATGTGTTACTCAGTGGTCCGAACATCTCTCCTGAATTGAGTGGATCGATGCGTACATTTTAATAGTTTATTAGTGTATAATGTAGATGTTATATGATTTTCTATAAAAATGCTAATTTTAAAAAGTGTTACAAATAGGGTAATCACTTGAATATTTCAACACATTAGCATTAACTTTACGTACATACTGTGTGTGAATATATATATGTATACACATACATAAATAATATACACACAGTTTTTATTGAAACATATAGTGTCCAATTATATGATTTTTTTAGGATTATTCTGGGAAGGGTAGTGGTAGGGACATGATTGTTGAATTACCAACATTTTTTTTTGGGGGGGGGGGAGGGAGTAACAGGGGGCATGCACATGACTGCAGCAATACTTTGAAAAAAAAAATCTGTTTTCAAGGCTATTTCCAAGTTTATTGGTACACCTGAGTCCTCTCAGCCCCAGGACTCTCTCCGGTGCATGCACTTGCATCTTTACCACTATTCCTCCCTGCACATATATACTCTGAGCACGTACTCTCGTGGTGCACAGAGCCGTGCATCTCTCCTTTTCCACATACATCAACCAAGCTCTCTAACTCGCCCATCCTCTACGGAACCTGCCCTAGGAAGGATCTGCTCTGAGAATGAAGGCAGGAAGAGTTGGAAATAAATTCTGGAAAAGATGTGGTAGCTCATTGCAACTCCACTGCTACAAATTTGTTTTTTTTCAGGCACAAATCTGAACACATTTTTCTTGGTTGGAGAGCCTTCCATGCCTTAAAGAATAATCTTATACAATAAGGGAATGTAAACTGGAACCCAGCTCTAAGTATATTTGGTTGAGGTTTTTCTTCATCAAGTCTTAGTGACGCGATGGTACAGTTATTTGTTCTGATTCTTTATCCCACCATGCAGTAACTGGCTCCATCTCGTTACTTCTAAAGAACTTAATGGTATTTAATTGGTTGCTTATCCAGACTATTGCCGCCTTAAATATATCAATCAGCTGCGTATCAAAGGGTGGCAGCTGCTTTTCAGCTATGTGATGATCATATGAAAGATCACATGAATCCAAAAACAATGTACCAGTACCAGTAACTAAACAAGAGATGCATTTCAGAGCTAGATTAATGGATACACTGACAGCTATTTTTGACCTACATAATCCTTCACATTTCCCAAGAGGGAATTTTTTCACAATCTATTTTGCCTTCCATTCCCAGGCAGTCTCCTGTCAGTTTCACGGTTTGTGGCGCACAGTACCATCTGTTGCAGTTATCAGGCAAGGGAAATCTTGTATGGAAGTCCCATCCTACAGGGAACGTACTGCTAGTTGGGGACCAGGAGCAGCAAGAGCTAGTGAGTAAAACAAGGACTTGGACTATTAACACTGCAATAACAGCGGGACGCACACTGTCCTCTCCCAATCCATAATGAATAATTGTGAGGTTTGGATTGAATAAAGCTATATATCATAAAATGGCTAATGTAGTGCTAATTTCATTGATTTATAATCCATTCTCTCTTTCACAGGCTTAAAAAAATGAACTGGGCTAACATTTAAAAGGCACATGGTGTTCTCAAAAGAGAAACATCTGGGAAAAACAAAAATATAGTTGTATGCAGTCATAGGACACAGCACACCCAATTTTAGTTTATTTCATGGAATGAGTTATTCCCATATGGCAAAGTCCGTTGGAGATGAATGAAAAATGAAAACAAAGGCTCCTTCACAAACACAAATCTGGACTTTTGGTTTAAACTCAGCATTAAAAGGAACAAAGTGCAAAGTCTCAAAAATGTTGGGCTGAAGGGATTCCCGGGCAGTGCTGTTTGCTGCCATGCAAGACTTCTGGATTTAAGTCCAGAGCTCAGCTTCTGCTCCTCAGGCATCGCACGACCGCGTCGCCCAGCGAGCAGACTCCGGATGCATGCGTGCCGGCTGCTGGAGGGAACCAAGCTCCATGCCCACAGCCAAGCACCGGCACTGTGAACAGCCGGGCTACATGGAGGGAGGTTTAAAAATGGGGAAAGGGGGTTGAAGTCCCAATGAAAGGTCTGCTGCAAGACAGCTAGGAGCCCAAAATGAGGAAAAGGAGACTGTCAGGCCAAGAACGCCTCAATCACCAGAATAGCATTCAACTTAAATTTAAGTAGAAACTTATTTATACGTCACAGTTAGTAGAAAAGTCAGTAACAGGAAGACAGAGATGCTAAAAACCAAAAAAGTCCTAACACCCGTACGTGCAGATCAAAATAAACTCGTACATCTAGTCAAGAAACGTATATGACAAAAAAAAAGGAAGTATTTACCGGTATTTTAGGGAAGTGGTTAGGATTTGAAAGCAAACTCACAAAGGTGGGTTTTAGATTGGCTTTGAATAAGGCCAGAGAGGGAGCACGAGGCACAGACTCGGGAAGTCTATTTCCTGTATCTGGCCCAGCAAGGCGGGGTGGTGTTGAGAGTGGAGGAGGAGACAGATCGGAGAGACACTGCCTGATGAACGGAGTAGGGAGAAAGAAAAGAGGAGAGGTAACGAGGAGCTGCAGAGTAAGTGAAGCTTGAAACGTCTGCGGAAAGCAGATGGGGAGCCAATGTAATGACTCGAGAAGAAGGGGCTACATGGTCAGAGCGATGGACTCATCAAACCCCGTAGCCTGTCCTTTTATGTAAAGCTGCAAGATATTTAAACATCCTTTACATAGAAAGGCTGTCTATGGGGCCTCAATTACAATACACTGATGGGAGTTGGAACTTGTGTCTTCTGCTAGGCTTCAGTCCTTATAAAATGGCCCCCCTAACGTACTTTCATGTTGTATCATGAGCGTGTTTGAGAACACCGAGCCTTATAATTTTGGTGCAATTGTTCCAGATACCACGTCGCTCGTTTTGCTTCAGCATAGCTAGTGACTGCAAGAAATGAACTAATGGGACCAATCTGTACTTATCAGAAATGAGTTAAAGGGGTCGGCGAGACTTTGTCCAGGAAAACAGAATGGAACAGTTGTTAGCAAAAAGAAAAGCCCTCTTTCAGCACGACCCTCCCCCTCCCCCCCCTCGAGTAATTCCCCCCCTGCCGCACTCCCTCATCCCAGACCCCCGTACGTACCAACACAGGTCTGGCTGGACGCGATGGTTTTACAGCCGCTGCTTTCCAGTTGGCTTGAAAAACCCGGCGACTCTGATGCCGTTCCATACAACACCAAGTCGAACTGGGTCAGAGTGCCTGTCCAGACAAGAATGGTGATTAAAGTCCAGGAATAGCCAACATGTCTGTTCACGACTGCCCCATCAAACAAGATACAAAACCATAAGCTTCGCCATATGGCACTTTTTATTGGTGTCCAGAAGCCTGTATATATTTTTTTTCATTTATAGCTTATATTGTTTAAAGATAGTTTATTTCTGTTCAATTTTATCTTTTTGTTTGAAAATATGATTCATTTGATGGATTAAAAATGGTTGATTTACTATGCTGTACCTTGCCTTAGACATTAGTGCGATAAGGCAAGTGAAAAGTATGCAAAATATTGTTGCTATTTATACTGCACTACCAGGTAAATGCCTCTCTACCGTGCTGCATGCAAGAGCCAGTCAGACTGCAATGTACAATAAAAATAATTCAACTTATTTTACGAGTACAGATCATTGCTAAAACACATTTGGTTTACATTTTGCAGCTCACTGTTGTCTTCTTACCATTACATTACTGAATGAGAGTGGCGTGAGAAAGTATGGTGTGTGTGTGTGTGTGTAAAACATTCAGAAATTAAAACCATCTGACATCTTCAAAAAGAGAGCAGAGTCTCTTTTATAATTAAGCACTAAAACTATGAGAACACAACACAAGACCATGTTTTGGTAGAGGATCAGACTGAAACACAGAACCAAAAAAAAAAAAGCCACAATGTTCTTGCACAGCCCAAGCAACCAAGAACTCTACGAGCTAAACCAATGATTAGATCGGGGGAATCAGTGAAAGCATGCCAAGACAGATTCCCGTTCAAACAAAGACCAGAATTCTTTACAAAGAAGCCTTCCGTAATAGCGAGCTATAGGTGCGGAAGAATCCATGAGCGTGCATTCACAGGCGTGCTCGGAGGACGGAGGGTGAAATATAAACACATCTGGAATGCTCCATCACAACCGTAGACTGCAGCAGGTTTGGTCTGGGATTAGAACGCGCGTGTTATTTTTATAATCATTTGTATGCTTGCGCAAACAGCCCCTCCCCCGCCCCCCTCCCTGCATTGGCGAGAAGACAGGCCGCGTGTGTTTTAAATTACCACTTCTGGAATAAAACTCTAACTCCATCTCCAAGGCCTGGGATGGGACTGATTAATGCTTACAAACAAGTAAAGCTTTCCTCCTTTCTTTCCTACCACCCTCCGAGGCTGTCTCTTCCAAAACAAATGCTGTAATTAAAACCATTCCTTCCTACTGGATGCCTTATCCTTAATGAAACTGCCTTCCAGTTTCCCTTTTGGTGCACTAATTGTCTTTATTAATGCGTTTTACAGAAATTAGACGTGTTTGTTGCCTTTAACAGGAATAGTCCTGCCCGTGGTTTTGGAGGAACAGAGGAGTGAAACAGATTAAAAACGTGGTGCATGGGGAGGGCAATACCCAAAGCACCATTTTATGTTCATAAATGTCCCTGGATTATTGCCTGCGCTCAACGGAGGAGAAATAACCAGTATTGTGCTACAACGTTGGAAATTTTGCCTGCACGGTTAAAAGGTGTCCTTGGGGTAGGGAGAGGAGGAGACAGAGAGTATGGGACAACAGGGGTAAGTTTGGTTTAATCAAAATGGTGCAACTTTCCGACAGAAAGACTACCCTGCACTTTTGCTTTCATAACCGTGGGCAGTTTGATTACGTATCCCTCTATTCAACATATCTGAAGAAAGTTAGGCTGCTACATGAAAAAGGTTTGCTCTATGGATAGGATACAAAATTCCATTAACTATAGTTTTAAAAAAAAGCTTCAAATACTTTTTCATAGTCTGCAGAATTCAGGCTTTTTTTTTTTTTTTTTTTTTTTTAATAACTTGCAATTTTGCACCATTCTTGACAGTTTTGATGGCGTTTTATTTTCTTTGCTACCAATGTCAGAATATACTAATCCCGAAGAGATGTTTGCGCTAAGTTTGAATCAAAAGGTCCTGAGTTGTAAGTTTATACACGCAAGACCCTGGAGCCTGTGTAAGACTTGCTTGTGCAGGTCTATCATTTCTCAAACTGATGCTAGGATACAGAACGACAAAGCGGGTAAAAATATTGGAGGTGGTAACTCAGACTGTGCAGTCCGTCTATGCATGTTTAATAGAGATATAATTTTCTTTCAATTTACCATAGTTATTCGCTTCATTGGTATTTTCAATCACCAGAACCCAATCTCCAGACGGATCTTCATCCCAAGCATGGGTGGTCATGAATGCCCAATCATTAAAGCCATCAGCTGAGTAGTCATGGGGCCTGGAGGAAAATGACAAACAGGAAGCACTTAGAAAATAAAAGTTTGGTGTTAGGGTTGAAGAAAGACCATGCAACTTTTTTTGGTTCAACAAAAAACACAAACCCCAAATTTTGCAGATAAAAAAAAAAAATGTATGTCTTTTCCCCCCACTGTGCCCCCTTTTCACTGGAATTTCCCTGCTCTCTCGTCTACTGATGAAAAAGGGATAAAGCAAAGAAAACCTAAAATCTTTGTCTATTTAGAATCTAATAGGAAGAGTAGAGGATTTGCAGTAAGAGGGAGCAGGAATAAACAGACATAGCCTATCAGCCTGGGTTAGCAATGCTCTTCCCTTGACCCTCACCCAATGAGCAAGAGGGAAAAAAACCAAGGAGATGACTTGGCTGATACCTGGCTGCTAGAAGGGTGGAGCGGGTTCCCATAGGGCTAATGAGATAGCAGGCCAGGTCTCCACGTCGGTTGTAGGAAAGGGTTAGTCTGGCTTGAACATGTTCCAATGAGCTGATGTAGTTGGGCATCCCAGCACAGGCAGCAACTGCCTTTCTCACCTCCAGGTGCCTGCTGATATCCCTACGCAGAGTAAGAAACACCCATTAAAAATAAAAGAGAGAGAGAGAGAGAGAGAGGAGCCTCCATTCCCACACAAACACCAAGTGATACTGTCATAAGTGCACAGGAAAAGTAGGTTTAATTCCTTGATGATACTGGTGCATGGGCTTCCAAATAAGCAAGAGAGTTAGCATTGCAAGACACAGCAACAGATCATTTAACGCATAATCCTCAAAATGAAAAAACCCCCCACCTTCAAATAAAACCAAAATTTACCGCATGACGCAAAACGATAGCAGCTATCAGATTCTGGAAAACAGATCTTAATGAAATGCATGTCAACTGGACACACGAAAATAGTACTACGCCACAGTTCTGGGGTAGCAGCGTCTTATTTCTGCACGGAAAACAGCGTCTGCTTTCCATTACTGTTGCTACCCGAGCCAGATCAACCCTGAAGGCAGTCCTGGTTTTCCTACTCTCCCATTCTACCACGTTCCGGGACTTCAGTCCTGTTTTCAAAATTAAGTTAAAATGAAAAAAAAAAAAAAATGGAAGTGTTATAAAACAGAAATGGATAATCATATCAAGACTGAAGCAACTCAGGGGATAAAAAAAATTCCCCAACAATCACAAAGGCAGGGTGAGAAAGCGTGGAGAGGAACGGGAGTGCTTCCAGACACTAAACAAGAAAAATAAAAATCAATTGGAGGGTGCGATTTCCAAAAGGTGGAAGAACCAGGAGCAGAAGAAATGTTCTGAAATCAGAAACGAATGGAAAAAAACACGCAAAAAAAAGGTACCGGCAGCCCAAGAATCTCATTCCTGGGGAGGCTGCAGACCCACCAGCACTGATGTTCAAAAGGGAAGCTTCCAGAGGGGCAGCCCTTTGAAAATGGGGCCGGCGGGGTCCGCTGGTACCAACATCCTCCTGCAGGTGCAAAGCAGGCACAGGAAAGTACCCGCAGGGAGTTAAAAACAGCACCCGGCACATACTTTCCCTCCCCCTGCCCCCCATCACCTTTCTGAGGGGATTGAAACTGCAGGCGCCGTGAAGCTACACTTGTGCTTCTGGCCACATCAGCGGTAATCATCACTGATGTGGTTCAATGCCACTAAATATTACCCTCTACATGGAATCAACATACAGGAGCTTTAAGCAATACTGAAGGATAGCAGAAAAAGGACCTATAAAGGCCAAGGGAAATTGCAAAAGAAAAAAAAAAGGCAACGTGCTCTGCTGTAGTTACCAAAAGGAAAAGTTCCTAGGTTATTAAATTCATGCTGGAGATGACGGCAGTAGCCATCATTAAATGAACTGTGAAAGACAAAAATTTCTGTGCAGCAAAGTGGAAATGCTTAATACAGCCATTCCGGAATAATAAAAGGAATATAAATTTAAAAAAAGTCTTCTATATGCAGATCTGCGGCATGAAAACCCGGAGAGAGAGCGCAGTTCCCCCCACGTGCCCAGAGGTTCCATCCCCTCTGTCGTCAGAGAGTCTCAGAGCCGCCTATAGAAATTCTGAGGTCTCCTTCCCAAAAGCCTACACCTGAAGAAAACCCACTTGGACATCCAGTGAGAGCAGTTACACGGCTGTACTGGTCAGCCAGGATCGACAGCCCCGCAGCTTTACTTCTGCTGTGGAGGACGTTAGACGCCATCAAACAAAGAAAACTAAACAGATCAGCAGGGTTCTCGATTTAACTAGGGGCGTTCGGAAATCCTATCCCTTACCCTGGGCAAACTGGCATCGGGCGCATCTTTTAAAATCCCATTTAAGCGGTAGAAGCGGCATTTCCTCACAGTCAGCCTATTTCATAACATATGCGCATGACTTAGTTTTTGGGTACTTGCCAGGTTCTTGTGGCCTGGATTGGCCACTGTTGGAAACAGGATGCTGGGCTCGATGGACCCTTGGTCTGACCCAGTATGGCATTTTCTTATGTTCTTATGTTATAGAACAGCCACATCCCTGGGCGTGAGCCGGCAGGCGCGCGCACTGTCATTATTTCTCGCCGCATTAAAGAGAGGTGTCTGGTGTGGGCATGGTAAGGTCGGGACAGGGGGAAGTAACAGAGCACACAAATTAGCGCTTTCCCCCCAACTGTTGCACGTGCTAGATTCCTCCTGCTCTGCAGTCCACACCAATCGCGCATGTGAAGCACGCGGTACCTGTGCGCATAATTTTGTGGCTAATTCTCAAAAGGGAACACGCGTGTCGTTTCCCTATGGAAATCTGAGTGCAGCCCGCGCGTTAGAAGCGCCCACAGAGGCCCCAGTATAATAAGGTGTGCTCACGGTAGCACTCGGCTCAAATGCATATTTTTTAGGCGTGAACTTTACTTCTGTTTTACCAAAGTAGTTTAGGGCACAACAAAACCGCACACAAATTGGAGCTGCTCGTCAATGCAAATCCCATGGTTACTGGTTTAAAATATCCATGTCCTGCCCATCTACCATACAGGCCAGGTTACAACTTCACGATCACGGCCGGAGACAGGGTTTGTGCTCGTCTCCGGCAGCTGAGGAGTGGCAAACCCAAAGTGGAACGAACTGGTCTAGCAGGAGGAAAAGGAAAAAGCTGATCTCGCGGTTTCTGACTTGTGGGTGGAGGGAAAGCATAGTATCAAGTGTAAAGCTTAAAATTACGTACTTGCTTTGAAACCGTAATCTTCATGTCATCACATATTAGATATGCAAGTATGTCTGCCATAGGAATATGAGCAAGATATAAGATACCAGTTGTATTAATATTCAATTTAGAGCCTATAATCTCTCATCCAGTTAGAAAGAGCATCAAGGCAGTTTCTGATCTTAGTAAGCGCCTCAAGCACTGGGAGATACAAGCACATGGGATTATGCAGGCTAAAAATCTTTTAAAATCAATTTTCCATTGCTTTGGCCGCGCGTACGTTACAAAGGTTTTTAGAGAATTACCCTATAAAGGGCCAGACACACCAAAGAGATTTTCCCATGCATAGGATAACTTTCAAACAGCCAATGGAGGGCTACAAGTGTGGGTAATTTGTAACCACAGGCCATAGCCCTGATTTTCAAAACGGATTTGAACATTTGCAGGTCGTCCCGGTACACATGCTCGGAGCAGGTGTAACTGTGTGTGCACTTTAACAACACATATCTTGGAAAATGTAAACTATGTGCGTAAATCCTTTCCCTGCTTCCCAGGACGCCTCGTATGATTTTATTTGGGCTTTTATCCATACAATCCCCAGGCTGATTTTTAAAGTGCAATTTATGTGCACGAAACATTTTTATGCAGGTAAAAACGCTTTGAAAAATCAAACCTTTGGAATCCATGGGAAAAAATGCTTAGTACATTTGGCCTTAAATGCCTGGCGTTGAAATATTTTACTGAAACTTATGACTGTTAACAGTCCATAGTTTTTCTTGCTAATATAGGAACAAGACTGCAATAACCCAAATTATACCAAGAACTCAAGCTCTAATCCCTCAGGCCAGCAAAAAAACCCCCAAAAAACAAAAAAAACACTGCATGGTTAAAAATATGCTGAACCTTACAAAAGCCTCAGTGAATCCTTGCAAAAAGGGGCTTCTGTCTCCAGTCCTCAAACCGTTTCCATCTCCTCTGAAAGGACTTTCTGTCCCTGCTACTGACTGAGCGTTCACTTTTCAGAAAGTAGCAAACAAACAAAACAGAAAAAAAAACAAAACTCAGACACATTTCACATTGCAGTTCATCAGGCTACGGCAGCAGTTAAGCCACACTCCAAAAACAGAGTGGAATTCATTATCTTGGTGGAGATAAACAGATCCCTTTTATCATACATACGAGAGCCCGGCGGGCAATGGAAAAGTGTACCGCAGAACCCAACGCCCTCCTCAGCTATTCAAGTTTCAGGCAGAGCGGTGAGCTACCAGATTTCTGAAAGCAGCAAAGAAATCCTGTGGAGTTCAGAAGCCCCTGTGCAGGTCTGCAGCCTAATTAATATGCCCTACAAGCAAGATCTGTTCTATTGACTGATCTCCTTAGAAACTCATTTCAAAGCAAAATGACTGGTATATGTACGGGGACTTAAAAAGAAACAAACCCAAAACCCACAATCCCCCAGAACTGCTAGTAAGTCAGCCCTGACTGGATACAGGAAAATTAGTTCTTACCTGATAATTTTCGTTCCTGTAGTACCACGGATCAGTCCAGACCGTGGGTTGAGCCTCCTTTCCAGCAGGTGGAGACAGACTAAAACTGAAAGGGTGTCCTACATGGAGGACAGAGCTTATCCTGTAACCCTTCAGTATAACCATTGTCAAAGCAGAAAACAACAAAACCAGAATAGGATCAAGCAAGTAACCATAACGCTCAAATGAGCAACTGTAGAACAATGTAAGAAACATGGTAAGACTATACGCTCTTGCATATACTTAGTACTGGAACAACCAAGGCTTCCGGTGTAATTGCTCAGTATTCTTGCAAAGAATGAAGTATGAAATCTGCAAGAACAAGCTTTGAGAGGACCAAAGAGAAAAACAAACAGGGAAGGGCGTCTGGACTGATCTGTGGTACTACAGGAACGAAAATTAACAGGTTAAGAACTAATTTTCCTTTCCCTGTATGTACCCAGATCAGTCCAGACCGTGGGATGTACCAAAGCTTCCCTATCTCGGGTGGGACAGAGACAGTCCCGCTCGAAGCACTTGCCACCCAAAGGAACCAAAAACCGGCGCTTGCACATCCAGATGGTAGTGTTGAGCAAAGGTATGCAAGGATGTCCATGTGGCGGCCCTGCAAATCTCTTGCGGAGAGACCAATTGGCTCTCTGCCCAAGAAGTAGCCTGAGAACGTAGCAAGTGAGCCTTTAAGCCCTCCGGAATTGTCCGTCCTTGGCAGAGATAAGCCGAGGAAATGGCTTCCTTCAACCATTGTGCGATAGTGGTCTTAGAAGCCGGCTTGCCCCGAATGGGACCACTCCAGAGGATAAAAAGATGGTCCGAGTCCCGAAAGCCATTGGTAACCTGCAGATACTGGAGGAGAACGCATTTGACATCCAGTTTACGAAGGTCGCTGCCAGCGGTACCCGCAATTTCGTCCGGAGAAAAAGCTGGAAGCTCTGCCAACTGGTTGACATGGAAGACGGACAAAACTTTCGGAAGAAAGGAGGGCACCGTTTTGAGAGAGACACCGGAGTCGGAGAAGCGCAAAAAGGGTTCCCGACAGGACAACGCTTGAATCTCAGAGACCCTCCGAGCGGAGGCGATCGAAACAAGGAAAATTGTCTTGAGCGTAAGGTCCTTTACCATAGCCCGACGGAGAGGCTCGAACGGAGCAGAACAGAGGGCCCGGAGGACCAGATTGAGACTCCACGAAGGACAAGTATTGCGAGCGGGCGGACGTAGGTGTTTGACTCCCCTCAAGAACTGAACCATGTCCGGGTGAGCCGCTAAAGGAGGACCCTTGACCTGTCTGAGAAGAGAGCCAAGAGCAGAAACTTGCACGCAGAGAGAACTGAAGGAGAGGCCCTTGGAGAGACCCTTGTGTAGGAAAGAGAGAATTAACGAGACCGGGGCGGAGCGAGCTGAGACACCTGACTCTTCACAAACAGTCTCAAAGACTTTCCAAACGTGCACGTGGGCTAGAGAAGTCGACTGCTTCCGGGCTCGAAGCAAGGTGGAAATGACCTCTTCCTTGTAGCCCTTATGTCTCAGATGCCGCCGTTCAAAAGCCAGGCCGCTAGACAAAAGCGATCGGCCTGGTCGAAAAATACAGGCCCCTGCCGCAGTAGACGAGGAAGGTGGCCCAGCTGTAGAGGTCTGTCCATCGCCAGGTTGACAAGATCTGCGAACCATGGCCGGCAAGGCCATTTGGGCGCTACCAGAATCACTGGCTCCCTGTGGAGTTCTATTCTTCTGAGAACCTTTCCCACTAGGGGCCACGGAGGGAACACATACAGAAGGATGTCCGCGGGCCAAGGAAGAGCCAGAGCATCCACTCCCTCCGAGCCGTGGTCCCTCCAGCGGCTGAAGAACCAATTGGCCTTGGCATTGTGCATGGTCACCATTAAGTCCAGGTGGGGAGGGCCCCACTTGCAGACTATCAGATCCATGGCTGCTGCCAAGAGTTCCCACTCTCCTGGATCGAGGGATTGGCGACTGAGAAAATCGGCCTGAACATTCTCCTTGCCCGCAATGTGAGAGGCCGCCAGGCAATCCAGATGTCGTTCTGCTCAGGCGAAGAGACGGCTGGCTTCCAAGGCCACCAGGCGACTGCGGGTGCCCCCCTGGCGATTGATGTAAGACACAGGGGTGGAGTTGTCTGACAGCACTCTCACTGCTTTTCCGCGTATGAGGGGGAGGAACTCCTGCAGAGCCAGACGCACTGCCCGGGCCTCCAACCGATTGATGTGCCAACGAATCTGAACGGGCGACCAGATCTCCTGGGTGGACTTGGACAGGCAGACCACACCCCAGCCTGAGAGACTGGCGTCCGTGGTTACAATCGTCCATTGTGGAGACTGGAGGGGCATTCCCCGGAGAAGATGGGGGAGCGAAAGCCACCACTGCAAGTCGGTGAAAGTAGAGGCCGAGAGGGGGAGGACTATGTGGAATTGTTCCGACACCGGCTGCCAACAGGATAGCAAAGCTTTCTGTAACGGTCGCATATGAGCAAAAGCCCAGGGAACCAGATCGATGGTGGAAGCCATAGACCCGAGGACCTGCAAGTAGTCCCAGGCCGTTGGCAACGGCAATGAGAGCAGATTCCGAATCTGGCCGATCAACTTGAGGGCTCGGGCACGAGGCAAGAAAACCTTGCCCACGCGAGTGTTGAAGCGGGCTCCCAGGAACTAACTCCTGGGAGGGCTGAAGGTTGCTCTTGGAAAAATTCACTATCCACCCGAGGGACGCGAGGAGGGCCAACACCCGAGTTACCGCCTGTTTGCAGAGAACCTCCGACTTGGACTGCACAAGCCAGTCGTCCAGATAGGGGTGAACTAGAATGCCTTCCCGAAGGGCTGCCGCCACCACCACCATGATCTTGGTGAAGGTGCGAGGAGCGGTCGCAAGGCCGAAGGGTAGGGCCCGAAACTGGAAATCCCGGTTGAGGATGTGGAAACGAAGATACTTCTGGTAATTGAGGTGAAATCAGGATATGGAGGTATGCCTCTGTCAAATCGAGCGAGGTGAGGAATTCTCCGGGGCGAATCGCCGCGATGACCGCTTGCAAGGTTTCCATGCGAAAACGTGGGACCTTGAGAGCTCGGTTGACCCATTTGAGGTCTAGGATTGGCCGAAAAGCCCCGTCCTTTTTGGGCACCACGAAGTAAATGGAATACTGGCCTGCGCCAAGCTCCTTCTCCTGGACAACTGCACCCAGACTGAGGAGTCTGGCGAGAGTTTGCTCTATCGCTTCCCGTTTGGAACGCCCGCAAGGGGAGAATAGAAAGAGATCCGGTAGGTCGAGGACAAGTTTGAAGGCGTACCCGTCTCGTATAATGTCGAAGACCCACTGGTCCGACGTGATTTTGACCCATTCCTCGAAGAAAAGGTAGAGGCGGCCGCCCAGAAACGGCAGGCTTAGGGTGGAGCGCGCGGGCTGGCCCCCACGAAAGGGCTGTGACCAAGACTGAGACCGGGAAGAATAACCCCTCGTGGAGCCACCCCGTCCGCATAGGGTATACTTTCTCTGTCCCCGGAAACGAGGACGGGAGGGTGTAATAGAGCGTGACTGCTTCGGACGATCCTCCGGGAGCTTATGGACCTTATTTTCCCCCAAGGAATCCATAAGCTTCTCAAGGTCCTCTCCAAACAGCAACTTACCTTTGAAGGGCAGCGAGCCCACCGTGCTTTGGAGGACGGGTCAGCTGACCAATTTCGCAGCCAGAGGAGTCGCCTAGCGGACACTGCCGAGGCCATTGCCTTCGCCTGGACACGGAGGAGGTCATAGAGCGCATCGGCCCCATAGGCGATGATGGCTTCCAAACGCTCGGCCTGCTCCGCCTCTGCCGACGGGAGGTCCTGAGCGCCGAATAACTGTTGGGTCCACCTAAGACCTGCGCGCAACATGAGACTGCTGCAGGCAGTCGCGCGACCCCCAGGGCCAGGACTTCAAAAATGCGTTTCATGTGCGCCTCAAGCTTGCGGTCCTGCCCGTCCTTCAGGGCTGTCGATCCCTCCACAGGGATAATGGTATGCTTGGTGACCGCAGAGACGTAGGAATCCACAGAGGGATTTTTCAACATATCCAAACATTCCTCCAGGAGGGGTAGAGCTTGTCCAGAGCGCGTCCCACCCAGAGCCCCGCTTCGGGAGCCTCCCATTCCTGCAGGAGCAATAGCTTGTGCACGGGTTGAAATGGAAAAGCGCTTGCCTGAGCCCTGAGTTCCGCCAGGACCGGGTCCATATTTTTTGGCAAGAAGGTCGTAAGGGTATCTGCGGGGTGCCCCTCCAATCCCAATTCCTAAAGTACAAATGGGATGAGGGGCTTCAACTCCTCCCTCTGGAACATCCGGAGAACCCTGGGATCGTCCCCCTCCAGAGGGGGAAGGGTAGCTGAATCAGAAAAGGGGTCAGGATCCGGAAGTACCGGATCCACCGGGGGTTCAGGGCACACCCGGGACCACCTGCACCCGAATGGACCCCGGAGGCTCCACAGCCGGGTGGACAAGTCAACGGCACGGAGCGAGGGATTTTTTACGGTGGTGGGGGGGGGGGGGGGGGGGGTTCAAGGGGGGTTCCCCCTCCTCCTGCAAGCTAGCCAAATAAGATTTGTGCATGAGAACGACAAAATCCAGGAGAAACTAGCCCTAAAATTCCCAGGGGGAGGGAGGGGGTAGATAAAAAAAAAATTCGGTTCCCCTACCCCAGGCAACTCTGAAACGGGAGTTGCCGAAAAATCCAAGATGGCCGCCGTTCCCAGGCTTTGCCGACCCGGGAAAGGCCTGGCCATGCGTTGGGGAAGTGATCCCCGGGCTAGATTTGCCTGCCCTGCCGAGGAGGGGCCTTCCCCGCCCGGCAGGCAGGCTGAGAAGAGACCCTCTCGCGAAAAACGCGACAAGGGCAGCCCACAGGCAAGGCAGGCTGCTGGCCGCAGCATCAGTGAAGCCGCTCTGAGAGAAAAAAAAAAAGCTAAAAATAAAGATGATTGGCAGCCCGCCGGCAGGAGTGAAGCAGGGGAGAGACCTGCTGACTCCTGCCTGTCTGGCTGCCGGTTCAAGCTCCCGACGAACCAAGAGAGTCAAAAATATTCTGTGAGTGCTGTAAAAAAAAGTTAAATAAAGAACTTTGAGAACTTTAATACTTTCTTTCTTTTTTTTTTTTCTTGTAAAAACTGAGCACAGCACTGGGGTTCTAAGCCCCCTCGGCAGCCAGAGGAGGAGGAGACGAGAACTGGACCACCAGAATCGGTCCCCACACCTGGAAGCACACGCGGACTCAGGCTATGCTCCGCACAAGGGGCGAAACCCCCCTGAGTCCAGCAAGAGCCAGGAGACGGTGCCGTCTCCAGCACAGAAAAAAAGTATCTATAAATTATTATTTTTTTTTTTAGAAGAAAGAGCCAATTTAACTCCTAAACAGAAGTACTTGCTTGATCCCAGGAAAAGAAGAAAGACAGCCGGCTAACTAGCAGACATCAGGAGACCGAAGGGTGAGCTGATGCACCTGCTGGAGACAGACAAATACTGAAGGGTTACAGGATAGGCTCTGTCCTCATGTAGGACACCCTTTCAGTTTTTGTCTGTCTCCACCTGCTGGAAAGGAGGCTCAACCCACGGTCTGGACTGATCCGGGTTCGTACAGGGAAAAGGAAATTAATGTTAACAAAAAGAAATAAGGTGATACCTATTTACTGGACTAATTTAATACATTTCTTAGACTATTCGTCTAATATATATATAAAAAAAAAATCCCTTTTTTTTTTTACCCTTATTTCCATGCATACAAGTGGAGCCATACAGCAAGCCCACTGGTTGAATACGGTGATTTGACAGACGAGAAAAAGAATTGCATCACGAGGAGGAGTCTTACCAGAGGCAGAACGCTAGGCCTCTGTGGCATTCGCAGAATATCTGAACTGCAGAAACGTAAAGCGCGAGCAACGGCGACAGGCACCCCAACTTACAGACAGCTCAGAAGCCGCTCTGAATGTGGCAGGAGTTCCCCTTCCTCCTGCCCCTGGTCACCATCAGTTTGTAAAATAAAGCGGAGTGAAAAACAATCCAGCATTGCTGGCCATGGCAAATAAACGAGGAATTGCAGCTTAGCGTCACCCCGACAGAGGTACCATGGGGTCAGGGCCATGCCCTCGGAACACCCGGCTTTTTTTCGATTTTGTATTTATAATCAGTTCTAAAATATCTTAAATTTGAAAAAGGAATAAAAATCATGAATGGAAATTAACAGGAAAATAACTCCCCTATCCACTTTATATATATGTGTGTGTGTACACACACACACACACACAAGCCCATACTATGATGGGAGAAACCAAGTTTCAATAAAATTACTATGAAACAAAGGTGGGAAATAAAAGAAACATCAAGGATGTTAGTAAATATGTTTATTAACCCCCAATCCATCCCTGACCCAGAGCTTCAACAGAAGGCCTTGACGGGTCTTCCTCCAACAAAGTCTCTAAACGCCGCAGCTCAAAGAAATAAAAACTTTTATTGTGCGTCGTTTGATATGGTTTTCCATGCTGATGTTGTACACTGCTAGGAGTGACCTTTTGAAGGCCGGAGAGGTAGATCATGAATGCAATAAAAAAATAAACTTTACACCCTGACATTTTACTATATCGTTAAGATGGATATCTAAAGGAAAACAATCTGCACCAACCAAAACTATTTGTTGACACAAAGCCAGAGAGAGAGGCTTTGCTCCTCTTCTGCATAACTTTTTATTTATTTTTTTTTAAAAAACAAAACAGGGAATATTCTAACTTTGAAAGCACAAAAAGGAACATCTTTATTCCTGAAAAATAATCTAATAGCCCAATCTCTATCCGATTCAAGTGCAAAAGTCAACAAAAAGAAAGTAGAATTTGATACCTCCTTTTCACGAAGACCAGTAAGAACAGCTGAGAGATCCAGGTCTCAAATGTTGAGGAGCTAGCCTGCACCTCCTCTATCTACAGCATACTGCATTTGAAAGGAGGCAATCAGCCCTAGGCAGAGCTGGTTCAGGAGCAATTTTCAGTTTCAAGAAAATATTTCTTTATCAAGTAGTACTGGCAGGACCAATCTTGGAATATTAATAAATCCTAAATTTTTCATCCTCAAATTATTTTCCAGGGTCTCCGATGTATATCTAAGGGCAATAGTATCCTTAATAAGAACAGTCTCTGTTTGCTGTAGGGCATATACGTTCATTTCCATCCCCACTAACTTTAGATATGGAGACTTACATTTCCTCCTCTTGAAGGACTGTCCCTCTGGGGAAAACACATTTTATTCAAGCGGGCTGTAAAGAGGCCTCAATCCTGGGAGGAGACTCACCCAATTTCTTCTACAGTTAGGATTATGGTGGTAGGTGATCGAGTTTGCTGGAGAAGCAGGAATTCTAGGAACCACATGGAGTAAGGGGAAAGATTCCTATGGACTGAGCACTAACCTCATCCAGGACTTCCAACAGACAAGTCTCTTCACTGGCCTCAGATCCTCCTGGCACTGATGTACCAGCATTTGAGGACCCCACTACTCATTCCATCACAGGTCCAAACTGCGCCGCGACTTTAGGAAGCTACGCATACATCACTTCACTCATACCCAAAAATAATTAGGCCTCTTCTTGTGGCAGCCTTGTCTGCTGAAGAAACTAATGGCGACCTCAGAAAGGGCAGTGGCTGCTGCATCTGCCAGCATTGGGGGTGGGCTGCATTCCTCTCAGGCACTTGAGGAGACAAAGGGGGCTTCCACCATCAGTGCGCCCGCCCCTTCCCATCAGATTTAGACACCGTTTCCCTGGAGTCTCTGGCATCACTGACCACTTAACGAAAGTGGCAACTGGCTCCCCCAACTGGAGCTGGAAACTGAAGGTTAAGATGTAATTCTGCCTATTGCCTGGATTATAGGGCTTGAGTTTCTTGCAGAAGAATGTCGGAGAAGGAAGGCTCAGCTTTTATCAAACAACGTTTCATATGAAGATTGAACCAGCCACCATGTCATGGAGTCCAAAGTAATTTCCGACAGGTGAAGAGGGAGACATCATCCTCCTCCTGACGAGGCCATCATTAGGCGAAACGAAGGTCTTTATGCGAGGAAAGAACGAGGACCTGTTCTTCAGAACTCCAGTTTTAGACACATTCAGAACTCAGCTGCAGAATGAACAGGACATGTTTTATCAAAGCACCGATCCTCAGTCATGTTTAAGAACCTAATTGATTGAGCTTTGTATGAGGTAAGCTCTAGAACATTTTTGGAGAATGTAAGAAAGAACATTTCACGGTTCCCATGTGTCATGTACTTTTATTTATTTACAAGATTATATGGACTTTTTCACTGAGCTAATATAAATTCAGGAGATTATTATGAATGCTAGCACAGAATGTAATTGTTGGCTAAGAATATGAATGCTGATTTTGTAAACCTCTGAGATCTTATTCTGTAACGACGGTATATAAAACGCCTAAATAAAATAAGTGATATTTTATCCTATATATCTGATAGATTTGTGTATGACTTAATAGTTTTTCATAATAATTTGTTAGTAAATTATAAGGTTATCATTAGTGCCCTTTTATAATATTTATACACACACACACACGTCTCTCTCTCTCTCTCTATATATATCTATATCCCTCGCTCTTCTTCATAACAAAGGGGACAAAACAGATTGTGTGTGCCTAGCAGCAGAGTTCATTCAGGATGCTATTAACAGATGTCAACCATCTTGGTTTCTTCTCCAGAATACTTAAGTTAATTGAAAAATTAGTCTCAATATAGTTACAAGATCATTTGCAGTTAACAGAAGCTATGGACCCCATCAATCAGGTTTTAGAAAGGGGTTTTGGACAAACTACATTAACCTACTTTTCAACAACTGTCGTCGTCCGAAAAGGATCAGGATGCATTTATACTCCTTTTGGACCTTAATTGTCCTTTTTGAAAACCTAAATCATGAGGCTCTCCTGTCATGACTGAGTGAATAGGGGTAATTAGAAAGGCAAAGGCATGGTTTAAGTCTTTTTTAATGAATAGGAACCAACAAGTAGTGGAGAGAGAGAGAACTATAGATCAAACCCTAAACTGAATCTTGATGGGGGGGGAGGGGGGGGGGGGAAAGAGTTCTATTATCTCCCCATATGTGAGGCTCTAGGGCAGTGGTTCCCAATCCTGTCCTGGGGACCCCCCAGCCAGTCGGGTTTTCAGGATATCCACAATGAATATGCATGAGAGAAAATGTACATGCACTGCCTCCACAACATGCAAATTCTCTCTCATGCATATTCATTGTGGATATCTTGAAAACCTGACTGGCTGGGGGGGGTCCACAGGACAGGGTTGGGAACCACTGCTCTAGGGAAACTAATACAGCAGTTTGGGATTGAATATATTTTTTATGGCAATGGCATTCAGCTTGTGATCACATTGACCACCAGGCATAGTGACATATTAACAAATTTAACAAATTGTATGAATGAGATAAATAATTGGATAGTGACAGATTAAAGCCGAACACGGCTAAGTCTGAGGTATTAACAGTTGGTAAACCTGGTTCTTTTGATCTGAACCAGGTAATATTATTGGACAGAGACTCCATTACAATCTGGGGGTAGACGAGGTATTAATAAGGGGAGGTTGATTCTGCAGAGACATTCTGTGATTCATAATTTATTTAATTTTTAAGTTGAGACTTATCCAATGTATTTGTTTGCTGTTGGAGTGCAAAGATCTTTTTAAAGCAGCACTAACTAGCACTGATGATCGGTTTCATGAAAATTGTATACGAACCTTGCATGTGGTTCAAAATGTGGCAAGTGTGGTTACCGGCTGTGCGAGGTGACAGAGAATGACTGCAGTGCTGGCTCCCAGTGGTGCAGACGATATGTTTTAAAGGTCCTCTGCTTAGCATTTAAATCATTTAAGAGATGGGAGGTGCAGGGCCTGTTTTACGGTGCATAAAATGTGTTAGCCGCAACAGTGCACAAAAGCTTTGAACAATGAGGTGCCCTGTGCTTAGGATGTACCGTCTGGTGCATGCGCTGCATTCTAGCAATCAAATGAGGCTCGAGATTCCCGAAACTGGTACCTGAGAACGAAGCTCGGGAGAGTGTGATGTCGACAGAAGGACCCACCATGTGGAACTCTCTCCCGGTAAACCTCCAGTTATTCGAACGCCACAAGCTCTTGAAGAAACATCTGTCCCAACAAGCTTTTGGAGTATTTGGTTAGCTCAGGTCTCTCTTTCCAGAATAAGGATGATCATATTTTTGAAGGCTGTTTTTAATTATGGGTGTGAATCATAACTCGCCAGGAACGGTGGAGTGTGCAAGAAATACATTTTTCATTATATTTAAAAGAATTGTTAAAATAGTTAATACACCAATTTATCCCTGAGAAAATTTCATGAAGCTAGATATAGTTGGGTGTAAATTACATGACCTGTCTGCTTCTGTTATTTCAGGGCATAGAAACAGGCCTGTTGCTGTTGTAAGTGTGATGTCTGCTTTTGATATGTTAATGGGTAGGGGTATTATTAGTTGGGAGGTTTTGTGTGATGTTCTTGACTGAACAGGTTTTAATTGTTTCCAAGTTTTGTTTAATAAAATTACATTTGTTATATAAAGTGTAAGGGAAATAAATGTATACAGCCATATTCATGCACAGACTTCTAAATGTGAAACAGCCTTGCTCTCTTCATTTTCATTTTATTTATTTAAAACATTTCTATACCGTTTTTTCAGTGATGTTACTGTTCAAAGCGGTTTACAATAATAACATAAAATAGGAGAGTAATTATATAAAAATAGTAAAATAAAAAAACCAACATTAAAACAAGAAGATACAATAAGTGAGAATAAAAATACAAAGGGAGTCATTATCAATGATATAACTTGTAAAAATAAAAGAAAAATTGGCAACTACTTTATAAAAAACTCAAAGAACAGAAGATCATATAAAAGTAATTAACTTAAACATTTATATAAATAAGAAAACACTAAATATACAATGCAGCTGCTATCTGGTTTCCATACTAGTAAGGGCTGACCCTCTCTCAGCTGCAAGCCAATGCATGGATACAGAAGTCATTAAGCAAAGGACAGAATGGCTACTCACTTGGGTTCGGTGAGAATGTTAATGACACATTTTCTCTGAGGTCCTACTGTGGTCCAGTTCTTGGCCAGAGTGACCATGGCTCCAGCATCCAGGAGGCCGTACCCGTAAGAATGGCTAACTGTGGAGCGAGAAGAGAACAAATCACTGAGTGGGAAAGGCAGCATTTACCTGTGAAAAAGCAAAGTTTGTAGGTGGGTAGGGGATGTGGTTGGCATCAGTGGAGAGAGACATTTTTATCATTCTTTCTATGGCACTACCAGATGTATACGGCACTTACAGTTCCCTACTCCTTGGCACTTACAAGGAAAGGCAAAAAAAAATAAGAGGCTCGGAGTTAAAATAGCAAGGCCACGATTGGGAAGAACTAAGCCAGGTGAGTTGTACTGAGGAGGGGAGGGAGAGGCACTTAATTGTGTAAAGCTATAAGGAATGAGGACCTCTTAAGAGGTTTTCTAAGCGAGACCAGCTCTCCCTTTCACAGCAGCTTCAGCACTGGCCAAGCAAACGATAAACCAGGGAAACATACAACATTATTTTCCTTCTCATCCAAGGTGAAGCTTGCGCAGAGCTCCTGCCTCGGTCAAGGCGTCATCTCAGGCCTACACTCTGACTCCTGGAACAGAACAAGGTGGGTTACTGAGAGCAATACACGAGGAAAGCCGGAGGAAAATCAGATCGCCATCTCCTCAGGGTGGCTAGACTAGAAAAGAAAGTCGGGTAAAATCAGCATTTCGCTTCCTTAATTCTTGAACAGAAAGGCAAGAATTTCATGGAAGCATTGCAGTTGGCCACAATGTCTCGTTCTGTCGCATTCCTCACAGGGACGGTCACTTTAAAACGAGCACGCACGCTGGAATCTTCCATCGTCCATGCAAGCGCGCACGTATAATATAAAAACGTGCCTTGCGCGCATTATGTGCGCTCCTACTTTTAAGCGGTTACGTGAGGAAACGTTATTCGTGTATCTTTCTTTTACACTTTCAAGTAGGCGATGCTCACATAACCCCCTCTCTTCTGAAGTCACTGCATTGGCTCCTTATTCGCGGTGAAGATTTTTTGGGTTTTTTTTAGAGCAAAGGAGGGCCATTTACCCTGATATCTTTTGAAGATATCTGGTTAAGTAGCTGCTTATCTGGCCAAACAAGGCGGGATAACTTTAGACCTAACAGGCCATATTCAAAAGTTGGCTGGTTAGGTTTAAAGTTATCCGAATAGGTTTAGGCGAGTATATTCAGCAGAGTGCCCCCTGATATTCAGAGGGGTAAACAAGTTACCCAGCTAACTTGAGCCGGATAATTTGTCCACTCGCCGGCTTACTGAATATAGACCTCTGAGAGACCCTGGTTTACGGCTCAGCTGTAACCTTGTCAAACTACACCTCCCTCCCACCCCCCCAATGCAAAACAATTTGGTATTTTAGACGATCAGAGCCTTGCACTGTAAAATTACTTCCTAGGCTATTTTCACTTCTAGGAAACCCCCTTGGGAAATCTCTGAACTATAAATCACAGAAAACTATGTTTGATGACCACCTCCAGCCTACAGCAGAGCCTAGGCAATTATTTTGGCATCACATAGCCTTTTGTGAGACAAGCTCATTCTTCTTTCCTTTCACTTTACCCCGATGAATGCGGCCGATGTGTACACACAGTGCGCTCCAGCTAAGAAAAAGACACAAAGTGATACAGTCTCCCTCTCCAAAGATGAGACGCGTGCATCTGCATACACACACGAGCAAAAAATATAAGCACAGAGTTTACAAACTCGTCACACTAACTCCCAATCTATTTCAACTAAAGAAACAGGAGATGGGGGCAATGTTTTTTTTTTAACCATACATTCTTGTAGGACTGGGGCATGGCAGATGTTTCAAGAAATTAACTCTTCATGAGTAGCAGAAACTGAGTGCCAATGCGGAAGGAAACGCTTTCTAAACTAAACCTAACCTGGGAACTGCTGTATGTATAAACTGTTAATGCTGCATAAACAAAATTAACTTCTTTTGGGAGCTGGAGCATAGAATAAACAGGATACATTATGTATCTTTCCTTGCACGCCATCCCAAAGGTGGCGAGGAAGGAAGAGGTGTTGCTCGTCGGAGATTTTTATCTACCGGACGTGGACCGGAGCATCCCCTTCTGCAGAATCCGTAAGGCGGCGAGGGGCTCTGCTCACACAAATGATGATGAACTCGCCAGGGGAGGCGCGATACGGGACCTCTAATGCCTGGGGGTAGGCGACCACCAGTGATCATCAGGCGGTATATGAAGCAGCCAACACAAAACAGACATGCAAAGATCGCAGTCCTGGATTTCGGTAAAATGGGGACGGTACCTCGAGGAGGAGGAGCTAGGACACAGAAGACGGGTCAACTGGAAAGACAGCAGGCCAGATTAAAAGGAGTTATAATAAAGGCAACTAATCTATGTAAGAAAAGTAAATATGAGGAAGAAGAAACAGATATGTTTTGCCCAAGAGGCGGCTGAAAAAAAGGCAAAAAAAAAAGGAGCATTTATAAAGAACAAAGGAAATCAGAGAGAAACACAGGAAAGAATATCCAGTGAGGCTAAGAGAGACAAAAGGAAGAAAAACAGGAGAGCAAAAAGCTCCAGTGGAAGGAAGGTTCGCCAAAGAGAGGTGAACAAAACAATTTCAAACATTGCTGAGAAAGGAGGAAGGCCGGCGACGGTACGGTAAGACTGAAAGGAGAGCAGCAGCAGTGCGTGGAGAAAGGTAAGGAAGTGGCAGAAATATTAAACAAATATTTCAATTCCACGTTCTCCAGAGTCGACCGTGGAGGAGGATCACTGCTGGCTGGCAAGAGCACAGACGGGAGCGGGATAAATACAAACTCTTGTTACAGACGCGCGTGTGTGTTTTTTTGGTTTTGGCGGAACCAGCAAAACTGAAAGTGGATAAGGTCATGGGGCCGGACGGGAAGCACGCCAGGATACTAAGGGCGCTAAGAGAGGTGCTGGCCGATTGGCTGAGGAACCTCGGAGCCGCCTGAAGTGCTGCTGTGGTGATTCTGCTTCACAAGGCCGGAGGCAGAGGGGAGGCTGCAAACTACCGGCTGTTTAACCCTCACCTCGAAGGTTGGAAAATTAATGGACGCTCTGCTGAATTACCTACAATCCACTCGGCTACAGGGTCCGAGGCAGCACAGTTTTACCAGAGAAAGGCGGTTTTATTTTTTGATCGTACGGCTAGAAAATTAGATCAATGACGAGCACTCGATGTGGTTTACTTGGACTTCAGCAAAGCTTTTGTTAGGGTCCCACACAGGAGGCTCATGAATAAAATGAGAAGCCTGGGGATCAGGTCCCAAGGAGGCGGAGTGGATTACAAGTTGACCGAGTGACAGAAAGCAGCGTGTGGTGGTAATGGAACCTACTCTGAAGAAAGCATGGCGACAAGTTGAGTGCCTCAAGAGTTGATTTTGGGACCTGTTCTGTTCAATCTCTTTGTGAGCAATATTGCAGAGGGGATTAGAAGGCAAGGTTTGTCTCTTTGTGGATGACACTAAGATCTGCCACAGAGTGGACACCACAGAAGAAGCCTAGAGAATGAGAAGCTACCTAAGAAAACTTTAAGAGTGGGATTCAATACCAAAAAGTGCAGTCATGTTTTTGGATTGCAATGATCCAAAGGAGCTGTATGAGATTTGGGGGGGGCAAAAGACTGATGTGCATGGACCAGGAGAGAGGCCTTGGGGTGAATGTTTCTGATGATCTGAAGATAGCAAAGCCACGTGACAAGGCGGTGACAAAGGCCAGAGAGATGCTGGGCTGCAGAGAGAGGCATAACCGGCAGGAAGGAGGAGGTGATGAGGCCACTCTACAAGACTTTGGCGGGGCTTCACCTGGAGTACGGTTCTGGAGACAGCATCTCGAAAAAGAGGAGAGACAGGATGGAAGTGGTCCAGGGAAAGGTAACCAAACTGGTGTGGGGTCTGCGCCAAAAGGCTTGTGAGATGAAACTGGAGCACTTAAATATGTGTAACCTGGTGAAGAGGAGACCACGGGGAGATATGATACAGACTTTTAAGTACCTTAAAGGTATAAATGATGTACAAAAATCAAACCTTTTCCAATGGAAAAGAAACTGAAGAACTAGGAATCCTGCTCGGAAACTCCAAGGAGGATTGACTCGGGAAATATTTCTTCAGAGATGCCTGGAATGCCCTCCTGGAAGATGTGGTAAAGATAAGAACGGTCATGAAATTCAAAAGGGCATGGGATAAACACAGAGAATCCCAAATGGCTCGAGGATAGAAATGAAGGACAGGAGTAACCCTTTGTCAACTTTAGGTGTCATTTTTTTTTTAATCAACATTTTTATTGAATCAAAAGTAAATAGATAAAACGCCATTACTATATTTTGCAATGTAACATAACAGACATTGCCATACCGAAACATCAAACCTGTCATATTGCATTTTCTATCTTCAGAACGTATTAAGACCCCAATGCACATTCCGTATTACAAAACTTATATACCCTTACCCCATCCCCCCACCGTAACATCCTGCCCCCATAACCCCATCTTTATTCACAAAGGATATATAACTACTATACCTCAGCAGATATTACTATACTACCCCCAGTATAAGAGTAGGCACACAGGAGTCACTACACAAGTAAAGACAGATCCACAGCCACTAACTTCTCAATCTTAGCCTTCAAATGGTCAGAAACACAGAGCTGACACACGTCTAGACCTTTACAGCTAAAACAACAACTGTTTCAGTCATGCCAGCACTGGGTACGTAATTCTTATTTATATCACGTAAAATATACATTGCCAGGTTTGGACATCCATAATTCAAAGGCCCCCCAAATCTAACTCAAACTTTATTCACCCTTTGACTCCTGATTGCAGTCAGTTTATTCATCCTACATACTCGATGCAAACGCTGTACTACCGATAAAACAGGAGTTGGCACCAGGACGTCTCCAAAAATATGCCACTTCACATCTCGCTGCTATATATATTTGGCTGGCTCAGTAAAATTTGAGTATATTTATCATAGCTCTCATCGGGAATATTTAATACGACGGATTTAGTTGTAATGTTTCTGCATGGGAGTAACCTGCATGGAGCAGCAGTTACGGGCAGACTGCATGGGACCCCCCTGGGTTGTTACCCGCCATCAGTCTGAGAGGCCCTAACTGTCTCCCTCAGGACAGCCACACCTTCAGTCTAAATGTTTAAAGCACAGAAGTATAAAGGCTGGTGACCCAGGATCCAATTCCCACTATAGGTATTCACTAAGTGAGCTTGCTTGTGTCACCGAAGAGCCACGACTTAAACAAGCACTGCCAGCTTAGTTCTGACATGGAAGTGTAAGCTGAATGCTGGCTCACTAGCTGCAGGCCTAGTGCTTTGGACAAATTGTCCTGTAAGAACCGTATTAGTATTATCCCAGTGTGACTGCTATATATGCCAGCTAGACAGTGGGACCCTGCCACATCCATCTTAGTAGCGTATGCATGTTAGGACTTTCCCTGAGGCCTGTGTTGCCATATTGGGCTCTTCTCAGCAGTGTAAATGTATGCGTACATATTAGATTATTGTTGTGGGTTCTTTGGACCTCTCTCCAAATTTATTTGCATGGCAAAAAAAAAAAAAGGCCACAAAAAAAAAAAAAAAAAAAGAAATAATGAAGATATCTTATTTCACTGTGCTGGAGAGCAAGAGGTTAAGAAGCAAAATATCAACCAAAGAACAGCCCCTTTCCCTCTAACAGCAAAATTAGATCCATGTCCCTTCTCCCCCAACCCATTTCATGAGAACGACTGCAACATTCGCACAGAAGATTATGTTATTATTGATTGGACTGTATTTTATTATTGCACACTGCTTCGGGTACACCAAGCTGGATCAGAGAGGCAGTAAAGACATTTTTTCAAACTACCTTTATTGAAAATGTTCCAAATGTTCCCAGGCAATCTAAGATTCTAGTCAACAAGCCAGCCATGAATTTAACTGCTCACATGCAGAAGAGAGTTTCTCTGGCTTGGCCTTTTGACAGAGATTACAGAACGCAGATTCAGCTGCTCAAGACACACAACCACATAGCTCAAAAGGAGACCATGATGCGTAATGCCATTAAGCTTTGGTAAATGTGGTTTCAGCTTTATTTCACCAGGCAGCACCTGCAGGATAAAAAATACCCCCCCACCTATTCCAAGCTCTGCGGTTCCTGAGTGACCACACATGCTTTTCAGGCCCAGGTCATTTCATGGGTTACCTTTGCGGCCTACTCCGTTGGTGATCCAATCGTTGGCGTTTAGGTGTGCTGGCTTGGAGGTGTGGACAACCAAGTGCTGCATATCCCGCCAGGTGAGATTCTTACTGTGGTGAAAAGGCAAAATGTGAGGTTAGCAATCAGATCTCACTACATCCACTGCCAAGATCTGAATTACAATTACAGGCAGAAATAATGGTTAGAGAAGTCCCAGATCGAGACATTCTTTGCCACTTCAAAGCTACTAATATTATTGCCAGCCCACAGCACGTACACCGAGTACATTCCCCTGTCAGTTTAAATTAAATTATTGATGAGGTCTCTACTCCTAACGCAGCTTCCAATCAGAACATTCTCTCCCAGCAAATCCATTTATTATGCATGTCCTTATCTTACTTCTCTCCCCGTTTCTTTAAATATATTTTAGAGGTTACAAAAAAAAAAACCCACCACAAATGCACCAGACAATAGTCAGCAGCAAGCTCCACTGGTCAACCCTTTTTAACTTCTTTACGTTTTTGTAATTCTTTAGGCAGCTCGCCTATCAGTCCCCTCGCTGCCTTCTGTGCAGCCATGTTTGCAAGAACGTGAATACGCCACATCACAGATGGTCATTCGTGCCAGTAGTGTGCACTCCACAGCTTCCATAAAAGCTTGAACATTTTTTTTTAAATAGTCTGAGGAAAATTAAATATTCAGTGTATACTGAGCAAGCTCTCCTACTTGTTATTTTGACACATTGGTGCATGATGAATGAAGTTTTGCATAAGCCTTCCCTGGTCCTATTCATTAACATCGACGACTCAAGACTCTGTCTTTTGAAGCTTCTGCTTCAATAAACTGGTTAGTCTATAAGGTGCCGCCCGCCTCTTGTCGTCATTTCTGACACACCAGACTAACACGGCGAGCCCTCTGAGGCTGTTAACATGGTCCGCCCTACTTTCTGCAGCTTGTACTCACTTTGCTTCCAGAGCTAAAGCAATTATTCCAGCTGCCAAGGGCGCAGAGGCGGAGGTTCCTGTGTGAGACTCCGTGCATTTTTGTCTCAGGTCCGTCGTTACCTGAAAAGAGGAGGCCAAAAGAAATCAAAACAATTTCCCTTCCATCTCCAAAATCATTCACTCAAAGCAAGTGTAAGCATAAGAACGTATCCACTGTACCGTGACAGTACCGAGATGCACTTCCATGCGCAGATGTCAGAACGATGACGTTTCAATGTGCTGAGTAGCCAGCAACAGAAGTCAGGCCAAACCAACAGGGCACCTTCACAACACCCTTCCCATTTATACATGCTCAAACAATTATACAGCATTATAAGGACTTTTGTGATGGGTTTACTGTAGTCCAGAAACAATCAAAGGATCAATCATTTTATGAAAGAATGAAGTCTACAAGGAGGACCAGCTTCTGCGATAGGCGACTCGTGGGGCTGTATAAGGCGACAAGCACTAGGGGACCCAACAGTGGCTCCTCTTGGAACGGCCACTGGTCTGAAGAGGAGCCAGGGTGTCCCCCCCCCTTCTGAAAAGATCCAAAAGAGGGTTGCCGCCACCTCCCGTTGCCCCTACTCTTTCCTGAGTGCCACCCCTTCCCCCCCCATGGGGCCACAGTGCTGCCGCTGACCCCGCCCACAAGAGAGCTGCACCGGGGACCCGGCACTTCTAAATGTCGCTGGTGTCTCTCTCCCTCTCACTGTCGGAACTGCGCAGGAGAGACAGATGCCGGTGGCAGAAAGCGTTTAACAAGCTGCTGGGCCCCCAGTCCTCAGCAGGGATGGGACGGGGCAGATATGGAAGTTGAGAGCAAGGCTGCGGGCGGTGGCATGAGTGAAGCTGGTATTTTTCACTGGGTGGGAAGAAGAGGTGGGGGCACCAATTTCAGATTTTGCCCAGGGGGGTGACTAGCCTAGAGCTGGCCCCATCTACATGTTAAGACTACAGAGGCAGAATGCGTGTGGACTGAGGTTTAATAGGTTTAATGGCGCTGAACAGTCTCTGGCTGAAGTACAGACCAATTTGTTTTTAACTGGATAGCGATATCAAGGAGATGAAGCTTAGAAGTAACGTTTTTAGCAGGCTTTTCCTTAAGCATCTCGGAGGCATGGGTCTCTGGGATTTAGTTCTTACTATTCAGCTGATTCCCGAGAGATTTTATTTTATTTGGTTTAATTGGGGATTGTTTTATTGTTCTTGGGATTTAACGAATGATTTATTTGTATGGTTTTTAATGTAACTGTGCTCATAATTTTTTATGTTCTAGTTTTACTGTAATTTGATTTTTATGCTTGTACATTGCCTGGAAAAGGGACCAGACAATTACATTTTTTTTTTACTATATAAAACGATTTCAGCTTTACTCACAAATTATTACATAGGGGGGGATAATCTTCAGCAGCCTGCACAGGACCCAAGGCTGTGTGCTTAAAGTACATCCAGAGTTTAGCCCAAATTTTCAAACTGGACTTATGTGCATAAGTACCGCTTTGATACATTCCCAGTTGTGCGGGGAAATAGTGACAACATAACCAATCCGCTTACACCTGCTCGGGAGAAGGCGTAAAGGCGTGCATGCATATTTACACACACAATTCTGTCCCTACGTCGTCCCCTTGGAGTGCTTCTCTAAAGTGCACATAAAAATACATGCAAAAGCGCTTTTGTGTCTACTTTAATCGCACACAAACCACCTTCAACCCTGTGGACAATTGTCAAAAAGCTATTTATGTGCATAAAAACAAATTTTAAGGCGTGGAAATAGTTTGAAATGTTTCCCCTTTATGTCTACTGTCATTCTGTGTGACAAGAAACGTTATACCAATTATTTAAATTCCAGAACATTTATGCCCAGATTGGCAAAGAAAAAAAAAAAAAAAAAAGCAACCATCCCAATGGCAAAAATAAAGCAGAGCAGGAACTGTAAACCAGCCAGTTGCAAGAGCCACGTAAAGTCAAAAGTTCCAGCCCTGCCGGAGATTCTTCAGGCAGGATGTGCTTACCTGGAATGCCCTTCCGGAGGAGGTGGAGAAGACAAAAACAGTGAAAGAATTCAAAGGGGCGCGAGATAAACACTGCGCATCCCTAAAGGCTAGAGGATGGGAATGAGGAAAAGGGTGCATGGGGGCAACCTGCACGGAGCGGCAGTAGCCACCCTTAACAGAAGAGACAGAGATTTCTACCGTTAACCAAAAAGCCTTGATGCTTTTGACACAACTGCAACATCGCTCTCCACTTCGACGGCAGGTGAGGGCGTTGGGGGGAATTGGAATCAAACAATCACCAATGCGGGCTCCGACTTTTTCGGTCTGGGGTTCTGATAGACGTAGGTGAACAAGCACAGGACTGATTCTACGGCCAGGTCCCAAAGCAAAGCACGTCAAGCAGCACCGTCTGGACTTTCAAGGCGGCTCTCCACCCAGTAGAAACGTTGCTGGCAGTAATTCTGACAGTTGCTTGGTTTTGATTGTAAATATTACTACCCTTATCATAAGGAACTCAGAACAGCAGTTACATGGGGATAGCCTGCACGACGCAGGAGAAAACTACCATGGGAAGCTTGTCGGGCAGAATGGATGGACCTTTTGCTCCTTTTCTGCTATCATTACTATGTTACTATGAAATGAAGTGAGAAACCCAAAACAGCACTCTGTGGGGAGTTTCTAATAATCTCATGCTAAATTTTAATTGAAGGCTTTAATAAAATTATAGTTAAACCTATGTATATATATATATATTATTGGGTATGTGTACAGATATCTTGTATGGTCATATCGGAGCATACTGGACTTGTGTGGGATTTTAATTAAACTGTGCTCCTTGGAACCCAAAATAAATTAGGTCATGGCAGCCGCTGCCACACCTCAGCATTCAAATGTTCCAGCTCTGTCTAACATTTGCCATCTGCTCTAGGTGTGCAGCGTTACACACTCTTCAAGAGGAGCATGTTAGAAGGAAACCTTAAAGATTTTTATTCATGTGTTAGGGTCCTAATTCTCTCCCAGCTACCATATGGCCTACTGCATTGCCTATCTGGACAGTGTTTACTGTGACCACAGATATATGAGAGCCAGAAGAGCAGAGAACGTCCCGTGACTCCATCTGTGATCTGTGTCTCCTATGGCTACAGTAAACGCAATGACCTAAAACCCTCCCCGTGCCTGCCGCGTTCCTTCATTCTGACTCTATTACATCAATCTTCACTACTGCTGGCGGTCAGACGATTCCAGTCATTTGCTAGATGAAAAGCCCGGGGCATGAACTTAACCTCGACCTCCCCTTCCCCCCTAGATTTGACAGTCACTTCTAAGAAAGGACAGCAGGCAAACCAACGAAACAAAAAGCCACAAGGTGCCACAAGCCGCACAGGGCAGGCGAGAGGACTTCCCGGTGTCATGCTCTGCTCATCTGACACCCCCCCCCCCCCCATCACTACGAAACCACAGTTTGTGGGAGGGAAAAACGGCCCTTCCTGTCGTCATTCAGCCTGCTCAATGCTGGGTTAAATGTTAAGTTTGCTAATCCACAAAACTGTTCAGAATTTGCTTTTACAAAAATCCTTCCCAGTCGCCACATTAAGCTCAAGCGTGGGAGGGGACTTCCAGAGAAGGAGAGTGGGCAGAGCAGAGAGCTGCAGAGACCCTGACTCGCATCTCTTATGAGACATTCCCCATGACCTTGAGCAAATCATTTTAGCCTCCTTGTGCATGAAGTTAGATTGTAAATGTTGGTGAGAGACCAACTGCATGATTTACCTTGTATAGAAGGACCTTAGGGGTTTTTCCTCCTGGAAGTTGTGTTTATTAAAACATACAAAAAAAACAAAAACAGGAGGAAAAAAAAAAAAGTACTTATTTTTTTTCCACAAATTTCTCTCGTTATAATAAACTGACAATTCCTGAGAAAAATAAAATAAAAACTGAAACAAAGGTCCCTATTTGTACAATACTATGATATACTTTCATGACGCTACATAAACAATGATCATTTCTATTATCCCACTACTGCCACCAACATTCCTTGGGATCCTGGGCAAGCCACTTCACCCTCTATTGCCTCAGCACAAAACAAAAACTTAGGATTGTGAGTGCTGTGAGGACAGGGAAATACCTACAAGTGCCTGAATGTAACTCACCCTGAGCTACTAGTGAAAAGGCATGAGCTAAATAAATATAAAATTAGTTTCCAATTCCCCCCCAAAAATAACAATTATAAATTTTATCCCACAAATTCTGTAAATTGGGTTTAGTTTTATAATATTCCCTATTTTTATAATATTCCCTAGTTTATTATAATATTTTTATAATATTCCCTATTCCACATTCCCTGTTATAATGTAACTTTTTGCTTTCATTGTTATCTGGTTCACCTCCTAGTTTATTGTAAACCTGTACGATAAGACCTGGTCTTGAGAGTCGGTATATTAAAAGAATTTAAATAAATAAATAAATAAATAAATAATATGCAATGGTAAAATACTTCCTTGTAGAACATGCTTACATAGTATAGTGACTTAGTAAGTCATGGCAGAAGATGACCCAAATGATCCATCGGTTTGCCCAGCAAGGTTTTAAGGGTTGAAACTGCCGCTTTGTGCAGGTTACACCTTGTCTTTCTGTGTTATAACTGCTGCCCTGTCTTTCTAGGAAGCATAATATAACCATTTCAATATGGTTTTGGGTTGAACCACTGCTCCATGCAGGTTACTCCCCACCGTTTTGTCTGTCTCTCCTGAAATCTCATCTCACGGCTCATTTTGGTTTGCCTCTCTCTAGGCCTCCTCTAGCCTTTTTTTTTTTTTTTAATACGGCCTCCTGAACTGAACACAGCCTCCTAAATGAGGCCTCGCCCCAACGAGACCGATGCAGCCCAGCGTTCCTCCCCTCCCCCAGCCATCACCTTGTCATGCTGTTTCGCTACCTTAAGATCATCAGACACCAGGACTCCCAGATCTCGCTCCTGATCAGTTATCAACCATTGTTTCCCACCCTGCTGTGCGCATTGCTCCTTTTGGATATTTGCATCCCAAATGCATGACCCTGCACTTTTTTTTTCTTTTTTTTGCATTGAATCTCAACTGCCAACCCTTCAACCACCCCTCATACTTTCTTAGCTCACTTTGCATTCTGTCTACCCCCTCAGGCATGCTCACTCTGTTGCATATCTTAATCTCACTCGCAAAAAAGACAAAACAGAATATCCTTAAGGAAAATGTATAATTGTTGTCTGATTTTTCTTTTCAGTAATTTTTTTTTTACGCTACGGAGGTGTTATCTGCAGGGATTTTTTTTTTCTTCTAGGACTTTGCCTTCGACAGCAGCTCGGTTATTTTAAGATTGCTCTGAAGATATTATCCTTTGCAAAGCAATGGCTGGGATAGAGAAGTCTTCCTTAACACCTGAGCAGAATCAGAGCGGACAGTCTCGGGCATTTAATTTCAATCCTGTCCGTAAAACTTAAGTAATGGCTGCCGAGAGCAAAGTGAATGCAGAACAGACTTCCAACTCATTTTCAAACAAGTCAGACCCCTCAGATCAGTTCTATCTGGACAGGCCAGGCCTGGATCAGTCTCGCACAGCACGCGATGATGAATCCGGTGACTGCTTTATCTGCACAGAAGAGAGTTTCTGAACGGACGCTGACTTAACTCGATCTAGCCGATGTTGGCTGAGAGAATGAATAGCAATGTTTTGTTTAATTTCAGCTCTTTCCACTGCCCCATGGGTTACAGCCTTGGAAAATCAATATGCACAGTGGGCTTTAGACAGATTTAATGAGCATGCAAAAGGTTGCTTGTACACAGAAAGCTTGAGACGTACAAAACCAGGCACTCAAACAGTGCTAGTGAGGCAAATACAGAGTTCTTGTAACTAAGACAGAGCTTCCTAAGCTGTGGAGGGATCAACCAGGAGTGCTTTGGAGACCTTAAGGTAGGAAGTGGAGCTTAAGATGAAGCCCCATTAGGGACACAACTAGGCAATCCAGAAATAAAGTACAAAATCAGGGCAAGAATTTGTAAGAGATCTAGCACCATTCATACAACATTAAAAATGACATGAGCTTGCTTTTTTTATTTTTTAATAACTAAAGGTAAGGACAGACTGGTCCAGCTAATCTGCCCAGGTGTCTTCCTCGCCGGTTCTCTTTCTGTTTTGGATAGATAAGCATTTAAAATTCCCATACTTTCACGAACACCAGTTTCCTGCCCTGCTCCCCCCGCCCCATGTTTTTTGCCCATCCTCTCAGCCCTCTACATCTATCCCAAGCTTGTTTGCACTCAGTTACCAAGTTAGCCTGCACCACCCGCTATTGGCTGGGCTGTTTCAGGCCTTGCCGCCTTCCTATTAGGCTCTTACAAGATCCTTAAGCCAACATCCAGGGCTCTTTACCAAGGCCTGCGATAATCCCGAAAACCAGTAAGGCTGCATCCGTGCTCACTGATGTGCCGCTCCAATAACCACGGCTGCTCCGTGCGGGCTGCCCATTTCTTGGAAGCATAATGCACTCCGACTAACTGGCTTGTACCGGCCTCTCTCTGGTCCCTGGAGGATCTACCCGGCCTTTCTTCTGCCCGCTGCCTATCCTGTCTCACGCATGTTTAAATGCTGCTGGCTCTGGTTGCCGCTATCTCCGATGATAGGCTATTCCCAGGCATCTGCCACCGTCTCAGCAAAATAGTATTTTCTCATATGTCCTCTAAACTGCCCATCACGAACCCCTTCTCCTTGAATTTCCTTTTTCTAAAAGGCAAAATAAATAAATAAATAAATCACCTCGCATACTTTACTGCAGCTTGTGAAATATTTGAATGTTTATATCATCCCCCCTCCCGTGAGTACTGTTTGAACATACTAAGCCTTTACTCGCAGGGCATTTAGTAAGTCTCTTCTGTTCTGCCTCCATCCTAACAAGGCATTTATGAAGGCAGGAAATCCGCAGACCTGAACACAGTACTCAAAAGTGGGGTCTCACTAGTGACCAATACAAGCGTAATGTTACCTCCTTTTCCCCCCGTTAATTCTTCTACTTATGCAACCAAGCATACTCCGAGCTTCCCCAGGGGCTTTGCTACTTCCACTGGCTAAGAGGTCTAATTCTTTTTCTTGTGTTACATTTCAGTTCTTGTCCTTCTAACCCATCTGAATTTTCATACCTGAAATGTAAGATTTTACGTGGAAGTTCGGTTTTCCAAAATTTTGTTGACCATTCTGCCAGGTTTTTTTGGGGGTTTTTTTGGGTTTTTTTTTGACATCCCCTTTCATTTCTTTTTTTTTTAATCTTTTCTGGCATGCCTATACCCTGTTGCAGATTTTAATATCATTTTTCCCCTCACATTCCTCAGCAATGCTGCCAAGTAATGATACTGCAAAGAACGAGCCCTAGTGCCAAGCCCTGGGATGGGCCACTGGGCACTTTGCCTTCACCAGAGTAGATTCCATTTACCTCTGTCATCTGCACCTGCTGCTCAGCTAGTTTCTCGTCCAATTTACAACTTTCTGGCCTGGTACCGTCCCGTCCAGCTCGCTCGCCGGTCTTCTATGCAGAAGAGCGTCCAAAGCCTCAAACTCCCGATAGGCAGAGGCCATCCCCGATTCGCCACTCGTGTCACCTTATTAAAAGAGCTCAATCGAGTTTGCCCGACAGGATCGTCCCTTCGTGAAACCATGCCGTGCGGCCTGTGGTCTTACTCGTTTCAAAAGGCGCTGCACCGTCTTTTCCTTTTGTATTGCTTTCACAGCTTTGTCCGGTACTAAAGTTAGACTAAGAGGTCTGTCGTTGCCCGCCTCCCCGGTACGACCTTTTGTGCATCGGGACGCAATCGGCTCTTGCAGTCCCCTTGGAACCTTCCCGGATTTCAAGCACAAGGTGGACAGAGCTGTGAGGGGGCGCAGTCAGCGCTTTCCCGAGCTCACTTAGTATCCTGGGGTACACCATCAGGTCCCGGGGCCTTACAGACTTTATCTGCTTAAGTACTTCTGTAATTGGGTGGGAAATCATTTCACATGTAATAAATGCCGGTTCCCATATTAGGTCCATTGCCTTCCCTTTCTTCTGTAAATGCCCAGCAAAACAACTCATTTAAGATTCCTGCTTTTTGTCCACTTTCTCCCTTTATCTCACTTCCCCCCTCCTTTGGTGTTTCACTTCTCCCTTACCCTGTCTAATGATGGGCGCTTTTCTCCTCTGTTTGGGCTTTTAATCACTCCTGTCTCGCCATCCAATTCTTCTTCCTGATTCTTCTGCCTCTTCTCCTCTGGCTGTGTACTTTTGCAAGTTTTGCATGCTAACCTCTTTGCACGTAACATTTCCCACTTCCTCTTTAGAGAACCGTATTGGTCTTTTTCTCCTTTTCTTAACTTTCTTTTCACAGAGATGCGTCTCCTCTTCACTGCTCCCTTTTATTGCTGGACTGGAGCTGCTCTGTACCCTTCAGCTCTCAGATTCCCAGAAGGGCTTCAGCCACACTATTACCACTCACGCTCTTGCGATCTACATGTGACTCTCGAGAACCAGAACTGGGTACCCTCTAGAACGCCACAAAACTCCGAAATACTGAAACCCAGGGTCTTAGCCACTCTATAATATTAGCAGTGTGACCCTGTGCAAGTCACCTGACTTTATGTTCACATTTTCACATGCCAGTGCAACCCATAATGTATCTAACACAATTGTCCAGAAGTACATACACTTATACATAGTTACATGCTTATTTTCAGCTGGCTCCAATCCCTCCTTCCCCTCCCAGGTCATGCACATTCATTGGCGCCCAGAGAAAAGCAGCTCCTCATTCGCTCACACCTGAACAAGGACACTTACGATCTGTTTTTCGTTCTGGTTGCCGCTGCTGTAGGTAGTGGCCAGGGTGGACGAGCAGGCTTCGCTGTACCACGGGACGTTCCCGTACTGCGTCGTGCTGCTGATGGACAGCGTGTAGATGCTATTGGTGTAGCCATCGCAATTGCAGCTGTCGTGTTCCCTGCCCCCGTTTCCAGAGGCCCAGACGAAGATGGAGCCCAGTCCTCCGCGACCCTTAGCAGAAATAAAGGTGAATAAGAACATAAGTTGCCATACTGGGTCAGACCGAGGGTGCATCAAGCCCAGCATCCTGCTTCCAACAGAGGCCAATCCAGGCTACAAGTACCCAAACATTAAATAGATCTCATGCCAGTAATAGCAGTGGCTATTCCCTAGAAGTCAGCTTGATTTATAGCAGGTAATGGACTTCTCCTCCCAAGAACTTATCCAAACCTTTTTTAAACCCAGTTACACTAACTGCACTGACCACATCCTCTGGCAACAAATTCCAGAGCTTAAATTGTAAGTTAGGAGCAAATTCCTTTTCACTTGTTTTAAATTTTTTACTTGCTAACTTCATGCCGTGCTCCCTAGTCCTATTACCTGAAAGAGTAAATAACTGATTCACATTTACCCGTTCTAGTCCTCTCATGATCTTAAAGACCTCTTTCATAACCCCCCCCCTCAGCCGTCTCTTCTCCAAACTGAACAACCCTAACCTCTTCAGCCTTTCCTCATAGGGAAGCTGTTCCATCCCCTTTATCAATTTGGTCGCCTTTCTCTGTACCTTCTCCGTCGCAATTATATATATATATATATATATATATTTATTTTTTTTTAGATGAGGGAAACAGAACGGCACACAGTATGCTCAGTGCGGTCTCACTATGGAGCGATACAGAGGTATTAAGACATTCTCTGTTTTATTTACCATTCCCTTCCTAAAAATTCCCAACACCGTTTGCTTTTTTGGCCACTGCTGCACACTGAGCCAATGATTTCAATGTATTACCCACTATGACACCCAGATCTTTTTCCTGGTGGTAACTCCTAATATGGAACCTAACATTGGATTTAAAATAAGAGCACATTATATGGGTTGTGCACTATGGGACTCGGGCTGATCCGACTCTGGGGCAAAACAAGCAAAGAAAATATACTAATGGGCTCTTTCCCCATCCTCAATACATGTAAAATTCTTCAAAACAAGCAAACAAAAAAATACCAACAAAAAAATTAACCACAAAAACTCATATCACTATGGATACTTTTTTTTTTTTTTTTTAACACTTTTCAAAGTATCCGATGATCTCCGCTATATTCGCTTAGGACAGTCATGAATAAATGCTGCATGGAATTTCTAATAACTTGTAGCTCTCACCTGACTAACTCCCCTAAAGAAAGCTTCTTCTGCAAGTCGAGCAGGCCCGTCCACTGTTTTCCCATCATCCTCTGGGCCCCAGCTGGCGCTGTAAATGTGAATGTGATTAGGGTTCAACCCCAGAGACCTGGCCTCCACAGCGTCCGTCACCTCCCCGTCCAGCATCCGCACCCCTAAAGATGGACATTCAGAGAAAAAACACACACATACACACAGAGATTAAGAACAGAGATGGACAGCGTGCCGGACTTCGTGCACGTCGATGAGATGCTATCTGAATTTTAGTCTCTGCAAGAGAAGATCCAACACGTGCTGGTAATCTTTCAGCGTTATCTTCTTTTTCCGGATAAAACAAAATAGAATTCCACCAATGGAAACCCTTCCCAGCCACCTCCTATGTGAAAACTAGGTCGTGGTCAAAACGGAATGGCCACAAGACAAGAAACTGGATTCATGTGAACACAGAGCTCACTTCTCGCCCTGCTAAAATGGAGGCGTAGATGAAAAGTCTGTAAACATTTTAGCTAGCAAAAAGCATTATTTCCATTTCAAAGCTGTGAAGATCTCTTTCACTTAAGGTTTAAGATTGCAAGAACATCTGGAAGATCACCAAGATCTCTCCCTTCAGGATTTCAACATTTTACAGGGTTTTTTTTTTTTTTTTTAAGATAAAAGCAACAAGCAAAGATTTGGGGTCTGGAACGGATGCTTGGCAGCAGACACTATGCAAAGATAGAGGGAAAACTCAGGTTCCCATCTGCTGGGCCAGTGGTTTTTGGCTTACTGCAGAGGGCATGAAGGTGGGCGGCAGAACTATCAGGGATGCTGGGGGAGGCACCTGCTGGTGTCAGGAAAGCAACAAAACAGTTTAGCCTTTGAATACGTTCCGCCCCTGGGTCTTAATCAGTAAATGTTTCAGTCTCCTCTGCAATAGCACCAAAAGCACCAGAATATTAAGTTATAATGACTTCCAGCCCTGCGCACTGCATGGTATGGCTCTCCTCTCTGTCTTAACTATGGGAAGACTGAACATGTAAACGTGACACTAACTAGAATCGCATTACAGAGCAGCCTATTAAATACATGCACAAGGCAATTTCTCTAAACCTGAAGAATTCAGATAAATGTAAAATCAGGCTGCCCGTATCTCATTGGGATTTTTTTTTTTTGTCACCAGCACCCCAGGTAGCTACACAGACCTTGCAGTGAAAGCCTCCTCTTGATTTCGATTTGAGGCTGTGCTTTATTTCCAGAAATACATCCATGTCTTTTAACATTTCAGCTGCTTAGGCGGACATCCCAAACAGCGCGCGGGGTACCTTACCTCCGATCTTTGCTTGATATGCTACGCCCACGCCACAGATACCATTATTGGCCACGGCAGCCACCTCACCAGCACATCTGGTTCCATGTCTGCAACAAGGGGACAAAAAAAAAAAACCCCTCCACTTTGAATCAATTATTTCTGGTCATTTAAAAAAAAATGGCGGCACCTTTTAGAATATCCTTTTACCTTATCTAAATTTTAATCCCCAAGGTACTGAAAAGAGCTGCTCCTGGAAATTCCCACGGAGTCTCCCCAGAAGAGAGTCTGGCTTCCCCTTATGTGCGGGACCCTAGCTTTGGGGGGTAGCGGTATCAGTGCACATCAGGGCCTCAGGCCTTGCAAGGTGACCTAAGCTCTGATCTACTTTTCCCATATGCCCACAATCAGCTAAGTCACAATACCCCAAAGATCTCACTGAACCCCATTACTGAAACACACAGAATAAGGGGAATCATCTGAAAAGAATTAAAAAAAAAAAAAAAAAAAGCTTTTGAGAAAAGACTGAGGGAAAAAAAGGTCCCACAAAAAGAAAAAATGCTGCCTATATAAAGAAAACTCCTTCTGCCAAAGAAAAGAAGAGTAAAGGAAGTAAAAGAAAAGCATTAAACAGCACACATGACGGGAGAGAGAACACAACCCCGCAGAAGGTAATGCTGCTGTGCAAATGATCAAGCTAGAGCCTCCTAAAAAACTTACTGGTGCACACGCTACAAATCATCCGCCAAGCTAACAGCTGAAAACAGAGGAGGGCTTCGGTTTTGCACTGCCACTGTTTAAAGTGCCACACTCAGCACCGATCACACACATCCCTGTCATGTATGCTCTCTCCCCGTCTTACCCCACCTCTCTCCTAACAAGCTACACACCTCATCACCATCGATCAGAGCGAAGTGAAGCCGGCATCACGTGTGCTGAGGTATTGCACGAACGAAAATCCTCGTTACGGGAATCAGAGTTAAGTGTGTGAACGGCAGCTCTAATGCCACAGAATCCCCTTTTCCCCTTTGATCTGGCAGCAAGGCTTTCTCCATTTAGGCAGCTCAAGTAGAAGGAAGCAGGAGCAGAAATCTGAATAAAAAAGCATCTCCTTCTGAAACGAATGGCATGATGCTTTGTGGAGAGAGAAGATAAATCTTCCTTTGCTGGCAGCAGTCATGCCCAGATCGAAGGCCCCCACAAGGCAGACATTGGCACTGCCTGAACTTGCCCAAATCCCTTCCTGACACGCAGTGCTCCCTGGCTATTTGACGATCTGAGCTCTCCACAGGAGGAGCTGTGCTCAAGGAAGGATGACGGAGCAGCAAGGTTGCCAACTTTTCCCCAAGACTAGGACTGGACACTCAAGGACCAGAGAATTGGGGGGGGGGGGGGGCTGGGGTGAGTTCCCTCCCTTTATTTGCATAAATCTGCATAAATTTACAGAGAGCATTTTCAGCATACAGAAGTTCATATACTCACAAGGACTTTCTCAAGAAAATATTAAAAAAAAAAAAAGATGGTTGCATTATTTCAATTCAAAACAAAAGTGACTTCACAGTTAAATGTTTGCAACTTAGATGTCAACTTGAAAAACTGCTGATTTTTGCACTTGGTACATTTTTTATTTGTATATAGTTTAAATATTGTTGAAAAAACAAGCAATATGAATGGTTTTCAATTTTTAAAAAAATTGACTTGTTTTTGAATAATCTGTATGAAACTTTGTGGAAAACTATGACAATTTGCCACTTAATTGCTTGCCGCAGAATCTTGAAAAAAATCTGCTGCAGGAAACCGGGAGGCCCTGGTTACAGCCCCTAAAATCAATGAGGTGGCCAAACGTTTTGGACAACAGTTTCATTCGTTTCGGTGGCTGCCTGGATTATTACAAACGTCGGTGACAAGATGCAGGAGGGTGGGGCCTTACTGTAAGACTCAAAGGCTTGAAAGAGTCCCCACCGCAGAACCGTCAGACGCCTGCATTAGCAGAATTTAAACATTCTTGGGACAGATCATTGAGAGTAGCGATAGGATCTTGCTCTAAAGTTTGGGCATTCATACGCTTACCTAAATGGCAGAGAACCAGAGAGAAAGACAAGTGGACAGATGGACCCAATCTCCTATGTTGTTATGCTCTATTCAAAGGCTGCTCGTCAACATTCACGTTCCAAGATACAGAATGAACCTGCTTAAATAGCGCAGTACCAGGTATTCCCAAACATCCCCACAAATCTTACTGCTAAAAGTATACCGGCTACTTCACTTACATGCTACTCAGACACCCCTATACCCCCAGAGGATCTACAAATACTAACATTACTACATTGCTTTTTTTTTTTACTCGTTTTTTCATTCTATTTTCCTTTATGGGATAATTTTAGTGGTGGTTGAGGGACTTACCTGTTGTCATTCATCTCCGTGTATCGGGGCTGTGGGTCAGGATCTTGGTCATTAACGTCATAGCTGGCATCAGGATCCTGGATATGGAGGGGGGGGGGGGGAGGAGGGAATGGAAGGAAAGGGAAGGGAAGAAATAAAAAAAAGAAGCTCTCTTACGGTGAATGGGAATCTAGATAAGCTCTGGCTCTACCAGCAGAGGAGGAGAAGCAGCCCTAGTGGTTCTAACCCTGCTTCTCCTGCAGATGTTCCCCGTGACTGTGGGCAAGTCACAGATTGCCAAGTCCTCTTGGGCAGGGAAATAACTGAGTTGTAAGTTGCCTTGAGCTTGGATTTAGAGAAGGCGAGATAATTCAATCTGAAGTCGAAGAGGTAAAGAAGCTGTGCATTTTCTGGGGAGGGGTGGGTGTGGGGGGAACTGCAGGCCCGCCTTGAGATTTAATGTGCACCAAAAAGCCCCGGTGACTAAGTACAGCCACAAACTCTAGAGGTAGCCAAGGAGCACAGCTCTATGTACCCAAAAAGAAACACAATGCGCTTTTTTTTTTAAGTTATTTATTCTGTAGCTTAGGAGTTTTCTGTTGCTTGCCCCATCGGAGAGCCTCAGCAGGAGTTCACAGCTCCAGCAGGCGCAAGAGGGTTGCATATGGCTGACAGAAAGACACAAGGCTGGCACATAGCAAGTTCTATATTGGAGAGACAATGGGTGAATGCCGGACTATTTTAGCAGTACATCAGCTCTCTCCACCCTCAAATCACCGTAAGCTCACCAACCTTGAGATTCAATTCGAATGACTAACATTTCCTGTCCGTTAAATTTGCCACTGGGGATGGATCCCAAAAAAAATCAACAAATCTGAAAGCGGAGGAAGAGGTTTCCTTTCCTAGGGAACTTGCCACAGGAGAGGGAAGCTGGCCCAAGTGTCTTCTATTTTGAGAGAGATAAGCAGCGGGTTAAGTGCAGCTTCTAATCAACCTGGGAATAAAACGCAGCACAGGCACCTGTATGTGCAGCCATGAAGATCTGCTGTGCTCTCATGTGGAAAATTATACCGACTGACATGACACTCCAAGCTCATAATGTTACCGAACACCATGGCGCAGTCAGATGGATAGCTATGGGCGTCTGACAGATGTTTTTCTAAACGGAGGTGGCAGTAAATGAGGCTGGGTTTGGTTTTTTTTGTTTTTTTTATTACATATCTGCAGCATCCTAAGGCTTAGATAATCTCCAAGGGCCTTTTCCAGGCACCCTATAATTTTACTCACATAATTTCCTTGCAGGTCAGGGTGGTTTTGCTCAATCCCGTCATCTAAGATGGAGACCACAACGCCTTTGCCCGTTAAGCCCTGCGCCCAGGCTCCCTTTACATTCAGGTCACGCTGGTTCAGGTCGCGCTGAAGATTGAAACAGAACGGGATTCAGCTTTTCCCCTGCTTCCAAGAAAATCCTTCTAGCGGCGATAAAAAAACAAAATCCTTTCCGAGAACTACTATGACATCATAATGCAACAAAGCTGCTGCATGACTGATGACATCATAATGTGCTTCCTTGCACTAGAGTTCATACAGACAAGAGAGATAATCCAAAACAATTTGCGCCTTGAAAGGCTGGAGGAGTTTATCCATGCAGTTTTATTACTTTGCTCAATAATATTAAAATACTATTTCAGATCCATATACGAGATAAGTCAAACATTTTGGTGCAGGAAGAAACCATCGTCAAAAGTCTATGGCCAGCTTGGCTTTAAGAGCCGGTGAAAGCCCTGCCAAGCCACAGAGAGCCACCATGCCTGCGGTTTGTAATTAAAATGTAAAGAAAACAGGAAAAGAGCTTGTTTGTCTAGATACTTTTTGGACATACAATACTACAAAGCCAAATTCTGACGCTCAAATCCTTTTTGGGTATTTTTTAGGTTTCCTCCTGCTCTTTTGTGCTTACAGCTCAAATAGGGCCTGGGATCCAGTGCCATATGTCTTCATTCACAACTTCCTGGAGATTGTTTTCCCCTTATTTTTACATTTCCTGCCACCTCAGCGACAGTCCTCAGCTGGGGGGGGCGTGTGCCCCAATGCTCTTTCCTAAACCCTGCAATCACAGGCCCTGAACCCAGCCAACAAGGCATCACTGTAGCACAACGACTGATTCCCTCCCCCCCAGGTCCAACCAGCCCAGGGAGCTGAGCTCTCGGCCCAAGCAACAAAACACAGGTCTTCTGCATGGTGGTGCACAGCTGGCAATTATTTTTAAAATGTGGAATCCAGAACCATATTCTAAAAACAAACAACGAAATCCTTTCGACGTGGCTCCTGCTCCTTTAATTTGCAGTCGCTCAAGTCCTGACAGGTGGCCAGACTGGCTGGAACTGACCACAGGCTGGCAATTTCCACAGGGTCTGGTTTTGAGTTTGTTTGTTTTTTTGCATGTTTTGCCTTTTTGTTTGCAAGTGAACTGAATCTGACAAGACGTCAAAACTTGAATCCACCTGCAAACAGCTTTTCTTAAAATAACAAAAAAAAAAAAAAAAAGTGAAATAAAGCATAAACTGGTCTATGCTGATCGTACTTGTAAGCTTTGAACAGACTTGAGATTCTGGCACTTGGCGCAAAGATGGATGTTAAAAGGGGACGCGTCAAGCTGAAATGCGCCTTTCGATTCATTAAACTGGTGACAGTATTTAAGTTATTACTGGCCACAGCAAACCCTTATATAATCTACCAGAATCTATTTAAGAAAAAGTAGCATGTGGAACTAAAAGCTGTACAGGACCCAGCCACTTCTTAAGCACGGTCTTGCAGGAAGATGACTACGTCAGACCTGATGCACTCTTCAGGTTTCCTGCCACGCTGACAGCACAGCCCAGGAGAGGAAGAGAGCAGACCTGCAAATCACAGAGGAGCTGTGGACAGACAACCGGCCGGGTTCTGCAAAACTAACAGTCACTGCACACTAGCTTTCTGAAAAAAACAAAAACCCCAAAAAACTTTTCCAACAAATGTTTTTAATTTTTTTTTTTTTTTTTTTTAATAAGTTATTACTGTGCAACACCGGGTGGACAGGCTTTTAGAGAGGATTTCAAGTTTCTCATAGAACTAAGGCTGTCACCTGTTCCTAAGGCCTATAAGATTTTAGGAATTAAAATGAGACTGACAGAAACACACACAAAAATAAAAGGCAGATACTGAATTTTAAAATTAATGTGCCATTAAAAACCTAAGCTATGGGCCGCTTTCAATAAAGTGAGTTAAAAAACAAAAAAAGTTCCTTAAAAGAGCAAGTTAAGATCTCAGAAGCACCTGGCGCATTTCAGTTTTATCCACTTTTTAAACATTTTTTAATCTAGCATCCTGAGATTCCTTTTTGGGAGGGGAGGTGGGGTAGAAGGTGCTAGAACTCTCAAATTAAAAACAAGAAAAATATGTTTGCAATTGTACACAAGGCGCAGAATCTTTAAAACCGAGCCAGAGGTCGGCCAGCCCGAAAGCTGCTGATTGCAGAGGTGCCCGGGGAACGCGGCGCCGATAGTGATCTCGCCAGCTGCTAACAAGCCATGGTTTTAACTAATTCCTGCTACAGACTTCCCTCGCCGAGCGCCGCCAGAAGAAAGGGCTTCACTGCTGCTGAGTGGAAGACTATTGGGAGGCTTGGCCTGTACAAATTATTTTTCGACTTTTGCTTTTCATGGCAGTACAAAATACAGCTAAGGGTCGAGTCAACATCAGAGGGAGGGAGGGATGGTGTCTGCTCTAACTTTGCTACAGGCAAAAACAAAAAAAACGCAGAGCAGTTACGGCACGCCACACTGCATTGTGAGGACTTTAAAAGCACAGGGGCTCGTTTTCTTGCATCACTCTTACCAACCCGGGTCACTAATGCGAGGATGAGATGAGTGAATATAGTAATTTAGAAAATTATTTTAAGGCCATGGAATCATGAATGCTTATGAAAGTTGCACCCAGGGTCACTAGCTAAGGCTGAAAGCCCAGACACCCGGTGCTACTGGCCACGAGCCACACTGGTGCCAATTCAACCTGTCTGCACGTAGACACGGCAGAATCCCGACTGGTCTGCTTTTACAGAGAAAAATTCTGCTGGGGGGGCTCATGCTTAGTCGCTTGGTTTGGGAAAACAATGCAGAGCCCCCAGTGATGGCACAACAGTCGCATGACCCCGTGCTCCCCAGCCTGGCGCAACATGGCTGCCACATAGCAAGCACGGCAACAAGTTTTACTGCAATTTTAAGACATGCAGATGAATGTAACTTTTTATTTCTTAAAATGCCCACTTTATGGGGTAAGCGTGTCCCTTTAAAGGGGCACTTCAGGCACACAGGGCTGGAATGTCCCTTTAAAAAGGCAAATTCAAAACAACATTTGAAAAGAATAAAAATGAATTTGAAGAATGCCTCCGTTTTCTTTGGCATGATGTGGGATTTCTTAAGAAATGACATCCAGCCATTATAAAAAGTGCCTGTTAACATGTGAGGCACTTTCGGAGGTAAATACAAACTGCAAGCGACAGGTGACGGGAAATGAAGATTAGTGGTTAAAGCGTAGGGTGAGGAAGGCAGGGAAAATACCGGGAGACCTGTTCCTACTCACCAGGTACCACTGCTGGGGAAATTTGGGATCAGCGGGCTCGGGCAGAATATCTCTCTTCTTCCTTCGCTTTGAGACTTGCTGCTCCAGCCATTGCACCTAGAAAGAAACCAAGATGAGAGGAAAACAAAATAAAACCCCCCAAGGTAACCACCATTCACAACCATGCATTGATCAAAATCCCTCCTGGCCGTCCCGTCAGACACAGGGATAAACCTGCCCCGGAGGGGAAAAAAAAAAAAAAAAAGAGGGCTATGAGCAAGAAGATCTCATTCAATTCCATGAAAATGTTTCACCAGGAAAGAAAAAAAAAATTATATATATATATATATATATATAAATAAACCTGCCCCCTAAACCTTTTCACACTAACGGGTCGATACAGTAAAAAAAAACACGGGAGAGTGGGCAAGCGCCCGCTCTCCCAGCACGCGCACAGGCCACTCTCCTGTGCGTGCGATACAGTAAATAAATTTATTTAAATTAGGCCCGGCGGTAAAAAGAGGCACTAGGGACACTAGCGCGTCCCTAGCACCTCTTTTCGGAAAGGAGCAGCGGCTGTCAGTGGGTTTGACAGCTGACGCTCAATTTTGCCGGCGTCTGTTCTCGAGCCCGCTGACAGCCACGGGTTCGGAAACCGCCAGCAAAATTGAGCTTCCAGTTTGAGTCTCGACAGCCGCCGGCCTATTTCAAATTTTTTTCTTTTTTAAACTTCCGGGATCTCTGACTTAATATCGCCATGATATTTCTGTGCACTTCCCCGGCGCCGGCAGAAATTAACGCCTACCTTTGGGTAGGTACTAATTTCTGAAAGTAAAATTTGCAGCTTGGCTGCACATTTTACTTACTGAATCTCGCGGGAATACCTAATAGGGCCTTCAACAAGCATTTGCATGTTGCGGGCGCTAGGGGTTGGACGCGCGTTTTGGACGCGCTATTACCCCTTACTGAATAAGGGGTAAAGCTAGCGCGTCAAACGTGAGTCCAAATGCCGGCTAACAGTGCGCTCCGTTGGAACGCACTGTTCTGTATTGGCCTGTAAGTCAAGATGATGTTGCATCATGTGCTTGTGATCTCAAGAGAGGACAAAAATTCTGCTGATTTCCCTCTTTACTGGTGCTTAGTTAGAAATGCTGCTTTCCATCATGCAAATGTAATTTCTGCTTTTCTTTAACTGCTCAAATGCTTTTTTTTTTTTTAAAACTCTACCGTCCGCCACGGTGAGATAAAGCATGCTGGCAGCTGTGAACTACAGATACCCTCCCTGCTCCCATTTACAAAGTAATTTGTGCAGAACAAACCGATCTGAGGAGGAGAAATGGATTCCCTACACCAGGGCAAGTCAAACAGCGTGAGAGCCATTTATAATCACTTCGGCTCTCTCTGGCAGGGGAAAGTGTAGCGGAGGAGTCCTGATGCGTGCTCATCTGGCAGTGGCCATCCTAACCAGCTTTTCACTGCAGAGCGTTAAAGAGAGTCCTGGAGATCTGTCCTGCAGCATCCGCTGATGCACGTTTACACTCTTCTCAGAGTTCAGAATCTCCGAGGCGATGAATACATACAACACCTTCCAAGTGACGCCTTACGTTCTGACAGGTAAAAGCACTGGCTGAGAGCTCTAGACTGAACAAAGGTAAAGAGAGAAAAAAAAAATGCCTTTCAAACTATCCTGCAATAACGCAGTGACATTTGGCCCAATAACGTGGGAAGTCGGAGATGAATGCACGCCTGTATCTCCTGTCTGTTTCATATTTGAAAGCCGTCTTGTTTCTTTTACTATACATTTGTGGGAATGAAAAAAAACAACCATATGTCCTATCTTATTACACACAAATTGACCCGACGCCCCTCTCTTGTGCTTCTACACAGTTGGATGTTGCTATAAGAGGTTTCCGACGACTTATCACAGCAAAATCCTTGAGATATGTACATCTGTACAAATGGGAGCATCATTTCAATAATTCACGCATCAGATTGCGTGAGCAGATTCCCTAATATACTCGTATCCCTTTTGCTGGTTTCGGTCCTGTTTCAAAGGAGAAGTGCATCTTAGCACAGGACCGAAACCAGCAAAGGGGATACGAGTATATTAGGGAATCTGCTCGCGCAACCTGATGCGTGAATTATTGAAATGATGCTCCCATTGGTACAGTCGCTCTAACCAATGCAACTGCAGGAAAAAAAAAATCTGTTGGCAGTTTTGATGAGTCTCCGCTGCAGCCTGCTTCCTCTACCCCGGATAGCTGTGAAGAGGGGCAGCTCTAGAGAGGTCACTGTGCACACAGCAAAAACAAGAAAAAAAAAACCCCCCAAACAAAAAGAACACAAGAAACTACATGCACCTTACAGACCACAACTTCTCCCCTAACTCAAGAACTGGGGTGGGTTTGGGGGAACAGCACGAATGCCCAACGCCACAGTTAGCTAAGACAACCCTCCAGCCTTGACAAAAATGTTACCGGTTTCAAACTTGTACTACGTCAACCATTTCCCAGAGTGGAACCATCTCCCAACGTGAATACAATTAGGCACATTCTGCGTACATTGAGGAAGACTCTGTGGGCTACTAAGATCAGGCCCTACTTTCACTGATGGGGGCCAAGTGAATTTATTTATTTATTTTCCTCCCTCAGTTGGACAATCTGAAAGCCTTAACAGATTTGATCAAATATTAGAAATTAAATGTAGGTAGGTGGGGACTGTGGTAATTTACGATTGCTTGCACATCTGGCACTTTTAAGCTCTCTTTTGCATCTTCCAGCAACCTCGCCCCGCGTATCTCCCACACAGAACCTAACACCACTGAAACGCCCAACGCTCTGCTTTAGAGCTGACATCCTCTTTCTTTCACGCTCGCGCCGATCCTGTGCTTAGCAATTCCTTCACGGCCTGCCCGTGTCTGAGAGGCTGGGAGCGGAAGAAGAGGAGGAAACAGTAAGAACGATCTGAAGCCTGGCTGATGGGTCATTACTTCTGATCCGGAGTCAACAGCTCAACATTTCCGAGCCCCGCTCCCAACACCGGCCTGCTTAAAAAAAAAAAAGCCCATCTTTACTAGAATCCAATACCGTTCAAGAAAGAACCTGAATGAGAGGATGAATCCAATGAGTCACTTAAGCTGGATTACAGACACACTACAAGGACATTAGAAGAAAAGCGGCTGTTAACAAACCAAAAAAAAAAAAAGATATCGGTGATGTTAAACACAGGTCTGATAAGTGAGAAATGCGTCCGGTGAGCAGGGCCCGGCTTCAGACCCGCTGGGGATCCAGAGGAAAGACTAAAGCTTCAGTACCAGGCATCCTGAAGCTCAGCCTCAGTGGCATCAGGGAGCTTCCCAAGGGGACGCACCTGGTGCTGAAGCCCTATGCAACTGCCCTGGCTTCTCCCCCTCTACCTGCACCACCAAAATCTAGCAACTTATTGGCTGAATACTAATACAAATGCAACAAGAAGATTTTTTTTTTTTTTTTTTAATATATTTAGCTCATGCTTTTTCACCGCTAGCTCAGTCTGATGTAGGAACAGTTATTTGGCCTTTTTGAGGGGAAACAGAATCCCTGAGTTTGTTTACAAGTTTCGTCCTTCTGCTAATCTATTTTTCTAGGTAATGACAGATAAACGCTAATGTGGAAGTCTTAAAATAATCAGGAACGATAATGCATTTCAGACAGTACAGATGAGTTACAAAGAAAGAAAAAAAAGGAATAGAAATGCCGCGGTCATTAGCGATTTATATTCTAGTGCAGCAGAGCAGTGCAGCCACAGACATACGAACGCTACTCCTACGCACCCGGGGCAAGGGATGACTTGCCCACAGTGGTGGCTGGCAAGATATTAGACTGAGTAGGCAAATTGTTCTGCTCCGACAGCATCTGTGGCAGAGGGAGGAAGGTGTCACCAGCCCTTCAAAATTTGCATTCAGCCAAGTGAAAGTTTTTCTCAAGGAAAAAAAAAAAAAAAAAAGAGCATTCCTATTGCTTTTCTGCAGTTTTGTGGCTTGGATTCCCAAGTCATCAGAATCAGGAAGCAGCAGATGAGAAGCAGACAGCCCAAGGGGGGTCTAGGTACAAAGCAGAGGGGGAGGGCCTCCTATATTAGTTTGAACCGATTTTCATCCAATAATTTCTGGATTTTTGCAAAAGTTAAAAAAAAACAAAAACAAACTCAGTCTGAACCCAATATTCACCTTCATTTGGGCCCTTTAAAGGAGCAAAAGGAGTCCTGCGGCAGAAGTGCAGGTGTGCTGGCTGGCCTTCCCCCTCTCTCGCTGGATCCCCACCAGCCCGTGCGGCTCCAACCTTGGAAGGAAGCCTGCGGAGGAGGCAGTAGCAGCCGCAGGTAAGAAGTGTTTGCTCGCCGAGCTTCTGCCAGCTGCACACCAAAGGGGAATGACACGGGGGGGGGGGAATATGTCGATTAATTTCCACTGGTTTATCCAGCCATTTGTTCCCCCCCGCCTCCTGTCCGGTTTGTTCTGTAGCCATTTGGTATTGCATCCAATTTTGTGAATTGTGAAAAGATGCCATTGTGTCAGTAAAGGACGCCAAAGCTTTGGAGATTTCACAACAAGTTTTCCATGCATACGAAGCATGTTTTTGGATTGCACATGCAGGATGGGGGGGGGGGGGGGGAAGAGAGCTGAATATTGAGCCAGCAGCCAAAACTGGGGGAGGGAAGATGATGGTGCCAGGAAGGGTGGAAAGAAAGAGGATGACTGTGCCAGTGGGGGTGTGGTGTGTGGGGGGGGGGGGGGGGGGGAAGAGACAAGAAAGATGACTGCACCAAAGGAATTGGGGTAGAGATGGTCTTCGTGCCAGGGAGGTGGGGGAGAGAGGGAAGGGAAGGCGACGGTGGGCCACGACATGAAAAGTTGGAAACCAATGGTTTAGAGGTCTGTTTCAGATCTACAGCAAACCATACTAAACTGCTTAGTTTACCAAAACAATCTGCTTAATACGGAGAAATTACTACTTACCTGAATTTCCTTTCCTCTAATGAGGGCAGATCAATCCCACCAGTGGGTTATGCACCTCTGCCAGCAGATGGAGCCAGAGCAAAAGCTGTCATCATAGATATATATATAGTCCCACCCAGATGTCAGCCTGCCAGTATTCTCCGGAAAAGTCAAACTGCGGACAAACTGATTATACTTGATCATCATCATTAACAACCAACCCAACGAGAACACTAAGCTCAGACAAAAGTAGTAACCTATGCACTAAATTAAGGGGCTAGAAAAGCCACGAAGAGCAGGAATCACACTCTGCAATGTTTGCCCTGGAAAGGCTAATCATAATTTAAGCAACAGCAGTCTAAGGAGGGTCTGGGACTGACCTGCTCTCTCTGGAGGAAAGGAAATTATTATTATTTGCGGATGAAACTAAGATCTGCAACAGAGTGGACACGACTGAAAGAGCAGAGAGAATGAAAAGTGATTTAAGAAAGCTTGAAGAATGGTCAAAGATTTGGCAGCTGGGATTCAGTGCCAAGAAGTGCAGAGTCCATGCATCTGGGGTGCGGTAATCCACAAGAGCCGTATGTGATGGGGGGGGGGGGGGGGGGGGGGGGGGGGGGGGTGGAAGGGCTCTTGTGCACGGAGCAAGAGAGGGACCTTGAGGTGATGGTGTCCTTGTACAGGTCCTTGAGGAAGCCTCACCTGGAGTACTGTGTTCAGTTCTGGAGACAGTCTCTCAAAAGGGATAGAGACAGGAGGGAGGCGGTCCAGAGAAGGGCAAAAAAAATGGGGGTGGGGTCTGTATCGGAAGACCTACGAGGAGAGGGTGGTTGCCTGGAATGCCCTTCCAGAGGAGGTGGTGAAGAAGAGAAACAGTCAAAGAATTCAGACGGCCATGGGATAAAAACATTGTGGATCTCTAAAGGCTAGAGGATGGGAATGAGGAAAGCGTACAGGGGGTAACTTGCTGGTGCGATGATTACTTCCCTTAGCAGAAGGCAAGGAGATTACTACCCTTAACCAATATGCTTTGATGCTTTTAATGCAACTGCAACATTGCTCCCCGCTTAGACGGCAGGGGGGAAAGAGGAATTGGATTCAGAAGACCACCGAGGGCCCAGACTTCCATGGTCTAGGATACCTATACGCAGACATAAGGGAAAAAGCCCAGGACTGCTTCTATGGCCCGGTCCTAAAGGAAACGAAGAAAGCATGCATGGGGGTAACTTGCTGGTGCAGCGGTTACTGCCCTTATGGGCTGGATTTTTAAAAATCGGCCGCGCGCTGCATGCATTTTAAAAAGGGCCCGGCCCTGACAAATGGACGGGTCAGCTGCCGGCGCGCGCAAGTTACTTCAGGTTGGGCCCTGAAGTATCTTGCGGAATAAAAAGGTAAAAAAATAAAAAATAAAAAAAGTTTTAGAGGGTGGGGAGGAGAGGGGAAGGGAGGTTAGGGTAGGGGTTAGGAAAGTTCCCTCTCAGTCCGCTCCTAAATTGGAGCGGACTGGGAGGAAACCGGGGGGGAGCTCCGATCTCGTCGCCGCGCAAATTTGCTAAAATTTTACCCCCCCCCTTGCACGTGCTGCCCGCACATATGTGCGTGGATTATAAAATCCGGCATGTATATGCGCCCGGCCCACGTATTTTATAACATGTGCGCGCCGGTGCGCACGTTATAAAATGGCGCGTCCACGTGCGCACGTTTTAAAATCTACCCTTTAAACTAATAAGCCTTGAAAAACTTTTGATGCAACTCCGACATCGCTCTCTGCTTTAACGGCAGGGGAAAAGGGGAACTGGATTTAGACAACAACCAACAGGAGCCCTGACTTATGGTTTGGGGAACTGATAAGCATGGGAGCAACCTGCGCAGAGCAGCCGTTACCACCCTTAACAGAAGGCATGGGATTGCTACCCTTACCCAATAAGCTTTAATGCAACTGCAACCTCGCTCTCTGCTTCGAAGGAGGGGGTGGAGGGAAAGAGAAATTTGGATTTAGAGACAACCAACAGGAGCCCTGACGTATGGTTTGGGGAACTGATAAGCATGGGAGCAACCTGCGCAGAGCAGCCGTTACCACCCTTAACAGAAGGCATGGGATTGCTACCCTTACCCAATAAGCTTTAATGCAACTGCAACCTCGCTCTCTGCTTCGAAGGAGGGGGTGGAGGGAAAGAGAAATTTGGATTTAGAGACAACCAACAGGAGCCCTGACTTATGGTTTGGGGAACTGATAAGCATGGGAGCAACCTGCGCAGAGCAGCCGTTACCACCCTTAACAGAAGGCATGGGATTGCTACCCTTACCCAATAAGCTTTAATGCAACTGCAACCTCGCTCTCTGCTTCGAAGGAGGGGGTGGAGGGAAAGAGAAATTTGGATTTAGAGACAACCAACAGGAGCCCTGACTTATGGTTTGGGGAACTGATAAGCATGGGAGCAACCTGCGCAGAGCAGCCGTTACCACCCTTAACAGAAGGCATGGGATTGCTACCCTTACCCAATAAGCTTTAATGCAACTGCAACATCGCTCTCTGCTTCGAAGGAGGGGGTGGAGGGAAAGAGAAATTTGGATTTAGAGACAACCAACAGGAGCCATGACTTTTTTTTTTTTTTTTTTTTTAAACACAGTCTGGAGTAGTGATGCGCAGACATTAAGGAAAAAGAAAATGCAGGACTACTTCTATGGACGAGTCCAAAAGCAAAGCACGGCAAGCAGTACCGACCGATACATGGGGGTAAACCTGCACGGTGCGGCAGATACGGTACTGCCATGGGAAGCTTGCTGGACAGGCTGGATGGCCCACTGGACCTTTTCTACGTTTTGTTTCTATGGTTCATTTCCTACTGCATCGAATGCATTTAAAAATCAACAAAATGAAGACAATTTCCAAAAGGATTCGCGCTCTTAAAACTGGGTTTTGCACACATGAAGCGGGCTTTGGAAAATTGGTAAAATAGCACGTTACACTTACACATGCAACTCCTATGAAAACTAACTCTAGTATGTGTAAGTCAATTATTTGAGCTTTTGATAGGAATACAGTAATACACATATCTTTAAGGAATCTCTTTTGAAAGGAAAGAAAGCAGAATTGATGAAAATACCATCCCCCCAGCTGATTTCCTCCATGACATGAGGATGACAGAAGGAAAATAGTGGCCTTATGCATAAAAAAAATAAAAATAAACTGAAGCCACAGAGACCAGGGGCTAAACCAGAAAGAAAACAGTCCCCAAGCAGTTTCTTTTATTATATGCCTAATGAACTTTAAGAGACAGGGGCACGAAAATAATGGCGCTCCCTACAATGTATATCCATCAGTTTTTCAAATATGCATCCATACCTTTTCAGACTGCCACGGCAGAGCTGTGTTTGATGTCAGGGTCAACATTCGTTGGAAACTCAGAACGTGATGTCCCTGGCAGGAAAGGAGCACAAAAGATGTGCTTCACTGTGCCTTTGAAATGGACAAAAAAAAAAACCCACCTCACGACCATTGCCCTCTCACAGTCCAACCAGATAAATATTTCTCAAAGCAAATTACGGCCCTGTTGTCCAAATGCCAAAATCAATTATCCCCCTACAGGCTGCTCTACTGCAGCGGGTATTTAAGAGGTGGTACACGTACGTACAGAGGAATACAGGACACTTCACGCACTAAGTTATCGTACACAATGTAATCAAACCTTATGGGACTGGCGGGGCTTAGAAATTTGTGTTCTACATGTTTCTGCCAGTCGGAACTTAATATGCCTTTTACTAGAGTAATTTAGCTACCAGTGTGCTTCGTGTTATCAGGGGCAAAACGGTTTCGGACCTGGTTTTGTCCCATTACACTGACGGGACTTGAAATTCCAATCTCCCTAAGAAATAGCAAGGCCGCAAATCCAGAGATGAAACGCGATCACCTGATAACCCAACCTCAAGTCGTTCTCTTACAAAAACACGAGGTAAAGTGGCGCAAAACAGACTTCCAGATCGAGAAATGAGGAAGAGTCAAACCAGCTCTCTGACGGAGCCTGGCAATTTTTTTTTTTTTTTAACATCATTCTGTGCCTTTGTGGGAAAAGGCAAAGAGAGCGATATTGGGAGCCAGTGGTAAATTTTATGCTGGCTCATGGACCCGGAAACCTTTTTTTGGCAGGGTCAGCAGCCTACATGGGCTGCAGGGGAGAGGAGGCCGCGGCATCAGTTGCTGTCTCTTTATTGTCACTTGGGTCCTGGAGACACGGGCAGGCACCAGCGAAGAGGACAAGGAGGCTTGAAAAGAGATTGCTGTGCTGGCGGGAGAAGGGAGACTGCTGGGAACGGTGAGGCAGGGGCAATGATTGCAGAGGAGGAAACAGAGACTGCTGGGAAAGAGCGAGAGAGATGGAGAGAGAAAGAGTGCTAAGGGCGAGGAGGGTAGTTGAGACAGGTTCACACCTCAGTAGCTACTTGGGAAGGTTGGGTGGACAGAGCGAGAGAAGGTTGACACGGCCATCCCAACTCCCCTCCTCCCTCGGATACCATTTTTTTTCTTCCCAAAATTATAAAATCAGCCACTGGCCAGGGTGCTGTGTGTGCACCTGCAGGGGTGGGAACAGGCCATGTCAAAATGCCTTGCAGAAAATGGTGCGAATCAGCTTTTAGGATGAAGCAAGCAGGGGAGGACAGAGTGATCTGGAGCCCAAGCAGTAAGAGTCACTGGCCCCTAACCTCCCCATCTGAGAGGGCGGTGCACCTTCGGACACTGCCGGATTGCACAATGGTCAGTCCGCCCCTGTGCCACAGAGATTAGACAATGAGTAACAGCATAATCAGACTTTCACCCAGCACCACAGCTTGAATTACAATCAGGGGGGACCAGGCCTCTCTCCTCCCAGAGATGTGAAGAGCTTTCCAAAGTTCATTGTACTGATGTACCTAGAATGGGGATTATTTCAATTAATAATTTGTAGGATGCTTGAATACACATGGATTACCGTAAATGATCTGGGGGGGAGGAGAGAAGCTATTCCACACAGGGAGCTTACTTGCCAAACCAGCAGGATGTCAACTCAAACATCGTCCCTAAAGTACTCACCAAAAACTGGACGGAACCCCCCCCAAAAAATCCCAAAAACTAAAGATTAACATAATCCCAGCTCCAGCAATGTACTTCCTGGCCATTCTTCCAAGCACTGGCCACAGGCATGCATGATGCTGAAGTGCAGCAACTGCGTGCCCTGGGATTCAGCTTGGAAGAAAACTGCCGTATGAATCCAAACTATAATGAAGTTTACAAAAACTATTGAACTTTTTTATTTTTATTAAATAAAAAAACAGCTGTTTGATCAATTCATTCAAGAAAGATGCTGCAACCGATTGCAAAGCTCTGGGGGATGCTTTCACTGTGCAGAGGACAGCAATGTTAGCCTGCCAAAATTAAACAGGGGGCGGAAACCCTCAACTGAGTAACCTCAGAGATGAGACCCCTTTATTGATTTATAACTGGTTTTCCAATGGATAATATACTGTAGTCGCAGAGAACCCCACCACCAATTCCCTAACGTCCTTCCGTTAAACCCCAAAGAAGTCTGCCATTTTTAAAGGATTAGAAATAAAGCTAACGGCAAGCAAGATGAAAGTCAAACAGCACACAAGTAGCCATCTGAACGGCAAGCACACTCTTATTCAGCCTAATTTCTTCATTATTATGATACCATTCAAAAATAGGATGATGCGAGCTGCACAAACTCTTATCAATAGAGTACCAAGGTCAGGATAGGGCGTCCCATCGTCTTGACAAACGTTTGCCAAATCCTTCTGATCGAAAAGCTTAATCACAAGACGGGCGAGAACGTAAATCCCTCCTTCCTGTGACTCTGCAGTAAGTAAAGCCACAGAAAACCAAAATCTAGTTCTGCCCGAGCTCCAGCTGTCACCGCAGCAGACTCAGATTACTTTATGGGCATGGGCCGATTTTCACATGGGCTGCCAAAGTTATTTTAACCATTTCATGGATTAAAGGGAACAGAATTTATTAAAAAAAAAAAAAAAAAAACCCAAAAACACACTGTGCCTAACAGCAAGATGCAAATCACAGGATACAGAAAGGTCAAGAACATAAGAACATAAGAAATTGCCATATTGGGTCAGACCAAGGGTCCATCAAGCCCAGCATCCTGTTTCCAACAGAGGCCAAACCAGGCCACAAGAACCTGGCAATTACCCAGACACCAAGAAGATCCCATGCTACTGATACAATTAATAGCAGTGGCTATTCCCTAAGTCAACTTGATTAATAGCAGTTAATGGATTTCTCCTCCAAGAACTTATCCAAACCTTTTTTAAACCCAGCTACACTAACTGCACTAACCACAGCCTCTGGCAACAAATTCCAAGGTTCTCGCGCCGGTCCGTACTGTAGCAGCTCCCTTACTGCTTGGAGCCAGGGGGAAGTCCGTTAAGCTCACAATCCTTCCCAAAAGCAGCAAATTCAAAATGTCCCTACTGGGGTACTGGGGTACATTACCTGAGGTCATAGCACCTAATTTCCTGTTGCCAGTCCGAGTTGAAGGGGTCTGGCTCCCTTGCTCATCGGGTTCTCTCCGAGTTTCCCCACCAGTCTCTTCAATCTGAGAAAGCCCCAGGTGGCCTTTACACCCCCCCTACTCTGATACCGTCCCCCTCTCCAGGCTCTCCCCCACTCCCATCAACTCCTAACCGTGGATGGGTAGGGGATCCACCACCCTGCCCTCTTCGAACTCCAACCCACCGGTTGGGCAGCAAAATACGTCAGAGCTTCAGGGGGCATGAGGGTGCCTGAGCCAACGGTGCCGTGAGACTATTATGCCCAGGGCTCCCCTCGCCCCATTATGCGCTGGAAGCACAGGGGCTCACAGTGTCACCAGATGGCCCCTTGGTAAAGCCAGCTGAGAGGCTCAGGCCCAAAGTCGACAGCCCAGAAGGAAGGTAACATCATAAGATTGTGTTTCGTTCGGGTACGGTCGGGAGTTTCCTTGTAAGTGCTGTGATGAAGTTGGGGCCCTGTGTACATGCTATTAAAACAGTTGCATTTTCGGGAGCAGCTGGCAGGGAAGATAACCAAACTGCCTGTTAAAAGAGATTTCTTTGGGTGGGGGAAGAGACTCAGCAAAACCTGCTAGGTTCCTTAAACTGTTAACCTCTGGCCGAGCCGGACCAAGTGGACTTGCAGGGGATTCGGTGCTCTCGCATTAGCTCCAAAGCCAGGCCTGCTATGGACCCGGGGAATGGACTCTCCAATCAGGAGCATGCACATCTGTAATAACAGTGTGTCCAAGGGGCCAGCAATAAAAAAATGTTGCCTAAAGGAAGAGGCCACACCTTGATAAGGCCAATAAATGTTTACAAGATAATCAGCTTTTAGGACTTCTCCCTTCTTCGGAATGGTTCTTTCAGGATTAATGTCATCAAATAATTACACGGTGTTGTCTAATGATGTCGGCTCCCGAAAGCAACTGTTCCCAGTGCCAATCCATTTTTACACTGCAGTAACAAAGATAAAAGTAGGGATTTTTTTTTTTTAAACCAGTAGAATAAGGAGTCATTACCCCGATGTCACAGAACATCCTCATGTAGGGAAGGCATAGTGACTCAGTTTTACAAACAACTTATTTTACTACTGAATTTAATTTTTTTTTTAATGTATGCATGCTTGTTTTGTATTGTGTTGTCATCTATGTATCCATTTGTAATCTGCTCAGAACATACTATGGAGATCGTAGACAAATTAAAAAAATAAATTCCAAGAAGATTGCTTTAAAGCAAATCAAAACATTTTCTTTTACTTAATTCCTGCCTTTGATGAAAGATGCAATGCACTGTCAGTCTTTTTTTTTTTTTTTTTTAAACTTGAAAAATGTTTCTAGCAAAAAAAGTATGCACCTGCAATTCATGGTCTAAGAAAAAACAAACAATCAATCAAAAATGTCTCTTATTCAATCTACGGACATTCTTTGAAATGAACAGATAAATGCACTGCCTCAGAATACGTCTGATTGCCATCTGCTCTGGACCATCACTTCACTTTGAATGCTTTCCAATAAACGCTCCCTGCAGTGCATCAGTTTCAAACCAATGGCCAATCTAGTGACTATTACCCATGCTTTATTCTGGTACTTTTCTCTGAAGAATTCTTAATCAAAACAATCCAACACCCCCTTAGCAAATTAGCCCAGTCTGGGAGGCAGGGAGAACACCAATGTAGCCACATGATTTCCATAAAACGAATTTCATTCCTTAGGTTTGCAGCCTTCAAGAAAGGCAATGGATTATCAGAGTCCCCACATGCCACAGTATCTAGCAACAAAACAAAATGAAAGCTTCAAATATATATACCATACCCAAGCATAATTAAAAATAAATAAATAAATAAATAAATAAAAAGATCCACCCCAAAAAGTGATATATCAATTTCTAAAGGACCTGCTAGCAAGGGACTAAGTTCCACTATCCCTACACATTATGCTATTATAATGGTACACGATGCATGGGGGTAACCCGCATGGAGCGGCAGTTACTACCCTTAACGGAACACATGGGGATAACCTGCATGGAGCGGCAGTTACTGTCCTTAACAGACACATGGGGGTAACCTGCACAGAGCGGCAGTTACTACCCTTAACGGAACACATGGGGATAACCTGCACGGAGCGGCAGTTACTGTCCTTAACAGACACATGGGGGTAACCTGCACAGAGCGGCAGTTACTACCCTTAACAGACACATGGGGGTAACCTGCACGGAGCAGCAGTTACTACCCTTAACGGAACACATGGGAATAACCGGCACGGAGCGGCAGTTACTGTCCTTAACAGACACATGGGGGTAACCTGCACAGAGCGGCAGTTACTACCCTTAACGGAACACATGGGAATAACCGGCACGGAGCGGCAGTTACTGTCCTTAACAGACACATGGGGGTAACCTGCACAGAGCGGCAGTTACTACCCTTAACAGACACATGGGGGTAACCTGCACGGAGCAGCAGTTACTACCATAACGAAATTGTTGGGCAGACTAGATGGGCCATTTGATCTTTATCTGTTGTCATTACTATGTTACTAATGCACTATTAAAATTGATTGTAATCTGCTGAGATACCATTCCTGGAAAAAAGTGGAATATCAAATGTTTGTAAATATAGTAATGGGATTTTTTTTGGACTCTTCATGACTGGGTCAAGACCATAAAAACTGCAAAATCATGTCCCAAAATGTCTCTCCTTCACTCTTCAAAAGATATATTTAAATTCTTCAGAATTATTTTTTTTTTAAGTATCCTATACAACATGTGCAAAAAAACATCCTTCTAAAGAATTGCATGCAAAAGAACACTAGTTTAAAAACTTTAATAAGTGGTGCTGTTTTAACTGAAAACAAAACAAACCTTTTTAAATTAGTGTTTTGCATGAGATTTTAGAAAGATTTTTTTTTGTGTTAAAACATTTTCTGAATAATTTAAATTAGTTAAAAAAATTAAAAATAAAGATGACATTTAGGGTATATGATTATGCAATTTTTGTTACCTGGGTCCAGTCATGAATGGAAGTCCAAAAAATGTTATAAGAAAGTACCTTTTATTCAAGGCTTGATATGGCCAGTGTTGATTAGCACACATTGTGGATTATAATTATAGTAAAACAAATACTTTCTGTTGTCCACTCTCCCGGGTATCTCAAGCACTAGGCCTGACTCTTGACCACGGGCGAGTCTTCCAATCAACGAAACACGGCAGAGACACATTCCGTGGCGGGGCTTCCATCCACAGAGCACACCCCAGTTTCAGAAGCCTCTGCTCACTTGGCAAGAAGCAAAAGCTCCTAGAAAAATAAGAAATACGATACCGGATCAGAGCAAAGGGTCCCATCCAGCCCAGCGTCCTGCCTCAGACCGTGGCCAATCCAGGATCCCAGAAGAATAGATCCAATCCTTCTTACCCGTAACCAGGGGACAAGCAGTGGCTTTTCCCCAAACTCTAAATGACGAATGATGGTTTATGGACTTTTCCTCCAGGACCTTGCCACACCTTTTAAAGTCAGTGACGCTGCTTTTACCAACCCTGCTGGAAACCAATGCCAAAAGTGTAAGTAACCGTTCCCCCCCTCATGATTTTATAGACCTCTATCATATCTCCCCTCAGCCGTCTCTTCTCCAGGCTGAAGTATCCAACCTCTTTGGATTTTCTTCACAGGGGCGCTGTCCCATCCTCTTTTATCATTTTGGTCACCTCTCTCTGTATCTTTTCTACCTGCACGTTACGTTTTTTGACCAGAAATGCACACAGGTCTCAAGGTGTGGTCGCACCGTGGAGCCAGGGGCAGCAGAATGCCTTTTTGGTTTGAGGGGGGGGGGGGCATGCAAACTGCCCCCAACTCCGCCTCAAACTCCATCCCCATTTATCATTCGCTTATACACATTGGGTCTGGGGAGGAAGGAGCGTTAAGATCCGGAAATAGAAAGAGAGGAGATCAGAATGGAGGGAAATAAAGAAGGAATCTTAGGCAGGAGAGGAGAGAGGTAAGGGATGAGGAGAGAGAGGGGGAGGAGAGGATGGGAGAGTCAGGGAGAATAAGAAAGGGAATGGGAGAAAGGGGGGAGAGGAGTGGGATGGATCAGGTGGGAAGCAAGGGTGTACTGGAGATGGGGGTGGAAGAGAAGTAAGAGAGAGCTAGAACTAGGGGATAGGAGGAAAAGGAGGGAAGATTGGGATGGGGTGGAGAAGAAGGAAGCCACAACTCATCACACCTCCATCCCCCTCTTTCCCTTATTCCCCCCCTTCCAAAGCCACTTTGATCTCACTCTCCCTTCCTCCCCACCCTTCATTCATCCTGGTTCACTCCCTACTCCCCCCCACACACAAACCCACTCACCCAGGTTCATTCCTGCCCCATTCCATCTTTCTCCCTCTCCCCGCTACGCTCCCCAGTTCACTCCATCCCTCTCTCCCCCCATAATCCAGTTTACTCTTTCCCTCCTTTGCCCCTCGCATTCCCAGTACATTTTGTTCCTTCCCCCTACACCTGAGATCAGTTCACCACCTTCCTTACCCCCCGATCCCCGGTTTACTGTCCCTCCCTCCCTCCCCAGTTTCACTCAGTCCCTCCCTTCTGCTCTTCCCATCCCCAGTTCACTCCATCTCTATCCTTCCCGATCCCCGGTGCGTTCACTCCCCCCTCACCCTGGGGTTGCCGAGTCTCTCCCTCTATGAGCCCGGGGATCCCCTCACTTACCACTGATTGATTTAGATGAAATGGGAAGCTTTGAGTGCCGTCACTGGCACCACAGGGCTCCTGTCTCATCTTCCTTCTGTTTGTCTTAATCAGTGATGATTAAGGGGATGGAAGGGGACAATTCAACACTTTTTTTTTTTAAAGTCCCTCTCTCATAGAAAATTTGGTAAGCAGGAGGGGGAGGAGTTGGCCAAATATATTTTGGGGCCTCCCCTTCAGACACCTATGCATGGAGTGATATAAAGGTTTCATGATATCCTCCGTTTTATTTTACATTCCTTTCTTAAACATGCCTAACATTCTTTTCGGGTTGGTTTTTTTTTGTTTTTTTTAAACCTTCACCCTGTAACGAACAGATTCCAAAGTTTTGTCCAGAGTGATTCCTTTTCTTGGGTGGGGACACCTACTATGTAACCTGGCATAGTTGCCTATAGTTTGAATTATTCTTCCCTATACCCATCACTTTGCAAACTGTGCACATTAAATTACATCTGCCATTTAGATGTGCAAAACCCCAGGTCTTGCAGGGTCCTCTTGCAATTCCTCACAATAGTCTTGTGATCCAACAACTTTGAATAATTGTGTGTCATCCGATTGCCTCACTCATCACTCCCTTTTCCACATCATTTATAAAATATATTAAAAAGCTCCAGTCTCTAGAGGCTCGCTACTATTTACCTTTCTCTATTGTGAGAAATAACCATTCATTCCTACTTCCTTTCCTATTCTTTAGCCAAATACCAATCCATAACAGGACATTGCCTGCTATGCCATGACTTTTTAATTTCCTGATGGTCTCTCATGAGGGACCTTTTTCAAACGCCTTCTGAAAATCCAAATACACTATATCAACTGACTCACCCTTGTCTACATATTTAACGCCTTCAAAAAAATCCAATTGTAATGCAAGACTTCCCTTTGCTAAATCCATGTTGACTGCGCCCAGTTAGTTTCCGTCTATCCTAATGGTCAGTAAATTAAAATTTTGGTAATAATCAAAATGGTGTACAATAAAATATAATTATTAAAATATATAAGTTATACACAGCTAAAAAAAACCCCCACAAAACCTAAGATCAATACATAAAACATATCACTTAAATAACTAGAAACAATATCAATGTAACAAAACCTAAGAATAAGTAATTTTGTTCTTCAGAATAGCATCTAGCATATTGTCTGGCACAGATCAGGTTCTCTGGTCTGTAGTTTCCCAAATCACCCTCTCAGCCCCTTTTAAAAACTGGCATTACTCTCCAATCCTTAGATATGCTGATTTGAATAAGAAGTTAGAGATTACTAATAAGTCAGCAATTTCATTTTTCTAGTTTTCAGAACTGTGGTTATATACCATCTGGTCCCACTGATTTGTTACTCTTTAGTTTGTCAATTTGCTCTATTACCTCATACTGGTTCACTTCAATTTGATTCAATTCCTCTGAATCAGAACCCTCAAAGAATGTTTCTGGCATAGGACCATTTTCACAGCATTCACAACATTTCACAAAATACTATAAAAATTTGTGGTTGGGGGAGGGAATTTAGGAGCTTTACATAGGTATCTCCCAACATCCTCCTGAGCGAAGACTTGAAGCAAAGAATTCATTTAGTTTTTCTGCAATGACCTTATCTTCCCTGAGTGCCCCTTTAACTCCTTGGTTATCTGGTGATCCAACCCACTCCCTTCATAGATTTTTTTTTTTTTACTTCAAATATACTTGGAAAAAGTATTTTCAGTTTTTTTCCTTCAAATTCTCTTTTGGCCTGCCTTATTAATGTTTTCCATCTAACTTACCAGTACTTATGCTTTTTCCTATTTTCTTCATTTTGATCCACCTTCCAGATTTTGAAATATGTTTTTGGCTTTAATAACCTTTTCACCTCACCTTTTAACCATGCTGGCAGTCGTTTCTGCAAGGAATGTGGGGAAGAGCAGAAGCATTATGGCCGTCCTAAAAAAAAAAATAAAAAATGGTGCAACCATTTATACTGGTGTGCTTTTCAGGCCTCTGACTCAAATGGAAGAAGTAGACAGAGATCTGGTCGAAGACATCCAAAAGGTGGGAAAGAAGGAAGAAGTGTTGATTGTTGGAGATTTTAATCTGCTGGATGTAGACTGGAAAATCCCTTCTGCGGAATCTACCAGAAGTAGAGAGATAGTGGATGCCCTGTAAGGGACTCTGTTCAAACAAATGGTAATGGAACCCTCGAGGGAAGGCGTTATACTTGACCTAGAAAGAAAATCAGTAGAACTAAGGGTCACGAAATGAAACTCCAGGGAGGACGACTCAGAATCAGGATGACTCAGAATCAGGAAATATTTCTTCATGGAGAGAGTGGTGGATGACTGGAATGCCCTTCTGGAGGAGGTGGTGAAGACAAAAACGGTGAAAGATTTTAAAGGGGCGTGGGATAAACACTGTGGATCCCTTAAGGTTAGAGGAAGGGAATGAAGAAAAAGAGTACACAGGGGTAACTTGTTGGTGTGGCGGTTACTACCCTTAACCAATAAGCCTTTATTCCGTTGATGCAACTCCATTATTGCTCTCTGCTTCAATAGGGGGGGGGGGGGGGGGGGGGGGAATTAGATTCAGACAGCAACCAACAAGGACACTGAATTGTACAGGCTGGGAAATCAAATAAGCATGGGGTAATTTACTGATGCAGCGGTTTCTACCCTTAACTAATAAGCCTGATATTTTTGGTGCAACTTCAACATTGCGGCGACTTGTATGGCGCAGTATTTACTACCATAAGCTTGCTGGGCAGACTGGATGGACCATTTGGTCCTTTTCTGCCATCATTTCTCTGTTTCTATGTACCTTTTTTAATGCATGGAACATAATCTAGTAGTCTGGGCTTCCAAGATGATGTTTTTAAACTGCATCCACGCCGCATGCAAACTTTTAACCTTTGCAACCGTTCCTTTAGTTTTTTTTTTCTAATTTCCTCAGTGTCTCTCTTTTTAAAGTTAAATGCTTCTACAGTTTTCCTTAATGTCCTCCTCTCAGTGATTATATCAAATTTGATTACGTTAAGATCACTACTGCCAAGCAGCCCCACCACTGTTATCTCATGCACCAGATGTGTCGCAGCAAGGATCAGATTTAGTGAAGTCCCCCTTGAATTCCAGGTCCAGCTGCTCCATGAAGCAGTCATTCATGGTATCTAGCATGCCCCTATGAAACATTTATCCAATCAATACTGGGGTAATTGAACTCTCCCATTATTATTGTGAAACCTAGTTTGTTAGTGAAATGCTAACAGATGTTAGGAATGCGGTCTCTTCATCCTGCTCAGACTGTTGAGCACCTTTCCCACCCCCCACCAGTAAACTGTTCCCCAATCAGACATGGAATTTCTATTCATAAGAGCTTCCACAGTGCATCCGGGCTTCTGCAGGACTTTTATTCCGTTTGACTCTGTCATTCCTAACATATATCGCCACTCCTGCCCCAATGTGACCCGATCTATCATTTCGATGTAACTTGTAACCCCGGTATCAGCGTGTCCTACTGGTTACCCTCCTTCCACCAGGTCTCCGAGATGTCTATGGTGTCTACATCTTCGTGCAGTGCCATACATTCCAACTGTATAATTTAATTTTTTAGTTTCTGGCATTCACCTAAAGACAATTGAAAGGAAGTTTCTTAATTGTACTCACAACCTGCCTAGCGGTTGCCCGGGGTACTTAGAATCATTTCTCTCTGTATGGTCTTTATTTAAATGTACCTGGCTGCTTCTGTCTCTGTCATAAATGCTTATTGGGATAATCTAACTTCACCCGTATGCCAGTATTCTTTGAAGATACTGCACTCCGACCCAGAGCGACTGTCAGCTTTCTCCATAATCTAGTTTAAGTGCTGCTCTATCTCCTTTTTAAGTGTTTGCGCTATCAGCTGGGTTCCACTCTGTTTAAGGTGGAGCCCATTGTTTTGGAATAGACTCCCAAAATGTTGCCCAGGTCCTAGCAAAATTAAAGTCCTCTTATCTGTACCATCGCTTCATCCACTCCATTGAGACTCCAGAGTTCTGCCTGCCTCTGGGGGCCTGCAGGAGGAATGGGGAGCATTTCTGGATTCCAACTTTCTATCTACAAGCCTAAAACGTGGCTTCCAGAACCTCCCTCCCACACCCTCCTGGGTTGGGACCACTTGTGACAGCCATCTCTGCCCCAGCACTACCTAAATCCTACCTAGGTCAATCAGGAGGTCCACAACCTTTGTACAAGGCAAGCCAAGGTACCAAGCAATCATCACACCCACCAGCCACCTAGCTATCTACATTTCTAATGACCATCCTAACCTTTCACTCCTTGGTAAGCAAAGATAGGATCTGCCCTCCAGGCAATGCACTAGCAACAAAATAAAATTTCCTGCCACACCAGGGTGATGCTCTCTTCCAGGCGACCTTGCTCCTCCAAGGTAGCACAAGGAATGCAAGATGAAGTGGTGCCTCTCTATGTCCCTGGAGGGGACATAGAGAGGG